>NC_056070.1:44480481-45730481 GCF_016772045.2 Ovis aries | reverse complement strand
CAGGAATAATTTCCAGATATTGATTTCTAGGTTAATTCCATAATGGTTCAAGAATGTACCTTCATGATTAACAGTCTAACTTTTATGGCCCGGATATGGTCTAAATTAGTGAAAGTTCTGCATGTGCCCAAGAATGGCTGTGCCCTGCCGTCACTGTGCAGAGTGTTCCAGATGGTCTGTTAGGTCGAGTCTTTTGGTAGTGCTGCTTGAGTCATCAATATCCTTACTGATTTGCTTATCCTTGCTTTATGGTGGCTGGGATTGGATTGATGAAGGCTCCTCCTCTAACTGTGGAATTGTCCATTTTTCCTTTCAGTTCTATTGGTTTTTAATTGGTGTGATTTGAAGTTGTGTTGTTAGGCGCACAGCTGTTTAGGACTGTTACATCTTCTGGGCGAGCATTCCCTTTTATTATCCTGTAACAGTCCACTCAATCATCCCCAACTGTTTGTGACCCCAGTCCGTGGAATTCTGTAGGCCAGAATACTGGAGTGGGTAGCCTTTCCCTTTTCCAGGGGATCTTCCCAACCCAGGGATCAAACCCAGGTCTCACGCATTGCAGGCGGATTCTGAGGATGAGATGGTTGGATGGCATCACCGACTCAATGGACATGAGTTTGAGTAAACTCTGAGAGTTGGTGATGGACAGGGAGGCCTGGTGTGCTGCAGTCCATGGGACACAACTAAGTGACTGAACTGAATTGAACAGCCCACTCATCCCTGGACATCATCCTTGTCCTGAAGTCGACCTTGCCTGAAATCAGGATATTTACTCCAGCTTTCTTTTGTTTGCTGTCTGCATGGTATACCTTCCTCCTTCCTTTTAGTCCTAACAGAGACATGTTTTTATCTTTAAGATGGGTTTACTTTTTACCATTTATAGCTAGTTATCACTTATTTTCATCCAATCTGATGATCTCTGGGTGTTAACTGATGAGTTTTGACCACTCAACATTAAAATGACAGTGGATGGAATGGGATTCATATCGGCCATCTTGCTGGTTGTTCTCTACCTGATCCTCTTATTCTTTCTTTTTCCCTCTTTTTTTGCCTTTTCTTGGGTTTAACTGAACTTTTGTTATTATCCCATTTTATTTCCTCGGTTGACATAATATTAGCAAAAGCAGAGTCTGGCTGTTCACTGCTCAAAAGCTGATAAAGAGGCCAGTTTAATGGAAAGGAAAGTTTGCTTTATTTTGGACGCTGGCAGCCAGAGTGAAGGGGAGGACAGATGTATGTCCAAAGGCTAACCCTTCCACCAACAATCAGGGAGCAAGAGCTTTTATAGATGGAGGGAGGGGGCTACATGCAGAAAGAGCACTGTCCGCTCTGACAGTCATCTTGAAATTAGTCATCAGTTGTCTGATCAGCATTGATTGTTTTAGGTACAATCTTTCATTTAAGAGTCAGTTTGTTTCCATTTTTTGAAGCCACTTCTTGCAATTGTGGCAGCTCATGTCATGATACAGTCTGGTCATCACGCAGTTAACGTCTCCCACCTGGTGGAGATTTCAGTATCTATAAAACAGTTCACAGACTATGGCTCAGAATATTATCTTATAGCCCTTGAGAAGGAACTAAATATCCTTGACTATGCTTAATGAGTATATTATTATTATTTTGTCTCCTTTGACTGTTTTCCTTTGTTTCTCTGTGTTCTCATTTCTATGATTAAACTTATTCTTTGGCTGAAGTTTTCCACAGACGAAAGGCAGGCTGAGGACATGGTGGGGAAGGACCATAGGGTCCTGCTCCATTTCAATACGTCATTTTAAAATATTGAACTATGGTTTGTGATTTTCACTTTTAAATAATGAGTCCACCTTCGAATAAGAACATATAGCTCCCCTTGAAATGGGAGCACCATGTGGCAGTGTATCCCTGGAACCTCTCTGCTATCCCCGGTGCAGTGTTTTGTCAGGCGTTTCAAATTTTCCAGGCTCAACTTTTGGCTATTTGGAAAATTTTGACTTTAATCTTCCTACCAGCTTCCTTTGGTGGTGTCCAGTTCAGCAAGTGCTGGCCCCTCTTCTCTCTGAAAGTGTCTGTCTGTCTGTCTTTCTCCATTTCAGGTGAGTTGTTTGCTGTGGAAGCTCAGCTCTCTAAGGAAGTCAGGAAAAGCTGTTGATTTGCAGTCTGTCTGGCTTTTTTCCATATTATCTGGGTGAGAGCTACAGTCTTTTTCTGATCTCCACCTTTCTAAGCATAAACCATAATTCTAAACACAATTCTGAAAGCAACTTTGGTGAGATGAGAAAACAAAACAAAAAATTAGAATCCTCTCTATTTAAATAACCAGATCATATAGAAATGCCATATTTTGTCAATATTCCAGCATCCCACAGTGGTGGGGTCTTCATTTTCATCTAGAGTTGCAACGCAATCCCTGAATCATTCTTCCAGTGATTTATTCCACACCTGGTATAAGTAACTTATGGGCAGTTCTAACGGAGAGACACTAACTTGATGAAATGCTCATGATATTCACATCGCACTGCCTCACCTGGACTTTTCTGATAGGCAGTAGAACGTGGAGGCAGCACCAACCAGGATGCCAGGAGCAAGAGTAGAACTCGTGATACAGAGTGAGGGGGCAGGTCAGCTTCTGTTTTGGATTTTCCTGAAACACCAGGTGTATTGCGCTGACAGCTTATCTCCCCTTACTTGAGTACTGACATGGGGCTGGAGTCGGGGGGCTGGAGTCTAGAAGCAAACGTGATCATCCCACCATGGCGAGGTGTGCACACCAGGGGAAACCGGATGGACCCAGGCAAGAGAGGAAGCAACACACAGAAATAAAACCCCACAGAATCTCTGGGGAACCTGGCCCGAGGATGGATCATAACAGCCAGAGACAAGAGCAGCTTAGCCATTATTCAGACATTTCCTTCTGGGTCCTAGAGAGTCCAGGAAATAACAAAGAACCTGTAAGTCCCTTATTAATCGCTTAAGCACATTTTCATGTTTGCAAGCTACTTTGCTGTAATTTATTATTTCTTTCCAGTGGCTCCATCACAAACGTCTCTGTACAGAAATCTGTATAATCCACCACTTCAACAAGATGTCTGGTTGATGCTTAATGAGAGGTTGGGGCAGAGGCAAGTTTTCTGGTCTCCGGGGGCAAAGGCTGTCACGGTGAGACCTCTGAGCTCCCATGGAGTATTTCAGTCTGTGTCTGTCTGTCTGACTTTGTTTCTCTCTGTCTCTGTCTCTGTCTGTCTCTCTCTCTCTGTCTCTCTCTCTCTGTCTCTCTCTCTCTCTCTCTCTCTCTCTCTCTCTCTCTCTCTATATATATATATATATATATATATATATATATATATACATACACACACACACACACGTATGTATATATATCATGAGTGGCCACACCTCTCTTCCAGGTCCCAGGGTCTGTGGTTTCTCCATCCCCACTCTCTGAACCACTAGAACTTGGACAGTTAATCCCCTTTCATCCTGACCCTGAGGACATTACTGAGATGTTCACAGGAAACAGGTTAGATTTTTCAAATGACCTCAGATCTTTCAGAAACTAAAGTTCTCTGAATATGGCACAGCCCCCAAATCCAGCTATGGACCTGTAGTGAAGGGAAATTGCAGGGAGAATGGGGATGGGGGTTCATTTCCTCTGCCAGATCAGGCTTCTGTTCAGGACCCTGGAGAGCTGCCCATGGGAGGGGACAGGTTGTGCTGGAACCTCTGTCACAAACTTGCACAGCCCCCCCTGCCCAGTCCCCAAAGGGAGCCTCCCAGCCCCACATCCCAAGGGGAGTCTCCTGGCACGGATCCAGCAAGGAGAGAGGGTTGGGCAGAAGATGAGGAGCCCTCAGCTATGAGAAGTCAGCCCAGGAGTAGACAAGAAAGGAGAAATGGGTACTGCGCTAGGCAAATTTTTTCATTTTCTTCTTAAATCTACTTTTTAAAGTTGAAGTGCAGTTGATTTAGAAAGTTGTGTTAGTTTCAGGTGTACAACAAAGTGGTGTGTGTATATATATATATATATACATATATATATTCTTTTTCAAACTCTTTCCCATTGTAGGTTATTATGAGATATTGATTGAATAGTGTGGAATCCCCTGTGCTATACAGTAAGACCCTGTTTTTTTACCTATTATATATATATATAGTAGTTTGTATCTGCTAACCCCAAACTCTCAATTTATCCCTCCACTCTCCACTTTCCCCTTTGGTAACCATAAACTTGTTTCTTATGTCTGTGAGTCAGTTTCTGTTTTGTAAATAAATTTATTTGTATCATTTTTTATAATCTATGTATCAATGATGTCCTTTGTATTTGTCTTTCTCTTTCTGACCTACTTCTGCTAAGTCACTTCAGTCGTGTCCGACTCTGTGCGACCCCATAGACACCAGCCCACCAGGCTCCCCCATCCCTGGGATTCTCTAAGCAAGAACACTGGAGCGGATTGCCATTTCCTTCTCCAATGCATGAAAGTGAAAAGTGAAAGTGGAACTGCTCAGTCGTGTCCGACTCTTCGCAACCCTGTGGACTGCAGCCCACCAGGCTCCTCTGCCCATGGGATTTTCCAGGCAAGAGTACTGGAGTGGGGTGCCATGACCTCCTTCAGTTAGTATGATAATCTCTAGTTGCATCCAGTTTGCTGCAAATGCTGTTTTTTCATTCGTCTTTATGACTGAATAATATTCCATTTTATACATGTACCACATCTTCTTTAACCGCTTATTTCTCAATGGACACTTAGGCTGCGTCCATGTCTTGACCATGAACATAGGGGTACGTGTATTTATTCTAATTGGCATTCTCCAAATATATGCCCCGCAGTGGAATTGCCAGATAATATGGTAATTATTTCTAGATTTTAAAGAACCTTTATACTGTTCTCCATAATGGCTGCACCAATTTTCATTCCCACCAACAGAGTAGGAGAGTTCCCTTTTCTCATGCTATCTCCAGCGTTTATTGTTGTAGACTTTTTGACGGTGGCCATTCTGACTGGTGTAAAGTGGTACCTCATTGTAGTTGTGATTTGCTTTCTATAATAATTAGCAGTCTTGAGCATCTTTTCATGTTTCTGTTGGCCATTCTTTCTTACAGCCTTTACTTTGAGACATGATGAAGAAATTTTACAAGTGCACGTGTGAGACATGACTCCAGTTGAATATGAAGACCATGTAACCAGAGAGCTTTAATAGTTACGCTATGCTATTATTAGCTATGCTGTTCCCAGGGATCTGAGACTGACAGGTTTGTGGCTGAAAGTGATGGTGGTTAGTGTTCCCCTCCCTCTACCCCACCCTCTTCTTGTGCAGAGCCCACACCAGCCCCCTGGGAACCCTTCCTAAGGACAGCCACATCCTCTTGGGCCTCAGGAATCTCTTGCCTCCTCCATGCCCTCACCCACATCCCAGCAAACAAAGCCCCCTGTGGTTGGTGTCAGGTCACAATGGTGGCCCCAGTGGCCCAGACCTCAGCAGCAGCTGTGTCATTTCTCAGCACACGGTTTGCTGGACTTTGGCCAGGTCTTCACAAGGTGCCACCAGGAGAGGTTGGCCATTGATGCCAAGTTTGAAGCCAACAGAGCACCAGTCCACAAACTGGGTGCCACACTTGCTCTGGATGAATATACATATATGTAATCCCTTTGCCAACAGAGGTCTGTCTAGTAGAAGCCATGGTTTTCCCAGTAGTCACATATGGATGTGAGTTGAACTATAAAGACAGCTGAGCACCAAAGAACTGATGCTTTCAAACTGTGGTGTTGGAGAAGACTCTTGAGAGTTCCTTGGACAGCAAGGAGATCAAACCAGTCAGTCCTAAAGGAAATCAACCCTGAATACTCATTGGAAGGACTGAAGCTGAAGCTCCAATATTTTGACCACCTGATGCAAAAAGCCAACTCATTGGAAAAGACCCTGATTCTGGGAAAGATTGAGGGCAGGAGGAAAAAGGGGTGACAGAGGATAAGATGGTTACTCAATGGACATCAGTGACTCAATGGATGTCAGTGAGCAAACTCTTGGAGAGAGTGAAAGACAAGGAAGCCTGGAGTGCTGCAGTCCATGGGGTCACAGTGTCAGACACGACTGAACAACAATTCCCTTTGATGGATAACTCAAGGCTGGACCACATGCCCATCCCTGAACCAATCACAGAGGATGGAAGTCACCAGTTAACTTAGATCTGAGCTACACAGTCTACTCTGGCTCTGGGGGACAGTCACCACCCCCAAGCCACGGTGCCAGAAAGTTGAATGAAGCAACTCAACTTCACCACAGGGAATCTGGGGCCGTTATGAACATTTAGAGCCTTGATACTTGTGGGCACGACAAATAAATGGATACCACACCTACGATGAGGCTTTTCCTTCCAGGACATGAGGGGATGTGTGGGCACACCAACCATGCATCCAGCGGACAGAGCACAGGGGGACCCTTGTCCTGGAGCTGGAGCTGGGGGAGGGGTCAGGGCAGAGAGGAGCCTGGCATGTGGTGACTGAGTGTGACTTCCCAGGACCCTGGTCCAGCAGTGCTGAAATTTTGTCATGGAAGGTCACTTCCATTTAAATTAAACAAGTACAAATATTTTTAAATATTTAAACTAAAAATATTTTAAATACCAGCAGCTTTCAAATTTCCAAGGCACTGGCACAAAGTTACTTTAGTTACATTATATCATTTTGGATCTAAAAGGAAAAACAGTAGATATTCTGCAGTAAAATCGATAAAGTAATTATCCTGTAATGAATGTCAAACCCTTGGGAGTAAGCTAATTTGGGCTTTTTATTCAGTTTCTCAAACCCTCCAGGACTGTGCCTTGTGAGAGAACGGATGCTTGTGGGGTCTGAAGCAGAGCCTAGAGCACCCCCCCCCCCCGCCATCTCCCCACAAGCCCAGCTGTGGGAGAGGAGGGGACAGCATCAGGAGTCACGTGTGTGTGGACAGCGTCCCCACCTGCCCAGGCCTCCTCCCCTGCTGCTTCTGAGTTTGACACGGGGACCTGACAAAGGGGATCCTGACAGCCCTAGCCCATTAACAAGAGTCCTCAGAGAGCTTTGACTAGAGGAATTTTCCCAAATTCCATTGTTCATTGCTTTGTTTGGGGGTTAAAAAAAGCCATCACTTTAAAAGTAGCACATTTGATACCTTTTTCTCAGCAGCTCTCCTTTCAAATAGAGGTTTTCTGGAATCTAAAGACTGAAGCTGAATAATTCATGATCTGTTCTTTCCCAGATTTGGGTGTTTTATTTTAAGTGCATTAACTTCATGAAAACACTTGGGCTGCAGCTTCCCTGAGAGCTAACCGTGGGAACAGCCCTTGGGCATTTGTGGCTAAAGGTGGGACTTCCCAAGTGGCACTAGTGGTAAGAACCCACCTGCCAATGCAGGAGACGTAAGATGGGAAGATCCCCTGGTGGAGGCATGGTAACCCATGCCAGTATTCTTGCCTGGAGAATCCTCCCAGAAAGAGGAGCCTGATGGACTGCAGTCCATAAGGTTGCAATGAGTCAGACACAACTGAAGCGATTTAGTGCATACACACACGTGACTACAGGTGAGACCCTGAGCCCATTACCAACCTCTTGGAGCTTCAGTTTCCTCATCTGCAAACCATGTCACAGGCTTATTGTGAGGCCGAATCTGACAACCGTACCGCGCTTGGTTCCAGCCTCACACTGTCAGTGCTCAGACGCATGCGTGTGATGCTGTTAGCCCAGATTTTCCCCATTATTGGGCTTGGCCCTTGTCAGCCCATTTCCAAGGTTTCCTGAACACATCCACACATTCTTACTATGTGTGAGGTGTGTGCCCTGTGGTGGTCAGTATACCTAAAGCTCATGTCCACCCCCACTCAGAGGACAAGCAGCCCACAACATTAAGACAAAGAAGGCTCTGCAAGGACCTCCCCACTGTGGTTCTGCACAGACTTGGGGGGTGTTATCCTGAAGGCACATCTCTGAGTCAGGAATGGGATTCAAATGTGGCTCTAGAATCTGGAGAAATCCATTCATTTAGGATTAGGGTGGTCAGTGAGCCCCTTCTACATGCCAGGCACCAATCCAGTGAGGGAAACCAAAACAAAACCTGCCCATAGGCCAGTGGAAGGAGGTAGAGAAGCGGGAAGAGAAGGTGATGTGTGATGTGTGAGATGGTCAAGGGTACTGGAGAGAGGAAGAGGCGAGGAGTGTGGAGCACGTTGTGGGGGGCATAGCTTTATCCCTCACAGAGGTAAAGGGGTTAAAATGTAGAGGATGAGGGAGCTGAAAATAATTCCCATTCATCATGCAAATCTGTCAGCTGAGAGGGCTAAGCCTCACTGCAGGAAGTAGCTTCATGTTGACATGTGGGGAACGGGTCATGTGACTCTAAATAAAGCTAATGACAGCTTGGGCCATGTGCTTCAGGCAGGTAAGACCCCAAGTCTGGGCCAGTGGGAGGCACAAGGTGGGAGAGAGATGCTGGCCAGGGCAGCTCTGACCACAGGGTCGCTGCGGCCGTGTCTCCCAGGAGCCCTGGGGCTTTCCTTTAATACCCACCTCAGGTCAGTGACCAGTCCTGGAGGACCTGCTCTTTGGGTCTGTCCTCTTTGGGGAGGCCAGAGCCCTAGGTCCTGTGCCATCTTGGAATGTGCCTCCTCTCACATTAAATCCCATGGTTCTCAGAGTGGGGCCCCTGGACCGGCAGCATCAACATCTCCTGGAAAGTTGTTAGTGATAAAAGAAATGTTTACATGTGGAGGACTAGGGAAGTCATTCTGGCTTATGCATGAGTTAACTTGAATATTATGCTAACTAAAGCAGCTTGTTTATGGCCTATCAAACACATATTGTACATCTGCTTTATTTTTTTTAAGGGTGCATTGACTGGGGAAAAATATGTCCATGTTAAAAACAAAGATTGAATGGTCTCCTTTCCTAGGACACCAGTGTTGGTCCGCCTTCAATGATAAGATTCCCTTCCTAGGTGTCAAGGCTATATTAATTCTCTGTGCGCATGCTGATCTCCTTCTTTTCTTTTCCTTATTTCATTTTTTTTTCTTTTGAAAGCTTGAAGGAATGTATCTCTGATGTGTTTGATTTTTTTTTTCAAGACAGAAAACTAGGCTAAAAACTAAGCTTCTTGGGAGTAGTACCTCAGAATTATCTAAGTAGCTGTCTTCTAGGCTACAGGTCTCAGTTTGGCTCAAATCAAACCCTTCCCTATTCCTATGATGTGCTAAGTCACTTCAGTCATGTCCAACCCTTTGCAACCCTCTGGACCATAGCACACCAGGCTCCCTTGTCCATGGGATTCTCCAGGCAAGAATACTGGAGTGGGTTGCCATGCCCTCCTCCAAGGGATCTTCCCAACCCAAGGATCAAACCCATGTCTCTTACATTTTCTGCATTGGAGGTAGGTTTTTACCATGAGTGCCACCTATTATAGATTGTTTATTGATTATTTTCACAGACATTAGAATCACAGACTCTTGGTCCTGCCATCCAGACCTGCTCCAGCAGAGGATCTGGGGTGGAGCCTGGTGATCTGCTGTTTATCAAGCCCTCCATATGATGCTCACGCTGACGTCTGGGAATCTCTGGAGTAACAAGTCTTGGAAAATCTCTTCACACTGAACCATACTTATTAGGATGGGTTTATCCTATTGATGTCTTGGCTTCCCCAGAGACAGGGAGCTGAGCACTCTGAAATTTGGCTACAGCCTCTCCTACCACATATGGAGGCTCAGGGCTCTCCTCAGAGACCATCAGTGAGCAGAGAGAGCAGAAGGGCAATGGGGGGTTTGCCCTTATCTTGGAAGCAATTTAATTCAGCTTTCAGTGAGTGATCACCATTAGAATGAGAAGATCAGCATTAGAGTCTAAGTAAATATCCTTGGTTGTGATACATGGGCTCCACTCTGCTAAAAATGTGTTTATCCTCTACAGTTCTGAGCCACTCATGTCTTCAGTGAGGGGTCACAGCTGTCAATACTGATGATGGGGGAATTTACCCTCTATCACCCAGCACCAGCAGCCCTATTAACTTCCCCAGCACACTCAGATATGAACCCTACCAACTGAGTGAGGGGCCGGGTAATGAATCCGACAGTTGGCTTGGTTTGTAAAACCCTGCTTCCTGATTACTTCTTAGCTGCAGGAGACCTACTCAGAGACTTTCTATGGAGTGTTTCTTTGAGAAGAAGTTGGGGTAGAAATAGAGATGGGAGTTACCCACATCGTCCTTGGACCACAGAATCCCAAGGGAGAGTTGACAAAGAGACGGTGGCTGAAAGCTGAGCCTTGGGGAATGTCTGTATGTAGAGGTCCCATGGAGGAGAGACAATGATGGACGCAGATGAAGAACAGGGCAGGAAGGAAACTGAGAAGTGCAGTGCTACGTAAAAAAACCAGCGACAACTTTTCACAATGAAGGAAACAGTCCATCATCTAAAATGTTTCAGAAAGAAGGACAATGAGTCCAAAGATGAGACATGAGTTGGAGCGACCATCATCAGCAGTATCGCTCCTCACTGAGGACAGAGGGCAGGGCTTTGGGATGAAGCCCGCTCCTGGTCAGGAGGTTAGGGGATGGGGATGGGGATGGGGTGGGAGAGGGTCATCACCTGCTGCCCTCAATTCTCCCAGGAGGCAACTGTGTATCTATTCTCTCCCTCATCCAATGAAAATCTCCTCATCCTTAGAGGAGATTTAATCAAGAAAGAATGGATCTAAGGAAGTCTATCAAGACACGTGGCCCCTGTGTGCTGTGTTGCCTGCTCTTGCGGTTAGGTCTTCTGAAGACTCTTCTGCTTTTAGTAGCTTAACAAGCTGCATTTTTCAGTTAGTTTGCAAATGGCCCTGTCCCCCTGTTCTAGTCTTGGTTTTACTGATCTCCTGGGTTGTGAGATTTTTTTTTTCCCCTCACTAATTGGAGCCAAATTCTTCTGTCTTGAGGTCCACCATTTAGATGGTAGCCACTCTAAATGGCTACCATGAAGGCTGTTTCCATGTGAAACTGGGGAGCAAAGGGCACAGGAATGCCCATTCTTGGTCATACTGGGCAACCCTGCCCTTGGGGTGAACCTGTTTCTGCAGCAGATGACAGCAGCCTGGGCCCTTGGGGGCTTGTGACACATGGACTACCTTGGAGGATTAATGGTGGCTCTGAATACCATGTCCAGGTAGTGATAAATTACTCTGACTTTCCCAGTGCCTGCCCATCCCAGGACACGGGCCTCTTCACAGCTACTATAGCTTTGTGTGAAGCTGGAGAGGGTCAGGAGAGTAGAGTCAGATAAGGATGGTGGCATACCTGTCCCAGGAAGTTGAAATGTAGATGTGTTGACTGGAGCTCAAGCAGCCATCTTGGGAAATGAAGAATCAGAGATTGAGGAACTCTTGGAAGCAAGACAGAGGACTCTCCTTCCCTTATGACCATGAATGATGATGCTGGCTCTGGACCACACCTCCACTCTCCAGTTTTCTGACAGAGAGTAGCTTGTCTTAGTGTGAGCTCCTGTGGATTGTGTTTTGTTGTCACTCACAGCTGATTTGTCTCACCCAATGCAACCTCTACAGGTGTATTTCTGCCCCCTGTGTTGTGCTGACTGGACAGAGCAGCTTCCCTCTGGTTCCTCAGAAAACTACATGCTCAGGAGACCCCTGGGGCTGCTGACACTGCAGATGCCAATTCCCAGGCTGAGGATGGGGCCTGGGATTCTGCCAGGGGGTGCCAGGTATATGCAGCTTCCTGACCACACCTGGGGCCTAGAATTCCTCTGTCTCAAGTCTCAACCCAGGTGTTCTCACCGCCACACCTAGGGCAGCTCCTGCCCACCTCTGCCCACAAGAGCAGCTGCTGGAGAAGAGCGGTCAACAGAGAGGATTTTCATTTGATGGGTCAGCAGGGAGCGGGGACTCTGCTGCGATGTTGGTCCTGGAGGAAACCCATCACCTCCCCTCACCTGCCTGCTCTTGTGAGCTTCGTTTCACAGCAGGAAACTGGAACATCATTGTAACATCAGAGGTCCAGGAAGGGTACAAAAGATGAGTTAACAGTTTCATGCTTTCTTAATCCTTGAAGTAGGTTTTCTGTGCCATTTGCTGGGTTTTCAGAATGCTTTACCTCTGTCTTCCAAAGCTGGTTAGAAATCAGAGGATGCTGCAGCTTAGGATCCTCATACCCGAGGATGCTCACTGCCCTTCCTGACCATGGTTCAGCCTAGACTCAGAGGGTCACTCTCGCTCCAGCCCCTCCCGCCATCCCTGTGGCTCCTGCACAGACTCTCAATGTAAATGTGAGATGTGGGGCCTGGACAGGTGGGCGGGGCTGCAGGGACTGTCACCACAACCTCTCGCTGGGGGCCCACAGTCCTCAGCGCCCTCTTCCCAGAGGCCCACCAGCCTGCAAGGTGGTTAAGAACAGTTGCCAGGCAGCTGCACGTTCAAATCCTGGCTCTGCCATGTATTAGCCATGTGACCTGAAGAAATGACTGTCCCTGTGGGCCCAGAGGGTGCTGCAGGTGAGGGGCCACATGGGGAAGGCAGTGTTGCAGGCCAGGCCTGTGGGCCTGGGGCATGGAGTGACAGGAGAATGGCTGAAGGAGAGTGAGGTCAGTTTTGAGGAGGCTCTGCATCTGGCAGAGCAGGTCAGAAGCCCAAGAACCCGACTCAGGTTGGAGTAAGGGAGGGACCGGCTCCCCATAGGCTGCAGGTATGGCCGGATCCAGGGCCTCAGTTGGTTCTGCCTCCTCACCTCTGGGCTCTGAGAGGCACCAGCCTCATGCTTTTGTGTGGAGCAAGTCAGCAGCCTGCAGCCCATGTACCTCTTCCCAGCACCCCGTTATTAGTCTCTCAGCCCCACAGGTCACTGGGATTCGCCATGGTTGGGTCAAGTATCACAGGCACCATCAGGCATTTCTGAGTCAATGTACAGTCCTGGGTCCATGATGCTAACACCTGTCCATGGGCTGAGGGGTTTGTAGCCTGACTGTGACTTGGAACCCTGCTCTGTCACTTTCGAGCTTTGGGACCCAAGGCAGTCACTGCACCTCTTCCTGGGTCTGATGTCCATCTGCAGAATGTGGGTGAGCGTAGCACCTGCTCACAGGTTTGAGAAAGTTGTGGTCCCTGTCCTTGAAAGAGGCACCACACAGGTAAGGAGGCATCCAGTGAACTCAAGCAGTTGTCATCAGTAACAACGTGACATTTCAAGTGCCGCCAAGAGCCAGTTTGTCTCTTATCTCACTGACCTTCACTAAGTGAGCCCCACTCTTGCAGATGTTGTATCTACAGAATCTCTAAATTACCTGGAGGTCATGTCACCTGTGGTGGGTTTCAGGCATGTCCATGCATCTGGCAATCAGCTGGGCATGGAGACCCATCAAACCATTGCTAAGTTCCTACTGCATACAGCCATGGTATCAGATCACTACTGAGCCCCTACTGTATACACTCACAGTGCCAAGCCTTTGCCAAATGCTTACTATGTACATTCACATTGCTAGATCATTGCTGAGCGCCAATTGTATGCACCCATGGTGCCAGCTCATGGCTGAGCACATACTGGGTACATCTGCCTCAGAACATGTTGCTAAGGGGCCTGAACCCTCACTCACACACCCTGGCTTTTCCTCTCCAGCCACACATTAACTTGCTCAAGGAGAGCAACCTGGTGCTCTGATTCATCATGGAGTAGGCGCACATTTCCAAGAACCATCCCTCATCCATCCAAATTTTGAACTATGAAAAAATGAAACAATTTTTCAAAACCAGCCTAATCTCTATTTCTTCATCCAAAAGAACTGCTTGCACCGCATCCAATCCAAGTCAATTCTAAGTAAATGTGGTCACATCAAGATGGACTTGGTCAGTTCAGGGTGTGCCTCCCTCCATCCTCTCCTGGGAGGTGTGGGTCTGGATGCCTCTGGATCCTGGACCATTATCTCCCTCCTCACAGCCATCTGCAGTGACATCCATCACAAGCTGTCCTTTTGGGTGGCATTTGGATGGGTAGACAGATGACAGGCGGATGATGGATAGATGGATGTGGGAGGAGACAGCTCTGAACAGCTGTGTGCAATGTACTTGGAGCCGCTTCTCCAAGCCCCACTGCAGGGCTGCCTTGGAGGCTAATCCTGTGATCACCCCTTTTGGTCATTTCCTCTCTGGCCAGTGTTAGAGAAGCGAGGACCCATCTGGCTGCAACCACAGCCTCACTACCACCAGAAAAAAAATTTTAGCAAATCAGCCCAGCAAAGGGAAATGGGACTGTCCATGTCAGATATTGATTTCTCCCTGGTTACTCTGAAGAAGCCCCGGGGAGGATAGGAAAAATCGATAGAAAGTTAAAATAAGTAATGGAATTGGCAGTTTTCTTACAAGACAGATTAAATTGAGACGAATTAAAATAGAGTGGGTACCTGGGCAGTGCTATATTCCCTGGTGGCTCAGAGGGTAAAGAATCTGCCTGCAATGCAGGAGACCCGGGTTCAATTCCTGGATTGGGAAGTTCTCCTGGAGAAGGGGATGGCAACCTACTCCAGTATTCTTGTCTGGAGAATCCCATGGACAGAGGAGCCTGGCAGGCTACAGTCCATGGGATTGCAAAGGAGGGTCAGACATGCCTGAGCTGTTAACACTGTCACTTTTGTGGGTGGTGTTTGGGGAACGGAAGCACTGCTGGCTCATGCAAGGAATGACTCCATGTGTGGATCAGTATCTGCCACAAATAAGACTCACCTGGGGAAATTTAAGACTCCTGATTTCCAAACTGTGCCTCAGACCAAGTTATACTAGGATCTCTGAAGGTGGCAGTCAGGATACAGTCATTCCAAAACTTCTCTGATATTCTAATGGACAGCTATTTGGGGAATCATTGGCTAGAGCTTTGCCATCTTTCTTTGGCCCTGGAGGTTTCTGTCTCACTCCAACCTGGGTGCAGGGTGGGGTGGGGAGTGGGCTGAGCTCAGGGCAGTCCCAAGCTCCCCTGGAGCTGCTATGTCTCTGAGCCATCCTTTGTCCTTCCTCCGCTGAGCTGTGGTCTCTGCTGGCCAGAGAGCCCAGAATACACACCCTCTTATTTGGCCAGACCCTTCTCCCAGGCCAAAGTCCTAGACGGGCCTGAAGAGTGACATTCATGTGCTAGACATTAAGCCTCCGTTTCCCTCTTTCTAGCCTCTCCTGTGGCCCAGAGGTGGCTTCATTCCTGATGAGGGTGGGTTATGCCTCCTGGCTCCAGCCAGAGTGGTTGGTTCAGGGATGGGCATGTGACTCAAGCAAGCCTCCCTGACTCAAACATGGAAGCCCTGACATTCTGGTTGAATGACTTGGATGGTAGTTGATTTTTCTTGAGACTTCTGAGTCTGAACTAGAGGTACCAGGGAATGTTAAGGTTGATCTGTTGAACACAGATACTCTGAGAATAAAGCCAGCACAGAGAAAGAGAGGAGAAAATGAACCCTAGTAATGTCATTTGAGCCCCTGAATCAAGCCGGGCCTGAAAGCAATCCTTGTTTCCCGCTAGGTGCATCAGTAACACCTTTTTCACTTAAGCTGGCTTGGCGTTGGTTTGCTTTCATTGCTTACAACATAAAGGATCCTGAAAAACACAATGGCCTGCAGCTTCTCATTATATGACTCTCGTCCTGCCCATAGCCAGTCTCTAGATACATCACATTCTATCTCCTCTTGGAACTAAAGTGACAAAGAAAGATCTTAAAGGAGCTCAGTACAGGGATCCAGATGGCCTGGTCCTGCCACTCATGAGTTGTGTAATGTTAAGCAAGTTACTTATCCACACATGCTTCAATATCCTCATCCAAAGTACAGAATATTAATGGTACTGGGTTCATTAAGATGTCTTTACTCATGAGGACAGATTAAGGATCAAATGAGATGGTTGTTCAGTTGCTAAGTCATGTCTGACTCTTCACAACCCCACAGACTGCAGCACGCCAGGCTTCCTTGTCCTTCACTGTCTCCCAGAGTTTACTCAAATTCATGTCCACTGAGTCAGTGATTCCATCCAACCATCTCATCCTCTATCATCCCCTAGTCCTCCTGCCTTCAATTTTTCCCAGCATCAAGGTCTTTTCCCATCAGGTGGCCAAATTAAATGAGGATGTGTATTTAAAACAGAACTGTGTGTGGATACAGTGAGGCCTATGTCAGTGTCAGCTCTCACTATGACAATGATGTTTGTGTCCAAGGGCTCCTCACCCTCCCACCCCAGGCCTTTGCACCTGCTGTTCCTGCTGCCTGGAACGCCACCTACTGGCATTCCAGGTCACACCTCCTTCAAATGAGAGCTCCCTCAATGTCCCTGTTTTATGTCCCCAAATTCCCTGCAATTCTCTGTCCCACTGTCCATCAAAGTTCTATGTCTTTAGAGCAGTTATTCCTTTGCTCTATCCCTCTCTAGACTGTGAACTTGAAGATGTGATGAATGTTTTGCTGTGATTTGTAGCTTCAGCACCAAGGACAGAGCCTGGCCCCTTAGAAAATACATTAGGAAGGGAGGGAGAGAGGAAAGAAGGAAGCAATCGAATGGTCTGGTAACTCAGGGACTACTTCACTGGGAAAATGTGACAGATTCCAGAGACACACGTGCTCAGGCTGGGAGGAGCAGTCCAAGCCCTCAGAGGTTAGGCAGTGGGGCTTAGAGACACCCTTCGACCTGTTCAAAGCTGTGGATGGTCCATATTCTTTCATTATGCTATACAAACTTCAGGTTACAGCATTACAGTTCAACATCTGCATACACATCTGTAGGGCTTCCCAGGTGGTGCTAATGATAAAGAACCCTCCTGCCAATGCACAAGACTTAAGAGACCGGGTTCGATCCCTGGGTCAAGAAGATTCCCTGGAGGAGGAAATGGCAACCCACCTCAGTATTCTTGCCTGGGAAATCCCATGAACAGAGGAACTTTGAGAGCTACGATTCGTAGGGTTGCAAAGAGTTGGACACAACTGACGTTACTTCACATGCACATATGCATCTGTATACACCAGATGGTCCACATTCCTGCTCACCTGATCAGGAGAGCGCTCACCACTGGACCCACTCAGCACCTGCTGCTGCAAAGCTCCAGCAAGGTCTGCACTAGGCACAAGAGACGGTTTAAACACACTGTGGGGAGAAGCAATGGACTGTAGCAGGCAATGACTGTCCTCAAAGGGGACCTGTATCCTTTTTTCCTTCTAAATACATTTCAACATTGTGAGCTTTTAATTAAAGCTAAGGCAGGTGTCTCTCTGCTGAGATCATGTATAAGAAATGGAGGATGGAGATGATGCCAAGAGATATTGATAATGCGGAGTAATTATGATGTTCCATGAAATGCATTTTGTTCTTGGAACTGAAATTGACTTTGATGGCTTTCAAAGCCTTAGTGCATTTTTAATCCATGCAGAGACTCTAGTTTTCTGGGCTCTACCAGGATCACTGGGGACCAGAGACCTACTGGGAGCTGAACATAGCATGAGCTTGAACAGAATTGTTGTAAGGAGATGGTCCATCTCCCAAGCCTGTCCTACAGTGAGCAGCATGGGCCAAGGGTGGGTATTTGGGGTCTGGGTGCAGAGGGTGAGGGTCCCAGTCCCATCACGGCTGAGCTGAAAGTCATCTCCGTGTTGCAGAAGGGTTGATCACCTCCCAAGGAACCCAGGTCCAAGGCTGTGCTGCACTCATGGGTCACACTTCTCTGCCAGGGATGAGTCAAGGTTCTCTGAGTTCAAGCTACAGAACTGGACTCTGGCCAGTGCTAAGCATCAGAAAACTTGGAGACACTTGGAAATTTAATGAATTTCCATTCAGAGCCTAAGAATTTCCTTTGCTCTCCTGATCCCCTATGTGTGCTGTGTGAAGCGAAGGGAGCAGGGAGCTCAGAGTGGTTTCCAGCAACATCCGTGAAACAGCCTCCTTGCCCCACCTGGGGTGAGAGCTCCTCTCGGGGACCTGGCAGATGACACAACCTCCCAGGGTCACCTTCCTCCATCGGCCCCAGCCTGGCAACTTATCCACAGCTTGGTGAGTGCTGACCTACATCAGGGAGAGCCTTCCCAGGCTGCTGTAAAGGTGAAGAATAAAAATGCTCTCAGGATAGAAAGCCCAAGTGCAGCGTCGCTCCCTGTCTTTCATCAACAGCCTCCTTGTGAAGGTCTCTGGCCTCGTCTTTTCTCTGAGCTGTCAGGGTAGATATAGAAAGCTAAGTCTTCCTAGAGTCTGTCAACAGTCACATCATCTCAAAGAAGCCCCACTTCCAGTAATGAGAAGGGCTCTTGGGAAGGCCTAGGAAGTGGCGTGGAGCCAGGGAAGGTTTGTGGAGTAAGTCAAGAAGGGGGTCCATGCAAGTTCTTTTTTATCTAAGAGATAAAGTCTTCATTGCAAAGTATTTATTGCACCTGTGATGCTGGAAAAGAAATACACACAAAGGTTATTTCATTTAAATACCTTGATGGTCTTCTCTGGAAGACTGAAGGATAGTGATTTAGAATCATGACATGCTATACAAGCAAGTACTCAGACTGCCACTATAGTGCCCAGATCTTTCCCTGAGATCCAAGTACTATAGCTGAGCTGCTGATCCGTCTCAACACTCCCACCCTGGTTTCCAACCATGTTGTGTCTCCCAGAGTATCTGACTCTAAGGCTCCAGGGACATGTTGGGTCCATATCTAGCTCTTAATGCATCTTATGACCAAGTCTGGGGCTGAGTCAGCTTGTGCATGTGTTACAGGTGTTCCAACCACGTGGCTAACCTATGGGTGTGCATCAGAGACCCCTCCTCACCTTCTCTCAGAGCTGAGGCTTCCCTGTCAGCCCTGGGCAAGGCCTGGTGCTCACTCCGATTGAGTCAAACGAGGTCATGTGACCATCTCTGACCCAATCACTGCAGCCAGGATATAGCCAGTGGAGAGTGCAAAAGCCTTTCCTGTTGACCCTGGGACAAACACTGACGCTCACCCTGACTGGACATGCTGAGATCATGTGATCAGCTCTAGACCAATTGCTGTGGTCAAGGCAGAGCTCACTTGGCCTCACCTGCTTCATAACCCCATCTGGAACCAAAGGTGCCCCACCTGGATCGCAGGTCTCGGCATAGAGGGCAGATTCCTCCATGAAATTTGAGGGCATTCCTAGAAGGAGAGGTAGATGCTGGGAGCCTGCCCACGGGTGTTATCTACTAATCTGGGTCAGTACCAGTGAGGCACCCAACTGCCCCCTTATGGAGCCTGAGGGGTGAAGAAGAGGTGACTCGACTTGGAAAGGAGAAATACTCCATTGTGAAATGCAAAGCTCTAAAATCACTCAGAGGAAAACATAAGAAACTTACAGGAACATCTAGAAGACCAAAAATTGGGATACCACAGCCCCTGGGTCCAGATGAGGTGAACACACTCCTGCGATAATAGGTCTGTCTTTGGTTGGAGAAAGTGCCCAAATTGGCTTCCCTACCATTCACCCTCTGACAGGGAGAATCCACATCAGCAGTTAAGGGACAGGGAGCCGAAAAGGCAAAGGTTGAGCGCCACAGAGTGATCAGACCTCCACCCACTTCAAGAAATGTCTGGGTCTCAGCCTTTCCTGACCTTCTCTTCGTGAGCAGGGTTGCCTCCCCTGAGCCCCCTGGGAAGCCCTCCCAGACTCCAGTCTGCCCCTGATTGCTCTTTCCTTTCTGAGCTCTGATAGTCTAGGGTAGAACTCATCTCATTCTTATGTCTTGGAGTTGGTCTCACTCACCTAGGATAATGGGATTGTTAAATGGAAGTCATGAGTCACTTCTATCCCAGGGCATCTGACATCCTTGCCAAGCACTTCTTCCTTCAGACTTAATGACAGCCTGGGTCCTGGGGTGATTGTGGTGAGAGGAGCCCTTATGTCAGTCCATGATTGGTGTGTGGCACAAGCAAGAAATGGACAGTTGTTCTAAGTCACTGAGATGTGGAGATTCCATGTGACTGCTGAAAATGCATTAGTCAAAAGCAGCTCTTATAATAGACTGCAGTCTTGGATGGCAAGCAAAAGTTCCTACACAGCCACATTTAGCTTATCTATTTCACAGGCTTAGGATTGACCTTGTTATGTTGTATTCCAGCCCTCAAAGCGGGAACCTACATTTCCTGGAACATCCTCTTCTGCAAGGATCAGAGTTTATTCATTACTTACATCTGACACATCTATTTGTTAGCTCTAATGTGTTTACTCTTATTTCCAATCAGTTTTTAAATAATTTTTTTTTCATCAGTGTGTGCTTCAGTAGTCTCCCTTGGTTTTGGACGCAAATATTTTAACAGCTGCTTCCCTTGTCCAGCCTCATTCACCCCTCTCCTACCAGTATCACTTAAGGTCTTCTCCAAAATACATAGCTTGACCTTGAATCTTTGCTCCAGACCTGCTTATGGAGAGATGTAAACTAAAATGATACACATTAGAAATAAACCCACCAGGACTTAAATTGATAGTGGGATGTGAGGCAGAGAGAAATCATGAATGAAGTCTAAACTGATGACTGGAACATGGAGGCAGCAGTGCTATAAAGATGTGGATTATATGAAAAAAAAAACCCATTACATAATTGGGGACATGCTGCTAAAATCTTGATGGGCACACTATCTGAGCTCTTACTTAGCAGCCATGGATAAAGGGCTGTGAATATTTCTAGAATTTCAAAAGCCTGAAACTCCTCATGTCTTTAGTGAGTCTTTTCAAGTCTACCTTAGAGCATTAGAGGATTCTTCTTTCTATTATCTATCAGCAATGGATTATTCAAATAGCTTCCAACGAGCACCATTCATTTCTGTGTAAAAAGTCCACTGTCCCAGAAATAATTTCATTAGCTGCCTCATTTTCAGCCGCACATGACTTTGTTAAAGTTCCTCTTAGGAATTAAATTTCCATGCTTGGTCTCTACTTGATGGTGACTTCATGGCAGAATTTAGTTAAATTTGCTTCAGTCCTTTGTGAAGTAAATATATGGGCATTTACAACCAACAAATGGATTTTTACAACTTTGTTAGAGGAAAACAACAGAATGGGAAAGACTAGAGATCTCTTCAAGAAAATTAGAGATACCAAGGGAATATTTCATGCAAAGATGGGCTCGATAAAGGACAGAAATGGTATGGACCTAACAGAAGTAGAAGATATTAAGAAGAGGTGGCAAGAATACACAGAAGAACTATACAAAAAAGATCTTCACGACCCAGATAATCATGATGATGTGATCACTAATCTAGAGCCAGACATTTTGGAATGTTAAGTCAAGTGGGCCTTAGAAAGTATCACTATGAACAAAGCTAGTGGAGGTGATGGAATTCCAGTTGAGCTGTTTCAAATCCTGAAAGATGCTGCTGTGAAAGTGCTGCACTCAATATGCCAGCAAGTTTGGAAAACTCAGCAGTGGCCACAGGACTGGAAAAGGTCAATTTTCATTCCAATCCCAAAGAAAGGAAATGCCAAAGAATGCTCAAACTACTGCACAATTGCACTCATCTCACATGGTAGTAAAGTAATGCTCAAAATTCTCCAAGCCAGGCTTCAGCAATACATGAACCGTGAACTCCCTGATGTTCAAGCTGGTTTTAGAAAAGGCAGAGGAACCAGAGATCAAATTGCCAACATCCGCTGGATCATCGCAAAAGCAAGAGAGTTCCAGAAAAACATCTATTTCTACTTTATTGACTATGCCAAAGCCTTTGATTGTGTGGATCACAATAAACTGTGGAAAATTCTGAAAGAGATGGGAATACCAGACCACCTGACCTGCCTCTTGAGAAATCTGTGTGCAGGTCAGGAAGCAACAGTTAGAACTGGACATGGAACAACAGACTGGTTCCAAATAGGAAAAGTATGTCAAGGCTGTATATTGTCACCCTGCTTATTTAACTTCTATGCAGAGTACATCATGAGAAACGCTGGACTGGAAGAAACACAAGCTGGAATCAACATTGCCAGGAGAAATATCAATAACCTCAGATATGCAGATGACACCACCCTTCTGGCAGAAAGTGAAGAGGAGCTAAAAAGCCTCTTGATGAAAGTGAAAGAGAAGAGCGAAAAAGTTGGCTTAAAGCTCAACATTCAGAAAACTAAGATCATGGCATCTAGTTCCATCATTTCATGGGAAATAGATGGGGAAACAGTAGAAACAGTGTCAGACTTTATTTTGGGGGGCTCCAAAATCACTGCAGATGGTGACTGCAGCCATGAAATTAAAAGACACTTACTCCTTGGAAGAAAAATTATGACCAAGCTAGATAGCATATTCAAAAGCAGAGACATTACTTTGCAGACTAAGGTCCGTCTAGTCAAGGCTATGGTTTTTCCTGTGGTCATGTATGGATGTGAAAGTTGGACTGTGAAGAAGGCTGAGCACCGAAGAATTGATGCTTTTGAACTGTGGTGCTGGAGAAGACTCTTGAGAGTCCCTTGGACTACAAGGAGATCCAACCAGTCCATTCTGAAGGAGATCAACCCGGGGATTTCTTTGGAAGGAATGATGCTAAAGCTGAAGCTCCAGTACTTTGGCCACCTCATGAGAAGAGTTGACTCATTGGAGAAGACTCTGATGATGGGAGGGATTGGGGGCAGGAGGAGAAGGGGACGACTGAGGATGAGATGGCTGGATGACATCACAGACTCGATGGATGTGAGTCTGAGTGAACTCCGGGAGTTGGTGATGGACAGGGAGGCCTGGCGTGCTGCGATTCATGGGGTTGCAAAGAGTCGGACACGACTGAGCGACTGAACTGAACTGGAGCTGTCAAAAGTATTATGGTTGGGAAGTTTACCCTTTTTTCCCAAATGTGCATACTACAAGAAAAAATGGGTAGTTTTGGCAAAAGCTTCTTCTTTGGGGATCTTCTCCAATAAACTATCACTCCAAAGTCCACATATTATTCATAACATATGCCCCTGGTTCTCAAAGCACTTGCAGATTAAATAATCTCACTGAGGCACCCATTCATCCTATAATATTTTTGTTTTATAGAGAGAATTTTAAGATATATTTTTCTTCCACATAATAAGACATAAAAACAAGTCTCAATAAATTTAGAAGGTTAGAAATTACATTAAACATCTTTTCTGACCATAATAGTAAGAACCTAGAAATCCATTACAGAAAGAAAAATGGAAAAAGACAAACATGGGATAGCAAATAATATGCTATCAAAAAATCAATGGGCCAATGAAGAAATCTAACAGAAAATCAGAAAATACCTTGAGACAAATGAAAATAAAAGCACAATTTTCCCATATGTATGGATGCAGCCAAAACAATTCTAAGAAGGAAGTTTATAGCAATATAGGCCTACCTCAAGAAATAAGAAAAATCTCAAAATGGCCTAACCTACCATCTGAAAGAATTTTTTAAAAATAAGCAAAGCGAGACTGTGGGATAGCTACCACGCCAAAAGGTCGAACATAAGACACCGCCAGGACCGCGCACAGAACAAAGGATGGAACGGAAATAGCCGGCTGCAGACCATCCCCCACCGGGGTCAGGCAGCCAGAGCCGTAAGGGCTGGAAAGGGGCAATTGCAGCCCCGGAGAGACTCTACCTACCAAACTGCAAGCAGGCTTCTTTGCTAAGACTTCTGGGGGTGCTGGACAGTCACCATCTGCCTCACAAGGGGCGCCAGCGGTACACCCAGAAAACTGAGCAGCAGAGACAGAAAAGGTGACAAGTCACAGCGACCACGCTCGCCAAACTCCTGAGCTACTCTGACCTGGGAAGGGCACAAAACGCAGTCCCAACCGAATCTGAGCCTCTGAGGGCTACCTGAGCGCCGAACCTGAGCAGCTTAGACCGGGGAGGTGCACGCAGCCTAGGGCCGGCCTCAGACGGTTCCCGGCTGAGCATCGTAGAGCCGGAGTGGTTTGTGCACCGCGAGAAGGGACAGGTCCAGCGGGGCTGAGACACTGTGTGCACATGACAGTGCTATTTGTTTGCAGCATCCCCCCCTCCCCACAGTGCGACTGAAATAGTGAGCCTAAAAAACCAGCATAAAGAAGAAGTTGAACGGAGGGAACTGCCTTGGAAGTGACCCCACACTGCCCACAACATCAGAGAAGGGCCAGATATATCTTTACTATTTTTACAATCATTCCTTTTTTTTTCCCCCCCTCTTTTTTTTTCTTTTTTTCCTTGCTTTTTTCTTTCCTACCTTTTTTTTAAATTGTTAAGTCTTCTATTTCTTCTCTAATTTTTATTTCTATAACCTACTATTACTTTTTCAAAAAAAGACTATTTTTTTAGGGCAAACACCATATATAGTCTTTATGTGGTTGTTGTTGGAGTTTTTTTAATAATTCTTGTGGCTTTTTTTTCTTTTTTTTTTTCTTCTGCTTCTTTTCTTTAATATTGTATTTTTGAAAATCCAACCTCTACTCTAGATTTTTAATCTTTGCTTTTTGTTGTCAATTTTGTACGTTTAAAAACCCAAACTTAAAAACAAACAAACAAACAAACAAACTTCACTACTCAATTCTACCTGACAGCGAGATTACTGGCTTGACCACTCTCTCCTCCTTTGGACTCTCCTTTTTCTCCACCAGGTGGCCTCTGTCTCTTTCCTCCCCCATCTCTTCTCTATCCAATGCTGTGAATCTCTGTGTGTTCCAGATGGTGGAGAACACCTAAGGAACTGGTTACTGGCAGGATTTGTCTCTCTCCTACTCATTCCTCTCTCTTATCCTCCTGGCCACCTCTGTCTACTTCCTCCCTCTCCTCTTCCCTGTATAACTCCATAAATACATCTGAGCGGTCCAGACTATGGAGCGCACATAAGGAAGTGACTACTGGCTAGCTTGCTCTCTCCTCTTTTGATCTCACTGCATCTCATTCCAGTCACCTCTAACTACCCCTCCCTCTTCTCTTCTCCATGTAACTCAGTGAACCTCTCTGGGTGTCCCTCAATGTGGAGAAACTTTTCATCTTTAACCTAGATGTTTTTATCATCGGTGCTGTATAGATGGAGAAATCTAGAGGCTACTGTAAAAATAAAACTGAAAACCAGAAGCAGGAGGCTTAAGTCCAAAGCCTGAGAACATCAGAGGACTCCTGAATTCAGGGAACATTAAGCAATAGGAGCTCATCAAACGCCTCCATACCTACAGTGAAACCAAGCTCCACCCAAGGGCCAACAAGTTCCAGAGCAAGACATACCACGCAAATTCTCCAGCAACACAGGAACACACCCCTGAGCTTCAATACACAGGCAGCTCAAAGCTACTCCAAAACCTTTGACGTCTCATAACCCATTACTGGTCACTCCACTGTACTCCAGAGAGAAGAAACGCAGCTCCACCCACCAGAACTTCAACACAAGCCTCCCTAACCAGGAAACCTTGACAAGCCACTGATACAACCCCACCCACAGTGAGGAAGCTCCATAATAAAAAGAACTCCACAAATTACCAGAATATTAAAAGGCCACCCCAAATGCAACAATATAACCAAGATGAAGAGACAGAGGAATACTCAGCAGGTTAAGGAACAGGAGAAATGCCCACCAAATCAAACAAAAGAAGAAGAGATAGGGAATCTACCTGAGAAAGAATTCCAAATATTGATAGTGAAAATGATCCAAAATCTTGAAATCAAAATGGAATCACAGATAAATAGCCTAGAGACAAGGATTGAGAAGATGCAAGAAAGGTTTAACAAGGACCTAGAAGAAATAAAAAAAGAGTCAATATATAAGGAATAATGCAATAAATGAGATCAGAAACACTCTGGAGGCAACAAATAGTAGAATAACGGAGGCAGAAGATAGGATTAGTGAAATAGAAGATAGAATGGTAGAAATAAATGAATCAGAGAGGAAAAAAGAAAAACGAATTAAAAGAAATGAGGACAAGCTCAGAGACCTCCAGGACAACATGAAACGCTCCAACATTCGAATTATAGGAGTCCCAGAAGAAGAAGACAAAAAGAAAGATCATGAGGAAATCCTTGAGGAGATAATAGTTGAAAACTTCCCTAAAATGGGGAAGGAAATAATCACCCAAGTCCAAGAAACACAGAGAGTTCCAAATAGGATAAACCCAAGGCAAAACACCCCAAGACACATATTAATCAAATTAACAAAGATCAAACACAAAGAACAAATATTAAAAGCAGCAAGGGAAAAACAACAAATAACACACAAGGGGATTCCCATAAGGATAACAGCTGATCTTTCAATAGAAACTCTTCAGGCCAGGAGGGAATGGCAAGACATACTTAAAGTGATGAAAGAAAATAACCCACAGCCCAGATTACTGTACCCAGCAAGGATCTCATTCAAATATGAAGGAGAAATCAAAAGCTTTACAGACAAGCAAAAGCTGAGAGAATTCAGCACCACCAAACAAGCTCTCCAACAAATTCCAAAAGATATTCTCTAGACAGGAAACACAAAAAGGGTGTATAAACCCCGAACCCAAAACAATAAAGTAAATGGTAACGGGGTCATACTTATCAATAATTACCTTAAACGTAAATGGGTTGAATGCCCCAACCAAAAGACAAAGATTGGCCAAATGGATACAAAAACAAGACCCATCTATATGCTGCTTATAAGAAACCCACCTCAAAACAAGGGACACATACAGACTGAAAGTGAAGGGCTGGAAAAGATATTCCATGCAAATAGAGACCAAAAGAAAGGAGGAGTGGCAATACTCATATCCGATAAAATAGACTTTAAAACAAAGGCTGTGAAAAGAGATAAAGAAGGCCACTACATAATGATCAAAGAATCAATCCAAGAAGAAGATATAACAATTATAAATATATATGCACCCAATATAGGAGCACCAAAATATGTAAGACAAATGCTAACAAGTATGAAAGGGGAAATTAACAATAACACAATAATAGCAGGAGACTTTAATACCCCACTCACACCTATGGACAGATCAACTAAACAGAAAATTAACAAAGAAACGCAAACTTTAAATGATACATTAGATCAGTTAGACCTAATTGATATCTATAGGACATTTCACCCCAAAACAATGAATTTCACCTTTTTCTCAAGTGCTCATGGAACCTTCTCCAGAATAGATCACATCCTGGGCCATAAATCTAACCTTGATAAATTTTAAAAAATCGAAATCATTCCAACCACCTTTTCTGACCATAATGCATTAAGATTAGATCTCAATTACAGAAGAAATATTATTAAAAATTCCATCATATGGAGGTTGAACAACACACTTCTGAATAACCAACAAATCACAGAAGAAATCAAAAAAGAAATCAAAATATGCATAGAAAGTAATGAAAATGAAAACACAACAACCCAAAACCTGTGGGACACTATAACAGCAGTGCTAAGAGGTAAGTTCATAGCACTACAGGCATACCTCAAGAAACAAGAAAAAAAAATCAAATAAATAACCTAACTCTACACCTAAAGCAACTAGAAAAGGAAGAATTGGAGAACCCCAGAGTTGGTAGAAGGAAAGAAATCTTAAAAATTAGGGCAGAAGTAAATGCAAAAGAAACAAAAGAGACCATAGCAAAAATCAACAAAGCCAAAAGCTGGTTCTTTGAAAGGATAAATAAAATTGACAAACCATTAGCCAGACTCATCAAGAAGCAAAGAGAGAAAAATCAAATCAATAAAATTAGAAATGAAAATGGAGAGATCACAACAGACAACACAGAAATACAAAGGATCATAAGAGACTACTATCAGCAATTATATGCCAATCAAATGGACAACGTGGAAGAAATGGACAAATTCTTAGAAAAGTACAATTTTCCAAAACTGAACCAGGAAGAAACAGAAAATCTTAACAGACCCATCACAAGCACGGAAATTGAAACTGTAATCAGAAATCTTCCAGCAAACAAAAGCCCAGGTCCAGACGGCTTCACAGCTGAATTCTACCAAAAATTTAGAGAAGAGCTAACACCTATCCTACCCAAACTCTTCCAGAAAATTGCAGAGGAAGGTAAACTTCCAAACTCATTCTATGAGGCCACCATCACCCTAATACCAAAACCTGACAAAGATGTCCCAAAAAAAGAAAACTACAGGCCAATATCATTGATGAACATAGATGCAAAAATCCTCAACAAAATTCTAGCAATCAGAATCCAACAACACATTAAAAAGATCATACACCATGACCAAGTGGGCTTTATCCCAGGGATGCAAGGATTCTTCAATATCCACAAATCAATCAATGTAATTCACCACATTAACGAATTGAAAAATAAAAGCCATATGATTATCTCAATAGATGCAGAGAAGGCTTTTGACAAAATCCAACATCCATTTATGATAAAAACTCTCCAGAAAGCAGGAATAGAAGGAACATACCTCAACATAATAAAAGCTATATATGACAAACCCACAGCAAACATTATCCTCAATGGTGAAAAATTGAAAGCATTTCCCCTAAAGTCAGGAACAAGACAAGGGTGCCCACTTTCACTGCTACTATTCAACATAGTTCTGGAAGGTTTGGCCACAGCAATCAGAGCAGAAAAAGAAATAAAAGGAATCCAAATTGGAAAAGAAGAAGTAAAACTCTCACTGTTTGCAGATGACATGATCCTCTACATAGAAAACCCTAAAGACTCAACCAGAAAATTACTAGAGCTAATCAATGAATATAGTAAAGTTGCAGGATATAAAATCAACACACAGAAATCCCTTGCATTCCTATACACGAATAATGAGAAAGTAGAAAAAGAAATTAAGGAAACAATTCCATTCACCATTGCAATGAAAAGAATAAAATTCTTAGGAATATATCTACCTAAAGAAACTAAAGACCTATATATAGAAAACTATAAAACACTGATGAAAGAAATCAATGAGGATACTAATAGATGGAGAAATATACCATGTTCATGGATTGGAAGAATCAATATAGTGAAAATGAGTATACTACCCAAAGCAATTTACAAATTCAATGCAATCCCTATCAAGCTACCAGCGATATTTTTCACAGAACTAGAACAAATAATTTCAAGATTTGTGTGGAAATACAAAAAAACCTCGAATAGCCAAAGCAATCTTGAGAAAGAAGAATGGAACTGGAGGAATCAACTTGCCTGACTTCAGACTCTATTACAAAGCCACAGTCATCAAGACAGTATGGTACTGGCACAAAGACAGACATATAGACCAATGGAACAAAATAGAAAGCCCAGAGATAAATCCACACACATATGGACACCTTATCTTTGACAAAGGAGGCAAGAATATACAATGGAGTAAAGACAATCTCTTTAACAAGTGGTGCTGGGAAAACTGGTCAACCACTTGTAAAAGAATGAAACTAGATCACTTTCTAACACCACACATGAAAATAAACTCAAAATGGATTAAAGATCTAAATGTAAGACCAGAAACTATAAAACTCCTAGAGGAGAATATAGGCAAAACACTCTCTGACATAAATCACAGCAGGATCCTCTATGATCCACCTCCCAGAATTCTGGAAATAAAAGCAAAAATAAACTAATGGGATCTAATTAAAATTAAAAGCTTCTGCACAACAAAGGAAAATATAAGCAAGGTGAAAAGACAGCCTTCTGAATGGGAGAAAATAATAGCAAATGAAACAACTGACAAACAAGTAATCTCAAAAATATACAAGCAACTTATGCAACTCAATTCCAGAAAAATAAAGGACCCAATCAAAAAATGGGCCAAAGAACTAAATAGACATTTCTCCAAAGAAGACATATGGATGGCTAACAAACACATGAAAAGGTGCTCAACATCACTCATTATTAGAGAAATGCAAATCAAAACCACAATGAGGTATCACTTCACACCAGTCAGAATGTCTGCGATCCAAAAATCTGTAAGCAATAAATGCTGGAGAGGGTGTGGAGAAAAGGGAACTCTCCTACACTGTTGGTGGGAATGCAAACTAGTACAACCACTATGGAAAACAGTGTGGAGATTCCTTTAAAAATTGCAAATAGAACTGCCATATGACCCAGCAATCCCACTGCTGAGCAAAAAAAACCGAGGAAACCAGAATTGAAAGAGACACATGTACCCCAATGTTCATCGCAGCACTGTTTATAATAGCCAGGACATGGAAGCAACCTAGATGTCCATCAGCAGATGAATGGATAAGAAAGCAGTGGTACATATACACAATGCAGTATTACTCAGCCGTTAAAAAGAATACATTTGAATCAGTTCTGATGAGATGGATGAAACTGGAGCCAATTATACAGAGTGAAGTAAGCCAGAAAGAAAAACACCAATACAGTATACTAACACATATATATGGAATTTAGAAAGATGGCAATGATGACCCTGTATGCAAGACAGCAAAAAAGACACAGATGTGTATAGTGGACTTTTGGACTCAGAGGGAGAGGGAGAGGGTGGGATGATTTGGGAGAATGGCATTGAAACATGTATACTATCATGTAAAAATCGAATCAACAGTCCGATGCAGGATACAGCATGCTTGGGGCTGGTGCATGGGCATGACCCAGAGGGATGTTGTGGGGAGGGATGTGGGAGTGGGGTTCATGTTTGGGATCGCATGTACACCTGTGGTGGATTCATGTCAATGTATGGCAAAACCAATACAGTACTGTAAAGTAAAATAAAGTAAAAATAAAAATTAAAAAAAAAGAAATAAGGTGATAGGGAGATAAAGAAAAAAATTATATAAGCTTTGAAAAAAATAAATAAGCAAAGCCCAAATTCAGTAGAAGGAAGGAAATAACAAAGATCAGAGCTGAACTGAAAACAATATAGGCCAAAAAAACTGATAAAAATGATCAATGAAACCAAGAGCTGATTTTTTTAAAGATAAAATTTTGTCACAAAGAAGGCTTGTGAAGAGAAAAATAGAGCACTCAAACAAAATAAGAATTGAAAGAGGAGAAATTAGAACTGATACTGCAGAAGTGCAATCACAGGAGAATACTATGAACAGTTACGTGCCAGGCAGTTGAACAACATAGAAGTGGATAAATTCTTAAAAACATACAACCTTCCAAGACTGGATCAGGGAGAAATGATATAAATAGATCAATTCTAGTATTGAAATTGAACCTGTGATTAAAAAAAAAAAAAAAAAAAAAAACCTCCCAACAAGCAAAAGTCCAGGACTAGCTGGATTCACAGGAGAATTCTACCATACTTGGAAAGAAGCGTTAATACCTATCCTTCTCAAGCTATTCCCAAAAACTGAAAAGAAGGGGATACTTCTAAACTCATTCTTTGAGTCCACCATTACCCTGATACCAAAACCAGACAAAGATATTACAAAAAAGAAAATTACAGGCCAATATTTCTGATGAATATAGATGTGAAAAATCCTCAACAAAATATTAGCAAAAAAATATATGGAAAGCATCAAACACCTCAATCAAGAGTAATTTATTCCAGGATGCAAGGGCAATTCAATACCACAAATCAATCAATGTGACATGCTATATTACAAAACAAAGAAGAGAAATCACATAATCATCTCAATAGATGTAATCAAAGCATTTAGCAAAACTCAGCATTCATTCATGATAAAAAATACTCAACAATGTGGGTATAGAGGGAATATATCCCAACATAATAAAAGCCATTTATGGTAGATCCACAGCTGACACCTTTCTCGATGGTGAAAAACAAAAAGCTTTTCCTCTAATATCAGGAAGAAGACAAAGATGCACACTCTCACCACTTCTGTTTGGCATAGTATTGAAAGTTCTAGTCACAGCAATCAGACAAGAAAAGGAAATAAATTACATCCAAAATGAAAGAGAGGCAGTAAAACCATCACTATATGCAAACGACTTGATAATATATGTAGAAAATCCTAAAGTCCCTACCAAAAAACTATTAGAACTAACAAATGAATTCAGGAGTTTGCAAGATACAAGATTAATATACAGAAATTTGTCCTTTTCTATACATTAATAGTGAACCACCAGAAATAGAAAACAAGAAAAAGATCTCATTTACAAAGTTATCAAAATGAACAAAAGAGCTAGGAATAAGCATAACCAAGGAGATGAAAGATGTATATTCTGAAAACTACAAGACATTGATAAAGGAAATTGAAGATGATACAAAGAAAATGAAAGATATCCCATTTTCAAGGATTCAAATAATTAATAATACTAAAATGTCCACATTCCCCAAAGCAGTCTCCAGATTTAATGCAATCCCTATCAAAATATTCATGACACTTTTCACAGAACTAGAATAAATAATCCTAAAATTTGTATGGAATCACAAAAAAAGACCCTGACTAGCCAAAGCAATCTTGAGAAAAATTAATAAAACTGGAGGCATCAAGTTCCCAGACTTCAGACTATACTACAAAGATATAGCAATGAAAACAGTATGATACTGGCAAAAAAAAAAAAAAAAAGAGAGACACACAGATCAATGGAACAGAATAGATAGCCCAGAAATAAACCCATGCAAACAAATTCATCTATAACAAGAAAGGCAAAAATATACAATGGGAATAAGACAGTCTTTGAGTGGTTGTGGAGTGGCCAAGGCTGCGGCAGCTTGAAGCAGGATCTCAGTTCCGCAACCAAGGACTGAATCTAGTTCTTAGTACTACCTTGGCTCTTGTTTGCTTTGAAGAAAGAATTTGACAAAGAGACAAAAAGTAGTGAGATAAGTAAGGTGTTTTTAGGAGAGATGATGCATGCAGAGAAAGCGCAGGCAGACTCAGAGAAAGAGAAGCAGAAAGACCAAGCCGCATGCTTTGGAGGCGGATTAAATCACTTGTGTGGGGGCAGTTCTTCCAAGTTTTCACTTTCCTCTGGCCAATAATCTTACTTTGCTTCCCACAGCTAATCAGACCAAGGATCCTTCCCATTATGTGTGCATACATTTTAGCCTAGATGGATTTCAGTAGGGAGGGTCTCTGGGAGATTGACAGCACCTATTATGGGATAGTGCCCCGTTCTTTTTTGACCCCTGAGGAGCCTTTCTGCACATTTGCAGTTGAAGAGATCTCTCTGACCTCAAGAATGAGGGATGTGGTCTTCTCTCTTTACTCCAGAAGGGCTCAGTTCCTCTATGCGCCTGTCATTAGCTTTTTCCTTGAAATGTCAGGGACAGACAAGTTCCAGTTCACTCAGCTTGACAAATTCCAGCTGCTCAGCCCACAGACCCCTTGTCCTCCTACCTCATCTTCAACAAGTGGTGCTGAGAAAACTGGACAGTTGTATACAAAATAATGAAATGAGAACATTTTCTAACACCATATACAAAAATAAATTCAAAATTAATTAAAGACCTAAATGTGAGACTAACAAAAAAGTTCCTATAAGGAAACATGAGCAGTACACTCTTTGACATAAATTTTAGCAATATTTTTTGGATCTGACTTCTCAAGCAAAGGAAGCAAAAGCAAAACTAAACAAATGGGATTCAATTAAATTTAAAAGCTTTTGCACAGCAAAGAAAGCCATTAACAAAATTAAAGGACAAATTACTGAATGGGAGAAAATATTTTCAATTGATATGTCTGACAAGGGGTTAATATCTAAATTACATAAAGAGCTCATAAAACTCAAAATAAAGAAAAGAGGACTTCCCTGGTGGTCCAGTGGTTACAACTCCACACTTTCAATGCAGGGGGCAAAGGTTTGATCCCTGGTTGGGGAACAAAGATCCCACATGCCATGTGGTGCAATTGAAAAAAAAAAATCAATTAAGAAAATGGACGGAAGACCTGAATAGACAATTTTCCAAAGAAGACATATAGATGGTCAATAGGCACATCAAAAGATGCTCATCAGCAAGATGCAAATCAAAACCACAGTGACACCTCACACCAGTGAAAATGGCTATTTTCAAAAAGACAAGAACTAACAAGTGTTGGTGAGAATGTGATAAAAGAGAATGTTGAGCACTATCATTGGGAGTGTAGGTCTGTATAGCCCCTGTGAAAAACACTATGGAAATTCCTCAGAAAATTAAAAATAAAACTACCATATAACCAGCAATTCCACTCCTGGGTGTATATCCAAAGAAAATAAAAATACTAATTCAAAAAGATATATGCACCCCAATGTTCATAGCAGCATTATTTATATAGCAAAGACATGTAAGCAATCAACAGATGTGTGAATAAAGAAGGTGTAGTACATACAGACAGTGGAATACTACTCACCCATAAAATGAATGAAATATTGTCATTTGCAACAACATGGATGGATTTTGAGGGTGTTATGCTTAGTGAATTAAGTCAAACAGAGTAAGACAAATATTGTGTTTTCTATTCTATGTAGAAACTAAAAAGAATGAATAAAAAAAGAAAAACACCAAACTCACAGAAATCAAACCAGTGGCTACCAGTGGGAAGAGAAGTGGAGAGAGAACCGATGTAGGGGAAGAGGATTAAAAGGTATGAACTACTAGATACAAAATAAATAAGGTACAAGGGTGTAATGTTCAGCACAGTGACTACAGCCAATACTTTATAATAACTTTAAGTGGTTTATAATCTATGAAAATATTGACTCACTATGCTGTGATATGGTTAGGGGTCCAGATCTTGAAATACAGTGTACATTCTGCCTTAAACTTCTGTAATATTGTAAATCAAATATGCCTTAATTTAAAAAGATCATTTTCTTCACCATCATGCATTCCTTCTGTCATTCAATATTTACTGGTAAACTACTGTGCCCCTGAACTTGTGCTACTGATAGAAAGATAAAAACACCATTACTCCCTTCAGCACTTGCAGTCGGTTGGAAAGCCTAAGATGTAACCTCTTATATTTTCCCTCTGATTTTAATAGAGCTCCTGAATTTAGCTGGTCGCACAGCCCCCAACTGGAGATTCCATTCTCCAGGCTCCTCTGCAGTGAGTTATGGTCATGTGTCTAAGTGCTGGCCAATGGGATGTCAGTAGGTGTGATGCTCTTACTTCCTTATAAGGAAGCTGACCACCCTCCACTTCCTGTCCCTTTCCTCTCCTGCAAGCTGGGTTGCAGACATCGAGATTGAGTCCCAGGCTTGGCCTTGTGGACTAGAATGATGCCCCAGGAAAGGCAGAGCACTGAGATGGATGGGCCCTTGGACCCTCTGCCAGACCCAAACTTCCTTTGGGATGAGGGCTGACATCTGATCTTGCTCTGACAAGCCTATGGAGCCTCAGGAGAAGCAGCCGCATGAATATGCTAACACAGGCCCCTGAAGAGACACTGAAATACTGTGATCCTTTCTCTAATAAGTATGCCAGATGTGACGTGAGCTCAAGGGAGAAGCATCAGAGTCAGCGTGCAAGAGATCGGAAGGTTGGAAACTGGAATCAGCCTACAGACCCTCCCCTCCCTCCGTACCCTTCACTCTTGGTCTCTGCACTGTTTCCCCAGGTAAATGTGCTGGTCCACCGCACTAAACACCCGCCACCACTTCTCTCCCTTGGTTCCCTCCAAGGCTGGCATCACCGTCTCTGTGAGGCTGAGCCTGGTGTGCTTGCCCAAGGCTGTGTCCTCAGGACCTAGAAGGGCACTGGCATACAGCAGGTGATAAGTATTTTTTTATTGCCTCTATGGGCAGTTACTGTGCGTGGTGACCCATCTGTTATGTGGAATGTGATGGTCCAGAGGAAGTTGCTCCAGATCCCCTGGTGAAGCTGCGGGAGACTTCCTGGAGGAGGAGGCTCCATGAAGGCAGATTATTTTCAGGCTGACGAGGGGAGAGGACATTACAGTATGGGAACCATGGGGACCAGGGCTCAGAGAGTGACCGTAGTGGGTGACTGAGGACCACTCCGGGGCAGCAGGAGGTGGAAGGAGGGGCTGGGGCAGCAGTTGAGGCTCACAGAAGAGGAGGGAGAGCCTCTGAATTGTGTGACATGAGTGGCCAACACCAGATCTGATGTTAAAAATATTATCTGGAGGCCTGGTTGGGGGTCTCTGGGCTGGTTTGTCAAATAGGAAATTTCCCAGAGCAGAGATTGTAAAGCACCGAGGTCACACAGGCTAGGTGACCTCCAAGTGCTCAACCTGGTCAGTGCTAGAACAATTTGAGTTAGTGTCCAGTGCTTAAACAGTAAGAACTTTTGCCTAAAATGGGCATTTCTCTATGTTGCTGAGGATCGGGGCTCAGATCCCGTGCGGCGGATCCCCAAACCCCATCCCACATGGTGGCCATCGCTGGTGCCGAGCAGTGAACCCCTGCCCCGGGGGCACACACTCACCACTGCCCTAGCCCCACCTGGTCCACAGTTTCCTGTCACCGCCTGCCTGAGCGTGTCCCGAGGGCTCACCTTTGCATCAGCTCATACTCACTGAATAGACTCTTGGAAATCTGAGACTCTTCTTGACCTTGAGAAGGTTTGACCCTCAAGTCAGAGGATGGGGACAGAGAAGCAGCTCATCACATCACAGCACAGCATCCCATTGGGGAAACAGAGCTTGAATCAAGGAGAGCCTTGGTTATGGTTCTGAGTGACTGGGCAGATAATGACCCCAAAGGTGTCCACATGTGATCCCCAGGACCTGTGACTGTGTTTCCTTGCATGGGAATGGGGGGTCTTGCAGATATGATTAGGGGTCCAGATCTTGAAATACAGTGTACATTCTGGATTATCCAGATGGGCCCAATCTAATCCATCAATTCTTAAAATATGACAATGTCCCATTGGTATTAATTCCAGAACATCCTCTGTGACTCGTAACAGGGTCAGTGTACTCTAAAGAACACAACCAGTTCTTAGGATGATGCTAAGCCTCAAGCAAGGGACGGGCATGACCAGGATGTGGACAGTACACCAGGAACCTTGGCCCCTCCCCAATTTGCCTGAGGTACACACTTTCTACTGACATTTCTGACTGTGTGCTGTGGGTCAGGTCCTCCCTGGGTGCTGGGTGTGAGCAGCACAGGGAAGATCAAGTCCTGCAGATCAACACATGGATCAGAGATTCCGGGAGGTGGAGACAAGGAAGGGCAGAGGGAGGACGTCTGCACCATGCAGACTCCAGGAGGGAGGTCATTGTGACTTCACCCCAGACATTATCAGTTGGATTCCCAGGAGACTGGCTGAGTTCTCATCAACGTGACAGACCTCTGCTGTGTTCTGTAGCCACAGGCCTCACCCCGGCATCTCCCTGAGTCTGGGAGAAGCAGCAGCTATCCTGTGGGCTGGAGGGGATGGACCTTCCTGAGAGATCTGAGGTCTTGGGGAGCAGGGCATCCCGGATGGTGGAAGGGGAGACAGTAAGGGTGAGGTGCACCCAGAAACCTGGGAAGAGGAGACACCCTGCGGTAAAGCTGAAGGATTCCTAGAGGGATGACCCACTGCATGTGGGGTCGTTTAAGTAGTTTGCCTCATGTAAGTGACTACGGAAGAGAGAAATAAGACAGAGAGAGAGAGAGACGGAGAGAGGGATGGGGGAGAGGTGATTCTGGCTGACGAGGATGCGAAGGGCATGCTGACAAGGTTGAGAAATGTCAGCTCTCCCTCGAGTATAAATTAAGGATCATCTCAAGTGAATGGACTCAACTGAAGGAGACTCTTTCCTTCCAGACGACAGGCAGGAGGAAGGAGATGTGAAGAAATGAAAGGAATGTTCTGACTCAACGTTAATGGCCCAAAGGCATGTGTGAAAGGTAAGATTATAAGGAATCATAAAATCAATTTTAATCTAAAAGAGAAAAAACACAATGGTATTATTTTTACATTACTATTACATCCCATTCCTATTGCTCTTCTAAAGTCTAGACTTAAGAATTAGGAATGAGGGGATAAGAAATATGGGTTGAGGCAGCCAGGAGAGGGAAAAAAATGCACATTAACATGAAGAAATATTTGACTTCAGGGTCCTAGGTATGAGAGAGCCTGTGATAAAGGCCTTTAAAATCTAGCGCTTCACTCACAAATGCCCTGAAATACAGCATGACAAATTTCAAAATTATTTCTGCACCCTTCACTGAAAAGTCCATCCTGTGAATGTGAAGTTAATAACCACAGTGTTCATGAAGCATCTCCTGGGTGACAGGCCTTATGCTAAGGGGCTTAGATGGATTATCTCACTGATCCTCTCCTAGTGAGATAAGTTCTTCAATCATCCACACTTACCAGTGAGGAAGCTGAGGCCAGAGAGATTACAGAGTGGGTCACACATCCAGGGAGGGGTGGAACCAGTTTTCCCACACAAGTGTGTTCCATTCCCAGTTGGTGGGCCCTCGGCACCCAGGATGCAGCACGGTGTCGGGGGTGCCACAAAAGACACGTGGTCCAGGAAAATAATGACAACATGCAAGAGTCCTGCCTGACACAAGGTTTAGATTTATATTGAGTTCCTTTAAAAATTACAAGTTACCCAATATTGGAACTGATCACAATTGTTGTTTCCCCCCCCCCCCCCCACCCCCCGTTGAACATAAGATGAAATACATGCCTGTTTGTAGGGCCATTAAATGAAAAACACAATTTTAAACCCTGGCTCATGTCAGCACGATGAGATATTCACCCCACTAGAGACAGAAAAGGGGATAGCAGATCCCCATCCCCAGACTCCTCTGCATTTGAGGTGTAGGCTTCTTGGCAGGAATGACCCAAATGGTTTAAATAGTTCTCCCACCCCTCTCCCTCTACCCTGTCTCTGTTGATACATCTGGATTTAATACATGGACAAGTGTGTGCCAGGATCCCACTATGTGCTGTATCATAGTTTAGAGGAAGTTTCCTTGGTTGACATCCACATAGCTCCCTACACTGACTTCTGGTTCCCTCTGCACACAGGGACAGAGGTCTGGGTCAGCCCCTCTCCAGTCCTGGATACATCTCTTCTTGCTGGAGGAGGTGCTGGCTGAAAAAGAATCAGTGTGTCTGTCCCCAACCTGCTTATATCAGTTGTATCTGTTATTGAGTATAGATATTTTAATAAACCATCATAAGTGAATAAGATAGCAGGCAAAATAGGGTTGCTCTTTCTATTAAACCTGACCTGGAAGCCTTAGGTTTACTTAATAAACAGAAGTGCTTTAAAATGTCTTTTTGAATTAAGTATGGATGAAGCCACTGTAGAGAACTGGGTAAAACTCTGAAGGATTTTGTACTGCGATTCTAAGTTTCATCATCTTATTTAAAACAACAACAAAAGCCCTGGAAATAACTCCTGAAAATTATATTATTGCTGCAGAGAAGAGCCAATTCTGACTATACATTCAAACTGTTTCTTTGAGTAGCTTTTCATTGCTTTTGTTATTATAATTACACATAATGGTCTGCCTCAGAGAATCCTGCCCCTCTGCCTGACTGTTAAGCTAAAGCACTTTTTGTTCAGGACCCTGTCCATCTGTGAATGGCAGGAAGGAAGAAATTAAAACTAAAATGTCTCCTCTGGAGGCTTGCCATTCTAGGAGATATTTACAAAATTAGTGGACATTTTACTTGGTTTCCCCACCTCCCCCTCTTCTGTAAAAGAATCTGGCATCCATACTCTGATAAGATGGTAATTTTGAGACATTACTCTGCCATCTTCTCAGTCAGTTGGCTTCCCTGAATAAAGTCATAATCCTTGCCTTAGAAAATGGAGTATTTTCTGCCATATCAATAAACAAGGATGTCACCGTCATCAATGATTCCAGCCCTTCAAATGTGAAGTCCTGAGCCCTAAGAGCACTCAGGAAGGAGAAGAGGACCTGCAATCTGGCAGCACTCAGGCTGCAGCCATTTCCTGTGGTGAGCCCAAGGGAGCACAGGAGGTGAAAATCGCAATATACTAGCCCCGAGATAGCTGAGATGCATATGAAAGCAATGATTTTGGTGAGCCCAGACTCTTGCATCTTTCCATACACAGAGAGCACAAAGTTCCTTATCTTGAGATATCTGGTTTTCTTTAATTAACAAAAATACTTTTGATGTTCAGACTACTTGCCCTTTGTTGCGAACTTTGTGCTACAATCCATGGGGTCACAGAGTCAGACACAACTTAGCGACTGAACAACAGCAATATAACCTGACTCTTCCCTCCTCACCTCCTTGGAGCAGTTCTCTCGGGAAAACATCGCTGAGATGTTTTCCTAAAAATTCCCACTGAATAAAACATAATTCTCAGCTTTTAGGTTGTGACTATCTTTTTTAAGTCAGCAGTCTCAAGACCTCACTCCAATTCATTGGCCTGCCATGTGGCAAGCAGACTTGGTAACGTTATAGCTGTGCTGAAGTTATGAAAAGAAAGCCAAACTCCAGCTATCAAAACCCATACTCAAAATATTGGCAAACAATTGGGCATTCACACACTTTACATTAAGAATATTTTCAAGAGATAAGATCTTTTTATTATGGTTCCACATCTTACCCCCCACCTTTACTCAGATAACCACATCAACTAAAGAGCTCTCTACTCTGCTCATAAGCAGGAGAGAGAAAGCCAGCCTTCCTTTGGGGAACTGGGATTTTTCTTTTATGCTCTGATTCACAGCCCACTCTGCTTGGCACTGATTCCTTCAACACCTATGCCCTCACTTTCTCCACCTTCCCCACCGCTGGCTTCCATTCCCTCTGTTCCCACATGTTTCGAAACTTATTTTCCCTTCACCTGAGGGAAGCTGCTGCCTCCATCTTCCCCCCTTCCATCCCCCACTGTCTTGAGATGCTGCCTATGTGTTGGCTGAGTGTCAGGCCATTTAAAGATGCCATTTATGTGGAAGTTCAGCCTTGTACCATCACATCCAATATTTTTTACATGGTAACATCAACCAGAACTGTGAGCATGCTGTCAGGGAAAAGGCATTACAGCTAGATCAAGTGAAGAAGCTGTACACACAGCCCCACACAGCGGCTCACATTCCAGAAAACATGGTCAGCAAACTGGACCATTTCATACCCAAAACGCTCCTCCCGGGGAAAGCCCTGGATCTCTGTGGATCGTGGTGAGGTAGAGATGGAGGGGCCTGTGAGTCTTGTCTGGCTGTGAGAGAAGCTGGAGTAGGTGTGGTACAGCCCCTGACTTTCTGAGACCTCCCTTCCCAGGGGACATTTCCCTCTTTGTGGGTCTCACTTCCCAGTGTGGAAACCAGAGGTCAGTTTCCCAGCCTTCCTTGTAGCAGGGCCCAGTCACATGACCCAGACCCACCAATCCGAAGCCTCGCATGAGCTTCCGCTCCAGAAGAGAGAAGATGGCACTGCTGGAATGCATGAAGGCAGTGTAGCAGGCAGGGACCCTGGTCTCAGCACGGAGAGATGGAGCAATGAGATCCAGCTCCCAGGGCCAGGGGTGGCTGTGAGGTCTGGCTGGGTGACCCTAGCGTGGAGCAGGCATTTGTTCCCCATGAAGGGTCTCAGAACCTATTGATGTCCACCGGTGGCCACCCACCAGGCTGCTTCACCAGGGGCAGGTTGGAAATATGCAGGCCCAGACCCACAAGACCTACTGGGCCAGAGTTTCTTCTAACAAGGTCCCGGGAGATGTACACGCACATTAAGCTTAGAAATGCCAAAACATGCTTACTCCTTTTCTACTTAACCCAGCTGCAGGGGTTCCTGTCCTTACAGTTACTAACCTTGATCATATAGAAGTCCTGGGAGGATTTAACCAGGTAGTGAGCTAATCTGGTTTATCCTTTAAATGACGGTCCTACCGCTGGGCAGGAGGGGAGGCCAGGCCAGGAGGCCATACTTGTCCAGAAAAAGTGCATTTTGTCACAAGATAGACATGCACATTCCCTGTGCAAAGACACATACCTGCAAAGTTAAGACAGGCACACGTATCATGGACGCTCACAGAAAGAGACTCCCATGTGCAAATTCAGAAACATTCCTATTTATTCAGGGAATACAGACCCACAAGACATGGCAGGGGGATGGGGAGTATTGGCCCCAAAGCTGCTTTTTTCTTGTATCCCTAGAACCATAGGAAGTGACCAAGGCTGCCTGACTTTGCTCCCCTCCTACTGCCAAAAACCTTGCAACTGAATTAAATATCCATTAGCCCCAGAAGCCTGGTTTGTGAGACTGGCTCCTGTGATGAGAAGTCACAGCTCCAGGCCAAATGAGATGCTGTGCCTGTGGTCTTCCTTCTGCCAGGGAGAATCACTCAGTTTAGCTCCCCAAGGCTGTGCATCAGTATGGACTAAATGCTCCCATGTTGAATCCCAGGCAGTGTGTGTGCTGGCAGTGGGCACCTTTGCCCTCCACAAGCAGAGTCTGTCATGGGCTATGATGGTTTGGCGATGTGGTGTGTGTATCATTTGTGCATCATCCAGGCTTTCTGACATAGAGACACTAAGAACGTCAGCGTCTGCCCATGATCAGTTATGAACACTATACCCAGTCCAAGTTGATCCCACTAACCAATTGCAAGGGAAGTGAATCAGATTTAAGAGATAGTGATTCTATAGTATGATGCATTTTGAATTATAATTCTATGAAATCTAATTATGTCTAGACTAAAATAAATTTAATTTTGATTATTGAATTAAATTTCCTACGCTGTTATGAAGAATGCTTCCTTTCTTTTTTTGTTTTTTGGCTGCACCACGTGGCATGTGGGATGTTAATTCTCTGACCGAGGATCAAACCTGTGCTATCTGCACTGGAAGCACAGAGTCTTAACCACTGAACCACCAGGAGTATCTAGGATGCAACACTTATGAAGGCCATCTGTCTCAGTCCTTGAAGAGTGACTGCACAGCACCATCAGAAGCTTCTAGCGTCTCTTGGAGTCTCAGGGTTTGTCCTGTGGTGTGATCCTGGAGGAATGTTATATCCATCTCGGGTTGTCTGTTTTCATCAGATATCACCATTGTCGTCACCATTGTCAGTGTTATCACCTTCACCAACATCATATCATCACCATCACCAACATCACAAGCACCATCGCCAACACAGCCGTCGCTGAATATGGTGCTCATGTGTACAGGCTCTGCTCTAAGCGCCTTCAGTCTATTACTCCTTTATCATCATCACAAACTTACAAAGTAGTATTGTCACCATCCCTGTTGGAATGATGAAGATGTTGAGACTCAGAGAGGTTAAGAGACTCACCTAATGTTGAACAGAGCTGTTCGCAGAGGCTGGACTCAGACCCAGCAGCCCCACGTCCATGCTCTTACTCATACTCCAGGCAGCACAACACACCCTCTATCTCTCTGGACAGTCTTTATTCCTCATCATTGGGATTTTGTCCTCACTTCGCTGTTCCCAGAATGTCCCTCCCTCCTCTCAAGACTTTGTCAACATGCTCATCCTCCAGGCTCCCCTGTGGTCCACCTCCTCGTAAAGGCCCTTCTAGCGTCTCCTTACCTCAGCTCCAGATGCTCACAGCACTGCCACTGTCCCCTCCTGACACTGACTACCTGCAGCACCAACCTGAGGGTCACAGTTGGATAGACACACCCAGCCTACTGCCCTAAGCATTTCTCAGGGTGTCTGGGGACAGTGTATTGTGAGTCCTGACGGTGGGCTTTAAGGCACAGAGTTAGGGAGGAAGAGGAGGTATTTATTACCTGAAACCCCTGGTCTCTCAACATCCTCACGTCACAGCCCACAGAAGGGACATGACCATGCATCATTCTGGTGTGACGTGCATCTGCCATTCCCCCTCTGGCCTCAGGCCCCCAGTTCTGGATTTGAGCATGTTATGTGGGCAATTGAGAGATACTGAATTTGAATGAAATGAGATTGAAGCAGAGAAACCTGTCTTCCCCCACAAGGTGACTCACTGACACCTCTTAACAAAGGGGAGCTCTCTCTCTATCTGATCTGTCTGCTGGAGACACTTTTATCTTTTCTTATAGAGAATCTGGCTTCAACACCTACACAATTTTCCCGATGTAGCAAGATCAGGACATGGAATCAGAACAACTCTATGTAATAGACCCAGACTGGGCTTCCCAATGACAGCTGACAGGAGCAAACCAGCCTCCTGGTGAGCACGTCCACTTTCTAGGCAGCCCATGAAGGAGTGACCTCTGTCATTGCTCCCTCTGAGACCCCATCTGCCCTGGTCAATGTGCAAATGAGAAGACCAGCATTAAAGATGTTCACTCAGTGCTGGTCCTGCTTGGGGAGCTCTAATCACAGGACCAGTTCACTCAGTCCTCATGACGTGGGGAAGTTTTATCCTCAGTTTGCAGATGAGGAAGCTGAGGCAGAGTGGCCCATTCTCTGATCCAAGGACATGTCTTAATGAGCACAGGACCAAGGCTGTCAGCATCATTATCGTGATCCTTTCCACAGTCATAAGCATCCTCATCATCAATATCCACACCGTGGTCATCATTCCCCCTCCCTTCTTCCTTTTATCTTAATGAGCGTCTTCTTTCTCATGAGACTTATTTCTTTGAAAAAGTGGAGTCATTTTTTCCCTTGGGATTTGGCTTGACTTGGTTCTCTACAAATAAACAACTTTTTCAAATTTTATATTATTCAGATACATGCAAAGTAAATATTCAAATATTATTAAAATAAAAGTAACAATCATTTACAGAATAAGAAGAGAAAAATTAATAATTCACATTCACTAGTAATATTTTGATGGTTCTCCTTCTTTGTTTTTAGGGAAAGATAAGTAAAACTTCTCTTTCACCAAACATAGGATAATACAGTACATGGCATTTCATAGCCATCTGCTTCCACTGGACAATATATTGTAACATTTCATGCCCACTCTCACCCATCTACCTGTGCTTCATGATACGAAGCCCTCACAGGTGACACCAGCCAGCCTCTGTCACTCTGTCACTGGTCCTCGTCACTGCTGTGGGGCAAGCCTCTGTCCCTCCCATCCCCCTCTTCCCATAGGAATCCCACTTGTTCATCGTTATCAGTTTCTGACCTGCCTTCTCTGGGAGACCCCCTCACCCACATGTTCTCTGAGGTCCCCATCCTCATGTTCCTATCTCATAAAGGATTGCGCTCACAAACTTGTCACATTTCCTGAGAAATTACTCACTCCAGATCCTGGGTCAGTATTGGAGACACAGAGACAAGCCCAGCTGACTTTTTTTGAGCACTGATAGGCAGCAGGAATTTACTATTTACCTGTCTGGTCTCCTTAATCCCAAGCCTCAAGAAGTATGTTCTATTACGACTCTGATTTTGAGAGAGAGGAGATGAAGCAGAACCTGCGCAAGTGAAAAGCCAGGTTCCACCCCAGGTCATCAGAATCCAGAGCTGGTCCCTGAGCCCTTTGCTAGTCCATGGGCCCTGCCTGTGAAGGGGTCTTCCTGCATCAGTGGACTCTCCACCTCCTCAGTCCTATGTCCTGAAAAAGGCCAGGCAGAGCCTGAAGAGCTCTAGACAGCTAAACGCGTTTGGTTATAAGTGACAGAAAACCCAATTCTCACCAGCTTTAGATAAAGTGAGGGTTTCAGATTCAAGCTCCACAGTGTAGGGCTACACCTGGCCTCTCCAAGGCTGGATTCAGACGCAGTGATGTTACTAGGGTCCCTCTTTCCCTCTCTCTCATTTCTTCTTCCGGATCAAGTTCATTCTCAGATATACTCTCCCTGATGGATGCAAAATGGCTGCAGCAGCTCCAGACCTCACACTCTGTCAGCTTCAAGTCCAATGGGAGGACATCTGCCTCTATCCTGTAATTCTTACTAGTGGAATGTGAGAGGAGTGGGATGTCTCCTCTGATAGAAGCTTTAGAAACCAGCGTGTCATTCTCTTTCCCCTGCCACAGTGAATAGCAGTGTTCCAGATAGAAGCTGCCTCAGCAGCCAGGGTCCTGGAGTGACAACAATATGGACCAAACCCAAAGCCAAGACAAGATGGACTTGAAGCCTGAGCAAGATTTAGCCTCTGTCTTTGTAAATACCAAATCTGGGGCTGTTATGCTGTTCATGTTTATTTAGTCTCTGGGGTGGTTCTCTTCTCTAATAAAGTCTCTCTGGCTGCTTGCCCTCCTGGCTGCAGTCTAAAGCACCAAACAGGGCTCCAGATGCTGTCAGGAGCAGGTAACAAGCCCTTTTACCCTACTGAACTGAAGAAATGATCTGGTTCCCATCAGCTCTCCTTGTGAGCTTGGGGCTTTATGAAATCTTCCCTGGATAAAGTAGCTAAAAGTCTGCCTTCAACCGACACAGGAAGGAAACAAATGCCCTTCACCAGTTTTCAAAAATTTATTTTCTCTACAATTGTGGAAAAAATAAGGCACTGGCTGTTAGAACGTTCCCTGAAGTCAGAAAGGTCCACGACTCCAATTTAGCCTTTGTTCATCTGTAGACTCATTTGGAGCTCCATTGAGCCAGAGGTGTCATCCCTCACAGACCAGCCTCTTCTCACTCCCCAGGATGTGGTCCCTGCACAGGAAGGATATGTTATCACTGGAGCTTCCTACACTCAGCCTGCAGGTGCCTCCTGCTGCTGCCTGATCCATTCCCATCTGCCCTCCTCCTTGACGGGATTTTCATTTCTGGAAATCAGTTCAATAAATGTATCCGTTTGTGTGTGTGACTGTGTGTGTGAATAAAACATTCACTGAAATGTTGTTTATAAACGAATAAAACCAGCAACCACAGAAGTGTGCCCACATTGAGACAGGTTAAATACCATTTTTTCATTGTTTACAGGAAACATGTGTGGCAGCTTCTGTGGAAAACAGTATGGAGGTTCCTCAAAAAGCTAAAAATAGAACCAGCATGTGACCTCGCAATTCCACGTGTAGGTATATATCTGAAAAATACCAATTTTTGAAAATACACATGCAAAGCCAGTGTTCACAGCAGCATTATTTACCAAAGTCAAGCTATGGAAACCACCTAAGTGTCCATCAACAGATGAATGAATAAAGATGTGGTATACATATGTATATATACATACATCTTAATCATAAAAATTAATGAAACTTTGCCATTTGCAACAACACAGACAGGCTTGAAGCACATTATACTAAGTGAAATAAGTCAGACAGAGAAAGATAAATACTGTATGATATCACTTATGTGGGGAACATACAATCTACTATATAATACAACATACTAGCAAATAGAAAAGAAGCCGACTCACAGATACAGAGAACAAACTAGTGGTTACCAGGGAGGACAGAAGAGGGAAGAGGCACTGTAAGTGTGGGGGAGTAAGAGGAACCAACTATTAGGTATAAAATAAGCTACAAGGGTATACGGTACAACACAGGGGATACAGTCAATACTCTATAATAACTATAAATGTATAACCTTTAATAATTGTGAATCAGGATATTGTATACTTGTAACATAATATTGTACATGGTTCATAGCTGCTCAGTCATATCCAACTCTTTGAAACTCCATGGATTGGAGCCCACCAGGCTCCTCTCTCCGTGCGGATTCTCCAGGCAAGAATACTGGAAAGGATGCCTAACACTGGAGTTGTTCAAGAGTCAACTGTAGTGAAAATACAATTCTTCAGACAAGATAATTGCAGATGTTTTACGTGCAAAATGTAGCTGCACACACACATTAACTCACAGAATGGTGCGGGCAACACATCTCAGGGAGAAGCAGGAATTTACATGTGTGTGAGAAACCGCCTCTCCTGCAGTCCTTTCTGGAACTGCAATCTGCGCCCATCGGGGGACAAGGTGGAAAGTTCAAGGTTGATCCCATGAGAGACTGTGCTGTTCCCAGTTCTTCACCTGCTCGTGTATGCTCACCTGTTCTCTTGACTTTGGGTTTAAACATGTGACTTGCTCTGCCCACTAGATGGAGGGAGAAGGGCAATGGGGCAATTCTAAGCTGAACTCCAGAGCCTTCTGATATGTCCTGTTCCCTCTTACTTCTCTTCTCTTGTGGGGAGAAGAGTATGCCTAGGCTGGCCCATCAGTCCCAAAGGGGATAAGAGATGATAGGACCAGAGACTCCTTGGCCACATTTATCCCAGCCCTGGCAGCCCCCTGCCCTCTGCTGACCCATGAGTGAGCCCTGAAACCAGTCAGCCTACCTGAGCCAACCCTCAGCAGGTCTGTATGTAAGAACATGCCGTTTAGGCATTACGTTTCAGGATGATTCTGATCCCATCCCAATTCTGGTCACCAAGGATGTTGAGGTCTTCCTGTCCTACAAGAAATGGCCTCCTCCCCCACTGAAGCAGCAATCCCCCAAAACAGGTGGGGAGCAGACTCTTCTCTATTGTATCTGTTGAAGATACCAGGTATTTACAGGCTTAATTGCTTTTTATCCACTTAGGGAATTACGACTCACATAAGAAACACATAGTTATTGCTTATGAAGGTTTTATGGTTGTGTTATGGGGGGGAAATCTATCTTTGCTCAGAAGTTAGTAGAAAAAATGTCCTCAAACAAGCCTCCTGAACAGCAATTGTGTACGTGCTCATTCCTGCTGGGTGGTGGCGCTGTGAGCAGCCTTTACCTTCAGAACTCCAGGCACATCAGGAAGACCCTCAGTGAGGACAGTCTGATGAAACTGGTATCACCTGTGCGGAGTCATCCCATCCCCAGGGAAGAGATTTCTAATCATCACAAACAGTCTTGAATTCGGAGATGCGGGCCTCAGGTGGCAAAGTCCTTGCACATTTCAGGGGACTGATAGTCATGCTTTAAACTTATTTTGGTCACCCCAGGAGGTGGGGCAAGACTGCAGGGATCCAGAATTGCCACATCTCCTCCCAGGGTGGGCAGTGGGAGCTGTGAGGTCTGAGTCCAGTGGGGGAAAAAGCAGGTCTGCGCTGAGTGGAGCAGAGGGGGGACAGGTGCACAACCGGCCACATCCGGAGGAGACTGGGTGGTTTTGCAGGACTGTCTTACCCGCAGCCCCCCACACTCTCCTTGGCATGGGCAGACCCTGCCCCACTGCCCCTGTTGCCCGTCCAACTGGGGTCACGTTTCGGTCCATAGTAGACTGATGCCCCCCACAGTTCAGAGAAGCGTCCACATGGTGGGACCGAGAGATGCTGCCCGTTTCCTGCTGGTCCAGGAGGCCAGGATCTGAGGTCTGACCTGCAGATCGAGGAGCAGCCGCCCGCCAGGCTTCACAGGGCTTCACCGCCTCCTTCCCAGCTCAGGTGGGCAGACAGCACAAGGGTGGCTGAGAGCCACCCGCGGTGATCCTCCGGCTGCGGCCCCTTGTGGCCGTGGCCCAGAGGGACTCGTGCTTCCAGGGAGATGCCCACAGCATTACCTGATGTTGACAGATTCCAAGCCTAGGGGAGGTCCTGAGCGTGGGGCTGCATGCAACACCACAGGATCACGTCCTGGCGCCCCTTCCTCCGTCCTGCACAAGTCATCTCACCTCTGCATCTCCCCGTCCTCACGTGTAGACAGCAGTAATGGTACCTGTCCGCTCCTTACGGAGATTAAACATCTGAACCTGCGGAAGGTTTTAGGAGCCACCGAAGGTTTTAGGAGGAGCGTGCATAGGCATCACTACTCCATGCTGGATGGAGTGACTTTGCCCAAATATTGGGGATCCTGCCATCCAGACTGAGAGATGGGGCCTCACCTCACAGGCTAGCCTTTCCCCCAGTGTCCTCTGTACCACCCAGGTTCAACAGGATACAGGAGCTGCAGCCTCCAGCACAAGGCTCCTGTGGTCAGATATTCTGAGAATCCTGGCATCACACCAGGTCAACCACACCGTTTGCTGCCCCTTTCGGCGCCTTTCCCATGAAGAGGAGGCTGTGCCCGCAGCTTCTCAGAGGTGACCCTTGCCTTTGCAGAGCATCGCTGCCTGGAGAGGGGCAACACACATGCACAGCCTGCCCTGCTGTCCTCTGCCACTAACCGCCTCCTGCCCAGGTCCTTGTAAACGAAGTTACTGTCAAATGGACAAAATGGGAAAAGACTCCTTCCTCGAACCAGGGAAGTGTGAGGAGGCAGCTGGCTCTGTTCACCTCTGATAACAGACAGAAAATAAGCTGGCTTTAGTTTGTCCAGTGTTTACAGCCCAGCCCTGGCCCCTTGTTAGTAATGATGATAACACTGGGAACATCTCTGACCTGCTCAGCTTCTCCCTTCAGACCAAGGAGCTGTCAGGGCTGAGCCAGAAATTGCCTTCTTGGAACACCTGGACCCCTGCTTCTCTGCCAGGGAGAAGCTTGGTGACAGCTCTCCAGCACGATGCCCATCAAATAAAAGTCTCCTGATAAAATAGGCTGGATCTCCCTTCCCAGGTTTTTATCCTGAGAGTGGACACTTAGCTAAAATCTCCAGTTTCAACACTGGAATTTGTGAGTGATGAGTTGTCCTCATCCTGCAACCAGAGACTCACATCAAAGTCCCCCAGACACTCAGTGCCCCTGCAGAGATCACTCCGCACTGCAGATGCTGCGCTTGCAACAGCCACCTTCATGCTACAGAGACTTCCTGTACTGTGAGGACCAACCACGCTGCCTGGGACCAACACACCAGGAGGGAAGCCCATGCCCCTGTCCACCCCCAGAAGCTTCCTGGTTTGACATTTTCATCCTAAGATCTGCACTTAGAGGCAATGCTCTCTGAGGGCTGTGTTCAGTTGACATAGGCTGGGATTGTTGGTGGGGTATTTTTCTGGGAAATTTTCTGAATTTTCCAGTTTGCTTTTATTTTCTGCTTTTAACATCTTCACCGATTTGAAATGAAGTTGGCAAAAAATGAAGGGCACTTACTGATACTTCTGGACATATGTGCATCCGTGTGAAACCATCACCACAGTCACAATAATGAGTGTATTCATCACTCCAAATCTCCTTGTTTCTTTTTGTCACCCCAGCCTTCTGCCTGGCAACCAATGCCCCACCTACACTCATGATAAAATATTTCCATTTTCTAGAATTCTATATAAATGTAATCCTACTACTTGCGCTCATTTTGTCTGGCGTCTTTTACTCGGAATAACTGTTTTGAGATTCATGTGGCTGCATATATCTTGGTTCATCCGTTTCACTGCTGAGTAGTTCCCTGTATGCATGGACCACGGATTGCTTTCTATTCAACTGCTGATGGACGTTTGAGTTACACCCAGCTTTCACTCATTACAAATAAATGTGCTGTGGATATTTGCGCACATGTTTCTGTTTAGACATTTGCTTACATTTCTTACAGGTGAGAATCTAGGAGTGGACTGACTGGGTCATATGTACAAGTGCGTTAACTTTTCAAGAAACCATTGTATTATTTTCTGAAAGTGTGCCATTTCATGCTCTTGCCAGTTGTGCGTAAGGTTCTGGTTGATTCACATCCTCAACAGCACTCTGTCCAGTAAGTCTTTTAATGTTTGTCCTTTCTAGTAAGGTGTGCAATAGCATTTTTAAATACCTTTTTGGATTACAATTGACGCATTACAACATAGGCTTTTTGAAACATACCATTCAATGATTTGCAGTAAATTCAAAGAGTTGCACAAGCATCACTATAGTGAAATTTTAGAACATTCCCAGCACCCTCCCAAAGATCCTATTTGCAATCACACTCAGGTCTTACCCCAGCCTCTAGCAACCAGGTGTCTGTCTCTGTTGATCTGCCTTCCTGAATTTCCACATAGATGGAACAGTACCTGAGGAGGACTTTCCCATCTGGCTTCATTCACTTAGCATCACGTCTTGACAATTCACTCAAGTTGTGTGCATCAGTGCTTGGTTCTTTTATTGCCAATAGGTGTGTCAGTAAACACGTAAAACACGTTTTGTCTCTTTCTTCACCACTCAGTGGCTATTTTAATTGTTTGGGGGCTTTGACTATATGTTGAGCCATGAGCATTTGTGTACAAGTCTTTGTGTACATATCTGCTTTTTGAGTAGACACCTAAGAGTAGAATTGCTGGATCGCATTCATTTTTTTAAATTTATATTCATTGTTTTAAAAAACTGATAAACTATGTTGTGGTATAAATGTTTGATTCCTCTCAAATATATATTTTGAAATCCTAACCCGCAAGGTGATGTAGTTTGAGATGGAGCCTTTGGTGGAACCCTTATGAATGGCATTAGTGTGGTTATGAAAGAGGTTCAAGAAAGCTCCCTTCCTCTTCCACTCTGTGAGGACACCATGAGAAGAGGGCCATGAACTAGAACCTGGGCTCTCACCACAACAGGGAATCCGCCAGCCCCTAGATCTAGGACTTCTCAGCCTCTGGTTTTGTGATAAATAAATTTCTGTTGCTTATAAGCCACCCAGCCAGTCTAAGGCATTCTGTTATAGCAGCCCAAATGGACCAAGACAGACTATTTTCCCAAGTGACTGTATCATGTACGTTCCTGCTAGCAATGCATGAAGAGTAAATTTATTTCATATGATTCTGTCTTTTATTTCCTCCAGTTTTACTGAGATACAATTGAAATGTAACTTTGTATTAGTTTAGGTATACAACATAATGACTTGACATATGTATGCATTGCCAGATAATCATCACAATAAATTTAGTTAACATCCATCACCTACAAAGTTAAAAATAAGATATGATGAGAACTTTCAAGATTACTTTCTTATATTTTTTCTTAAAAGGAAGATCTGCTTTCTTGGACTTCCTGGTGCTCCAGGGGTTAAGAATCCACCAATGCGGGGGAAACAGTTCAGTCCCTGGTCCTGCAAGATGCCACCTGCTGCAGGAAAACTAAGCTCATGAGCCACAACTACTGAAGCCCATGCACCTAGAGCTTGTGCTCATCAACAAGAGAAGCCTCCACAACGAGAAGCCCGCACACCACAACTAGAGAGCAACACCCAGTCACTACAACTAGAGAAAGCCCAGGCACAGCAAAGAAGACCCAGCACAGCCATCAATCAATTAATTTAAAAATCTCTTATCAACTTCCATGTTTGCAATACAGAATTATTAACTATCATCCCCATGCTGTTATTACATCCCCACCACACCCTTCTTCCAGTTTTATTTAGCATTTCTTTTATTTTTACAATGTTGCATGGGTTTCTGCCAACAATAACACAAATCAGCCATAATTATACATACTTCCCCTCCCTCCTTAGCCTAATTTTTTACTGTCAATCGAGTAGGTGTAAAATTGTATCACACTTTGGAACTTTAATTTTATTTCTCTAATGATTTATAATAATGAGAATCTTATCCTGAACTTAACATATATATGTATGCTGCTGCTGCTAAATCACTTCAGTCGTGTCTGACTCTGTGCGACCCCATAGACGGCAGCCCACCAGGCTCCCCCGTCCCTGGGATTCTCCAGGCAAGAACACTGGAGTGGGTTGCCATTTCCTTCTCTAATGCATGAAAGTGAAAAGTGAAACTGAAGTCACTCAGTCGTGTCAGACCCTCAGTGTCCCCATGGACTGCGGCCTTCCAGGCTCCTCCGCCCATGGGATTTTCCAGGCAAGAGTACTGGAGTGGGGTGCCATTGCCTTTTCCATATATATGTATAACATATAGTATATACACACATATCTGTTATTATTGTTGTAGTGTCATTCAAATATTTTGTTCATATTTTATTGGCTTGTTTTCATGTTCCTTGGATATTCTGAATACAAATATTTCTTTGCTTATGTGATTTGTGAATATTTTTCTCTCAGCCTGTAGCTTGTCTTTTTATTTCATTAATGTCATTTTTTCTGGAACAAAAGGATTCATTTTAGTAAATTTGTCACCGTTTTTTAAAGATCATGCTTTTGGTTTTACATCTAATAGCTCTTTGCCTAAGTATGGGCATGAATAATTCTCCTACATTTTCTTCTGAGAGTTTTATCGTTTTCCATTTTTGCATTTGATCTATAGCCATAATGCTTGGTTTGTTTTTCTATAAGGCACAAGACTTCCTTAGATTTCTTTTTTATATTTTGCATATGGATGTCAATCTTTTCAACAATATTAGCTAAATATACTATTTACTCCACTGAATTAATCTTTCAACCTTGTCAAAAAAAAAAGAAAAGCTTCTGTATTATTGTGGGTCTGTTTCTGGGGTGTATAGTCTCTTCCCCTGATGTAAGTTTCTACATCTCCATCAATACCACACTCTCTTAGTTACTTAAACTTTGTGAGAAATCTTAAAATTGGGTAGGACTTTCCTCCAACTTTCATTCTTTCTCAAAATTATTCTGGCTGTTCTACCTCATCTGCTTTTTCAAGTGAATTTTAAAACCATCTTGTCCCCATCTACAATTAATTCCTGCTAAAGTTGCTGCACTGCATTATACGTAGAGATTACCTGGGAAAGAACTGATACGCTGACTCCTGAGTCTTCAGGTACATGATCGTGGCATGTCTCTTTATTTACTTAGATCTTCTTCGATTTGTTGCCTCAGTGTTTTGTAGTGTTCAGGTTACAGACCCTGCACGTGGTTATGACCAACTGTAATTGTATTTTGTGGTTCAGATTTGCATTTCTTGTCCATAGAAACATGATTCATCTTTGCCTATTGATCTGCATACTAAGACCATGTTGGATTCACTTATTAATACTCAATTAATTTTAACAATTATAATTAAATTTTACTAATTTAATTTATTAATTATTAATTTAATGCTCTAATTTATCTTAATAATTTTAAATTAATTCAATTTATTGATTTAATTTCATATTTTAATTAATTGAGTAATTAATTTTAATTTAATTGATAATTTTAATTAATTAAAAGAGTTTTCCTTTTTCTTTCAGCATATTTGTTGAAATTTTCTTCATAGAAGATCATGTTGTCTACAAATGGAGGCATTTATTTTGTTTCAACATATATGATTTTTATTACTTTCTGGCCCAGTGCCCTCCCTACGACATCCAGACAATGTTTGATTGTGCTGGCTGTGCTCCAGTCTAGAGGGGATATTCAGTCTTACACCACTAGGCATAACGTAGATGTGTGTGTGTGTGTGTGTGTGTGTGTGTGATCTCTATCCAGTTAAAGAAAGCAAGGGAATTAAAGTTAAAGAGAAATCAAGGGAATTCCAGAAAAACATGTACTTCTGCTTCATTGATTATGCTGAAGCCTTTGACTGTGTGGATCACAACAAACCGGAAAATTCTTAAAGAGATGGGGATACCAGACTACCTTACCTGTCTCCTGAGAAACCTGTATGCAGATCGAGAAGCAACAGTTAGAACCTTGTATGGAACAACTGACTGGTTCAAAATTTGGAAAAGAGTATGACAAAGCTGTTTATTGTCACCTTGTTTATTTAACTCATATGCAGAGTACATCATGCAAAATGCCAGTCTGGATGAATCACAAGCTGGAATCAAGATTGCCAGGAAAAATATCAACAACCTCAGATATGCAGATGATACCACTCTAATGGCAGAAAGTGAAGAGGAACTAAAGAGCCTCTTGATGAGGGTGAAGGAAGAGAGTGAAAATGCTAGCTTAAAACTTAACATTCGAAAAACAAAGATCATGGCATCCAGTCCCATCACTTCACGGCAAATAGACGGAGAAACAATAGAAACCGTGACAGACTTTATTTTCTTGGGCTCCAAAATCACTGTGGATAGTGACTGCAGCCATGAAATTAAAAGACACTTGCTCCTTGGAAGAAAATCTATGACAAAACTAGATAGCCTATTAAAAAGCTGAGACACCATTTTGCCCACAAAGGTTCATGTAGTCAAAGCTATGGCTTTTCCAGCAGTCATATACAGATGTGAGAGCTAGTCTGTAAAGAAGGCTGAGTGCCGAAGAATTGACGCTTTTGAACTGTGGTGCTGGAGAAGACTCTTGAGAGTCCCTTGGACTGCAAGGAGGTCAAACCAGTCAGTTCTAAAGGAAATCAACCTCAGATATTCATTGGAAGGACTGTTGCTGAAAGTCCAATACTTTGGCCACCTGATGCAAAGAGCTGACTCATTGGAAAATATCCTGATATTGGGAAAGATTGAAGGCAAAAGAAGGAGGAGGCAGAGGATGAGATGGTAGGATGGCATCACCAACTCAGTGGACATGAATTTGAGCAAACTCCAGAAGATTGTGAAGATCAGGGAAGCCTTCTATGTGCAGTCCATGGAGACGCAAAGAGTCAAATGTGACTTGGCAACTAAATGGCAATTAATCCTTGTTTGCTAAGAGCTTTTGTCATGTAAATATATTTAATTTTGTCAAATGTTCTTTCTGTGTTTTTGATATAATCATGTGTTTTGGTTTTTTGGAATCCATTAATATGAAGCATGGTGTAATTGATATTGAACCAGGAATATATGCCTACATGTATCCACACACTTTTTTGTGTTATGTTAATTTTTTATGTTTTTCATGATTCCATTCTTTTTAATATTTACATGATGATTTTATGTCTGTGTTCATAAGGGATATTGTCCCCTAGTTTTCTTATCATGTGATTCAAGATTGACAGAAAAATATCGACAACCTCAGATATGCAGATGATACCTCTCTAATGGCAGAAAGTGATACCATGACTCTGGTATCAGGGTGGAAGTGCTGGCCTCTAAAGCTTGTTGCTAAGGGTTTTCCAGAAGGGACTGTGCACAATTGATATCTTTTATTTAAATGGTTGGTGTTTTTCCTTAGTTGAAGTCTACTTTGATATGAATATAGGTTTTCTAGCTTTCATTTCGGAGAAGGCACTGGCGACCCACTCCAGTACTCTTGCCTGGAAACTCCCATGGACGGAGGAGCCTGGTAGGCTGCAGTCCATGGAGTCGCTGAGACTCAGACCTGACTGAGTGACTTCACTTTCACTTTTCACTTTCATGCATTGGAGAAGGGAATGGCAACCCACTCCAGTGTTCTTGCCTGGAGAATCCCAGGGATGGAGGAGCCTGGTGGGCTGCCGTCTATGGGGTCGCACAGAGTCGGCCACGACTGATGTGACTTAGCAGCAGCAGCAGCAGCAGCAGCAGCAGCTTTCATTTGATTAGCATTGCACAGTATGTCTTTTTCATAATTTTATCTTTCCCAGAATGATGTATTTAAAATGGGTTTCTTATAGGCAGCATGTAGGTTACTGTGTACGTTTGGGTTTTGTTTTTACTTTTTGTAATATTCTGACAACGATTGACTAGTGTGTCTAGACCAGGGTTTCTCAAGTTTTGGTTTCTTTCTATAACGGGACAGATGCTAAGTAATTTTCACTTTGGGCCACAGGGCTTCTGCTGCAGCTTTCCTATTCTTCAGTTTCAGCACAAAAGCACCACAGACAATACACAGATAATGGTAAAATTCTATTCCATTAAACCTATATTTACAAAAGCAGGTGGCAAACTGAATTTGGCCCAAAGGCTGTGGTGTGCTGAACCCTATTTTAGACTGTTTATAGTTAACATAATTATTGATGTTTGAATCATATCTAATTATTTATTATCTTTCTGTCTGCTGCCTCTGTTTTTAATTCCTCTCTGTCCCTTTTCTGACTTCCTGTTATAACATTTAATTTTTTTAGTATTCTATTTCAATTTATCTGTTGATTTTTTAATATATCCCTTGTATAATTCTCTGTGTGTGTATGTGTGTGTCCTGGGGGTTAAAATTCATATATTTTAACTTTGCACAATCTACCTAACACTGACATTTTATGATTTCACATGAAACACAGGGATGGTAGTGATCTGGGTCACCTTACCTTCCCACACTATGCTACAAGTGTCCTGTGCATTACTCCCACATTCCTTATAAACCCCGTCAGACAGTGATACACTCGCTGTCAAGCATCCTTGTTGGAACAGGACATGTTGCACTGGGTGATAGAAACAGGGATGAACAGGCCATTAGTGGGAGGCTCCATGTCCTTCTGGGTAGGATGGGCTCTGGGTGAGGTTTTCTGTGGCTCCAGGTGTCGAAGCCTCCAGGTTCCCCTCGTGCCTTTGTCTGGCACGCCCCAGACTGGGCTTCCCTGTATGCTCGTCTACAGAGCCGCTGGGCCCTGCAGCTCTTTCAGCCATAATCATGGTTATTACACCAGTGCCAAGTGGTTGTATGTCTAGGGGAGGAAAGCAGTCTACAATCATGATGAAATCTCTCTATTAGTGGCTGAGCCCTGGGCCATGACCTCCCCACATGCTTCTCCGGAAGGATCAGTTCTCCCCCATCAGGTCAGACAAAAGCTGGAAGGGTTGCAGTGGGGCAACCCCTCCTCCAGGCTGTCCTCCTCCAGGACAGTCTTCAGGACTGAGCTCTGGCACACTCCCACCTGGAGGCAGCCTTTGCTCCAGAGAAGACTCTGGGCACCTTCACAGGGACTTATCTCCCCTTCCTCTGCCTTGGCCTCAGGGATCTTTCCTGGGTCTTCCCAGGGAGAACCTGGTGGGGCTCCTGGAGGTAAAACCTAGGACGGTGTGGGCGTCCCCTGACACTGTGGCCAATAGAAGCTTCTGGCCCTCACACGAGTCCTCATCAAAGTGTTCCTGCCAGCTCACCTTCCCAGCTGCTCCTGCTCCAGGTGAGTAGCTCCTGGCCTGCCCCTCTACATCCTTTGTCTCTCCGGATTTTGACGTGGTTGTTTGTCTGCTGCTCACTTCTCAATGCCACAACGCAAAGTTGATTTTAGTTTGTTCAGCTTTTCCTGGTTTTATGGATGAAAGTGAACTCTCCAAAGCTCTGTAATGTCAGAGCTGAAACGAGGAGTTTCATGTTTTAAAGAATGAAAAGAGAAAAGCAGCCGACTCTAAGGACCCAGATACTCACCATTTCTGCTGCTCCTCCCTCCCTTGTGAAGTCATGAGCCTCCTCTGGTCTCTTTCTCTGCTCCTGGGGAGCTGCCTTAAGTTTCTTTCCCAGCAGGTTGGCTGGCAACACCTTTGGTGTCCTGCTTCTGAGAATGTCTCAGCATCACCTTTATTGATGGATGTTTTCATTGGAGATAGGACTCTGGTGAACTCCACTTTTTTGAGCCCTGAAATCACTGACTGTTCTACTATCATCTAATTTTATGCTTTCTGATGAAAACTGTGAAGACATTCTACACAATGACACACACAGAGGGGAAGAACAATTGGAATGTCTTCACAGTTATTTCAAGGTTATTCTTGTGTTCGCTTTCAGCAGTTTGATTCTGATGTATGTAAGCATGACTTTCTCTGAATGGGTCCTATTTGGGGCTCACTTGGTTGCTTGAATGTGTTGCTTTTTGTTTTGGCAAATTTGTGACATGTTAGCAATTATTTTCTCACCACACTCCTCCTCTCTTTCTGGAATTCGGATGGCATAAATGCTGAGCTTTCGTTTGTGTTTGTCCCACAGGTCTCTGAGTCTCTGTTCAGGGTTTTCAGTATTATTCTCCTGGTTTCTCAGAATGGATAGTTTTTATTAATCTGTTATTAGTGGCATTTTCCTCTGTAAACTCCATTCTGCTTTTGGGACCAGACAGTAGTTTGTCTTTTGGTTATTGTATTCTTCAGCTCTAAATGTTCATTTGTTGCTTTTTATCTTCTATTTCTCATCTGAATCTCTCTCTTTCCATTTGTTTAAAGAGTGCTCATATTTCTTCTTGGAGCATAGTGATAACAGTTGTTTTAAGGGTTTGTCTGATAATTCCAACAACTGTGTCACCTGGGGTTGCTATCTCTTACCTGTAATTTCCACTTGCAACATACTGAGCTGGTTCTGATTTCTTGATGGCCTACTATTTCAGGTTGTATCCTGAATAGTAAATATTACATTATGTGACTCTGGATGTTGTTTAAATTCTTTGGGGAAGGTTTGTTTTACTGGACAGTTGACCTGAGTAGGTAGATACAGCAAGTCCCTGCCTTCATTGCGTGGGCTGTGTGGTTCAATTCAGCTCCAAAGCCTCTGATGTGCTAAGTCTCTGTCCCTTGTATGCTCTATCCATCAGTCAGCCTGAGACCTGGGTGCTGGAGTACCCTGGGGGCAGCATGCTGATTAGTGTCGAAGTACATATGGTTGTCAGGTGAACCCAGCACTAGTTCAGAAATGCCCATATAGTTCCCCTTTTCTGTCCCCCACTTCTCTTGCTCTCTCCCTGACATTTTCTGACTCTCAGGATCCCCCTTTTTCATTTCTCCCTCCCCATCAGTGTTCTGGCTAAGGTAACTGATGCTTTCATTTCCTTGTTCTGTGTGTAAAGTGAAACCCATTTCGGGGCCAGGGGCAGGGGACAGTGTGCTAAGGGCAAAAGTGCAACTCAGGGACACTAATTACATCTCTCTGTGTGACACCAAAGCCCCCCGGGAATCCTGAAGGACCGAAGAGCAAGAGGACTGCAGGACAGCATCAGTGAGCACTCTCAGAATAAGATGTGTGTGCAGATCGCCATGATTTGTGCACACTGGTCTCTGCAGTGTGTCAAGTGATGGGGTAGGTCATGAATTGCCATTTACAACACTGACCCGTTTAGGCATAAATGAGGTTAAATATATTACATGCATTATATGTGTGCCTTAGTTTAGACTAAATTCTAAAAATGGAAAAGATACAGCATTAATGCTAAAGGTGATTTGCCTGATGATAGAATGTGGGTGATTGGACTCTCTTTTCTTTGAGGCTCTGGGTTTTCTGATCTCCTCTCCCTGCCATCAACATTCATCACTCACACAGCTAAACAGATGGGAAGCTTTTAAAATTTGGCTTTGTTTGCTGGCCTCTTCCTCCCTGGGTGCATGTCTGGTTGAGAAGGGCCCCTGAATCTTCCCATCTTTGTGAAATGCACGTACATTATCTCTCACTAGCAGAGCAGAGATCACAAAAATCCAGTCAAAACAGCAGTTAGATGGGACACAGACATCCAAGCACAAGGAGAATCTCAGGAAGTGTCAAGAGTCTTGTCTGTGCACCACCTTTAATGTCTCATGGTTTCATCCATGACTAAAATGATCTGAAAGTGAACAATCCCCAGCTAATTTATACTTGCCTCCAGAATACATTAATTCCTTTTTAATTAATGATTTCATCCCAGGAGAATTATGTTTTAAAAATGTCTGCCTTGGGCAATTATTAAAGCAGCTCGTTCTCACTGCTGATGGAGGGGGTGGGGAAGAGCAGAGAGGTGTGCTGGGGGCTCAAGAAGGAGGCAGGAGGGTGTACAGATCCAAAGACCCTTCCTCCCCCTCCCTCCATCTACAGAACAGCCCACATGCCTCGTCCACCTAGGTTGTCCCTGAGCCCCAGGTGACAGGACAGGGCTCGGCAAGTGACACCTCCATGGGGTTAAAAGAGAAATCTAGTCAGAGCTCATGAAATCTAATTTAATGATTTATTCTCATCATTGGAAGGGAAACTCCAGGTTTAGGCAGGTCTTGGAGGAAATTCTCCTTCATGATGAATTAAATAGACCACTTGTATTTCTCCATTATTCACATGGCTCCATGGAAGCCTTTCCTCTCAGCATCTTGCTTGAGTTAACAAGGGCACTTTCAGGAGGTGCCAGGTCTGCCCCTCACTTTCCCTCCTCCCCACCACCAGCTCAGGACAGCTGCCACCAGAGTGGGTGGTTCTGCGTTCTGCGATTTTGTGAGATCATGGCCATTTCTTTGTTGGGTCCCCTTTGCCCCCTCCACGGCCTCTTGATGATGGTACAGTGGAATTTAAAGCAAACACTGGGATCTTCCTGCCAAAGACAATGAAAAGACACATGCAACCAAAACCGTATGACCATCATATTGTAACTGGGTGACAGCTGTTAATATGCGTGAGATTTTGCATAAAGGATGTAATTATATTTTCATTGTGTTCAATAAAAGAAGAAAAGTGAGGCCAGCTCATGATCATTGCCTTGAATCACATGAAATGTGATTTCCTTCTGAAATTGTTAGGGAACATCAGGCTGGGAAGCTGCTGGTGTCACAACCCCCGTGTATGAGGCAGAAAATCTACCCTGGAGTGGGTGGGTGAGAAGCGTGCTCACTCGCTTCGGAGCAAGGTTGATGGACACCCCTCAGGGTCTCAGTCCCCACGCTCTGCCAGCCTCTTCCAGTGCTCAAACCTCATACTGTGTGTGGAGTGCTGGCCTGCTATTGTTCATTAATCCAGCACCAACTCCCAAAAGTGTATTAAACAGAAAAAGCTGAAATCTCACAGAAGAGAGAATTTCAGACTCAGGGGCCTGGCCTTGATCCAGCTGTGGACAAGGAAGGGAAGGTGTGGACATGTCCCCAGCTAGAGTTAGTTGTTTAGTCCCTCAATCATGCTGACTCTTTGCGACCTCTTGGACTGGAGCACACCATATTTCCCTGTCCTTCACCATCTCCTAGAGTTTGCTCAGACTCATGTCCATTGAGTTGATAATGCCATCCAACAGTCTCATTCCCTGTCGCCCCTTCTCCTCTTGCCCTCAATCTTTCCCAGCATCAGGGTCTTTTCCAATGAGTCCGTTTTTGCATCAGGTGGCCAAAGTTTTGAAACTTCAGCTACAGCATCAGTCCTTCCAATGAATATTCAGGGTTAATTTCCTTTACAATTGACTAGTTTGATCTCCTTGCAGTTCATGGGACTCTCAAGAGTCTTCAACACAGTGCATAAGCATCAATTTTTTGGCGCTCAGCCTCTTTTATGGTCCAACTCTCACATCCATACATGACTACTGGAAAACCAAAGCTTTGACTATACTGACCTTTGTCGGCAAAGTGATGTCTTTGCTTTTAAAAATGCTATCCAAGTTAGTCATAGCTTTCCTCCCAAGGAGCAAGCATCTTTTAATTTCATGGCTGCAGTTACCATCTGCAGTGATTTTGGAGCCCAAGAAAATAAAGTCTGTCACTGTTTACATTTTCTTCCCCTTCTATTTGCCATGAAGTGATGGGACCGGATGCTAGGGTTAGGACTTGGGATAAATCAGGAGCCAGTGGGAGGGAACGATTCCTGACTTGGGGTCTGAACCCTGGACCCCCTGGACAGACACAGTGACAAGATCCCAAGTCCACTCAGGAATCTCCACCAGGGACATGAGGGAGCCAGAAAGCAGGGGGGCAGAGGGGGCTCCTCCTGAGAAGAACCCCCCTGGAAAACCCAGCCCCTGCCATGTTCCAAGCACACGGGGGTTCGTGGGCAGCATCTGAGTGTAATTATAAGTCGTTAGAGAAGATTACATGGAATTTTAATCAGATAATTCAAGCAATTATACTAAATGGGGGTTGTTTGTCCTAATATCACCAAGGGGAAGAACACATGTCATTAACTCTCTTAGACTCTCTCCTCCCCAGGACCAAGCAGAACACCAGCAATTGGGGATAAACTTTACCATGTGAAATCCTCATCTCCTCCCATAGGATGGTCTCATGATCCCCTAGATAGACCCTTGCTCACACCTCAGACCCACAAAGCTCATGATCCCCTACAAACAGCTTCTGCAGAGTGGATAAAATGTCATATTTTAATGACATAATTACCTATCTTGATTATGTAATTAGTAAAAACACTATAATTATACACTTAGAACCTGAAATCATTTATTACAGAGGCCCCATTTTGCCATTTGAACCATAATTTGTAATGGCAAACCTTGTAAAAATCCTGTGCAACATGCGGAAAAGGCAATTTTAAAGGATGGAGACAGATGCCCTCAGGAAGCTGGGTACCAATAATTTCGTCAGTCATCAAAAAGAAGTTTGGAGCCGTGGTGAGAGCTTCAAGTTATAAAAGTCAGCAAATTAAATACATAGAAAGTAGTTTTGAAATACACTCCACACACAGCTAATTTTTTACTGTTTCAATATCACTCACTTTCTAAAAGATTGTAAAACCCTCAAGGGTTCTTCAAAGACAAGGGTTGGGATTTTTTCTAAATATTTAGAAACAGTTGTGAGCATGAGTGTGCATGTGTGTGAGTTTGTGTGTGTGTAACTCTTTTGGTTAAAAGTACTTGACATGAAAGAAATTAAAAGATGCCTGGTCCTTGGAAGGAAAGCTATAGCAAACCTAGACAGCATATTAAAAAGCAGAGACGTCACTTTGCCCACAAAGGTCCCCAGAGTCAAAGCTATGGTTTTTCCAGTAGTCATGTACAAATGTGAGAGTTGGACCATAAAGAAGGCTGAAAGCCAAAGAATTGATTCTTTCAAAGTGTGGTGCTAGAGAAGACTCTTGAGAGTCCCATGAACTGCAAGATCAAACCAGTCAGTCCTGAAGGAAATCAACCCTTGCCATTGATTGGAAGGATTGGTGCTGAACCGGAAGCTCAAATACTTTGATCATATGATGCAAAGAGATGACTCATTGGAAAATACCCTGATGCTGGGAAAGATTGAGGGCAGGAAGAGAAAAGGGGGACAGAAGATGAGATGGTTGGGTGGCATCATCGATTCAATAGACATGAGTCTGAACAAACTCCAGTAGATGGTGAAGAACAGGGGAGCCTGGAGTGCTGCAGTTGATATGGTCACAGAGCTGGATATAACTTAATGACTGAGCAATAATAATGGCGTGAATGTCGTGTACATGACTACATCGTTTAATAGTCATCTCTTGGGAGATAGGATGTGAATTTGGAAATACCACTCCAGAAGGAAGCTCTGCTTCAGAAGCAGATTTGAAATCCTTATGGTTCAGCTCCCTGAGTTGAAGTGCTGGGGAATCAGAGGGGACAAATATTTAAAGAATGAAAAGGTGGGACATCCCTGGCAGTCCAGTGGTTAAGACTCTACACTTTCATTGATGGAGACACAAGATCAGTTCCTACTGGGGGAAATAAGATCCTGCATGTTGTATAGTGTGGCCAAATAAAATGTCTTGGTCACACTTATAAACAAAATTTGTTTTCAAAAGAATGAAAAGGTAAATCCCTCTTGTTGAGAAAAGTCCGGAGAGAGGAGGAGGCTGCAGGGTGGGGATGGGGTAGGACCCCGCCTAGGGGACCTGCTGCCTCTGAGTCAGGGTCTCACAAACCTCGCTGTCCTGATCTCACCTTGTTCTGGGGAGGGTCTCTCTCTCCTCAGCTCCGACAGGCTGGACAGTACCTACTCAGTCCTCCTGCTGACTCTTCCCCACCCAGATGGCCAATACCCGCCCCACCCCAGACATCTCTATGTGGAGAGAGGACCTGACTCACAGCTGCTGGGGCTCCTCTGCCTGGGGCTGCCAGCTGGGGTGTCACCATGCTCTCACTGCTGACGTACATTCCCCAGTCTCTGCTTCCAAGAAAGTCAAGGACCTCTTGTCCTTGGTGATGGAGATGCCTGCTCCATCCTGTTTTTAAAAAGGCCTGTTCTTGTGCCCCAGAGCTGGCTCTCCAGTGATGTCCTACTCAGACGCAGATGGTCACTGTGAAGGAGAGAGAAGATCCTCACTGCATCACCTGAGTGCCTGGGTGCAGCCACACCTGAAGGCAACACCTGGTACTTTCTGTGAAGTGGGCCAATAGACTCCCCCTACCTTTTTAAAGCTAATTAGAAATTTATTCTGTCACTGACAGAGTTTTAATTGGTAACCTATTTCTGTCCCTCCCACCCCAACTTCACTCTTCTGAGGCTGAGAAATACTGGGACAGAGCAACAAGTTGGCTGTAGAAAGGTGGTCTCTGAGCACTGAGGTCATCATAGCTCCTTCCCACCACATCAAGGGACTGATAGCTTTGGGAAGACCATTTCCACCAAAGCTTTCATAGCATCCTTCTGCCCACTGTGCCCAAACCTGGAGACCCTCCCCCAGGACTTCTGCTCCACTCCAAGGAGCCCCCAGGCTGCCACTTCACACATCCCCCAGGCCTCTCCTGCCTGCATCCTTTCCCATGCCCTCCCTAAGCCTCCATCTATCTGCTGTCTGTGTTCAGCTCAACTCCAGATCTCTCTGATACTGGAACCACCCTCCTCTCCAGCTGCACTTGGTCCCTTGAAGGCAGGAGCTCCCTTACACATTCTTGGTTTTTTGGCTCCTAGCAGAGCCCTGGGGTCCCTGATTGCTCATCAGCAATAACCACTCACCCACCACCATACATGCACAGATAACTGCAGAATTATTGACAGTTTGGGAGCAAGAGAGAGGTTGGGAATTCCTGTTCTCATCCTTGTGGTGTGGAATGCATTGCTACAGGGTTCTAATTAGGCTTATACTGCAAGCAAAGTCACACTTCAAAACATAATAATAATAATTCTACTATAGGAGGAAAGAGACAGATTTTCATGTAAAGTTTCCACCCTGTGCTTTCCTGGAAGGATTCCAAAGGCTTTTAGAGCTTGTTGTCCTAACTGGAGGAGTCCCAGAAAGGACAGCTGGAGGACAGGGACGGTTTCCTGTACAGCACTCCTGAAATCTGGTCTCCGAGCATCCCACCCTGGCTTCAGGGAAGGGGGGTGGGAGGGGACCTGGTTACAGGTGTGTGTGTGGCAGGGGGGCGGGGGGGGCGAGTACTGGGGGCCAGGAGGCTGCAGTGACCTGGTAGGGACAGCATCAGGTAGGGGAGGGACCTACAGACCTTCCTGTTGCCCATACTGAGACACCACGCAGAAGGACACCCTCAGGGCAGTGCCACCACCTGCCCCTCCCTGCCCAGAAGATGAAAGGCAGATTCAGTCAACCCTGGGCACATTCCAGAACCTTCTAGAATGTTCTGCCCTCAGTGTCTTCAGTCATGCCAGCCAGCCACACACAGGGCTACACCAGAAGAAAATCACCAGAGGCAGCAGCACCAAGGCTCTGTCTGTCCATTTATTCTTTGGAATTGTTTAGCTGCACACCAGACTTGTCTTTCAGGGAACTGGAATAGAGCTGACAATACGATATAGTTGATTACATGAACATTAACAGCCAATCCTTTATTCCTACTCTGGTTTTGCACCAGGATTTATTTTTACATCTAGCATAAAGTACCTGGCTTAATTTTTTTTCTGGGATTCTGAGGCTTTACTTAATTAATTATTGCAACTGACCTCCAGCCCCCATCTCTGTTGAGAAAAGTACACATTCAGAGCCCGAGAAAGCAGCGTTTCTTTACCTGAATTTTTATTTTTCATTTTTCTAAAAGGTAACAAGTTTTGAGGGGCCTTTGACCTAAACTATTTATCTTTTATGACAAATAGTTTGGGAAAATAGTATCTGAACTTTAAAGGTTACAGGAGTAAAGCCAAGGCTCACTTTTCACCTTCACTCACTGGCTGTGTTCCTAGGGCAGGGGCTGAATGTCTCAGTGTCCTGTCTGTAAACAAGGCAGTGATAAACCTGCCTCACTGAGGTCCTGCAGGTCGAGTGGGTCTTTCATGGAAAGCACTCAGATGGTACCAGCCCGTGAAAGCCCCAGCACATGGGGCATCCCTCGAGGAGCTGCCAGGCCAGGTGAGAGCATCACTGGTTCCCGGGGCTGAGGTGAGATGCACCTGCCAGGGCTGAGGCTGCAATGATTCAAAGTGGAGCTGGTTTTCTGCTGGCCCTTCTGAGGCTGAATGACCGCATTCTCACCAAAACCACATTTAATTCATAAGAATTCAAATGTATGCATTTTTCCAGAAAATAAAAAGAGAGATAATTCAAAATGAGCTGTAAAATTAAATTTACACATGTACTATTTATGATACGCTGTTCATTTCACTTTGACTTTTGCATTCTGAATGCATTTGCATCTATTCTGTACGCACTTTGCAAAGCCGTGGGCACTGGGTTTCATGGCTGATTCCAGAGATTTGTAAAGGCAGTTTTGCCCCAGCACTCTGTGCCAGGATGCAGCCCACATGGTGTGCAGATCCACCATGTAAGGAAGGAGACATTTGTGTCTCCGTAGGACCGTGAAGATACACACAAGACTCCCAAGCAGCTCTCCCTCCCTCACCCTGGGGGGCAGCATCCCCACCAGCTCCTGATTCCCTGTGCCTGCATCTTAGTTTCTTCCCAAGTGCACATGTCTGAACTCACACGATGTGACATGGGTGTGTGATGGTCTCCTGCTGCACAGCGAGGCCTCTGCAGTTGTCCAGGCAGGAGCGGGCGGCTGCCTGGACCAGGCAGATGGGGACCTGGGGAGAGTGGACCAGGCTGGGGTGGCCCAGACCTCCTAAGGGGATGGAGAGGTGGAGAAGGGTGAGGGGACGACCCCTCCAGGCCCATCACTCTCCCCTGCTGTCCAGGACTGGAGGAGCATAACCTACTGATAACTCCCTCCATCCTCTGTCCTCTGTGGACCACACTTCCTGCCACCAGCTCCATGTCCCCCACTTCCCCAGCAGCCCCCAGGCTCTTCAGCAAGAGAAGTGTCCACTTTCACACTCACCAGGACGGAGTCCCCCTCCAGCTGCTGGCCCCAAGTGCTATGCAGGGTTCCTTACAGTATGAACACCTCTGCAGTGTTGCTCTGGCTTTGGCCCCTAATTGCTTCCTGGCCCCCTGAGCTGGCCCAGCCCCTCTCTCTATCCCTTTCTCACTCACAAGTGCCTCTCTGTGTAGCCAGGGCTGGCTCCCTGCAGGAACCTCTCAGAGTGACACAAGGGCTGTGTGGATGGTCCAGCCAGACCCAGATCCTCTCCCAGCTCTAAGATCCCGTTATTCCACTACCCAGTCCCCCAACAAGTAAGGGGACTAATGAGCACCTACTGTGAGCAAGGCAGCAGGGAAGGGTGGTCCCTGAGCACAAGGACCTGAGTCTAGAGGACAGAGTATTGACCAGAGGTCACCTTGTCAGCTGTGCTGGGTATGATGGAGGAGGGGACAGCCCAGGGAGTGTGACCCCATGGACACAGGGCAGGGAGCACTTCCCTGGGGAGGGAGGCTGGAGCTGAGCTGGGGAGAGGTGAGGAGGGCTGACCAGAGCAATAGGAAAGCCTTGAAAGCAGAGGGGCAGGAGGTCAGGGCCCAAGTGGGAGAGACAGGGTGACCTGGGGACAGACAAGGTCCAGGGAGGCCAGACCACAGCCTGTGCTGGAGAGGGTGCAGAGGTGCCTCCCAGAGTGGGGGGTGTACTCTGGGGGGTGGGCAGTCCCCAGGGCCCTGGCAGCCTTAGTATGGAGGTCTCCTGCTGACAAAGACCCCTGCCCATCCTGCCCTGCTCTGTAAAGAGGGCTGGGGTCTGTGAACATGCTCCCCTGAGCAGCACCCTGCCAGCTCCTGACCACAGATGCTCTGGTGGGAATCTCTGAGGAGCGAGAGGCCTCTGAAAGAGGAGGTATCCTTTCAGCTCCCCCACCTGCCTACAGAGCCCCTCTTCGGGGTCCAAACCCTGGCTGGAACCCCACCCCCGTGATCCTATGGTTCTCCAGGGGGTCCTTCCAAGGCAGGAGAACAGTGTGCTCCTGGGGCCTGCTCTCCGCTTTTCCCCTGCCCCAGGAGGTGTGCAGAGCTGGTCCTGCAGTGGCTCTCATCCGCCATCACCCACAGACTCGAGCCTGAGTCGCCCGCTCTGTCCTCCCAGCTCTGCACCTCAGGGGTGACCAACTCTCCACTTTTCTGTCTAGATCCTGCCTTTACCGCATTTGAGGTTCAGTGAGATGGGAAACCACTGAAGGGATTAAGTGAGGAGATAACTTGATTCAATTCAGTCTTTAAAAGATGACTCCAGCCACTGAGCAGAGGCTGGGGTTGGGGGTAGGGCAGTTAGGAGATTGCAGGTAACCTGACGACAGTGCCATGCCTTGGGAGGGCAGCAGGGCAGATGGATGAAGAGGACACATTCCACAGAGGTTAGGACATGACGCCCAGAGCCCTGGGAGATGAATCCCCAGCCGGTGGTACAGAAGGAGAGCCTGAGGTTCAGAGGCACCGTCCCTGCCTCAGCATCACCCACCTCGAAAACCAGAGACGGAAGCAGCCTCCAGTCCACACCGGTGCCCCCACACCCCCTCTCAAGGACACCTCTGCAGATGGTGACCCATCATTCTGACGCTAAACTCTTACTATTTGAGGCAAAATTGAAAAAAAGTGAGAAATACAGAAAAAAATTGCTGACACCACCGGCCTGGGGTCAACCACCATCCATCATTTTTAGTTTTCACAGAATTGTCTCTATGCACAGAATCCCAATGCTCGGATGTTGGGGAAGGTTTCCCTGCATGAAGGCCTGAGCAGGGGTGGGAGTGTTGGGGAGGGAACTCTGGGGACCCGCATCCCTGAAGGTGTCTCCCCAGCACGGTGGACAGGAGGACCTGGCTCTTGCTGGGGTTCCACACGTGTGGGCGGGAGACAGGACAGCCGGGGAAGTGGAAAGGGGGCAAACGCCCAGGGTCCCAGAGCTGCGCACCGCCCACCTCCGCAGGGTCTAGGTTTGCACCAGGGACGGGGCTTGGTCCCCGCTCAGACCTGTGCTGACCGGAGGCTGTGGGAGCTCTGGACAGCACCCCACCGAAGAAAAGCGATCACACCCACTGCCAGACCATTTGCACTCAAGGCAGGTGTGCTGTGGGCAAAGCGGGGAAGGCACAGGCGGGAGGACGAGGGCGGGGCCAGCATAGGGGCGGGGCCAATGTTGCGGCAGGGCCAGGCCAAAGGGGCGGGGCCAGGTTAGAAGTCCAGGAAGGTGGGACCCTCTCTCTTCTTTTGCAGAAGGAAGTGGCAACCCACTCCAGTATTTTTGCCTGGAGAATCCTATGGAGGAGGAGCCTGGTCGGCTGCAGTCCACGGGGTTGCAAAGAGTCAGACACGACTGAGCGACTTTGCTTTCACTTTCTTTCCACTCTTCTGTGCTGATTCGGGATAGACAGAATGATGTCCACCTCCAAGGGCCTCCGTGGGTCTCACAGCCCCTCTTTCACTGCTTCCATCTTCACTCTCTTTCTTGGACCACAAGACAAACGGGGTGAACTAATCACACTGCACAGATTCCATGTCATTTGTCTGCATGTGGGTTCCATCTGGTTTTATTATTTCTTTATTCCCCCTTAGTCCATTCCTCTCCTGCCCTTAGGAAATCATAAAACTGTGTTTACTAGTAAATGTTTTATTTTTATGACATTTTAATCTTATTTATTTGAGTGTATTTATTGAGACTCTTTCCTAAGATTTCATTTTTAGGAAAATCTTGAGTTGTGTTTAATGACCATTTTTTTATTTGAATGTGGTCTCGTAAAATGTCCATTGCTGTTTTCTGGGCATATATTTAAACATACACCAATGGCATTCTGTTACGTGTTTCTTTCTGCTTATGACACTTTTTATTTTGACAAATAATTGTTTTGAACAGATGCTCATGTTGCCTAGAGCACAGTGACTCCATTGTTTTCCGTAACTGCATCATGCTCGGGGGCCATGTTTTCCCCCCACGTTCCCATGAAGCCTCCAACTCCTGGCCCCACACACACTCTCAGAGAACATCCTCTTATGGGTCCCTTGTCAATGTGGACCCGTGTCAGCATCTTCCCAGGCAAGTGCTTGCGGGTGCAGGCGGGGGGACATCTGGTCATAGAGTTTTCCTGTATTCGGTCTGACTAAACAGCGCCAGGTTTCTTCCCAGAGTGGCTGCTCCATCTACCCTCCCGCCTGCTGGGCACGGGTGTCCCTGTGTCTCCGTCTCCCTGGCAACACTGGCAGTTGCCAGCTTCCTAATCGCTGCCAGACTATTAGGTATAAACGGATATCACATTGCAGGGTTCATTTGCATGTCCCTCATGTCCAACAATTTGGAGTATCTTGGCATATGCTCCTTAGTATTTTGAAGTTTCAATCGCTGATGATTATCTAATATTTTCATGCCCATTCTCTTTCCCTCATTGATTTACAAAATTATGGTGCGTATTCTAGATGTTGACTGTTTGCCAGTCTCAAACATTACAAACATATTCTCCCACCTGTCAGTGGTCCATTAATTTTGTCCATGATTTCCTTCATGAACAGACATCCTTATACGAATGTAATAAAATTAATCATTTTAATGACCTGCCTCATACTTTTCAAATTTGATTAAAATATAATTCCCAGTCACAGGTTCCCTAACATCCTATATATTCTGCTGTCTTATTTCCTTTCTTATTTTATTTCCTTTCCTATTTAGGCTTGCGATCCACCTAGACCCACCTTTGTTGATGGCATTGGGCAAGGATCCAGTCTTACTCCTCCATTTACTCCTCTGTTTATTCCCATCACCAGCTGCACACAGACCATCCTCTGGACCTCTTTGTGGGGCCAATTTCATCATTTCTTTACAGCTGTCCTGTGAACATGTCACTCAGTTTGTTGGGTCTGCTGCAATATTCTAGCATTTGTTGATTGTGCCCTCTTAGGGGGAAGCCAACCAGAACCACACAGAACAATGAAAACATCACCAGTGAGGACACAAATGTGCAGCAGGCACCCAGCTGCACCCTGCTGGAGGGCATGCCATGAGGTCCAAGAGGCCAGGCCAACCTGGGTCCCAGGAGCAGATGCTCTAGTGAGGACTTGGGGATGAGCGATGTGGTCAGAAGCGCTCTCCAGGGAGCTGATGAGGGACCGGAAGCCAGGCCAGGACGGGATGAAGCCAAGCAAAGTGTGGTGTCCACATGGCTCTCAGTCTGTAGCCTCAGTGTATTGGTCCTGGAGCACGGCACGTCACCATGTCTCAGGATTGTCCTGAAGGGGGTCTTGGGAGCTGAGTCAGACCTCACATCTGTCAACTGGTATTTGTTAAGGGCAGAATCGTGATGCTCAGTGTATTACAACTGCCTCTGTGGGGTGAGGTGGGAGAACATTAGAGCATTTGTCAGTTTCCTGTGGCATAGATTATTTTTCCCCACGACTCACTGTTTTAAGCTACCACCCGGCTCATAGAATCCCTGAAAATTTAAGATGCAAAAGTCAGCTCTCACAAGCTGGCATCTGCTTGCCCCAGGCCATTCCACCCCCTGTGCTGTGGGCATATCTGGCTGAGCAGGCCAAGGCTGGTCCATATCCCAAGAGTAGTACAGGGACAGCTGGAGCAAGGAGAGAATGCCGAGCTGAGAGGGTTCTGGGGGTAGAGGGGTCCCAGGGGACCAAGTGGAGCCCCAGTTCCCCCTGGTTGTGCACCCTCAGGCTTCTCAGGATGCTGGGCTGCTCACACCAGGTGCTTATTTTTCATTTGTATTTTGTTGGGGTGACATTGGTTTGCATGCTTGCATGCTCAGTGACTCAGTAGAGTTACTCTGTGACCGACTCTTTCTGACCCCATGGGCTGTAGCCCTCCAGGCTCCTCTGTCCATGGGATTCTCCAGGCAAGAACACTGGAGTGGGTTGCCATTTCCTTCTCCAAAGGCTCTTCCTGACCCAGGGATAGAACCAGATCTCCTGCATTGCAAATGGATCCTTTACCACTGAGTCACCAGAGAACAGTCATATAAGTTTCAAGTGTAAAACTATTTTTCTACTTCTGTATACCCTCCAGCATGCTCACCCCTAAAATTTTAGTTTCCATGTTCAACATACCCTTGATCACTTTCATCCTTCCCACTCCTACCCTTTCCCTTCTGGAAACCACTATCCTGTTCTCTGTATCTATGTGTTTGTTTTGGTTTGGTTTGGCTTGTTCATTTATTTTGTTTTGATTGTTTGTTTTTTAAATTCCACATATGAGTGAAACCATAGGGTATTTTTCTTTCTCCATCTGATTTATCTCACTTAGCATAATACCCTCAAGTTCCATCCATGTTATCACAAATGGCAAGGTTTCATCTTTTTCATGGCTGAGTAGTATTCCATTGTGTGTATTTGTGTGTGTGTGTATGTATATATGTATATATACCACATTGTTCTTAAGCAGTCTTTCTGGATGTATCTCCTCACAAGGGAAACCAGGGGAAAAAAAGCAAAATTTAAAACAATGAGATTACATCAAGCTAAAAAGGAAACCATCAGCAAAGCAAAACAAAACAAAACAAAAACCTGCCACATGAGAGAAAATATTTGCAAATCGTATATCTTATAAGGGGTTAATATCCAAAATATACAAATAACTCACCTAATTCAACAACAACAAAACATCCAATGAAAAAAATCGGCAGAGATCTGAATGACATTTTTTACACCAGCTTCTGAGAACAGTCTGTTAGCTGTTTGGGGGTTTTGTGAGCCAGCTCTTAAATTGCTGACAAGTTGAAATCAGCTGTGTTGGGAGTATTTTACACCATGGAACACAGCAAGCTCCAAGAGACAGTTTGTTTTACAGGAGAGCTGGTGGCTGTGTTCCTCCTAGCACATCATTCTGCCCTTCTTCCTGAACCTCAGTTTCCTTTTCTGTAAACGGAGAAGAGCCTTGGCCCCTACCCTGGGGAACTGAGGGTTTGAATGGGAATGTAGTGTACAATAAAACTCCTAGCTGAGTGCCTGAATGCTGCTTGTGTGCAATGAGGTGACTGCCCCAACACATCATGGCAGGGGAATGTACCAGCCGTAGCCCCTTCCAGGAGAGAGGTGAGGAGTCAGTCAGTGCATACTTACAGGTGCTGAGCTGGGGTTAAACCTGGACCTCTCTGGATCGAAAGCAGCCTCATAAACTCCCCAACTCAGCTGCTGAGACCCAGATGTGAGACAGGCAGGTGCCCCTGCAGCGCCTGCACCCGTGTTCAGAGGAGGGGAAGAGGAAGGCAGCTCACACCCTGTCCAAAGGTCCGCAGCTACTCAGCACCACCACGGCAGCCACTTGTCTTGCTGGAGCTGACCTCTGGTAGGCAGGCAAGGATGGGAGAGGAAAGAGTGACCCGGCTGTGCCTCCGCCTTCCAGGGGTCCAGCCATACTGCAGCCCTCAGCCCACCGAGTACCCCTACCCAACCTGTTCTCCCCACAGCCCACAGGGTCCTGCACACTTTCCAACCAGAGACTCTGGGCTTGGAGGAGACCCCTGGCTAGAGAAGCTATAGATATCCTTAGAGAGACCTCTTCTTTGAAGGGGAAACCCACACACACACAGAGGTCAGGGCCCAAAGTACATGTCTAAATATGCAGCTGGCACTGCAGAGGGACTTCACAGGGACACACCCAGGTCATTCCAGGTAGAACTGTCACATTTAGCAAATAAAATCCAGGATGCCAGTTAAATTTTAATTTCAGGTAAATAACAGGTAATTTTACTCTCAATGTGCCCCATGCCGTGTGGTCTAGACACAGTGCGGGGTCTGCTAGGAGGAGGATGGGCACATGGACGGGGCACCCCTTGTGATACTCCCCTCAGCCCCTGAACGCAGCCCACCTGGGTGGGTGGGGTGACCACAGCAACAGGAACACCAGAAGAATAAGCACCTTAGATGCTCTGTGAAAGCTTTCTCCTATTATACGTTTTTCCCTGGAAGGTTCTCTGTGAGTGTAGAACAAAGCGCTGTCTGTAGTCAAGGAGTGGGTGTGGCAGAGAAATGATGTTTTCAGTGTGGATGGATGGTTCTTGGGTGCGAATCTGTGCAGAGAAGAATCCAGCAGAGGGGAGGCAGGCGGAGGTGAGGAAGCGCAGGTCTCTGCAGGGCAGGAGGGAGGAGGCGGGAGGACTGAGCAGTTTGTCCACAGTCACCCGTGGGAACCTGTCACCTCATCAGACACACGATGAGCTTTGGGCATTAGACGGAGCCACAGCCAAGCTTCCTGTGCTGTGTTAAGTCACTTTAGTCTTTCTGACTCTGTGCAACCCTATGGACTATAGCCCATTCAGCCTCCTCTGTCCATGGGATTCTCCAGGTAAGAATACTGGAGTGAGTTCCCATTTCCTTCTCCAGGGGATCTTCCTGACCCAAGGATCAAACCTCCGTCTCTTACGTCTCCTGTATTGGCAGGTGGGTTCTTTACCACTAGTGCCACCTGGGAAGCCCTGCCCAGCTTCCTAAATTTCCCTAAATTGAGTTTTGCTGGCTCCCTTTTCCAGAGGATTAGTGAAGAGAACATTGTGTTTTTCAGAGTATCTCGTCTCCCTTCCTCCAGTTGAGATGAAGAGTGAAGGAAAGAAGGAGCCACAGGCTGCAGATTTGACAAGTTTAATGAAAGTCTTAAGTTCACGGTGATCCATCACCCAAGATCTCAGCTGCCCAAACTTCAAGGAGAAACAGCCCTTAGCCCTGTGGATCAGAACCATCCTTCAGATGAAAAGGAACCTATACTTGACAGCACTCACTCACTTGATAGACTCCTTTCCAGAATTCTCCTCTTAGTAATAAAATGGTCTCTAGGGAACCTTTTATGTTCTTGGTGGTGGAATTGCCTGGGCTGTTTTCAAAGGTTCTGAAGACTGTGTGGCAGGTGCATAAATGCCCAAATAAGCCCATTTTGCTGAGGTTCCTCTTGGGCATCTATGCACCTGCCATAGTGTTTTCAATCTTCAGGGGCTCCTCGGTCGCCATGGAGGTCAAGGGGTGCCAGAACCTCAGTGATTTGTGTTCCACAGATGAGCAGGAAAATACATGCAGTACCATGGAGCATGCAGTAAACACATGAAGTTATTTCTGCAGCAGCAGCTCTGCAGGAGGAAAGGACGAGGATCAGAATTCCCGAGGTGAGCCACACGCTGTGCTCCAAGCAGGGAGCTCTGCATCTCATCCGCAGGCATCAGCCACACTGAGTCTCAGCACGATGGCCCACAGGCTGCATTCTGCCTTGTCTGGCTCCTGCCCCTGCCCAGACAGTGTCCTCACTGCCTGCAAGGTCATAGAGCTACCCCCAGGCTGATGTGAACTTGCAAGACCCTGGGGGAGCAGAGGAGGTGGGCTGAGGCTGGCAGAGGGCTCTGGGAGATGGCTGTTGTGATCTGCTTTCTGTCCATTGGGTATCAGTGTAGGGTTCTGCTTGGAGTCCTCACCTTCCTCTTTAGATAAAATTTTTTATTGAAGTATAGTTGATTTACAGATTTGTGGTAGCTTCTGGTGTACAGCAAATTGATTCCATTATATATATTGTCTTTCATAGGCAAGAATACTTGAGTGGATTGTCATTCCCTTCTCCGGGGGATCTTCCAAGCCCAGGGGCTGAAGCGGGGTCTCCTGCATTGCAAGCAGACTCGACTGTCTGAGTCACCAGGGAAGCCCTATGTAATATATTTTCCATTATAGGTTACTATACTTGCTATGCAGTAGGACTTTGTTGTTTATCTGTCTCATATATAGTACTTTTAACCCAAACTCCTAATTTATCCCTGCTTCCCCACCTCCCCTTTTGGCAACCATAAGTTTATTTTCTATGTCTGTGAGTCTGTTTTGTAAATAAGTTCATTTGTAGCCTGTTTTAGATCCCACATGTAAGTGATCTCATATGATGTTCGTCTTCTGTGTGACTTACTTAGTATGACAGTCTCTGGGTCCATCCATGTTGCTGCACATGGCACTATCTCATTCTTTTTAATGGCTGAGTAGCATTCCATGGTATACATGTATATGGGCCTCCCTAGTAGCTCAGATGGTGAAGAATCTGCCTGCAATACAGGAGACCCAAGTTTGATCCGTGGGTCAGAAAGATCCTCTGGAGAAGGGAATGGCGACCCACTCCAGTATTTTTGCCTGGAGAAGTCCATGGACAGAGGAGCCTAGTGGGCTATGTACCATATTTTATTTATCCATTCATCCATCAGTGGACATTTAGGTTGTTTCCATGTCTTATCTATTGTGAATAGTGCTGCTATGAACAATGAGTACATGTATCTTTTCTAATTGGAGTTTTCTTTGGCTATATGCCCAGGAGTGGGATTGCAGGGTCATATGACAACTCTATCTTTAGATTTTTAAGGAACCTCCATACTTTTTTCCACAGTAGGTGCACCAATTTACATTCCCACCAACAGTGTAGAAGGACTTCCTTTTCTCCACACCCTCTCCAGCATTGATTGTAGACTTTTTAATGATAGCTCTTCTGAGCAGTGGGAGGTGATGCCTCACTGTAGTTTTGATTTGCATTTCTCTAATGATTAACATGAAATTAAAAGACACTTACTCTTTGGAAGGAAAGTTATGACCAACCTAGGTAGCATATTCAAAAGCAGAGACATTACTTTGCCAACAAAGGCCCATCTAGTCAAGGCTATGGTTTTTCCTGTGGTCATGTATGGATGTGAGAGTTGGACTGTGAAGAAAGCTGAGCACCAAAAAATTGATGCTTTTGAACTGTGGTGTTGGAGAAGACTCTTGAGAGTCCCTTGGACTGCAAGGAGGTCCAGCCAGTCCATTCTAAAAGAGATTAGCCCTGGGTGTTCTTTGGAAAGAATGATGCTAAAGCTGAAACTCCAGTACTTTGGCCACCTCCTGGGAAGAGTTGACTCATTGGAAAAGACTCTAATGCTGGGAGGGATTGGGGGCAGGAGGAGAAGGAGACAACGGAGGATGAGATGGCTGGATGGCATCACCGACTCGATGGACGTGAGTTTGAGTGAACTCCGGGAGTTGGTGATGGACAGGGAGGCCTGGCATGCTGCGATTCATGGGGTCGCAAAGAGCTGGACATGACTGAGCAACTGAACTGAACTGAACTGAATGATTAGCAAAGTTGAGCATCTTTTCTTATGCCTATTGGCCAACTGTATGTCTTCTTTGGAAAAATGTCTATTTGGGTTTTCTGCCCATTTTTTAGTTGGGTTGTTGGCAGGGTTGTTGTTATTGGATTGTATAAGCTGTTTGTATATTTCGGAAATTAAGCCCTTGCCAGGCATAGATGCATAGTTTTGGTGCATCTGCTCATCAGTACCTTCCCTGCTCTGATCAGGGGGCAGGCAGATGGCAAGTTGACCTATCAGAGGCTGAGTCCCTTGACTTTGAAATTGGGTGGTGTGGTAGGGTTTCCAGAGATGGAGTCTGTTCCCGTGGATTTAGATTGGTATGGTAACTTTCTCTGACCAATAGAACACAGGGGAAGAGATATACAGGGCTGTTCATGCCCCAGACTTGGGAGATGGGCAGCCTCCACTTCCTCCTTCCTGGAAGCTAGCCACCACCATGGGTGAAGTACAGCTTCACTGAGAGCACCATGACGTGAGGGAGCCCAACTGGCTCATGGAGGGGTCACGGGAGATCAGATGGAGGTGGGGCCACACGGGCACCTACCTGAACCTTCCAGCTCAGCCGAGCTACCAGCTGGATGCAGCTGAGGGAGTGACCGCATCCAAGTCCACATGGGTCAGAAGAACCAGCAGGCGGGCCCTGCCCAAAATCCAACCACTGAACTGTGGGAGATTACGAATCAGTAATGTTTTAAGCCACAACGCTCTTGGATGGTTTGTTATACAACAGAAAACCAAGGCAAGAAGAGTGGCATAGCCTGGGAGAGGCCCAGAGTTTAACCAGCCAAGAAGAGCTCCCCAAACTGTTATCTGTGCCTCCTCAGACCCAATCTCCTCCTGCCAACTGCAGTTTGTGAGTTACAGCTCGTGTTGATGCAGCAAGACCCTGTGCGCCCCCCTAGACTATGTCATGAGGGTCTTTAGTCTCCTCCTGGCAGGTCCCCCTTTGATTTCTATTCAGCTTTAATGAGTCCTCCTAACAGTGGTGATGACATGACAGAATTAATTCTGGATCTGACACTGATGGGTTTCATCTTTAGTTCCCCATATCCCCAGGATACCTCCAGGCATGTTGGTGTCTTAACTCATCATCTGTAGCTTAACAAAGGGACCACCCAGCATGGGGCAGCTCCATGTCACATGTTCCACAGCACAGGCTTCCTGAACTGTCTCCCTGTTTCCTCTGCAGGGAGTCTATAACTCTCTGCAGTGTCTATACTGATCAGAGTCATCTCCCTAGTTCATCTGGGTGTTTCTATACCAACAAGGAGTGCCTCCATAATTTCCCTGGTGTCCCTACACTGAACACAGTCCCCCCTTGTCCCCCTGCTGTGTCTGCACTATGAATGGGCACCCCCTTTTCTCCTCAGTATCTACACAGGCCAGGGATGCCTACCTTGTCCCCCTATACTCACCTTGAATGTATCTCTATTTCCACTGCTGTGTCTACGCTGACAATGGATGTGGGATGTCCACTTAGTCTCCTGCAGTTTCTATGTGGACCTGGTTTATTTCCCCAGTTCCCTTGGTATGTCAACAGTGACCAGTGGTAACCCCTTAATTCCCCCAGTGTATCTGTGTTGACCTGGACCTCTCTCAGTTCAGTCAGTCAGTTCAGTCACTCAGTCGTGTCCGGCTCTCTGCAACTCCATGAATCGCAGCATGCCAGGCCTCCCTGTCCATCACCAACTCCCGGAGTTCACTCAGACTCACGTCCATCGAATCAGTGATGCCATCCAGCCATCTCATCCTCTGTTGTCCCCTTCTGCTCCTGCCCCCAATCCCTCCAAGCATCAGAGTCTTTTCCAATGAGTTGACTCTTCCCATGAGGTGGCCAAAGTACTGGAGTTTCAGCTTTAGCATCATTCCTTCCAAAGAAATCCCAGGGTTGTTCTCCTTCAGAATGGACTGGTTGGACCTCCTTGCAGTCCAAGGGACTCTCAAGAGTCTTCTCCAACACCACAGTTCAAAAGCATCAATTCTTTGGTGCTCAGCTTTCTTCACAGTCCAACTCTCACATCCATACATGACCACAGGAAAAACCATAGCCTTGACTAGACGGACCTTAGTCAGCAAAGTAATGTCTCTGCTTTTGAATATGCTATCTAGCTTGGTCATAACTTTTCTCCAAAGGAGTAAGCCTCTTTTAATTTCATGGCTGCAGTCACCATCTGCAGTGATTCTGGAGCCCAAAAAAATAAAGTCTGACACTGTTTCCACTGTTTCCCCATTTATTTCCAAAGAAGTGATGGGACCAGATGCCATGATCTTCGTTTTCTGAATGTTGAGCTTTAAGCCAACTTTTTCACTCTCCTCTTTCACTTTCATCAAGAGGCTTTTTAGTTCCTCTTCACTTTCCGCCATAAGGGTGGTGTCATCTGCATATCTGAGGTTATTGATATTTCTCCCGGCAATCTTGATTCCAGCTTGTGCTTCTTCCAGCCCAGCGTTTCTCATGATGGACTCTGCATAGAAGTTACATAAGCAGGGTGACAACATACAACCTTGACGTACTCCTTTTCCCATTTGAAACCAGTCTGTTGTTCCATGTCCAGTTCTAACTGTTGCTTCCTGACCTGCATATAGGTTTCTCAAGAGGCAGGTCAAGTGGTCTGGGATTCCCATCTCTTTCAGAATTTTCCACAGTTTCTTGTGATCCACACAGTCAAAGGCTTTGGCATAGTCAATAAAGCAGAAATAGATGTTTTTCTGGAACTCTCTTGCTTTTGCGATGATCCAGTGGATGTTGGCAATTTGATCTCTGGTTCCTCTGCCTTTTCTAAAACCAGCTTGAACATCTGGAAGTTCATGGTTCACGTATTGCTGAAGCCTGGCTTGGAGAATTTTGAGCATTACTTTACTAGCATGTGAGCTGAGTGCAATTGTGCGGTCGTTTGAGCATTCTTTGGCATTGCCTTTCTTTGGGATTGGAATGAAACCTGACCTTTTCCAGTCCTGTGGCCACTGCTGAGTTTTCCAAATTTACTGGCATATTGAGTGCAGCACTTTCACAGCATCATCTTTTAGGATTTGAAATAGCTCAACTGGAATTCCATCACCTCCACTAGCTTTGTTCATAGTGATGCTTTCCAAGGCCCACTTGACTTCACATTCCAGGATGTCTGGCTCTAGATGAGTGATCACACCATCGTGATTATCTGGGTCATGAAGATCTTTTTTGTACAGTTCTTCTGTGTATTCTTGCCACCTCTTCTTAATATCTGCTGCTTCTGTTAGGTCCATACCATACCCTGGTTTTTAGCACTGACCTGAGATAGCTCCCTAGTTCTCCTGATGTATCCACACTGTACATCATGGATGTATGGATGTCACCCTAACTCCTCTGGCAGGTCTACACTCACCTGGAATGTCACCCTAATTCTCCTTCTGGGTCTACACTGGCCTGAATTTCCTCCCTATTTCCCTTTGTCTACACCAAACTAGGAGGTTTCCCGAGAGCCTTGTTGTGTCCACATTGACCTAACACCATTCCCTAGTGCCCTGGAGTATCTGCACTAACCTGGGGTAGCTCCCTAGCTCCCGCATTGTGAGAAGACTGCCCTGGGGTGTGTCCTTTTCCTCTGCTGTGTCTGCAGCTGCCTGGCACATGTCTTCACCGACCGGCCAGGGATGGCTTCGCAGCTCCCCTGGCACATCCACACTGACCTGAGAGTGATCCCTTGTTCCCTTGTTTTGTCTACACGGACCTTTCAGAGATTCTCTGGCCATAGGTTTTCCCCAGGGAAATTCTGAGAAATTTGCAATTTCTTACCAGACGAAACATGAAAACTTGGTCCTTAGTTCCACCCCCCATCCCCCTTGCCCCCCAACACACACCTTTTTATAGTTTTAATTTATTGGTTAAACTAATGGTGGCAGTCCATGAGCTGTGTCAAACAGTGTACAGATATATGTGGGCATAGTGTATGTGTGCTAACACATTTCAATAAAGATTTCTGTGTAATTCAAAATTTTAAATCACCTACAGTGTCTACACTGATTTGGAATAACTTTCTCACCCCCTTGATGTGTTCACAATGACCCTGGACATCTCTCTGCTTCCCTTGCTTTGTCTATAAAGACTTGTGTTGCCCTCTGTTCACCTTGTGTGTAAACACTGATGTGGGTGGAGGATGTGTCAGAGCTGTCTGCAGAGCTGGGCTGGGGTAAGGGCTGAGGGTGGCTGGCCTGGGCCTCACATGGGTCATAGGAAGTCTCACAATCCCATGAAGGGGCTGCATCACAGGTGGTGAGCTCCCCATCACTGGGAGGGTTCAAGCAGAGATAGGGTGATTGAACCACAGCTCAGTTCTTGGGGAGAAGTCAGACCTGACAGGGTTCCTCTCTTTCATGTTCGCTGATGATCAATGTTGGAAATGGCACCTGAGAAGCTTTAGCATTTCAGGGTTTGGCTTCTCCCTGTAGTCTGACTCAGGCTCTGGGGTGGGGCCTGAGGACCCCCTTGCCTCTGCAGCTGCTTCTAGGTCTGAGAGTCCTAATTCCTGGGGTCTGAGAGCTCAGGCCTGGGACTGACCTTGGACCCAACTCTGTTCAGACAGAGCTCCAGGAGGGCAAGGTCTCTAACCCATTGCTCAGAACAGCTCCGGCTCCAGGCAGATTCTCCCACCATGTGTGTTGGGGACATTGAACAAACAGGGAGGTCAGTGCTCCCTTCCCCCTCTCCCAGCACCAGGGCTACAAGACAAGAGCCCTAGTCCTGGGGACACTGAGCGTCCAGCCTGTGGAGATGAGCCCTGGGCACTGACAACCCCGTCAGGAAGCCCTGGGAGGAGGTGGCACTCGGAGAAGTCTGGTCCCAGCCCACAGCGTCCTCCTGCTGGAGGGGTCTTCCCACTGTGACCACTAAGGTCGCACTGAGTGAGTCTCCCCTCCATGAACAGTCGGCAGGTGGTCTTGCTTTGAAGTCAAACTCAAGGTGGGAGCAGCATCCACACTGGGTGCTGTACATGGACTGGTTGTCAGATATAAGGTTTGTTTCCGATTCAGGACCCACGTCAACTCTGAGCCCCCTGTTCCTCTGTGTTCACTTGGGGGTCAGAGGAGGAAGCCCAGGGAACCGTGTCTATGAGGTGGTCACCCCAGCATCACCCTCCATCAGGACAGGACCTGGGAGGTGGGATCTAGGTCAAGCAGTTTCAGGTGGGAACAGGCTCTTCCTCCCATGATCTATCCACCCAGGAGAAACTGCTGAATGCCCAGGATTCCCACAGGAAGTGACCCCGGAACCCAATCTCTGCTGGTCACAGTGACGTCAGCACAGGGCACAGAAGGTGGGATGAACTATGGGCTCAGGTGACCAGACCAGATCTTCTCCTGCTTGTGATTAGTTCCATCAAGGGGTTGGGGACAGGCCTCGGGGAGCCTGGGAAGGGGTTCTGTCTCAAGTGAGGCTCCCAGATCACCCTGGAGCACCTGATGGCTCCCCAGGTAGCAGTGACCTGGACGCTCAAGGTACTCTTGGGCTTGATGCTCGCTCTCCAGGGGGTGCGCTGCCGATGACAGCCTCTGCCTTGGAGAGGCAGCTGACTTGCAGTTTGCAGACAAGACCTAGGGTAGCTGCTCTGACCCCACTAGAAACCCAGGTTCAGCTCCGAACACCCTCTACTGGTACTTCAGTAAAAATCCTCAGGTGATCCAAGAGCATGAACCCACAGAGACTGCCAACCAAGCTGGGCCCACTTGGAGATCCACAGACCCCTCCAGTTGGTAACTAAGTAGTTGTGATTCTGCCCTCAGTCAGAAGTGGTGATTTATGTCGGAACTTTGCTCAATTATTCAAAAGTTGCCTAAAAAGAATGATTTGCCTAGAGTTTACTAAACTTTCAACACAATAATAAATTAGTGTGTTTTGAATTAAAAATGTAATATTAATAAAGAGGGTGCTAGAACTGTTAAAATTAAGAATATTTTCTAACAACTGGGTAAAGTTAACTTAAATAATTCAGTAGGAAGCATGAAATCTTCCTGGAGGTATTTCTGCTTAAAGAAAACACATTTAAAGATGGATTATTCATTCCTTCAATTTCTCCTGAAATGCAATCATAAGTCCACATTATCAGATTTTCAATGAATATTAATTTCTTAAGGGAAATACATCTGATTTTCTTTTCCACTCCTAGACTTATTAGGTGTAATCAACATAAGACATTGTGTAAGTTTAAGTTGTAGAGTGATAATTTGATATAAGTATTTATTGCAAAATGATAAACACAATTAGGTTAGTTAGCACCTCCATAACCTCACAAAATTATCTTTTTCTTTGAGATGAGAGTATTTCATATCTATTCTCACAGCAATTTTCAAGTATGTGATTCCATATTAGCTGTTGTCACCATGCTATATATTGGACCCCCAGAAGTAATCTTACATCTTACAACTGGGAGTTTGTGCCCTTTGGCCAACATCTCCCTCACCCCCCCAGCCCCTGAAAAGCCACCATTCCTCTGTTTCTGAGTTTGCATTCTTTATATTCCCCATATAAGTGAAATCATATAGTATTTGTCTTTTTCTGTGGTCATTTTAAACATATTAGTTCTGATCCACAAATATGGGATATTTCTCCATTTGAGTATTCTTCAACCTCTTTCATTAAGCTCTTATAGTTTTCAGCGTATAGCTTTCACCTCCTTCTTTAAATTTATTCCTAACTATTTAATTGCTTTTGATGTTACTGTGAATGCATTTTTTCTTTTTCAGATGTTTCATTGTTTGTGTATAGAGAGGCAACTGTTTTCTGCATGCTGATCATGTACCTTAAGATTTCACTGTGTATGTTGATTAGTCCTAACAATTTTTTGGTTGGGTCTCTATATAAGATCATATCACCCACCCACAATAAAAATAATTTTATTTCTTCCTTTCTGATTTGGATGACTTACTCCTTTACCTTGCCTGATTCCTCTGGCTGGGACTTCTAGTATTGTGTTGAATAGGAGTGCTGAAAGTGGGCATTCTTGTCTTGTTTCTTATATCAAAGGAAAAATCCTCAACCTTTTATTTGAGTATGGTGTTAGATGTGAGCATGTTTTATATAGTCTTTATTTTGTTGAGGTATGTTCCTTCTTTTTTTTATTTTACTTTATAATACTGTATTGGTTTTGCCATACATATACAAGGAATGAAAAATAAAAATCATATGATCATCTCAGGTAGATTCAGAAAGAGCATTTGAAAAAAATACAACATCCTTTCATGATAAAAAGTCTTCAACAAAGAATGTCGTATTTTTTTCAAATGCTCTCTGAATCTACCAGAGATGATCGTAAGATTTTTATTTTTCATTCTATCATGGTGATTGATTTGCAGGTATGGATCCATTCTTGCATCCCAAGGATAAACCCCACTTGATTTTGGTGAAATGCAATGTTGAATCCAGTTTGCTAACATTTAATTGAGAATTTTGCATCTAAATTAATCAGGGATATTAGCCTGTAGTTTTCTTCTTGTGTTCTTATCTAGTTCTGGTATCAGGGTAATGCTGGCCTCGTAAAATGATTTTGGAGTGTTCCCCTCTCCCTCGGATTTTTTGGAAGAATTTGAGAAAGATCAACCTTAGCTATTCTTTAAATGATTCACAGAATTCATCAGTTAGCCATCTGGCCCCAGGCTTTTGTGTGTTGAAAAGTTTTTGATCCTTGGTTCAATAGCCTTACAAGTTATAGGTTTGTTCTTATTTTCTATTTCCTCATGGTTCAGTCTTAGAATGTAGATGTTTCTAAAAATTTCCATTTCTTCTAGGTTGTCCAATTAATTGTCTTATAGTTGTTCATAGTAGTCGCTTATGATCCTTTGTCTGTGGTATCAGACACACTCCTCTTTCATTTCTGATATTATTTATTTGAACCGTCTCTGTCTTAGTCTAGCTAAAACTTTATCAATTTTGTTAATCTTTTCAAAGAATCAGCTCTTAGTTTCATTGATCTTTTTAACTGATTTTCTATTCTCTATTTCATTTATTTTCCACTCTGTGTTGTTGTTGTTTTTTTTTTTTTTTCCTTTCCTTCTACTAACTTTGGTCTTTGTTCTTTTTCTCAATCCTTTGGATGTCAAGTTGGGCTTCACAGATAGCTCAGTTGGTAAAGAATCTGCCTGCAATGTAGGAGACCCCAGTTCAATCCCTGGGTTGGGAAGATCCCCTGGAGAAGGGAAAGGCTAGCCACTCCAGTATGTGACCTGGAGAATTCGATGGACTGTTTAGTTCATGGGCTCACAAAGAGTCGGACATGACTGAGCAACTTTCCCCTTCGCTTTTCGCTTAGAATTGCTTTTGGTACATCCCATAGATTTTGGCATGTTGTGTTTCTGTTTTCATTTGTCTCTCAGTATTTTTTTATTTCTTCTTTGATTTCTTTGATGACCCATTTCTTGTTCAGTAACATCTTCAATCTCCATTTTTTTTGTTGTTGTTTTTTCCAGTTTCCTTCTTCATATAGGAACATATGTTCCTACTTGCCATAACAATGTAGTCAGAAAAGATACCTAGTATGATTGTAATCTTCTTAAATTAATTGAGACTTGTTCTGTGGCCTAATGTGATCTATCCTGGAGAATGTTCCATGTACACTAGAGTAGAATCTATGTTCTGCTTTTAGATAAAATGTTCTGTATATAGCTATTCAGTCTACCTGGCCTAATATGTTATCTCAGGCCAGTGTTTCCTTATTGATTTTCTGTCTGGATAATCTGTCCATTGATATGAATATTAAAGTCCTCTGCTACTACTGCACCGCTGTCAGTTTCTCCCTTTAGATCTGTTAACATTTGCTTTATATATTTTAATGCTCTGATGTTGAGTGCATATGTATATCTATATCTTCTTGCCTAATTGACCCTTTTATCCTTTATGTAGTGTCCTTCTTTGCCTTCTATTACAGTCTGCTTTAAAGTCTGCTTGGTCTGATATGAGGATTGCTACACCAGTTGTCTTTTCGGTTCAATTTGTTTGGAATATTTTTCTCCATCTCTTCACTTTCAGTCTATCTGTTTCGCTGAAGTGAGTCTTTTGTAGACCACGTATAGATGGGTCTTGGTTTTGAACCTGTTAAGCCACTCTATGTTTTTCGGTTGGATAACTTAGTGCATTTACATCAAAGGGATTATTAATAGGTGTATACTTACTGCCATTCTGTTGTTTTCTGTTTTTTTTTTTTTAATTCTTCTCTTTCTCTCTTTCCATTCAGTTTAATGGCTTTCTTTAATGTTATGTTTAGATTCCTTTCTCATTTTCTTTTCTATATTCAGTATCAGTTTTTCTTTGTGGTTACCATGAGGTTCATATAAATCTCCCTCTCAGTGTTTGAAGTTTTAAGTTGATGACAGCTTAAATTTGAACACAAACTAGAAATTACATTTTACATCTCCCCATATTTTATATTTTCAATGTTTTACATGTTTTATATTTGCATCTTTTAATTTTATGCCTTCTTTAAATAATTATTGTAGTTAAGTTAATGTTACAATTTTGTCTTTTAATGTTTATACTTGTTTGTGAGTGATTGGTCCTTTGCCTTTACTATATATATTTACCTTTTCCAGTGAGAGTTTTACTTTGGTATGTTTTCTTGCTACCAAACAGTGTCCTTTCTGTTCAGCTTAAAGAAGTCCCTCTAACATTTCTTGTAAATCCAGTCTGGTAGTGATAAACTCCTTAAGTTTTACTTATCTGGAAAACTCTTAATCCCTCCTTCAATTCTGAATGATAACCTTACTGGTTAGAGAATTCTTGTTTGGAAGTTTTTTCCTTTCAACTTTGAAGGTGTCCTGCCACTCCTTTTTGACCTGCAAGGTTTCTGCTGAAAAATCTGCTGATAGCATTGTGCTTTTTCTTTTGCACATAATTTTTTTCCTCTTGCTGTTTTTATGACTCTCTCTTTAACTTTTACCATTTAAAGTACAGCTGGTCTCAGTGTGGATTTCTTCGGATTCATCTTATTCGGAACTTTTTCGGACTTCCTGAACTTAGTTATCTGCTTCCTTCCTCAGATTAGGAATATTTTCAGTCATTATTTTTTCAAAAAAAGTATTCTGGCCCCTCTTCTCTCTCTCCTCCTTCTGGAACCCTTGTAATAAAATTTGTTGTTGTCCCAAAAGTCCTGAAGAATCTAAGCTACTCCATTTTGTTAACAGAAAAACTCCATTTTGTAAGGTTCCGGGAAAAGAGCCTTTGGAAATCCCCTGACCTCACCCCCACCACCCACGAGCCAATCGGACCCCAGACCAGAATCTCCTGACTTAACGTTCAGGAACCTGCAGTCTACCTAGGTAAAAGGGACCAATCAAAAACCAACACACAACCCTTCAAAAGAAAGTGACCAATCAGACGTCCCCCTACCTAGAAACTCTTTTTTTCATGAACACTCCTTATATAAGCAATGTAATCCAAAACCCGGGCCTCCTCCCTATAGCCGCTGCGTCTGTAACAGTGGGAGCCCCAGCTCAAGCTTGGTAATAAAAACTCTCTTGCTTTTGCATCGGATATCGGCTCCATGGTGGTCATTGGGAGATTTCGCGACTTGGGCAAAACAGTCCCTTATATTATCCTCACTTTTATTTTATTTTTCTCTTTGCTGCTCTATCTGGGTGGGCTCCATTGCTTTGCCTTCCCACTCACTGATCCTTTCTCTGCTTTATCTAGCCTGCTGTTGACCCCTCTCTACCTCATTTTTAAGTTCTGTTATTGTATTCTTCAGCTCTGTGATTTCTATTTGGTACTTCCTTTTATTTTCTTATCTCTTTGTTGAAGCTCTTCTGCGTTCATTCATTTTTCATGTTCAGTGAGCATCCTTAGGACCATTTCTTTCAATTCCTTGTCAGGTAAATTGATTATCTCCATTTCATTAAGATCTTTTTCTGAGGTATTATCTTGTTCTTTCATTTGTAACATATTGCTCAGTCTCCTTGTTTTGCTTGACTCTTTTTTTTTTTAATGTATTAGGCAAATTAGCTACCACCCCCAGTCTTGAAGGAGTGGCCTTGTGTGGGAGATGTCTTCTGGATCCCAGGAACACAGTCCTCCCTGGCTACCACAGCTAGGCACTCAAGGCCTGTCCTCTGTGTGGGCTGCACATGCCTGCCTGCTGCTGCAGAGGGGTGGATGAAGTTCTCGCCCAATCTAGCTGTGATGCACAGCTGCAGTGTGGCAGTGGAAAGGGCTCCAAGCTGGCACATCAACCAGGATAGTAGATTAGAAGGAATGTTCCAAAATGACACCTGTCATGCCTACGCTAGCAGGATAGATGGAGATCACAAAAATGGCACCCACCAGTGTCTCTGTCCCCAGATGAAGTACCAATAGTTTCCTGTTTCCCCAGCATATGCTTAAGAGTAATCAATGCATCTCCTGCATGAATTGTCTAGGTGCTCTTCAAATGGGTGTGTTTTCACTGGCTCCTGGGGCAAATGAATCTGTGCATAAGCCCTTTAAGAGTAAATTCTCCATTCCCTGTGGTTGTCCTGGACATAATCCCCACTGGTTTTCAAAGCTAGGCAGCTTTAGAAATTTGTCTTTCTTGTTCAGGGTCTAAGGTTTATGGTGTCTCATTGGAGCACAAACCCCTCACTCCTAGGGAACATTTCTGTATTTTGGAGACTCCTCTTGATTGTGGATCACTGTCCTAGGATGGGGCAGGTGTCTTTCGGGATGATGTCATGTTTCTTCATCTTCTGCCCACTCTGATGCTGTCCTGTTATCTCCTGCTGTAGATAGCTTTCAGGTATTTTTCAGAGGAAACTTTTTGTAGGTTTGTTGCATCTGTGAGGTGAGTTCAGTGTCTTCTGACACCACCATCTTGAAACACTCCTGCCTCTATTTTATGAATGTATGCATTTATTGCTGAAACTTCCCTCTCAGAACTACATTTTCAGCATTCCATGAGTTTTGGTGAATATTTGCTAAATATATTTAGGTGCTCTGGTGTTGAATGCATGTGTATACCTCTAAATGTTATATCTTCTTGTAGAATTGACCCTTTTATCATTATGTAATAACTTTCTTTGTCTCTTATTTCCATTTTTTACTTAAAGTCTATTTTGTCTGATATAACTATGGCTACTTTGGTTCTCATTTGGGTTTCACTTAATGGAATATCTTTTTTCATTTCTTCACTTTTAGCCTATGTATACCATTTATGACTGGTGATAGAGGCAAGGTCCGAGGCTATAAATAGCAATATTGCATAAGAACCTGGAATGTTAGGTCCATGAATCAAGGCAAACAGGAGATGGCAAAAGTGAATGTCGATATTCTAGGATCAGCGAACTAAAATGGACTGGAATGGCTGAATTTAACTCAGATGACCATTACATCTACCACTGTGGGCAGGAATCCCTCAGAAGAAATGGAGTAGCCATCATGGTCACAAAAGAGTCCAAAATGCAGTACTTGGATGCAATCTCAAAAACGACAGAATGATCTCTGTTCGTTTCCAAGGCAAACCATTCAATATCACGGTAATCCAAGCCTATGCCCAGACCAGTAACGCTGAATAAGCTGAAGTTGAATGGTTCTATGAAGACCTACAAGACCTTTTAGAACTAAAACCCAAAAAAGATGTCCTTTTCATTATAGGGAACTGGAATGCAAAAGTAGGAAGTCAAGAAACACCTGGAATAACCGGCAAACTTGGCCTTGGAGTACGGAATGAAGCAGGGCAAAGACTAATAGAGTTTTGCCAGGAGAATGCACTGGTCATAGCAAATACCCTCTTCCAACAACACAAGAGAAGACTACACATGGACATCACCAGATGGTCAACACCGAAATCAGATTGATTCTTTGCAGCCAAAGATGGAGAAGCTCTATACAGTCAGCAAAAACAAGACCAGGAGCTGACTGTGGCTCAGATCATGAACCCCTTATTGCCAAATTCAGATTTAAATTGAAGAAAGTAGGGAAAACCACTAGACCTTTCAGGTATGACTTAAATCAAATCCCTTATGATTATACAGTGGAAGTGAGAAATAGATTTAAGGGACTAGATCTGATAGACAAAGTGCCTGATGAGCTATGGACAGAGGTTCATGATATTGTACAGGAGATAGGGATCAAGACCATCCCCATGGAAAAGAAGTGCAAAAAAGTGAAATGGCTGTCTGGGGAGGCCTTACAAATAGCTGAGAAAAGAAGAGAAGTGAAAAGTGAAGGAGGAAAGGAAAGATATAAGCATCTGAATGCAGAGTTCCAAAAGAATAGCAAGGAGAGATAAGAAAGCCTTCTTCAGTGATCAATGCAAAGAAATAGAGGAAAACAACAGAATGGGAAAGACTAGAGATCTCTTCAAGAAAATTAGAGATACTAAGGGAACAATTCATACAAAGGCGGGCTCAATAAAGGACAGAAAATGTATGGACCTAACAGAAGCAGAAGATATTAAGAAGAGATGGCAAGAATACACAGAAGAACTGTACAAAAAAGATCTTTACAACCTAGATAAACATGATGATGTGATCACTCACCTAGAGCCAGACATCCTGGAATGTGAAGTCAAGTGGGCCTTAGAAAGCATCACTACAAAGCTAGTGGAGGTGATGGAATTCCAGTGGAGCTATTTCAAATCCTGAAAGATGATGCTGTGAAAGTGCTGCACTCAATATGCCAGCAAATTTGGAAAACTCAGCAGTGGCCACAGGACTGGAAAAGGTCAATTTTCATTTCAATCCCAAAGAAAGGAAATGCCAAAGAATGCTCAAACTACCACACAATTGCACTCAGCTCACACACCAATAAAGTAATGCTCAAAATTCTCCAAGCCAGGCTTCAGCAATACATGAACCATGAACTTCCAGATGTTGAAGCTGGTTTTAAAAAAGGCAGAGGAACCAGAGATCAAATTGCCAACATCCACTGGATCATCGCAAAAGCAAGAGAGTTCCAGAAAAACATCTATTTCTGCTTTGACTATGCCAAAGCCTTTGACTGTGTGGACCACAATAAACTGTGGAAAATTCTGAAAGAGATGGGAATCCCAGACCACCTGACCTGCCTCTTGAGAAACCAATATGCAGGTCAGGAAGCAACAGTCAGAACTGGACATGGAACAACAGACTGGTTCCAAATAGGAAAAGGAGTACGTCTAGGCTGTATATTGTCACCCTGCTTATTTAACTTCTATGCAGAGTCCATCATGAGAAACGCTGGGCTGGAAGAAGCACAAGCTGGAATCAAGATTGCCGGGAGAAATATCAATAACCTCAGATATGCAGATGACACCACCCTTCTGACAGAAAGTGAAGAGGAACTAAAAAGTTTCTTGATGAAAGTGAAAGCGGAAAGTGAAAAAGTTAGCTTAAAGCTCAACATTCAGAAAATGAAGATCATGGTTTCTGGTCCCATCACTTCTTTGGAAATAAATGGGGAAACAGTGGAAACAGTGTCAGACTTTATTTTTTTGGGCTCCAAAATCACTGCAGATGGTGATTGCAGCCATGAAATTAAAAGACACTTACTCCTTGCAAGGAAAGTTATTGCCAACCTAGACAATATATTGAAAAGCAGAGACATTACTTTGCCTACAAAGGTCCATCTAGTAAAGGCCATGGTTTTTCCAGTAGTCATGTATGGATGTGAGGGTTGGACTGTGAAGAAGGCTGAGCACCGAAGAATTGATGCTTTTGAACTGTAGTGTTGGAGAAGACTCTTGAGAGTCCTTTGGACTGCTAGGAGATCCAACCAGTCCATTCTAAAGGAGATCAGCCCTGGGTGTTCTTTGGAAAGACTGATGCTGAAACTGAAACTCCAATATTTTGGCCTCCTCGTGCGAAGAGCTGACTCACTGGAAAAGACCCTGATGCTGGTAGGGTTTGGAGGCAGGAGAAGGGGATGACAGAGGATGAGATGGCTGAATGGCATCTCCGACTCGATGGATGTGAGTCTGAGTGAACTCCGGGAGTTGGTGATGGACAGGGAGGCCTGGTGTGCTGTGATTCATGGGGTCGCAAAGAGTCGGACACAACTGAGCGACTGAACTGAACTGATACCCTTAAAGCTGAAGCAAGTCTCTTATGAACAAACAAATACATGGATCTTGCTTAATTTATTTTTATCCATCCAGTCACTCCATGTTTTTGATTGGAGAATTCAATCCATTTACATCTAGAGTAATTATTAATAGGTAAGAATTTGCTAATGCTATCTTCTTAGTTGCTTTCTGGCTGTTTTATAATTGTATTATTCCTTCTCTCCTCTTTGATGCCTGCCTTTGTGGATTGGTCCTGTTCTGTGGTGGCGTGCTCTTCCCTTAACCTTTTGCCAATCTACCCTAGGTTTGCCTTGTAGTACTTTACATAAAACATCTTATTGATACATGTCTAATTTATGCTAATGACAACTTAGCTGCAATCGCATGCAAAAACTACCCTTTATTTCTTCCTTTTGTGTTTTTAATGTCAGAGTTTACCTCTTTGTATATTTTGTATTTGTTCATTTTAATTTTAATTTTAAAAAATTACAATAGCTGCAGTTATTCTTAATATTCCTTTCTTTTAGTCTTTATGTTATAATTAACAGATTAACACACCATCATTTTGCAGAATTAGAGTTTTATTCATATGACTGCATGTTTACCTTTTCCAGTGTGCTATATATGTTCATATTTCCATGTTACTACTTAGTGTCCTTTCATTTTAGATTGAAGAGTTCCTTTCAGCATTTCTTATAAGGCAGGTCTAGTGCCCCTGATGAACTCCACCAGCTTTTGTTTGTCTTTGATTCTCTTTCATTTCCAAAGGATGTCTTTTCTGGTAAGTGTATCCTTGACTGGTAGGGTTTCTTCATTCACCACCTTGAAGATATCATCCTATTCCCTCCTGGCCTGAAAGATTTCTGCTAAGAAGTCCACTGATAGCTAATGCAGGTGCCTTTGTATATTAGAACCTTTTCCTCTCTTCCTGCTTTTATAATTCTCTCTGTGGTTTTTGATAGATTGGTTATAACGTGTCTTGGAAAAGACTTCTTGGTTTGAAATCATGAAGTAACCTATTTCAGGTTTGGAGAGTTCTCACCCATTATATCTTTATATAAACTTTACGTCTGTTCTCCCTTTCTTGTCCTTCTAGAACTCCAGCGGTTCTGATGTCGCTCCTTTTGATATGTCCCATGGATCACTTGTTTTGTTTTTCCTCCACTGAGTGGGTTATCTGAAAGTTTCGGTCCTATCTTATAACTCACCGGTTCTTTCTTCTTTCTGATCTTTTCTTATATTGATGATCTCTATCACATTCTTTATTGCATTCACTGAATTCTTCAGCCCACAGTTCTTCAGTTTACTTCTGTTTAGTTCTTTTTTATGATTTCTATCTCTTTGTCAAATTTCTTATTTTGTTCTTTGGTATTTTCCTGATTGCACTGAGTTGTCTTTTCTGTGTTTTCTTGTGGCTCCTTAAGTTTCCTCAAAACGGCTATTTTGTATCCTTTATCAGGTAAATCACTAGTCTCCGTGTCTTTGGGATCAGTTACTGAAAAGACCCTGATGCTGGGAAAGACTGAGGGCAGGAGGAGAAGGGGGCAATGGAGGATGAGATGGCTGGATGGCATCATCGATTCAATGGACGTGAATTTGAGCAAACTCAGGGTGATGGTGAAGGACAGGGAAGCCTGGCATGCTGCAATCCGTGGGGTCACAAGGAGTCAGACACAACTTAGCGACTGAACAACTGGGGAATTATTGTGATCTTTTCATGATGTCACGGTTCCTTGATTCTTCATCTTCCTTCACAAAACGGGTTTTGTGTCACTGCTTCTATGTCTTATATAGCGGTCACCTTCTCCATTTTTTACTAGCTACCTTCAAGTGAGAGACAACTTTTTGTTGGTCCTGCTATACGTTCTGTTTTCTCTGACCTATAGAAACACCTGCTCCATGTTGCTTGCTCCCTCTTGTGGCAGGATCCTTAAGCTTGTATGTCTTCTCTTGATCTTTCCACAGACCTATCTTGTTTTCCTGAAGGTGGCGCTACAGGTCAAGATTGTGGGTTTTCCCTTGACCGCAGACCCCGGCTTGTTTTCCATACCTGCTCCCTGTCTACCAGAGCTTGCTCTCCTTGCTACCTCCAGGATTTACACACAGGGAGCTTGCTGCAGAGTGGAGAGAGTGGTGGAGCTGGAATTGGGGAAATTAGGAACGCTCGAAGTCCAGTTGGGAGGATCCTTGGGTAAAGTTTTCCCAGCAGCTCATGAGTCAGCTTCCTACTGGAGTCCCAAATGCAACCAGCAGAAATTGCATCCCTTTAATGCCCTCTGATATGCTTATTTGCATCGTTCCTGCTCTCACTCCCCAAGTCACAGACGCCCATGTTACTACTCACTGCTGCAGGAGAGGAATGGGTTTCTTTAGCAGCATCGTGCATAGCTGGGAATGCATACCAGGCGTTCACTCACACTATTCCTTTTCCTTCCAGGAGAGATAACTGCCCTCCTGTAGCACTAGGCTTGTGCTACCTTAAGGGGAGAGGTGATGTTGACAAAGTTCCTCTTACCCACTCCAATAAATCCAGATTCACATACAAACTTTTAATATATAAAATAAATATTTCTTTCTTTTTTCTTCCAACAGAGTGTTAGAACATCTCCTCTGGAAACCTGGGTTTTTACAAAGGCTATCTCACCCATGGGTGTCTGCCCAAGTCAGCGTTCTCCAGGTGTTCCCAGGCCGCAGCTGAAAGGAGATGAAGCTGGTTCACAGGGTGCTACCAGTTCAAAAGCCCATGCTGTGGTCTGCCTGCCTGTTACCTGAAGAAGGACAGGTGAGCGAGACTCTTCTCCAGTCCCTCAGAGTGTGATACTGGACCCCATAAGTCCTGCAGAGGAACTCTGTGTAGGTGGATGCTGAGTTTTAGTTGTCAAAGGGGACAGAGAGCGAGGGACATCTTATGCTGCCGTGGTGCTGACATCACTCCAGTGAATGTGTTAGTTAATCTTATGCTAATCATTTCACAGTACATACGTATAAATCATTACCACATAACTTGAACTTCTACCGCATTATATGTCAATTATAAAGTTAGGAAAGGAAAGTCGAGCTGGAATATCTTCCCAGGTATCTGAGAAGTCTCCCTTATTCCCCAGTCTGTCTACACCAATCTGTAATGTCACTCAAATTCCCCAGGTGTGTTTACTGTGCTATTGGATATCTCCTTAATTCAAACAGTGTGTCTCTTCTGACCTGGGAAGGATACCTGTTTCCCCAAAACTGTCTTCCTTTATTTCCCTACTACCTTAGGTGTGCCTACCCTGAAGAGCAAAGGCCCTCTAATTCCCCAAGCATTTCTATTCTGACATATATTTGTTCTTGTTGTTTAGTCACTAAGTCATGTCCATCTCTTTGTGACCACATGGACTGTTGTTGCCTGCCAGGCTCCCCTGTCCACAGGATTTTTCAACCAAGAGTACTGGAGTGGGTTGCCATTTCCTTCTCCAGGGGATCTTCCCAACCCAGGAGCTAAACTCATGTCTCCTGCTTGACAGGCAGGTTCTTTACCATCTGAGCCACCAGGGATACATCTTACCAAATCCACAGATGTGTCTACATAGATCTGAGATGTCCCCTCATAGCCAAAGTGATTCTGTAACGACATAGGATGTGTCCCTATTCCTCAGGAATAGTCACTATAGAGGAACCTAAGGTGTCTGCCTGTTTCTTGATGTGTACAACCTGGCATCTTTGTTTCCCCAATTTCCCAGGTATATCTACACTAACTTGAGATGTCCTCCAAATCCTCTATCTCATCTTATGTGTCTCCATTAACCTGGATATCTCCCTAATGTCCAGGTGTTTCTACACTGACTTGGGAGATCTGTCAAATGTCCAAGTTTTTGTACCCTATTTTTTGAAAGATAACTAAATTCCCAGGCATGAGTTTCCTAAGCCGAGATGTCTCACTAAATCTCATGTGTGCATACACTGGCATGAAGTATATCTGTTATTCAGCAAGTATGTCTATTCTAAAACAATGATGCCTCCATAATTCTTCAGGTTTGTCTTCTCTGACATGGTATCACTGCCTAAATCTCTAGATGTGTTTTTTTCTTTCTAGTTTTATTGAGATATAATTGACATGCAACATTGTATGGTCTGACTTACATACATCATGAAGTAATTAAGACAATAAGCTTAGTGAACATCCATCATCTCATATACACAAAACATTACAGAAATAAAAAATATATATTTTTCCTTTTGGTGAAACAGGATTTACATTCTTAGCAACTTTCAAATATAACATACAGCAGTGTTAATTATATTTATCTTGTACATTATATCCATATTACTTCTTTATCTTATAACTAGAAGTTTGTACCTTCTGATTACCTTCATCTGATTCTCTGTTTACGCCATTGATTTCTTTACACTTTCTTTCCTTCTACTAAATTTGGGCTGTTTGTTTTTCTTTTTCTACTTTTTTTAGGTGTAAGGCTGGGTTGTTTATTTGAGGTATTTCTTGTTTCCTGAGGCCTGTATAGCCATAAGCTTCCTTCTGAGAACTGCTTTTTTGCTGCCTCCCAGAGATTTTGGATGTTTTCATTTTCATTTATCTGCAGATATTTTTATTTCCTCTTTGATTCAGTGACCCACTGGTTGTTATAGCATATAACATGTTATAATATCATATTGTTTATACTCCACATGTTTGTGTTTTGGGCAGTTTTTTTTTTCTTGTTGTTGATTTCTAGTCTCATAACATGCTCAGAAAAGATGCTTGATATGATTTCAATCTTCTTAAATTTTATGAAACTTGTGTAGTCTGTTACTTTTGGATGGAATGTTCTATATATATCTACTTAGTCATCATGCAAAATGCTGCACTGGATGAATCACAAGCTGGAATCAAGATTGCTGGGAGAAATATCAACAGCCCCAGATATAGATACACAGATGATACCACCCTAATGGCAGAAAGCGAAGAGGAACTAAAGATTAGTCTCTTGATGAAGGTGAAAGAGGAGCGTGAAAAAGTTGGCTTAAAATTCAACATTCAAAAAACTAAGATCATGACATCTGGTCCTATCACTTCATAGCAAATAGATGGGGAAGCAATAGAAACAGTAATAGACTTTCTTTTCTTGGGCTCCAAAATCACTGCAGATGGTGACTGCAGCGATGAAATTAAAAGACACTTGTTCATTGAAAGGAAAGCTATGACAAACCTAGACAATATATTAAAAAGCAGAGACATTATTTAACTGCTGCTGCTGCTAAGTCACTTCAGTCGTGTCCAACTCTGCGACCCCATAGACGGCAGCCCACCAGGCTCCCCCGTCCCTGGGATTCTCCAGACAAGAACACTGGAGTAGGTTGCCATTTCCTTCTCCAATGCATGAAAGTGAAAAGTGAAAGTGAAGTCGCTCAGTAGTATATCCTACTCTTAGTGACCCCATGGACTGCAGCCTACCAGGTTCCTCTGTCCATGGGATTTTCCAGGCAAGAGTACTCCAAAGGTCCATATAGTCAAAGCTATGGTTTTTCCAGTAGTCATGTATGGATGTGAGAGTTGGACCATAAGGAAGGCTGGAGCCCTGAAGAATTGACATTTTTGAATTGTGGTGCTGGAGAAGACTCTTAAGAGTCCCTTCGATAGCAAGGAGATCAAACCAGTCAATCCTAAAGAAAATCAACCCTGAATATTCACTGGAAGGACTGATGGTGAAGCTGAAGCTCTAATACTTTAGCCACCTGATGCAAAGACAACTCATTGGAAAAGACGCTGATGCTGGGAAAAATTGAAGGCAGAAGGAGAAGGGGGCAACAGAGGATGAGATGGTTGAAGAGCATCACTGACTCAATGGACATGAGTTTGAACCAAACTTCAGAGATAGTGAAGGACAGGGAAGCCTGGCCTGCTATAGTCCATGGGGTCGCAAAGAGTTGGACACAACTTAGCAACTAAACAACAACAAAAGTCTAGTCTAATGTGTCATTTAAGACCTATGTTTTCTTAATGACTTTTCTGTCTGAATGATCTTTCTCTTGATGTAACCAGAGTTTTAAATTCTCTGTTATTTTTGTTACTGTCAATTTCTCCCTTGATATCTATTAATACTCATTTTACGCATTTAGATGCTCCTATGTTTGAGGCTTCCCCGGTGGCTCAGATGGTAAAGAATCTGCCTGCAATGCAGGAGACCTGGGTTTGATCTCTGGGTTGGGAAGATCCCCTTGAGAAGGGAATAACAATCCACTCCAGTATTCTTGCCTGGAGAATTCTATGGACAGAGGAGCCTGGCAGGCTTCAGTCCGTGCTGTTGCAAAGAGTTGGACATGACTGAGTGACTAACACAGGTGTCTAAATGTTGGATGCATATATATTTACAGTTGTTATATTTTCTTGGATTAATCCCTTTTTCATTATGGAATGTCCTTCTTTGTCTCACTGTAGCCTTTGTTTGAAAGTATTGCTAATGCAGCTTTCTCTCCACTTCCATTTTTGAGGAATACTGTTTCCCATCCCTTCACTCTCAGTCTCTGATTCTCTTTAGATCTGAATTGAGCCTCTTGTAGTCATCACGTATGTGTGTCTTGTTTTTGTATCCATATACAAAAACATATAGTTTTTATAGTTGGACTATATAAACATATAGTTTATATATGGACTATTGTCCATATAGTCACTCTATGCCTTTGATGTTTCCACACTCCCCAGCTGTGTTTACTAAGACACAAGATCTCAAATTCCCCTGAACTGAACTGGGATGTCACTCTAAGTTGAATGATGTGTCTACACTGTCTTGAGACATCTCCACATGTATGTACTCTGATGTCTCTAAATTTCCAGTCTGCCTACATTGACCTGGCTTGTCTCCTTAATTTCACAGGTTTGTCTCCAGCATCTTGGGAAACCCGCTAATTCTTCACGTGCCTTTACCCACTGGAATATTGCCCGAATTCCCTATATCTGTCTAACCATGACATGGGTGTCTACCTGGTTTCCCAAATGTGGAAAATATGATCTAGGATTTCTATTCTGAACTCTCCCTAACTCTATCTCCCCTAAACAGATATCGCCACCGTTCCCCAGCTGTGTCTGCTTTCTCCTGGGATGTCTCCCTATTGCATCAGAATTGTCTACCCTGATGTGGGTTATGTCCTTGGTTACTCTGGATTGTCTAACATGACCAGGGATGGCTCTCTCATTCCAGATGAGTTTAATACGACCTGGAATGACCCATTTCAATATATCTACTCACCAAACATATCTCCTTAATTCTCTAGGAGTGTTTTCTCTGACTTGGGATGTATCCCTTATTTTCTATTTTTCTCTGACCTAATCTTGGATATCTCTAATTTTTCAGATTTGTCTACTATAACTTAGGATGTAGCCCTTATTCCTCAGTTTTGTCTACTGTAAATTTTGATGTCTAATTCCATAGTGTGTAGACACTGACCTGGGATATATCCCTACCTGGGACATATACACACACCAATGTGTATATATTGTTCAAGGATGACCCTGTATTTCCCCAGGTAATCTGCCTTCACCAATGAGACCTCCCTAATCACCAAGGTATGTTCACAATGATCTGAGATGTCCCCCAATTTCTCCAAATGTGTCTATTCTGATCTGTGATGTCTCTAATCACCCAGGTGTGTCTACCTTGACTGTGGTGACACTCAAATTCACCAAGAATGTCAGTCTGACCTAGGATCTCTCCCTAATTACCCACATGTGTCCTCCCTGACTTGTGTATATCCTGATCATGTATTATGTCTACATAATAATCCAAGTGTGTCTACTCTGACTTGAGATACTAATACTCCCATTGTTCCTAACTTCATCTGGAATATCGCCCTGTTTCTCTAGGTGTTTCTTCTCCAGCATCCTCCTAATTCCCAAGATGCATCTATCCTGGTATATGATGTCTCCTTAATTCCCCAGGTGTGTCTACCCTTACTAGGATGTCTGTTTAATAATTCAGGTGTGCTTACACTAACTGGAAATGTCTACTTTACTCCACAGTAAGTACATCTATTTTGATCAGGGATGTCTCCCTAATACCCAGTGTCTGTCTACTCTGACTTAAGATGTCTCAGTTTCCCCAGCAGAAGCTATCATGACCTAGGATGTCACCTTGATTCCCTAAGTATTTCCATACTGACCTTGGGAAACTCTGTGTTTCCTCTGGCGTGCATTCTTTTAACTTGTGTGTCTTTCTGATTTCCGAGGTCTCTATACTTTGGTCAGGGATGCCTCTATACTTACCCTGGTGTGTATAACCTGAACATAAATGTCTCCTTAATTAATAAATGATTGTGTATACATTTGCCTAGAACGTCTTTCTTTTTCTCCATATTTGTCTGCTCCCACCTGGGTTGTCTCTACTGCAGTGTCTGTCCTGACCTGGGTGTCTCTACTGAACTGGATAATCTACAATTCCCCGGGTGTGTCTACAGTTAATGAGGTTGTCTACCTAGTTTTCCAGGTGTGACTACTCTGATCTTGGTTGTATTCCTTAGTCCCCAGGTATGTCTATACTCACAAAGAGAGTCTCCATAATTCCCATGAGGAGTTTAATATGGATCGTGGTGGAAACCAGCCCAAGATGCTAGTACACAGAGGGGGAAATGGTCTATGTCACCTCTGAGGTACTGCCTTCGGTCTGGGCACAATCATTGGAATTCTTCAGAGCATGACTAAGTACATACATCTTGCTGTGATCCCTATACCCCAGATAAGTCTACCCTGACCTAGAATTTTCCTCTAAACCCCCAAATGACTATTCTTACCTTAGAGATGTACCTGGTTACCCTGGTGTGTCTGACTTGACCAGTGAGCTTTCCCTGTAACATAGGTGCATTACTTGGACCTGATATATCTACCTAGTTCCATGAGTATGTCTATACTGATTAGGATGTCTCTCTAATTCCCAAGATGTTTCTATTCTAAACCGGGGTTTTGGCTTAGTTGCCTGAGAATGCATAAACTTTAAAATTATTTCTCCAAAGTTCCCCAAGTGTATCTAAGTGAACGACTTGAAACTCATTACAGGTGACCCTATATGTTTCAGAATATCTAAAATCATAATAAGAATCTATCACACCTCATGAACTAGAGAGATAATCCAGCTCATACTAGTTATACCTGGGGAGTTAGGGTGACATCTCTGGTTATGGTTGACATCTCAGTGAAAGAGAGAAGACATTCCTTATTGGGAAAGATACATTTGGGGAAATGAAAAGATATAACAGGTCATAGAAGACACATCTGTGGAATTAGACATCCTAGATTACTCTTGACACACCAGCCTAATTAGGCAGACATCCAAAATTAGGATAGATGCACCTGAAAATTTGGTGAAACATTCTAATTCAGTATAGACACACCTAAAGGATTAGAGAGGCATCCCAGATCAGAGTACGAACATCTGGGGAATTAGAGTCTTCCTTATTTGTGTAGATGTACCTAGGGCATTAATGAAATAGTTTAAGTCCGAATAGATACTAGACATCCCAAGTGAGTATAGACATACCAGGCTAATTAGAGTGATGAATCAGAATTGAGGTAGGAGATGGGCCCTTCAATAGAGCAGCCTGAGTTTGTCAAGCAGGGTAAATTTGAGCTTTGTTTTCCCTAGACACTCCAAGAATAAAATTAATGGCAGGATCTGAGTTCTGCTGGAATAAAGAGATAAGAAGACCACTTCTACCACTCCTGAGGTCAAGGAAACCTCCTCAGCTGCACATGTGCAGGAAGGCTCCTCAGAGGTCACAAAGGGAGGGTGCACCATCCCATAATAGGTGCTGTCAAACTTCCCATAGGCTTCCATCTAGAATCTGTCTTGGCAAAAAAGGTATGTACACATATTGGGAAGGGCCCTAGGACAGGTCAAGTGCAGAAAAGAAACAAGATGATTGGTCGAAGGTAAGCAAAGACCCAGAACAACTACTCGCATAAAAATGATTTAACCAGCTCTTTATTGCACTCCTGCTCATTAGGGAGGACGCCCACACACTCTCTCCAGATGTGCATTTCTGTCCTGCTTCTGTCTTAAACTGTTTCTCCACGTGCTATCCCACTTGCTGTGCTGTGTCTCTCATAATAAGCTTTGTACCTGTTTTTGCCTCCTTGAAAAATTAGTTTTGCAAACAGGGCAAGAGCCATAGTAACTTTGTCTCTAGCTTCTGCTGCTGCTGCTGCTGCTGCTAAGTCGCATCAGTCGTGTCCAACTCTGTATGACCCCATAGACGGCAGCCCACCAGGCTTCCCCGTCCCTGGGATTCTCCAGGCAAGAACACTGGAGTGGGTTGCCATTTCCTTCTCCAATGCATGAAAGTGAAAAGGGAAAGTGAAGTCGCTCAGTTGTGTCCAACTCTTCACGACCCCATGGATTGCAGCCCACCAGGCTCCTCCATTCATGGGATTTTCCAGGCAAGAGTATTGGAGTGGGTCGGCAGTGCCTTCTCCAGTCTCTAGCCCCTAGCCCCTGGTAGACCAGTGGCTAGAATTCCTGGTATTCACTCAGGCTATCTAGATTCAATACCTAGGCAAAGAACTAAGATCCACTTCAAAAACATTCACTATTGTCTCTCTGAGAACAGAATCAGGTTTGACACATCTGGGATTCATCCCAGGTCAGGGAAGACATACCTAAGGATAATAATACATCCCAAGCCAAGCTAGACACACCTTTGGTATTAGGTAGACATTCAATGTTACTATAGTAATACCCAAGTAATCAGGGATACATCCACATTCAAGATAGACATACTTGGTGACTAGAGAAAAATCCCAGGTCAAAAGAGAAACACCTTATGAATTAAGGAGACAAACCAAGTATTCTCAAAACTAGGGAAGTGAGGGGACAGTCCAGATTAGTGTAGATATACCTGGGGTACTTGAAAGTATGAGTCTAGAGGACTAAGGAGAGACCCCCATTTGATCTCCTAGGGAATAGGGAGACATGCCAGGTAAGAGAAGACACACATGGGGAATTAGACATCCCAATTCAGTGTAGACATACCTGGGACTTGGGAGACCTCCAAAATATGGGTAGGCATGCCTGAGGAATTAGAGAAGTATCCAGGGCTAGTATAGGCACACCTGAGCAATTATATAAACATCCCATGTTAGAACAGACACACCTGGCACTTTGGGATATCTCCCAAGTCAGAGTAGGTACACTTGCTGAATTAGGAGACACCCCAGGTTACAGCAAAGACACATGGTGAATAAGAAAAACATCTCAAGTAAGAGCAGACAAGCATGTAGAAGTAAGGAGACATCAAAACCAGAGTGGGTATTATAGAGACAGTACAGGTCAGTGTACACCTTAGAAATTATGGAAACACACCAGGTCAAGGTAGCTACTACTGAAAAATAAGATAATATACCATGTCATAATAGGGCTTCCCTGATGACTTAGCTGTAAAGAATCGGCCTGCAATGCACGAGACGCAGGTTCAGTCTTCAGTCGGGAAGATCCCCCGGAGGAAGGCATGGGAACTGACTCCAGTATTCTTGCCTGGAGAATCCTATGGACAGAGGAGCCTGGTGGGCTGTGGTCCATGAGGTTGCAGACAGTTGGACATGACTGAAGTGAATGAGCATGCATGCACCATATCACAGCAGACACCTGAGAGATTAGGTGTACATCCCAGATCAGTGTAGACACACTAGAGAGTTAGGAGGTCACCTAAGGCTAGTGGAGACACAAATGGAAAATTAAGACACCCCAGATCAATATAGACACATCTGGGTAAGTAAGGCAAGCAGTCAAGTTCAAATAAGCCACACCTGGGGAATACAGCGCTGTCCCAGGTAAAAGGAAGATACATCTGGAAAATCAGGGAGATATCACAGTTAAGAGTAGACGTTTCTGAAGAAAGTGAGTGAAACCTTGGGTCATCCTAACACCACCTGAGTAACGGACACCTCTCAGGTCAGCTTAGATTCATTAGTGAACTAGGTATATATTCTAGACCAGTGTTTACACAACTGAGACACTGTTGAGAAGGCCAAGTCAGGGAAGACACACCTGAGGAAATAAGGTGTTATCTTTGTTTGAATAGACTTACCTGGAGAATTAGAGCAAAATTCCACATAAAAATTATAAACTTAAAGATCTAGAGAGATCTCACAGGACAAGTTGGACACACTGGAGAACCAAGGGTAAACACATCTTTACAAATAAAGGGAAAAAAACAGGTTAAAGCAGAAACACCTAGGAATTTATGTAGATTTCCCAGGTCAGAGAGGGCCCACCAGAGGAAATAGATATCCCAGGTCAGTGCAGAGTCACCTGAAGAATTAGGAAACCATCAGAGGTCAGTGTAAACACACCTGTGAATCAATGAAGATACATCATAACAGAGTAGACACACCTAGAAAACAAGGGGATATCCAGGCAGTGTAAACGTATCTCAAAATATGAGTCATCTGAGGTCATAAGTGACAAGCCTGGAGATTTAAGGGAGATAGCCCAGGTCAGTATAGACACACATGGGAACAAATGAGATATTCCAGGTTAAGGTAGACACTCTTGGGGAATTACAAAGACATGTAAATCATGGTAGACTTCAGGAGGTTTTGAGAAACACCCAGGTCAAAGGGGAGCTAGGTAAGTACTTCAGACTAGAATAGACACAGCTGGGGAGACATGGAGACAGGTCAGTATACACACACCTAGGGGAATTAAGGGGCATTATATGTCACAGTAGATTCACTGGAGAACTAGGGAGACATCCAAGTTCAGAGTTAGTGGGAAATTAAGGTCACAGCCTAGGTCACAGCAGACATATATGGGAGTAAGGGAGACATCTTATGTCAGTGTAGACAGTATTGAGAAACAGAGATACATGTCAATCAGAGAAGATGTACTTAGTGAATCTGAGAGACATATAAGGGTTGACCAAGGGAATGAAGAAGACATCTCAAGACAGATGAACCAGGGAACTGGAAAAAGATCGCAGGTCAGGGTAGATATATATGGTTTATTATACAGACATACCTAGTCAGGGATGACAACCAATGATATTAGGCAGACATCAGAAAACATCCCAGGTAAATATAGACACTTGAGGAATTCAGGAGGAGTTGCCCAATTTCAGTGTTGGCACAGCTGGAGAATTAGGGAAACATTTTTCATCAGTGTAGATATTCCAGAGGCTTTAGAGAGATATTCCAGGTTTAGTAAACACACCTGGGGAACTAGAGACTTACCAGTTCAGAGTAGATACACCTGGGGAATTAAGAAAACAACAATAGTCAACATCAGTTCAGTCAGTCAGTCCAGTTGCTCAGTCATGTCCAACTCTTTGCAATTCCAAGAATCACAGCACGCCAGGCCTCCCTATCCATCACCAACTCCTGGAGTTCACTCAAACTCATGTGCATCGAGTTGGTGATGCCATCCAGCCATCTCATCCTCTGTCATCCCCTTCTCCTCCTGTCCCCAGTCCCTCCCAGCATCAGGGTCTTTTCCAATGAGTCAACTCTTCACATGAGGTGGCCAAAGTATTGGAGTTTCAGCGTCAGCATCAGTCCTTTCAATGAACACCTAGGACTGGTCTCCTTTAGGATGGACTGGTTGGATCTCCCTGCAGTCCAAGGGACTCTCAAGAGTCTTCTCCAACACCACAGTTCAAAAGCCTCAATTCTTTGGTGCTCAGGTTTCTTCACAGTCCAACTCTCACATCCATACATGACCACAGGAAAAACCATAGCCTTGAGTAGATGGACCTTTGTTGGCAAAGTAATGTCTCTGCTTTTCAATATGCTATCTAGGTTGGTCATAACTTTCCTTCCAAGGAGTAATCGTCTTTTAATTTTGGCTGCAGTCACCATCTGCAGTGATTTTGGAGCCAAGAAAAATAAGTTTCCACTGTTTCCCCATCTATTTCCCATGAAGTGATGGGATCAGATGCCATGATATTAGCTTTCTGAATGCTGAGCTTTAAGCCAACTTTTTCACTCTCCTCTTTCACTTTCAAGAGGCTTGTTAATTCCTCTTCACTTTCTGCCATAAGGGTGATGTCATCTGCATATCTGAGGTGATTGATATTTCTCCCAGCAATCTTGATTCCAGCTTGTGCTTCTTCCAGCCCAGCGTTTCTCATGATGTACTCTGCATAGAAGTTAAATAAGCAGGGTGACAATATACAGCCTTGACGACACACTTAAACAATTAAGATACATCCCAGGTCTGGGTAAACAAACCTGGGGAATTTGGGAAACATGTCATAGTAGAAAGAAAATTTAGAGAGACAACCAACATAAGGGTAGATACAACTGGGGGACTATGGAGACATCTCAAAGTAGGTAGGAAATTCTAGGGACTAAGTGAGATATCCCAAGTCAATAAAGACACAGGTAAGTTATTAGCGGGACAACCAGTATCAGAGTAGAAATATCTAAGAAATTAAGGAAATATTGTAAATAAGTTTGAACAGATCTCCTTAATTAGGAAGAAATCCCAAGTCTAAGAAGAGAAACCTGGGAAAGTAATATGACATCTTGGGTCAGGATAAAAAACCCCCCAAATTAGGGAGATATCCAAGCTCAGAATAGACACATATCATTGAGTAAACGGGGACAATTCTTTGTCAAGGTAGACACAGCTGGTGAATTAAAAAACATCCCAGTTCAGTGTAGACACATCAGGAAAACTAGGCAGAATTAGTGTAAGCACATCTAGTGAATGATAGAAACATCACAGGTCAATGTAAAGCACCTGAAGAATTGTGCAGACATACAAAATAAGGATCAACTTCCCTGGGAATTAAGGATATGTTGCAGATCTAAGTAGACACCCCTAGGAAATTAGACTCTCTGGTCAGTGTGGACTTCCCTAGGCAATTAGGAGCTAGGCCAGAGCAGAAGTGCATGGAGAATTAGGGAACATCCAAGGTCAGGATGGGCTTCCCACATGGCTCAGTGGTAAAGAACCCACCTGCCAATGTAGGAGATGTAAGAGATGCAGGTTCAACCCCTGGGTCGGGAAGACCCCCTGAAGGAGGGCATGACAACCCACTCCAGTATTCTTGCCTAGAGAATCCCATGGACAGAGGAACCTGGCAGGCTACGGTCTATAGGGTCGCAAAGAGTCAGACACCACTGAATTGACCTAGCATGCACACACCAAGGTCAAGATAGACACACGTGGGGCTTTATGAGACATCTCAGGACAAATTAAACATTGAGGTCTTAGAAACATCTCAGGTCACATTACACACAATAGACAATTAGGAAGTCTTGATAGATAGAGTGCCTGATGAACTATGGAATGAGGTTCATGACATTGTACAGGAGACAGGGATCAAGACCATCCCCATGGAAAAGAAATGCAAAAAAGCAAACTGGCTGTCTGGGGAGGCCTTACAAATAGCTGTGAAAAGAAGAGAAGTGAAAAGCAAAGGAGAAAAGGAAAGATATAAGCATCTGAATGCAGAGTTCCAGAGAAGAGCAAGGAGAGATAAGAAAGCCTTCCTCAGCAATCAATGCAAAGAAATAGAGGAAAACAACAAAATGAGAAAGACTAGAGATCTCTTCAAGAAAATTAGAGATACCAAGGGAACATTTCATGCAAAGATGGGCTCGATAAAGGACAGAAATGGTATGGACCTAACAGAAGCAGAAGATATTAAAAAGAGGTGGCAAGAATACACAGAAGAACTGTACAAAAAAGAGCTTCACCATCAAGATAATCACGATGGTGTGATCATTCACCTAGAGCCAGACATCCTGGAATGCGAAGTCAAGTGGGCCTTAGCATCACTACAAACAAAGCTAGTGGAGGTGATGGAATTCCTGTGGAGCTATTTCAAATCCTGAAAGATGATGCTGTGAAAGTGCTGCACTCAATATACCAGCAAATTTGGAAAACTCAGCAGTGGCCACAGGACTGGAAAATGTCAGTTTTCATTCCAATCCCAAAGAATGCTCAAACTACCACACAATTGCACTCATCTCACATGCTAGTAAAGTAATGCTCAAAATTCTCCAAGCCAGGCTTCAGCAATACATGAACCATGAACTTCCAGATATTCAATGGTTTTAGAAAAGGCAGAGGAACCAGAGATCAAATTGCCAACATCTGCTGGATCATCGCAAAAGCAAGAGAGTTCCAGAAAAACATCTATTTCTGCTTTATTGACTATGCCAAAGCCTTTGACTGTGTGGATCACAAGAAACTGTGGAAACTTCTGAAAGAGATGGGAATACAGACCACCTGACCTGCCTCTTGAGAAACCTATATGCAGGTCAGGAAGCAACAGTTAGAACTGGACACGGAACAACAGACTGGTTCCAAATAGGAAAAGGAGTACGTCAAGGCTGTATATTGCCACCCTGCTTATTTAACTTCTATGCAGAGTACATCATGAGAAGTGCTGGGCTGGAAGAAGCACAAGCTGGAATCAAGATTGCCAGGATAAATATCAGTAACCTCAGATATGCAGATGACACCACCCTTATGGGAGAAAGCGAAGAGGATCTAAAAAGCCTCTAGATGAAAGTGAAAGAGGAGAGTGAAAAAGTTGGCTTAAAGCTCAACATTCATAAAACTATGATCTGGTCCCATCACTTCATGGGAAATAGATGGGGAAACATTGGAAACAGTGGCAGACTTTATTTTCGGGGGGGCTCCAAAATCACTGCAGATGGTGATTGCAGCCACGAAATTAAAAGACACTTTACTCCTTGGAAAGTCATGACCAACCTAGATAGCATATGGAAAAGCAGAGACATTACTTTGCCAACAAAGGTCCATCTAGTCAAGGCTATGGTTTTCCAGTAGTCATGTATGGATGTGAGAGTTGGACTGTGAAGAAAGCTGAGGGCCAAAGAATTGAGGCTTTTGAACTGTGGTGTTGGAGAAGACTCTTGAGAGTCCCTTGGACTGCAGGGAGATCCAACCAGTCCATTCTAAAAGAGATCAGTCCTGAGTGTTCTTTGGAAGGACTGATGCTGAAGCTGAAACTCCAATACTTTGGCCACCTCATGCAAAGAGTTGACTCATTGGAAAAGACCCTGATGCTGGGAGGCATTGGGGGCAGGAGTAGAAGGGGACGACAGAGGATGAGATGGCTGGATGGCATCACCGACTCGATGGACGTGACTTTGAGTGAACTCCAGGAGTTGGTGATGGACAGGGAGGCCTGGGATGCTGCAATACATCGGGTCGCAGAGAGTCAGACACGACTGAGCGACTGAACTGAACTTTACTGAACTGAACCACATTAAGAGTGAGAATTAGTGAGACGTGCCTGGTCAGTGTGGACACACCTAGGTAATTAGGGCTATACCCCCAGATAAATAGATAAGTCTGGGGATACAGAGTTGTAGATGTAACTCAGGAAGTACAGAGACATTTCAGGCTAAGGTAGACAAATTTGAGAAATGAGTATACATCCCAGGTCAGGAAAGACACAACTAGGTAATTAGGAAGACATCACGGGTCAATACAGACACAAGTAGGCATAGAAAGAGATATCACAAGTCACTGTAGACACATCTGGATTACAACTGTTATATCCTGGGCCAAAGTAGCAGTGAGTCAAAGCTCATAAATATGCATAATGTGAAAAAGATTCTAGGACATATCGTACAACCTGGGGAATTAGAGACATATCCCAGGTCAGTGTAACACATCTTGGTAATTAAGAACATATCCCTGGTCAGTGTAGGAAAGTAGAGAATAAGGGATAAAACCCATATCACAGTGGACACATTTGGAAACAACTCAGTTCCAAGGTGGCTCTGTGATAAATAATCTGCCTGCCGATGCTAGAGATGCAGGAGTCGTGGGTTCAATTTCTGGGTTGGAAAGATCCCCTGGAGAAGGAAAATGCAACCCACTCCAGTATTCTTGCCTGCAGAATCCCATGGACAGAGGATTCTGGCGGGCTACAGTCCATGGGGTCTCAAAGAGTCAGACATGACTTAGGGATTAAGCATGCATGAGCACACAGATTAGTGGAGACACTTGGAGAATTACGGATGCATCCCACACACCTGGAGAACTAGGAAGGCTTCCCAGGTCAGAGTAGATGTGCTACAGAAATTAGGCTATCAGACCAGATCAGGGCAGACAAACCATGGATTTAGGGAAGCATTCTAGGTCAATGCACACATTTAGGGAATTGTTGAGACATTCCAGATGAGCATAGACACACCTGGAGGATTACAGAAATCACCCATATGAAACACCTAGGGTATTAATGGGACATCCTAGGTCAAAGTAAACTCCTCTGGATCTTTATTGAGATCCCAAATTAGTGCAGAAAAACCTGTGAAATTAGAGAGACATCTGCATCAGTGTAGACACAACTGGGAAACCAAGAAGACAACACACCAAGTGAATTAGCAACACATTCCAGGTCAGTACACTAGGGAAACGTCCCAGGTCAATATAGATACTGGAGGGACTGGGGCGCTATCCAGGTCATAGTAAACATACCTGGAAACCAGATGGGTCATCCCAGTCAGTGTAGACATACGACGATAATTAGGCTGTTATTCCATGACAGATAAACTCCAGGGAATTAGGAAACCATTCATGGTCTGAGTAGACACTCCTGAGGAAGTAGAGTCAACCCAGGTCACAAAAGACACACTTGGGAGATTTAAAAAAGCTTTCAGATCAAGGGAGACATACCTAGGTAATTAGACATCCTAGGAAGTAGTAGACACACCAGGATATTTAAGGAAACACCCAGATCAGTGAGTCACACCTAGGGAATTAGGGAGACATCACTGGTCAAAGCAGATACACCTGGGAAATAAGGAGGACATTCCAGGTCAGTGCAGACACTTAGATAATTAAGGAAAATCCCAGGCCAAAGTAAACAAGTCTGAGGAATAAGGGAAACATCCAATGCCAGGGTAAGCATAGCTGGGGAATGGAGAAGACAGGCCAGGCAAAGGGAGACAGACCTCGTGTGTGGGATACCTAAGGAGGTCTCCCACATCAGAGGAGACACCCTTGGTCTATCATGGAAATACAGGTCAGCAAATTGCATGGGGAATTAGGGAGACATCCCGTGTCAGTGTAGACACGCTGGAGGATTTAGGGAAACCTCCCAGGTCAATATAGACACTTCTGAGAAACAAGGGTATAAGAACAGATCAGAGTCGACATACTGGGGAATTAGCGATATTTCTGAGGTCAAGGTAAACACACATGGGGAACTGGGGCGACATCCCAGGTATAGGTAGACACACCTGGGGAAATTTAATAAGACACATCTGGAAAATAAGATAGACACGCCAGGTCAGGTATCAGAAATATAGGAGACATCCAAGAAGAAAGTAAACACATCGTATCTTACGGTGTGTAAACTGCTCAGGGAATTTTACTGATGGGGGAGTATGTGCATGGGGTCCAGCTGCTAGCCACTCAAAAGCCAATAAACAGGCCAAGTTGGTGGAGAAGAACATTTGCTTTATTTCAGATGCTGGCAACTGGGAGGTGGGGGTGGTAGACATCTGTCCAAAGGCCAACTCCACCCCGACAAGCAGGGGGTGAGAGCTTTTATCGACAGAGTTGGGGGGAGGGTACATGCAGAAACAGCAGTTATCTCTCGCAGTCATCTTCAAATTGGTCATCAGTGGTCTGACCAGCACCATCTTGACTGCTTTAGGAACAGTTAATCTTCATTTCCAGGGTCCATTTGTTCCCCTTTCTTTGCAGTCAGTTCTCAGAATTGTGGCAGCTCATGTCCTGGGTACAATCTGATCATCACATAGTTAACTTCCTCACCTGGTGTTTTGGTATCTATAAGACAGCTCACAGAATATGCTCAGAATATTATCTATAGCCCTTGAGAAAGAACTAAAAGTCCTTGACTATGCTTTCTGACTTTGACTGTTTTCCTTTGTTTCAGCTTTTCTCACTTCTCTCATTAAACTTATCCTCTGACTAGTTTTCCACAGGCAAATGGCAGGCAGAAGACATGGGCGGGGGTGGTGGGGGGCAAGGACCATATGGTCCTGCTCCGTTTCAGGAAAACACAAAGACACATCTGGAAAATCAACGAGACATCATTGGTTAGTTTAGACAAAGTAGAGAATTAGGAAAACATGCAAAATCCAGGTGGAAACCCTTGGGGCATTATAGAAGCATAAACATACTATTTCTTCTGAACCACAGACATGGGGAGATTTTTCCATTTATTTGAGTCTTTTTCCATTTCTTTCGTTAAACTCATAATTTTCAGTTTACAGATTTTCACCTCCTTGGTTAAATCTATTTCTAAGTATTTCATCACTTTTGATGCTATTATGTATGAGTTGTTAATTTCTTTTTCAGATGTTTCATTTTTTGTGTCTAAAAAGACAGTGGATTTCTGTATGCTGACTTTGTACCCTAAAATTTAACAATATTGTTGATTAATTCTAACAGTTTTTTGGGTGAGTCTCTATATGAGATCTTACCACCTGCAAATAAAAATAATGTTACTTCTTCCTTTCTGGTTTGGGTGCTTTTTATTTCTTTATCTTGTTTGATTGCTCTGGCTAAGACTTCTAGTATTGTATTGAATAGGAGTGCTGAGAGTGGGCATTCTCTCCTTGTTTCTGACATTAGAGAAAAAGTTTTCAGCCTGTTAGTACAGTGTAGAAATGTGGGAATAAAGGAGATATACAAAGTCAGTAGCCAGACCCATGGAATTAGGGAAACATCCCAGGTCAGAGTACACACATCCAAATTATGGAGATCCCTCAGGTCAGAGAGAACACCAATGGGAATGTGAAAGACATTCCAGGTCATTGCAGGTATGCCTGGAAAATCAAGGAGGCATCCTGGATCAATGCAGACAAATGAAGATTAAAAAGAAAACATCTCAGGGGAGACATCTCAGGACAAGGGAGAAATGCATGGACAGTTAAGGAGATATTCCAGGTCAGAACATACACACCTTGAGACATCTTATGTCAGGGAAGACATACTCGGAGAATATGGGAGACATCCCAGGTCATGGAAATAACCACAGTCAGAAACCACAACTCAGAAAATAAAGAGACTTCCCAGTTCAGTGTATATGCACAAGAGACACCCCAGGTCATAGTAGACACACCTGAGAATTAAGGAGACTTCTTAGCTCAGATAGATATATCTGGGAACTAGGGAGACATGCCAGGTCAGAGTAAACACATTGGAGAATTATGGAGATGTGCAAAGGTCACAGTAAGTAAAACTGGATTACTGGGGAGGCATCCAAGGGCATAGTGGGCTTCCCTGGTAGCTTAGCTGGTAAAGAATCCACCTGCAATGCAGGAGACCTGGGTTTGATTCCTGGGTTGGGAAGATCCCCTGGAGAAGGAAATGGGTACCTATTCCAGTATTCTGGCCTGGAGAATCCCAATGGACAGAGGAGCCTGGTGGTCTGCAGTCCATGGGGTGGAAAAGAGTCAGGTACTACTTAGCAGCTAAGGACAGCACACCAAGGGAACAGCAGAAACACTTAGGGAATTAGCAAGGCCTCCCAAGTCAGGTAGTCACAGTGGGAAGCAGGTAACATCACAGATTTGGGTAAATGCCCTTGTAGAATTATACACAGAGCCCAGTAAACTGCAGACAAAACTGGGGGACTGGGGAGACATATTGGATCCACGGAGACACAACTAGCGAATGAGGGAAAGAGCCCAGGTCAAAGTAGCCATACCTGGGGAATTCCGGAGATGTGCTAGGTTGGGTAGACACACCTAGGGAACTAGAGGGCATCCCAGAAAGAATAGAACAGTTGGGCAATCAAGGAGAGATTTCAGGTTAATGTAGGTTCTTCTGGGGATAAAGGGAGGTATCTCAGGGAAGCGTAGACATACCTGGGTGATTTGGGAGAAATCCCATTCAGAGGAGATAAGAGTGGTATTAACGTGAATCCCAGATCAAAGTAGACACAAGTGGGAAATTAGGGACAAGGTCACAGATCAGGGTAAACGCACATGGGCAATTAGGGAGACATCCCAGGCTAGATTAGACACCTCAGGAGTAAGGGGGAAATCCCCAATCAGAGCAAACACACCTGGGAAATAAGGAAGACATCCCGGGTCAGTGCAGACATACTTGTTCTGATCCCTCCTGTAATGCTCTCTGTATGCTTATGGTTTAAATTCTTCTCAGATAGGCTGCCTTTTGAAAGGGCAGCATCTGGTCATTTGGGATCTTTGAAGCATCTGAAAGTCTATAATGGCTAGAGAATCTAATTTCAAAACCCTAAAGGTGATAAAGCTTGAGGAGATGAATACAATGAGCTTCCTCTTCACCTGCTTTATGCATGGAACTAGCTCGTTACAGTATGTGCGGTCGTCATGGGAGCAGGCAGTAGACGGGAGGCAAAATTCTAAAAAGCTTGGAGAAGATAATTTTATAAGTCACTCTTGGCTGCAAATGACTTAAACCTGATTCTTTCTCGTTTAAGCAGCAAACAGGATTTTTTTTTTTTCTCGAGTATTTGAAAAAGCCATGTGAGTACCGATTCTGGGCAGAGCTGCTGTCAGGGCTAAGCAGTACCATCAGGACCAGAGTCTCTTTAGCACATGACTCTGCCATCATGATTAAAGTCAATGTCAAGCTTCGCATGGCACAACCTGAAAGGCTCAAACTCAGATCCTAATTAATATCAGTAGTCCAGACTTTAAACAAAAAATTACCAGTCATTTTATGATAAATATCACACTGACAAAGTATGGAAACTAGAGGTTCCATAGTATCTGGGATGTAGTAAAGATGTCCCTGAGGAAGTGACATTTAATCTAAGTCCTGAAGATTAAATATCACCTGAACCAAAAAGGAACACAAGGACAGAGTCAGGTAGTGGGGAATTGCCCATTCATATTGTCAATGGATCTGGTAAGATTCTGAGCCACCTGAAGAGTTGATTTCCAGTCTGAGCAGGAAATGTATATGATAAGTTTGGTTTATTTCGATGTTTCATAAAGCAAAGAAGCTACAAAGGGCTAGTGGAATTGTGTCGACAGGACACAAGAGCCATCGTGATGGGTCTCTCACTGCATAGGGATGAGTTAGTTGAGAGAATCACATGGAAACATATACATTGCCATATGTAAAATAGAGAGCAAGTGAGAATTTGCTGTGTGGCACAGGATGCTCGACCCAGTGCTCTGTATCAACCTAGAGGGCTGGGAGGGGGGTACAAGAGGGAGGGGGTATATGTATACCTGCGGCTGATTTGTGTTGATGTATGGCAGAGGCCAACACAATATTGTAGAGCAATTGTCCTCCGATAAGAAAAGTATAATTCACATTTAAAAAAAAGAATAATGATGTAGTGGATTAAACACATCATCAATCCTAAAAAGCAGAAACGAAAAGGTGGACGTTACTATTTACCTTACGCAGATAAAAGGATTAAAAGAGAACACCGTGAACAAGTGTACATGAACAGAGCAGATACCCTGGACTAAATGGGGAAGCTCCTAGAATAAACAAACTACCACAACTGACTCAAGAAGAAATGGGAAATCTGATCTGACTCATAACAAGCGAAAAGATGGGACTTAGGAATGAAAAAACCTCCCCAAAAGAAAAGCCCAGGCTTCACTGGTGAATACTACCAAACATCGTAAAAAGTAAAGACAGTGCACAGGGATCTCTTCAGCAGATGACCCTAGCAGGCTCTGCCACTGAAGAAACCAAAGCCAGCATGGTCTTCACAGACCCCCCCGGAGCCTTCACCAGCTTTCCCCACACGGCTGTGTGAATCCCCTCTGCTCTCTCCCGCCCTGGCCCCTACCAGAGCCTGGGAACAGCGGCGGCAGCTGTGCCCGTCCTCGGCAGCTGCACCAGAGCAAAACACCAGCCTACACCCCCGTGTCTGATGCCCACTGATGTGCGTGCACTCAAGGCCAGCCTCTGCAGCTGTGTACTCACACACTACCAGCCTGACGCCCTTCCCTGACCTCCACTGCCACACACTCACCAAGCGCGATGCTGCGCAGCCCCGGAAGAGCATGCTGACAGCCCTGGTAGCTACCAGCATTCCCACAGTTGTCCCTGTCTCTTGTGTCTACCCCAGCCCCCAACGCTATCTGTGTGTTTGCAGCTGGACCCTGCCACTATATAAGACTTGCAGCTGTGCCCTGCAGTTGAGAGTGTAGACACCACTGGGTCTGGCCACTACTGCTGCTTACTTTGATGCCTAGCTGATGGAACTGAAAGCACAGCTGAGGACCCCAACAGCCCTTCTTGAATGCCCTTCAGTGCTCACCAAGGACTATGCAGTTGTTAAAGCTGTAAGTCCCAATGACATAAGTCAATAAATCATGCCACCACTCTGGAACCAGCACTGCCATGCACCCACATGCTTGACACTCTACACCATTAGACCCAGGGTCACAACACACTCCAGAGTGCTTCCTGTTACAGGTAAAGGTCTTTCCTTGCAGATGGAGAAGCAGTTTCTGCTTCCTCAAATGCACGAATACCACAGAAGAATGCAAGGATTACAAAGAATCAAGGAAACACGACTCCGCCAAAGGAACACATTAAACCTCCAGTAACTGGCCAAACCCAGGACTTGCCTGACAGGGAATTGAAAATAAATGTTCTAAAGATGATCATAAAGCTATAAGAGAACACAGAGGAACAATTTAATGCTATTAGGAAAATAGAAGAAAAGAGTTCTGGAGATAAGTACAGAGGATGCTTATATAACAATATGACTATACTTTATACCACTGAATTGTGCCCTTCAAAATCATTAAAATGGTAAATGCTATGGTGTGTGTATTTTATCACAATGGAAAAAAATTATGTTTTTAAAAGCTATGTTTAATATCATACTCAATATTATATTAAATGGCTAATGACTAAGAGTTTTTTCCCTTAAGTTCAGGAAGAAAGCTGACCTGCTTTTGCCATTTCTATTCAACATTATACTGGAATTCCTAACCAGAAAAATTATGGGAAGCACAGAAATAAAAGACATTTTATTGAAAAATTGGAAATAAGAAAAGTATTTCTATTTACAGATAATTTGATCTTATACTGATACATAGAAAATCCTAAAGAACTCACATATAGAAAACAAAGCCTATGAGTGAGTAAGAAATCAGCAATTTCAGGATGTAAGATCAAAACACCAAATCAGTTGTATTTTTATGTTGCTGTTCAATCACTAAGTCATGTCCCCGTGTCTATGACCCCATGGACTGCAACATGCCAGGCTTCCCTGTCCTTTACTATCTCCTGGAATTTGCTCAAACTCATGTCCATTGAGTCGATGATGCCATCCAACCATCTCATCCTCTGTCATCCCCTTCTTCTCCTGCCTTCAATCTTTCCCAGCATCTGGGTCTTTTCCAATGAGTTGGCTATTCACATTGGGTGGCCCAAGTATTGGAGCTTCAGCTTCAGCATCAGTCCTTCCATTGAATATTCAGGGCTGATTTCCTTTAGGATTAACTGGTTTGATTTTTATACACTGCTGCTGCTGCTGCTGCTAAGTTGCTTCAGTCATGTCCAACTCTGTGCAACCCCACAGACAGGCAGCCCACCAGACTACTGATAAGCAATTCAAAAATTAAGAAAATAATTTCACTTACAACATCAAAATAATAAAATATGTAAGAACAAATTTTGTCAAGGAGGTGCAAGACCTGTACACTGAGAATACAAAACATTACTAAAAGAAAAATTTAAAAACCTAAATAAAAGGAAATAAGTATTTTATTTATTGAATGGAGATTTAATATGTTTAAGAAATCAAAATTATACAAATCATAGATGTAATGCAATCTCCACCAAAATCTCAATGGCTTTTTTTTTTGCAAAAATAGTAAATCAGATCCTAAAATTCATAAGGAATTGCAAGTTACCCCAAATAGCCAAAACAATCTTGGAAAAGAACAAAGTTGGAAGATAACACATCCCAATTTTAAAACCTACACAAAGCTACAGTAATCAAAAGAGTGTGGTATTGGCATAGATGGAGCCATATAGACAAATTCAATAGCACTAAGAATCCAGAAGTCAACACATAAATTCATGGTCAGCAACTTTTGACAAAAGTTTCAAGACCATTCTTTTGGAAAAGAATAGACTCTTCAAAAAAAAAAAAAGTCACAGGGGCAACTGGATAACCACGTGTACAAGAATGAAATGGAACCTCATGTTATTCCATATATAAAAACTAACAAAAATAGAAGAATGACCTACATTTAAGAGGTAAAAATGTACATTTCTTTGGAGAAAATTTAATGGTAAATTTTCATGACCTCAGACTTGATCATGGATTCTTAGCTATGATGTCAAAAGTATAGGCAACACAGGGAGCTCAACGTGATACTCTGTGACCACCTAGAGGGGTGGGATGTGGTGAGGGTGCGGGAAGGTTCAGGAGGGAGGGGACATATGTATACTTGTGGCTGATCATGTTGTTGTATGTCAGAAGTCAACACAATACTGTAATTATCCTCCAATTAAAAAGAAATTTTTTTTAAGTACAGGCGGATTCATGTTGATGTGTGGCAGAACCAATACAATATTGTAAAGTAATTAGCCTCCAATTAAAATTAATTAATTTAAATTTTAAAAAAGTACAGGCAACAAAAGAAAAAATAAGTTGCACTTCACCAAAATTTAAAAAAAAAAATTTGTATATCAAAGGACATTATCATAAAAGTGAAAAGACAACCTTCACAATGGGAGGAAATATTTGCAAATAGTTAAGAAAATCTATGATAAACCCAGACAGTGTATTAAAAAACAGAGACATCACTTTGCCGACAAAGGTCCATATAGTCACCTACAGATGGGCGATTTGGACCATAAAGAAGGTTGAGCGCTGAAGAATTGATGCTTTCAAACTGTGGTACTGGAGAAGACTCTTGAGAGTCCCTTGAATGGTAAAGAGATCAAACCAGTCAATCCTAAAGGAAATCAATCCAGAATATTCACTGGAAGGACTTATGCTGAAGCTGAAGCTCCAGTATTTGGCCACCTGATGCAAAGAACTGACTTATTGGAAAAGACTCTGATGCTGAGAAAGAGCGAGGCTAGGAGAAGGGCATGACAGACGATGAGATGTTTGGATAGCATCACTGACTCAACAGACATGAGTTTAAGCAAACTCGGGGAGATAGCAAAGGACAGGGAAGCCTGGTGTGCTGCAGTTCATGGGGTTGCAAAGAGTCAGGCATGACTTAGAGACTGAACTACAAATCTGATATGGGTTTAGATTCAGAATATATTAAGAACTCTTACATTTCAACAACAAAAGGCAAACAACACAATTAAAACCTGAACAGACATCCACAGAAGATACACAAATGGCCAACAAGGACATGAAAATATGCTCAACATCAGCATCACTAGGGAAAAGCAAATCACAGCTACAGTGAGATTTCAGTCTACACCAGAATGGCTATAACAATAATTTTTAGAAAATTACACATGTGGGGAAGGATGTGCTGACTGAAATATAAAATGGTGCAGCTGCTATGGAAAATGCTGAAAATTTCCTCCAAAAGTTAAATATAGAATTACCAAATGATCCAGAATTTCCACTCCTATGTTTATACCCAAAAGAGTTGAAAACAGATATTCTTGCCTAGAAAATTCTATGGATAGAGGAGCCTGGTGGGCTACAGTCCATGGGGCCACAAAGAGCCAGACATGGCTGAGCGCTGAGCACAGAAGAATACTTGTACATGAATGTTCATAACAGTGCTACAGATGATTGCCAACAAAGTTTAAATATCTACCAACAAATGAATGGATGGACAAAGTGGTACACCCAGGCAATAGAATATTATCCAGCCACAAAATGGATTAAGTGCTGCTACATGGATAAACATTGAAAATTTTATGCTAAGCGTAATAAAAGAAATCAGAAACAAAGTCACCTATTTTTCATTTCATATGAAATGTTAAGAATACACAAATTTACAGCAATAGAAAATTGTTTAGTAACTGTCAGGTACTGGGGTGGAGGAAAGAATAGGGGGTGGTCAAAATGTTTTGAAACAGAATAAAGGTGATGGCTGCATGGCATTTTTTTTTTTGCATAGCATTTTAAATGTACTAATGGCCACTAAATTGTACACTTTAAAATCCTTAATTTTATGTTACGTGAATTTCACCTCAATTAAAGTAAAAGCCATGAGTAAAATAATAGATTAGGAGATGACAAAGAGAAAAATTATGTTCCAAAATACTCATTGCACACCACTAGAAGTTTCTAGGATACCAATTTACTACTCTGAAAATTGATAAAGAGGAAAATTAAGCATTAATCTTGCGTTTCTGGTATGAATACTTCATGGTAAATCCACAGTCCTAGTCATATGGAATAGCTCTTCCAAACAGAACTCGAACTAATAATTTCAGAAGAATTGAAGAATCAAAAGCTTCAGCATCTCATTAAAAAATCTATTCTGATCATTCCATAAATATTAAAATTATTAGGTGGAAGATCGATGAGGAAATTTACATGGAGGAGTTAGAGCATCACCATTTGAAATCACAAATCCATCAACATCATGAGAAGTGAGAGGGACAGTCATCATGTACCTCATGATAGAATGTAGGATAAAGAACTCAATTTCACCCACGAAATATTGATGCAAAACAGACCAATCTGAATCTCCTCAGCCTTCAGACTTCACGACAAGCCTGCAGCTATTTGGGAAACAGGAGAGCAAATGAAACAAGAGCCAAGGAAGCAATTCAGCTGAAATCAGAATACAGGGCATTCTAACAAAGACATTCACACGGTTTCTTCAACTAGTCAATGTGAAATTAGAAATCCATGACATGAGTTGGGCGGGGGGGGGGGGGGACTATTCTAGATTTAGAGAGACAAGAGATATAGAATTCATGCACAGTATATAGAATCTGCTTCAGCCGGGGTTCAAATGAGCCAATCAGTAACATAGTTTTTCAGACAAGGAAATTTGCACATGAACTGGGATTAAATTAAGAAATTGAGGTTTGTTTGATAAAATATGATAATAATATGGTAGTTATGAAAGCTGAGGCTCTTTATTAAGATGCTTATTGAAGTATTTAGGAGTGAAATGACACCATGTATGCAATTTGCTTTAAAATACTGCAGGGAAGGGATTTCCCTGGTGGTCCAGTGGCTGATTCACACTCCCCATATAGAAGGTCCGGATTCGATCCCCGATTGGGGAACTAGATTCTGAAGGCCGCAACTAAGAGTTCATATGATGCAACAAAGAGCTAAGATCCTGCATGCCATATCTAAGACCAGGTGCAGCCAAATAAATAATAAATAACAAAGAAATGTTTAATACTGTGCTGAAAAAGAAAGCTGAGCTCGGTATTCTTTCACACCTCTGGATTCTATTAGTCTTCTATGTTCAGGATGCTAAGCTCCTTATCTTGGAATAAAGGAATGCTTTCCCTCTGGAGTCCCTTGGTTCAATCAGAGGCAAAAGGGAGTGTTCAGAGCATCAGTCACCAGGCTGTACGTAGGCACTGGTGCCTCACCCACCCCTACCCCCACCCCGCATGCCTCCTTCACAGATAGTCACAGCTCCTGTGATCTGGGTAACAACCCTCCCTTCCACTCAGACACAGAACTGCTTCCTGCTGTTGCAGACCCTAAAGTGATTCACTCTTCACCCCGCCCACCCGTGTGGCACTGTCCTTCATTGAGCTCTTCCCCAAGCTCAAGTTCCTATGTTATCTGTGGAACCCTGACTGCTTCTTGCTGTTTCCGCTGTTTAGTTTCCAAGTCATATCTGACTCTTTGTGACCCCACGGACTGCAGCGTACCAGGTTCCCCTGTCCTTCACTGCCTCCCCAAGTTTGCTCAAACTCATGTCCATTGAGTCCATGATGCTATCCAACCATCTCAACCTCTGTCGCCCCCCTCCTCCTACTGCCCTCAATTTTTCCCAGCATCAGGGTCTTTTCCAATGAGTCAGCTCTTTGCGTCAGGTGGTCAAAGAACTGGAGCTCCAGTTTCAGCATCAGTCCTTCCAATGAATATTCCAGGTTGATTTCCTTTAGGATTGACTGGTTTAATCTCCTTGCTGTCCAAGAGACTCTCGAGAGTCTTCTCCATCACCACAACTTGAAAGCATCAGTTCTCTGGCACTCATCCTTCTTCATGGTCCAGATCTCACATCCATACATGACTACTGAAAAAAGGTATAGCTTTGACTATACGCATGTTTGTGAACAAAGTAATGTCTCTGCTTTCTAATAAGCTGCCTAGGTTTGTCATAGCTTTTCTTCCAAGGAGTAAGCATCTTTTAATTTCATGGCTTCAGTCACCATCCACAGTCATTTTGAAGCCCAAGAAAAGAAACTCTGTCACTGTTTTCCCCATCTATTGTCATAAAGTGATGCAACTGGATGCCATGATCTTAATTTTTTGAATGTTGAGTTTTAAGCCAGCTTTTTACTCTTCTTTCACCCTCATCAAGAGGCTCCTTAGTTCCTCTTCACTTTCTGCCATAAGAGTGCTATCATCTGCACATCTGAGTTATTGATATTTCTCCCTGCAGTCTTGATTCCAGCCTGTGATTCATCCAGCCTGGGATTTTGCATGATGTACTCTGCATATAAGTTAAATAAGCACAGTGACAACATACAGCCTTGACAAATTTCTTTCAAAATTTGAAACCAGTCCATTGTTCCATTTTGGTTCTAACTATTGCTTATTGACCTGCATACAGATTTCTCAGGAAGCAGGTCAGGTGGTCTGGTGTTCCCATCTCTTGAAGAATTTTTCAGTTTGCTGTGATCCACACAGTCAAAGGGTTTAGTGTAGTCAATGAAGCAAAAGTAAAGTTTTTCTGGAATGCCCTTGCTTTCTCTATGATCCAACTGATGTTGGCAATTTGCTCTCTGGTTCCTCTCCCTTTTCTAAATCCAGCATGTACATCTACAAGTTCTCAGTTCACGTACTGTTGAAGCCTAGCTTGAGGGATTTAAGCACTACCTTGCTAGCATGGGCTGCAGTCCATGGGGTCACTAAGAGTCGGACACAACTGAGTGACTTCACTTTCACTTTCACTTTTACTAGCATGTGAAAAGGGTGCAATTGTGCAGTATTTTGAACATTCTTTGGCACTGCTCTTCTTTGGGAGCAGTGGTCTTTGGGCCACTGCTGAGTGTTCCAAATTTGCTGGCATACTGAATACAATATGTTAACATTATCATCTTTTAGGATTTAAAACAGCTCGGCTGGAATTATCTCCCCTAGCTTTGTTCATAATAATGTTTCTTAAGGTCCACTTGACTTCACACTCCAGGATGTCTGGCTGTAGGTGAGTGACCACACCATCGTGGTATCCATACCATCAGGTCATTGAGACTTCTTTGTATAGTTCTATGTATTCTTGACTGCTTCTGGGGGTGGCGAAATGTTGATGGCTGTTGATGTTGGGTGATGGGTCTATGAGAGTTTTATGTCTCTAGCCTTGAGTATGTTTAACTTTTCATAATTAGAAAGCAAATATAAATATGTATACATTATTTTTCCCATTATTATTATTATATTTCTATCATTAATATTGTACATTTATATTTACATATGCACAGAAATTATCTGCAAAGGTAAACACCCATGTTTTGACTGTGGTAGCCTCTGAGAGTGGGACAAGAAGGCAGTGAGTCAGGAGGGGACAGAGAAGGAATACATTACATTTTTACCCTTCTGTGACCCCTCAGCCCCTGTCCCACCATCTCAGTGACATCTTGCCCTGCATGTTCCATATCCACCTGCCCCAGGCCCCTTGCACATGCTGTTTCAGACTCTCAGAATGCTCTTCCCTGTTCCCACTCTTCTCCCCTCCAACCACCACTACCTTCCACGTGTAGTGAACTTCCGCTCATGGTACACCCCGATCCAGCTGTTCTTGTCTCTGGGAAATGTGCTAACGGGGAGTGACCTGGGCCAGCATCACTGCTCCCAGTACCTCATCTTCATACAACCTGTCTCGGCAAAATTTTTACATGTTCTGTATGATGATCTGTGAATTCTCAGAGGTGGTTTTGCATTTATCTTGTGCTCGTTTCTGAATTTCCAGAGTTAATTTTATAGTTACTTGCGTGATATTTGGGGAGCTTTCCTAGATATGAACTCTAAGGGCACAGATTTTTCTATGATACGCCCAGCATTAAGTACAGTGACGGGCTCATAGTAACTCTTCCAAAAATGGACTCTGTTGAAGTCTCTGAAATTTTTACTAGATACATTAAGTTTTTGTCATTTAAAAGACATTAACTTAGGCTTCCCTGGTGGTCCAGTGGTTAAGAATCCACCTTGCAATGCAGGGGTCACATGGGTTTGAATCCTGGTCTGGGAAGATCCCATATGCCACGGGGCAGTTAAGCCTATGAGCCGCAGCTGCTGAGCCCATGGGCTGCTACTGCTGAAGCTCAGGCGCCCAGATCTGTGCTCTGCAATGAGAGAAGCCCCCGCAATAACAACCCCTGCACCACAACAAGGAGCAGCCCCCAGTTCTCACAACTAGAGGAAGTCTGCACACCGCAAGGGGGCCAGAGCAGCCGAATTAAAAAGAAAGGAATGTTTTTAAAGATAAATAAAATATGTTAACTTTAAAATCAAAATGCCATACTATCATGTAAGAATCGAATCACCAGTCTATGTCTGATGCGGGATACAGCATGCTTGGGGCTGGTGCATGGGGATGACCCAGAGGGATGTTGTGGGGAGAGAGATGGGAGGGGGGTTCATGTTGGGATCGCATGTACACCCGTGGTGGATTCAGGTCAATGTATGTCGAAACCAATACAGTATTGTAAAGTAAAATAAAGTAAAAATAAAAATTAAAAAATAAATAAATAAAATAAAATCAAAACACATTTTGAGGAAGATTGAGGTTGATAATCTAAAATCTTGAGGGTGAGAAAGGATTTGTTAACCACAATGCAGGCAAAAGGAAAATAATAAGCAAAATATAGGTGAATAATGTAGATTTTAAAATTCCTGACTGTACAATAGGGCACTCAAAGCCGATGCACTTGGACAACCCAGAGGGATGGGATAGGGAAAGAAGTGGGAGGGGATTCAGGACAGCAGGACACATGTACTGATGCACGTCAATGTACGGCAAAAACCACCACAGTATTGCAAAGTAATTAGCCTTCAATTAAAATAAATAAAATTTTTAAAAATATTAATAGCATAAGGCAAATGACCTGGAGAAAAATATCTACAGAAAATATGGAAATATAACAAACAGCAGGTTTATACTCTTACCATACAAAGAGAGTGTTCAAATCAAAAAGATTTCTATAAGAAAAGAGCTTTAAAAGGATATCAAAAATAAGATGCATATATTAATACAAACAATACAAGGGCTTCCCAGGTGGCACAGTGGTAAAGAATCTGCCTGCCAGTGTAGGAGACACAAGATGTGCAGGTTCAATCCCTGGGTCGGGAAGAAACCCCAGAAGAGGGCACGGTAACCCACTCCAGTATTCTTCCCTGGAAAACTAAATGGACAGAGGAGCCTGATGGGCTACAGTCCGTGGGATAGAAAAGACTTGGACACAACTGAGCACACAGTAAATAATGAAAAATAAAGAATACAGCTGCCAAAGAACCCCTCATCTTTCATTATCAAAGTTAAGCCAGTGAAAAGAAAATATTTTGTGTTCACTGGGCTTAATAAAGAGTAAAGCCGCTATAATAACTTTCGCTGGCAAGGGTCCAGGAATGTCGCCCTCCAGGTGCCCCCAGGCTGGGGAAGGGTCAGATGTACATCACTTCTGTGGGGCAGTTTGATGACAAGTGTCAAGTCTTCAGCTTGGCAAGTGAATGAATTCCCACAAAGGCAAGCTTACAGCACATGTATACAGGAATTTCCACCGACAACATTTATGCTGGAGGCATGTGGATGACAAATCAAGGCTCTGGTAAGAGAACATTGGTTTCGCCAGTGGAGATGCAGCCACCCAGTGAAATATTGTATTTTCTTTTTAGAAGACGTTGTAGATCTTTGTTCATTGGAATAATGCCATGGCAGAACCTGAAATTAAAATAAAAATCTTTTCTATATTATGACCCAATTTGTTTCCAAATATATGTATGACATTAGTTTGTGAAATTTTTTTAAAGCTGGAAAAACATCAACAAGTTGCTTACCTGGTGGGGGCTGGAAGGGCACTTTGACTTCCTCCTCCACGGGCTTCCTATTTCATTCAACATACTTTTCCGTTGTGTCGCTTATTTTTTTCTTCAGCAAGGGCCACAAATCTCTTCGACAAGCAACAAAGTGATGCTATCAGTTCCAAATGGGGAAGGAGCCCTCCCCCTCCTTCTGGACTGCAGGCCCTTCTCTTACCTGAGAGCGAGCCTGCTAGAGCCACCTGGGGACAAGAACATGCCTGAGAGATGCCAGCCAGTGGCCACCCACCAGTCAGTGGCTCCTGCAGTACCAGGAGAAGCCTGTGTTTTTGCCGGCATGAATGGGAGCCACAAGCAGCAGCTGGCGGGCCCGTACATCAGGGCAGTGTGCATGCGTCCGTGCTAAGCCATTTCAGTCGTGTCCAACTCTTTGTGACCCCATGGACTGTAGCCCGCCAGTGTCCTCTGTCCAAGGATTATCCAGGCAAGGATACTGGAGTGGGTTGCCACGCCCTCCTCCAGGGGATCTTCCCTTCCCGGGGATGGAACCCATATCTCTTACATCTCCTGCATTGGCAGGCAGGTTCGTTACCACTAGTGCCACCAGGCAGAAATCCCACCAAATGGCTACTTCTTCTCAGCTCCGAGGTTCACAGCCAGGCTTGGAGCTCCCCATTCACGGAACAGGCTGCCCCTGCTGGAGCCTCCATCCTTTGGAGAACAGACGTCCTTTCTCGACACGGATTCTCTGCTGACCTGCTGATCTCTCTACACTGTTCTGAGGACCCACCTGTCCCAGGAATTCCTGCCCCAGACTCCCCAGCCCTCCCCTCTGCACCTCTCCTGCCTTCAGCTGCCCACCGCCAGCCAGTCTGCAGGAAGCGCTGGGCTCGAGGGCCATGTTGTGGCCGCAGTGGACTGAGAGGTGGGCAGTGTCTGATCTTGTGCTCTGGTCCCGAACGTTAGTCCAAGGGCAAAGTCAGACACAGACATGGAGATTGTTTGCTTGCTCTAATAAAGGGGAGGTTGATCCTTTGTCAAGTGAGGGAGGGGATCAGACACTTGTACTTTCTCACTGGTAATTAACAATTCAGGGCTCTGTCAGCCTGAGTCCTGGCAGCAAGAGAATTCCTCTCAAGTGTGGATGAGGAAATACAAAAGTAGGGACTCTGTACAGAGAAACAAACTGAGAAGCTGGGACACTCAGAGAGGAACAACAGTGGAAGGTTGTGTCCACCCCCTCCCAAAGGGCAGGAGGGGACGATGTGGGGGAAGATGGTCACAGGGAGAGGGGCTGCAGGCTGAGGATCACAGGTACTGCCAGCAGCGCAGCCCCAAGCAGGGAGGCGTGGGTGCCAAACACCCCACCCTCTCTCTCCACACACCCTCGGATCTCCACGGCACCATTGCTGGTGCCAGAACAGAAGGTAGAAGGCAAAGCACCCTGGGTGACCCAGCCCCCAGGTCATCTCCTGGGGGTGCAATAAGTGAAAGAGGGTGGCTCTGGAGGACAGAGGGGTCCACAAGCCCCCTGTGGACATCAGGGAGTCTCACCTGAGAATGCAGACCCCCAGACACCCTGGGATAATCAGAAGTTTGCCAACACTGGACTCTACACCAGGCAATGATCAGTGACCCCATCAGAGGGGGCGCACGCACTCCAGTTCCTGGAGCCCCCACAGAGTGCCCTCATGGTTGTCCCCTGAAAGCCCTCCACCAACCAAGTCTGAACTTAGGACCAGACTCTGCTTTGAGCAGTGTTGATGAGCCGCATGGCAGAGCTGGAAAGTCAGAATCTCTCTCCCCTCAAAGTGTGCTGGTTCCCCTGAGACCAGCAATAAAGAGGAAAAGGAAAAATAAACCTGCCAGCGAAAAACTAATAAGAAACGAGTTTGGGTGCCTTTGGCAAAAGGAGCACAGAAATGCAATAATATTTTCTTTTAACATTGTATCCACAGACTCTTATGAAAGAAATACCTGATCAGATCCCAAAATGAGCAATTATGAGAGACTGCTGTTTGAGTGAGACACTTCTGGCAGAGGAAACTAATTTTGCAAAGTGCTCTATCTCCTGACTTGGGGTTTGGTTGCTTTCCAGGGGTGGGAGGCTGGTCCACCAGGGAGAGACAACCTCAGAGGAGGGGGCTCTGCTTTGGGGTTGAACCCCCTGGGGCAGATGTGAGGTCCAGAGAGCACTGCAATCTTGCCCCATCAAGGCTCAGGGGCATTTGGTGATGGGGTGTCCCATGGAGCTGGGGTGATGCTGGGGGAGACATCAGGCTTGTTGCCACCTTTTGGCTCTTGTAAATAATACTGCCATGAACACTGAGTATATATCCAATTCTTTAGGGTATATACCAATACAGAAGTACTGAATCATATGGTAATTCTGTGTTTAATTCTTTCAGCTACTTCCATACTATTTCCACTGTGAGTGCACCATTTTACATTCCATCAACAACGCACATGAGTTCCAGTTTCTCCATAGCCTTGCCAACGATCGTTATTTCCTGTTGGGTTTTTTTTTTTTTTTTTAGAAATAGTATCTCCTAGTTTTGATTTGCCTTTATATACTGACTAGGGATGTTGAGTATCTTTTCATGTACGTATGCCATTCATACATAGTCTGAAAAAATGTGTACTCCAGCTCTTTGCCCATTATTTTGGTTGGGTTGTTGTTGTTAAGTTGTAAAAATTATTTATATATTTTTAATTAATCCTTTATCAGCTACATGATTTGAAGATATTTGCTCCCACTCTGTGAGTTGTCTTCTAACTTGCTTAACAGAGTCTTTTGATGCCCAAAAGTTTTAAATTTTGCTGAAGCTCAGTTTATCTATTTTTTCTAGTTGTGCTTTATACAGCCAGTTAATTACTGGGACATGCAATGTCATGAATCGTTTCCCCTATATTTTCTTCTAAGAGTTTTATACTATACTAAGAGTTTTCTTCTAAGAGTTTTATACTCTTTTAAGAGTTTTATACTTAGTTTTACACTAAGGGTGTAAGTGTACCTTACACTTAGGTATTTGATTCAATTTTAGTTTACTTATCAATATGGTGTAATGTAAAGGTCCCACTTCATCATTTTGCATGTGAATATCCAGCTTTCCATACACCATTTATTGCAGAGACTACCTTTCCCCCACTGAATGGTCTTGCTGGTCTTGTCAAAAGCCACTTGACCGCATATGTGAGTGTTTATTTCACTTCCATTCTATTGGTCTGTGATTCTGTCTTTATGCCAGTACAACAGTGTTTGATTAATATATCTTTGCAGTAAATTTTGAAATCAGAAAGTGTCAGTTCTCCAAAACCATTCTTTTTTTAGATTGTTTTGATTATACTGGCCACTTGAAATTCTGTGTGAAATTTAGGATGTATTTTTCTATTTCTACTCCAAAATGTCTTTAGGATTTGATTGTGATTACACTGAATCTGCAGGTCACTCTGGGTATTATTGACCTTCTAGCAACATCAAGTCATCCAAACCATGAACACAGATGTCTTTCCATTTATTAATAGTATTTTTTTCAGTAACATTTTATAGTTTTCAGTGTACAAGTGTTTTGTCTCCTCAGTTTAGTTTATTTCTAAATATTTTATCCTTTTTGATGCCATTTTAATGGAATTGCCTTCTTAACTTCCTTGTTGGATTGCTTATTGTTAGTCTATTGAAACAGGTGGCTTCTGCATGTTGATTTTTCATCCTGCCACTTTCCTGAATTTGTTTACTAGCTCTAACAGTTGTTTTGGTTTTGGAGACATCAGCGTTTTCTACGTATAAGATCATGTTGCCTGTGAACAAAGGTAACATTACTTCTTCCTTTCCAATTTCTGTGCCTATTCTTACTCTTTCTTCTTTTATTGTCCTTGCTAAACCTTGCAATATTATGTTGAAAAGAAGTAGCTAAAGCAGGCATTTTATCTTCCTGATCTTAGAGGAGAAGTTTCACTCTTTCACCATTGAGTATGATATTAGCAGTGGGTTTTTTCATATGTTGCCTTTATTATATTGAGGAAATTTCTTTCCATTTCAAGTTTTTTCCCCCAGCTCTCATACTCATTTATTAATTTCCCATCATAACATAAAACTATATCAAGCTTTAGTGACTTCAGGAAGCATGGGACCTCATCAAGCTTCTTAAGTGTTTTTATCATGAAAGGGTGTTGCACTATGTAAAATATGTTTTCTGCACCAGTCAAAATGATCATGTGGTTCTTTTCCCCTCATTCTGTTAAAGAGGTGTATTATGCTGATTCTGTGGACCCCCTGGTGGCTCAGTCAGTAAAGAAAGAATCCACTTGCAATGCAGGAGATGCAGGCTTGATCCCTGGGTCAAGAAGATCCCCTGTAGAAGAAAATGGCAACCCACCCCAGGATTCTTGCCTGGGAAATCCCATGGATAGAGGAGCCTGGTGGGCTACAGTCCATGAGACTGCAAGAGTCGGACACGATTTAGTGACTAAACCAAAAGAGGCTGATCTTTGTATATTGAGCCATTCTTGTATTCCCTTTACTGACTCCTCCCTTTCAGAGAGGCCCCAGTGGCCTTCAATAAAGGCTCAAGAGGGTTCCTCTCCTGGGGCTGACCAGCATCTCTATGTTATCCCACTTGAAGTTGCCATCAGCTCTCTCTGGATGGTGAAAAGGGTCCCAGTGAATATCCTATTACAAGCCCCTCTGAGTATAGCATTTCAAACAGCATGTTCAAGTTTTGTAATTTCCAAAGAATGACAGGTAATGTTTATTGCAGTGGGGCTGGGAATAAAAGCCACACCATCTAACCCTAAACCCCCGTCCCTTTGCTGTTACAGGAGCTATCACACACGTGGAGTCATGTCTCATGTCTCCGTTTCCTTACCTGAGGCTCCTTGGATCCAGGCCCTAGGTCTGGCGCCGGCGCCCTCACTAAGCTGTGGACACCTTTCCAGTTGCCGCTAATGGAATGCTCCAATATAATGAAAATGACAAAGGAGCCTCACAGAAGTCATTTTATCACAGATGAAATGAGCGTGGGTAGCCCCTGAGTCATCTCTGTTCTTACAATGTGCCCAGACAGTTTCTCTGGGGCTGATTTCACACATTTTCCTTTACCAGAACCCAAAGCTGAAAACTGATGTTGGAGGGTGGACTGGATGTTCTCTCCTATGGTGCATCTTGGCCAAATGTGGGAACAGGTTCGATCACAGGTCCAAATGTGAATATAAAAGGAAGTTTTAAGAAATTTGTACATAGATGCCCAGATATCAGCCCCTTAGAATGTCCATGCATACATTTCTGATTTCCTGCCAATTGCTAAATGGTTTGTTTTAATGTAATCAGTTCCTGACATCTTCAGAGCTAATGAGTCAGTTTAGATTAACGCAAGTGAAAATGAAAGTTGCTCAGTCGTGTCTGGCTCTTTGCAACCCCATGGACTATATAGTCTGTGGAATTCTTCAGGCCAGAATACTGCAGTGGGTAGCCTTTCCCTTCTCCAAGGGATCCTCCCAACCCAAGGATCAAACCCATAACTTTCGTATTGCAGGCTGATTCACAAGGGAAGCTCAAGAATAGTGGAGGGGGTAGCCTATCCCTTCTTCAGTGGATCTTCCTGACCCAGGAATCTAACCAGGTCTCCTGCATTGCAGGCAGATTCTTTACCAACTGAGCTATTAGGGAAGCGCAGCTATCAGGGAAGATTAATGCAAAGTGCTCACCTTTTCAGTCCTGCCTTCCCACGACCATCCATATGTCCAGTGGATGTCAGGCAACAAACCAACAAGACATCAGAAACACCAGTATCCACCACAATGGGGCTAGTTATTACCACCCATGAGAACTGGATTCATGTGGGTAAATTAGGGAGCCATCCTCCAAATGTGAGTGAGAAGTGGGAACATGGTAAATAAGAGGGTAGGCAGGGAGCCGCAGGATAAGACAGGAGAGGGAAGCACTGGGAACCACCCTGGGCTCAGATGCCCCCTTAGCTGTGAGCAGTGGGAGAACTGGGGATGTGCAGCTGAGACAGATGTGGACACAGGGTCCAGGATGCCTCTGGGAGGGTGTGACTCATCCAACAGAAACAGTGCTATGAGCGGGGGTCTCTGCACCTCCAGGGGCAGCTGAGTGGGCCAACCCAGGGTCCCAGAGTGGGAAAAGGGAGCTGAAAGTGACCTCCACTGAGACTCTTAGAGACCAACAACCCTCCACTATCAATCCTTTGGAGAGAAGAGTCTATTCTGTCAGGCCAAGGTGACCATCTGGTTTAATTAGCAGTTGTGTTCCATGTCTAAATGAATAGCCTGGAGTTCTGCTCTTATACCAGGTTTCCCTGGTGGCTCAGTGGTAAAGAATCTGCCTGCAATGTAGGAACAGCAGGAGATGCAGGTTCAATCCCTGGGTTAGGAAGATCCCCTGGAGGAGGGCAGGCAACCCATTACTTTATTCTTGCCTGGATAATCCCATGGACAGAGGAGCCTGGCAGGCCACAGCCCACAGGGTTGCAGAGTTGGACACGACTGAAGTGACTTAGCATGCACAGCTCTTATAGGCAAACATGTCACAGCCACAGATTCTGGAGCCATACACTGGTTCTATACCTGCTCTGTTGTTTACAAGCTGTGGGGCAGTGAGGAAGATGTTTAAACACTCTGTGTCTCCATTTCCTTATCAACAGAATGGGCTTCTGTGACGATTTAACTTGAACAGTGCAGGTACATACTGTGTGCTCTGTGTCAATTATAATTATACTTTTTTATCCTTCAAACACACAGTTAATAGAAGTCTCTTTTACAAATGTGTCAATCATTTCTGCCACACTTTTCTTGTTCCAAATCGCTCGGCCTGAGGCTCCAGTTCTGACCCTAGAATTATAAAAGTTTCCCTCAGGCAGTAGGTCCCTTTTTAAAGGTCACTTTTTTTAATGGAATAGGTAAAGAAATCATTTTCAGAATAAAGTTCCAAAGTCAGCACATGGGATTAAATCATGAATAATCAAAGTTGCCCTTGGCATTCTGCCTTGGGGAGCCCTTGCAGTGCAGTGTGAGGACCCAGCATCTCTCAGGCACCCGCCATGGACAGTCTTCCTGCAGGGATGGACCAGACCCGTGTTTCTCCAGCTGGGCATCAGGTAAGGGAGACGGCTTGCATGGAAGAGCCATTGTGTGAAAGACATGGGTCTCTATATGCTACAAGCATGCTCAGAAGAGCCACGTAGCCACACTAGTGACTCATAGAACCTGACCCTGATGACCAAAGATGAGCAGGTTCTTGTCTGTATCTCATACACTTTGTTACCAAGTCAGCCAGAGTCTCCCAGTGACGGACCCACTGCGTGACTCTCTCATGACCGCAGGTGTCACTGTAACCAGCTCCTTCCCTGGGGTGAACTGTGCTGCCAAGACTGAGCTGCAGGAGGTTCAGGACCGCCTTCCCACCAGGACCCAACAGCTAGCTAGCCTCCTGTTCTCATAGAGTTTATTGAGTACTGCCTCATCCTTGAGAGTCAGTTTCTACTTTTTGAGGCAACGGGATACAATTTATATTCAGAGATATTATCTAAGTGTATCACTTGGCTCAAAAAGTGGAATTCATGGTTTAGATTTTTCTTTCTAATCTCTGATCATAAGCTGTCTGAGCTTACCACTGACCATTAGAATTCAGGGTCTTCTTGCTGGTTGAATGAGAACTGGGACAGACACTGAATTCCCCTGGAGGCAGGCCATTAAAAAGTCTGTTTCTATTTTCTGCGAAGATACAAAATCATGCACCAGAAGGAATCTTGGGACATTTTGTTGTGTTCCCCCAAAGATATAGTGCAGACATCCCTGAGGCAAAACTTCTGTTTCCCTACCATGAAATCTGCCTTAAAATGGTGCTGCATTAGACATCGCGTGCCATACTTTAGCGAGAAACCTTACTGAAGAAGTACTCAGATGTTAGTGGAAGTATCCAGAGCTGGGCATAAAGGTACATAAACCATGAAGGGTGCTACGGCGTTAAGTGTTGCATGTTTCCATAGAAACAACACAAAATCTGACCAAGGAAATGAACACTGAATGTAAAGCATTTGTTTAATTTTAATGTGAGTAGTTTTTAAGCTGCTTGTTCCCAATGCTATAGAAATGTTCACATGGTAACAGTAAATGCCTTTAATCTCTTTTGGTTTTTAATTGGTTTTTCTGGTGGATTGATTCCTTATAAATAAATGGGGGGACATGAAGCAGTGCAAACAGAGCCAGAACCATAACAATGAAAGGGCAAATGAAAGCAAAGTCTGGTGGGATTTGTAATTAGAACCAACCCATCTCAGGCACAGATCCAGAAGACCCTTCTATTCCAGAGCCGCAGTTCTATCAACACAGGCCCTTCCACATTCCTAATTTGTTGCTTTTAACTATGTTTTCCAGATACACTGAATAGTGGTTTCTCTGATTAGAGTTGCCATCTGCTGGATTCCAGAGCACAGCTAGTCCTGAGTGGGAGGGGTCTTCTGTTAAAGGTTGTTTCCTGAGCTGAGTGCAGGTCACCCAGGTATGCTCGCCCAGGTGGAAATCTACTGGGCTGTGTACTGTCATTTGTAATTGAATTTCAACAAAAGGAAAAATAAGTCATTCCCTGAGATAACCAAGGACATTCTGTTTTAAGGAACATACCCCATTGTTTTTATTAGCTTCAGGCCTTCCTTCCCAGGTGGCTCACTGGGTAAAGAATCCACCTGCAATGTGGGAGATGCAGGTTCGATCCCTGGGTGGGGAAGTTCTCCTGGAGGAAGGACGGCAATCCACTCCAGTATTCTTGCCTGGAGAATCCTCATGGACAGAGGAGCCTTGCAGGCTGCAGTCCATAAGGTTGCAAAGAGTCAGACACGACTGAAGCAACAGCGCATGCATGCGTCCCTGTGAGAAGACCATGTGTCTCCACTCTGCTCGACTCAGGGGTGCTCAAGCACCAACTTGCTTCAGCCAAATAAGTGTGGGAGGGAATGTGTGTGTCACTTCTGCCAAAGGCTTTGAGTCCCTCTCTCCCCTGCAAGTCTATCCCTCCCCTCCCCCATCTTTGTTTTCCCCACTTCTCTCTCTCCCCCTCCCCCACTTGCCAGTCCTGTGGTTCATGGTGCCTTTTACTTGTGCCACTGGCTGACATCCCATGGGAAAGGCAAAGGGGGAAAGGCTTCGGGGGAGAGACAACAGCAATGGGGCATGTTAAAGAGGGGCTGGGGTAGCAGGGTAATTGAGGAGGGAGGAGGAAAGTAAGGAGGAGAGAGGAAGGAGGAGGGAAGGAAGGTGCCAGGGGATGGAAGAAGACAGGAGGGAGGGAGCCACAGCCTGGACTGTGTGGAGCTGGGCCTCCTGCTGGGAAGAAGAGCCTGGGAGTGAAATAGTCAATAGGAGGGAGGGGTTAGTGAACTGATGAGCTAATCAGGGGTCATGGACATGCCCAGTGACACAATACCATCTACATTAGCAACCAAAAAAGTTAAATACTTAGTATAAATCAAAATATGTGCAAGATCTGTATGAGGAAAACTATAAATGAAATCCAGAAAGAACTGAATAAATACATATACTGTGATGTTATGAATAGAGAAACTCAGCATTGCCAAATTCTCAGTTTTTCCCAAACTGGTTTATAGATTTGGTGGAATCCCAATGAAAACCTCAGCAAGTTATGTTGTGGATATTAACAAACTGATTCTAAAGATTATATGGAGAAGCAAAAGACCCAAAGTAGTCAACACGACATTGAAGAAAAAGGATAAACCTGGAAGACTAATGATAACCCAACTTCAGGCTACAGTATTAAGAGCATGTGGTATTGGTGAAAGAATAGACATGTGAATCAGCATAACAAGATAGAGAGCCCAGAAATACATCCACATAAATACAGTTTTTCAACAAATATTGAAACAACTGCCTTTAACATCTACATTTTAAAAAACTGAATCTAGGAATTTCCAGGTGGTGCAATGGCTAAGAATCTGCCTGCCAATGCAAAGGACATGGGTTTGATCCCTGATCCAGGAAGATTCTACATGCTGCGGAGCAACCAAGCCCATGTGCCGCAACTGCTGAAATCTGTGTGCTCTAGGGACTGTGACAAAGAGTAGCCCCCAGTCTTCAAAGCTAGAGGAAAGCCCTCAAGCACCAATGAAGACCCAGCAGAGGCCATAAATAAATAAAATTATTTTTTTAAAAACATCTGAATCTAAACATAGATACTACACATTTCATAAAAATTAACTCAAAATGCATCACAGGCCTCAACATAAAATGCAAAATTCTAAAATTCCTGGAAGATAATACAGGAGAGAACCTAGATGACCTTGAGTATACCAATGACTTTTTAGAAAGGACACCAAAGTCATAATTCATGAAGGAAATAATTGATAAGCTAGACTTGGTTAAAATTTTAAACTTCTGTTATGTGAAAGACACTGTCAAGGGTTTAAAGAGATAAGCCATGACTGATAGAACACTGCTATCCAAAAATGTAAAAAACTCTTAAAACTCAACAATAAGGCAACAAACAACCGAATTTAAAAACAGGCCAGAGACCTTAACCAATCTCATGAAAGAAGATATACAGATGGCAAATAAGTGCATGGAAGCATGCCCCATGTCACCTGTCATCAGAAACATGCAAATTAAAGCAACAATGAAATTCTACTACACACTTATCAGACCAGCCAAAGTCGAGAACACTGATACCACCAATTTCTGCAATTGGACCTTTCTTGCAAAATTCAACTTGAAATGGATTAAATATATCAAACAAGACCTGAAACCATAAAACTCCTAGAAGAAAACATACTAGAAATCTCCAAGTAAGACTACATCTGGAATGGGAGGAAATACTTTCAAATCATATATCTGATAAGGGGTTAATGTTGTTGTATAGCAATACCAATACAATATTGTAAAGTAAATACCCTCCAATTAAAATAAATAAATTTTTAAAAAGTATTTTTTTAAAAAAAAGTATTCATACAACTCAAAACAAAAAAAGCAAACTATCTGATTTCAAAATGGCAGAGGAACTGAGTAGACATTTTTCCAAAAAAGACATATAGATTTTCAACAGAATCATGGAAGGGTGCTTGATGTCACTAATCACTGGGGAAAGGCAAATCAAAACTAAAGTGAGCTATCGCACCTCACACTTGTTAGGATGGCTATCCCCAGAAAGACTAGAGATAAGTGTTGGTGAGGATATGGAGAAAAGGGAGGCTTGGTGCACTGTTGGTAGGAATGGAAACTGATGTGACCGCTATGGAAAAAAATTATGGAGTTTCCTCAAAAAACTAAAAATGGAGTTGCTATATGGTCCAGGAATTCTACTTCCGGATATATGTCCAAAGAAAACAGGATATGTGTAGTATATATTCCCATGTTCAGTACAGCATGATTCTCAACAGCCAAGATAAGGAAACATCCTTCCTAAAGGTCCATCAGTGGGAGAATGGATAAAGAATATGTAATTACATATATATATATATATATATAATTACACGTGTGTGTGTGTGTGTGTGTGATAGCTAGCTGGCTAGCTAGCTGTGTAAATGTATATGCTCAGTCATGTCCAACTCTTTGCAACCCCATGGACGATAGCCCACCAGGCTCCTCTGTCCATGGGAATTCTCCAGGCAGGAATACTGGGGTGGGTTGCCATACCCTCCTCCAGGGGATCTTCCTGACCCAGGGATTGAACCCAGGTCTCCCACAGGGAAGGCAGATTCTTTACCATCTGAGCCACCAGGGAAGAAGCCCTACATATACATGCATATATACATATATTTATACTTATACATGTACATATACAATGGGATATCATTTAGCCATGAGAAAAAGGGAAATTCTGCCATAGGACCACGTGAACAGACCTTAAGAGCATTATGCTAAGTAAAACAGCCAGACAGAGGAAGAAAAATACTGCATGACTTATATGCGGAGTCATAAACAGCCAAACTCATAGTTAGAGAGACTAGAATGGTAGTTATCAGGAGCTCAGTGAGGGGAATGGGGAGATGTTAGTCAAAGGGTACAAATTTCCAATTATAAGATGCATAAGTTCTGGGGGTCTAATGTAGGGCATGGTGATTACAGTTAATAATACTTATTATATGCTTGAACATTACAAAGAGTAAATCTTAAGTGTTCTCACCATAGAAAAGGATCAGTAACTATGTGATATGATGGGGATATTAACTTTTGCAGTGTATAGGTACAAACATATATGTTCAAATCAACATATTGTAAGTATACCTTATACCTGCACAAATTAATATGTCAATTATACCTCAATAGGACTGGAAAAAATAAGTGAGCTATCAAGCCATGAAAAGACATGGAGGAACCTTAAATTTATGTTCCTAAGTGAAAGAAGCCATCTGAAAAGGCTGCCTACCATATGATTCCAACAATTGACATTCTGGAAAAGCAAAACTATAGAGACAGTGAAAAGATCAGTGGTTGCCAGGGTTTGGGGTGGGAGGGAGTGAGGGATAAACAGTTGGAAAACAAAGGATTTCCAGGGCGGTGAAAATGGTCTGTATGATGTTATAATGATGGGTCCAAGTCGGTGCACAGCTGTCCAAGCTCATACATACAGAGCCAAGAGTGAACCACAAAGTAAACTATGGACTCTGAGTGATAACAATGAGTCAATGTAGGTTCTTCAGTTGTGACAAATGTACCATCTGATGGGGAGTGTTGAGAAAGAGGGAGGCTGTGCATGTGTGGGGAAGTGGGTTATACGGGAAGTCTCTATATTATTTCCCTCAATTTTGTTGTCCACCTAAAACTTCTCTTTCCAAATACACAGTATTTTAAAATAATGATTCATTTTTTTACTTAAGAGCATGGAAATGCCTCCAAAGAGGCCTGTTATTAAATGCTAGCCAAACACAGCAGCTGCCAAGATCTCTGAGACTCAGGCCTCTCTCCCTTGTTTGAAGCAAGACTAACAAGTGTTGGAGTGGAGCCCCAAAGTCAAGCCAGATGCCATGTGGGACTGCTCTGTAAACAGGAAGCAGAAGGAACCTGAAGAGGAAACAGTCTTCAGGGGCCGGCAGGAGCCCCGACTCCATGGACAGGACAAGGGTGAACCCCACTGAGGAACTCAGGGGACAAAAGATGGGGTGGGTAGATCACAATAGAAATATAAACTCAACCTGCTCCACCTGAACCACAGTCCACGGTTTAACAAGCTCCTTGGGTGCTTCTGAGAGGCACTGGTTTGCAAGACAGGTGTTCAAGGAGCTCTTTGGGGTCCTGGCTGCTCATAACTCACAATCTGAGGGGGGCTGGGCTGCTGACAGAAGGCAGCTAAAAACTTCCAGCCCCACAAACATCTATTCTGGGTGGACAGTTCCTGACTTCCAGTTTGCAGGAAGTAAATGATTAAATTACAATCCACAGCTCAGCTGCCCACTGAGCCATCACAGGCATTCTCAACACAAATGTCCCCTCCTCAGGGGAGACTCCCTGATCCTCCGTCACCTCCCAGTCATCCCTCCTCACCCTGCATTTTCTACATAGCATGTCTGTCCTCCTGGGTCCCCAGGCTCCTGGACTTCACGTCAGCAGAGCCTGGCTGCATGGTGGGTATGTTGAGTATGTGTGTGTGTGTGTGTTGTATATGTGCAGGCGTGTATGTTGGGGGGAGGGGGAACCTGCCTGAGTCCAGAGCCCCGAGCAGAGAAGGGTGGGAATAAATGTCCGCCTCCCCTCCTCCTTCCCTCTGCTCTCCTGCTGGCACCCCTGATGTCCAAACCCGCAGATGGAGGTCAGAGGTCAGCCTCTCAGACAGAGCAGGGCAGAGCGAGTGTGGGAGCTAAAAGAAGGGAAGAGCGAAATGTCCAGGGCACAGAAGATATGGTATCTCTGCCCCTCACTCTTCCTGCACCCAGTCTGCCCCACCCCTGCCTGCCACACCTGCACCCTGAATACCGCGAAGCCAGCCCCCCTGCAGAAGCAAACTTCTTCCATGAAACCAGGCTTGACTTGAGGGGTGTGTCTATACCCTCAGCTCTGCCTGCTTCCTGCCTCCTGCTCATTCCTGGGTTTGGGGGCGGCTGCCCCTTTGCAGGAAGACCCCACAGCGGGTTCTCCTGCACTGGGCGCCTGAGAGTCCAGGACCTGCCCTCAGAGCCTGAGTAATGCAGTCTCCTTCCCTCCCTCCCCTTTCACTGGAAAACCAGAACCACCACGAATTTTCTTTTAGAAATTAATATTCATGAAAAATCTAATAATGTAAATTTATGGTTGCATTAGAGGCAAAATTAAAGGAATAAATAACCCATAAGTTTGTAATGTGTTGTCCTTAAGCAGAAATATCTCCTGCTTAATCTCCATGCTTCCTACTGAATTATTTAAACTGAGATCACTCAGCCACCTGGGTCTTGTCTGCAAAGTGCAAGTCAGTCCCCCACCCCAAGGCAGAAGGTGTCTTGGGCAGTGCCAGGCAGGACGCAGGTGAGAAACACTCTGCACGCCCTAGAGAGTGAGTTCCTTGGGCATCAGGTCCAAGAGCACTTTGAGGGTCCAGGTCATGGCTATCTGGGGATCCATCATATGCTCCAGGGTGATCTGGGAACTTCATCTGAGACAGAGCCCCTCCCCCAGGCTCCCTGAGGCCTGCTCCCCACCCATGATGGGTCTAATCACAAGCAGGAGAAAACCTGGCCTGGTCACCTGAGCCCATAGTTCAGCCCACCTTCTGTGCCCTGTGCTGATGTCACTGTGATCAGCAGAGATTGGGTTCTGGGGTCACTTCCTGTGGGAATCTGGGGGATCCAGCGCAGCACAGTTTCCCCCTGGAGGATGGATCTGCTCCTGGCAGGGCTGCAGGGCTGTGCTGGGGGCCCCTCCTAGGACTGGGTGTGTCCGGTCACCTCCGCATCTCTGCCCACTGGCTCAGCAGCAAGGGCAGGAGAGTCAGCTTCTTGAGCAGGCGTCCTGCTCCCACCTGAGAGCTGCTCAGCCCAGATCCCTCCCCATCCAGGTCCTGTCCTCATGGAGGGTGGTGCTGAGGGCCCTGCCCCATAAATGCGTTTCCCTGGACTTCCTCTTCTGACACCCAAGTGTACACAGAGGAACAGGGGGCTCAGAGTTGACTTGGGTCCTGAATCAGAAACAAACCTTATATCTGACAATCACTCCACATACAGCACCCAATGTGGATGCTGCTCCCAACTTGAGTTTGATTTCAAAGCAAGACCACCTGCCAACTGTTCAGGGAGGGGAGACTCACTCAGTGTATCCTTAGTGGTCACAGTGGGAAGACCCCTCCTGCAGGAGGACACCATGGGCTGGGACCAGACTTAGAGCGCCGCCGCCTCCTGAGGCTTCCTGATGGGGTTGTCAGTGTCCAGGGCTCATCTCCACAGTCTGGACGCTCAGTGTCCCCAGGATTAGGGCTCTTGTCTCATAGCCCTGGTGCTGCAGAGGGGAAGGGGGAACTGACCTCCTTGTTTGAGAATCTGCCTGGAGCTGGAGCTGTTCTTAGCCCTGTGATGGAGATCCTGCCCCAGAGCTACATCTGCATGGAGCAGAGTCCAAGGCCAGTCCCAAGCCTGGGCTCTCAGAGCCCAGGAATCAGGACACCAGGAGCAGCTGCAGAGGTAAAGGGGTTCTCAGGCCCCACCCCAGACCAGATCTGACTCTCCCAGAGTCTGATTCTGCAGGGAGAAGCTAAAAGTCTGACATGCTTGAGCCTTCCTAGTAGCAGGGACCTCACCCCCGGTGAAGCAAGCAGCCCCTTCATGGGATTGTGAGAAACACCTTCCCTGTGGGCCCAGGTCAGCCATCCTCAGCTTTCAATGCAGTCCAGCTGTGCAGCTGGCTCTTCTCCATCCTCTACCCCCAGGTTCCTCCCTGTCCTGAATTTTGGCCCCCAGAACAGCCCCTGTATACCGCCTCCCAGCTGTTCCCTCTGAACAGGGAGGTATCCCAAGACTCCTGCACCAGGTGCTGCCTCTCCCTGCAGACCTCCCCCACTTCCCTCCTGCAGCCTCAGGGACAAAGCAAACATCCCACCGCCCCCTCAAGTCAGGTGTTAGGGCCCCTTTGACAGATGGGGGTTAGAGGGGAAAGAAGATTCTGCCAGATGGTGTGTTTGCGTTTTGCATGCTCCAGGCCTCCAACTGCTGCATCGACATTTATGATGCAGGAAAGAGTGAATCCTCACCTGCAGTCTGGTCTCTACTGATCCTTGACATGGAGCCCATGGGCACTGGGGTTTGGGGAGCCAGTCATCTTGTGGTTCCAATCTCAGGCTGGGCTGGAGGCAGGAGGCCTGCTCACAAAGGAGCTCCATTATTCCTGTCTGGAGTTCAAACTGCCCCTTCTGCAGCTCAAATCTGCAGTGACAGCCACAGAGCAGGAAACCCACCTGCCCTTCATCCCTGGGCACAGCTCAGGTGATACCCGGAGTAAGTAGGGTTTGAAGGGCCCCTAGGAGGCTCAGACCCACACTCAGGGCTGTATTTCCTGCAAAGCCACTCACCTGGTGACTCATGCAGGTGTGAACAGTGGATGAAACTTGCTTCCTGCCCCACAACTGGCCCTGAGTGCACCAGGGGGACAGGGAGCTGTGGGGACCCACAGTCCTCTGACTGTGGGTGCAGGAGCAGGTCCAACTCTGTTCTCTGGAGACAAGTCAGCTCCATCCTGCAGGCAGAGAAATGGTCTGAGGGTGAAAGCAAGGACCCCATCCATCTCCCAGTCAGGTGCCCCATGGCCCAGGGCTGCTACACCTGTGAAGTCCTTGGGGTCAGACCCCTGGGGCAGCTCTTCTGGGTTCTCACCGGGGAGGGGGTCACTGCCCAGGGGGTCCTCAGAGGCCTTGACTGTGGAAAGCTGCCTGAACCCCTCCTGGCTGCACCCTGCAAGTTCCTTCATGGAGAAATGGGGTCTATTCTAGGAAGAGGAACTCCATCTTCTTCTCCAGCAACACTGCCTCCACTGTGAATGAGCTCCTAACCCAGGGACCTTGTGCTTGTTTAACAAGCTTGAGCATAGAAGGCCCAGCCTCAGACTGGACAGATCAATGCATGATAAAGGGTGGCTCATAAAGCTGACTGACTAAGAGATTTTGTCTGGAATAGAGTGACAGATGAGGAAAGAGTTCTGCATTGATGCTTCAAGACCAGGAGCTGGTGCCCCTGACTGAGGATGGGGGCCTATGTCCACAGAGGGGCACTGAGCCCCTCCTCCAGGCTGTGTTTCTCCATCAAACCTTGACTGAGCTCACATAGCCAAGGCAAGACCAAGGGAGCTGGGGAGACACTGCCGGCTCAGTGCAGATACAACAGGATAACTAAGAAGACAGCAAAGCCAGTGCAGACACACCTGGGGCACTGGTGAGTCATCCCAGGTCACTCTAGAAACAGAGAGGAACTAATAAGAAATCCCAGACCAGAATTCCCCTGCCAGAGAAATTTGGGAGATAATCTAGGTCAGTGTAGAAACAGGAGAGCAACTAACAAACACGTGCCAGATCACTGTAGACATTTGAGGGGAATTGGGGTAGATCCTAGTTCATTGTAGACACAGCAGGATAATGAGCGGATAATCTCAAGCAGTATAGACACTTGGAAAACATTCTATGTCAGAGCAAACACAGCAAAGGTCTGGGAAAATTTCCCAGGCCTGTGTAGACTCACCAGAGGAAATAGGGAGCTAACCAAGTCCGCAAAGCAGGATAAACAAAGAGAATCCTGGGTCAGTGCAGGGAGTGGGTGCAGTCAGTGTAGACACGGCACAGGAACAAGGGAGACCACCCGTGGCTAGTGAAGACACACCAGGAGAACTGAGAAGATATCCAGTCCAGTATAGATGTGACTACAGGACTCATGCAACATCTCAGTCACTGGAAACAACAGGCTGGAAGTTTTCAGCACCCTGGAGAGGTCCGAGCCGATCCAGGAGGCTAGTAGACGTCGTGTTAGTCGCTCGGTTTCTGACTCTTTGCAACCCCGTGGGCTGCAATCTGTCAGGCTCCTCTGTCCATGGGATTTTCCAAGCAAGAATACTGGAGTGGGTTGCCGTTCCCTTCTCCAGAGAATCTTCCTGAACCAGAGATTGAACCCAGGTCTCCTGCATTTCAAGCAGATTCAGGGAGGCTGGAGGTCCTTTATTCAGGGCCAGAATGGAGTAAGCAGAGTGTTTCCACACGCTGACCCTAGGATGGGCATCTGCTTTCACTAGCTGCTTTGAGAAGCTGTCCCTCCGTGTTTGCACACCTCACAGTAGGGACCATACTCCAGCCTGGGGGAAAGCTCCTCTAGTAAGTCAGGGCAATCATGTTCTCCACTCTGCCCTGTTTCCTATCTTTCATCAGCAGGGACTGATTCTTCTGCAGCATTTGGCCATTTGGATCTTGGTCCTAGGTTTCCCCTCATCTTTATATGAGAGTTTCCTTTGTGACCTTTTCTCCAACACCTGGTTTACAGGAACTGTATTAAACAGGGCCAACATTTCTCTACTTAATAATTCAATACTTGGACATGCTGTCAGGCCAAGTAATTTACAACAGAAAGGAAGCCCAGGCTGCCTTCCTCAGTAGATCATGTGTGCTCTGATTCTAAAGCATTCTTCCGTAAGGACACTGTCCTTCCTAAGAAGAGCTGTGACTTTTACAAGGCTATTTAACGCTTCAAGCTATTATGATGGCGTGAGGAAAATTACTGTGATGATAGCTGTCTTTGCCACTTATAAATTCCCAGGATGTTTACCATATAAATATTACCCAAGGACACCGCTTCCTCCTAATGACCTGAGTGATAAACGCCTCTTGCTGGGAGCTCTGCTAAGCCAGCCCCTCTGTCCAAAGAAGGGGAGACCCAGCAGCTGTCCAGCTTGGGGACCCTTCCATGAGTCAGGGACTTGATTCTCAGCTATGGGTTACAGACCAGTTATATCAGAAATGACTTGGCAAGGGAATAAAAAACTATTTAGTACAAAGGAAACAATTTTTTAAATTATTTTTTAAAGATTTTTTTAATGTGGGCCATTTCTTTAGTCTTTATTGAATTTGTTACAATATTGCTTTTGCTTTATGTTTTGGGTTTTTGGCTGCAAGGCATGTGGCATCTTAGCTCCCCAACCAGGGTTCGAACCCACAGCCCCTGCCATTGGAAGATGAAGTCTTAAACCACTGGACTCCCGGGGAAGTCCAGGAGACTTTAATACGGAGTTTTATTCCCTACTCCCTAAAGCTTTGCTCTAAATACTTGGCTAGAAAGACTCCCGGAGTCCCATCCACTACTTTCCACAGTGCTAGTGGTGTTTACATCCTCTAACTCTAGGGAATGTCCAAGCAAGGGCAGACAGCCCGGGCCAGGACTGCTCTGTTCTGGAAGATTCTTTGCATCGACTCAGCTTTACATGAACTCTGCAAGTTTTCATTGTGAGTGTCTGTCAGTCACAGTGTGTCCCTGGGAATTCTGAGTTTGCAGGTTCAGGCAGCCACTTCTAGGAGGAGGAGAGGGGTAGCTTTGGGTGCAAAGGAGGCCTTGGGAACTGGAGCAGATGTGACCCCAGACTGCATATTTAGGGGTGCACCAAGGGAACTCTGTGTGCCTTGGAGTCTCCCCGTTGTCCCTGCCTGAGCCTCCATTTCCCCATGGGGTGAGAAATGCCACCTTGGTCAATGAGTGCATCTCAGCCAGTTCAGACGTTCAGAGTCCTGACGGAAGAGGATCCAGCTCAGGGCGTTCACAGGGTGGTCTCATAAAGAGCTTGTTCTCAGAGCTGTGGGCAGAGCACAAGGGACCCACCAGGGAGGCTACACATCAGGGACTAGCCAGGGCAGGTGGTCACCCTCTCCCTTTGGCCTGGGAGGAGAGATTGTCACAGAACCCAGGGAGGGCAGTGGCCCTGAAGGACTGCCAGAACCACAGACACGGCAGGGAGGAATGAGAGAGAAGTTTCTCTGCTTCCCCCTCCTCCTGCCTCTGAGCCTCCCCCTTGGGCCGCCCTTTTGGCCAGACTCAATGGAGGAGGCTGTTAACGGCATCTGAGGGTTACAGTCCATAAGAGAGCAGGGCTGAGAGGCCAGCGAATGGAGCGTGACCAGCTCAGAGTCTCCCTCGTCAACTCCATCCTCAAGTTGTTGGAGGGGAGGGTCTTCATGGGGCCCAGGCAATGGAGGGTGGGTGTGGGGTCTGGAACCTGATGTTGTCTGCCCAGTTTCATGGGGTCACGATGACTGAGGCCATGCTCTCCCTTGTTCTCCTTGGTTCTCACTGTGGTCCATGTGGTAACTGCTTCAGACTCACCATCTTGACTGTGGTGCGCATGTCAGTCTTCTATCGCCCTCCCCCAGCCAAGACACCCTTGGTGCCACAGAAGTAATTTTCTCTGACACTCTGGGAATGTGGGGGATCCCGTGCAGCTATCGTCATTGACATAGCCCCCCTCTGCAGGCAGAGAGCCCAGGAGACTTCCCGCCTCCAAAGCTCCACCTGGAAAGAAAAGGTCCCCTTGTAGTCTCAGATCTTCCCACCTCATTCAACCAACACAGGGTCAGTTCCAGGCCCTCTTCTCCTGCTTCCTGTCCAAACCTCATCTTACCACTGTCTAGACTGGCCACTGTTATCTTATTTGGAGATGACAAAAATGAACCCAATAGCCCTCCAAGTCTATGCTGTGAGTCTACCAAAGCCAAAACACAATTTGTGACTCAATCATTCCACAGCATCAACTTTTCCCTAAAAAGCTGTAAAACCAGTGTTGATGTAATGGAGAAAGTGGTATGGACCAGAAAGAAGAAAATATCCTATAGGTTAATTCATTAAACTTTAAGTGGAGTCTTTTCTGATAACTTTGCAAATTGATCATCAGCCAGGAGATGGGAGGAGCATCCAGAAGGAGGAAGGGCTGGGCCTGGTGTCCTGCAGTCGTCGGAACATGCTGAGTGATCTGTGCAAACCCCTCTTTCCTTCCTCACTCCCTTCCTTCCTATCTTTCTTTCATGGAAAATAAGGATGAAGGCTGAGTCCCAGCTCTGGGCATTTATTAACAAAATAGACACGGGCATATGGGATGAGGAATTATGTGCTGTGGAGGCAGCTTGTTGTCAAAGGAGACCATTTCCCAAGGGGATATATGGAATCTTGGAGAGGGCTTTAGATTTCTGTAATACACAGAAGAGAAGAGTGAGGGGGAAACCACCTCAGGTGTTGGTCTATAAATTGTGCAAGAGTATTAGCAATTTAAGTATCTAGGAGGAAAAAAGAGCATTTTGTAATGATGCAATTTGATAGCACGCATGAATGAAACTTATTTCTCTTATTTTCTTTTTTCTGGATTAGTAGAATACAGCTAGTGTTACAGAACCTGAATTCTTATTGCAACCCATTGAGCTGAATCTTATGAACAAGCATCTGAATTCCCTCCCTCTGCCAGGCACTCTCGGATGGCTGCCCCAAAGCCGCTCCATCCCTTTCTCCCTTGCAGCCTTCAGGCAGACAGGCTGCAAAGTCAAGTAGAAGTTTCCCATCTTCTTTGTATCAGCCTCAGGACACCTCACTACAAGTCACTCTAATACCCTCTGCCCAGACGACTCGCAGGCAGCTTTGTGAGCCAAGCTCCTCTGACTCAGAGAACAGTGTAGGCTCCAGCCCACTTTCCTCCTCCCACCTGGCTTCTTCTGACCTCAACTAATGAAAAGGGAGTTCCCTACCCTGCCTCCCTTCACACAGGGTCACAAACCTATCATTAAATGTCTTTATTTAAGAGAGCTTTCCTGCCCAGGTCTGCTCCCAAGGGCGGGATGGAATTGATGCAAAATCCATCACTGAATGGGCCTGGACATTTAATCAATGAGGCAGCATGGAGCCCCTGTGATTCAGAGGTGCTGGGAGTCAGGCAAGGCTAGAAGAGCATCCAGAGTGAGTGGGAGGGTGGTTTTTATTTTTGACCCTGTTCTCCCACACTCCAGCAATCAGCAGTCTATTCCACGTAATGTCAGCTTTGCAGCAGAATTCCATGTCAACAGGAGTATTTGCACATGTGTTCATTTAATAACTCCACATTCATTCAGTAAATTCTTACATGCCTACTGCATGTCAAGCACTGTTCTAGACCCTGTGAAGAATGAACAAACAATTCAGCTTATATTCAACTGAGTTTATACTCTTGTGACGGAATAACTATGTTGGTGGTGATGGTGGTGATGGTGATGAAGGGGATGACGATAGTGATGGTGGTGACGGGTGTGATGGTGCTGAAGATGACGAAGACGGGGATGCTGGCAATGGTAACGGGAGCAGCAGCAGGGGGGCAGCAGCCGGAGCAATCATGTGAGTAAGGCTTACCTAGCACTCAAGCCTTCACTCATAGGATTAGGACTTATTATGAACCGGACGCTACTCTAAAAATTTTGCCTGTGTTACTTGACTTCATAACAACTGTGGTAGGTGCTCTCATTAACCCTAATTGGTAAATGAAAGACCGAGGTACAGAGAGGCCAATCCACTCTCCCAAGTTCACACGGGAAGCTATGCTGCTGGGATTCAGAGCAAGTTCCGTAATCAGTGGGCTCAGAAATTACATTCCAAATAGACAGGCAAATAATTTCAGACAGTGACAAGTACAATGAAGAAAATTAAAGAGGGGGACGTGAGAGTGAGTTGGTGTGAGAAGACTGCATTAGGGAAGGCCTCTTGAGGAGGTGATGCTAGACTTAAGACCAAAAGGACAAAGCATGTGGGCATAGTTTTCATACAGGTGGAACAGCAAGTGCAAAGGCCCTAAGGTAGGAGTGAGCCCAGAGTGTTCAAAGAACAACAGGAAGGTCAGAGAGGCTGAAGCAGAATTAACAGGGGGAAATGGGCACTGAATAAAGAAGGCAAGGAGGGGCCAGGCCAGGTAGGGCCCCACAGGCCGTAGGACACAGTGTCGGAGTTGCCCTAAGTGGATGAGGCGTTATGGAGCCCATGGAGGGAACGGCTTCAGCCACTCCATAATCACTGAGTCTGGACCATGGCGCAAGTAGGAGTCTCTGGGCTATGATGGGAGATGGATGATCAGAACTGCTGTCTAGTATTTATAAATAAATACTGTACAAGTTGGGGGAATGGGGCTTCCCTGGTGGCTCAAAGGGAAAGAATTCACCTGCAAGGCAGGGGCTGCAGGAGAGCTGGGTACAATCCCTGGAACAGGAAGACCCCTTGGAGGAGGAATGCCTACCCACTCTAGTATTCTTCCTGGAAAATCCCATGGACCGTTGGAGGAGGAATGGCTACCCACTCCAGTATTCTTCCTGGAGAATCCCATGGACCGTGGAGCCTGGCAGGCCCATGGGATCGCAAAGAGTCAGACACAACCTAAGTGACTTAGCACACATGCACATACCGTACAAGTGAAAGCCCTCTCCAAGGTCATCAGGTTTTCAAAACTCACTTTAACACCCCATTCCCAATAACTAGAGTGCTCTGACCTGTCCCAGCACACGAACTTGCAAATCAAGGGGTTTTAAGACGGTTCCAGCGAGCCAAGGTGAGGGCCCAGGGGTTGAAGATGGGATCAAGCTTGTGGGATCAACACAGAGTCCTATCCATGCAGGACTCCACAGCACCATAGAAGTTTTGTTCCCCTGCCAGGTCACTGGGAGACTGTGAAGGATTTGTAAACAGAGGCAGCTTTGCCAGCATGAAATCATCTCAGTCTCCTTGGAGGCCTGAGTCAGCCAACACTTCTGCAGGCGGCGGCAGCAGGCGGCAGTGGGCGGGCTTTGCCATCTTGGGCAAGGCTGAAATGAAACATCTTACCCTGGCTCCTGCCACCCACAGGAAAATCAATGATCAGAGGAGGGAAGCAGAGATGAGCGAGAGGACAGGAAACCCAGACATTCCTGCAGTCCACAAGAAATTCATCTCATATTTATAGGTTTTATGTTTCACTTAAGGAAGTTTGAGTTAGAATTCTATCACTTGTTACCGAAATGGGCGAGCTCGTACAGCTACCTAAAAAAGAGAGAGAGAGAGAAGAATCAGCTAAAAACTAGCAAATAGCAAGAAGAAATGTTCACTTTTTTAAACTGACAAATTCAATGTGGTGGATGGAGAGAGAAATCACTTCTCTCCCAAAATGAGTCATTGTTGCTGCCGCCCACTGAGAAATCAGCGAGGCGCCTGCTGGGCCCCATTCGGACATCCTAAGGGCAGTGCATCAGGGATGCTTCAGGGAATTTAGCCGGGGAGGCGGGGCTGGTTTTATTTTCTTCTCTTCATGTTCCCTCTAATGGCCTTTTTCAACTCTGCCATCATTTTGCCTTTCATTTCACCAAGATAAATTCTAATTCATGGGCTCATTAACCCCTCTTGCTATTCTGAGCTTGTTTGATGGGATGTCCTGGAGGTTAGGTTCTTTCACAGGGATTGAAGGTGCTGAATCAGGGCTTGGCGATGCCATTAAAGTCCGTTCTCAGAGAAACCAAAATATGCCTTGTCATCATCACTCCTGTACTCCGGGCTGGAAATGAGCAAAAATCCTGTCACCAGAGATGGGGCCTCAGTGAGGGCCTACCATCTCCTGGCACATCCTGGAGAAGAGGGGACACGTTTCTTAACCCCCTACACAAACCCTGGGTGGAAGGCAGAGGGCCATGCAGGGGGGCTGCCACTCTGCTCTCTGCAAGGCAACAGCCGGCAGGTTTAGTGCTCTCCAGGGAAGGCGTATAGATTCTCACTCAGTCTGTAAGGGGTCCACGCTTAGGCAGGGAGAACCTAACCTTGATGGGGGGCTGTGGGTCAAAGGAGAAAGACTTCTGGACCTCAGGATATGATGCTGATCAGACTGGAGGGACTTAATCCCCTTCTCTCTGGGCCTTCCCTTCTCCACCTATAAAATAAAGGTGTTGAGACAGAGTCATTCACACATTCAGCAAATATCCAGTGGCAGCACATGCCAGACCACTAAGGTAAAAATGACCACTTGTGTCTTGTCTGCATGGAGCCTACAGTCTGGAGGAGAAGGCCTACATTTAACAAATAATCACAGAAACAAATATGTAATTACCAACTCTGATATGCACTAGGAAGAAAATAATGCAAGTCCCTCAAGATAGTATGAAATGTGGGAGATGGAGGGGCAGCAACAATGCAAGCTGAGATCCAAAAGATCTGCAGAAATGAGCCAGGACAGACAGAGTATCTCAGATTACAGAAGAGGATGTGCAAAGGTCCTGAGGTGAGAGAAGACCGGTGTGGCTGGGATGCAGATGAAGAGGACAGAGGTGACAAGATCTTCTGAGAAAAAGGAAGAAACCAGACCACGATGAACCCTCTTGGTGGAAGGATATATACCCAGGTGTGCCCAAGACAGTCCTGGTGGGCATCTGTGGACTTGGCATAAGTGTAAAGAGTGGCCCCCTCCCGTCTCTAAATTGTCATGGTTTGAATGCTAATTTTACTGGAGAAAATTAAGTGAGCATGTGCTGCGTGTGTGCATGTGTGTGTAAGGTGTATGACCAGTTGTGCATTTTCAAATTGCCTCACAGAAGGCTGTATGGGTCGTGGGTTGGGGAAGGATTGTACACCTTGGTGTCCCTTAACAAATGTCCCTTTCCAGTGTGAAATAAACATATCTCTTGCCACAACAATAAGGAACAGAAGCAACATCACAGCTTGATTTTACTTTAAAGGATGGAGGGTGCATTTGTGGCAGAGGATTAGCCTTTTGCTGAGAATGAGGGCTGGGACAGGGAAACCTGGGTTCTAGGCAGTGAGGTCTGGAACTTCAACCCCTCCCACTCTGCCTTCTCTCATCCCCACTGGCCGAAGACGCCAGTATTCAGGGAATGCTGGAAACTGTGGCACTTCAGGCAACCACAGAATCTTCTCACTGATTTTTCTTTTTCCTTCCAGCTGCTATATTCAGGAAGAGAGCCTTCAGCTGTTGCCCAAGCTGACCCATATGACTTTCACAAACTCTTAAGCACAAAACTTTTAAACCAAGACACACAGGAGGTTCCCAAATGACCTCACAAAATATTACCAACGATTTATTTCTTTATACAATGACTCATCGCTGAATGCTTGAAAATAGACAAAATTATAGGGGAAATAAAATGCAAAGCTCTGTGCACACCTGCTGGAGTAGGAAATAGCAACCCACTCCAGTATTCTTGCCTGGAAAATCCCATGGGCAGAGGAACCTGACAGGCTACAGTCTGTGGGGTCACAAAGAGTCGGACACAACTGAGCAGCTGAGCAGCAGAGCACGCATGCACAGGCACACCTGCATAGGGGAGACAAGGTGATATTACCACAAACACAATGATCATGCCAGTTTTTGTTTTCTTTTGTTTAATTGTGGTAGAATATACATAACATTTACCATCTCGACTGTTCTTGACTGTATAGTTCAGTAGCATTAAGAACATTTGCCTTGTGTGTGAACATCACCACCCCATCTAGAACTTTTTCATCTTTCAAAGCTGCAATTCTGTCCCCATTAAACACTGACTCCCTATTCTCCCTCCCCCAGTCCCCGGCATCCACCACCCTACTTTCTGTCTCTGCAGACTTGACCACTCAAGGGACCTCCACATAAGCAGAACCGTACAGTAAGCAACTGGCTTACTTCACTGAGCATAATGCCCTCAAACTTCATTTATACTATAGCATCTGAAAGAATTCTCTTCCTTTTTAAGGCTGAATAATATTCTGCCATGGATGAATTGTGTATCCATCCATCCATCAATGGACATAGATTGCTCTCCTTTTTAGGCTGTGGTGAACAATGTTGCTAGAATGCTGTTGCTAGAATGCTGTTGTGCAAATACCTATGGTGGTCCCTTGCACTGGATTAGCCCACACCAGACACTCAGTCAACATATGGAACAAATGAAGGAGCCGTGAGACCTGGTGATTCCTTCAGACCTGATCACCTCACTCAGCTGGGTCCCCAGTGAATAGCCCTCAGCTTTGGAGTTTCAAAGTCAGCTGTTGAAATCTATGTCGGAGATGGTGACGGGGCATCAAGGACAAGACTTTGAGGACAGGAGCTTCCCCCGTGATCCAGTGATTAAGAATCCACTTTCCAAAGTAGAGAACTCAGATTCGATCCCTGGTTGGGGAACTAAGATCCCACATGCAGGGGAGCAACTTAAGCCCCATGCAATAGCTACGGAGCCCAGGTGAGCCTGAAATGAAAGATCCTGCATACTGAAACAAAGATCCTGCACGCCACAGCTAAGACCCGCCACAGCTAAGACCCAACCAAGCTAAAAATAAATAAATATTTTTTTAAAGAAAAAGACCTTGATGATGGACACGCAAAATTGGCCAGGTCTGACTTCTAGCACTGCTAGCAGCTGACTAGTAGTAGCCAGTAAGCTGGCTCTCCTCCTGACTTCTCCTGGAGGTCGGCCTTCCCCAGGAGCCTGCCAAGCGAGGTTGACCCCAGAATGAGGAGCAACTCCAAGACTGTCCACCTTGGGGCCAGGAGGACTGCGATACTAGATTCTGTTTGTCCAAGTCACTGCAGCTGATAATGACTCCGTATGGTAATCTCTGTCTCTAAATTTTCTTCACATCAGACAGCTCCTGATGTTTCCAGACAGGACTGCAGACAAGTATTTTCTTAAATAAATTGAATCTCTACAATAAAGACACAACTACAGGGACTTTCTTGGTGATCCAGTGGTTAAGATTTTGCCTTCCAGTTCAACAGGGGGGAAGTTCCCTGGTCAGGGAACTAAGATCTTACTTGCCTCAAGGCCAAAAAGACCAAAGCATAAAACAGAAGCAATATTGAAACAAATTCAATAAACACTTTAAAGATGGTCCACATTAAAAAGAAACTAAAAAAAAAAGACACAACTGCAAAATACTTTCATAATATTTTTAGAAATTGTACAGTGTTGTGGATGAAATATTTAAATAAAGTGAGTTATTTTAACTGTTAAGGTGTAACATATGCTAAATAAGGCTAATGGATATTTCTCAAAAATTTTGGATTTCAGGGGACATAAACTAAGGTCAATAAAATTCTATGAAACTTTTGCTTATATATACGATCTTATAATATGCTTTCTCGAAATATTTTTGTGTTTATAGAGATGAGGATACTTACCAGATGGAGACTGTAAGAGGATGGAAATAAAGTCACTGTATCTTGAAAAAAAAAAAAAAAGTTCAGAACTTGCCCCTGAGCTTAAATGACAAACTGTAGCCAACAAGCATGGTGGGGGTGGACAGCGGTGGTTCCTGACCTGCACTGCCCCAGCAGTGACACTTCACACTACCCTCTTGTGAGGATTCATCTCGACTCCCCCGGATCCCTTGATTTTGCTCCTCGTTCCCCTCTCCCACTAGCCACCCAGGCTTGGAACTCCTCCCCTGCCGTGCTCCTCAGAAACCTGCAGGGCAGTAGGCAGTATGGTCTTCCGGAAGAGCTGTGGTGTCTTAGGCATGGGGTGTTCACCACCCACCACCTCTCTCAAAGCCACCTGCCCACACCAGGCCACGGTCCTGTGCTGCTCTAGGGAGAGGCTCACCAACCTCCATGCCCACCACCCAAACGTGCAGAGATGAGCCAGTCACTCAGTGAGCCCAGGATGGACATGGTTCCCAGAGGAGGTGGACACAGCCACAAAGATTGCCATCAAAGAGTGTTCGACAGAACCCTGAGCAGGGGATCCATGTCCTTGTTGTAGCCACACATTCCAGGAAACAAACTCACCCAGAAGGACAATGCAGATAGCAGAATGCAGTTTATTACACTGGTGGACCCAAGGCAGAGTCTCCTCTTAGCCAAGGACCCTGATCCATTTTTGTGAATGTTATGCCCAAGTCGCAAAATCTCCCAGTGACCACCAGGGAGCCAATATCCGATGCAAAAGCAAGAGAGTTTTTATTACCAAGCTCGAGCTGGGGATCCCACTGTTACAGACGCAGTGGCTATAGGGAGGAGCCCCGGGTTTGGGGTTACATTGCTTATATAGGGAGTGTTCATGAAAAAAGAATTTCTAGGTAGGCGGACATCTGATTGGTCACTTTCTTTTGAAGGGTTGTGTGTTGGTTTTTGATTGGTCCCTATTACCTAGGTAGACCACAAGTTCCTGAGCGTTAAGTCAGGAGATTCTGGTCTGGCATCCGATTGGCTCGTGGGTGGTGGGGGTGAGGTCAGGGGATTTCCAAAGGCTCTTTTCCCAGAACCTTACAAAATGGAGTTTTTCTGTTAACAAAATGGAGTAGCTTAGATTCTTCATGAAAACCTTATATACCCTAAGTGTACGTGCCCAAACCCACCTCCCCAAATTCCATGAAACTAGTCTGAACAAAGGAAAAGAAAGATACAATCAAAGATAATCCTTTGATTATGCCTATGCCTATTTGCTTATGCCTTAAGCTTAGGTAGTTAACAGTGGACAATTATCAATAGGCCTGTGGTCATACCCCAATAAGCACAGTAGAATTTATGATTCTGTTTGGTTACATAGATAATTAGGGTATTCTTTTAGGCGAGGGAGAGTCTAGGTACGAGCTCTGGGGCTCTTGCATCCGGGGGGTCTGGTTTTCCAGTTGGTATGTCATTTCCATAGATACTGGGCATAGTCCGGCCCAAGACGGAGTCCTGCTTTCAAGATGGAGTCTGCTCTGTCTCTTTCCTCCTTCATCCTGACACATCAACCAGCGTCAGCTGTCCTTGGTGCTCCTCCTGCCCCTGTGATCTTCCTCCTAGCAGGTAGGTGATGCGGGCTCACTGTGCAGACAGGGTGGTGAGGGGTCACCCGGCTTTAATTTCTAGATTCAAGGTGGCTAGACATGGCCAAAAGGTTTGGGAGGAACACCATGAGGGAGAGTTAGGATTGCCAGATTTAGCAAATAAAGATTACGCAGATAATTCTGCAGTATAGGCAAATAATATATGTATTGTCTAGTATAAGAATTTTTAGGATGTATTTATAATTTGAAAACTGTTGTCTATCTAGAATTCAAATTTAAATGAAGGTCCTGTGCTTTATTGGGTGGCCACAGAGAGAAATTTCCCACCCCCACACACAGCCCAGTCTCCCCAACTCCCGCCCCCACTGTTAGGGGAAGCACACTGATTGAAACTGCCCACTGTGGCCAGTCACCATAGTAACCATTTGCATGAGTTGTTTTATGACAGGAGATCCTGATAAGGAATAAGGAACTAATAAGCCACCACCAACGGGAATAGTTCGGGAAAGGTCGAAAGGAGACACCACGTGTCCGTCCACTTCCCAGAATCCCTCTCGCTAGCACCCCTCTTGGCTGAGCGATGCGTGCGCCACCAGGAAAGACTCTGAATTAGAATGATTGGCCAAAGACCACCCGGAAACTAATCCCATCACCATAAAACCGGACACCGCGAGCCACATGGCAGAGCGGTTCTCCTGGGTTCCCTTACCCTACTGCTCTCCACCCGGGTGCCCTTTCCCAATAAAACCTCTTGCTTTGTCAGCACGTGTCTCCTCGGACAATTCAGGTCCACTTTCCTGTAATACCACTTTTATACCAAGAAAAGCAGGGCACTGAGACAGAACAGCCAGATCTGGAGTTTGAAGGTAAACCTTAATCCTGATTGGTCATTCACACCAAAATGATTGTTTTAAACCCGAGGGACTGGGTTACTTTGGAGAAACCCGATAAAGGTAAAAATCATGATGATCAAATTAAAGGGGGAAATGGAGCTTTTGGAGACTAATGCAATTCAGTTACAGAGAAAGGGAGACAATCACATTCTGCACCACTGAGTGGGGCTGTACATTTCAAATCCTTGTGTTGTGAGCATAGAAAGCCTCCACTTCTTGCTGGAAGTGGTGACTCCAGGGCTCTTGTGTTACAAGGAAGAGCCAATTTTGACTCCACAGTGGCTCTACTTTTTTTAATTTAATCTTTGCTTCCTGTTGCTTTTGTTCGGTAAAAGGATACTGTCTACACGTAATGGCCTGCCTCAGGAAACCCTGCACCTCTGCTTGAATGTTAAACCAAAATGTCTTTGTTCAGGACCCTGTCCATCTGTGGATGGCTACAGGAAGGAAGAAATTAACACATCCCCTCCCTGAGGCTGGCCATTCCAGGAGATAGTTGAAGATTAATGGCATTTTTATTTTACTTCTTCACCTTTCCAGCCACTCCCCGCCCCCCACAACCCAGCACCACGTTCTATAAAAGAAACTGGCACCCAGACCCCATTAAATAATTATTTTGAGGTACTAGTTTGTCATCTTCCTGGTCTGCCTGCTTTCCAAATAAAATCATATTCCTTGCCTCAACACCTTGTCTCTCAGACTTGTTGGCCTGCCATGTGGCGAGCAGTGTGAGCTTTGACTCGGTAATGCTAGGAAACTGGATTCTAGAGCAGGGCGCTCTAGACCACTATTGTGAATGTTTGTCTAGGCTGGCTCTGAGGTCACCTCTAGCCACCGAGGAGGCCAGGAGCAGACAGTGCTTTATGCACATCATCGTAGTGGCCAGCAGGGATTCTTGCCTGCTGGATTGGGCAGGGAGCAAGCCCAGGGCTCCAGCCTCACACCCAGGGCTCCAGCCTCACCTCCAGGCTCCAAGGAAGAGGAACCAGGCTCCTGTGGTACTCCTGAGTGCAGACAAAGAGGGAAGAGATCAGGAGTCCTCTGGGGCATCTCAGGGGAGAAGAAAGGGAGGGGCATTTCCCTGACTTACGGGAGCCAGAGTGGACCCTTGGGCCTGCTCCCCTTCACAAAGGATCTGTAGCTTACATCACTGACTTTATCTCCAGATGAAATTTTAGGTTCAATGACAGACACAAAAGTAAGTGTGAAAAGAGAATGACCTTCAACATTTATCCCATGATTGGATGAGCCACCTGGCAGGGTTATAAACTGATTTATTAAATAAATTCTCTAATAACCCCATGGGGGGTTCATGGGGTCCTCAAGGCAAGAACACTGAAGTGGTTTGCCACTTAAGAAAATTAGAGATAGTAAGGGAACATTTCATACAACAATGAGCACAGTAAGGGACAGAAATTGTATGGACCCAACAGAAGCAGAAGACATTAAAAAGAGGTGGCAAGAATACACAAAAGAAACTATACAAAAAAGATCTTGATAACCCAGATAACCATGATGGTTTGATCACTCACCTAGAGCCAGATATCCTGGAATGTGAAGTCAGGTGGACCTTAGGAAGTATCACTATGAACAAAGCTAGTGGCGGTGATGGAATTCCAGTTGAGCTCTTTCAAATCCTATAAGATGATGCTGTGATAGTGCTGCACTCAATACGCCAGCAAATTTGGAAAACTCAGCAGTGACCACAGGACTGGAAAAGGTCAGTTTTCATTCCAATACCAAAGAAAGACATTGCCAAAGAATGTTCAAATTACCACACAATTGCACTCATTTCACAAGTTAGCAAAGTAATGCTCAAAATTCTCCAAGCCAGGCTTCAACAGTATGTGAACCGAGAACTTCCAGATGATCAAGTTAGATTTAGAAAAGGCAGAGGAACTAGAGAGCAAATTGCCAATGTCCACTGGATCATAGAAAAAGCAAGGGAATTCCAGAAAAACATCTATTCTGCTTCACTGACTACACCAAAGCATTTGACTGTGTGGATCACAACAAACTGTGGAACATTCTTAAAGAGATGAGAATACAAGCCCACCTTACCTGCCTCCTGAGAAATCTGTATGCAGGTCAAGAAGCAATAGTTAGAACAGGACCTGGAACAATGGACTGGTTCCAAATTGGGAAAGTGAAAGGTGTGTCTGACTCTTTGCAACTACACAGTCCATGGAATTCTCCAGGCCAGAATACTGGAGTGGGTAACTTTTCCCTTCTACAGGGAGTTTTCCCAACCAAGAGATCGAACCCAGGTCTCCCTCATTGCAGGCAGATTCTTTACCAGCTGAGCCACCAGGGAAGCCCAAGAAAACTGGAGTGGATAGCCTATCCCTTCTCCAGGGGATCTTTCTGACCCAGTAATCAAACCAGGGTCTCCTACATTGCAGGTGGATTCTTTAGCAGGGGAACTACCAGGGAAGCCCAAAAGGAGTGCATCAAGGCTGTATAGTGTCACCTTGCTTACTTAATTACTTTGCAGAGTACATCATGCAAAATGCTGGACTGGATGAAGCACAAGCTGGAATCAAGATTGCCAGGAGAAATATCAATAACCTCGGATAAGCAGATGACACCACCCTTATGGCAGAAAGCGAAGAAAAACTCAAGAGCTCTTGATGAAAGCGAAAGAGAAGAGTGAAAAAACTAGCTTAAAACTCAACATTCAAAAAGGTAAGATCATGGCATCTGGTCCCATCATTTCATGGCAAATAGATGGAGAAGCAATGGAAATAGTGACCGACTTTTTCTCAGGCTCCAAAATCACTGCAGATGCAGACTGCAGCCATGAAATTAAAAGACCCTTGTTCATTGGAAGAAAAGCTATGACCAACCTAGACAGCATATTAAAAAACCAGAGACATTATTTTGCCAATAAGGGTCCATATAGTCAAAGTTATGGTTTTTCCAGTAGTCATGTATGGATGTGAGAGTTGGACTATAAAGAGAGCTGAGTGCCAAAGAATTGTTGCTTTTGAGCTGTGGTGCTGGAGAAGACTCTTGAGAGTCCCTTGGACTGCAAGATCAAACTAGTCAATCCTAAAGGAAATCAGCCCTGAATATTCATTGGAAGGACTGATGTTGAAGCTGAAGCTCCAATACTTTGGCCACCTGATGTGAAGAACTGATTCATTGGCAAAAACTCTGACGCTGGGAGAGATTGAAGAAGACAGGAGAAGAGGGTGACAGAGGATGGCACCACCGACTTGATGGACATGAGCTTCTCTGGAAGCTCTGGGAGTTGGTGATGGGCAAGGAAGCCTGATGTGCTGCAGTCCATGGGGTCACAAAGAGTTGGACACAATTGAGCGACTGAACTGAACTGAATAATCCTATAAATAGAACAATTAGAGACCTCTGCATATTTGATGGTTAAAATTATTCAATTTTAAATGTAACATCCCCCATCTCCTGGATTGAAGACAAGATTCTTTACTGTCTGGGCCACCAAAGAAGCCCCCATTCATACTATTAACTAAAATATGGCTAAAGACTTAATTATAAAAAATGAAAAATAAATATTAAGAAAAAAAACAAGAGGTCCCCCAGTTATGTATCTGTGCAGGGGTGTGTAGAAAGATGTTGAATACAGAAATTGGGTGCTGGGGAGGGGAGAGTATCTGTAATAATGCACTGCAATACGTATAATTTTGTCTTGATTTCCTTCATTTTTTTTGTTTTTTTGTATTATTAACTTTGCCCTTCCCTCCTTCCCCAATACTCACTATTTTGATGGAACGCAGCACATGGCTTTTGCCTGTTTTTGAACATATTACAAGCCAAACATGAGTAGTTCTTTCCATTCCTTGGTCTCCATTCCTTAACATCAACCCCTCCAATAACCTTCACCCTCCCCCTACCTCCCGTGATCTTGCATCTTGAATAATCACTCCACCTCCGACATCTTGTTTGCAATTATTCTGCTTTCTGAGCATTCACTTCCCATGATGGAGCTCTCGGTCCAGAACTGCCTTGCCAGTGTCCCTGTGAAAACACCAGGTTCTCACAGCCCCCTTCTCCCTTATACCCCATCTCTCCCAGCTCGTCCTAGATTCAGTGCTCATCAAACACCATCAGTTCTTTGCCCCCCTCTTTCCAATGTTCTCACTGAGTGAAAACAAATCAACTTAAGCCCAACTCTGTTTACCTGCACCTGCCCTGGAGCTGAGAGTGCCTGTGAAAGTGCACACCGTGCTGACCTCTCACCCTGGAAACTCAAGTCTTCAGATCTCACTTCCCTGAAATTGGGAACCGCAGTGCTTCCAGTAAATTCCATTTCCTGTTTCAAAAACAATGCTTCCCCACTCTCTGTTCTCCCTTCAGGCATCCCACATGCCTTCTCTTGTTCCATTCTCAGCCCATGACCTGGCCTCACAGTTCACAGGGAAAACCACAGTTTCTTCATCTGCTCACCATCAAATCTTCAACTCACCGCTGTTTGTAGTCACAGCCTCTGCCATCTCTCTTGGTGCAACATCCCCTTTCCATGGGTGTGGCGTGTCACTCCTCACCAGTGCCTCACTTATGCCCTGGATCTCACCCCCTCCTGCCTCCTCAAAAGCCCTCCTCTGGCAACTCTCTCCTCTATCAGTTGCACCACCAGCTTCTCCTACATGAGACATACACTTCCAGGATCCACATATACCTCAATATCAGCCAGCTTAAAAAAAAATAACTCTGATTGTCCATCTCCCTCCAACTGCCACGCTTCTTCTTATCTCTTCTTCTTCATCAAATTGTCTATAGGGACTGCCTCTGCTTCCTTGCTTCCTGATTTCCTTTCACCTTCTTCAACCAAGTGCTGAAATCCCACTCCACTACTAAAATTATTCCTGTCAAAGTTACAAGAGATCTCCATGTGGCCAAATCAATGGTTTCCTTCTGTCTTCATCCTACGGCTCTTAACAGAGTCCAACTCAGCTGACCACTCTCCTTCCTGAACATTTGACTTGCCTGGCTTCCAGGATAACTCACAGTTACTTTTCTTTTCAAGCCTCAGCCTCAGTCTTCTTTCACTCCTATTCCTCTCTTGGTTTCTCAGTGTTAAGGTGCCCCCAAGACCATGGCCCTAGGATCCTTTAATTTTCCTTTCCACATCCTTAGAAATGTCCAGCTTTGGGCAGGGATCATCTATACACAAATGACCCTTACATTTCTCTTACTTCAGTCATGATCTCTTTCCTGAGTTTCCCACTCATATAATACAGTGCCGCTTCAAAATAGCACCATGATTTCAAGTAGGAAACTCCAGTCCTGGAACACCCCCATTGTGTGCACTGAAAGATATCTTTTCTGATTGGAAATGTACCCCTTCTTATTATCAGGGTCCTATGAGAATATCAGTTCTTAATTATTTTGATATCATTCCTGACATCTCAAATTGAACATGTCCAAAACCAGACTCTATCCTCCAAACTGTTCCTCCTTCAGTCTCCCCATCTCAGTGAAATGGCACACCACAACCCTGTTGTTCAGCCCAAAGCCCTGCTCACTCTCATGCCTCCTGCCTCCCTGTTCTCTCTATTGCTACCCATATACAATGTGTCACCAAATTCTGTTGACTCTACTTCCAAACTCTGTCCTCAATCCATCCATTTCTCCCCAACTCCCTAGCTATCACCCTATTTCCCATCACTACCATCTCTCACCTAGACCACTGCAGCAGCATCTCCAAGATCCTTCTCACTGCATTCAAATTAAAATCTAAATCTCTTATTGCAACTTAAAATTGCAACATGATCTGAGCTCTGCCCTCCTTTGAATTAATTCTACACCTCTCTCCCTCTCTCTCTCTCTCTCTCTCTCTCTCTCTCTCTCTCTCTCTCTCTCTCTCTCTCTCTCTCTCTCTCTGTCTGTCTTTCTCCTGTACTCATTTCCCTCCAGACATAATGGTTGCATTTTCAATGCTTCATTTTGTTTGGAAAAGTCTGAGCAAGTCTGAATTTTCCCCTGAAAGTGACTTGATATTTGTTGCTGTTACTATTATTGCCTGAAACATAGAGGAGTGTTTCTTCCTCTTTGAGGTCTCCTAAAATTAGGACATATTCCAGAGTCAATAAATCCATACTGATTTTATCTGGAATATACTACACCCTTTCAGTCTGTGGGCTCAAACTTTCCTTGATTTCAGGAAAGGTCTCTTAAATTATATCCCAGATGGTTCTCCATTCTTTCTTCTCTTCTTTGGAGAGAGAGACTACACACACACTGTATTTCCTTTTGCTTCTATATCAATGATTTTCTATTTATTTATTTGGCTGTGTCAGACCTTAGTTGCAGCATATGGGATCTTTCATTATGGAACACATACTCTCCAGTTGTGGCATGCAGGCTCTGGAAAGCACTGGCTCAGTAGTTGCAGCTCTCAAGCTTAGCTGCTCCAAGGCATGTGGGATCTTAGTTCCCCCACCAGGGACTGAACCTTTGTCCCCCCTGCATTGCAAGGCAGACTCTTAAACACTGGGCCACCAGAGAAATCTCAAAGATATTCTCTTTGTTGTCTTTATTTTTATTCAGCCTGCCTTTTGAAGATCTCTTCCTGCTGCTGCTCTGTTTTTTAGTATCCTTTATCCTTTTCCTGTAGTTATGACTTCACCTCTTGTGGTGTTTTCATTTTTTTTTTTCTTCCTCTTCTTTTTTGAGCACCACCAACTCATTTTCAATCATCCTTTGTTGTCTTCTTATTTCATCCTTGAGTCTGTGTTCCTGCTGTAAGCTCCTGATTCATAGGGGCTGTGTCTATCCTCCAATTTTTTGAACCAAGAGACAACTGCATGATTTTCCTCTGATTCACAGCAACATTACTTCACTGTGTGCTCTTCATCTTCCTTTTGTGTATCATATATCTTCCATTCCTCCCTCCCTGCCTCCATCTCTCTCTCTGTGTGACTTGTAATTAACCCTCTTCAGGTCTCAAAGACCTAAAAAGCCAATATCTTCCACAGTGGCCCCTCTTCTGAGCCACATTTACAGTCAGCTGGCTGCAGAGAAGGCAGTTCTCCAAGCTTCCTTCCACAGCGCCAGTCCTTGCCTTCTGTGAGTCAGATAACTTTCCATTGTTCCTGAAGCCCTTGCACATACCCCATCTTACTCCAGACAGGGGTCAGGGGGTTGGCCATGAGATCAGGATGTTCACTGGGTACAGTGGGCTCTGACAGTGCAGCTTGCACTCTACCCACCATGCCTTGTTGCTCGGATCTACCTGCCCCATGTCACTTCCTGGACACATGTCTGACCAACAGCACGCATCATCTCCAGGATTCACACCCCAGGCGTCATATCCTGAACCTGCAGATCTCATTACTTCCTGGATGCATATGTATCACATCACGTCCAACACCACCTGTCAGATCTGCAAGTCACACGTCACTTTCAGGATCCCACATCTGCCGTCATATCCTGAATCCGCAGGTCACATGTTATCTCATGGATCCATACATGTCGAGTCCTTTCCCGGATCACCATGTCCCATGCCGTCAGTCAGGTCATCACGTCCCACATTGTATCCTGAATCCTCACATGTCCTCTAATCTCCTGCATCCACACATCCCATGTTCTCCTTCCGGGGGGTGGTCTTCATCTGCAGCCCATAAGGAGGCATCTTGTCCTTCAATCCAGCAGGTGCTGCGTTTCCATCAAAGAACAACTGGGAATAGAGGGGCCCACACTTGGAACCTGACCATACCACCCACAATCAGAGACATTTTAAGATCCTTATGCTGATAACAGACCCAATTTCACTAGGTAAGAGTTTTCACTGTGAAATGTAAGCTCCATGGGACCTCCTGCTCAGACCCTTAGAGACACTCTTCTGCGACCTGGTGTCTGACACTTACTCCCTTACAGGATATGACTCTGGCCAGATCCAGTGGACTTGGTAATACCCTGACCCTTCACAAGGCCATTTGTGCTATAAGAATGGTGAGAGGTGGGATGAATGAGCCAAATCAGTGCAAGCCACTGAACAACAGCAACATGCACAGTCAACAAAGAATCAGCTGTGTATCACTCACACAATGTCCAAAATGTAAGCTTCTGATTGAAGTCACGTCTCCTCCAAGGGAATTCTCAGGACCCAGGGACCACGGCTGCCCAAGACCCCTCACTCCGCACTGGGGCGGAGCTCTGATTCCCATCCATTCCCTTTGGTCCATGCTTCTCCCTGGGTGGGGTCCTCATGTTCCAGTGGTTCTGTCCTGGAGTCTGTTGCCCACACAGGGTCCAGAAAGCCTGGAGAGCAAGAAGCTGCACTGTTTCCTTGTAAGGATATAAGGATGAGGCCTCAACTTCCTTGTGATCTCCCGATTTACCAGGAGCTCAGGCAGACAAGAGAGGACATGAGAAGAGCCGGTGTTCAGCTCCTGCACTGTGGAGGCCAGGCTCCTACCCTGCTCTGTTAACTGTCCACATTGCCTAACCTGACCAGTTTGAGCCCTGAGCCCCTGGGGGCTCACCTAAATGGTTCAGAGTGTGCATGTGACTCATATGGGTCCAATCAGAATAAGGCCCTTTCCTGCAGGATCTCAGCCTGGGGGGATGTGAGCTGGAGATGGAGCAACCTGCTGAGAGAGGCCCATTATATAAAGTAATAGAGGGCTGTCATTGCATGAGCTAGTGGCAGGGGGGTGGTGGTTGCCATTATAAAAACTAATATAGGAGTTGGTGTTACATAAACTGGCATAGGAAGAACTGTTGCATAAATGGATACAGAGACTGCCATTATATAAACTAACGCAGGGCTGTCATTACATAAACTAATAAAGGGGCTGTCCTTATATAAACTAATACAGAGGTACCCTCAGGGAGGACCTGCCATTATAAAAACTAAGGCAGAAGAAACAAAGCCACCAATCAAGTGAGAAAACTAGATCTTCATTTATCATTTGAGGCCCTGGACCTAAGTTTTCCTGATTCTGTTCATGCTGTTGAGTTAGGTAAGTCATAAATCTCCTATCTTCTTTAATGTGGCTTGAATTGAGTTTTCTGTCTCTTGCATATGAAGAAACCTGGAATGATACCTTCCGAAATCATCCAGGCAAAACCTCTATGAATCCATGTTTTCCCAGTAACCCCCTGACTAGGCCAGCTGACAGTCCAGAGGAAAGCAAGATGGGAGATTTGGTCCCAGGACTTGTGGCTTTAGAGCCTTTGCCAGGTTGACCGTGTGTCTTTATGAGGAGATGCTTAGCCCTTGGCAGCTCTTGGAATCAGTCCTGAGCTGAGCTCAGCTTTGGGTTCTGTGATGAGTGCAAACTATCTCACTTAATGCACAAAAGCAGGATGTGCTAGGAGGGTTCCTACTGAAATCTGCTGGGGTTCAATCATGTTTCTCTGCAGAAGCATCCTTCCTGCAGCAGAGCATGGGTTAGAGGTTATTACTAACCCTGCACAGGGGTGGGTGAGACTGGGTCACAGGCTATCCAAGCTTACAGAGTCTTCCCCAGCAAACACAATCACTGTTAGGGAAATTGCCTGGGAGGATTAGGCTGGGATCTCCAGACACCTTGATGAGCTGAGATTCAACTTGAGAATGATCAATACTCCCTTGGCGACAAAGTTGTAAACTCTCCTGAGCATCAGGGCCACCTATTCATGGGCTCTTGGTGTTTCTCCCAAGTTTTGCCCTGAAGCTGCATGGATTGGTCTCTCCATTTCCACCGCCCTGGCAGTGCTTCTCCAGCAGCACAAGCATGAAACCCAGCAGCATTAGGAGCAGCCAGCCCATTTTCAAGGGGGGAGGTTTGTATTCCATCCAAGTAGGTGGCTGATGTCCAGGGCCTGAGATTGGCTCACACCTAGAGATCTAGCCGGGTTAATGATAAGGGAATGAATTAGCTGGATGTCTGAATTGGTACCCCAGTTAGTTATTGGGAAATAATCCCAAGAAATGTTGGCAGGCTGAGGTTGGATAATGCTTAGAAACTCAGACTAGTTATCCTTGACCCAACCTGGCAAATACTTGAAGATGAAGCTTCTCACCTGAATATCTTCTTGTGAGCAGCTGGGCTAGAGTCTGGAGTCTTATCCTGCTTTGTAATCAGGCACCCAGCCTGGTTAGTAACAGAGGATGAAATCTGGTTAATGCCTGTTCACACAGCTTGGTTGATGTCTACAAACTTGACCTAATGTGTCCCAAGGAAGAAGAGCTAGAGCGTGAACTGTCATCTGCACTTGAAAAGCAGACCAACAGTTCTGGAACACCTACTCCAAATGCCTCTGAAATGCAAACACAATCTGGTTGGAGTGAACACCAAAGATCTTGATCTGGTCTGAAGGGCTTTTCCCCCTCTGTGCCTGGAACCCATTCATCATCCACATCAGTACACATGCAACATCCCATATCTTCCCTGATTTTAATTGGCCTCTCAAGATGCTCTGAGGTCTCACAGAGGCAGATACTTGAGGTAGGGGAATCAGCACTGGTTAAACTGATGAAAAGGGACATGGAGCTGGAAGTGTGAAACAATTCTGAAAGAGCTCTGTCTACAGTGATGCTCCACAAGTGCACGTCACTGGAGTAAACTGAAATGTTGCAGAGAGGAACAAGTGCTTGTCTTGGAGGGACCATGAAATGAGAAGCCACTGTGTCATGATGTTCCCAAGGAAAACTGGGAGCCATATGGGTGACCCACTGCGCTTCTGAGGTCATAGCTGAAGTGATAATTCTGTAGGAGATAGAACATGACTTCTTATTAGAATAGAAGCAGTCACTCATGTCCCTTTCATCTTTCAAAATATTGATTGAATGATGCCAAAAGCCCAGTACACTGTTGAGCAGTAGCCTCTATAAAAGCAGCTCTGTGACAGCTTCCCCAGCCTCTTCCCTCACTCTATTATAACAAAACAACAGAGGTAAAAGATGTTCTTTTCACCTAAGGACTGGTGACGCAACCAGGTAAAGTATTCTCAGCCATCCTGCAGCATCTATAAGGATGTCATAGCCACTGCCTTAGATTTGACTGTCCATCCAAATTTTATTGTCCAACCAGCCTTTCAATAAATGTTGCTGAGCACTTACTATATACCAGGCCCTGGGCTAGGTATGGCCCTTCAGAAATTACAGCTTAATAAGGAGATTGAGATTGTATTCTCAATAGGGAGACAGTCATGGAAATAAACTAAATTGTCAGATCTCTTGGTTTCAGGCAACCGAAGCACAATTTCACATGCCAGAGGTCAAGAGGGCATTTGTTGATCAAGGACAATGAGGAAGGGTTCTGAGCTAGGTATTCTCTGTGTCTTAAGAATTCCACCCTTCACTCTTTCCTGACCTGATCTATCTAGAAAAACTGGTCCCAACTCTGCCTTAAAGCACTTCTTCACCTTCAGGTTGGGTTCAGTGGCAGGAGATTGGAGGGTGGCAGGAGAGAAAAGCAGGGGTATTCTGCTTCTGTCCTGCTTGCCTGCGGCTCTGGCAGAGGCTGTATTTCTCTAAGGCCACAGACCCTACATAGATGCTTTCTCCAGGCAACAGCTGTCCCTGGCTTCCAGAAACATTGCTTTCTCACTTGTCATTCAGATGATCCCAGGGGTAGACTTCCCACTCTTACTAGCCCCTGAAGTGTGAAGGAACAGAATAAATACGTATAAACATAGAGGAAAAAGAAGGTACTTAACCAAGGCAGTCTATAGATTCAGTGCCATTCCTATCAAAATGCAACTGGTATTTTTCATAGAAATGGAATAAATAATTTTAAATTTTATATGGAAACAAAAAAGACTCCACGATGGCCAAAACAATCTTAATAAAAAACAGAGCTGAAAGAATCATGCTCCTTGACTTTAGACTATATTACAAAGCTATAATAATCAACACAGTAATGTACCACAGTACTGGTATAAAACCAGACAATAGGATAGAAAGCCCAGAAATAAAGTCATGCACTTATGGTCAATTAATCTATGACAAAAGAGGCAAGAAAATACAGTGGAGAGAAGACAGTCCCTTTAATAAGTGGTGCTGGGAAAACCAGAGAGCTACATGTAAAAGAATGAAATTAGAACATCCTATAACACCATACACAAAAATAAACTCAAAATGGGTAAAAGTCCTAAATGTAAAACCAATACGCTAAAACTTCTACTGGAAAACAATATAGATAGAAGAGTCTTTGACATAAATCACAGTACTTTTGATCCATCTTTTAAAGGAAATAAAAGCAAAAATAAGTAAGTGGAACCTAATTAAACTTAGACGCTCTTGCGCAGCAAAGGAAACTATATACAAAACAAAAAGGTAATCTATTGAATGGGAGAAAATATTTGCAAATGATAGGATTGGTGAGGTATTAATATCCAACATATATAAACAACTCATACAACTCAACACTGAAGAAAACTCAATTTAAAAATCAGCAGAACACATGAATAAACATTTTAGCAAAGAGGAAATGCAGATGGTCAACAGGCACATGAGAAGATGCTCAACATCACTAATCATCAGAGATATGCAAGTCAAAACCACAAAGAGATATCACTTCACACCAGTCAGAGTGCTATCATCAAAAAGAACACAAATATTGGCAAGGATGTGAAGAAAAGAACCCTTGTACACTGTTGGTGGGAATATAAATTGGTGCAGCCACTGTGATTTAGTTGTTAAGTCGTGTCTGACTTTTGTGACCTCATGAACTGTACCTACCAGGCTCCTCTGACCATGGAACATCCCAAGCAAGAATACTGGAGTGGGTTGCCATTTCTTTCTTCAGATGATCTTCCAGAACCAGGGATCAAACTCATGTCTCCTGTATTGCACACAGTCCCCTGCACTGTAGGCAGATTCTTTACTGCTGAGCCACCAGGTTTGTAGGTTTCTCAAAAAACTAAAAACAGACCCAGAAATTCCATTCCTGGATAAATACATACACCCACAAAAAAAAAAAACAGTAATTGGAAAAGACACATGCATTGAGGTGTTTGTAACACTGTTTAGAATAGCCAGGATATGGAAGCACCTAACTATCCATTAATGAAGGACTGGATAAAGATGTGGTTCATATATACAATGCAATATTAGCAACGAAAAGGTACAAAATTGTGTCATTTGCAGAGATGGAGATGGACCTAGAGACTGTCATACAGAGTGAAGTCAGAAAGAGAAAAACAAATATTGTATATTAATGCATATATGTGGAATCTAGAAAATGATAAAGATGATCTTACTTGCAAGGCAGAAGAGACACAGACAAAGAGAACAGATGTATGGATACCAAAGGGGAAGTTGGGCATTGGATGAATTGGGAGATTGATGTATATACACAATTCTGTATAAAATAGATAACTAATGCAAACCTACTGTGTAGCAGTGGTCATGTATGGATGTGAGAGTTGGACTTTGAAGAAAGCTGAGCACTGAAGAATTGATGCTTTTGAACTGTGGTGCTGGAGAAGACTCGAGAGTCCCTTGGACTGCAAGGAGATCCAACCAGTCCATTCTGAAGGAGATCAGCCCTGGGATTTCCTTGGAGGGAATGATGCTGAAGCTAAAACTCCAGTACTTTGGCCACCTCATGCGAAGAGCTGACTCATTGGAAAAGACTCTGACGCTGGGAGGGACTGGGGGCAGGAGGAGAAGGGGACGACTGAGGATGAGATGGCTGGATGGTATCACTGACTTGATGGGCGTGAGTCTGAGTGAACTCCAGGAGTTGGTGATGGACAGGGAGGCCTGGCATGCTGCGATTCATGGGGTCACAAAGAGTCGGATATGACTGACCAACTGAAATGAACTGAACTGAACTGAACTGTGTAGCACAGGGAACTCTACACAGTGCTCTGTGGTGACCTATATGGGAAAGAAATCCAAAGAGGAGACATGTGTATACATATGGCTGATTCACTTACTGTACAGCAGAAACTGACATAACAATGTAAAGCAACTATACTCCAATTTAAAAAAAGTATCCCTGTGTTTTTAATTTCTAGATCATCATCCCAGATTTGGGCACAGGTGTCTATGTATCAGTCTTCCTGGAGCCCTTTCAGGAGCTGTCTCTCAAAGACAGATTCAGGTGTCTGCAGCATAAATGTCAATGCTCTTTCAGAAAGATGAGGTGGATGGCTGAGTACTGAAAATACATTATTGCATTCCTGGACTGTATTGTTGAGACACGTTTATCTGACACTCAGGTGGACAACTGTTACTAGAAATGAAAGGCAAGTTAGAGGCTACTGTCCCCTAAAATCACCCACAAAAATAGATTTGACCTTCCACAGTAGTGAGCATTGACTTGTGAGTGTACAAATATGAGGAATGTTCATTTTTAAATGTCTCTGCAAGACCGGAGTTGACTAGTTCGGCATCCCAATACTCCTTTCTAATGGTGCTTCCCTGCATGGAGCCTGGGTCTGGTGCATGTTGAGACGAGGGGTCTCATGTCTTGATGATTAGAACTCTGTAAGCATTTGGACACAGAATCCTGTCTTCCCCACAAGAAGCTTCACCAGGTGGTGTCAGAGATCATGGAAGTGAAGGACTTTTCCAGGAAACAATGTCTTTAGATTGGCATTGACAGAAAAGACAGTTGGCACATGGATTTTATGAAATGCATTAAATGGCTTGTCATTGTGACAAATAAAAGTAATGACCGTTAAAGAAAGTGGAGCAGCACAAAAACTACTTAAAATATCATCAAGCATTCCTCATGGACCCTCCTGGCTGCCATGGCATGAATGTTTTATTAAATAAAAAGCAGTTTGCATCTCCCTTCTCTATGGAGCTGGCTGTTGCCTTTTTGTTTTGAAATTTTAAATCTGTATCATCCAATTATTTATGGATCTCATGGACCTGTAATTTTGCTTGTTTGAAATCATCTGAGTGTGCTTCCTAATCTTGTTGGGGATCACTGTACCCAGCTGAACCGACTCTCTCAAATTTACTCTCATTTACCTCGAATTATTTAGTTATAAAAGGAAAGCGCTCTCAAGGCTTGGAAACATCCTCTGGGCTGACCTCTGTGACAGTGACTGGCCCCAAAGTTCATTCACGTGCTTTGTGCAGGAATGGTAGCGCCCTCCACGTTCAGCTAGATGCTGGTTCTTCCAGGATAGACTATAGTTCCCAGCCTCCCTTGCAGCAAGGTATGGTCGAGTGACCAAGTTGTAGCAAATGAAATTAAAGAGGAAATTACAGGTACTACTTCCGGTTTGCCTCTAACCTGTTTGCTGACCCCCTAACTCCCACCACCACCATCCCTAATCCCCCACCTCCCACCATCCTCTCTTTTTCCCGAGAGGGAAGTGGGCGCGTGTGTTGCCATCTTGGCTCTTGAGGAGGACAGGGATCTACCAGGGCTGGTGGAGCTGGAGCCTTAGATGGTGGGGTCAGTGCACAGAGTTCCACATAACAGGCCACAGCTTGTAGATAATAGAAATTCCCCGTTTTGTTTAAGCCACTGTTATTCGTGCACCTGCTCACATGCTGAAGCACGCAGACTCCTCTGAGCCCCTTGTTTTCCATCTTTACTTTCTTCTTTCCTTATGAAGTAAAAGCATCGGATAATAATGGTGGACATTTACAGAACACAGTCTGTCGCCCCCTAGTGGTAATTAAATGTCCTGTGAATGACCTCATTGATCCTGCCAGCGGTTCTGTGGGGTAGGTGATGAACCTACCATCCCCCTCCTATAGATGTGGAAAACAGGGCACAAAGACCCCCAGTAAAGCACAGGGCCCGTAAGGGGGCAGGGCGTGAGCCCGAGTGGTCTGGCTCCAGAGTCCCCTGACTTTCTGCACAGGGAAATCCTGTCACTGTCCCATGTAAATGCAGAGGGAGCTGGTATCTGACCTCTGCTGTGGTGTGTGTCTTTCGTAAAATAGGCCCTCAACCCTCCCCGATGATATTTCCAGAGGGTTTCTCTTGATCACTGCCCGCCCCAGTCCACCCACCCCTTGTACAGCATGTGTACATCTGTACACACGTGTATGTGTACATCTAAGGGTCCATCTGAGTAGCTGAGAGACCCACAGCTACTTACGCAGGGAGTGGGGAGCCTGGCCACAGGGCCCTCCCTAGCTCATACCCACCACCTCCCACTGCCCAGGGTGAGGAATGGGGGCTAGGACAATGTTTAGCACCCAACTGGGGCCCTGGAAGTGACTCAGGCAGCTTCTTTCTCCTTTTTGCCATTTTCTCTTCTCTCCCCCAAACCCCACTGTGCTGTCCCTCCTTAAGGGGAGCAAAGGAAGAGGCCCCTCAACCCCAGGCTCCCAGCCAAGGCGTTCAAGAGAACCCAAGATGAAGTGAAGTGAAAGTCGCTCAGTCGTGTCCGACTCTTTGCGACCCCATGGACTATATGGTCCATGGAAATCTCCAGGCTAGAATACCGGAGTAGGTAGCTGTTCCCTTCTCCAGGGGATCTTCCCAACCCAGGTCTCCCACATTGCAGGCCGATCCTTTACCAGCTAAGCTGCTAGGGAAGCCCTAGATAGACACCAAGAATGGACTAGAAGCCCAGTCAGACTGATGGAAAATTGTGCAAATTGCAGTCACAGGGGCTAAGGGGATGAGTCTTAACCCACATATGATGCCATTGTAGTGTTCCTAAGGTCTACAGGCATTTCCTCCAGAGTAAGGGGCAGGGGCCCCAGCAGGATCTGCTAAGTAGGGGAGGATGTATCCTCACTGTCCCAACAAACCTGCCCTCAGCCTCCACAGGGACTTGGGGAAACTTCTCTGGGGTTCTCCCTCTTCACTCAAGTTAATGGTCCTCCCCTGGGCAGTGACCCTGTAGTCTTTCAGCAGCTGGAAACAGCAGTTGCTCTGGATTCACTAAAGAGAAGTTATGTTCCTGGAGCTTCCATATGGGCTCTGTGTCCAGAAGGTCATGAGGGGGTACTTGTCCAGGGAGCTGGGATTCTGGGCTAGACTCACTCTGTCACAATGAAATCAGTTCAGTTCAGTTCAGCTCAGTCGCTCAGTCGTGTCCGACTTTTTGCAGCCCCACAAACTACAGCACGCCAGGCTTCCCTGTCCACCCCCAACTCCTGGAGCCTACTCAAACTCATGTCCATCATGTTGGTGATGCCATCCAACCATCTCATTCTCTGTCTTCCCCTTCTCCTCCTGCCTTCAATCTTTCCCAGCATCAGGGTCTTTTCCAATGAGTCAGTTCTTTGCATCAAGTGGCCAAAGTATTTCAGTTTCAGCTTCAGCATCAGTCTTTCCAATGAATATTCAGGACTGATGTCTTTTAGGATGGACTGGTTGGATCTCCTTGCAGTCCAAGGGACTCTCAAGAGTCTTCTCCTACACCACAGTTCAAAAGCATCAATTCTTTGGCACACAGCTTTCTTGATAGTCCGACTCTCACATCCATACATGACTACTGGAAAAACCATAGCTTTGATGAGACAGACTTTTGTTGGCAAAGTAACATCTCTACTTTTTCATATGCTGTCTAGGTTAGTCATAGCTTTTCTTCCAAGGATCACGTGTCTTTTAATTTTATGGCTGCAGTCACCATCTGCAGTGATTTTGGAGCCCCCCAAAATAAAGTCTCTCACTGTTTCTATTGTTTCCCCATATATTTGCCATGAAGTGATGGGACCAGATGCCATGATCTTGCTTTTCTGAACGTTGAATTTTAAGCCAGCTTTTTCACTCTCCTTTTCACTTTCATCAAGAGGCTCTTTAGTTCTTCGCTTTCTGCCATAAGGGTGGTGTCATCTGCATATCTGAGGTTATTGATATTTCTCCTGGCAATCTTGATCCCAGCTTGTGCTTCATTCAGCCCAGTGTTTCTCCTGATGTACTCTGCATAAGTTAAATAAGCATGGTGACAGTATACAGCCTTGAGGTACTCCTTTCCCGATTTGGAACCAGTCTGTTTTTCCATGTCCAGTTCCTACTGTTGCTTCCTGACCTGCATACAGATTTCTCAGGAGGCAGGTCAAGTGGTCTGGTATTCCCATCTCTTTAAGAATTTTCCAGTTTGTTGGCTTGGAATATAAAGTACATTAAGTATGGATCTCAGTCTATGATCTTAGGTGTGCTAGAAAATACCATTTAGGGCTGCCTTTCCATAAGGAATTCGCTGGTGGCTCAGACAGTAAAGAATCTGGCATCAATGCAGAAGACCCGGGTTCAGTTCCTGGATCGGAAAGATCCTCTAGAGGAGGGCATGGCAATCCACTCCAGTATTCTTGCCTGGAGAATCCCATGGACAAAGGAGCCTGGAAGGCTACAGTCCATGGGGGGTCACAAAAGAGTCAGACAGGACTGAGTGACTAACTCACTTTTGCATAACTGAAGCTCATTTCTTTTTGAGTCGCCCCTTTGTGTCTTTGGTGGAGATGTCAGTTCAGCCCATCGAGGATCCCCTTCCCCTTCTTCCCTGGTATTCTAAGTTCTGCAAAGGTGATGTGGGCAACTTTTTTTCTTGTTTGTATTCAAGATCTTTGGAATACATTCATATGTTTGGCAAATTTCCAGACATATAATTATGAGCTGAATTAGAACACTCAAGCCCCTTCCCATGCCCCTGCATCCAGGGTATGCCAGGGGCTGGGCAGTGGCAACAAAGGTGGCCGGGTCTGCATCTGGCCCCATCAGGTCATTGTTCCAGCCCTGACCTTTCATCCTCCCACCCATTCAGTGCTCATCCCAGGACCCTATACCTACACTCGCTTTCTGCCTGATCAGTTCAAATCACTATCTGAGATGCTGACTGGTGTGGGGTCACAAGATGCTGTGACATTCTGGAAGAGGAGCACAATGTCATCACAAAGTGATGACAAAGTAATGACATCACAGGGAGGTCAACACTCCCATGAGTCCCTCAGACTTTGGTCCTTGCAGGTCTCTGTGTTTCCTCCTCTTTCCCCAGGGCTTCTCCAAGGTCAGTCTCTGCCCCTTCCACGTGCTCCCAGGAGCCTGGGGCCTCCTGCTGCTCCCACCCCTTCCAAGGAGGCCTGGGGACCCCATGACCAGACTCATGACACTGTCTGGATGCTCCCTAAGCAGCATCTATTCCACATCAAAGTACCTTCTGAGCTGGGGCTTGGGGCTGGGGTGGGGGTTGGGGGGAATCAGCCCTGGTTCAGGTGCTGGGTCACCCCAGAGCAGTTTTCAGGGCTGGTAATTCCACAATGGGAAGGTCACTGATATCCCAGTGGCAGGATATTTTTGCCATGGGCCTCTCTTTTACCACCATGCTCCCACACCTGATCATTGTGCTGGAGGCTTTTGCTCCAGGGGAAGTCCTGTAGGAGAAACAGAGAACTAAGGAGTAATATTACTGTATATAAGAGATTTGTCTCAAGTACATCATCCTGCTGTAACACAGAGAACCTTGGGAGAATACCTTCAGAGACAGTTGCTTCTCAGCCCAGATAGGTCAAGATTACTCTGGGTTGGGGAAGAGAATAATCCAGAAAAAAGATGAGAGACACGAGAAGGGGCCTTGCACCCAACCTCCACAACATCAGCTCTGAAATGGAGAGTATCAGGCACCCCAGATAAATCACTCTGAACACAGAGGAGAAATGGATTTGCTTCCTGCCTGGGATACCGGAAGCAGTAACTGCACAGGACTCCCCACAGCCAGAGTGAGGGCACAGAGAGAGGAGGTGGCTGATGGGGCCTCAGGGCAAAGGGGACCCACGAGAAACCCTTTGGGTCCTCACATCCCTGTATGTGGAGGAGAACATGGTGCACCCATGTCCCTTATAAGATAAAGTCCTACAGCAAAGCAAGGGACGGGGCATGAGGAGAGCTGCGCTGAGGCAGGGGCTGTGACACCAGGCACACTGAGACAGTATTGTAGGAGCAGACCCCGGACAGGGATGAGAACCATCAGCAGGTATTAGCAAGGGAGGTGATGCTGGAGTCCCACCTCCAACCCATGTGAGCCCACTTAGAGGCACCCACGAGGAGAGGAAGAAAAATCCCCAACTGTCTAGCTGTCCCGCATGGATGCCATTCACCTGGAACTGAGTCTGCTGTTTTCTGCCATTAAGCAGAGTGAGGGCTCTAGAGAGAAACTATATTTAGTTATAAAAGAATCATGTTATTTTACACACTTGAGTTGATGTCTTAGAAATCTGTGCCAGCTGAGCGTGCTTTGGGAGAAATGGTTATATGCAATGTAACAAATGTCAAATTTGCTTTAGAGCCCTGGAGGAATGAAACCAATTGTGTTTTCTTTACCAAGAAGTAGGGTTTGCCCTGGGGCTGAGGAGGCTCTTCTGGGTCTGACATCATCTTGAACCTGGAGGGTGGGTTCAAAGAGGGAGGTTCAGTCACTTCAGGCTGGGCCAAGGGGCTGCTCACCCGAGTCCTGGGAGTGGCTGAGCTGGGAGGAGATGGGAGAAGCAGAGGACAGATGGCGAGACGAGGAGGGAGAGGGACAGCTGGGAGGAGGGGCGTCGAGTTGGGGAAAGCACAGGTGACGTCCTGACCCTTTCTTCAGCCTCCTCACTTGGGAGCAGCTGCCCTCCCCTCCATAGTCCTGTGAGGAGGGAGGAAACTTCAGACTGGAGGAGGAAAACCCAGCAGAGCTGCTCCACTAGACTCATGAAAGCGGTTATCCATCCATCGGTTCCTTCATGCCCTCGGGAGTTCCATCATCATCCTCTGTGTCCCTAACACTGCTGATAAATGGAGGTGGAGGATGACAAGGTTCTTGACCTCTTCAGAAACAGACAACAAACAAATAAAATTAGAAGAAAGCCAAGATGGTTTTAGATAGTGACAGCTGCTACAACAGGAATAAGAACAATGATGAGATGGAGGATAATGTGAGGATCACTTCCATGGGGTCAGGGGAGGTCTCTGTGAACTGATTTGTGTGCTGAGAATGGAAGGAGATAAGGAAGGAATCAGACATGTCAATGTATCAGGAAGAACATTCTTGACAGAATGAAGAGCAAATGAAAAGTTCTGTGAGACAGGTTAAAGTGTGGGGACTGATAAACGGAGTGAACTTGAATGCCATGAAACCGTGACCAGCGAGCACGTCTGTGTCCCCACTGACCCTCCACCGAGAGCTCAAAACTGAGCTGGGGGCCGGAATTGTGTCAGTGTCACATTCTCACTTAATGGGGCCACAAACACCTTCGTCCACTCGGTCTGTTACCACTAGTCTCTCCCCAGAAGGACAGGGAGTCCTGTGAACATGCAACAGTCTCCATTTGAGTGGGTTTAACTCAGAGCTCCATGGCAATTTCCATTCATTCTCTCTCCAAGGACATTTTCTGAAGCCTTTCCATCTGCTGAGCCAAAGAGATTGCTCAAGACCAGATGTGGAGAGCCCTTGGCCCAGGTAAGAAAGGGGCCCATTAGACAGGTGACCTGCAGCTCTGAGCTGGGAGTTGGGGCTTCAGGAGCACACCTGCCATTCAGCTTCTGCCTGAGAGCAGAGACAGCCTGAGGGACAATGGCGTCCCCATCCCCACTCAGGTTAGAGTTTACTTGCACTGGGAGAATTTGTATGCATTTTTCTTCTGTTCCTCAAATGGCCCAGCAAGGTGACTGGGATTGTATCTCATTGCCTGTGATGCTCTGACTTTGGAAATGCTTGTCCCCAAATCACTCTCTTTCTGCAGGGAAACATGAAGATCTCACTGTAAAATGCTTGGGTCGAGGAGAAACCAACTCCCAAGGTGTTATAAGAACCCAAGGCTTCCCTGGTGGCTCAGCAGTAAAGAACTGCCTGCAGTGCAAAAGCCTACAGGAGATGCGGGTTCAGTCCCTGGGTTGGGAAGTTCCCCTAGATGAGCGCATGGCAATCTACTTCAGTATTCTTGCCTGGAGAATCCCATGGACTGAGGAGCCTGGTGAGCTACAGTCCATGGTGTCACAAAGAGTCGGACATGACTAAAGCAATTTAGCAAGCATGCATAAGAACTCAAGGTGGGGAAGGTATGGTTTCCCAAAGCAAAATCAGGGTTTCTTTAGGAAGCAGAGGGAATAAATGACACTCCAAGCAATAGATATGTGATACAGGCCATTTGTGTCCACAGTGATCACAGCAGCTTCCACTTGACAGTGGCTGGAGGTTGACACAGGCCTGTGAGGCACATGAACTCACCCCTGGTGTCCTGATGACAGCCCCTTAAAAAGCAGCTCTGAACTCTGGTCCTACCTGGCCCGATGAGGCCTGTGCTGTGGGATATGTGACATGGAGCTGCCCCCATGCAGGGTGATCCCTTTGTTAAGCCACCGAAGATGAATTAAGGCACCAACGTGCCTGGAGGTGTCCTGGGGATACAAGAAGTCAGGAATTAATTCTGTCATGTCACCACCACTGTCAGGAGGACTCATTAAAGCTGAACAAGAATCAAAGGATGATTTGCCAGGAAGGAAATAAAGACCCTCATGACAAAGTGGGGGGCAGAGAAGGGCAGTGCACCGAGTCTCACTGCATCAACTCAAGCTGTAAATTAAACTGCAGTTGATGGGATGGGATCTGGGTCTGGGGAGGCATAGGCAGCAGTTTGGGGAGCTCCTCCTGGTGGTGGCCTGGAGCTGCTCCAGGCCTCTCCTTTTTTCCCAAGTTGTGACAGCTGTTTCATGAACTGTGCAGTATGAAAAAGTCAGCAGCAGCCTATAAAACATGTTTCCCTCGTTTCCCCTTTCTGTTGTCAAGAAGCTTCTGATATTCAATGTAGTTGCCTTCTCCCAACACAAAAACAATTGCTTCTTGGAATGGATTTTTGTTCCTCGGAACTGAGCTGTCACTGCCTGGCAGCATCTGGGATCAAAATATCTACAGTCATCGTTTCAGCGTTTGACTTCATGTCCCTGAAGACAGGTAGGTCGTGCTGTTTCTGAGCCGCCTTTGTCACTCTTGCCATCGTACACTGCGATCTTGTGTTGGGGACTCGTTTGGCAATGCCTGAGATGGCAGGAGCTGAAGCCGTCCCAACAAACGCCTTCCGCTGTTTGATGTATTGTAAGGAATTAAGGTTGCATCCTGCGTCAGTTCCAGCTTTTTGGTGTGGCTCCAAATCAGCCTCAGAAACTGTTTGCTGTGCACTTACATGATAGATAAGAAATGCCTCATTTATCTCCTGGATTGCCTGCATCAGAGTCTGATATTACATCTAAAAGAGATTTACCCAAAGAAGCTTTGCTCATTATTTTTTCTTTATATTCAAAACACACATCCAGTTTTCTTGCCTTTACATATCCTAAGACAGCAGTGGCAACATTTTATGGAGATCAGTAAGTCTTTTTCCCCTCTCCAAGGTCTTCTGGCAAAGAACCAAAAGCTGAGGATAGCTGAGCAGTGTTGTCAGGAAGCATCCTCATGGCCCCTTCATCTTCCTCTTCTGGCCCCATAGCACTTCTCAGGTGTTTGACCTCATGTTCTCACGCTCTGCTCTAAGATTCTAGGTCTTGCTGAACTGATTCCCAAACCTCTGGGAATGGACTTCCTTTACGTTTCTGCCAAAATGTATCAACTGGAGTTAAATCATACGACTTCCTGGTTTTGTCTCTAGGTCACGCTAGCACCAGCCAGGGACTTTTTCACTCCTGAAGATTCTTCCAGGTTAACTCTGTGTACATGGAAATCGTAGGACTGATATGCCCAAATATGATGTAGAGGAGTTCCCAGATCCACGTTTCTGTCAACAGGAGTGAAGAAGGCTTTGAAAGCTGAAGCTGCCAGCTCCCAGCGCATCACCTGTAGTGAAACCATTTTTGGCGTCTCTTAGATGTTCCGGAAACTTCTTATCTGTTTTCACTGCTCCCGTTTCCATTGCTATTCCTGCTAATTATCTGATTATAGGAATAGTACCCAGCATAACAGAAAAGCAGAAGAGGCTGTCAACATTCTGGTGCGTAACAGTTTTCATTTCCGCATTTGTGATTTCTGAACTGTTAATGGCACAATATGAAACATTTCCTCATTTTTGATTGCATCATCCAGGCGTATCATTTTTCAAAGTAATAAAATCGAGATACTGATCAAAAGCTAGCTACTTGGGTAACTGCGTAGCTGCTAATCCTACATTTGCAATATATTCCAGTTTACTCCTTGAAAGGGCAGAAATAAAGTTCAAATAAGCTGGTTCACACAGAGTTGATTTAAAAGAACTAGAGTAGTGGTTTATTATAAAAGGATACAACCAGGAACAGTCAGATGGAAGAGATGTGAGGTATGTGGAAGGGGGCGGAGCCCTCCCCAAGAAAGCATTTCCCCAAGTCTCCAGGTGTCCACCAACCCAGAAGCTTCCACCCACCTTTGTCACTTGCCTCCAGCTCAAACCTGCTCTTCTCCTTGGGCCAAGCCCTCCGACACTCCCCTCCCGCCTCTTCCCTCTTGCCCTGCAGAGACCTGCGCTTCCTCACCTCCACCTGCCTCCCCTCTGCTGGCTTCTCATCTGCACAGACACACACTCAAGAACCATCCATCCACACTGAAAATATCATTTCTCTGCCACACCAACTGTAGGCCACACTTCATTCTCCACTCACAGAGAAACTTCCAGGGAGACACGTGCAGCAGGAGAAGGTTTTCACGGCACATCTAAGGTACTTATTCTTCCGGTGTTCCTGTCACTGTGGCCACCCCACCCACTGTGGTGGGCTGCATTCAGAGGCTGAAGGGAGTATCACAGGGGTGCCCCATCCATGTGCCATCCTCCCCCTAATAGACCCCCCACCCTGTTTAGGAACAAACCCCATGGCGCATACTGAGAGTAAAATTACTTGCTATTTATCTGAAATTAGCATTAACTGGCTTCCCATATTTTATTTGCTAAATGTGACAATTCTACTTGGAATGACTTGGGTATGTCTTATCTCTCTGAAGTGTCAGCTATAAGTCTAAACAAGCACTTTGGACCCTAACTTGCATGTGTCTTTATAGAAGAGGTTTCTGTAATGTGAAGTATCACTTCCCAGCCAAGGGTCTTCCCCCAGCCTGGGGATTCCAATTGTCGACCCTGTGGTCTGTGGGGAGAGCAGGCAGTAACGGGGGCTCGCTGTCCTCTGTCCTCCAGCATGTGCCTGGGGAAATACTGACACGGGTCCATGTAGGAAACATAAGAGGATGTTCTCTGAGCTTGTGTGTGGCAGCTGGGAGTTGGAGGCTTCCTGGGGATGTGGGGGGAAAACGTGGTGGGCAACCACCCCCACCCCTGAGTACAATGCAGCTGAGAAAACCAATGGAATCACTGTGCACTTAGCAACATGAGCATCTGCTCAAAACATAATTATCTGTAACATGCTACAGTGTCATAAATAGAATGAAATACATAACACAATGCCGTCAGTGTTTATTTCAATATATAAGCCCATAAAAGAGCAGTGGGCATTTTGCAAGACCACATTCAAAAAAAAGATAGTCATTAAACACTGTTCAAGGATTTTCTTAAAAACAAAATCTTACAAAAGAGTCTCAATAAACACACAAATAAGGTAAAATTTCAATTAAAAAATTTTTAAGATACTAGTAAACACAGTTTTGGGGCTTCCTGGGTGGCTCAGTGGTAAAGAATCCACCTGCCATTCAGGAGATGCAAATTCAATCCCTGGGTTGGGAAGATCCCCAGGAAGAGGGCATGGCGACCCGCTGCAATATTCTTGCCTGGATAATCCCATGGACAGGGGAGCCTGGCGGGCTATGGTCCCTGGGGTCACAAAGAGTTGGACACGATTGAAGCAACTGAGCATGCACGCACGCAAACACAGTTTTATGATTCTGTAACAGCACGAGAGGAACGGGAATAAAAAGGTGAATAAAAAATTAATAAAACTAGATGGAATCCATGTGCAGATAAATGACATGTCATCTTTCTAGTGTGGTTAGTTCACCCCATTTGTCTTAAGGTCCAGAAAAGAAGGTGAAGACAGAAACAGTGAACGAGGGGCTGTGAGACCTATGGAGGCCCCTCCGAGAGGCCATCCCAGGTCTGCCTCCCACACCCCGTAAAGAACAACCTGCTCTCTTCCTCCACCAGTCACTGTGAATGGGGGAGCCCAGCTGTTGTACTATTTGCCAAAGGCAGACATTTTAAAAACATAATTCTCCTGGGATGAAATCATTAATTAAAATGGAAAATTCACATATTCTCAAAGCAAGTATAAATTAACTGGGAATTATTCACTCAGATCATTTTAGTCCGTGGATGAAAACGCTGAGATGTTAAAGCTGGTGCACAGACAAGACTCTTGACACTTCCTGAGATTCTCCTTGTGCTTGGATGTCTGTGTCCCGTCTAACAGCTGTTTTGATTGGATTTTTGTGATCTCTGCTCTGCTAGTGAGAGATAATGTACGTGCATTTCACAAAGATGGGAAGATTCAGGGGCCCTTCTCACCCAGACACGCACCCAGGGAGGAAGATGCCAGCAAACAAAGCCAAATTTTAAAAGCTTCCCATCTGTTTAGCTGTGAGTGATGAATGTTGATGGCAGGGAGAGGAGATCAGAAAACCCAGAGCCTCAAAGAAAAGAGAGTGCAATCATCCACATTCTATCATCAGGCAAATCACCTTTAGCATTAATGCTGTATCTTTTCCATTTTTAGAATTTTGTCTAAACTAAGGCACACATATAATGCACAATATATATTTAACCTCATTTATGCCTAAAAATGGGAGCATATTATAAAGGACATTTCCTGACCTACACCATCACTTGATACACTGCAGAGACCACTACACATGCATTACACAGATCTGCACAAGCATCTTATTCTGAGAGTGTTCATTGACACTATCCTGAAGTCCACTGGGCAGCTCTCTCTCTGGTCCCTCAGGATTCCCAGAGACTTTGATATCACACATGGAGATGAAATAAGTGTCCCTGGGTTGCACGTTTTCCCTTAGCACAACCTCCAGCAGTGGGTCTGCACTTTGCACACAGAACAAGTAAAACTGAGGCATGAGGTTTCTTAGCCAGAAAGCTGTGCAGAGGGGTGGATGAGAAAGGGAAGCTCCTGAGAGTCATAACATGCCAGGGAGAGAGCAGAGAAAATGGAGACCAAGAAAGAGAACTATATGGACATTTCTGAACTACTGCTAGGTTCCCCTGACCCAAGCATATATGCTCTGACACTAACCAGCACACTGTCCCCAGGGTAGACCACTGCCCAGGTCCCACACTGACTGATGGATAGAACAGACAAGGACAGATGCATATCGCACTTCAGAGGCTTTGGAACTGAATTGGACCACAGCCCATGCAACGAAGTCAGGGACTTGCTGCATGTACCTACCCAAGTCAACTGTCCACTAAAACAAACCTTCGCTGCAGAATTTAAACAAGATTCAGAGTCATATAATATATTTAAGCATCTCAGGTTACAATCTGAATTTAAATGCCATCAAGAACCAGCACCATCTCAATACCTTGCAAGAGGGAATTCCAATTAAGAGATGCCAACTCCAGGTGACACAGATATTGGAATTATCATACAAACTTTTGAAACAGCCATTATAACCGCTCCAAGAAGAAATATGAGCACTTTTTAAACAAATGGGAAGAAAGAGCTTTTCCAATGAGAAATGGAAGATTAAAAAAGAAGCAAATGAAAATTTAGAACTAAAAAATACAATAACCAAAAGACAAAAATACTATCCAGTCTCAGAGGCAGAATCAAGTTTATGGAGGAAAACATCGGTGCCTTGATAACAGATTAATAAAATTATCCATTCTAATAAACCAGAAGAATAATACTGAAAAACCTGAACAGAGATGAGAGACCTGCGGGAAAATACAAAGAAACAAACAAAAACCAAACATTTGTGTCATCAGAATTCCAGAAAGAAAGGAATAATGTGAAGAAAATAATTGCTAATATGTTCCAATTTGCCAAAACACAGAGTTACATATTCAAGCCATCAAGTGAGCCCCCCAAACAGGACAAATTCAGAGAAAGTCATGCTTACACATATCAGAATCAAACTGCTGAAAAGCAAGCACAAAAATAACTTTGAAATAAATGTGAGAACTTTCCAATCACTGTTCATTCCCCTGTGTGTGTCATTGTGTGAAATGTCCTCACAGTTCTCACCAGAAAACATAAAATTAGATAATAACAGAACAGCCAGTGGTTCCAGAGCTTGAAGAACTGGAGTCCACCAGAGTCCTGCTGCTGCTGCTAAGTCCTACATGCAGTGAAAACGTCTATCAATAGAAGAAATGCAGGACTTCACAAGGGAAGGAGAAGCAGCAGAAATGGTATCTGGGTACTCCCTGGTGGCTCAGATGATAAAGAATCTGCTTGCAGTGTGGGAGACCTAGGTTCGATACCTGGGTCAGGAAGATCCCCTGGAGAAGGAAATGGCAACCCACTCTAGTATTCTTGCCTGGAAAATCCCATAGACAGAGGAGCCTTGCAGGCTAGAGTTCATGGGGTCACAAAGAGTCGAACACAACTAAGCAACTTCACTCTAACTCTCTAGAACTAGCTGCTTTTCTCTCTTCATTCTTTAAAATAAGAAACTCCTGGGTTCAGCTCTGACATTACAGAGTTTGAGATTCACTCCCATCCATAAAGTCAGGGAAAGCTGAACAAACTAAAATCAGCTTTGCTTGGAGGCATAGAGAAATGAGGATGCAGACAAACCACCACCTCAAAATCTGGAGAAACAAAGGGTGCAGAGGGACACACCAGGGTCTGCTCACCTGGAGCAGGAGCAGGTGGGGATGTGAGCTGGCAGGCACACTTTGATGATACTGACATATGACTGGGCCTGAGTGAAGACTCCCCTGGGTCAAGAAGCTTCTGGTGGCCGCAGTGTCAGGGGACACCCACACCGTTCTGGTTTTTACCTCCAGGAACCCCACCAGGTTCTCCCTGGGAAAACCCAAGAAAGATCCTTGTGGCCAAGGCAGAGGAAGGGGACAGCAGTCCCTGTGAAGGAGTCCAGAGCCTTCTCTTGAGCAAAAGCTGCTCTCTAGGTGGGATTGTGCCAGAGCTCAGTCCTGAAGACTGTCCCGGCCTGGAGGAGGGATCGCCCCACTGCAACACTTCCAAACTTCCTCTCATTGAGAGGGGGAGAGATATGCATCCCTCTGGAGAAGCACGTGTGGAGTTCACAGCCCAGGGCTCAGCCACTAAAAGAGAGATTTCATCATATGATTGTAGACCACTTTCCTCCCCCAGACCTATGACTACTGGGCAGTGTTGTAATAACCATGAATACTGAAGACAGAGCTGCAGGATCCAGTGGCTCTGTAGAGAAGCACACAGGGAAGTTCAGGTCCAGGAGGCACCAGACAAAGGCACAAGGGAACCTGGAGTTTCTGACACCTGGGGCCACAGCAAACCTCACCTGGTGTCCTTCCTACCCAAATGGACATGGAGCCTCCCACTAACGGCCTGTTCATCCCAGTTCCTATCACTCAGTACAACACGTCCTGCCTCCAACAAGGATGCAAAACACTGACTATATCACTGTCTGATGGAGTTTATAAGGAACATAGGTGTAATGCACAGGATCCCTGTAACATAGTGTGGGAAGGTACAGGGACCTAGATCACTACTGTCCCTGTGTTCCATATGAATTCATTAAATATCACTGTTAGGTCAATCGTGAAATATTTAAATAACTGCATTTTAACTCTGAGAGCAAACACACACACACACACACACACACACACACACACACACAATACAAGGGATATATCTAAAAATCAACATAAATTGAAATAGAATACTAAAAACAATCACGTGTTATAAAAGGAAGGCAGAAAAGAAGGGAGAGGCATTAAGAACAGAGGTAGCAAACAGAACAATCTAATAAGTGATTGGATATAATTCAACATATCAATAATTATGTTAACTGTAAATAGACTAAAACAGGGTTCAGCAAACTATAGCCTTTGAACCAAATTCAGTTCACCACCTGCTTTTTTTTTCTTTTTTTTTTAATTTTTATTTTTACTTTATTTTACTTTTACAATACTGTATTGGTTCTGCCATACATTGACATGAATCCATCACGGGTGTACATGCGTTCCCAAACATGAATCCCCTCCCACCTCCCTCCCCATAACATCTCTCTGGGTCATCACCGTGCACCAGCCCCAAGCATGCTGTATCCTGCGTCGGACATAGACTGGCGATTCCATTCTTACATGATAGTATATATGTTACAATACCATTCTCCCAAATCATCCCACCTTCTCCCTCTCCCTCTGAGTCCAAAATTCCGTTATACACATCTGTGTCTTTTTTCCTGTCTTGCATACAGGGTCGTCATTGCCATCTTTCTAAATTCCATATATATGTGTTAGTATACTGTATTGGTGTTTTTCTTTCTGGCTTACTTCACTCTGTATAATCGGTTCCAGTTTCATCCATCTCATCAGAACTGATTCAAATGTATTCTTTTTAACGGCTGAGTAATACTCCATTGTGTATATGTACCACTGCTTTCTTATCCATTCATCTGCTGATGGACATCTAGGTTGTTTCCATGTCATGGCTATTATAAACAGTGCTGCGATGAACATTGGGGTACATGTGTCTCTTTCAATTCTGGTTTCCTCGGTGTGTATGCCCAGCAGTGGGATTGCTGGCTCATAAGGTAGTTCTATTTGCAATTTTTAAAGGAATCTCCACACTGTTCTCCATAGTGGTTGTACTAGTTTGCATTCTCACCAACAGTGTAGGAGGGTTCCCTTTTCTCCACACCCTCTCCAGCATTTATTGCTTGCAGATTTTTGGATCGCAGACATTCTGACTGGTGTGAAGTGGTACCTCATTGTGGTTTTGATTTGCATTTCTCTGATAATGAGTGATGTTGAGCATCTTTTCATGTGTTTGTTAGCCATCTGTATGTCTTCTTTGGAGAAATGTCTATTTAGTTCTTTGGCCCATTTTTTGATTGGGTCGTTTATTTTTCTGGAATTCAGTTGCATAAGTTGCTTGTATATTTTTGAGATTAGTTGTTTGTCAGTTGCTTCATTTGCTATTATTTTCTCCCATTCAGAAGGCTGTCTTCTCACCTTGCTTATAGTTTCCTTTGTTGTGCAGAAGCTTTTAATTTTAATTAGATCCCATTTGTTTAGTTTTGCTTTTATTTCCAGTATTCTGGGAAGTGGATCATAGAGGATCCTGCTATGATTTATGTCAGAGAGTGTTTTGCCTATATTCTCCTCTAGGAGTTTTATAGTGTCTGGTCTTACATTTAGATCTTTAATCCATTTTGAGTTTACTTTTGTGTGCGGTGTTAGAAAGTGATCTAGTTTCATTCTTTTACAAGTGGTTGACCAGTTTTCCCAGCACCACTTGTTAAAGAGATTGTCTTTACTCCATTGTATATTCTTGCCTCCTTTGTCAAAGATAAGGTGTCCATATGTGTGTGGATTTATCTCTGGGCTTTCTATTTTGTTCCATTGATCTATATTTCTGTCTTTGTGCCAGTACCATACTGTCTTGATGACTGTGGCTTTGTAGTAGAGCCTGAAGTCAGGCAAGTTGATTCCTCCAGTTCCATTCTTCTTTCTCAAGATTGCGTTGACTATTCAAGGTTTTTTGTATTTCCACACAAATCTTGAAATTATTTGTTCTAGTTCTGTGAAAAATATCGCTGGTAGCTTGATAGGGATTGCATTGAATTTGTAAATTGCTTTGGGTAGTATACTCATTTTCACTATACTGATTCTTCCGATCCATGAACATGGTATACTTCTCCATCTATTAGTGTCCTCTTTGATTTCTTTCATCAGTGTTTTATAGTTTTCTATATATAGGTCTTTAGTTTCTTTAGGTAGATATATTCCTAAGTATTTTATTCTTTTCGTTGCAAAGGTGAATGGAATTGTTTCCTTAATTTCTTTTTCTACTTTCTCATTATTAGTGTATAGGAATGCAAGGGATTTCTGTGTGTTGATTTTGTATCCTGCAACTTTACTATATTCATTGATTAGCTCTAGTAATTTTCTGGTGGAGTCTTTAGGGTTTTCTATGTAGAGGATCATGTCATCTGCAAACAGTGAGAGTTTTACTTCTTCTTTTCCAATTTGGATTCCTTCTATTTCTTTTTCTGCTCTGATTGCTGTGGCCAAAACTTCCAGAACTATGTTGAATAGTAGCGGTGAAGGTGGACACCCTTGTCTTGTTCCTGACTTTAGGGGAAATGCTTTCAATTTTTCACCATTGAGGATAATGTGTGCTGTGGGTTTGTCATATATAGCTTTTATTATGTTGAGGTATGTTCATTCTATTCCTGCTTTCTGGAGAGTTTTTATCATAAATGGATGTTGAATTTTGTCAAAGGCCTTCTCTGCATCTATTGAGATAATCATATGGCTTTTATTTTTCAATTTGTTAATGTGGTGAATTACATTGATTGATTTGCGGATATTGAAGAATCCTTGCATCCCTGGGATAAAGCCCACTTGGTCATGGTGTATGATCTTTTTAATGTGTTGTTGGATTCTGATTGCTAGAATTTTGTTGAGGATTTTTGCATCTATGTTCATCAGTGATATTGGCCTGTAGTTTTCTTTTTCTGTAGTATCTTTGTCCGGTTTTGGTATTAGGGTGATGGTGGCCTCATAGAATGAGTTTGGAAGTTTACCTTCCTCTGCAATTTTCTGGAAGAGTTTGGGTAGGATAGGTGTTAACTCTTCTCGAAATTTTTGGTAGAATTCAGCTGTGAAGCCATCTGGACCTGGGCTTTTGCTTGCTGGAAGATTTCTGATTACAGTTTCAATTTCCGTGCTTGTGATGTATCTGTTAAGATTTTCTATTCTTCCTAGTTCAGTTTTGGAAAACTGTACTTTTCTAAGAATTTGTCCATTTCTCCCACGTTGTCCATTTTGTTGGCATACAACTACTGATAGTAGTCTCTTATGATCCTTTGTATTTCTGTGTTGTCTGTTGTGATCTCTCCACTTTCATTTCTAATTTTATTGATTTGATTTTTCCCTCTTTGCTTCTTGATGAGTCTGGCTAATGGTTGTCAATTTTATTTATCCTTTCAAAGAACCAGCTTTTGGCTTTGTTGATTTTTGCTATGGTCCCTTTTGTTTCTTTTGCATTTATTTCTGCCCTAATTTTTAAGATTTCTTTCCTCTACTAACTCTGGGGTTCTCCAATTCTTCCTTTTCTACTTGCTTTAGTTGTAGAGTTAGGTTATTTATTTGACTTTTTTCTTGTTTCTTGAGGTATGCCTGTACCCAAGGAATTTACAAATTCAATGCAATCCCTATCAAGCTACCAGCGATATTTTTCACAGAACTAGAACAAATAATTTCAAGATTTGTATGGAAATACAAAAAACCTCGAATAGTCAACGCAATCTTGAGAAAGAAGAATGGAACTGGAGGAATCAACTTGCCTGACTTCAGGCTCTACTACAAAGCCACAGTCATCAAGACAGTATGGTACTGGCACAAAGACAGAAATATAGATCAATGGAACAAAATAGAAAGCCCAGAGATAAATCCACACACATATGGACACCTTATCTTTGACAAAGGAGGCAAGAATATACAATGGAGTAAAGACAATCTCTTTAACAAGTGGTGCTGGGAAAACTGGTCAACCACTTGTAAAAGAATGAAACTAGATCACTTTCTAACACCGCACACAAAAGTAAACTCAAAATGGATTAAAGATCTAAATGTAAGACCAGACACTATAAAACTCCTAGAGGAGAATATAGGCAAAACACTCTCTGACATAAATCACAGCAGGATCCTCTATGATCCACCTCCCAGAATACTGGAAATAAAAGCAAAACTAAACAAATGGGATCTAATTAAAATTAAAAGCTTCTGCACAACAAAGGAAACTATAAGCAAGGTGAGAAGACAGCCTTCTGAATGGGAGAAAATAATAGCAAATGAAGCAACTGACAAACAACTAATCTCAAAAATATACAAGCAACTTATGCAACTGAATTCCAGAAAAATAAACGACCCAATCAAAAAATGGGCCAAAGAACTAAATAGACATTTCTCCAAAGAAGACATACAGATGGCTAACAAACACATGAAAAGATGCTCAACATCACTCATTATCAGAGAAATGCAAATCAAAACCACAATGAGGTACCACTTCACACCAGTCAGAATGTCTGCGATCCAAAAATCTGCAAGCAATAAATGCTGGAGAGGGTGTGGAGAAAAGGGAACCCTCCTACACTGTTGGTGAGAATGCAAACTAGTACAACCACTATGGAGAACAGTGTGGAGATTCCTTTAAAAATTGCAAATAGAACTACCTTATGAGCCAGCAATCCCACTTCTGGGCATACACACCGAGGAAACCAGAATTGAAAGAGACACATGTACCCCAATGTTCATCGCAGCCATGACATGGAAACAACCTAGATGTCCATCAGCAGATGAATGGATAAGAAAGCAGTGGTACATATACACAATGGAGTATTACTCAGCCGTTAAAAAGAATACATTTGAATCAGTTCTGATGAGATGGATGAAACTGGAGCCAATTATACAGAGTGAAGTAAGCCAGAAAGAAAAACACCAATACAGTATACTAACACATATATATGGGATTTAGAAAGATGGCAATGACGACCCTGTATGCAAGACAGCAAAAAAGACACAGATGTGTATAGTGGACTTTTGGACTCAGAGGGAGAGGGAGAGGGTGGGATGATTTGGGAGAATGGCATTGAAACTTGTATACTATCATGTAAGAATCGAATCACCAGTCTATGTCCGACGCAGGATACAGCATGCTTGGGGCTGGTGCATGGTGATGACCCAGAGGGATGTTGTGGGGAGGGAGGTGGGAGGGAGGTTCATGTTTGGGAACGCATGTACACCCGTGATGGATTCATGTCAATGTATGGCAGAACCAATACAGTATTGTAAAGTAAAATAAAGTAAAAATAAAAATTAGGAAAAAAATAAAAAATTCAAATACACAAAAACTACATGCTCTCTATAAGAAACCCACTTTCATCATTTATATCATCCTAGGAAAGAGAAATTAAAATGATGATAAAAGATATAAACCATACAACATTAATCAAATGAAAGCTAAAGAACCTATATTAATATCCAGGTAAACATCAAGGTAAGTAAGAACACCAGTCATTTAAAGAAAGAAATATCAATTCTACAGAGTCCCTTCCAGAAAATAGAAGCAAAATTCAGTAACTGGATTTAGTGGCCAGCATTTCCACCCTGATACCAGAGATATGCAACCACATGACAAGAACTAGGGAGCAATATCTCTTATGAACAAAGACAATCATCACTTTTTTCAATTTTAATTGTGAGAAACATAAGAATTTAATATCACACAAAGAAGTGTCATTTATCCCAAGCATATGCATCTGGTTCAATATTCAAAAATCAACCAACAACATGTTACATTGTGTTGGCCAAAAAGTTGGCTCTGTTTAAAAAAAAAAACAAAAACGAATGCTTAGCTGTCTTTAACTTCATTCAAAACAATTTTTTAGATTGTATTTTGACAGCTGTCATATCAGTATGCATTTTTCAAAGAAACTTACCAGAATTGGTGAATTTTTTGTTGCTATTTTAATATTGAGGATGGAAAAAAACATTTTTAGCATATTATGCTTTATTATTTCATGAATGGCAAAAACGCAACTGAAACACCAAAAAAATATTTTTGCCGTGTATGGAGAAGGTGCTGTGACTGATATAGGGTGTCAAAAGTGGTTTGCAAAGTTTTGTGTTATAGATTTCTCACTGGACAATGCTCTACAGTCAGGTAGGCCAGTTGAAGTCGATAGCGATCAAATCGAGACATTAATTAAGGCCAATCAATGTTATACCATGCAGGAGACAGCCAACGTACTCAAAATATCCAAATCAAGCACTGAAAGTCATTTGCAACAGCTCAGTTGGGTTAAACACTTTGATGTTTGGGCTCCACATAAGTTAAGCAAGAAAACCTCCTTGACCGTGCAGTTCAGTCATTCAGTCATGTCTAACTCTTTGTGACCCCATGGACTGCAGCATGCCAGGCTTCCCTGTCCATCACCAACTCCTGGAGCTTGCTCAAACTCAAGTCCATTGAGTCGGTGATGCCATCCAACCATCTCATCCTCTGTCGTCCCCTTCTCCTCCCGCCTTCAATCTTTCCCAGCATCAGGGTCTTTTCAAATGAGCCAGTTCTTCACCTCAGGTGGCCAAAGTATTGGAGTTTCAGCTTCAGCATCAGTCCTTCCAAGGAACATTCAAGACTGATTTCCTTTAGGACTTACTGGTTTGATCTCTTTGAAGTCCAAGGGACTCTCAAGAGTCTTCACCAATACCACCATTCAAAAGCATCAATTCTTTGGTGCTCAGCTTTCTTTATGGTCCTACTCTCACATCCATACATGACTACTGGAAAAACCATAGCTTTGACTAGACATACTTCCTTGCACATACTTCTTAACTGTACTTCTCCATGCAACTCTTTACCGAAATGTAATGAAAACATTCCATTTTAAAAACAAATTGTCCTCAATGGTGAAAAATTGAAAGCATTTCCCCTAAAGTCAGGAACAAGACAAGGGTGTCCACCTTCACCGCTACTATTCAACATAGTTCTGGAAGTTTTGGCCACAGCAATCAGAGCAGAAAAAGAAATAGAAGGAATCCAAATTGGAAAAGAAGAAGTAAAACTCTCACTGTTTGCAGATGACATGATCCTCTACATAGAAAACCCTAAAGACTCCACCAGAAAATTACTAGAGCTAATCAATGAATATAGTAAAGTTGCAGGATACAAAATCAACACACAGAAATCCCTTGCATTCCTATACACTAATAATGAGAAAGTAGAAAAGAAATTAAGGAAACAATTCCATTCACCTTTGCAACGAAAAGAATAAAATACTTAGGAATATATCTACCTAAAGAAACTAAAGACCTATATATAGAAAACTATAAAACACTGATGAAAGAAATCAAAGAGGACACTAATAGATGGAGAAGTATACCATGTTCATGGATCGGAAGAATCAGTATAGTGAAAATGAGTATACTACCCAAAGCAATTTACAAATTCAATGCAATCCCTATCAAGCTACCAGCGATATTTTTCACAGAACTAGAACAAATAATTTCAAGATTTGTGTGGAAATACAAAAAACCTTGAATAGTCAACGCAATCTTGAGAAAGAAGAATGGAACTGGAGGAATCAACTTGCCTGACTTCAGGCTCTACTACAAAGCCACAGTCATCAAGACAGTATGGTACTGGCACAAAGACAGAAATATAGATCAATGGAACAAAATAGAAAGCCCAGAGATAAATCCACACACATATGGACACCTTATCTTTGACAAAGGAGGCAAGAATATACAATGGAGTAAAGACAATCTCTTTAACAAGTGGTGCTGGGAAAACTGGTCAACCACTTGTAAAAGAATGAAACTAGATCACTTTCTAACACCGCACACAAAAGTAAACTCAAAATGGATTAAAGATCTAAATGTAAGACCAGACACTATAAAACTCCTAGAGGAGAATATAGGCAAAACACTCTCTGACATAAATCACAGCAGGATCCTCTATGATCCACCTCCCAGAATACTGGAAATAAAAGCAAAACTAAACAAATGGGATCTAATTAAAATTAAAAGCTTCTGCACAACAAAGGAAACTATAAGCAAGGTGAGAAGACAGCCTTCTGAATGGGAGAAAATAATAGCAAATGAAGCAACTGACAAACAACTAATCTCAAAAATATACAAGCAACTTATGCAGCTCAATTCCAGAAAAATAAACGACCCAATCAAAAAATGGGCCAAAGAACTAAATAGACATTTCTCCAAAGAAGACATACAGATGGCTAACAAACACATGAAAAGATGCTCAACATCACTCATTATCAGAGAAATGCAAATCAAAACCACAATGAGGTACCACTTCACACCAGTCAGAATGTCTGCGATCCAAAAATCTGCAAGCAATAAATGCTGGAGAGGGTGTGGAGAAAAGGGAACCCTCCTACACTGTTGGTGAGAATGCAAACTAGTACAACCACTATGGAGAACAGTGTGGAGATTCCTTTAAAAATTGCAAATAGAACTACCTTATGAGCCAGCAATCCCACTGCTGGGCATACACACCGAGGAAACCAGAATTGAAAGAGACACATGTACCCCAATGTTCATCGCAGCACTGTTTATAATAGCCATGACATGGAAACAACCTAGATGTCCATCAGCAGATGAATGGATAAGAAAGCAGTGGTACATATACACAATGGAGTATTACTCAGCCGTTAAAAAGAATACATTTGAATCAGTTCTGATGAGATGGATGAAACTGGAACCGATTATACAGAGTGAAGTAAGCCAGAAAGAAAAACACCAATACAGTATACTAACACATATATATGGAATTTAGGATGATGGCAATGACGACCCTGTATGCAAGATAGGAAAAAAGACACAGATGTGTATAGTGGACTTTTGGACTCAGAGGGAGAGGGAGAGGGTGGGATGATTTTGGAGAATGGGAATTCTAACATGTATACTATCATGTAAGAATTGAATTGCCAGTCTATGTCTGACGCAGGGTGCAGCATGCTTGGGGCTGGTGCATGGGGATGACCCAGAGCGATGTTGTGGGGAGGGAGGTGGGAGGGGGGTTCATGTTTGGGAACGCATGTAAGAATTAAAGATTTTAAAATTTAAAAAATTAAAAAGTTAAAAATTAAAAAAAAACAAACAAATTGTGACAGGCAATGAAAAATGGGTACTGTACAATAACACAGAATGGAAGCGATCATGGGGCAAGCAAAATGAACCACCACCAACCTCAGTCTTCATCCAAAGAAGGTGATGTTGTATATGTAGTGAGACTGGAAAAGAGTCCTCTATTATGAGCTCCTTCCAGAAAGCCAAACAAGTAATTCTTTTTTTAACATAAATGTATTTATTTTAATTGGAGGCCAATCACTCTACAAAACTGTTCTAACAAGCACTGATCCCAATTAAACAAACTGAAAGCATCACTCAACAAAAGCATCTGGAATTAGTCCACAAAAAAACACATGATCTTCCATCAGGATAACTCAAAACTGCATGTTTCTTTGATGACCAGGCAAAAACTGTTACAGCTTGACTGAGAAGTTCTGATTCATCTGCTATATTCACCAGACATGGCACTTTCAGATTTCCATGTGGTCCAGTCTTTACAAAATTCTCTTAATGGAAAAAATTTCAGCTCCTTGAAGACTGCAAAAGGCAGCTGCAACAGTTCTTTGCTCAAAAACATTAAGAGTTTGGGGAAGATGGAATTATGAAGTTGCCTGAAAAATGGCTGAAGGTGGTAGAACAAAACAATATTCTGTTTAATAAACTCCTTAGTGAAGATGAAAAATGTGTCTTTTATTCTAGCTTAAAAGTCAAAGGAAATTTTTGGCCAATCCAATATTAGCAGATTGAAAAAACAAAACACATGATCATATAAAAAAAAAAAAAAACAGAGAACGAACATTTGACAAAATTCAATATATTTACATGATAAAAACTCTCAGCAAACAAGGGTTAGAGGGAACTTCCTTAACTAGATAGAGGCCTCACACACACATACACATAACACACACACACACACACACACAAGTTATGCCTAGTAGCGAAAGTAAATATCCCCCCAAGACTGGAGCACAGCATGGATGTCCACTATGACCAGTCCCATCAAACATCGTCTGAATGTCCTAGGGAGGGAACTGGGCAGGAAAGAATACTAAAAGTTATATATGCGGAAAGAGAAGAAATAAAACCATTCCGCATGTAGACAACATGATCCTCTGAAGAAAATCTCGACAAATCTGCTGAAAAAAAAAGGAAAACTCTCTGCAAGCTAATAAATGAGTCTAGCATGGTCTTATTACACAGTCTTAGTACATAAGTCAACAGACAAAAATGAATCATACCGCTATGGACAAGAAGTGCAAATCTGAACCACAAAATACAATTGTAATTGGTTATAAAACAAGCACCATGTGTAATCTGAACACTACAAAACACTGATACAACAAATCAAAGAAGATCTAAGTAAATAAAGAGGCACACTGTGATCATGTATTTGAGGACTCGGGAGTTAGGATATCAATTCTTCCCAAAGTAATCTCTATGTATAATGTACTAACAATGATTTTAGCAGGATGTGTTTGTAGACAGTGACAAGATAGTTCTAAATTCATATGAAAAGGCAAATGAGATAGAACAGCCAGAATAACTTTGAGATAGAAAAAAATTTGGAGGAATGTCCTCCCCAATTTTAAGAATCCATGTAAAGTTAAGGTAACTAAGAGAGTGTAGTATTGATGAAAATGTCAAAACTTACATCAAGAACAGAATATATAGGAATTTCCTCATTGGTCCAGTAGTTAAGATTCTGCACTACCAATGCAGCAGTCCTGGGTTCAATCCCTGGTTGGAGAACTAAGATCCCATGTGCTATGGGGCTGAGCCAAAAAAAGAAGAACAGAATATACAACCCAGAAATATTCCATATTATATGGAAACTCATTTTTTTTCAAAGTTGGAAGACTAATTCAGTGGAGTAAATAAAATCTTTTCAACTAATGGAAAGACTGGCATCCATGTGCAAAACATAAAAAAAAAAATCAAAGGAAGACTTGTACCTTATAGAAAAACAGACCAAGCATTGGTCATAGATCAATTGTTAAAAAAGGAAAACGAGGGACTTCCCTGGTGGTCCAGTGGCTAAGTCACTGTGCTCCCAATGTAGGGGGCGTGGGTTCAATCCCTGGTGGAGGGACTATATCCCACATACCACAATTAAGACCTGGCATAGCCATATAAATAAATATTTTTTAATAATAAAACTCTTAAAAGAAAACATAGGGAAAATTATTAATGCCCATACTTTAGGCAAAGCACTATTAGATATAAAACCAAAAGCCTGATCTTTAAAAAATAATGATAAATTAACCAAAATCAATGTTTGTTCTGAAAAAATGACATTAATGGAATAAAAAGATGAGCTACAGACTGAGAGAAAACATTTCCAAATCATATAAGCAATGAAATCTTTGTATCCAAAATGTCCAATGAACTCTCAAAAGAATTTATCAAAAGCAAACAGTTCAATAAAATATGAACAAAGTATCTGAACAGAAACTACAACAATAATGACAAATATACCCACAGATAATATATGTTAACACACATACATATAAGTTCAGGATGAGAGTCTCAAATTCATAAATCATTAGAAAAATAAAATTAGAATTCCCAAGTGTGATACAATTTCACATCCACTGGAATGACAATAGAAATGATAATAAATGTCAGAAAGTGTGTGGTGAGGATGTAATCACAGTATGGTGTCAACAATTAACAATTCTGTAACACATACTTGAAAGTTGCTAAGAGAGTAGATCTTTCTTTAAAAAAAATTTCAAGAGAATAGATCTAATTAATAAAATTCACATCACAGTCTTCCCTGGTGGTTCAGCAGTAAAGAATCTGCTGGCCAGTGCAGGAGACACAGGTTCGATCCCTGGTCTGGGAGGATCCCACAGGCTGCAGAACAACTAAGCCCATGTGTCACCACTACTGAGCCTGTGCTCTAGAGCGCAGGCGCCACAACTACTGAAGCTCAAGCATCCTAGAACCCGCGCTCTGCAACAAGAGAAGCCACTGTGATCAGAAGCCCACATACAGCAACTAGAGCGTAGCCCCTGCTAGTCACAACTAGGAAAAAGCCCACGCAGCTACAAAGACTCAGCATAGCCAAATAAATAAATAAAATTTAAAAAGTAAAAGTTCTCATCACATCTCATTTTGAACTTTGTGAGATGATAGATGGTAACTAAACTTACTGTGGTGATTATTTCGCAGTACATACACGTATCAAATCATTGTTGTATACCTGAAACTAGGGACTCCCTGGTGGCTCAGATGGTAAAGGATCTGCCTGTAATGCAGGAGGTGCAAGAGACTTGGGTTTGATCCCTGGGTAAGGAAGATCCCCTAGAAAAGAGAATGGCAACCCACTCCAGCATTCTTGCCTGGAAAATTCCATGGACAGAGGAGCCTTGTGGGCTATAGTCCATAGGGTCGCAAAGAGTTGGACATGACTGAGCTACTAACACTTAAGTACTTATTAGTACAAAGTTATATGTCAATCATATCTCAATAAAACTGGAGGAAATAAAGGTAGAGCAGTACATGAAATAACTTTAATCCTCATGCATTGCTAGGAGGAATGTGAAGTGGTATAGCCACTTTGGAAAATAATCTGTCAGTCCAGTTGGGCTGCTGTAACAGAATGCTGTAGACTGGACTTCTCACAATTCTGGAGGCTGGGAAGTCCATGATCAAGGTGCTAGCAGATTCAGTGTCTGGTGCCAGGTTCTAGTTTATGGCCCTCTTCTCACTGTCCTCAGAGGGTGGAAGGGAAAGGGACCATTTTTGCCCCTCTTTTATAAGGGCAATAATGCCATTTATGAGGGCTCCACCCCAATAACTAATCACCCCCACCAAAGCTTCCATTCCAAGGTACTTACCTTGTGGGTTAGACTTTCACCATATGAATTTGGGGAGGGAGAGCACAAATATTCAGACCACAACATCAGTTCAGCTCAGTACAGTCACTCAGTCGTGTCTGACTCTTTGCGACCCCATGGACTGCAGCACACCAGGCTTCCCTGTCCATTACCAACACCCAGAGCTTGCTCAAACTCATGTCATTTTACTGATGCCATCCAACCAGCTCATCCTCTGTCGTCCCCTTCTCCTCCTGCCTTCAATCTTTCCCAGCACCAGGGCCTTTTCCAAGCAGTCTGTTCTTCATATCATGTGGCCAAAGTATTGGAGTTTCAGCTTCAGCATCAGTCCTTACAATGAATATTCAGGACTGATTTCCTTTAGGATGAACTGGTTGGATCTCCTTGCAGCCCGAGGGACTCTCAAATCTTCTCCAACACCACAGTTTAAGAGCATCAATTCTTCAGCGCTCAGCTTTCTTTAAGGTCCAACTCTCATATCCACAAATGACTACTGGAAAAACCACAGCTTTAACTAGACAGACCTTTGTCAGTAATGTCTCTGCTTTTTAATATGCTGTCTATATTGGTTATAGCTTTTCTTCCAAGAAGTAAGTGTCTTATAATTTCATGCTGCAGTCACCATCTGCAGTGATTTTGGAGCCCCCAAAAATGAAGTATCTCACTGTTTCTATTGTTTCCCCATCTATTTGCCATAAAGTGATGGGACTGGATGCCACAATCTTACTTTTCTGAATGTTGAGTTTTAAGCCAACATTTTCACTCTCCTCTTTCACTTTCATCAAGAGGCTCTTTAGTTCTTCATTTTCTGCCATAAGGATGGTGTCATCTGTTTATCTGAGGTTATTGATATTTCTCCTGGCAATCTTGATTCCAGCCTGTGCTTCTTCCAGCCCAGCATTTCTCATGATGTACTCTGCATATAAGTTAAATAAGCAGGGTGACAATATGCAGCCTTGATGTATTCCTTTCCTGATTTGGAACCAGTCTGTTGTTCCATGTCCAGTTCTAAATGTTGCTTCTTGACCTGCATACATATTTCTCAGGTGGCTAGTCAGGTGGTATGGTATTCCCAACTCTTTCAGAATTTTCCACAGTTTCTTGTGATCCACATAGTCAAAGGCTTTGGCATAGTCAATAAAGCAGAAGTAGATGTTTTTCTGGGATTCTCTCACTTTTTTGATGATCCAGCAGATGCTGGCAATTTGTCTCTGGTTACTCTGCCTTTTCTAAATCCAGCTGGAACATCTGGAAGTTCATGGTTCACATACTGGTGAAGCCTGGCTTGGAGAATTTTGAGCATTACTTTGCTAGCATGTGAGATGAGTGCAATTGTGTGGTCATTTGAACATTCTTTGGCATCGCCTGTCTTTGAGATTGGAATGGAAACTGACCTTTTCCAGTCCTGTGGCCACTGCTGAGTTTTCCAGATTTGCTGGCATATTGAGTGCAACACTTTCACAGCATCATCTTTTAGGATTTGAAATAGCTCAACTGTAATTCCGTCACCTACACTAGCTTTGTTCATAGTGATGCTTCCTAAGTCCCACTTGACTTTGCATTCCAGGATATCTGGCTCTAGGTGAATGATCACACCATTCTGGTTATCTTGGTCATGAAGATCTTTTTTGCACAGTTCTTCTGTGTATTCTTGCCACCTCTTCTTAATATCTTCTGCTTCTGTTAGGGCCATACCATTTCTGTCCTTTATTGGGCCCATCTTTGTATGAAATGTTCCCTTAGTATCTCTAATTTCTTGAAGAGATCTCTAGTCTTTCCCATTCTACTGTTTTCCTCTATTTCTTTGCATTGACCACTGAGGAAGGCATTCTTATCTCCCCTTGCTATTCTTTGGAACTCTGCATTCAAACGGGTATATCTTTCTTTTTTTCTTTTGCTTCTCTTCTTTTCTCAGCTATTTGTAAGGCCTCATCACATAACCATATTGCCTTTTTGCATTTCTTTTTCTTGGGGATGGTCTTGATCCCTGCCTCCTGTTCAATATCACAAACCTCCATCCATAGTTCTTCAGGCACTCTACGAGATCTAATCCTTTGAATCTATTTGTCACTTCCACTGTATAATTGTAAGGGATTTGATTTAGGTCATACCTGAATAGTCTTCTGGTTTTCCCTACTTTCTTCAATTTAAGTCTGAATTTGGCAATAAGGTGTTCATGGTCTGAGCCACAGTCAGCTCCCAGTCTTGTTTTTGCTGACTGTATAGAGTTTCTCCATTTTTGGCTGCAAAGAATATAATCAATCTGATTTAGATGTTGACCATCTGGTGATGTCCACCAGAGTCTTCTCTTGTGTTGTTGGAAGAGGGTGTTTGCTATGACCAGTGCATTCTCTTGGCAAAACTCTATTAGCCTTTGACCTGCTTCATTTTGTACTCCAAGGCCAAATTTGCCTGTTACTCCAGGTAGTTCTTGACTTTCTACCTTTGCACTCCAATCCCCTATAATGAAGGGGACCACAACATAGTCTGTCAGTATTTTTTTTAATGAATATACATTTTTTAAAAGAATGAATATGACCAAGCAATTCCACTTCAAGATGTCTCCCCAAGACAATGAAAGCAAATGTCTATATAAAGACTCATACACAAATGCTCATTTCATAACATGATAGTCAAAACCCAAGAACGACTGAAAAGGCAACTGACTGGTTAATAAAGAGACAAAATGTGTTATATGTGTTTACTATAGTAATTGGCATAGTACTATAGTAATTGGCAATAAAAGAACAAAACACTGATGCAAGCAACAACTTGGGTGAATCGCCAAAACATGAAGGTAAGTGAAAGAAATCAGATGGGAAAGTCCTCCTCACTTTCCGTTCCATCTGGAAAGTCAGGAAGGCAGATCCAAGGAGACAGACAGTAGACTCCTGATTGCTGAAGGCTGGAGTGAGAACTGAGTGTGAATGAAAATAGGATCTTTTGGGGGGTGATGGGAATGTTCTAACATTTTATTATAGTGATGTGCAACTCTTTGAATTTACTAAAGTCATTGGTTTTTTGCAAAAACAAAAACAATGTATGCTTAAACAAGTCAATGTTATGATGTGTAAATTATATCCCCCAAAAAGGTATTTTTAAAATACCACTGCACACTTTATTAGAATGGAGAAACTTTAAAAGACTGACCAGACAGAGTATGGTTGAGGATGTCAATCAACCAAAACTCTTACACACAACTGGCAAGAGCATGAAATGGCACAACAATTTCAGAAAATGATACAATAGTTTCTTGGAAAGTTAACACACACACACACATATAACCCACTTAATCCACGTCTAGATTCTGACCCAAGAGACATGAATGCAAGTGTCTAGGCAAAAACATATGCAGAACATTCATAGTACTTGTGTTTGTAAAGATGGAAACTGGATGTAAGTCAAGTGTTGGTCAACAGTTAAGTGGAAAACAATCTGCTGTCCACGCATACAGGGAACTACTCAGCAATGAAAAGGATAAACTAAGATATATGCAGCCACATGAATCTCAAAACAGTTATTCTGAGTAAAAGAAGCCAGACAAAATGAGTGCAAGCAGCAAGATCCCATTTGTATAAAATTCGAAAAAATAGAAATATGTTATAGTCAATACCAGGTAGGTCAATAGCTGCCAGGCAGAAGGCAGGGGTGACACAGAGAAGGAGACTGAGGTGATGAATATGCCCATTACTGTGCCCATGGTGAGGGTTTCACACAGATACACACATGCCCAAAATTATCAGTAAGTGCCTTTCCTATGGGCTTCTGCTTCCCAGTCACCATTAGTGGTAAAGAATCCATCTGCCAATGCAGGGGACACAAGCGACATGGATTCGATCCCTGCGTTAAGAAGATCCCCTAGAGGAGGAAATGGCAACCTACTCCAGTATTCTTGCCTGGAAAATCCCATGGACAGAGGAGTCTGGCAGACGACAGTCCACGGGATCACAAAGAGTCGGACAAGGCTGACCACACACAAACACACCCCTTTCATTGTATGCCAACAGCAACTCAGCGACCCTGCTAAAGACAAAAAATAAAGGCAACGTGGAAAATTCCGCAAAATTCTCAGAAAAGTCAGGCATCAACAATGCCAGCCTGTGTCAAATGTGAGCACTGGCTGAAAGTGAAGATCTTGGGATGAAAATGTCAAAGCAGGAAGCTTCTGAGGGCAGACTGGAGTGTGGGCTTCCTCCTGGTGTGTTCGCCTCAGGCAGCCTGGGTGGTTCTTAGGGCACAGAAAGTCCCGGCTCTGAAGATGTCTGTTGAGAGCGCAGCATCTGCAGTGCGGAGTGATCTCTGCAGGGACACTGAGTGTCTGGGGGACTTTGATGTGAGTCTCTGGTCGTAGGACTAGGACAACTCGTCACTCACAAATTCCAGTGTTAAAACTGGAGATTTTGGGTAAGTGTCCACTCTCAGGATAAAAACTTGTGGAAGGGAGATCCATCCTGTTTTATCAGTAGATTTTTATTTGATGGGCCTCCGGAGCTGTCACTAAGCTTCTCGGCAGGGAAGCGAGGGTCCAGGTGTTCCAAGGAGGCAATTTCCAGCTCAGCCCTGACCAGCTCCTTGATCTGAAGAGAGGGGCTGAGTGGGACAGAGATGTTCCCAAAGTCATAGCATCACTGCTAACAAGGGGCTAGGGCTGGGCTGTAAACACTGGACAAACTAAAGCTAGCTTATTTTCTGTCCCATATCAGAGGTGAACAAAACCAGCTGCCTCCTCACACTTCCCTGGTTGGAGGAAGGGGTCTCTTCCCATTTTGTCCATTCGACAGTAACTTCGTTTACAAGGACCTGGGCAGGAGGCAGTTGGTGACAGAGGACATCAGGGCAGGCTGTGCACGCCTGTTGCCCCTCTTCAGGCACAGAGATGCTCTGAAAATTCAAGTGTCACCCCTGAGAAGCCACGGGCACAGCCTTCTCCTCGTGGGAAAGGTGCTGACAAGGGACAGCAAAGGGTGTGGTTGACCTGATTTGATCCCGGGTTTCTCAGGATATCTGACCACAGGAGCCTTGTGCTGGAAGCTGCAGCTCCCGTATCCTGTTGAATCTGAGTCGTGCAGAGGACATGGGGGCCCAGCTTCTCAGCCTGGATGGTAGGATCCCCAATATTTGGGCAAAGTCGCTCCATCCAGCATGGAGTAGTGACGCCTATGCACACGTGGCTCCTAAAACCTTCCACGGATTCAGACGTTTAATCTCCACAAAGAGCCCCTAGGTATCATTACTGCTATCTACATGTGAGGATGGTGAGACATGGAGAAGAGGTGACCTGTGCAGGACAGAGGAGGAGCTGCCGGGACTGGATCCTGAGGTGCTGCCTGTCTCCCTGCGCTCGGGGCCTTGGAAGCTGAATGGACCCCAGGGCTGAGACTAGTCACCATTATCTGCCGCTGTGGACATCACGCTGGGAGCACAAGGCCACAGGGGCTACAGCCAGACAGTCATCATAGGCTGGTATGGCCACCCCTGCACTGCCCCCACACCAGAGCTGGGATGGAGGTGGTGAAGCCCCATGTGGCCTGTGGGTCCAAGCTCAGATCCCCGCCTCTTGGACCAGCAGGAAGCAGGCAGCATCTTTCGGGTCCCACATGTGGGTGCTTCTCTGTACTGTGTCGTTCTACTAGGGACCTAAATGCACCCCCCGGGGTTGGGCCAGTGTCAGGGGCAGTAGGGAAGGGTCTTCCCATGCCAAAGCGGTTGGGGGGTTGCAGGGTAGGACAGTCCTGAAAAACCACCCACTCTCCTCCAGACGCGGCAGGGTGTGCACCTGACCTCCCTTTGTTCCACTCAGCACAGACCTGCTGCGTCCACATCTGGACTCACAGCCCCCGCTGCCCACCCGGGGGCAGACGTGGCGATTCCAGATCCAAGCGGTCTTGTCCCCACCTTCCTGGGGTGACCAAAATAAGCCTAAATCCTGTTTGTCAGTTCCCCCAAATGTGCACGGACTCTGCCAGCTGGGGCCCACATCTCCGAGTTCAGGACTGCTTGTGATGATTAGAAATCTCTTCCCCGGGGATGGGATGACTCCACACAGGTTCCTGGTGATACCAGCTTCATCAGACTGTCCTCAGTGATGGTCTTCCTGATGTGCCCCCGTGTTCTCAACGTAAATGCTGCTCACAGCGCCACCATCCAGCGGGAAGGGGCACATCCACATTGCTGTTCAGGAGGCTTGTTTGGGGACATTTTTTCCTACTAACTTGTGAGCAAAGATAGTTTTTTTCCCATAACACAGTCATAAAACCGTCATAAGTGATAATTATGTGTTTCTTATGTGAGTCATAAATTTCCTGTTAAGTGCATAAAAAGCAGTTTAGCCCGTAAATGCCTGGTATCTTCAACAGATACAATAGAGAAGAGTTGGCTCCCCACCTGTTTTGGGGGATTGCTGCTTCAGTGGGGGAGGAGCCCCATCCCTTGTAGGACAAGAAGACCTCAGCATCCCTGGTGCTCAGATTGAGAAAGGGGCACTGTGTAAAAAAGAGGAACATAACAAAATAACACTGTCACACTTACAAAAAATTAATAACTTTTAATCCAGTCTAATATTACAGATTCTCTTCTAGTTTTTCCAGTTGTTCTCAAAACATTTTTTGTGTTGGTGTTTCATAACCAGGATTCCTCATTAGTTTGAAAGCTGATGATTAAACTCAGGACTTGCCTTTGACCTGCACGTGCGGTGTGACCTGTCCTTCACAGGCTCCCCACGAGGCTCCATGCATGGCTCCACACACAGGAGAATGGCAGTCATCCAGCGTGGATGGAATGGTAGAACTGGAAAGTCACCATCTTATAGCCCTCAAAGGAACTGATTATTGATCCAAGCTTCAGTCATCAATGGAGAGGAACCAACAGGTGATAGATAGATGAACAGGATGCTCACCTGGTGCCAGGTCCCCACCTTTGCCATTTCCTCTGGTCACAGGGGACATTCCACTTGCTCCCTGGAGAGACCTGTGGGTGTCACCTGATCCCAGGCCACCCCAGCATCACAGACAGGCACCTGGCCCTCTGTCTCTCCTGATGCAGTGCAAGGAGGTGAACTGTTAACATGTCAGCATGTAAATGTGCCCAAAGTCTACAACCCTGGTTTCTTTGTTGGGCTATTTCTTTAGAGGTTTTATTGACTTTACAACATCCCAACAAATTCAGACAAGGGACTTGACATGGGCTTGTTGAGATGCCCCAGATGCCAGGATCCTGGAGGGGAAATCTGAGGGGAAAATAAATAAGTAATCAAAAGTACTTCAGACTGGTTCTACAGTGTGGAGACAAAGCTTGGGGCAAAGGAAGAGAAGGGGGCAATAGGGAGACAGTGAGGACACAAGACTAAGGTCTCATCAGCCAGAGAAGGAGCAGACCTGGGCCTGGGCTGGGCCTCTGGTTAGAATAAGCCCCAGACACAGGGCTTTACTGAGCATGGCCCCACCCATCAGAACAAGACCCAGTCTCCCCCACAGTCAGTCTTTCCCATCAGGAAGTTTCCATATGCCTGTTATCCTTCTCCAGCAGAGGGCAGACAGACTGAAAACCACAATCACAGAAAGCTAACCAATCTGATCACATGGACCACAGCCTTGTCTAACTCAGTGAAACCATGAGCCATGCCGTGTAGGCCACCCAAGATGGACAGGTCATGGTGGAGAGTTTTGGCAAAACATGGTCCACTGGAGAAGGGAATGGCAAACCACTTCAGTATTCTTGCCTTGAGAACCCCATGAACAGTATGAAAAGGCAAAAAGATAGGACACTGAAAGATACACTCCCCAGGTTGGTAGCTGCCCAATATGCTACTGGAGATCAGTGGAGAAATAACTCCAGAAAGAATGAAGGGATGGAGCCAAAGCAAAAGCAACACCCAGTTGTGGATGTGACTGGTGATGGAAGCAAGGTCTGATACTATAAAGAGCAATACTGCATAGGAACCTGGAATGTTAGGTCCATGAATCAAGACAAATTAGAAGTGGTTAAACAGGAGATGGCAAGAGTGAACATCGACATTTTAAGAATCAGCAAACTAAAATGGACTGGAATGGGTGAATATAACTCAGATGACTTTGGGCAAGAATCCTTTAGAAGAAATGGCGTGTAGTAGCCATCATAGTCAACAAAAGAGTTCGAACTGCAGTACTTGGATGCAATCTCAAAAATGACAGAATGATCTCTGTTTGTCTCCAAGGCAAACCATTCAATATCACGGTAATCCAAGTCTATGCCCCAACCAGAATTACTGAAGAAGCTGAAGTTGAACAGTTCTATGAAGACCTACAAGACCTTTTAGAACTAACATCCAAAAAGATGGACATCTTTTTCACTATAGGGGACTGGAATGCAAAAGTAGGAAGTCAGGAAATACCTGGAGTAACAGGCAAATTTGGCCTTGAAGTACAGAATAAAGCAGGTCAAAGGCTAACACAGTTTTGCCAAGAGATTTCACTGGTCATAGAAAGCACCCTCTTCCAACAACACAAGAGAAGACTGTACACGTGGACATCACCAGATGGTCAATACTGAAATCAGATTGATTATATTCTTTGCAGCCAAAGATGGAGAAACTCTATACAGGCAGCAAAAACAAGACCAGGAGCTGACTGAGGCTCAGATCATGAACACCTTATTGCCAAATGCAGACTTAAATTGAAGAAAGTATGGAAAACCAGTAGATCATTTAGGTATGACCTAAATCAAATCCCTTACGATTATACAGTGGAAGTGACAAACAGATTCATGGGATTAGATCTCATAGACAGAGTGCCTGAAGAACTATCGACAGAGGTTCATGACATTGTACAGGAGGCAGGGATCAAAACCGTCCCCAAGAAAAAGAAATGCAAAAAGGCAAAATGGTTGTCTGATGAGGTCTTACAAATAGCTGAGAAAAGAAGAGAAGCAAAAGGCAAAGGAAAAAAGGAAATATATATCCACTTGAATGCAGAGTTCCAAAGAACAGCAAGGAGAGATTAGAAAGCCTTCCTCGTTATTCAGTGTAAAGAAATAGAGGAAAACAACAGAATGGGAAAGACTAGAGATCTCTTCAAGAAAATTAGAGATACCAAGGGAACATTTCATGCAAAGATGGGCCCAATAAAGGATAGAAATGGTATGGACCTAACAGAAACAGAAGATATTAAGAAGAGGTAGCAAGAATACACAGAAGAACTATACAAAGAAGATCCTCAAGACCCAGATAATCAAGATGCTGTGATCACTCACTTAGAGCCAGACATCCTGGAATGTGAAGTCAAGTGGACCTTAGGAAGCATCACTATGAACAAAGCCAATGGAAGTGATGGAATTACAGTTGAGCTATTTCAAATCCTAAAAGATGATGCTGTGAAAGTGCTGCACTCAATATGCCAGCAAATCTGGAAAACTCAGCAGTGGCCACAGCACTGGAAAAGGTCAGTTTTCGTTCCAATCCCAAAGAAAGGCAATGCCAAAAAATGTTCAAGCAACCACACAATTGCATTCATCTAACATGCTAGCAAAGTAATGCTCAAAATTATCCAAGCCAGGTTTCAACAATACATGAACCGTGAACTTCCAGATGTTCAAACTGGATTTAGAAAAGGCAGAGGAACCAGAGATCAAATTGCCAACATCCGCTGGATCATCAAAAAAGTGAGAATCCCAGAAAAACATCTACTTCTGCTTTATTGACTACACCAAAGCCTTTGACTGTGTGGATCACAAGAAATTGTGGAAAATTCTGAAAGAGATGGGAATACCAGACCACCTGACCTGCCACCTGAGAAATATGTATGCAGGTCAAGAAGCAACATTTAGAACTGGACATGGAACAACAGACTGGTTCCAAATCAGGAAAGAAATACATCAAGGCTGTATGTTGTCACCTGGCTTATTTAACTTATATGTAGAGTACATCATGAGAAATGCTGGGCTGTATGAAGCACAAGCTGGAATCAAGATTGCTGGGAGAAATATCAATAACCTCAGATATGCAGATGACACCATCCTTATGGCAGAAAGTGAAGAAGAACTAAAGAGCCTCTTGATGAAAATGAAAGAGGAGAGTGGAAAAGTTGGCTTAAAGCTCAACATTCAGAAAACTAAGATCATGGCATCTAGTCCCATCACTTCATGGCAAATAGATGGAGAAATATTAGAAACAGTGAGAGACTTTATTTGGGGGGGGGGCTCCAAAATCACTGCAGATGGTGACCGACCACAGCCATGAAATTAAAAGATGTTTACTTCTTAGAAGAAAAGTTATGACCATCCTAGACAGGATATTAACAAGCAGAAACATTACTTTACTAAGATCCATCTAGTCAAAGCTATGGTTTTTCCAGTAGTCATGTATGGATGTGAGAGTTGGACTATAAAGAAAGCTGAGCACCAAAGAAAGATGCTTTTGAACTGTGGTGTAGGAGAAAACTCTTGAGAGTCCCTTGGACTGCATGGAGGTCAAACCAGTCCATCCTAAAGGAAATCAGTCCTGAATATTCATTGGAAGGACTGATGCTGAAGCTGAAACTCCAATACTTTGGCCATCTGATGTGAAGAACTGACTCATTTCAAAAGACCCTGATGCTGGGAAAGACTGAAGGTTGGAGGAGAAGGAGATGACAGGACGAGATGTTGGATGGCATCACCGACTCAATGGACCTGAGTTTGAGTGAACTCCATGAGCTGATGATGGGACAGGGAACCCTGGCATACTGCAGTCCATGGGGTTGCAAAGAGTCAGACACAGCTGAGCAACCGAACTGAACAGAACAGAGGCTTCCCCAAGGCCCCTCTCTATGGTTGGGAGCAGATTCCCTTCAGCCCTGGGCTGCCTCCAGACAGCAGCCTGATTCTACTCCAGCTCCAGGAGCCTGGCCTGTCTGGGGTGACTGCCTGGATTCCTTCCTATGGCAGTGACCAGGGCCACATCCCCAGAGCTTCCGGGACTACAATCAAGGCCCAGCTCCTCCCCAGCCCTGCCTGGTCCTCAGCCCCGCCTCCTCCTTCACTTAGTTCTCCCTGAAAACCAGGTTGGGGGCACTGGTGCCTTGACCAGGAAGCTCCACACTTGTAGGGCGTGCTGCCGGCAGGCAGGACGGCATGGAGCAAACTCAGCAGAAGCTTGGTCAAAGGCCATGCCTGGGTGAGGCTGCAGGCTGCACTCCTGTGTGGCTGTGAGCAGCCATCCTATTCCAGGCAACAGACACTGAACACCCTCCTGGACACGAGAAGACGGGATACAGAGGGCCTGGGCTTCAGAGACCTAGAGGCAGTGTAGACACACCCAGGTGTGAGGGCCATGGGGCCATGCTGAGCACTGTCACTGCCGGGTCCTGAGCACGGGAGATGGCCGTCCTGGGGATGGAGGAGGTGAGCAGAGCTGGGCCTCAGGGTCACACCTGTGAGGTATCAGGTGGCCTCAGCAGGAACAGTCATCATGGTGTCACCTTGTTTGCAATTGACTTCACCCTCCTTCCACCCGAGCTGCTTCTCCCATCCCAGTCAGCTGATTCTTTCCTCCACTTTTGCCGACAGGGATGCAATGGTTTGTATAAAATTGTGAGACACCCAACACACAGCAAAGAGGCCTCGAGTCTGCTCTCTGGAGTCGCACCTGCAAAATTCTGTTCATAGAGCTTCTCCAAAGGATCCCATTCTTCCTAAAGGAGAAGTAGCAGCAAACCTACCAACACCAACATGTGTGGAGGTGGCAGGTGTGATTCATAGGTAGTTGATTTCAATAACGCCACAGGGCAATTGAGACACTACCTCCTCCCAGACAGAGACTCCCCTCAGCTGGAACCAGCCTCCTTGGCTCCCACTTTCCACAAGGCCCTGTTTCCACTCTCAGGGAGCCTGTCCTCCCCTGCACAACCCTGGGGGCCCTGGAGCAGGGCAGGCCCACACCAGAAGCACGGTGAGGACAAAGGACAGGTGAGAGGGGCTGCCGTCTGCCAGGCTGTGGTCCAGGAGCAGAGCCAGGGAGACATAAGCACAACCTTGCCCTTCGGGGTTAAGGATCCAGAGCTGATTGCAATGTTCGGGGTTCTTGGTGCCACAGTAGAAACATGCTGTGTGCTAGGACAAAGAGAAATCATCCTCTGTTCTTGGGGTTCACAAAACTGCTGGGGACTCAGAAAACAGGCCCTTCCCTGGAGTCCAGGCAGCAGGGACCTGATGAAAGTGACCCAGGCACCCCAGCCTGTGTACCCTATGGACCTGCATGTGACCTCTCCAGCTCTGCCTCCCTCACTCCAGCCCCTGATTCTGGAACAAGCACCCCGCTGCCCAAGCCTGGAGCATCTCCCCAACTCTGGGTACCAGACATAGAGAAGCCTCATTTCTAAAAAGAACCACACAGGGTTCCTATGAACAATAAATTCACAGCTTTTAACCTGCCCTACTCCATGCACATCTGTGGTTTGTGTTTAAGCACATCTGATCTTAAACGTTTATAAACCACACTTCACCGAATGTTTTATTCACGTATATATACATAAATACACACACACATAAACACAGATATACTTACTGTGTTTTATATATTTCTGATTTCCAGAATGAAAATCCCATCGAGGAGGAGGGCAGACAGGAATGGGCCAGGCTGCAGCAGGAGGCACCTGCAGGCTGAGTGTAGAAGTTCTGATGATAACATGTCCTTCCTCTGCAGGGACCACATCATGGGGAGTGAGGAGAGGCTGGTTTGTGAGGGATGATGCTTCCGGTTCAATGGAGCTCTGAATAAGTCTGCAGATGAACAAAGGCTAAACTGGAGTCGGTGGCCCTTTCTGACTTCAAGGATCATTCTAGCAGATAGTGCCTTATTTTTTTTTTTTTTTGACAGTTGTAGAGAAAATAAATTTTTGAAAACTAGTGAAGGGACTTTGTTTCCTTCCTGTGTCAGTTGAAGACAGGCTCCTGGCTACTTTATACAGGGGAGATCTCATCATGCCCCAAGCTCACAAGGAGAACTGATGGGAACCAGACTCATTTCCACCGTTCAGCAGGGTGAGCTGGAGTTTATCACCTGCTTCCGACCAGCACCTGGAGCCCTACTGGGTGCTTTAGACTGGAGCCAGGAGGACAAGCAGCCAGAGAGAGTTTATAGGAAAAGAAAACCACCTCAGAGACCAGATACACAGGAGTGATGTGGACAGGAGACTGGCAATCATCAGTCACCAGGTACTTCTTGGGTCCCCATGTGGGGGAAACAACACACAGAGATGCCCAGATCCAGAACCTCAACAGATAAACACTGTTTGTGGACTGGAGGACCGGGCAGGATGTTCTAGGTGTACCAGTAACAAACAACCCCAGACCTAGTGTTCACAAAGGCAGAGGCTAATTCTTGCTCATGCTTCATGTCCATCTTGTCTCAGCTGTGGGTTTGGTCCACATCATTGTCATTGCAGGACCCAGGCTCCTGGGGCAGCTTCTATCTGGAACACTGCTGTTCGCTGTGGCAGGGGGAAAAGAATGATATACTAGTTTCTAAAGCTTCTATCAGAGGGGACACCCCACCCCTCTCACATTCCACTGGTGTAAATTACACATCAGAGGCAGGTGACTTCCCACTGGACTTAAAGCTGACAGTGTGAGGTCTGGAGCTGCTGCAGCCATTCTGTATCCATTAGGATAATCTGAAAATGAAGCTGACCTGGAAAAAGAAATGAGACAGAGGGTGAGAGGAAAAGTTGGCCCTTATAGTATCACTGGGTCTGAATCCAACCTTGGAGAAGCCAGGACTAGCCCTAGACTGTGGAGGAGCTTGAATCTGAAACCCTCAACCTATCTAAAACTGGTTAGAGTTGGGTTTTCTGTTGCTTACTCCCAAACAAGTTCTAGCTGCACAAAGCACTTCAGGCTCTGCCTGGCCTTTCTCAGGACATGGGACAGAGGAGGTGGAGAGTCCACTGAATCAGGAAGACCTCGTCACAGGCAAGAGCCATGGACTAACAAGAGGGCTCCAGGATCAGCCCTGGATTCTGATGGCATGGGATGGAACCTGGCTTTTCACTTGTGCAACTTCTGCCTCATCTCTCTCTCTAAATCAGAGCCATAATAGAGCGTACTTTTTGAGACTGCTATGGGATTAAGGAGACCAGACAAGTACTTTGGAAATACCTGTCAGTGCGCAAGAAAAGTCAACTGGGCTTGGCTCAGTGTCCCCAGTACCCACCCAGGGTCTGGAGTGAGTAGTTTCTCAGGAAATGTGACAAGATTGTGAGCACAATCCTTTATGAGATATGAACCACATGAGGACGGGGACCTCAGAGAACATGGGGATGAGGGGATCTCCCAGAGAAGGCAGGTAAGGAACCTTTGACCATGAACAAGTGGGATTCCTAGGGGAAGAGGGAGATAGGAGGGACAGAGGCTTGCCCCACAGCAGTGACAAGGATCAGTGGGAGAGGCTGGCTGGTGTCACCTTTGAGGGCTTTGTATCACAAAGCACAGGTAGATGGGTGAGAGTGGGCATGAAATGTTACAATATATTGTCCAGTGGAAGCAGATGGCTATGAAATGCCATGTACTGTATTATCTTATGTTTGGTGAAAGAAAAGTTTTACATATCTTTGCATTAAAATGAACAAGAAGAATCATCAAAATATTACTAGCAAACCTGAATTATTAGCCCTTTTCTCTCCTTATTCTGCAAATAATTGTTTAAATTTCATAATATCTGAATATGTATTTTGTAAGTATCTGAATAATATATATAATTTTTAAGTAGTTTTATAGAGAAATAAGTTAAGCCAAACCACAAGGGGGAAAAATGACTCCACTTTCTCAAAGAAATCAATCTCATGAGAGGGAAAGACTCATTAAGATAAAAGGAAGGAGGGAGGGACAGTGATGACAACGCGCAGATGTTGATGATGAGGGTGCTTATGACTGCGGAGAGAATCACAATAACGATGCTGACAACCTTAGTCCTGTGCTCAGTAGGACGTGTCCTTGGACCAGAGAATGGGCCACTCTGCCTCAGCTCCCTCATCTGCAAACTGAGGATAAACTATCCCCACGTCATGAAGACTGAGTGAACTGGTCCTGTGATTAGAGCTCCCCAAGCAGGACCAGCACTGAGTGAGCTTCATTAACACTGACTGGTCTTCTCATCTGCACACCAGCCAGGGCAAAAAGGACCAGCGGGTCCTTTTCCTGGGGCTGGGGTCTCAGAGAGGCAATGACAGAGGCCACTCTTTCGCGGGCTGCCCAGGAAGGGGCCATGCTCACCAGGAGCCTGGTTTGCTCCTGTCAGCTGTCAGTGGGGAAGCCCAGTCTGGATTATTTCATAGGCTTTTCTAATTCCATGTCCTGATCTTGCTACAGCAGGAAAATTGTGTAGGTTTAGAAGCCAGATTCTCTATAAGAAAAGATAAAACTGCCTCCCACAGAGAGGTCACGTGGAGAGAGAGCTCCCCTTTGCTAAGAGGTATCAGAGAGTCACCTTGTGGGGGAAGACAGGCTTGTCTGCTTCAATCTCATTTCATCCCAAATTCAATCTCTCTCAACTGCTTGCATAACATGCTCACATCCAGAGGTGGGGGCCCAAGGCTAGAGGAGGAACAGCAGATGCATGTCACACTAGAATGATGCATGGCCACGTCCTTTGTGTGGGCCGTGATGTGAGGATGTGGAGAGACCAGGGGTTTCAGATGATAAACACCGCCTCTTTCTCCCTAACCCTGTGCCTTAAAGCCCACTGTCAGGGCTCACAATGCACTGTCCCTAGACATGCTGGGATATGCTTAGGGCAGTAGGCTGGGTTGTCTACCCAACTGTGACCCTCAGGTTGGTGCTGCAGGTGGTCAGTCTCAGGAGAGAAAGTGGCAGTGCTCTGAGCATCCGGAGCTGAGGTAAGGAGATGCTAGAAGGGCCTTCATGAGGAGGTGGACCACAGGTAAGCATGGAGGATGAGAGTGTTGACAAAGGCTTGGGGGGGGGGGCAGGAGGGGTATTCTGGGAACAGCCAAGGTGAGGACACAATCCCAACAATGGAGAGTAAAAACTGACCACGTAGATTGAGGGCATGTTGTGCCACATAGAGTATGGCTAAGAGTATGAACATGGGGCAGGTGGCTGAGTTGAGTCCAAACTCTGCACTTGACTACCCGTTCAACATTAGGTGAGTCTCTTAACCTCTCTGTGCTTCAACTTCACCATTAAAATGAGGATTGTAGCACTATCTCACAGACTTGTGATGATGTAAAAAGAGTAACAAATTGAAAGCACTTAGAGCAGTGCCTGGATTTGTGAGCACCACACTCAGTGATGGTTGTGGTCATGACAGTGATGATGACAACAGTGATGTTGATAATAACAGCAATGAAACTAAGGGTGGCGATGCTGACAATCACAGTCTAGTCATAGTCAAAGCTACGGTTTTTCCAGTAGTCATGTATGATGTGAGAGTTGGACCATAAAGAAAGCTGAGCACTGAAGATGCTTTTGAACTGTGGTTTTGGAGAAGACTCTTGAGAGTCCCCTGGACTGCAAGGAGATCAAACTGGTCAATCCTAATGGAAATCAGTCCTGAATATACATTGGAAGGACTGATGCTGAAGCTGAAACTCCAATACTTTGGCCACCTGATGTGAAGAACTGACTCACTGGAGACAACATTGATGCTGGGTAAGACTGAAGGCAGGAAGCGAAGGGGACGACAGAGGATGAGATGGTTGGATGGCATCACCAACTCGATGGATGTGAGTTTAAGCAAGCTCTGGGTGTTGGTGATGGACAAGGAAGCCTGGCATGCTGCAGTCCATGGGGTCACAGAGTCAGACACGACTGAGCAACTGAACTGAACTGAACTGAACTGATGCTGATGCTGACAATAACAATGGTGAAAGCAAACAGCCCAGAATGGACTTAATGTCCTTCCAGAATCAAATCCTGAGGCTCCCAGAGACTTCTAGAAGCCCCTGTGAGTGCTGCTCAATTCTAGACACATCAAGGGAAGAAAAAGATACTCTCAAAACTAAGACAGGGGACCTTTAAGAGCAATAGGAAATGTAGTTAAATAATCAAAATTAAATTTCTTCCAGTCTAGACACAAATAATGAGATTTCACAGAATTATGATTTGAAGTGCAATATACTATAGAACATCTGACTATCACTCAAATGTGATTTTCTCCCCTTGTAATTGATTAGTGGGATAGACTTTCCAAGGTATAAATAGCACTCACAGCTGATCATGGGCAGAAGCTGATGTCCCCAATGTCTCTATGTCAGAATACCCTCCTGATGCATAAATGATACACACCACATCACCCATCCAGGGTCACAGCCCATGGCTCACTCTTTCTACCCTGTGGAGAGCAAAGGTGCTGCCTGGGTTCAACGCTACAAAGCCATTATCATTTGGTCCATACTGATTGGCAGCCTTGGAGAGCTGAGCTGAGTGATCCTCCCAGAGGCAGGACCACCAGCATCTCATCTCGCCTCGAGCTGGGACTGCTCCTTACAGGACCCGATCTCCTAAACTGGATCCCACAGCTTAAGGATGTTGAACTTCAGCTGAGAAAGATCAGAGGAGGATGAAAGGCAGGCTTGACTCCTTTCCGTGATTCTGGGGACACGAGAAAGGAACAGCTTTTGGGCCAGCACTCTCACCTAGGTCTTCGTGGGTCTATGTTCTCTGTATAAATAAGAATGTTTCTGAATTTGCACATGGGAGTCTGTGTGAGCATCTGTGATGTGTGTGCCATGTCCAAGTTTGCAGGTGTGCCTCAGTCTTTGCCCAGGACATGTGCATGTCAGCCTATCTTGTGACAACGACATGTTTCCTTTCTCTAGACAAGCCGTGGCCTTCTGGACTGGTCTCCCCTCCCACCTCTCTGGAGCCCACCGGCAGGACTAATATTTAAAAGGTAAACGGGATCACTTCACTCCTTGGTTAAATCCTCCCACTGCTTCTACATCATCAGGGTTGCTAACTGTATAAACAAGCACCCCTCGAGCTGTGTAAAGTGGAAATGGAGCGCGTTTCAGAATCCCTGAGCATTAATGTCCACACACATTCCCTGGGGCCTTGTTAGAATGAGGACGTTGGTTCAGCAGGTTTGGGCGGCGGGGGAGGCGGTGACTTGAGCCTGTGCATTTCCAACCCACCTCTGGTGAAACTGTCTCAGAGTGGACACCAGGAGGCTGTCAGGCCCTTCACGGGCAGAGACACAGGCGCTGCAGCTTCACGGGGAACAAATGCCCACCCCACATCATGGAGGTTCCGGGGAGACCACTCAGCCAGACACCACCACCGCTGGCCCCAGGAAATGGACCTCATCGCTCCATCCCATCTTGCAGAGGCTAGCCTCCCTGCCAGGGCCATCTTCTCTCTTCCAGAGCAGAGGCTCACGGGAGGCTTGGATTGGCGGGCCTGGGTCACGTGACTATTTCTGGCTGCAAGGGAGGCTGGGAAACCAACTTCCGGTTTCCACCCTAAGAAGTGAGACTCACAATGAGGGAAACATATCTTGAGAAGGAAGGTCTCCCAATCAGGGGCTGCACGACATCCAAGCCAGCTTCTCCCACAACCAGACCCTTGCAACAAGACTCACAGACACCCCCTCCGTCTTTCATTCTCCCACGCACCAGGCCCCCACTCCGGCTCCTAGAACATTCTTCTCCCAACTCTCCAGCTGGACCTCAGCCCAAATGCCTCCTCAGAGAGACTTCCTCTGACCACCCCAGTCATTCCATATGCAAGGCCCTGTGGCACTGAAAATGTTGCGGAGATAGTTCCCACCTGCCTTCACCTTTCAACACGAGATTATTTTTTAAAAAAGAAAAAGTCTTTCCAGTTCAGCAAGACAGCCCTTCACTCAGCCAGACACCATGACTGGGACAGATCCTGACCACAGATGCTCCACACAGACCCTGGGCTCCTCCAAGGGGGCCATTCTGGGGCTAAAGCTGAGCCTCGTGGTTGAGTGTGTGTGAGTTGTGTAAAGTTTCTTCACAAGATGTACCTTAAGTGCTTTTTCTCTGGTGGCCTCAGCACTGAAAAGAGGCTGACCCAGCACGTGGTCATCATGTACAGAGGTAATGGGTAGTAAATGGATGGAGCTGTGTGGATATCCACCAGGGAAATTTCTAAGTTAAGACAGGGCACACCGTGGGATTTTGGCACACACTCATCCAAATATTAAATGCAGATACACACAACAAAAAGAAGGAAGGGGGATGGAAAGGGAAAACGATCTACACCATTTGGGTCATTCCTGTCCAGAAGTCTTATGTACCAAATGCAGGAATCAGAGGATGGGGATCCGTTGTCCCCTCATCTTATCTCCAAGGGCTGAATATCTTCACCATCTTGATGATTCAGTGTTTAAAACTGGTTTTATTTTTTTTTTTCCCCACTCAAAATGACCCTACAAATGAAGCATGTATTTCACCCTTCACTCAGCAGAGAAAAAAACAAAAGAAAAACCTGTGATCTGTTCAATGCTGGACTATTCATGTCTCTTTTTTTAACTTTATTTAAACCTAAACCCTGCGTAAGATGTGATTTCCATGTTGTCATTATTTTCATGACATTATTTCCCTATGTCTTGTGCAGCATCTCTACATCAAACTTCATTCTGGACACTGAGGGCCCACCAGCTGGGAGTAGAACAATCCTGTGCATAAAACCTCCGTGGGTGTGTGGCCAACTCTAACTTCCCTGGCATCAGTTTCCTCCTTGGAAACCGTGGATGATAGAAGAAGCTACCTCACTGGGAGAGGATGGAATGAGATAATTCATCTAAGGCCCTTAGCACAAGACCTGCCATCTAGGAGGTACTCCATAAATGCTGTGGTTATTAACTTCATGTTCACAAGATGGATTTTGCAGTAAAGGGTGCAGAAATAGTTTTGAAATTTGTCATACTGTATTTCAGGGCATTTGTGAATGAAGCACTAGGTTTTAAAGGCTATTATCACATATTTTCTCACAACTAGGATGCTGGTCTCAAATATTTCTTAATTATTTTTCCTCACCTAGCTGCGTCAATTCATATTTCTGATCCCCTCAGTCCTAATACTTAAGCCTAGACTTCAGGGGAATAACAGGAACTGAGACTATCATTTTATTATTTGTTTTTTTTAGATTAAAGTTTATTTTCTGACTCCCTACAATCTTGCCTTTCACACATGCCTGTGGGCTATTAAAGTTTAGTCAGAGCATCCCTTTCATTACTTCATATCTCCTTCCCCCAGCTTGTCATCTGGAAGGAAGCATGTCATTTTCAGTCAGCTCACATGAGATGATTTTTAATTTATACCTGAGTGACAGCTGACATTGCTCAACCTTTCCCAGTGTTCCCTCAGGCTCCCATGTCAGCCAGTATCACCTTCTCCCCCCCTGCCTGCTCCCTCTATTACTTCTCTCCCATAGCCACTCATACAAGGCAAACTACTTAACCAACCCCACATGCAGTGAGTCATCCCTCTAGGAATCCTTCAGCCTTACTGCAGGGCATCTCCCCTTCCCCGGTTTCTAGGTGCACCTCACCCTTACTCGCTCCCCTCCCACCATCCAGGATGCCCTGCTCCCTGAGACTTCAGATCTCTCAGGAAGGTCCATCCCCTCCAGCCCACAGGACAGTGCTGCTGCTTCTCCCAGACTCAGGGAGAGGCCGGGGGGAGGCCTGTGGCTACAGACACAGCAGAGGTTTGTCACATTGATGAGAACTCAGCCAGTCTCCTGGGAATCCGACTGATAATGTCTGGGGTGAAGTCACAGTGACCTCCCTCCTGGAGTCCGCATAGTACAGACTTCCTCCCTCTGCCCTTCCCTGCTCCACCTCCTGGAATCTCTGACCCATGGGTCATCTGCAGGGCTTGATCTTCCGTGTGCTGCTCACACCCAGCACCCAGGGAGGACCTGGTCCACAGTACTTAGCTAGCAATAACAGCAGAAAGAGTGAACATCAGGGAAATTGGGGAGGGGCCAAGGTCCTGGGTCTACCCTCCACATCCTGATCCTGCCTGTCCTTTGCATGAGGCTTAACATCATCCCAAGAACTTGCTGTGGGTCACCTGCCATAGGACACAGGACTGGGATCAATCCAAGAGCTGGTACCACTAGTGATAACAAGGGAAACAGAGAAATTCCCTGACTACAAGAGGAATAATTGGTGTGTGGGTCAAAGAAAAAATAACTCCCTTCCCACTTCAGAAAGTTTGTAAAGTACAGAACATAAAGACTAGCTTTCTTAACAAAATAAACCTTCAGATGTATTGTTTTCAAAGGGCGCAAACATGACAATCTTTTAGAAACTGACATCAGCACATCATCCATTTTCCGAATCTGTTTCCTTTCCTCACCAATTCTAGGAGGTTCATCTGGATTCTTTGTCAAGCTTGCTAAGCCAAGGGCAGCATCACACTCTAGACAGGCAATTAGCTCTCAAGATTCTGATTCTTGTCCTGTAGAGTAGGAAATGGCAACCCACTCCAGCATTCTCACCTGGAAAAGTCCTATGGGCAGAGGAGCCTGGTGGGCGACAGTCCTTGGGCTCACCAGAGACTGACACTACTGAGCACGTATGCAGCAGCAGCACCTTGTCCTATGGTGAGGTAAACCTTGACAGTCGGGTCTTCTTTTTTTGTAAGGCAAGTGCTTGTCTTAAGCTTTGGTTGCCAAGGCATCCACTTCAAAGAGGTATCCATTTCAAAGAGGCATCCACTTCAAAGATGGCCATTGCAAATAAACACAGTCTCAGCCATAAAGAATCAGGCCATCTCCCTCCAGTGGGATGCCTTTGTTTTAAAGATCTTGGTTGATTTTGACAGTTGACTGTTGGGGTCACTTGTTTTTACTCTTCTTGAGCTTTAAATTCCCACTCTTATATATATATATATATTTTTTAATTTGTACTCTTTAACACCAAAAACATTTTGTATTGGGTATAGCTAATAAATTTACCAATAAAGAGTGAGACCTTGAAACCTAAGAGCCCCCACCCTGACCCAATAAAATCAGAACCCCAGACCCATGATCTCTCTACCTGTAACCTTGTGGTGGGCCCAGATCCTGTAAGTAATAAAGCTTTTTTCCCCAAAGTTTCCTGATGGCCTAAAGGGCATCCTGCAATCATAATAAGAACCACAAGGGCTGGTCCAGCCATGAAATAGTTATTGATAGGCTGAGAGCAGTATGCAACACCTCCCTCTCAGGATACTGGTGAACACTGCCAACCTTCCCCACTGGGCATCTGCGCTCATTCTTCTCACCACATCTTATATTCATCAAACAAGGTCAGCTCCACTCCAACACCTTGCACATACGCCTGCTCAGGTGGAGCAGTCTTCCAGTCTGTGTGGGCTGAAGGTCAGCTCTTTCTTACTTCCTGAAATACAGCCATCTGTAGTTTCCTATTGCTGACCTAACAAGGTAGGACAAACTTAATGGCTTAGACAACACAAAATTTTATCTCACAGATCTGTGGGTCAGAAGTCTGGCATGGGTCTCACTGTTCGGAAATCAGGGTGTCTGCAGGCTGAGTTTCTTCCTGGAAGCTCAAGGGGAACACCTGCTTCCTTGCTCATTCAAGTTGTTGGCAGAAGTCAGTTCCTTGTGGTTGTAGGACTGAGACCCCTGTTTCCTTCTGACTGTCATATGAAAGTCTTTCGACCTGCTGGGGGCCATGTATGTGCCTTGCCTCATAGCCCCTGGCTCCATCTTCAGAGCTTGCAATAGTGGACAAATCCCTCTCACACTTCAAATCTCTCCTCATTCTTCTGGCTCATTTCTCTGGCCCAGTTAGTAAAGGTTATCCTATTTCAAGGACTCACATGATTAGGTTGGGCCCACCTGGATAATCCAAGATGTTCTCCCCATCTCAAGATCTTAATCACATTGGCAAAGCCCTATGTAAGGTAACATGGTCACAGATTCTGGCAATTAGGGTACAGACATCTTCGGGGACTATATTACTCTGCCTCCAACACCATCAAGGACTTAAATATGATTAGCCCTACTCTCTTTCCCTGCACTTGATGTTTGCTGTGATTTGTTGAATTGTCTGTCTATCTACCTCATCTGACTTGAAAGCCGGTTCTTCTCAGGGTCAATAACAGTCTCAAATTAATAAAAATTTGGACTCCCTAGAATACACTAGAGCATGTGGTTACAGGATACAATGGACCACATAGGGCTGAGTGAGCTAGAGAGACCATGTCTTCACTGCTCAGCAAGATCCCATGTGGCAATGGAGCCTGAGAGTACTAGAGTCCTGACTGTTCAAGATAATACAGATATCAGAATTTTAGACTAAACTGCTCAATTTTTTTGAGGTGATATTAACATAAAGTAACTATTTTAAGCTGACAGTTCAATGGCACATAATACATTGTGCAACCACCATCTCTTTCTAGCCCATAAACAATTTGGATTATCACCACAAGACAAAACCTCCTACCCACTAGGGATTTCTCAATATCTACCACCCTTCCATCTGGCAAAAACCAATTCGCATTCTGTCTCTATGGATTTACCTATTCTGCACATTTCATATAAGTGGAATTATAGGATATGTGACATTTTATATCTGGATTCTTTCACTTAGTATAGGCTTGAAAATTCATCTACACTGTAGCATGTATCAGTACTTGTTTACCTTTCAAGACTGAATAATATTACATTATTAGTGTTAACACACATGGATATAACACAATTTATTTATCCATTCATTCTTTGATGGACATTTGGGCTGTTTCCACCTTTTACTAGGTAGTCATGTTGCTGCTATGAACATCCAGTTTCAAATGGTTTGTCTGAGAGCCTAATTCAGTTCTTTCTGGTATATACCTGGGACTGAAATTTCTGGATCATACAGTCAATCTATGTTTAACTTTTCGAAGAGTCATCACAACTGTTCTCCACAGCAGCTGAACCATTTTACATTTCCACCATTGGGCTTCCCAGGTGGCGCTAGTGGTGAGGAACCCACCTGCCAGTGCAGGAGACATGACAGACATGGATTCGGTCCCTGGGTCGGGAAGATCCCTGGAAGAGGGCACAGCAACCCACTCCAATTCTTGCCTGGAGAATCTCCACAAAGGAGCCTGGCGGGCTACAATCCATAGGGTTGCAAGCAGTCAGACAAGGAGCGCACATGCACCATAATATACAAAGTTTCCTTATCCTTACCAATGTTTCCTTCTGGAAATGAAATGGTAGCTCACTATGGTTTTGATCTGCATTTCACCAAAAACTAATGATGTTGAGCATATTTTCATGTACTAATTATCCACATAAATATCTTTTTTGGAGAAAATTACCTGTTCAAGTCACTTGCTTAATTTTTATTTATTTAAAAAAAAAAAAAACACTTGCCTAATTTTTAAATTGGGTTCTTAACTAGTTTGCAGTAGGTTTCCAATTTCTTTATATATTGTAGAAATGTGAGAGTGTGTGTGCTCAGTCGCTCAGTTGTGTCCAGCTACTCTTTGTGACCGCAAGGACTGTAGCCCGCCAGGCTCCTCTGTCCATAGGATTTCCCAGGAAAGAATACTGGAGTAGTTTGCAATTTCCTCCTCTGAGGATTTTCCCAACCCAGGGACCAAACCCGCATCTCTTGCATCTCCTGCATTGGCAGGCAGATTCTTTACCACTGCGCCACCTGGGAAGCCCCCACGTATTGTGGATACCAGACACCTATCAAACACGTGGTTTGCAGATATTTCCTCTGTTCTGTAGGTTGCCTCTTCATTTTCTTGATAATGTTCTTTGAAGTACGAATGTTTTAAATTTTGATGAAATGCTGTTTATGCTTTTCTTTGTCACTGATGCTTTTGGTGACCCTGCTAAAAATCCATTGCCTCGACAGAGCAGGCACACAAGGAATATTAGCTGGTTGAGTAAGGGCTGCCATCTATGGAGTCTCACAGAGTTGGGCACAACTGAAGTGACTTAGCATCAGCAGCAGCAGAATAAGGCTTCATCTTCAACAAGGTTCAGGAGGCTGTAACGGAGACCCCAAACACTTGGGCTGGGGCTGAATGACAGCCAGTCAGCACCATCCTCATGTTCCCCCTAGTGCCCTCCCCATCTCCCCCTTCTCCAGTACTGTGTGAACTATAGTGTCACAGTATCTTTGAGTATAAGCCTGTCCTGAATCCCCATTAAATGTAAAATTATGACCGAGGCTGGGATGATGGAGAGGGTGAGTAAGATTGTACCTTGTAGGACAGTGTGAGGACTGAGATACCTCTCACCAGTTGGTTATTCCCACACATCAACCCCAAGGCCTGTTTGCCAGCGTCTGTGAGATGAGCTTTCACGTCATCGCTCCAGGTGGGAAATGTGCATCATCTCTGGTGGTCAGTAGAAACCACTCCCATTAATTTATAAACCTGTACACACTGACTGGTAGCTACCACTGGAAACAGTTCTGTGTGAAGTCCAAATGTGATTGTGAATATCTGTTTCATTTAATCTCTTCTTTATTTATTTCTACTGTGTATATCTCTACATATGTGTCTCTTCTTAAATGTATACAGTTCTGACAAAATGTATATTTATAATATCTTATAATATATTATTATTATAATTTATAGCATTTATATGGAGAAGGTAATGGCACCCCATTCCAGTACTCTTGCCTGGAAAATCCCATGGACAGAGGAGCCTGGTGGGCTGCAGTCCATGGGGTCGCTAAGAGTCGGACATGACTGAGCAACTTCTCTTTCACTTTTCACTTTCATACATTGGAGAAGGAAATGGCAACCCACTCCAGTGTTCTTGCCTGGAGAATCCCAGGGACAGGGGAGCCTGGTGGGCTGCCGTCTATGGGGTCACACAGAGTCGGACAAGACTGAAGTGACAGCAGCATAGCATTTATATAATATTTATACTATTTTAATATTTTTTCTGAACATTTAACAACTTAATCAAATAGTTGTGCATCCTCCCTCTGCCCATCCCCCACCCCCTCTTACTGACCTAACTGAAAATCTGACACTGGTCAGTAGCACACCCCCTGAGCATCAGACCCCTTGTTTATTCATAGTAAACCCCCTACTCAGAGGTAAGAACACTCAGCAGAAATGCTCTAAACCATATGCATTAGTTTTGAAAAAGAAGAAATGCCCCCTAAGAGCCCAGAGAAGAGATGAAATGGAGGACAAAGCTGAATGAAATTCCCCATCTCTGAAATAGAGAGAACACTGAAGCCCAAATACGCAAATAAAATTTTAAAAGACTGATTGGAAATGATAAGAGTAAACACATTAGAACTAATAAAAGAGATATACCAGAAGCAAAGAATGAATTAACTCTAATCTTTGCAAGATAAGATGTTAGAGGAAATGTAGGCTCTGGCTGTGAGCCCCGGAATGCAAGATAACAGGGCAGTAGCTTGTGCAATGGATTAGCTGAACGTGGCTGTGAAGGAAACCCTGTCTGCTGCCCAGTACTCCCAATCTATTACAAGAGCTATTTTTGGCTAGTGCATGCAAAGCAGAGGTTTGCAGCAGTCAAATACAATCCCACATATCCATGACTTAAAACAACTGTCCATTTCTTGCCTGTGCCTCATGTCAATCATAGACTGATGGGGTGCTCCGCTTACCACAGTTGCCCCAGGATTCAGGCTGCTGCTGCCACTCACCATGTCAGAGGGGGAGGAGCTGGATGAGGAAGTCAGATGCGCTGGGTTAGAAGTGATTCATGACCTCCATCCAACAATCCCATTATTCCAGGTGGGCGAGACTAACTCCAAAACACAGGGATTAAATAAGCTCTCTAATAAGGCTCCGCCTTGTGCTGTGAAGGCTCAAAGGAGAAGCATCAGGGCAGACTGGGGGTCTTGGACGGCTTCTCTGGGGGCTCAGGAAAGGCAGCCTTGGTCATGAAAGGCTGAGCCTCAGACGTTTCTGAATGTGGGTGGAGGTCTGAGCTCTGTGTGGGGCTCAGTCATTGTCTTTTGGGGTCCCTGCTCCTTAACTGCTGATGTGGATTCTCCCTAGCATCACCGAGGCAGATGCAAGGCAGCCAGTCTGGGCACTTTCTCCACCTAAGGACATGCCTGCCATTGTGGGAGTGTGCTCACCTCACTAGGACCAGGGCTATTGTATCCCCATCTTAGACCAGGGCTGTTGTATCCCCATATTCGACCTTACTTCTGGGAGCTGTACCCACCCAAATTTCTCATTGTGATTCTAGAGCTTTGTGAGCTTTGCATCTCATTAGACAGCATTTCTGCTTTCTGTAATGAGCAGAGAATCCCAGGACTGGAGTTTCGCTCCCATACACACAGCCATAGTCTGCAGCTCACTGATACCTTGGATGTCTGTGGATGATTCATCCACTTCTGAGTTCATGAATCACGTTAAAATTTCAAATTTCATTAGGGCCTCAAGACCTTTCAGAGCACAGTATAATTTATATTCGGTCAATGCACAAAGCCCAGAATCTTCACACTGATACACTCAAGGCTAAACCTTAAAATATGAAAGTAAGGAGCATATTACAGGTAGGCTCAGAGAAGCATTAGTCCGTGACAGGGCTGTAAGGAGCCTGGTAGGGAATCTTCAGGACCAGAGAAAAGGCATGACAGGGCAGGGTGGCCAAGCTCTGGCCAGAACTGTAGAGGACACTATAGTCCCAGTGGGCCCCAGGCTCTGGCTGAGATCATTGGGTCTCAGAGATGCATGTCCAGGACCAGAAGTGAGAAGGAAAGACAACAGGCTGGATCCCCTCCTTTCCTGCCTTCAGGGTCCCCATGCGGGGGCAGCTGGCAGCCTCCAGGGCACTGACATAGATTCTGTGGAGAACACGTCCCAGCATCCACCTCTCCCAGGAATGCCCCCACATTCCACCAGGTAATTAGCCTCCTAAGCTCAGAGCAGTGATCCAGGCAGAGAACCCTTGGCTCCAGGTGGGACTGTGAACTAAGGCCCTTTACTGTCAACTAGGACTTCCCTGGTGGCTCAGATGGTAAAGCGTCTGCCTACAATGTGGGAGACCTGGGTTCAATCCCTGGGTCAGGAAGATTCCCTGGAGAAGGAAATGGCAACCCACTCCAGTACTCTTGCCTGGAAAATCCCATGGACGGAGGAGCTTGGTGCAGGCTACTGTCCATGGGGTCGTAAAGAGTCAGGCACGACTGAGCGACTTCACTTTCACTGTCAACTAAAGCCCTGCCCTGATTGCAGTGATTGATTTAGAGCTGGTTATATGACCTCAGCATATCCAATCAGAGTGAGCATCAGGACTTGCCCCAGGACCAACAGGAAAAGCTTATACTTTCCACCTACTGTGTTCTGGCTGCAATGATTGGTTCAGAAAGGTCACATGACCTCAACATGTCCAATCAGAGTTTTAGGGCTTGTCCCTAGTCAATAGGAAAGGTTTTTATCCTTTGCTGCTACTGCTGCTGCTGCTGCTGCTAAGTCCCTTCAGTCCTGTCCGACTCTGTGCGACCCCATAGATGGCAGCCCACCAGGCTCCCCCGTCCCTGGGATTCTCCAGGCAACTGGAGTTGGTTGCCATTTCCTTCTCCAGTGCATGAAAGTGAAAATGAAACTGAAGTCACTCAATTGTGCCCAACTCTTAGCGACCCCACGGACTGCAACCTACCAGGCTCCTCTGTCCATTTCAGTTCAGTTCAGTCACTCAGTCGTGTCCGACTCTTTGCGACCCCATGAATCGCAGCACGCCAGGAACCCCGGTCCATCACCATCTCCCGGAGTTCACTCAGATTCACGTCCATCGAGTCCGTGATGCCATCCAGCCATCTCATCCTCTGTCATCCCCTTCTCCTAACCCCCAATGCCTCCCAGCATCAGAGTCTTTTCCAATGAGTCAACTCTTTGCATGAGCTGGCCAAAGTACTGGAGCTTCAGCTTTAGCATCATTCCTTCCAAAGAAATTCCAGGGTTGATCTCCTTCAGAATGGACTGGTTGGATCTCCTTGCAGTCCAAGGGACTCTCAAAAGTCTTCTCCAACACCACAGTTCAAAAGCAGCAATTCTTCGGCGCTCAGCCTTCTTCACAGTCCAACTCTCACATCCATACATGACCACAGGGAAAACCATAGCCTTGACTAGACGGACTTTGGTAGGCAAAGTAATGTCTCTGCTTTTGAATATACTATCTAGGTTGGTCATAACTTTTCTTCCAAGGAGTAAGCGTCTTTTAATTTCATGGCTGCAGTCACCATCTGCAGTGATTTTGGAGCCCCCAAAAATTAAGTCTGACACTGTTTCCACTGTTTCCCCATCTATTTCCCAAGAAGTGATGGGACCAGATGCCATGATCTTAGTTTTCTGAATGTTGAGCTTTAAGCCAACTTTTTCACTCTCTTCTTTCACTTTCATCAAGAGGCTTTTAGATCCTCTTCACTTTCTGCCAGAAGGGTCGTGTCATCTGCATATCTGAGGTTATTGATATTTCTCCCGACAATCTTGATTCCAGCTTGTGTTTCTTTCAGTCCAACGTTTCTCATGATGTACTCTGCATAGAAGTTAAATAAGCAGGGTGACAATATACAGCCTTGATGTACTCCTTTTCCTATTTGAAACTAGCCTGTTGTTCCATGTCCAGTTCTAACTGTTGCTTCCTGACCTGCATACAGATTTCTCAAGAGGCAGTACAGGTGGTCTGGTATTCCCATCTCTTTCAGAATTTTCCACAGTTTCTTGTGATCCACACAGTCAAAGGCTTTGGCATAGTCAATAAAGCAGAAATAGATGTTTTTCTGGAACTCTCTTGCTTTTGCGATGATCCCGCAGATGTTGGCAATTTGATCTCTGGTTCCTCTGCCTTTTCTAAAACCAGCTTGAACATCAGGGAGTTCACAGTTCACGTATTGCTGAAGCCTGGCTTGGAGAATTTTGAGCATTACTTTACTAGCATGTGAGATGAGTGCAATTGTGTGGTAGTTTGAGCGTTCTTTGGCATTCCCTTTCTTTGGAATTGGAATGAAACCTGACCTTTTCCAGTCCTGTGGCCACTGCTGAGTTTTCCAAATTTGCTGGCATATTGAGTGCAGCTCTTTCACAGCATCATCTTTCAGGATTTGAGATAGCTCAACTGGAATTCCATCACCTCCACTAGCTTTGTTTGTACTGATGCTTTCTAAGGCCCACTTGACTTCACATTCCAGGATGTCTGGCTCTAGGTGAGTGATCACATCATCATGATTATCTGGGTCGTGAAGATGTTTTTGTACAGTTCTTCTGTGTATTCTTGCCACCTCTTCTTAATATCTTCTGCTTCTGTTAGGTCCATACTATTTCTGTCCTTTATAGAGCCCATCTTTGCATGAAATGTTCCCTTGGTATCTCTAATTTTCTTGAAGAGATCTCTAGTCTTTCCCATTCTGCTCTTTTCCTCTATTTCTTTGCATTGATCGCTGAAAAAGGCTTTCTTATCTCTTCTTGCTATTCTCTGGAACTCTGCATTCAGATGCTTATATCTTTCCTTTTCTCCTTTGCTTTTCGCCTCTCTTCTTTTCACAGCTATTTGTAAGGCCTCCCCAGACAGCCATTTTGCTTTTTTGCATTTCTTTTCCATGGGGATGGCCTTGATCCCTGTCTCCTGTACAATGTCACGAACCTCAGTCCATAGTTCATCAGGCACTCTGTCTATCAGATCTAGGCCCTTAAATCTATTTCTCACTTCCACTGTATAATCATAAGGGATTTGATTTAGGTCATACCTGAATGGCCTAGCGGTTTTCCCTACTTTCTTCAATTTGAGTCTGAATTTGGTAATAAGCAAATAATCAGGAACATGATCTCAATCCAATCAGAGTGAGCACCAGACCTTGCCCAGGGCTAACAGGAACGCCTTATCTTTGAGAGGAGATAAGGAGGCCCTGTTCCACCATCTTGTCACCATCAAGGGGACTAAAGGTCTTTGATGGCTGAGACTGGGGCTTGTCCATGAAACCAGGCTGAACGTGGAACAAAAGCAAAGATATGAGGTAGAAAAAAGAACAGAGTTATGATGATGTCACTGGGGCCCTGGATCCAACCTCACCTGAAGCTGGACCTGTGCTTTGAAATTTCAGTTCAACGCTCAGTCCTGTCCGACTCTTTGTGACCCCATGGACTGCAGTAGCCAGGCTTCCCGGTCTATCACCAACTCCCAGAGCTTGCTCAAACTCATGTCCATCAAGTTAGTGATGCCATCTGGCCATCTCATCCTCTGTCGTCCCCTTCTCCTCCCGCTTTCAATCTTTCCCAGCATCAGGGTCTTTCCAAGCAGTCAGATCTTCGCATCAGATGGCCATAATATTGGAGTTTCAGCTTTAGCATCAGTCCTTACAATGAATATTCAGGGTTGATTTCCTTTAGGACTGACTGGTTGGATCTCCTTGCAGTCCAAGGGACTCTCAAGAGTCTTCTCCAACACCACAGTTCAAAAGCATCAATTCTTCAGCGCTCAGCTTTCTTTATGATCCAACTCTCATATCCATAGATGACTACTGGAAAAACCATAGCTTTGATTAGATGGACCTCTGCTTGTTAATATCCTGTCTAGGATGGTCATAGCTTTTCTTCCAAGGAGCAAGCATCTTTTAATTTCATGGCTGCAGTCACCATCTGCAGTGATTTTGGACCCCCCGCCAAAATAAAGTCTCTCACTGTTTCTATTGTTTCCCCATCTACTTGCCATGAAGTGATGGGACCAGATGCCATGATCTTAGTTTTCTGAATCTTAGTTTTCTGAGTTTGAAGCCAACTTTTTCACTCTCCTCTTTCACTTTCAAGAGGCTCTTTAGTTCTTCTTCACTTTCTGCCATAAGGGTGGTGTCATCTGCATATCTGAGGTTATTGATATTTCTCCCGGCAATCTTGATTCCAGCTTGTGCCTCTTCCAGTCCAGCGTTTCTCATGATGTACTCTGCATATAAGTTAAATAAGCAGGTTGACAATACACAGTCTTGATGTACTTCTTCTCCTATTTGGAACCGGTCTGTTGTTTCATGTCCAGTTTTACCTGTTGCTTCCTGACCTGCATACAGATTTCTCAGGAGGCAGGTCAAGTGGTCTGGTATTCCCATCTCTTTAAGAATTGTCCATCTATTAGTGTCCTCTTTGATTTCTTTCACCAGTGTTTTATAATTTTCTATATATAGGTCTTTAGTTTCTTTAGGTAGATATATTCCTAAGTATTTTATTCTTTTCGTTGCAATGGTGAATGGAATTGTTTCCTTAATTTCTCTTTCTGTTTTCTCATTATTAGTGTATAGGAATGCAAGGGATTTCTGTGTGTTGATTTTATATTCTACAACTTTACTATATTCATTGGTTAGCTCTAGTAATTTTCTGGTGGAGTCTTTAGGGTTTTCTATGTAGAGGATCTTGTCATCTGCATACAGTGAGAGTTTTACTTCTTCTTTTCCAACTTGGATTCCTTTTATTTCTTTTTCTGCTCTGATTGCTGTGGCCAAAACTTCCAGAACTATGTTGAGTAGTAGTGGTGAAAGAGGGCACCCTTGTCTTGTTCCTGACTCTAGAGGAAATGCTTTCAATTTTTCACCATTGAGGATAATGTTTGCTGTGGGTTTGTCATATATAGCTTTTATTATGTTGAGGTATGTTCCTTCTATTCCTGCTTTCTGGAGAGTTTTTATCATAAATGGATGTTGAATTTTGAAAGTAAAAAATAATAATAATAAATAAATGATAAATGGTTTACACTGCAAAAAAAAAAAAAAAAAAGAATTTTCCAGTTTGTTGTGATCCACACAACTTCACAGTGTGTGGCATAAGCCCTTTTGAAGGAGGTGTTCATTACCTCCACCATAGTTTGGTCTCAGGTCAAACAACAGGGGGCAGGGGGAACCCATCAACAGAAAAGTGGATTAAAGATTTATTGAGCATGGCCCCACCTGTCAGAACAAGACCCAGTTTCCCCCACAGTCAGTCTTTCCCATCAGGAAGCTTCCATAAGCCTCTTATCCTTATCCATCAGAGGGAAGACAGAATGAAAACCACAATCACAGACAACTAATCAAACTGATCACATGGACCACAGCCTTGTCTAACTCAATGAAACTATGAGCCATGCTGTGTAGGGCCACCCAAGATGGATGGGTCATGGTGGATAGTTCTGACAAAACATGGTCCTCTTTTCTTGCCTGAGAACCCCATGAACAGAACGAAAAGGCAAAAAGATATGATAACTTCCCAGGTTGGTAGGTGTCCAATATGTTACTGGAGAAGAGGGGAGAAATAACTCCAGAAAGAATGAAGAGATGGAGCCAAAGCAAGAACAACACCCAGTTGTGGCTATGACTGGTGATGGAAGTAAAGTCTGATGCTGTAAAGAACAATATTACATAGGAACCTGAAATGTTAGGTCCATGAATCAAGGCAAATTGTAAGTGGTCAAACAGGTGATGGCAAGAGTGAACATTGACATTTTAGAAATCAGTGAACTAAAATAGACTGCTCTTCCGATTACCCTCTTACACGTGTGGGGAAAAGCTCAAGGACCTGGAGATTCTCAAAGATTTTCACCAATCTTCATTTCTCCTGACCTCACAGCAGACTGGGGGAGATGCTGTATTACAGAGCACCCAAATCGTGGACAGCACTCATACAGGTAACAGGTTCAGTTACACTGGCCTAGATGCAGCATATAGGAGGCAATCATATCAACAGTACACATGTATGACACCCATATGCATCACCCACAGGTAACACACAGGCAGCATGAATACAGGTGACACCGGTATCACTCAGGCAGCACTACACAAACCAAAGCATATAGATAACACGTGTGAATAGCCCGCAAAGAGCTCATATAAGAACCACATATATTGGAGCGTGTGAAAATGTTAACACACAGAGCAGCAGGTAACATGGAGGTGGCACACACAGGCTGTCTGTAGGCAAGACACAGAAATAGCATACAGCTGCAGCAGGTACACACAAGGACGGGACGCAAGAGACTCACCTGACGCCAGTGCACGCGGGGCATGCACGGACAGGGGCTGCTACTGCATGCAGGTAGCACAGAAGCCATGTGGACCCAAGGAACGCAGGCAACACGCAGAAGCAGCCCACCCGCGTGAGTGCCCCTGTAGGCTGCGCACAGATGACAGGCAGTCAGTGCACCAGGTAACAGACGGGAAAACGCTAGAAGAACTACAGCCCTGCGGTACCACAAGATATACACTCAGGCTGAGCGCACAGAACTGAGAAAGGAGGCCCTGCATAAATAAAAGCGCAGTAAGGCTCTCAAAAGACATCAAAGTCAATTTCAGTTTTCTGGAACAAAATGCATTTTGTGGAACAGCTTTGCAATTAGCTTTCATTATCAACACCCAAATCCTTTTCACACCATCTCCATCAGTTCTTAATCATGGCTTCACATGGAGTGACACCTACCTCAGTTTTCATTAAAAGCTTATAATGTTCAAATACATTTAGAGGGAAAAGGAACATCCTATTTAAGGATAATTACATATGCTTTATAGTCCATTTACTGTACTTTATAGTGTGTATGAATGACCCAGCCCAGGTACCTGCCATGGGCCTTGCTTTGTTGCTGCAGGTGCTTGGTGGTCACAGTAATGAGCACCCTCCTGACTGGGTTGTCAAGAATCCATCACACTACAAGAAAAGAAAACTACAGGTAAATATTCCCAATGAATTGAGATGCAAAAATTCTCAATAAAACATTAGCAAACCAAATGCAGCATCACTTTAAAAAGAACACTCAACATTATCAAGTGGGATTTGTCCCTGGGATGCAGTGATGTTTCAACATATATGCAAATTTTCCAATGTGATACATCATAATAACAGAATAAAAGAAAAAAATCATTTGATAATAGAGCAGAAAAGGCATTTGACAGAATTCAACATCTGTTTGCGATTTTAAAAAATTATTTAAAAATTAGTTGCAGAAGGAAAGTACCTCAACATAATAAAGGCCATATATGACAGACCCACAGCCAACATCACACTCAGGGGTGAAAGGTTGCAAGCTTCCTGTGCGATCAGGAACAAGACAAAAGTGCCATTCTCACTATCTGTATTCAACTTTGTACTGAAAGTCCTAGTCAGAGCAATCAGGCAAGAAAAAGAAATAAAAGGTATCATCATTTGAAAGAAAGGAGTAAAATTATCTATATTTGCAGATGACATGATCTTATAATTCTATAGACTCCTCCAAAAAGTTAACTCTAACAAATTCAATAAAGTTGCAAGATACAAAATTAACATAAAAAATTAGTAGTATTTCTGTACACTAGCAGATTATCAGAGAAATAAAGAAACAATTCCACTTGCAATAACAGCAAAAACAATAAAATACTTGAAAATAAATTTAACCAAGGAGACAAAAGACCTATACACTAAAAACCACAAAGCATTGACCAAATAAACCAAAGACACAAATAGATGGAAAGTTATCCCATTTTTTAATTAGAAGAATTAAATAATTGCTAAAATGTCCATACCACCCAAAGCCATCTATAGAGTCAATGAAATTTCTATCAGGATTCCAATGGCAATTTTTACAGGAGTAGAAAAAAATATTAAAATGCATATGGGACCACAAAAACCTCAAATAGCCAAAGCAATCCTGAAAAGAAGAACAAAGCTGGAGCCAAGAATACTCAATGGAGAATAGATAGTCTGTTCAATAAGTAGTGCTGGGAACACTGGACTTTCACGTGTAAAAGGATGAAACTAGACCCATTTCTTACACTACTCACAAAAATTAACTCAAAATGAATAAAGACAAATATAAGAACTGAAATCATAAAACTAGAAGAAAACAAGGAACATGCTCCTTGATGTGGGTCTTGGCAATGAATTTTTGAACATGACACCCAAAGCTGAAACAACAAAATCAAAAATAAACAAATGCAGCCACATCAAGTAAAAAAGCTTTGAACAGCAAAACAATCAACATAATAAAAAGGCAGCCAATGGAATGGGAGAAAATATTTGCGAACTCTTGTTCCAGTTAATCTAACATTTGGAGGTCATAGAGTAAATGTGAGATGAGACAGAAGTCTCCGAAAAGCTGAGTCTGGGCTTCCCTGGTAACTCAGTGGTAAAGACTTTACCTGCCAATGCAGGAGACACAGGTTCAATCCCTGATCCAGGAAGATCCCACATGCCTCAGAGCAACTAAGCCCATGTACCCACAACTATTGAGTCAGTGCTCTAGAATCTGGGAACCACAGCTACTGAAACCGACGTGCTACAGCTACTGAAGCCCATGTACCTAGAGCCCACACTCCACAGCAAGTGAGGCCAACTCAGTGAGAAGCCAGAGCCCCACAGCTAGAGAGCAGCCCCCTCACCACAAGCAGAGAAAAGCCCACGCAGCAACAAAGGCCCAGCACCACCAAAAGTAAATGCATGAAATTATGCATTAAAAAAGCACAGTCTAATCAAACAGGTAAGGGAGGTGCGCATTTGCACACCATACATGCACACACACAGGATACCGAAGTGAATGATTCCTTGTCAAAATGCATGGCACAGGAAAGCTGAGACCCAAAATGCTGGGAAGAGATTGGCCAGTCCAGGGCCATGGCTTGTTGGGGAGGGAGTACAGCTGGAGCAGGTAGAACTATCTGGAACTTGAAGGATGACAGGTATTTCGTCATGTTGCCAGGTCTGCACACACAGTGACAGATCTGTATCATTGGTTCTTCTAATAACTGAACCTGCTTTTTTTTGATGAACCATCATCATACTATGAGGTCAGGTTATCTGGTTGCTCTCTTTGTTTTAAAATGGCTAAGTGACCCAAACCCAGCTAAATGAATCATTAAATCTCTTGCCAGAGACTGGCCGAAAGTGAACATGTAGCACTGGATGAACCAATGAGACTCAGTCCTGGAGTTTCCATTTAAATGGTTGAGAAAGAAGACGCTGAGTTTCCTTAAAAGATGCAAATATTAGTGTGACACAGATCCAAGCAGCTATCTTGATATCACCTGGGGACAGCCAATGGCATAATCAGATCTGCAGGATGGAAAAAAGGGGGAAAAAATCTTGATAATGTCATTTGAGTCTCTAGAGCGAGCATGCCTGAAGCCATTGCCTTGGATGTTTTTTGTTATATGAGCTACTTTCAGTTGTGTTTCTGCCACCTGAGATCGAATTTAAGAAAAATAAATCTGCCTGGTATTTGTCAATGCCCTGTCAGAATCTGTTTGGGGACTGGGAGTCAGAAGGAAACTCTCATACTAAGAATAAAGTTTTTAAAACCAGCTCTGGATCAGCTATCAATCATTCTGCAAAGAAAGAGCCCTATATTCAAAAACAGATTTGGGAACTCAGGTCTGACCATAGGGAACTTCCTCTTTTTCTTTCTCTTCCAGATAATGTGTAACTTAGAGGCTTTTATAAGCTAACAGGTTTATTAGCCTTAAACAGGAAGGTAGACACATAGTACTTCCCACCCCATCTGGGGAGTTTGTTCTGGGGAGCACACATTGAAAATAGGGCTTTACACACGCACGCACACAGGTGAATTACAAGGATCTTGACTTGAGAATCTGATTTTATTGCTGAAAACAACCCACTTCCAGTTGCTCAGGAAGTACTGCATCCTCCGAGTTCTCTGCCTTGAGCACAGCAGCCTCTTCCTCTGCTCTTTCTGCCAGTGAGGGGCTCAGGAATCCCAGCACAGGGTAGGGAGGCAGGGTATATCTGTACTCAGAGTCCAGTGTGAAGAAACTCGATCCAGGAGCAGGGCTGGTGTGCGTGCAAAAAGCTGAGACCACAGGTGTCTGCTCCATGAGGAAGCTCATGTCCCCGAGACCCCGCTCCTGGGGAACATAACCTGAGGACTCCATCAAGTGGACACTCCCAGGGTGCAGTGAGCATAGACCCAGCTACAGGCTCTGGAAGTACTGTGACTAAGCCCTGAGAGTGCTGAGATCTCTAGAGCAAAGCGGAGGAGCCAGGAGGAGCCAGCCTTCATTCTTGATGAGTATTGACATTAAGCGTTCACTGAGCCAACTAGTTTGGCTCCCACAGAGTAAAGACTCTGAATGGATGAAGCCCAGGGATTTGCAGAGCATCAGGTCATCAAGACCACAGGGGAGGGACAGGACCACTAACTTCAGCTGCTCTGCAGGCTTCTGCTGGAGCTGATGGAAAACAAGAATGATTTTAGGGTCAGCCAAACATCAAAGGACAGAAATGGTATGGACCTAACAGAAGCAGAAGATATTAAGAAGAGGTGGCAAGAATACACAAAAGAACTACACAAAAAAAAAGATATTCAAGACCCAGATAATGATGATGGTGTGATCACTCACTTAGAGCCAGACATCCTGGAATGCAAAGTCAAGTGGAACTTAGGAAGCATCACTACGAACAAAGCTAGTGGAGGTGATGGGATTCCAGTGGAGCTATTTCAAATCCTAAAAGATGATGCTGTGAAAGTGCTGCACTCAATATGCCAGCAAATTTGGAAAACTCAGCATGGCCACAAGACTGGAAAAGGTCAGCTTTCATTCCAATTCCAAAGAAAGGTAATGCCAAAGAATGTTTAAACTACATACAATTGCACTCATCTCACACGCTAGTAAAGTAATGCTCAAAATTCTCCAAGCCAGGCTTCAACAGTACGTGAACCATGAATTTCCAGATATTCCAGCTGGATTTAGAAAAGGCAGAGGAACCAGAGGTCAAATTTCCGACATCTGTTGGATCACTGAAAAAGCAAGAGAGTTCCAGAAAAACATCTACTTCTGCTTTATTGACTATGCCAAGCCTTTGACTGTGTGGATCACAATAAACTGTGGAAACTTCTTAAAGAGATGGGAATACCAGACCACCTGAACTGCCTCTTGAGAAATCTGTATGCAGGTCAGGAAGCAACAGTTAAAACTGGACATGGAAACTAGTACAGCCACTATGGAGAACAGTGTGGAGATTCCTTTAAAAAGTGGAGATAGAACTGCCTTATGATCCAGCAATCCCACTTCTGGGCATACACACCGAGGAAACCAGAATTGAAAGAGACACGTGTACCCCAATGTTCATCAAAGCACTGTTTATAATAGCCAGGACATGGAAGCAGCCTAGATGTCCATCAGCAGACGAATGGATAAGAAAGCTGTGGTACATATACACAATGGAGTATCACTCAGCCATTAAAAAGAATGCATTTGAATCAGTTCTAGTGAGGTGGATGAAACTGGAGCCTATTCTACAGAGTGAAGTAAGCCAGAAAGAAAAACACCAATACAGTATACTAACACATATATATGGAATTTAGAAAGATGGCAACAATAACCCTGTATGCGAGACACCAAAAGAGACACAGATGTATAGAACAGTCTTTTGGACTCTGTAGGAGAGGGAGAGGGTGGGATGATTTGGGAGAACGGCATTGAAACATGTATAATAGCATATATGAAACGAATCGCCAGTCCAGGTTCAATGCATGATACTGGATGCTTGGGGCTGGTCCACTGGGACGACCCAGAGGGATGGTACGGGGAGGGAGGAGGGAGGGGGGCTCAAGATGGGGAACACGTGTATACCTGCAGTGGATTCATGTTGATGTATGGCAAAACCAATACAATATTGTAAAGTAACCTCCAATTAAAATAAATAAATTTATATTAAAAATAATAAAGGATATAAGAAAGTAAAAAAATAAAATTAGGAACAAGACAAGGATGTTCACTCTCACTACTCTTATTCAACATGGTATTGGGAGGCCTAGTTAGGCAAAGAAAAGAAATAAAAAGCATCCATATTGGAATGGAAGAAGTAAAACTGTCACAATTTTCAGATGACATGATTTTGTATGTTGAAAACTCTGAAGATGTCACTTAAAAACTATAGAGATAATAAATACAGTAAAGCTGCAAGGTATAAATATCAATATGAAAAAGTCTGTTGTGGACATAGACAATGAACTGACCATTGTTGGCAGGAAGGATGGGGGGAAGGGATAGTTTTATTCAATTCACATAAAATTTAAAAACAGAAAAAACCCATGATGACAGAAATATATGTAATGGTTATCTTTAATTCAGGGTTACCAGGGAGCATTTCAAGGAACCGGTCACATTCTACATTGTGAATTGGCTTTGTGGATGTGTTCATGTTGTTCAAATACATCAAGCTACACATGTGTGAGCTGTCACTTCCCTGTATGTATATTTTATTTCTATTTTTAAAATGTTTTAAAAAAAACTGGACATGGAACAACAGACTGGTTCAAAATAGAGAAAGGAGTACTTCAAGGCTGTATATTGTCTCCCTGCTTATTTAACTTTTATGCAGAGTACATCATGAGAAACGCTGGGCTTGATGAAGCACAAGCTGGAATCAAGATTGCCAGAAGAAATATCAAGAACCTCAGATATGCAGATGACACCACCCTTCTGGCAGAAAGTGAAGAACTCAACAGCCTCTTGATGAAAGAGAAAGAGGAGAGTGAAAAAGTTGGCTTCAAACTCAACATTCAGAAAACGAAGATCATGGCATCCAGTCCCATCACTTCATGGCAAATAGATAGGGAAACAGTGGGAAAAATGAGAGACTTTATTTTGGAGGGCTCCAAAATTACCACAGATGGTGACTGCAGCCATGAAATTAAAAGACACTTGTTTCCTGGAATAAAAGCTATGACCAACCTAGATAGCATGTTAAAAAGCAGAGACATTACTTTGCCAACAAAGATCTGTCTAGTCAAAGGTATGGTTTTTCCAGTAGTCATGTATGGATGTGAGAGTTGGACTATAAAGAAATCTGAGCACCTAAGACTTGGTGCTTTTGAACTGTGATGTTGGAGAAGACTCTTGAGAGTCCCTTGGACTGCAAGGAGATCCAACCAGTCCATCCTAAAGGAGATCAGTCCAGAATATTCATTGTAAGGACTAATGCTGAAGCTGAAACTGCAATACTTTGTCCACCTGAGGCAAAGAACAGACTCATTTGAAAAGACCCTGATGCTGAGAAAGATTGAAGGCAGGAAGAGAAGGGGACAACAGAGGATAAGACGGTTGGATGGCATCACCAACTCAACAGACATGAGTTTGAGTAAACTCCAGGAGTTGGTGATGGACAGGGAGGCCTGGCGTGCTACAGTCCATGGAGTGGCAAAGAGTCAGACACAACTGAGTGACTGAACTGAACTGAACTGAAACATCTTGCATGGAGTTTTCATCTCCATCTGGAATTCAATATATCCTGTTCTGTCTAGAACCCATCCATCCTTTGTGGTGAGGACGATTTTAGACTCTCACTTACCTTGACTAAAATTTTGAAATTGCAATGAAAGGGAAATGGAAAACAGAACTTACTGGCAAGATGCCTAATAAATTAGTCTGAGTAACAGCCAGCTTTGTGCCAAGTCAGAGTATGTCTGCAACCCAAACACATTTTCCCTTGTTCTACCCACAAACAAATGCAAAATTCTTCCATAGTTGGACTTGATGACTGTGAATTTGCCCTACTACCTTCCTACCTTCTATGTCTCCAGATACTTGGAAGATAATCCGTGTCAGGGTGAGTGGCCAGGTCAGAATGTCAGTGGTCTGTGTTTCTGGGAGGCCATGAGATCCCTTCTTGATCCCAACAGTGGGACCAAGCTTCCTGGTTGAAACCCAGGCTCTGCTGATCCAGAGCTGGGTGATGTTGGGCAAGTCAGTTTACCTCTCTGAAGCTCAGCTGCCTCATTTGTAAAATGGGACTCATAAGAGTCCTTGCCACAAATGTCACTGTGAAAACTAAATATGCGTTTTATCATTCCTGGTAAATGATATGTACTCAATGAATGCTAATGGGAGGATAACGGAGGAGGATAAAGAGTTTTCAGATGTATAGTGTTTAAAATAAGTAAGCCGAGCCTTAAGATCCCTATTGATCATTAGTGAGTTAAGGAACTCACTCATGCAACAAGAGATTACGGGGATGATTCAATAACATAACGCATGCAAAGTTCTTAACCCAGCCCAGTATGCAAACAATTAAACCGCAGCACCCAACAGATGTTAACTGCAAACATGATCATGGTGACAGTGAAAGTAATAATAATGATGGTGACGTGATGAAGTGATAGACGTGGAGGATGATGGATGAGAATAAGGAGGCTCTCTAACAGAGCACCTAAAGAAGCTGTATGTGTGACCTTGCTAATGACCATTGGGCCTAGATGGTACTTAACGTATCCATTAAGCACCAGGTATTGTGCTCAAAATTTGTCCTGTATGCGTGCATACTAAGTCATTTCAGTCAAGTCTGACTCTATGCGACCCCATGGACTTCAGCCCACCAGGCTCCTCTGTCCATGGGATTCTCCAGGCCAGAATACTGGAGTGGGTTGCCATGCCCTCCTCCAGTGGATCTTCCTGACCCAGGGATCAAACCCACATCTCTTAAGTCTACCCTGCATTGGCAGGAGGGTTATTTACCACTAGTGCCACCTGGGAAGCCCCTGAAATTTGTGTACAAAGATATTCTCTGCAGCATTGAAGATAGCAAAACAGAACTGGTTCAAACACTCAATAGAAAGTAGAGACTGGGAGGCTATTTCCCCAAAGTCACAGCTGCAGAACAAGCTACAGAGGCTAGATGAGCGTGTGTATCAAGAGAAAGTTCACAGATGGCAGAATGAGGAACATGGCAGCAGGATGGAGAAAGCAGTGAGTGGGCTTTGGAGCCAAATACCTGGTTCCTTTGCGGGGCCACTCCCAACCAGTTGTGCAGCCTCAGGGAACTAGCTAAATGCCTCTGTGCCTTCATGTTCTCATCGTGGAAACTAGTAGAACTTCCTCATTAAGCTATCGTGAGGACTACATGAGACCTGTCCATGTGTATGGAAAATAAGTCACGCAAGGCATGAAGCTAATCCCTACAATAATCTATTATTATTAACCAACTCCAATCCCCATTTCTTTTTCCTCTGTTACCAGCTTCTGAACTGTGAGATACCAACAAGACAGTGCATGAAATTTCAGAATCCTGATCCCATCTTAATGAAATACACCTTGGGGGAGTTCAAGCTTTTGCCTTTGAAAATAGGTGCTTTTCAAACAGATCAGACTGTGCTGTCTTCATCAAGATTTTTACAGTGATAAGTGAAATCTCCTAATTCCTATGAAAGACATGAAGTGTGAGCAAGAAAAAATTGGTTGTTTCAAGCTGCTGGAATTTCATGGGCTATTTGTTCCTGCAGCACAATACAGCCTGGGATGCGCCTCCAGCTGTCGTGGCACTATGTAATATTTCTTCCTGGTAGGATCCAGAATTGGCTGATTAAATTCCACCTTCCTGCTGAACATGAGCTCCTAAAAGAAATCAGGTAGCATCACAGAAGAAAATAAAGCACACACACACATCTCTTCCATTCCCGAGAGTGTGAGCATGTGCAGTATTGTTTTCTCTCAGTCACTCAGTCCTGTATGAATCTTTTTGACCTCGTGAATTACAGCACACCAGGCTTGAAGAGGAACAAAAAAGCCTCCTGATGAAAGTGAAAGAGGAGAGTGAAAAAGTTGGATTAAAGCTCAACATTCAGAAAACTAAGGTTATGGCATCCGGTCCCATCACTTCATGGGAAATAAATGGGGAAACAGTGGAAACAGTGGCAGACTTTATTTTGGGGGCTCTAAAATCATTGCAGATGGTGATTACAGCCATGAAATTAAAACATGCTTACTCCTTGGAAGGAAAGTTATGACCAACCTAGATAGCATATTCAAAAGCAGACATTACTTTGCCAACAAAGGTCCATCTAGTCAAGGCTATGGTTTTTCCAGTGGTCATGTATGGATGTGAGAGTTGGACTGTGAAGAAAGCTGAGCACTGAAGAATTGATGATTTTGAACTGGGGTGTTGGAGAAGACTTTTGAGAGTCTCTTGGACTGCAAGGAGATCCAACCACTCCATTCTAAAGGAGATCTTTTTTTTTTTTTCTTTTCATAGGTGATTATTACTAATTTTTTTTAGTTTTTTATTTTTTTAATTTTAAAATCTTTAATTCTTACATGCGTTCCCAAACATGAACCCCCCCCCCTCTTCCCCATAACATCTCTCTGGGTCACCCCATGCACCAGCCCCAAGCATGCTGTATCCTGCGTCAGACATAGACTGGCGATTCAATTCTTACATGATAGTATACATGTTAGAATGCCATTCTCCCAAATCATCCCACCCTCTCCCTCTCCCTCTGAGTCCAAAAGTCCGTTATACACATCTGTGTCTTTTTTCCTGTCTTGCATACAGGGTCGTCATTGCCATCTTTCTAAATTCCATATATATGTGTTAGTATACTGTATTGGTGTTTTTCTTTCTGGCTTACTTCACTCTGTATAATCGGCTCCAGTTTCATCCATCTCATCAGAACTGATTCAAATGAATTCTTTTTAACGGCTGAGTAATACTCCATTGTGTATATGTACCACAGCTTTCTTATCCATTCATCTGCTGATGGACATCTAGCTTGTTTCCATGTCCTGGCTATTATAAACAGTGCTGCAATGAACATTGGGGTACATGTGTCTCTTTCAATTCTGGTTTCCTCGGTGTGTGGGTGTTCACTGGAAGGACTGATGCTAAAGCTGAAACTCCAGTACTGTGGCCACCTGATGCAAAGAGCTGAGTCATTGGAAAAGACTCTGATGCTGGGAGGGGTTTGGGGCAGGAGGAGAAGGGGATGACAGAGGATGAGATGGCTGGATGGCATCACCAACTCGATGGACATGAGTGTGAGTGAACTCCGGGAGTTGGTGATGGACAGGGAGGCCTGGCGTGCTGCAACTCATGGGGTTGCAAAGAGTCGCACAAGACTGAGCGACTGAACTTAACTGAGGCTTCCTTGTCCTTCACTATCTCCTGGAGTTTGCTCAAATTGATGTCCATTGAGTCAGTGATCCTTCGTCTCATTTTCTGTCACCCCCTTCTCTTATCCTCAATCATTCCCAGTATCAGGGTCTTTTCCAAGGAGTTGGCTCTTTGCATCAGGTGACCAAAGTACTGGAGCTTCAGCTTCAATCAGTCCTTCCAATGAATAGTCATGGTTAATTTCCTTTAGGATTGATGGGTTTCACCTCCTTGCTGTCCAAGGGACTTCTCCAACACCACAGTTGGAAAACATCAATTCTTTGGTGCTCAGCCTTCTTTATGGCCCAACTCTCACATCCATGCATGACTACTGGAAAGACCATAGCAGGTACTCACCGGTGCTGTCCTCTCCTGACTGCCTCATGGACACTCTAGAAGATGGGGTGTATAGAAGGTGTCTAGAAGACACCTCTATCCACTGCACACTCGCTCACACTGGGCCTGGCATCTGAAGAACAGCCAGTGGAAGGTGTCCTCTGGTCTTTCCCACCAGCTTCAGGTGTTGTTCAGGGTCAGGGTAAGAGAAGGGAGGAAACCTGAAGGCCTGTCCCTACAGCATTATCTCCCTGTGTCCTGAGCCAGCCACCAGCTCCTTCCTAATTAGTATCACAGGTAGAGAGAGCCCAGACACCTGCAGACTCAATGTACTTAGGCTCAGAGCCAATTCTAACCTATCAGAACTAAGGGCACAGCTTCTAAGCTGCTGATGAAATTAATTAAGGGAAAACTGACAGGAAGACAGATGGAAGCTGCAGGTTTGCTAGATTCTGGCCCAGCACGCTGTCGGCATGGACCTGCAGGCTTGGTATCCTCCAAGGGTCAGACTGGTGATGTGAGCTGCCCAGCTCCAGCAAAGTGCCATCAGAAAGGGACAGAGTCCAGGGTGCCAGGTCTTATAGCAGCTCAAGAAAAACCAGATGCTAAAGTTGTCAACAAAGACGATATCACACGGGCTGGACTGAGCTGGTAGGTCACAGTCTTCTGACCTTGAATTACGGGCTGTGAGAAATGGGTGCCCCTCAGCATAGACCTGGGTGAGGTGAGTTCCACAAAGGCTCCTAGTTCAATTCAATTGAGTCCTCTGAGGTTAGTGGAGCTTGTGGGGTGGAGGAGAAGAGGAGAGCATATGCTCTAAAAACCCACTCAGAGTGAGACCTGTGGGGGTCACACTGAAGGACCCAGCAGAGCTGGCTGCAACTCCCAAGCATGGTGAACCAGGGAGGAAGTAACCTCGAGTCCAGATTCCTCTGATCTTCCTGTGTTCTTCTCTGGGGATCCTAACCCAGATCGAAGCTCTTCAACTTCACTGGCTTCAGCCAGTCACTCTGCCCTGGGGAGTTCCAGCATGTTCTGTGATCACCCATTTCCCTCCCAAGCTCAGCACCAATGTGATGTCTGTCATCCAGTGTTCCACCTGCCTGAGCTCCTGAGGCTGCTGTAGTCACCCAGCACCTGTGACAAACAGGCCCCATGGAGGTGATGAGGTAGGGGAGCCATTGGGAGCCCAAGGAGTGTAGCCACTGCTGGAAATGCTGACACTTTCCACAGACCTTGTTCAGAGGGATAGATTTACTGGGGGGGACAGGGAGGGGACAGGGAGGATGCTGGGGGTTCCATCAAGAAAATAAAAATCTGAATTTATGAAACAAACCTAAAAGCTGATTATCTACATTGCCACCTGTGAGAGCTTCCGTTTACAGAACATCTCCTTTTGGCATGTGTATTTGAGTTTGAAAACCAGGTTGCCACTGCTCAGAAATGAGCAAACTGCTGGGGCACTGGGTCCAGCTCTCATATCCAGCTGTGCGTGGACTCAATAAAGTTTTCAACCTTTCTTTTTTTTTTAATTTCCCTGCTTTTAAGTCACCAGGCGTATTCTCCACCTAGCCATTTCCCTATCTGATCTCAGTGGATCCCAGATTAAGAGTCAGTCCTCAGCTGAAGTGGGGAAGGAGGTAAAAGGTCCTGGTCTTCATAACTCTGCCTGTCTTGGTTTTCAAAAGACTGTTTAAAAGCACTGTAATCCCTTTTTTGTCAGGAGTGCATCTATTGAAAAATGGAATATTCAGATTTTCAATAAAAGATATAACAATTTTAAGCAATAAGATAACGCAAAATGACGAAGAGACAGTTTGTCTACGAACCAACATCCACTCTCCTCCTTTCTTCCCAGGAGTTTCCACCTCTCTCTAGCGGCCTCCTGTCCAGTAACCCCACCCTGACTCCCGCCATCTAGTTGCTCCTCGAAGTCCAAGGCCTCCCTCTTCCATCCTCCCAGAGGAGTAATGAAGACATCCACTGCAGGAAGACCAGTGGGGTGGGGGTAGGGTGTGTTTTACCTCCAATTTTTCATCAAAGGAATTATACCTGCCAGCTCAAAGCATAAAAACGAATCTGTTATCTTCTTGCACGGTGAGGACTGTGAAAACTAAAAGTATTTAGAGAAAATCAGAAACAAGTAACAGGTCGCCAACGTCTGGTAGATGCTTTACAGCAAATGCCAGAATGCCAGGTATCAATTATACGGCCTAACCCTCCTGTAGGAAAGAGTTCTCACCTACTGGCCAGGACTCCTCAGGACTGACAAACACAAAGCTAAACAAACAAACCAAGAGGTCTTTGTCATAAATTGTCCAGTGAGGCTCTCTTTCCCATTCTGCCCTTCCTGGGGCAGGGGTGCCAAGAAGGACGTGAAGATGAAGGCACGCCTGCCGTACCCCACCCCACCCCACGCCACCCTATCCTAGCCAACCCTAGTCCCACCTACTCCATCCTATCCCATAGTAGTGGTGGTACTTGCTGTCCTTTGATCCAAATACCTTGATCTCCAACTTGAAGAGATACAACCCTTCTACTAGCATCCACGCAAAGGCACTCAGGAAGAAGTAGTGCAAGAGCATGGCCAGCACCTAGCTCCGAGCCTAGGATCAAAGGAATGCATAGAAACTAAGCTCTCTCAGGGTGTGAGTCATAGGTGCTTGCTGTTGTCTCAAAACGTCCCTGCACCGATTTTCTGCCAGGGGTGGGGGCGGCGTGTAGAGGTGAGACAACTTCTGGTCAGGTGACCTCATTTTCTTTCTGGGAAGTCCCCTCTTGCCGGTCTAGTGGAGCAATTTAGGGGGAGCACATGCCTCAGGAAGTTGCCAATCACTGCTCCAGGCCCCTCCCCCAACCAGACACAGTGATTGGTGATTGGTTCAGGAGAGGGCAGGGACTCAGGCCTGGCCAATCAGCATAATCATTTCCACCCCTGAAGCAGGATTGGCTGGCAGGGGCAGGGCGCATGACCCTCCCAGTCCAATGAGGTGGATTGTGAGGTGGGCAGAACTGCCAGGGAGTCAGTGAGAGAGACAAAGGCTTTGGGCCCAAGTGGGCGGGGCAGCAACCAACGGAGAGAAGAGACCTGTGTGGAGAAAGCACCACAGGCCAGCCAGGGCGCCAGCTCGCAGTAAGTGTGGTGTGCTCCTATTTAGTTCAGACCTGGGGGAGGGCGCTGATGTGGGGATGGGGGCAGGGGACACAGGGCACCACACCCGTGTCCACATGGGACCCAGAGAAGGGCACACCCTAGGAGGAGGACTAGGTGTGGAAGGGAATGAGAAGGTAAGAAGAGGGAAGTGGAGGGGAAGGGGTGAAGGAAGGGGTGAAAGAAATCTTTTAAATGGAGAAAAATAAAAGAATTAAAGACAGAAATCTGGTACTCTACCAAATTTGGGGTGAAGGAAAGTACAGCATTCATTTCAGGGTCATGCAAGGAGACTGCTTGGCCTGCTCATGCGCCAAAAGACTGGAACTCCCTGATGGCTTTCAGGGAAGCGTTTTTAAAAGGCAAAGTGATGGAGAAGGTCTCAGGTAGGTGATCAGCTTGTAGACATCCTTCTGATTAGTTGGTGATGAGGTAAAGGTGATATTTTAGGAATCAACATCATCCCTTCCAGAACATCCTTTCCAGCTGGTCCAGGATCTAGTGCTTGTGGGTGGCATACAGTTAGCTTCTTTGACTGGTGGCGGGCTTCAGTATCTGCAAAACAACTCAAGGGTTTGGCTCAGAATAGTATCAATAGCCCTTGAGGAGGAACTAAAGGTCCTTGACTTTGTTTTATGGCTAAACTGTTATTTTTGTCTTACTTGTCTGTTTTCCTTTGGTTCTGCATTTTCTGACTTCTCTGATTAAATTTGCTCTTTGGAATCTGGGGAAAGCCTAGGGAACTAATGTTCTAATACAAACAAGAGAAAGGGACACAGGACAGGGGTTCTGTGCCCAGGAAGGCCCCAGGTGTCCTGCTCAGTTGCAAACACGGAGACAGCATGATTTCTGTCGGATACACCAAGTCCTATTCTTACAGTATTCAGCAGTCTGCTAATTTTCAGGATAAAAAATGTGTACTTGATACCTTGGTTTCCTGTTTGGAGTCACAAAACTATTCCATTTGGTCATTAAGTGCAGATATCAAATATACACAGTCCTTGTCTTTGTGGTCCCTGCACCAAGTGGCCCCATGCCTTCTATGTCCAGCTGCTCCTTCCCTATGACTCTGCACTGGTTCCCTGTTCTCTTTGTTTTCTCCCTCCTCTGGATCACCTTTGGGAGATGTGACCACACTCTCATGGACACAGCTGGGGGTGGGGATGCTGTGATCATGGTGTCCCCACCCTTAGCCGAGAGGTGAGCATGCACCCAGGCCGTCACTCGCTCACATAAGTCTTCGTGAAATGTTCGCTTTTTAGCATGGATAATTTCAATCCATTTTCAAGTAAACCTTCCCTGGCAATGAAGATGTGACTTGCTCCCACGAAGACACCCACAGACTGTCTAAATCTGGTGTCACCTCCATCAAGTGGTGACAGGTTTGGAGAAAAAGTTATATTTAATCACAAGTGACTCCATGACTTTATTTTTTAAACCTTGTAGATTGAACCACTTTACTTCCTCCCTCTCCCCCACACGCTCACAAAAACACTTCTTGCTGAACTTTTACCCCCCATCTGCCCACTCCCACCACCCAACAGACCCACCCGCATCACAGAGAAAGGCAGCTTGCTCTTTAGTTCTCAGTATGTAATGGCTCCAGAGGTGGAAACTGTGATCTGAGGTCATCCAGGCTCCCAGTCATGGTCACACAAGAACACAGTGCCACCTGAGCATAGGTAAATGGCATCAGACATGAGGGAACTAGAACATCCTACAGCCACCAGCGTGCCAGGAGCTGGAGGCAGGAATGTTCCAGAGTAATGGCTGCAGAGCCTGATCTGAGAGTCAGTCTCCATACACTTTGTCAGTGCTGAGCCCTCAGCGGCACTCAGTGCATCCACCCTGGGCTGGCGTTTCTAAGATGTTGATGCCCTGAGGGGGACATCCATGGAGAGCTTCTGACCTTCCTCTCTAGAGCATGGGCCCCTGGGGGTGGGCTCAATCAGATGGCTGCAAGGGCAGCCCCCTGTGAGGCCCTGCCTGAGCCGTCAGGGCCTGTCTCTGCCCACCCAACCCCGCATCAGCCTGGGAAGCCCACAGCAGTTATGGTGATTCATAAACATCTCTCTGATGGGAGGTTCCACATGGGGCCTAGGCAGCTACTCCTCTTGGGGACCCTCGGGAGCTGTGAGCCCAAGAACAACGTCACCCAGATGGACCAGTGACTCCTCACAGGGACACAGACCCAGAACAAGCATGTGTGGGGAGAGCTGAGCCCAGGGAAAGCTGAGAACCAGACCCATCCCACCTACACTCGAGGGCCCATTTCCTCCTGTGAGCTGACCTGATGGCCAGTGCCGGGGAGAGCTGTGCCCAGCCCCAGGGACACCCAGCACATGTGGGAGGTGACACAGTTCTGTGTGACCCTTGACACAAAGCAGAGCTGCATCACTGGGTCACTCTTTCCAAGGCCAGCTGCGGGAAGAGCTTCCTCACAGTACAGGGTGGGGTGTAAATTTGCCCGTCCTCACTCATAAATTCCACCAGTGGCACTCCAGGGGTCTTCCCCAGCTCCCACCTCCATGCCCAGGAAGGCAACTGAAAACAGCAGCTATTAATTTCAGAAACCCTGGTGTGTGTGTGTGTGTGCGTGTGTAGCAAAAAGTCAAACTTGCACTTTGGAGACAGTTTCCTGCCCCCTCTCATCTCCACCAAGGACCCCCACAGGCTGCGGGGTGGGATACGGACAAGGTCAAGAAGAGGGTGGGGAGGCTTCTTCCACCATAGTCCACGTGAGGACCGTGGGCAGTCAAGACTTGGCTGTCACCCATCTCCCTGACTCCCTAATGGAGCTGCAGTGGAGGGTGGCCTCCAGCACATCTTCTATGTCCCTCAACTCACGTGTGTCTTGCATTGGGCATACCCTGAACACTCATTTCAGCCCTCAGGTTCTGATCGTGGGTATTGAGTCCTAGAATGGGGACTGTTTACCCAGGGTACTGAGTGGGGTCTGGGCATCTGGGATAAGAAAACCCCACACCTCACCAACTAAGTGGAGCAGCACTTCTTAAAAAGGGAAGCCAGGATTGAACCCACTCACACGTGTATCATTTGGGGTGGGGGGAGGCGGGCTGGGACACTGAGGACCCACAGGCTCTGTGCTCGGACCTTCCTGACATCCCGTTCACCCCAGGTTGCTTCTGGATCCTCAGTGTGTGATCAGGGCACTCGAGGGCACCCCAAAGGCCCTGAACCATGGCCCCCATGCCCTCACCCTATCCAAATGCCTCCTGAATCCCCCCCTCCCCCAGCCTCCAGGCCCACCAGCCAATCGAGACCCCTGTGGGCTTGAGTCGGTCAGTCCTGTCTGTAGACAGATGCATCCTGACCGCACGATGGCCCGAGAGGACCAACATTTGACACACGTTTGTTCTCATCCTCAGAGGACAGCTGGGCCTCAGTCCCAGATGGACCCCGGCCTCCCGACCTGCCTTCCCTCCACGTGCAGCTGAGCACAGCTGGAGACACTGGGAGGGGGCTTGTGCAGGACACATCAGCACACCCACGGCCATCAGGACCGGGTCAGAGATGCCCACCAAGGACCCCATCCAGAGGCCTGGGGAAGGCAGAGTCGCACACCTGCAGGAAACTTGAGTTTTTCCCGCCGTCACTGTTCCTGTGGAGTTCTGGGCCCAGGGACAGGTCTGGTGACAGAAGAGAATTAAATTCTAAATGTAGAGAATTAAATTCTAAATGTGATCCTCTGTGGTTCCAGACCCAAGTCCTCTCTCCTCACGGGTCCAGTGTGAGCTGAGCCCCACCAGCCTCCTGATTCTCACATTCCCAGTTTACATTCAGCATGTAAACCTGCGAGGCAGGTGAGGGAAACATGCAAAGAGGACATTGCTTTGCTGCTTTCAGCAAAAACACAAAGGAAAAAACTTGTGAAGTTACACAGAGATCTGGAATTAGAACGGCTTCAAATTGAACAGAAAATGTTCTCACATCATCCCCGTGGCCCAGGTAACAGGAGTCAGGAAGGTCTCAGTGGACAATGCGCTCACATGAGCTATACACGTCCCCAGGCCAGTTCCTGCATGTGGCATTTACAGCTGCGATGTCTCAGAGAGATGGGTCCCAGGGAAGGTGGAATGCAGGACAGAAAACAGAAGCAGAAAGAGGGGGGAGTGTATGAAAACAACGGTGGCTAAGCCCTCCTGGGGCAGGACGGCCCAGGAAGAAGCCCATCCCTGAATGTGCTACAAAACCTTTCACTGTGGCTTCTGCCTGCCCCACCCTGTGCCAAAATAAACCCCCAGGCCGTCCTGAAGAAGCAAGACCTTTCATTTCACACACAAGTGGCAGCTCGTCCTGCTGCCCACGTTGACTGGCCATTACATGTCTTGGTGATGCTGGGTCACTGTGATGTGTCCTGGGGACATAAGGAGGTGTCACTGTCATGCAGTGGGACATACGGGAAGAAGCTATTGTAATGGGGCCAGAGGACACCATGAGGGAAACTGCCAGGGGGACAGAAACCCTGAGGGCCCTCAGGACACTGAAGCTCCAAGAGATTAAATATCCCTCCTGAGGGTACCCAGCGAATAGACAGAGCTGAGGTTTGAACACAGGCCAGATGCTCCAGGGCCCGCACCCTCCCACTCACGATATGGGGAGCTCATGGGCCAAGCAGCAGTTACTCAGAGTGGAAGGGACAGGATACAGAATCCAGAGGAGCCTGGGGGATGTTGGGATTCTTTGCACTGAGTGGGTGGGAAGAAGGATGGATGGAGCTGCTGCTTTGCAGGCTGTCTGTGCTGTCACCTGGATGACTGCATGACTTCCCTACTTGGGTGTAAGGACAAGTCACTCTTCCAGCGTTCCCTGTGAGAATATGGGAGAACTGTACCCCCTTTTGTCATGTGGGGACACTGAGACCCAGAGAGGCAGGGATGTGTTTGGTGGGTAGGGGGGTGGGTCAGGGACAGAGGAGAAGGCAGGTGGAAAGGTCACAGAGCCTAGATATGAAACAACACTAAACACTGATTGCTATGTATCTTTAACTCAACTGTATTAAATAATATATAAAGTCAGCTCATCGGTCACACTGCCACATTTTAACTTCTCAGCAGCACACAGGCCTGTGATTGCCATTTTGGACAGCACAGCATAGATGGAGGCCCTGAAGAGTGTGAGCAGAGGAGGACCTGGTCTGACATTCAGGGTGAAGAGCGCCCCCCAGGCTGGTGCAAGGGGAGATAATTGCAGGGGTCTGAGTGGAAGTAGAAGTTGGTGGACCTTGTACAGGATCTAGACGAATGATGGTCCTGTGTGACAACTGCCATGTGGGGCAGGCAGGAAAGTGGCTGGACAATAAAGATGTTCTAAATGTATGAGGATTTTCTGGAAGACGGCATATGCAGTTCAGGGCTTTGACTTAACCAACTGGAAGAGTGGAGCTGTAAGTGACAGGTCCTGCCCAGATCCCTTGGATGGAAAAGAATATGGGTGAGTGGACTTGCGGTGAAATCACATCTCAGTCCTTGAACATCAGGCAGAGACTTGGCTGTGGAGGTCCATGGCTCAGGAGGAACAGAGTTTATCAGAAGGAAGGGTCATAGTAGGGAGCTGAACAGCCAGCATTCACAGTTTCAGGATGGATACCTGTGTTCTGGACACAGGAACATTCTGAGCCTCATGTTATCCATCTGCAAAATGGGGAGAATAATTCCTGACCCTTCTGCCCTAGTGAGAATTTTTTAGGGATAAAAGAAGGGATGGCACAGAAAGATTTGGAGACTTAACCAAGATAAGACATGAGATAACTCCAGGGTAAGATTATTATTATCTTCACTGGATGTAGTCAAATTTAGTTTTTTATTTTAATGATTTTGATTTGAGAAAGAAGTATCAATTTATGAAGCATCTGTGACAGTAAATAGATCTCCGCAGTGAAGACTTTTCCTAATTACCTGTAGCCATCTGTGATTGATGAGCAGACAGTAAGGGTGGGAGGAATGTAAGAGCAGGCATCATTTAATCACATCTCCTTGTAAATAATTCAGGGGCTGAGGCCACTTCTGGGACTGAAGCAGTCATCTTTGCCTATCGTGGTACATATTTTCTGTATCTACAGGAGACAAAGATGAAGCCAAAGAACAGGAGCCAAGAGGGCACTAAGAGGTCCTGCTTCCAAGCCTCTGTCTCTGCAGCCTGAGCCACACCTCTCTGACCATCCCATAAGGACTAGGTCATCTTTCTAGACACTTGGGCCAATACAGACCTGGAATGCATTCCCTTCACCACCTTCTTGCCAAGCTGGGTGGATGCATTCAAAACATTTCATGGTCCTTGCTGTTATACAAATCTTGTCAAGCTAATTAGCTATGGGGGTAGGGTAGTTAGGTAGTTTTTTGTTTGCAAAAGTAGGCAAATAAAAAACTATATATTATGCTTGACTGATGCTAAAGCCAAAACTCCAACACTTTGGCCACCTCATGTGAAGAGTTGACTCATTGGAAAAGACCCTGATGCTAGGAGGGATTAGGGGCAGGAGGAGAAGGGGATGACAGGATGAGATGGCTGGATGGCATCACTGACTCGATGGACATGAGTTTGAGTGAACTCTGGGAGTTGGTGATGGACAGGGAGGCCTGGCGTGCTGCGATTCATGGGGTCGCAGAGTCGGACACGACTGAGCGACTGAAATGAACTGAACTGAACTGATACTTGGCCCAAGGCTAACTTTCTAATTAAAGTAGACTTGAGTTGGATCATCAAACAAAAGTAAATAAATGATCAATAAATTTATGTGCATATATGTTCAGAGAGGAACAGCAGGAGGTAAGATGAGACCCAGCAGAGCAATTGCCAGCCATTAAATGAGCACAGGGTGCAGGTCCCAGAAGTAGCGAGGAGGCAGGGAGTGAAGCCAGAAGTGGGGAGTGAAGAGGGGAAATGGGTCTCGAGTCTTCTGGAAGGCAGGTGTGTGTTTGTTAAAGAAGTTGTCTCTGCCTGCCACTTAGAGCTAATGTTTTCTTCTCTTTCTTTTCCTTCCTATGATAAATGTCTGCCCTGAATCAGAGCACAGGTCACAGGTCATAGTGGCTCCATCGGGGTACATTTTAGGTCTAGTGTACTGTCCTCTAGAGCCTGGCTATGAGATGGCACCAAAGAGAGAAAATCTGCCCAGATGTGGATAGATCCCTGACCTCACGCAAGTTGTCTCCTGGTAAGCAAGAACAAGTCGTCCGAAGCCTGTGTGACACAAGGTTTCCCAAGGTGTCAAGGACTCGAGGACACAAGGTGACCTTCAGTCACTCCTCCCCCAGAACCCTTTCTATCCTCCCATCTCTCTCTCAAATTCCTGGCATTCATCTGTCGACTTCACCCTTCTGTTTCCTCCTCATTTCACCAGATGGAATCTTTTTTTTTAATTTTTATTTTAGGATTATTTTTTTAATACTTATTTATTTGGCTACACCAGGTCTTAATTGCAGTACACAGGGTCTTTAGCTGCTGCAAGCAAACTCTTAGTTAGCATCTGGGATCAGGTTCCCTGACCAAGGATTGAACTCAGTCCCCCTGCATTGGGAGCATGGACAGAGTCTTAGCCACTGGACCACTAGGCAAGTCCCTAGATGAAATCTTTGTTCGCAGCTCCCTTGAAGACTGAGTAGTTTCTCAAGCCAGGTTGGGCATCGGCCCTATCCATGGTGCTGAAATCTGCGAGGAGACCTGGATGGAGAACGGTGTTTCTGTTCCATGGTGAACACATGAGAGAGGATTCAGTGGTGGAACTAAATGTTATTTTAGTATTTCCCTCATGCCTTAAATCCAACAGGTAACAGCTTGAAAACACATAACTGAGAGAAGATTTTCTGTCTAAAACGATGCTTCTGAGCTGAAGCCTGGGAAGACAGTGACTTTATCCTGAATATCCACAGAAAATAAAGATTCTGAGACATAATACATCTCTAAATCCATTCAGATGTCTGAAGACAGTAAGACAGATGACAGTGGAAAGAATGCTAAGGCCTTATCAATCAACTCAGCAAGTGTTGACCAAATCTCCTCTGATCAACCACTGTGCTGAGCATTTGAGTGCTTATAAAGAGATATAAGGAGTGGTTTTAAATCTGGAGAGTTATAAATCTATAAGGAGTCAACATTAGATGTAAGGATATAAAAGATAAGGGGCTTTTGACAACTGGCAGTCAAGTGAGCTGGCCTGCTGCATCAGGACCACAGGGTGGTGGGGACTCATCGCCAAATCCATCCTCCTTGTGAGCATTTCTCCACTCACAGCCATGGACAGGGACTAGGGACCAGGGACCTGGACCCAGCAACACCTTTCTCAGATGTCCCAGGCAAGGGGAGAGGATGGATTCCCACTCCCCATGCTGAGCCCGTTCCAGGCACTGCAATGCATTTCCATCCAAATCTGACCACAGGCCAGCCTCAGCCGATGCAAACATGTCAAGAAGTTTTCACCGTCATCTTCAATCAGTATCACCACCTTTGTGCGTGCATGAAGAAAGGTTTTATGTTTGCTTATTTGTTTTCCCTTCTTTTTCCCCTCACTGCCACCATAGCAAAGGAGCATCCAGCAATGAGACAAATAAAAACATGGTAATATTTTAAGTAAAAGATGAAGGACTTCCCTGGTGGTCCAGTGGTTAAGACACCACACTTCCACTGCAGGGGGCATGAATTCGATCCCTGGTCAGGGAACTAAGATCCCACATGCTGCATGGCCCAGCCAAAAAGCAAAGTGGGTTTCCCTGGTGACTCAGTGGTAAAGAATCTGCCTGCCAATGCAGATGACATGGGTTCAATCCCTGATCCAGGAAGATAGCACATGCTAAGGAGGAACTAAGCCTATGCACCACAACTAATGAGCCCGTGCTCTAGAGACTAGGAGCTGTAACTACTGAGCCCATGTGCCACAGCTGTTGAGGCTCATGCACCCTAGAGCCCATGCTCCACAGCAAGGCAAGGCGGCACAGTGAGAAGCCTGCACACCACGACTGGAGAGGAGCCCGCACTCCCGGCAACGGGAGAAAGCGCCCACTCAGCAGCGAAGGCCCTCCACAGCCCAAGTGCATGATAACATTATGAAAAAGAATATTAACGGCGAAGTCACATGTATTATGGGCTTCCCAGGTGGCACTAATGATAAAGAAACTGCTTGACAGTGTAGGAGCCATAAGAGACGAGGGTTTGATCCATGGTTTGGAAGATCCTCTGAAGGAGGGCATAGCATCCCACTCCAGTACTCTTATCTGGAGAATCCCATGGACAAGAGGAGCCTGGAAGGCTATGGTACAAAGTGTCACACGGAGTCGGACGTAACTGAAGCAACTTAGCACATGCACAGCACATATTATAGTACTACCACCAACTAACTGATAGATTTAGGAAGTAGATGATTTTGTCAGGATGCTTTTATTCTGAGAGCTCACTATCATCCCTGTCTGAGCAGAGCTTGTGATTCCAGTGTTAGCAGGAGACCTTCATGTGGGGCATGGTTTCCTATCATGATGCAATACCTCTGTTAAGTTTAATCTAACATTTACTTTTGTTTCAAGACTGTGCTGGAGCTTTGGAAGAGGATCATTCATGAGCAGTATAAATCTCAAGAAAATTATAAAACTTTAGCCAGACTCATTAAGTAAAAGAGAGGGAAAAAATAAGAGAAATGAAAGAGGAGAAGATACTACTGAAACCACAGAAATACCAACTAGCATAACAGGGTACTCTGAATAACTACACACCAATAAAACTGACAACCTAGAAGAAATGAATAAATTCCTAGAATTTATGGTCTCCTAAGGCTGAATCAGAAAGAAATAGAAAATATGAACAAACCAATTCTCAGGAATTAGGTTGAATAAGTTTTTTAAAAACTCCCAACAAGCAAAAATCTAGGGTCACAAAGCTTCACAGGTAAATTCTACCAAGCACTTAAAGAGTTAATAGCCATCTTCAAACTACTCCAAAAAATTTAGGAAGGAGTGCTTCTGAACTCATTCCACCAGGCATCACCATGATAACCAAAATCAGACACAAATACCACAAAAAAGGAAAATTACAGGCAAATATCACTGATAAACATAGATGCAAAAATGTTCAACAAAATACTAACCAAATTCAACAATATAGTAAAAAGCTCATAAACCACAATCAGGCTGGATTTATCCTAGATATGCAAAAATGGTTTAATATCCACATATCAATCAATGTGGAGAAGGCAACGGCACCCCACTCCAGTACTTTGCCTGGAAAAATCCCTTGGATGGAGGAGCCTGTTAGGCTGCAGTCCATGGGGTCGCTAAGAGTCAGACACGACTGAGCGACTTCACCTTTCACTTTTCACTTTCATGCTTTGGAGAAGGAAATGGCAACCCACTCCAGTGTTCTTGCCTGGAGAATCCCAGGGACGGGGGAGCCTGGTGGCTGCCATCTATGGGGTCGCACAGAGTCGGACACGACTGAAGTGACTTAGCAGTAGCAGCAGTATCAATCAATATGATACACCACATATATAGACTGAAAAGTAAAAATTATCATTTCAATAGATGCAGGAAAACCTTTTTTGCCAAAAACTTTTTACAAAAGTCACATCCATGATAAAACTAATAAAGTGGGCATGGGGAAACATGCCTCAACATAATAAAGGTCACATATGACAAGCCTACAACCAACATCACACTCAGTACTGAAAAGCTGAAAATACATTCTCTAAGATCAAGACCAAGACAAGGATGCCTACCATTACCACTTTTATTGAGCATAGTATTGGAAACCCTAGCCACAGAAATCAGAAAAGAAAAAGACTAAAAAGAATCCAAATTTGAAAGAAAGAAGTGACTATCACTGTTTTCAGATAATGATATTATTTAGAGAAAAATCCTAAAGATGCCACCAAATATCTGTTAGAACTAATAAATTAATTCAGTGAAGTTGTAGGATGCAAAATCAACTTACAGAAATCTGTTGTGTTTCTATACACTATAAATGAACTAACAGAGAAATTAAGAAAATAATCTCATTTATAATTGCATCAAAGAGAATAAAATACCTAGGAATAAATCTAACCAAAGAGGGAAAAATACCTATACTCAGAAAACTGTAAGATATTGATTTTAAAAAATGAAGACAACACAAACAAGTGAAAAACTATACCATGACTCTGTATTGGAAAAGTTTATATTGTAAAAATGACTATACTACTGAAGGCAACCTGCAGAGTCAACACAATCATTATCAAAATACCAATAGCATTTTTCACAGAACCAGAACAAATCATTCTAAAATTTGAATGGAAACACAAATACCTTGAATAGCCAAAACAAATCTTGAGAAAGAGAAACAAAGTTGGAGGTATCATGTTCCCTGGTTTCAAACTATACTACAAAGTTACAATAATCAAAAAGTATAGTACTGCCACCAAAACAGATACACTGATGAATGGAACCCAATAGAAATCCCCAAAGTAAAGCACATATGGTCAATTAATCTATGACACATGAGGCAAGAATATACAATAGGGAAAAAATAGGCTCTTCGTAAATGGTGTTGGGAAAACTGGACAACTGCATGTGAAAGAATTAAATTGGACTACTTTCCTACACTATATGCAAAAAAAAATCCTCAATGAATTAAAGATTTAAATGTTAAAATGATCTGAAACCATAAAACTCCTAGAAGAAAGCAGACAGTCTGCTCTTCAACATTGGTCTTAGCAGTGTTTGTTTATATGTACCTGCAGACAAGAGGGGCTTCCCTGATAGCTCAGCTGGTAAAGAATCCACCTGCAGTACAGAAGACTGGGGTTCGATCCCTGGGTCAGGAAGATCCCCTGGAGGGAAAGGCTACTCATTCCAGTATTCTGGCCTGGAGAGTTCCATGGACTGTATATAGTCTGTGGGGTCACAAAGAGTTGGACACAACTGAGCAACTTTCACTTTCACTTTCAGACAATAGAAATAAAGCAAAATAAATGGGACTACATCAAACTATAAAGCTTTGGCACAGTGAAGAAAACTACCAACAAGACAAAAAGGCAGTCTACTGAATAGGGGAAGACATTTGCAAATGTCCTGAGTCACTGAGTTGTGTCCAACTCTTTGCGACCCCATGGACTGTAGCCCGCTAAGCTCCTCTGTCCCTGGGGATTCTCCAGGCAAGAATACTGTAGTGGGTTGCCATTCCCTCCTGCAGGGAAATCTTCCCAACCCAGGATCAAACCTAGGTCTCTCACATTGCAGGCTAATTCTTTACCAACTGAACCTCCAGGAAATAACACATCAAATAAGGGGTTAATATCCAAAATATACAAAGAACTTGTATAACTCAGCATTTGAAAAAACAATTTAAAATTGGGCAAAGGTCCTGAATAGATATTTTGTCAAAGAAGACATTTAGATGGTCAACAGACACATGAAAAGATGCTCAACATCAGGGAAATATAAGTCAAAATCACAATGAGATATTACCTTAGGCTTGTCAGAATGGCTGTTATCAAAAAGACAACAAATAAATATTGGCAATGATTTAGAGGAAAGGGAATCCTCATGCACTGTTGGTGAGAATGTAAATCAGTATAGCCACTATGGAAAACAGTGTGGAAGTTTCTCAAAAAGTTGAAAATAGAACTAACATATAATTCACCAATTCTACTTCTGGTTATTTTTTCAAAGAAACAAAAAGTCTAGTTCAAAAGATACCTTCACCCCAATGTTAACAGCAACATTGTTTATAATAGCCAAAATATGGAAACAACCCTTGTCCATGGACTGATGAATGGATAAGAAAGATGTGATATGTATGTACAATGGAATATTACTTGGCCATAAAAAGAATGAAATTTTGCCATCTGCAACAGCGTGGATAGACCTGGAGGGTATTGTGCCAAGTGAAGTAAGTCGGACAAAGAAAGACAATCATATGATTTCAACTGTATGTGGAACCTAAGAACTCAAATAAGAATGAACACAACAAAACAGAAGCACAGACACAGAAAACAAAGCTGTGGTTGCCAGAGGGTAGGGTGATGGGGGGATAAGTGAAATAGTGAGGGAGATTAAGAAGCATTAACTTCCAGTCATAAACCAGAAACATCACAATGATGAGATGCATAGCATAAGAATATACTCTATAACACTGTAATTACTTGTATGGTGACAGACTGTAGATACACTTTACAAGGTGAACAGTTTATAATGCATAAAAGTATCAAATCACTATGTTGTACACCCAGAACTAGTATAATAGTATAAGTCAATTATACTTCAATTAAAAAATAATAAATAAGAAATCTCAGGAAAATAAGGAAATTGTATTAGTCAACGCTCAGTTTTACTTTCAAGTAGCCGTGTTCTTCTCTCTCCATCTTCTCTTTCTGTCTATGTGCAATCTTTGATTTCCTTTGCCTCATATTGACTCTTCCCCACAGACCACCTCAACTGCCGTAGAAACTCACACTTTCAATATAATCCCTCGATATATAACAGATAAGATCCTTCCCTCCATGATTCTGATTCAGAGGTCTTTACATGTTCCAGTGGGTGTCAGCAGCCCAGCTTTAGAACAGTTACCACAGCTAGGAAAGGGAGTCAATTAAGAGGGCTGAAATTACATTTAAGAGAAGCATCTTCCAGAATGAGGTGGGGTGATATCTTACTGCATCATGTAAGTGGGTGATAAATGCATGAGTGACACCCACATGCACCCCTTTCCCAAGAGTTTTTCACATGATATCCTATTTCATTCTCAAAACCTCATTGCCAACTACTTCAGTTTTGCAGGTGAATAAATTAACATTCAGAGAGAAAGATTAATTTTCCATACTGATTAACCCACTGGGTGGTGGGGCTGAGATTCTAAATCACATCTGACTCTTAGTGCCACCTGCTTTCTATGCCACTGATGACAAGCACAGTTACTAAACTGCTTTCAATAGTCTTTCTAGGACCCTTGAAAGTTATTTTTCCCCATAATGATGTTTCCTAATTTCAATCAAAGGTCTCTTCTAAGACTTCTCATCTTCCTTTAGCATGTACATTGATGGCTTATTTGAAAGCTTTTCATGGGCTGCAGAGAAGTAAACTGTCAACCACATCTAATGGACCACTGCTCATCATATGTTTCTGTCACAGGAGGAGACAAGTATGTGACTCCTGACTTTGGAAGGAAAGGTGAGCTTTCACCAAATTCATAAACACATAACACACTCACATATAATCACACTCAAATATACATACACACACTCACAAAGACACATGCATGAACACATAGTCACCTTTGAGAAGTTGCCCCAGTATGCTCTTGGACATGCATCTTCCTCTCCCCACATCTCGTGGAGCCTGGGTCCAGGCACTCTGTCAGCTCTGCCCAGAGGAAAGAAGTCAGGGCACTTGTGCACGCTGAGCTGGACACGTACTTCATTAGGGAGCCCGAACAAGTCACTGCTTCGCTCAAAGGAATGGCATCCCAGTAGTGGAAAGCTACCAGATGGACAAGGAGATCATTTTGATCAAGAGCTAGATCTTCCTTCTGCACCGCATCACACTACTTGGATTACAACTTATATGCCCCATGCAAAGTAGGTCCTGCATATGTGACGATGACACCTGAAGGGCAACCTACCATCCATGTGTATGATGTGGGTGAAGAGGAATTTCCAAGTTCAGCTGGTGTTCAGCTTTCCAGGACCATGAGATTACACATGACTGAGTCCCGGGAGGGCTGTGGCATCCTTACAGTATCCATCCATCCATCCATATTAACCAAGCTCCTAGTATGTGCAAGGAAATGCTACATTTTTAGGTAAGCAACAAAGAGGAGGAGAATTAGAGGTACAGTGGTCATAACAGGCCTAACTGTGCTGCATGAACAATATCAAATTTTCATTAGTTTAGAATTTTAAAGATTTGTTCGTCACTCATACTACATGTTCATCATGAGTCATTGCAAATGGAGCAGCCAACAACATAAATGCTGGCAGTTGCTATGCCAAAAAGAAAGAGAGTCCTTGAGAGTCTCACACTGGCCATTCAATGCTTTGATTGGATGGGCACGTGTCATTTTCATTCAAAACTCATTTGAAGTGCAGTCCTTCCTTGTTTGCGGAAGGGTGATAAGCAGACATACACGGTGAACATCACCGTGACATCACATTGGTCCTGTCTCTTTTATCATGGTTTTGCTCTCCAGCTTTTCCCAGGCTTGCTTCTGGCTCAGACCTGGAGTTTAGGACGTGGAGCATCTTTATTCAATGTAGTTTTGTCCTAGGGCCCTTTCTGTAGAGAATGAGACTTGACATTGCTGTCGGGAGCTGCATTAGGCATTACTGACAAAATGAGGCACGGCCCTAAACCCCCTCCCTTTGTTCCGTAGGCACAGACCCGGAATAAAGGAGTTTTTTTTGTGATTCTGACTTGTTTTTTCCTTTCCTCGGCTGAGTTGATTAAAGAGAATATTAAGGTGCTTATTGTTTTTGAGAGGAGCATGAGAAGGCATAAAGCCTTCTGCAGCTGTGCTCAAAGAATAATTCATAAAGTTAATCACCTACATTTGTTCAAGGACTTTTACAAGAAAGTGTTCCAGGGTGAGCACACAGGCCACAGCTTGAGGCCATGGGAAGGATTGCTATCTGAAGCCCATTTGTGAGAAAAGTGTTTATGGCAAAGGAGTTTGCTGAGTTTAGGGCTTAGGAATAATTAAAATAGTTAGAAGCTAAAGAGTTAAGGATTGCTGTTGTAATGTTAGCATATTCTACTATAGCTTATAGAAATTAGGGACTTTAGAGATATTATTCGCTAGGAGCCCTTTCTAAGAAATAGTGAGCTTAGGATACTAGGGGCAAACAGGACTTAGGAAGATAAGAAAGAAACTGAGGAATGTGGTATGCAGCCCAGACATTAGCATGAGTTACAGTGTATTCACAAGGACACATGAGAAAAAGTAGATAAGAGAATCGCTGAGAACTCCTTTTGAGGGGCAACAATGATTTTTGGAGAAAAATAAATCTGGGTCAATGGGAACTAAAAATATCAAACCTCTGACCTAATGCTTTTGTAAAAGTATAAAAGAAAATCATAAGCTTGAAATAAACAGGTAGTCCAAGAAAACTGAGAGGCTGCCTCAGTTTCTCACCGACACCGCTCACACCTTCAGGTTGAATCCCTGGCTGCTGGAGCTGGACTCCAGCACATTGCTACTTCCCTGTATCCACCATCCTGTAAGGACTAGATAACAAATCCTTACTGATGATCTATAGATAATGAGTCACTCACTTGTGATGGAAACTTTAGCAATGCCCCACCACCCACTCTTGTGGTATAGGATTTCCTGAGATGCTCCTGAGAAACTACTTCTTACTGGGGGACAGGTGCTATCGGGTGACTAGGATGACCACATATATGGAAAAATCTTGCAATGACTATGGACATTCCTAAAGGCAAGCAGTTCACCTGCAAGGAAGTAGATGAATTTGTAAATCTGAAGAGTTTGCAAGTGTCACTTTTTTTAGTTTACATCACAATACTCGGTTTTATGTTTCTCTAGAGCACTAGTTAAAAAAAAAAAAAGTCACTTGCTATTCCACATAAAGGGAGGTGGACTTGAGACTGAACATCATGGGATTTTATGTCCTAATGCTTGCCAGTATTTTGGTTGAAGTTTTTGGTTCACAGGTGTGGTGTGGGCTCTCCTTCCATGGAAGGCAGCACAGGAGATGCTAAGCCCATTATCTCTGGAAGATATTCCCTCTTGGGTGAACAATGGCTTTGGCCAATCTTGTACAGAATACGTGTGGGAAAAGCATAAGTCCTTGTCCACACTGTTTAGGGTTAATTACTTTATGAAATTGGTTTTTGGGGGCTCCAAAATCACTGCAGATGGTGATTGCAGCCATGAAATTAAAAGATGCTTATTCCTTGGAAGGAAAGTTATGACCAACCTAACTGCTACTGCTACTGCTAAGTCACGTCAGTCGTGTCTGACTCTGTGCGACCCCATAGATGGAAGCCCACCAGATTCCCCCGTCCCTGGGATTTTCCAGGCAAGAACACTGGAGTGGGTTGCCATTTCCTTCTCCAATGCATGAAAGTGAAAAGGGAAAGGGAAGTCACTCAGTCGTGCCTGACTCTTTGTGACCCCATGACTGCAGCCTACCAGGCTCCTCCTTCCATGGAATTTTCCAGGCAAGAGTACTGGAGTGGGGTGCCATTGCCTTCCTAGACACCATATTAAAAATCAGAAACATTACTTTGTCAACAAAGGTCCATCTAGTCAAGGCTATGGTTTTTACAGTGGTCATGTATGGATGTGAGAGTTGGACTATAAAGAAAGCTGAGCACCTAAGACTTGGTGCTTTTGAACTGTGGTGTTGGAGAAGACTCTTGAGAATCCCTTGGACTGCAAGGAGATCCAACCAGTCCATCCTAAAGGAGATCAGTCCTGGGTGTTCACTGGAAGGACTGATGCTGAAGCTGAAACTCCAGTACTTTGGCCACTTGATGCAAAGAACTGACTCATTTGAAAAGACCCTGATGCTGGGAAAGATCGAGGGCAGGAGGAGAAGGGGGCGACAGAGGATGAGATGGCATCACCGACACAATGGACATGAGTTTGGGTAAACTCTGGGAGTTGGTGATGGACAGGGTGGCCTGGTGTGCTGCGGTTCATGGGATCACAAAGAGTCGGACACGACTACAACTGAACTGAACTATGTTCATAATACCCATTTATTTTATATAAATGATGTCAGTGGTTTATACTCTTCTTTTTTAATATTAATTTATTTTTGGCTATATTGGGTCTCAGTGGCCACAGGCACAATCTTCATTGGGGCACAAGGGCTTCTCTCTAGTTGTGGCATGTGGGCTTCAGAGTACGTGGGCTCTATGGCTGTAGGTCATGGGCTTAGTTGCTCTGTGGCATGTAGGTTCTTAGTTCCCCAACCAGGGGTCAAACCCACACCCCTGCATTGGAAGGCAGATTCTTAACCACTGGACCAGCAGGGAAGTCCCTATACTCTTCTTTTACCTTCCACACCATGGTTGGAAGAACTATGGTCCAGATACATAAAGGTTCCATCTGCAAACCCCACTTGCCCCCGAGTCTTGGTCAAGCCATCTAACATCTGTCGAGATTCAGGGTTCTCCTCTGATTGATGACATCATGACACTTAGCCCTTGCAGCTGTGGGGAGGGTTAGCAAGGATGGGAGTTGGTCTGTGTGGGGTGGATTTCCATTCTTCTTCCTGAAAAAGAGCAGGACCCTATGGTCCTTGCCCCTCCATGTCCTCTGACTGCCTTTTGCCTGTGGAAAAACTTCAGTCAAAAAATAAGTTTAATTAGAGAAGTGAGAAAATGCAGAAGCAAAGTAAAACAGGACAAAATAATAATAGTTTAGCCATTAAGCATAGTCAAGAACTTTTAGTTCCTTCTCAAGGGCTAAAGATAATATTCTGAGCCATATCCTGTGAGCTGTCTTATAGATACTGAAACCCCCCACCAGGTGGAATAAATTAACTACATGAAGACCAGACTGTAGCCAAGACATTAACTGCCACAATTCCAAGAACTGGCCTCAAAGAAATGGGAACAAACTGACCCTAGAACTGAAGATTAACTGTACTTACAACAATCAAGAAAACGCTGCTCAGAACACTGATGACCAATTTCAAGATGATGGTCAGAGCTGACTGTGCTGTTTCTGCATGTAGCCTTCTCCCTTTGTTTATAAAAGCTCTTGCCCACTGATTGTCACCAGGGGGTTGGAGGGGGTCAGCCTCTGGACATGAATTCACACTACCCACCCCTCAACCCCAGTTGCCAGCATCCAAAATAAAGCAAACTTTCCTTTCCACCAACCTTGCCTCTTCATCGGCTTTTGAGTGGCAAGCAGCCAAACCCCCGCTTTCAGTAATGTTACCTGTGGCTCTGGCCTGAGAGGCATGGAGGCTGTGAAAGCCCAGAGGTGATCCAGAGTCTCTCTTTGTCCATTTCCTCAGGAGACAAGACCAACTTTACCTGCCCAGAGTCAGGAACCTGGCTGGGATTCTTGGGCAGCAGTTGGTTTTATTCTTACATGCTTTTCACCTGCCCAGGATTTGGGTGCATGGGCTTTTGAAACATTTTTGGAGATTAAGCAGGAGTACTATACAGGACACTGTACATGTGCAAAGTTCCAAGAACTGAGAGAAACCCATTTACTGTCATGTTTCATGGTGAAACTGAAGTCAGGAAAACATATTAAAGGTGCCTAATGTCCCTGACATGAACAACTTTTGTTGGAGGATCTGGGTAATGAGTGGCGCAAGAAAAAAAGTGGTAGAATACTGCAAAGGAAGAGATGCAATCATTCACATGTGCAGAATAGATCACTGTCTACATGCATGCATGCTAAGACACTTCAGTTATGTCTGACTCTGTGCGACCCTATGGACTGTAGCCTGCCAGGCCTCTCTCTGTCCATGGGATTCTCCAAGCAAGAATACTGGAGTGGATTGTTGTGCCCGCCTCCAGGGGATCTTCCCAACTCGGGGATTAAACCTATGTCTCTTACTTGTCCTAGCATTGGCAGGCATGTTCTTTACCACTAGTGCCAACTGGGAAGCCCAATTGCCTATACAGAAAATCCAATAACGAATATCACAAATCATAAGGACATAAAGAAAAACTCAATATAAAAAAATCAAGATTGTCCTCATTATTAGCAGTAATCAGTTAGAAGATTCAATGCAAAAGTAATCTTCCATTTACAGTAGCAGTGAGATTTTAACATACATGAGTGAGCCTAACTAATGTGCAAGATCTTTACAAAGATGATGGCACATGCCTGCAAGACACCGAAACTCCCTGATAGGAAGGAGAAGCAATTTGCTGCATCCCTAAATAGGAAGCCTCAACATTATGTGGCTGACTTTCTTCCATTTTCATCTACATGTTCAGTATAGTACCAAGCAAAATCTCAACATAGATTTTTAGAGATATTGACAAAATTCATCTTGAAGAGAAATGGCAAGAACAGTAAAGATAAGAAGTGTTAGTCGCTCAGTTGTGTCTGACCCTTTGCGACCCCATGGACTGTAGCTCGCCAGGCTCCTCTATCCATGGAATTCTCCAGACAGGAATACTGGAGTGGGTAGCCACTGCCTTCTCCAGAGGATCTTCTGACCCAGGGATTGAACCCAGGTCCCTGCATTGCAGGGTTTTCCTGGTAGCTCACCTAGTAAAGAATCCACCTGCAGTGCAGGAGACCCCGATTCAATTCCTGAGCTGGGAAGTTCCCCTGGAGAGGGGATAGGCTATGGACTCCAGTATTCTTGGGCTTCCCTGGTAGCTCAGCTGGTAAAGAATCCACGTGCAATGTGGGAGACCCCAGGTTGATTCCCGGGTCAGGAAGATCCCCTGGAGGAGGAACAGTCTACCCACTCCAGTATTCTTGCGTGGAGAATCCCCATGGACAGAGGAGCCTGGCGGAGTACAGTCCATAGGGTTGCAAAGAGTCAGACACGACTGAATGACTAAGCACAGCACAGCACTCCTGCATTACAGGTGGATTCTTTACCATCTGAGCCACCAGACAGAAGCCCCGCAAAGAAAGGAAGAAGAAAAAGAAGAAGGTGGGGGAGAGGGAAAAGGGGGACGATGGGGAGGGAGGGGATGGGGAGGAAGAGGGGCGAAGTGGTGATTCTCTCTCCAGGTTGGGCACGTAACATAAGCACGTAAAAAGGAGTGGCGGACCTGACTGAGTAGAGCAAACAGATCAAGCAGGCATAATGAAAAGTCCAGAAACAGATTCATTAACACACATGATATTAACATACAAAAAAAGATTTGTGTCGAATCCTCAGGGATCAATGGCATTAAATGGTGTTAAGACACTTGTCTACTATTATGAAAGAAAAATAAAATTAATCTTCAGCCTCACACCGTTTCCCAAAGTGATTTCAGGTGAATGGCAGACCTAAATGTAAAACGAAACTATAAAAGCATTGGACAAAGTATAAGAAAGAATAACGTGGAGAGACAAAAGACCTCAAACAAGACACTGAAAATGCAAAGGCTAAAATAAAGAACACATAAGCCTGACTACCTCAAAATTTAAAATCCCTATACAACTCAAGATACAGTTTAGAATTACCCCCAGATTTGGGGAAAACACTCACACAATACAAAACAAAGGGTCACAGATAGAATATGTCATCCCTTCCAAATAGTAATATGAAAAAGATAAGATAAGCAACTGGTAGAAATTCAGGCAAAAGATATAAACACACAATTCATGAGAGAGAAATTACAAATGACCAACAGACATGAAAAATTCTCAGCTCAGTAGGAATGAGGGGAAAACACGTTAAAACAAGATACCATTTCTCACCTATTTGATTGGCAAACCTGTGCAGGACTGACAGTGTGTGAAACAGGATTCCTACATGCTGCTGGTGAGAATGTAATTTGAATGGGTTTTTGTGGAGAGGAATCTGGGCACATCTATTGGCTCAAAGACCTCACATGCCCTGGCTTCTCCACCTCCCAGATCTAACCTGGAGAAATGCCCGTACGTGTGCAAAGAGGGTGAGAGACAGAGCATTCCCCACAATGTTCCCTGAAGGAGTGAGAGCTCGGAGGAAAAATTAAATGTTTTGTGGCAGATTCAATGCAGAGGAATCTGGTGGTTATAGTTCACAGAACCTTGGAAGCCTGGGGGAGGGAGTGCTGTAAAAGGATGTGTGGGGTAGTGTGGTTGTCAGGGAGGGGCGTGCAGCTGCCCACCCCTCAACTATGATGCAGTGAGGCTGGTCAGGGGGTCTGTAAGTCTCACAAGGCAGGCATCACTGCAGGATGGACAGCGAATCTCAGGGAAGTAGTGCCTGTCCTTCCCTGGCTCGGCCAGACCAGCCCAGTGGGCAGCGCCCTGACTTGTCAGTGCTTGCACCATACCGATCCTTGTGGTATTAGGTTTATGGGGCTCTCTCACTTTTCGCGAGGATTAGCTGATGTTGGACTTCAGAGACACAGGATGGAGGCTGTGGAGACATGGCTACAGGTCCATAATGAGAGTGTATCCTGCCCCTGGGGCACTGCAGCCTGGTTCAGTGTAGCCCCCATTCCTCCCTTATCACCAGCACATTGAAACACACCTCCTGACCCAGGAGCTGCAGGGATCCTCTCCCCTTGCTGGTCCTGGGCCTCAAACACATCAACCTCTGAAGTTTGCAACCGAGAGAGATTGTTGAGTATATTTAGATTCCTCTCTCTGAATGCAGGTGAAATTTTAATGAGCAAGATTGGTGATGCATGGGGTATTGTGTGATGCGTACAGAAGAAATTACCCCTCTGCTAAGCCAGCTCTGTGCTTTCATACACACATTGGATCGATGCTGGGAAAACAAACACAGGCACCAGGCATCCTGGGGACCCATTCTGGGGGAGAATCCATGGCAGGAAATGCTGCACTAATTAGCAGAGGAAACCACGATGGTCTGTCCTCAGGAGTCCCTCAGGAGGCTTTGTGGAAAGGACCTGGGACATGATGGGTTACATGACTGAGTGGGAAGCCCCCAGGGTTCTGAGCATGGGCCCCCCTACAGGGGAAGACACAGGGGTTGCTGAGCCCCTAAAGTTTTGCTACTCAGACTGGGGTCTGTGGACCAGCAGCATCTGTATCACCAGCAGCTCATTATAAATGCAGATTCTCAGGCTCTCCCCTCCACATCTGCCCTATGGTTGGGAAAGAACCCTGAGCATGCTCAGGACACATGGCTGCCCAGATTAAAGACCACACTTCCCAGCCTCCGTGGCAGCCTCAGAGGCCATCTGACCGATGGATTTGAGTTCCGACCAATGCACTATGAGCAGAGGTCGCAGGAGCAACTTGTGGGATACCCTGAGAGGATGCAGGGGAGCCCTCCTCTCGCCCATTTAACACATCAGTGACTGAATAAGGCCCGGTCAGCTTGGGTCAGCTTCTTTCCAGGCCCAAGAGGACCCAGGGGAAAAGGAGATTTTGTGAACTTTGGAGAAATGTAACCTGCTTCACGTGGTGATCAATTAGATCCCTGTGGCTGGGCTTCCAAAGCTGTGACATAAGGGTGGTGATAGTGATAATGGTGGTGATGATGGTGATGGTGATGAAGATGGTGCCTTTTGCCAGGGAGATGAGGAGCTGTGATGAGGGAATGGCATGGCTTGGAGCACACTTTGTGCTACTATTTTCATTATTATTTTCTCCCATTCTTGGTGGAGCTTTTCCCCTCCTCTCCTGGGCCCCTCTTTGTAAGGCAGGAAATGAGCTCCCTTTCAGAAACCTCCCTTCCCAGCTTGTCCTCAGCAGGAGACCTCTACAGAAGACATGAATGTCCCCCAGGCAAGAAGACACAGGTGGGTCCGCCAAGGGCATCACTGAGCCTGGGGTCCTGGAAGGCTCACTCACACAGCAAACCCTGTTTCCTGCACAAGCACCAAGATCAGTGGTTCCCGTCATGCTTGGCTGAGGGGAATCAGGAATGGACATCAGCGGCAGGTGCTGGGACACTGTGTTAATGGGGTTGATGTGCCCACCTCCTGGGGAGTTTCCAGGGGAGGCATCAGAGCCGCCCCTGCAAGGAGGTGGGGTGGGGGTCCCCCGGCGGCTGTCTACACTCCAAAGCACATCAGCCTGGACCTGGAGGCAGAAATGTCGCAGACCTGCCTGAGCATCTCTCCTCGTGTTTAGCTGCACTCTCCCGTCCTTCTCTGTGAATGTCTATTCCTAGCGTCTGCCCACTTCTTTGTCAGGTTTTCTCTGCTTATTATTGAGTGGTGGAAGCCCCTGAGATGGTTCTGTGCCACACCTTTGTCTGTTAAACATGACAAACGTCCTTCCGCGTCTGCCCTGTGTCTTTGCCCTTGTGCAGGGGGTGGCGTTCTTCCTCGGGGGTCTACAGTTGATCACGAGCTCTGTGAAATGAGTTTTCTCACCTGCCCCTCCACTCTGCTCTCTCTGGCAACCAGTGGACGTTTCTCAACTAAATTGAATTCAGGGCAAGGCTTTGGAGAACTGGAGAGCCATCAGGAGAAAGAAAGTCTAATAAAACAATTTTCCTGGCAGTTTCTGTTTTGACACATTTCCCCAGGAGACGGATTCAAGCTGGAAGCATTTGTAACCAGGCTGATCTTTGCCTGGAGACTGGGAGGCACTTGTCCCTTCAGGGATCCCTGGAGCCCCTTCCAGGGGAGGTGAAAGGCCGGAGGTGGAGCTTGGGGGAATCTTTGAAGACCCCCAGGCACACAGGCTCTGGAGTCAGAGCTGTGGCATTTAGGGGGAGCCCGCAGACCCCAGCTGTTTTCTGGGCCATGACCTCCCTGCTCCGGGCTGCCCCTCACTGAACATCCTGCTGTTGGGGTCCAGGTCTGGAGAAGCAGCCCCTGGACATGTCTGAATCTTGGGGTGTCTTAGCATTCAGGTTTCTCCTAAGGAACTGGGGGAGCAGCCGTCCTTCCCCTCCTGCCTGGACCCCGTCTCTGTGGGGTGAATAATGCATTTCTCTGAAGCCTGTGATGAATGGTGAGGGCAGAGCGTTTGCCCTGTGCTATGAGCGGATTTACTCCCCTACGTGCTCATGAGGGAACCTGACTGAGAGCTGCGAGCTGGGCCTCCTGTGGGAGCTTGGAAGTGGGGTGGGGCGGGGAAAACCAGGAGCCCCCAGGGGTCCACACAGAGTAGGGGGGCTGGTGGCCATCGGAGCCAATGTGCGTGTCCCCTGAAGGCTGCCCTTGTCCCCTGGGGTCCCTGTGCCCCCGCACCTCCTGATCCCATGCCTGGGGGCCGCTCTCCACCTCATCTGGGCTGGCTCCCTGAAGTCAGCTTCCAGGGGAGCCTCAGATATGACCGTCCTCATTCAGGTGGTTTCCCTTATGATTCAAATGTTCATATTTGCATCTAAACTTTTGTTGGAAATATAAAAACGAGTGGTAAAATTTATGCTAGCAACCTAAAATTTTAATTTTATTAACATATATAAAATAGCAGATGAAAAAGCCCATGGCAAGTCTAGAGCGACCATGGAAGAAAGAAAGAGCTCATCTCAGTCCCAGTAACAGCGATTTTTCCTGATTTTGGAACAACGGGCTCTGCAGTTCATTTTGCTCTTGGCCCACAAATCTTGCCCCTGACTCCCCTCTTGCCCACAAGAACCCCTGGGGGTTGCCGTGTCCCCAGGCTCACCCTCACCCCCTGGCCTGCACCAGGCTCTCTGAGGGGGAGGGGGGCGCCAGTCCATGCCTGAACTGTGTCCCTGGAGACCCCACTTCTCTGAGGTCAGCTCTGCTGGCTCTGGGGCTTGTGGGATTGTCTAGGCTGCTGGGGAAAAGCTCTGCTGTTTGGGGCACGTGTGACCCTCAGAGGGGGCTGGGGGACTGAGGACGAGGGGTGTTGGTGGGTCTTGGAACAGGAAGCCCAGGGGCAACTTGGAGGCCCCTCCAGCCCCCACCCCTTGTGCTGAGGCCTCTGTGGGGCCCCAGGATTGCAGGTCCCTAGAAGACAAGGTGGTCCTGCAGGAAATGTGGGGAGGCCCTTGCAGAGCCCTGACAGGCTGCCCCTCCCCCTGCTGAGGACACCCCCATTCCCAAGGGCTGTTTGAGCCAAGGGCAGCACTTAGCCCAGGTCTATGGACATAGGTGAGCCGAGAAGCTGGGAGTATCCCTCCTGGGGTTTGTGCTGTCCTGTCCCCGGGATGGATGCTCAAGGACAAATTGGAATTATCACCCAGAGTTGTTCTCAGCAGGGAACACCCTCCCAAGCTCTTGCCAATCATACACAGTTTAGAAAGAAATTCATGAATTAAAATGTTCGACAAGCTGTGAGTCATGCGCATGGTGCCCAATGAATTGAAAAGAAAATCTTGAAAAAATGCAAGCCTTACTTCATTCTGAGCCACAAAAACAAATGTGCTGCTCAGGCTCATAAATTTTTGGAAAGGCATTTTTGTCAAAGAATCAGAAACATTCTCTGCTCTCACAGCTATGATATAAGATCACAGCATCCTCCAACCAGGAGAACTCCCCTCAGTCCCTGGAGATGCCCAGGGACCTTCACCCGTGGGACCACATGGGACCCTCAGCATTGAGGGCTTGGATGGTCCCAGAACTAGGATGGATTGAATTTAAGAGGATACCTGGAATGCCAGGGATTGAGAAACCTCTTGAGAAACCTATATGCAGGTCAGGAAGCAATAGTTAGAACTGGACATGGAACAACAGACCGGTTCCAAATAGGAAAAGGAGTACGTCAAGGTTGTATATTGTCACCCTGCTTATTTAACTTATATGCAGAGTACAACATGAGAAACGCTGGGCTGGAAGAAGCACAAGCTGGAATCAAGATTGCCGGGAGAAATATCAATAACCTCAGATATGCAGATGACACCACCCTTATGGCATAAAGTGAAGAGGAACTAAAAAGCCTCTTGAGGAAAGTGAAAGTGGAGAGTAAAAAAGTTGGCTTAAAGCTCAACATTCAGAAAACTAAGATCACGGCATCTGGTCCCATCACTTCATGGGAAATAGATGGGGAAACAGTGGAAACGGTGTCAGACTTTATTTTGGGGGGCTCCAAAATCACTACAGATGGTGACTGCAGCCATGAAATTAAAAGACACTTACTCCTTGGAAGAAAAGTTATGACCAACCTAGATAGTATATTCAAAAGCAGAAACATTACTTTACCAACAAGGGTCCATCTAGTCAAGGCTATGTTTTTTCCAGTGGTCATGTATGGATGTGAGAGTTGGACTGTAAAGAAAGCTGAGCGCCAAAGAATTGCTGCTTTTGAACTGTGGTGTTGGAGAAGACTCTTGAGAGTCCCTTGGACTGCAAGGAGATCCAACCAGTCCATTCTGAAGATCAGCCCTGGTATTTTTTTTGGAAGGAATGATGCTAAAGCTGAAACTCCAGTACTTTGGCCACCTGATGAGAAGAGCTGACTCATTGGGAAAGACTCTGATGCTGGGAGGGATTGAGGGCAGGAGGAGAAGGGGACAGCCGAGGATGAGATGGCTGGATGGCATCACTGACTCGATGGACGAGAGTCTGAGTGAACTCAGGGAGTTGGTGATGGACAGGGAGGCCTGGCGTGCTGCGATTCATGGGGTTGCAAAGAGTTGGACACAACTGAGTGACTGAACTGAACTAAACTGAACTGGAATGCCAGAATTCATAGACAAGCTTATTGATCGTGGAGAAGCCAGAGCTTAAACAGCAGGGAAATGGGGTGCCGACAGGTGACAGAGGGTGTCACACCCTGGAGCATCAGGAAGATGGGTCTTGCCCAGCCTTCCCTCCATGAGTTCTTCCCACCCCCATGTACATGCCAGCTCTCCTGTGTGTCTGTAGAAAGATTTATTGTAAGGAGTTGGAGCAGATACTTGTGGAGATCTGTGCATCCAAAATCTGCAGGATGGGCTGGAGACCCAGGAGAGCTGATGGTGAAGTGCCAGTCCAAAAGCCATCTGCTGCAGAATTCCCCCTTGACCTTGGGGCGGTCACTCTTTTGTTGTATTCAGGCCATCACCTGATTGGATGAGGCCCACCCACACTAGGGAGAGCAATCTGCTTTACTCAGCATCCACTGATTCAAATGTCAATCTCATTTAGAAACACCCTCACAGAACATCGACCAACTACCTGGGCACCGTAGCCCTGCCAGGTTGATACATAAAACCACACCTCACAGCCCCTCTCTCACTTGTGCCCAGGCCATCCGTGTCTGATGTCTCTACTGGGGAAGCTGTCCTGATGTGAACTCAGGAAGGGTAGGAAGGATGCAAGTGTGCAGAGGGTGGAGGGTAGAGTTGTTCCTGGCCTCAAGGTGTGAGCAAAGCAGCATTACAGCAGAGCAGTGTTTTGCTGGGGGTCCACAGGAAGGTCTGTGGTGAACCAGGCCAGTGAAGAGGTCAGGGGCAGACATGGGGCGGAGCTCATGGATGGGGAGTCCTAGTGGGCATTGGCTCCTTCGGACCCAGCCGAGGGGCCCCTTCCCAGGTGCAACTCTCTACCCTCCCCTTGGTTCATGGGGGTGTGATTCTTTGTGTCCACTCAACCCCTGAGTGGTGAGGGCTCATCTTCCTACTATGAGGAAAGCTTGTGGAGCAGGCGGGTGACCCATAGGAGCCTATTAGAGTCAGGCCATATATGAGTTAGAACCTGGGGAACCCAGGGAGCTCTCATCTCACCACCCAGGACCCTAGAAGGTTGTGGCTGGAGCTGCTGCCACCACCTCATCACCTCGGGGATTTTTCAAACTCATTAGCAAGCTTTGGACAAGTAAATTGTATGTTCTTTTATAATGACAACAAACATTAAGGCCCATTATAAAAGTGGAGTAGAGTCAATGTCCCATTGTGGAGGAGAAAAGATGACGGTTTAGACTTTCTGTAATAACCAAGACTGTATAAACAAATATCATAATGATCTGAGAATTGCATTGTGCCGAGAGCATCGCTTATTTCCAGCTGCGGCCATCCCCGCTCCAGAGAGAACACCCCCTGACTGGTAACTGGCTGCTGAGGAGACCTCTGTGGTCCCTGCCTGAGAATTTACAAGGTCACTGTCACAAGCCGCTCGTCCACCTCCTGGTGTAGACAGGGTGAGCATAGAAGTGTTTATGCTGCTCTCAGAGCGACCTGCTAAGTGTCCATTAAATAGCATCAGCTCTCTCTGCATCACTTGCCTTGGAGTAATTTTAATAACGTGCTAAGTAGGTAAAACAAGTGGAGAAATGAGCTACTTCCTGCTCCCCTCCCATCAGCTGCCCCCACAGCAGCACTGAAGTCTTCATTAAATCCATAGCTCTGGAATGCACTGAGAATAAAATCCACACTCCTCCCCGTGACTGAGTCAGGACACACTGCCTTCCCCACTTCCCACATCTTCCTCTTCCCACCCCTTCCCAGCCACACTGGCCTTCTGTCCCTGAACCTCTGGGTCCTCGGCCTCAGGGCCTTTGCACACGCTCTTCCCTCTGCCTGGAGCACTCTTCCTGCCAATGGTCAGCTGGCTCCTCCTCGCAGTGCAGGTCTCCCTCAGAGCAGCCTCAGACCAGCCAGGACAGAGACCCCGCCCTGCCCCTGCCCAGCTCCCTAGAGCATTGTCGTCTTTCATTTTTCAGCCTAGCACTGTGGATTTATCTGATGTCTGCGTGCATGCTCAGCTGCTTCAGTCATATCCAGCTTTTTGTGAACCTATGAACTATAGCCTGACAGGTTCCTCTGTCCATAGGAATTCCCAGGCAAGAATACTGGAATGGATTGCATGCTGTCCTCCAGGGAATCTTCCTGACCCAGATATTGAACCCACGTCTGCTGTGTCTCCTGCATTGCGACAATTCTTTACCCACTAAGCCACCTGGAAACCCTGTCTAATGTCTCCATGTATTCCTTTACACAGTGTCTCTCTACCTGTCCTGGAGTAAAACAGCACCCGGCACGCAGCAGGTGCTACAACCAGTGTTTGCTGAGCAAATGAACTTGGGCCTCGTTCAAGGTGATGGTGGGTTGTGGAGAGTTACCAGGTCCAACTTAGATACCAAGGCAAGCAGAGAAGGAGAGTCTAAGGTCATAGATTCACAGGTGGACCCAGAAAGACTGTTTCCACTGACGTTTACGGCATATCACAGAAAGCAGGATATTAATTATTAAACTGTATCAAACTCATTTTACCGTTAGGCAAAGCCAGAAATCAGGCTTTGCAGTCACCTGTCCTTCTGTAAACCGCATTCTCAAGACAGCTCCCGAGAGCAAGTGAAAGCTCTGTCCCCCATCACGTTCCTGTCGCTCTGACTCCACCCCCAGTTCTGAGCTCGGGATCTGAGCACTGCACACGGGACAACAGGTGGGACCAGGACCTCTCAGACACAGATGTGCGCCCGCGCTCCTGGACTCATGAGAACCATTCCTGCCTCATCGTGATCACCACCCCAGAGCCGTGGTGTGAAAACCCTGCAGGAACCGCACAGCCCAGCTGTGCCCACGTGCACCTGTCCTTCGGGCTCCCCTTTGGGTGGCGCTAGTGATAAAGAATCCACCTGACAGAGCAGGACACAAGAGACGCAGGTTGGAAATGGCAACCTGCTCCAGTATTCTTGCCTGGAAAATTCCATGGACAGAGAAGCCTGACGGGCTACAGTCTGTAGGGTCACAAAGAGTCAGACACGACTGAGTGAGCACACACCTGTCCTTCTTTGACCCTCTTTTCTTGACACAGCCTCCTTGCCTCGAATGAGCCCACGTCTGGCACCGACAGCCCTTCCTTCCAGGCAGGTGAGCTCCACTCCAGCATCAGACCCAACTTCCTGCTGTGCCTCTTGACCGAAAGGGACCCTCCACCCACCAGCTGCCAGAAGAGCCATTATTTCCTCAAATAAATACCCTGCGCCTGGAATCACCCTGCACCCTTACTTTTCTCAGCAGGAATGTTGAAGCCAAGACCCCCTCCCTCCAGAGCAGCTGTGCGGGCTCTGGGATCCTGCACCTCTGAGCCACCTTGCCTCTCCCAGGGGTGCACTCAGGGCCAGGACTGGGTAGCCCCAGGGCAGGTGAGTGCGGCTGGTGCAGGTTTGTCTTTGGAACAAGAAGCACTGCCTTTAGGAGGGGCGGATGCTCTTCTGTTCTCCATAGTCTCCACCCACTCCCATGACTCACCTCCAGGCACCTGCACTCCTCACATTCCTGTCTGTGTCCCAAGGGCATGTGAGTTCATGGCCTTGCCCTCAATCATTGTGGGGAGCTGTGGGTTGGAGCTGGACGTGAGGGGCTGAGCTGCCTGGAAGTGAGGGTCCCACACTTTGTGTCATCCTGGCAAGACCCCCCTCTTTCCAGGGCTCTGAGCCTCCTAGATGGTTATGGGTAAATTAGAAATGGACCCTTCCTCAGACTTGTTACTGCCATCTGCTGGGAAACCATCCCAGTGTGTGTGACTCCTACATGACCGTGGTGCGAGCTGTGCTGCTTGAGTGACGCAGTGCGCAACCTGAACAACAGTGCCTGGCAGCCCCGCCTCCTCTGCCATGCCCCTGCTCCTTCATGCTTCCACAGAGTGCCAATCACCAGCTGACATTGTATATTTTATCTAATAAATGTCTGTTTCACCTTTGGAATATATTCTCCATGAGGGCTGAGAGTTTGGTCTGTTTTATTCAAGATTGTGTTTCCAGAGAATAAAACTGTCTGACATAGAGTAGGGACTCAACAAATATGTGTTGAATAAACGAATGAATGCCGGAATGAGTTCTCCTTCCTTCTTTCCCCTCTGCATCTTCCGGTGTCACCAGCAGAGACAGTAAGCAGAGGTCACTGAGTTATGTGCTGCCCTGACCAGCCTCAGGGATCTCGGGCTTGGTCCAGAGGAGATGCTCAGAGCAAATTTGGGGCAAATTCCTCTGTTTGTAGAAGCTGCATCTGGGCACAGCTGCCAGGGACTCAATTATGCCGTTAAGTGAAGACAGAAAACGAACCGAGTTAGTTTATCAGGTTTGAATGACTGCACAGCTGCCGAGGAGCCGGTAATGAAAAGTCAAGCTTTGACAAAAGTTTTGACTTCTGTAGAATTAAATGTTCACATTTAATATTAAATTCCTGAGCAGTGGAGGTGGGCTGGGAGTGGTGGTGCCTGAGGGAGGAGATCACTTCCTAATTAGATGGTAATTATGATAACCATATTATGATAACATAACCTCCACCCCATGACCTGGCGACTCTGTGAACCTCCAGAGAAAGCAGCAGTTTATCTTCATTGCTTTAAACATGATAAAATGTATAAAGCTCCCCACTTCTGCTCCAATGAAGGGTCAGTGAGCTCAGGAGTCTGTCACCTCTTCCCAGGTTTATCCTGAAGCTTTTGCACACACAGGATAGGGGTGTTAACCCAACAGTTGTCTGCGCTCAGACAGTCGTTGAGGGACAATCACACCCAAACTGACTTTAACCCCAGGAGCTCTGCTCACATGACTGAACTGCGGGGGCAGGTGGGGGCCAGATTCCAGTCGGCAGGTCCTGGGGTTCAAGGGGCATTGTTACCAGGTCTCCCTGAATCAGACACTGTCTCTGTCTCCAGTGAGTCCTCTTCCAGGGAGCCTCTCCCCTCCTGGAGTACACCGTCCACTCCCAGCTTAGGACTCACATGCTCTCTGCTGACCCTCCTTCCCATTGTTCCAGACCCTGGGGTCCCACATCACATGCCCAGGTTCCTCATCCTGAGCCCCTCCCTGCGACCTGGGCCCTGGGGCCACTCTGGAGCCTAGCAGCAGACACAGGGGTAACAGTGCCACCCTAGGTCCACATGCCAGACAGGAGGGGGACTGCCTCCAGGGATGGTGGGACTGTACGGTGCTCACAAACCAGGAGACGCCAGCACCCAGCACCCAGGTGAGCAAACAGGGCTCTTAACAGGTGACTGAGCTGCTGGGCCACACGGCTTGAAGGAAGCAAAACTGGGGTCCCAGGGGCTTCCATCTGTCTGTCTGCCTGCCTGCGGGGCCCTGTCCTCACGGATCCCCCCAGGCTGTGTGTGCAGTGGCCACTCCCACTTGAGCATCTCTCCTGCTCCCTGAGTTGCAGGTAAGATGTCATGTGGATGTTCTGTGTATGTGAAGGGAAATGATGACAGGGACTCAGGAGGAGCCGGGCAGTCTGCTCCTCAGAGATGATGGAACATGTGGCCACAGAGTGAAACAGATACATAGCTCCTGGGTCAGTGCAGGGACCTGCTGACCTGAAGCCCTCTGTCCCAGATGGACTCGCCCCCGTCTCCTGGGTGCAAGTCTCTGATGGGTACATCTTACCAGTAGAGAAATGGCAGCTCCTGATTGACTGCTGTGCAGGCAGAGAGGGAAGTGGAAGGCACAGCAGGGACTTGGAAACAGAAATTCAATAAGCACACTGATTATAAAGGTGAGAGACAGCTGAGAGTGGAGGGGAGGGACACCCTGAGTTTGGCCACAGAGGAAACTATTGCCACAAGGGGGCTGGAGAATGGTTGTTGGGAGGGGTGGGCAGACCAGGGGCTAGGTCTCCATCAAGTCCAGAGGGTCAGGCACAGGCGTCCAGAGTCCTCTCCCTGAGAAGCCACCCAGGAGGTCATGCCAGCAGGTCAGGCCAGCATCTGTGACACGGTGTCACCATGGAAGCTCATCAGAGACTCAGTGCCCAGAGCTGCACTGGGGGCTGGCCGAGTAGCCACCCTCTGCCTGGCATGTCCTCAAATCCCAGACCTGGGAGGGAAGCAGGTGCCCAGCATCAACCATGCTGACTTCACAATTGTTTAGATGGGGGGATGGGCATGGGGGAAGTCCTCTTTAGCACTGAGAAAAAATTCCCATCCATATCAGGAACTCTCCACGGTCCTGCTCCCAGGCCCTCACCCAAGACAACTTTGCCAGCAGCCTTTCTAAGAATCGTGGTTCACATGCCAGGTTAACTCTTTTCTATACATTTTCTCAACAGGGTGTTCAGGGAGCAAGATGGAGGTACAGAGAGTTCACAGGCCATTCCCACAAGGGGACCCTGCTGAGAGTTAGCACATCCAGAGATGAGGACAGGAGGGAGAAAGAGGAAGATCCCATCTGACTCCCCACAGAAAAGTCAGCTTGAAAACAACACACGGTCCACAACCTTTATGAGATGGTTACAACTGGGTGAACAGACACAAACCATATGGAGATGTCATTGTGACATGGGTGAGATAAAGCAGCAAGGGGGTTTGTAAAGAAGTAGGGGTTTTGTAGGTGACTGGAGGCAAGGTGTTATCAGCTTAAAATACACAGTTATGTCTATAAGATGTCTTCTGTAATCCCACTGGTAACCACTCAGAAAATACCTATGGAGGACGTACCCAAAAAATGAGAAAGAAATCAAACATATCACTATATGAAAAACAAAACACAATGGAAAACAGTATGAGAGGAAAGTCACTAAAGACATACAGAAAACAATGTATAATGGCAATAGAAAGCCCTTCCCCATCAGTAATTTACATGTAATTTAATTACATGTAAATGGATTAAAGCCCAACATCCAGACAACAAAGACCATGGCATCTGGTCCCATCACTTCATGGGAAATAGATGAGGAAACAGTGGAAACAGTGTCAGACTTTATGGTGACTGCAGCAATGAAATTAAAAGACACTTACACCTTGGAGGGAAAGTTATGACCAACCTAGAAAGTATATTGAAAAGCAGAGATATTACTTAGCCAACAAAGGTCCATCTAGTCAAGGCTATGGTTTTTCCAGTGGTCATATATGGATGTGAGAGTTGGACTGTGAAGAAAGCTGAGCGCCGAAGAATTGATGCTTTTGAACTGTGGTGTTGGAGAAGAACTCTTGCAAATCCCTTGGACTGAAAGAAGATCCAACCACTCCATTCTAAAGGAGATCATTCCTGGGTGTTCATCGGAAGGACTGATGCTGAAGCTGAAACTCCAATATTTTGGCCACCCTCATGAGAAAAGTTGACTCATTGGAAAAGACCCTGATGCTGGGAGGGATTGGGGGCAGGAGGAAAAGGGGACGACAGAGGATGAGATGGCTGGATGGCATCACCAACTCGACGGACATGAGTTTGAGTGAACTCCGGGAGTTGGTGATGGACAGGGAGGCCTGGCATGCTGCGATTCATGGGGTTGCAAAGAGTTGGACACAAATGAGTGACTGAACTGAACTGAATTGAAATGGGTTAAACTCCCCAGTCAAAACATATTGAGTGGCTGATGAATAAACAAACAAGATCCAAGTATATGCTGCCTACAAGAGTCTCACTTAATACACAAGGATGAGGAATTCCCTAGTGGTCCAGCGGATAAGACTCTGAGCTTCCAGTGCAGGGGACACAGGTTTGATCCCTAGTCAGAAAACTGAGTTCACATGTGTCATGTGATGTAGCCAAAAAAATTAGACTCAGGGAGAGACACAGGCTTAAAGTAAAAAGATGGAAACAGATCCTCCACCAAACAGTGACCAGAAGTGAGCAGGGGGAGCTATACTTATACCTGATCTCAACATTGTAGACTTTAAGTAAATACAGTCACAAGAAACAAAGAACATTGTATGATGATGAAACGGTCAATTCAGGAAGACAGAACAATTGTAAATATATATCCATGCAACACATAGTTCCTAATCACAGGAAGCAGCATTGGTAGAACTGAGGGGAGGCAGTGACATCAGGAGATGCAGCTCACTTCCAGTAAGTGATGGATCAGCTGGACAGAAGTTCAATAGAGAGACATGGGGCTAAAGCAACAGGGCAGGCACACGCAGAACATCACACCCAACGGTGGCAGATACACACCCTCCCCCAGTTCACACGGCACATCCCCCCGCAGAGACCACATGTTAGGGCACAAAACAAGCCTTATCCACTTTAAGAAAATTCAGAGCATACAAGTATCTTTCCTGACCAAAGTGGAATGAAACTAGAAATTGGCAACAAAGAAAAGCCAGGAACTCACAAACACAAGGAAATTAAGACACAATCTTTTCAACAATCCATGGGGAAAGAGGGAATCACAAGGGAAATTAGAAAATATCTTGAGATGAATGAAAATGGAACTCCTCATACCAAAACTTATTTGATCCATCAAAAGCAGTGCTAAGAAGGAAGGTTATAGCAGTAAATGCCTACACTTAAGGAGAAGAAAGCTCTCAAATGAGCAACCTAACATTATACCTCAGGGAACTAGAAAAAGGAGAGAAAATTAAACTAAAAGTTGGCAGATGAAATGTTTAAGATTACTCCAGAAATAAAATAAGAATAGAAAAAAATCAATGAAAGTAAATTTGTTTTTTAAGGATCAGTAAAATTGGCAAATGCTTACCTAAAAGAAAAACAGAGACAAGACATAAAACTCAGAAATGAAACAGAGACATCATAACTTATGCCATGGAAATACACATGATCACGAGACTTCCTTAAACAATCACACTCACAAATTGGACAACTGGGAAGAAATGGATAAGTGACTAGAAACATACAGCCTACCAAGACTGAATCAGGAAGAAATAGAAAATCAGACTTCCAATGAATAAGGAAGTTGAATCATGAATCCAACATCCCCACAGAGAAAAACCCAGGACCAGGTGGCTTCACTGGTGAATTCCACCAAACATCTCAGAATTAACACCAATCTTTCTCAGACCCTTCCAGAGAGTTCAGGGGGAGAGGACACTTCCAAACCCATTCCACGAGGTCCATGTTATGCTGTTAAATCCAAATCAGACAGAGATAGTATAGAAAACTTAACCAATATCCCTGGTAAATATTGATGCAGAAATCCCAGCAGGCCCTAAGATCTTCCAGAACCCTTGGAGAGAGGCTAGAAATGAGATGGCTGGGACCTACCTCCTTCCCATCCACCGCCCTTCCCTGGCCTCATGGGACTCCGAGGGCCCTCTTGTTTGGACAAGAAGCCAGCAGCATCTGAGGCTGGTCAGGCAATCATGCTGCAACGAAGACCAATGGAGCTGATGAGGGGCCAGGTTGGAGGGGCATCTCCCTTCTCATTAGCTGGCCTAAAGGGCCTGCACCCCATGGATCCCATCTCAATGAATTATCAGCTGCTAATCAAAGGGACAATTGCCAAAACCACCCCCACTACATAGTGGGAGGGAGCGAGTGGGAGACTCCACCCCACCCCAGCCTCCAGGGACACCTCAGATGTGATTAAGTAAACATCCTGAGACAGACAGAGGTGAGCGTCCTCTTCCCATTCCGACTCCCAGAGCCGAAAGGCCAGCAGAAGTGCCAAAGTCCATTGGTGCTGGATTTGGTATGAAAAGGTGTGGGCTGGGGGAGAGGTGGATTTAAAGACAAACAGATCATGTAGCTTCCCTGCTCCACACCCTCCAGTGGTTTCTCAACATCCTGAAACAACCCAGTTTCAAGCTTGATCTTCAAGGCCCCTCTGATGCCCTCAGTTTACTTCCCCACTCCCTTCCCTTCTCTCTGTGCAGCTCCCGCTTCAGGACTTTGCACCTGCCATGCCCACTCCCAGGACAGCCCTTCTCCCATTCTTACCTGACTCTCTTCCTATCTTCTCCCAGGCATCTGCCAAGCGCCACCCCTCAGGAGCTCTGTCCTGACCCAGGCCCTGCCCTGCACACCCACCGCCTAGTCACCTTGCTCCCCTTCCCCATGTATTTCTGTTCACTCCCCTATACATGTATTGCTCTGTCTGCTCACGGATCTGGGCAGCTCCATCTCTGAGGCTCCTGGGATTTCTCAGGGTCATCCTTGGAAGTTCCCTTCCTGAGCTCTGACCCAGAAGCCTTCCCTCCATTTCCCTTGCCTCCTGCCCCAGTCCTTTCCCATCCGCCTTTCAGGAACCTGGCCCACCTGCAAGAGCTCCTTAGCCTCCCTTGTTCCTCTGGTCTGAACTGCTAGCTCTCCCTTCACTTGCTGGGCCCTCAGCCCAGGGCAGCAGAGCTAGTGGACATATCCTCTGTCCATTGTCACTTGGAGACAGGCAAGCCCTCACACCTGGCGGGGGCTTTGTTCTTCCATTGCCAGGAGGTCACGCAGTGATGCTAAAAGGTCAACAGCATGGAACTGGCCTGACCATTTAGACTAAGGTACTGAGGCCAGTGGTGGTGTTGATGGAGTTTGATGTCCCTAAATAGCTTTTTTAGCACAAGGGTCTGGGCAGGGCCATGTCCCCTCACAGCCAGGTCCTGGGTGGTCCAGTTGCACTAAGAGCCCAGATGGAGTCTGCCGTCCCAGGAGGGCTGTCACCAGGACCTTAAAGAGCTGGAATCCTGCCCATCCCTCCCCAGGGGCAGCACAGCCACTGCGCCCTGCACACCTGTAGGGGGCGCCATTCATACATGCACCCCTCTCCCCTTCAGATTCTCCCTCTCTGATGGAGAAACTACCAGGTTGCAAGATCCCATTAGCACCTGCCTCTGCTGCTTGTTCTCACACTCACTTTGAAATTAGAACAGGTATTTGTCTTATGACCTGTCCATTCTTGGTTTGCAAATCACTGCAGAAACTCCCCATCTGGTAATTTCCCTGCCCTGCTTTTCCCTGGTAATGATCACCCACAATTAAGGAGCTATGTTGGATTAAAGTTATAAAAAGCAGAGCTCGTGTGAGCAGGTCCTGGAGGAGTCGTTCCGTGAGTGGACGGAGCAGCCTCAGGGAAGGGCCCTCCATGCCTGGGCTCCCTCCATGGGGAGGCTCACCCCCTGGAGGATGTGCCATTTCTGGAACTTAAAATCCCCACGTGGGTACCCAGGGGGCTGCTTCAAAGGTGGTTCTAGATGCTGGGACCTCCCTACCCCCTCTGCCCAGCTGCCCCACCTCCTCTCTGCCTCTGCCCTGTAGACCATGACTCAAGGACCAAGGTCTGTGCCACAGGTGACCCCACAGCTCCTGACACCCAGCCAGCTCATGGGAGCCGAGAGAGCCCATAGGAAGGCTGGGCTCCAAGGCTGCTCCTGGCTGCACTCGCTCCCCGGGCTGACCTCCAGGAGACTCCTCGTACACCCCGTGACCCTCATCCGCTCTCAGGGGCCCAGGCCTGGTCACGTGCACATCTCATACCCTGGCCGCCACCTTCGATTCAGGGCTGGACACAGGCCCTGAGTCAGAGAGGTGAGACGCTGTCCGCGGACATCTGCTGGGACTCTCTGGTCACATGGAGGGCCTGCTTTCTCCGGGGCTGGAAGCTGCCGGGATGCCTGCCCACTCTCAGTGACCGCACCCGCTCAGGTCCGGGGAGACGGCCTGTGTGCAGAGACGGGAGAGGTGGCCTCAGGCTGCTGTCAGAGGACGCTCTGCCCGGGACCTTGTCAGTTACAGGAGACAGCGCTCGCTCTCTGCACTCAGACAGTGTGGGATGCGATCCTGTGACTTGTGACCTCTGAAACCTCTGGACACTTGACCATTGTTATCATTGAACAATAACACAGTTTTATCTGAGCCGGGAAGGAGGAGCTGAGGCCAAAGCAAGGAGGAAAAACCCTCCCTGTCCCCGCACCCCCGCGGGCCCTTCCCCTCTGATGTCACTCTTCCTGCAGAGACAGCGGGGACAAGAGACACCTCTTCCTCTAGATCCTGTTCCTGTCACCCCTCAGCTGGCCCTGGAGTCAGGCCCTCCCCACCCCCTGGACACAGCAAGTCAGCGTTCTCACAGGTTTGCAAGTTCAGAGGAGGGACAGGCTCCCAGGGGGACCAACTGTGGCCCCACCTGAGAGAGAGGCTACAAACAAAGTGCCATTTGGGATGGGGTGGGGGTGTGTTCCCTGCAGGGGCTTCTATAGACTGGTTATTAGTGTTATTGCTCAGACCCGGGTCCTGCATCCTTGGTGAGAAAACCATGTGTGTCCTTAAAAAAGACAACAGAAAGGTCAGGAAATCAGAGGGGACCCCAGGAAAGGGGCATCTGACTCAGGAGGACTTGGTTGAAGCCAGTTCTGGTCCTTCCCGGTCAGAGCTGGTAGCTTTGGGAGAGTCAGGAAAATGAGATGGAATCTGGGGCACAGAATAGGAGGTGGGATGGGGCGGAGGAGAAGAAGGCTTTTCCTGTTTACATCACCTAAGCCAGAGCCGCTTATGTGAGAACAAGATTCACTCACTAGTCTCTCATGAGGTTAATCTGATACCGCTTGGAGGTGTTTGAGTAACAACTTCACTAAGTATTAAAAAAGAGGAATCAAGGACTTTCCTGACGATGCAGTGGTTAAGACTCCACCCTTCCACTGAAGGAGACAAGAGTCTGATCCTGGTTTGGGAACTGAGATCCCACATGCCATGCAAGGTAGCAAAAAAAAAAAATTTTTATAAAGGGGGAAGGGCAAAGGAATTTGTTGGCTTATGTATAAGGACAATTCATGGGATGAAGGCTCTGGGCACAGCTGGACCTTGAGTTTGCTCCTGCTGTCTGTCTTTGTGTCTCTCCTGACATTACCAGGCAGTTGTCTCCCTGTGGTCACACCGGGGGGCACCTAGCACCTTCAGGCTTATCCTTCCCAGATCTCTCTCTCCTGAGGGCAGAGAAGGGGACACCACGGTCCAGCTTCCCTGTGGACCACGGAGTGCCCCCTGTGCCCAAGAAATGGACTGTCCCCAGTCGTCAGACTTGAATGACATGCCTCCTGCTGAGCATATAGCTGGGTCCTGCCCCCTCGAGTGAGGGACTGAGAACACGGCTGTGGTTCCCAAGGAGATGCTGGGCGGGGTGCACGTGTACACAAGCTCATCTGTACTCACAAATGCGTGCACACATATGTACACACACACCTGCGGGTCCTGCCCCCTCGAGTGAGGGACTGAGCACACGGTTGTGGTTCCCGAGGAGATGCCAGGTGGGTGCACGTATACACACATGTACACACGCTCATCTGTACTCACAAATGCCATGCACACATATGTACACACACACCTGCTCCAGAAGGAACAGAGAGAACCCTGGACTGGGAACCGAGAGCTCCCTTTCTGATGGGGAACCTCAGGACGGCACTTTCTAGGGGATGCTCACAGCCCACCTGCTTATCAGGGTGTGGTGAGTGTGGACCAGGTGGGCTCTAACCAGGTGGGACCAAGATCAGGACAGGACAGGTCAGACAGAGGGTGAAGGGCAAGTGGATGGTCCATTCTAGTTAAGCAGGTGGGGAGCAGGGCGCGGGAAAGTGACCACATGGCTTCTAGGTCAGCATCCACCCACCCTTCCCCATCCTCCCCCTAGTGAAGAGCCACACCAGCTTCCTGTCCAGGGAGGACTTGGAGGGAGGGGGCAGAGCCTCAGGGGGACAGAGGGAAGGGCTGTGGACACCGAGTGGACCAGGCTGACCTCAGGCGAGTGAGGCTCAGGAGGACTGGCGGGAAGCCATATGAGGTTTCCTCTGCTCTCTGCTCCCCCAGGGAAGCTCTCTGGGGTACTGGGGGCACACACAGCTTTCCTGTGTGGACAGACAGAGATGGGAGCCCCCCAGGTAGGGTCCATGGAGAGGAGATGAGTGAGACCCTGCAGTGCACACCTGGCTGCATGGCCCTGGGCACAGGTAGAGAAGAGCTCAGGGCCCTGGGTGTCCCCAGGAAGGGACATCAGGGGACAGAGGTGAGGCAGAGGGTCACATTCCTCGGGCATTCTGCACAGCTGACTGATGCTGGGTACTCCCCTCCACAGACACACAGTTGATGTAGGTCTCTGGCGCCTGGGTACCATGGTGATGGTGCCATAGCAACCCCCACCCCTGCAGTCTCCACGCCAGTGCAAGTGGAATTAATGAGTTTAGGTTCATTTAGTAACGTAATTGCCCCAGGGAGTCAGAGTCTAAAGCCACTTTGAATGCAGGGCTCTGGCCATCCAGGACCCGTCATGAGAGGACAGAGAGGAGATGAGGTCACAGGTGGGATCAGGAAGGAGCCGGAGCTCCAGGACTCCTGTCTGCCATCACTGCTGCCTCTGTGGCTGTGGGCAGGGGAAGAGGAAGGAAGGGCCAGGGCTGAAGGTGTGGGCTACGTTTACATGGTCCCTGTGGTTGGCAGCTTGCATGTTGGGTGGTTCACACTTGGGATATCAGCAGAACCATAGCAGCCCCGAGTCCCTCCCAGGCTCCCTCCCCCCTCCTCCCAGGTACCATCTCCTCAATCCTGCCTCCCCCCTTACCTTGTATTTGTTTCTGTTTTAACCCCCTTCATGCATCCTCCATGGACTTCCCTGGTGGCTCAGAGGTTAAAGCGTCTGCCTCCAATGCAGGAGACCCGGATTCGATCCCTGGGTCGGGAAGATCCCCTGGAGAAGGAAATGATAACCCACTCCAGTATTCTTGCCTGGAGAATCCCATGGACGGAGAAGCCTGATAGGCTACAGTCACGGGGTCACAAAGAGTCAGACATGACTGAGCGACTTCACTCACTATACTATGCATCCTTCACACACAGAAGTGACTGTGGTCACTCTGCACATTTATAGGATGTAATCATCCAGCCCCAATCCCCTGTGACTTGCTTATTGCGTTCAACTTGAGTTTCTGAGCATCTCTGTGTTAAAGGGTCTGTTGAACGTGCATTTTCAAAGCTGTATACAATTATTTGTACCACAATTTATTATCCATTCAATGGCTATTCATCCCACATATTTATTGCTTTGTTCTGTGAACAATGCTTCCATGTAGCTTTTTGAGAAGATTAAATTCATTTATCTTATGCATCCATCCATCTTTCAATCTACCTACACTGAGTGCCATGCCTGGCAGACAGAAGGAGCCACAGGTGTGTCATTATTATCCCTCTCTGTAGGATCAGAGACAGTGCCTGAATTGGGCATTGTGAATACACAGGTACACACTCACACTCACCCTCACACAAGCATACACTCCATGGCTGGATGTTATCAAAAGACACCATGGATTGATGTGGAGAGTGTGGCCCCACACCCCATCAGCCTCATCTCTGACCTGTGATGGCTACACAAGGAAATAGACCCCAAGCAAGTCCAGCCAGGCCCTCTGGGCAGACAGAGGTACAAGGCTCTGGCCAAGGGGAAGGGGTGGGAAGGAGAGGCTGGGAGAGGTGTTCTAGGGCTAGAGGGAGGTGAGCTTTCCCCAGACCAGAGAGCTGGGATCCACGGGCATGAGGTGTCAGAGGTTTACCAGCTGTGCCCCACTAGGGGAATCTGAGGGCTCCATGGAGACACACCAGCGCCCCTCATCCCACGGGGAATCAGTAGTGAGATGGCTTGCTGACCTCAGCATGGGGCCACAGACTCATTCCCACAAGTCTGGGGGCCGCAGCCAGGTGGTCCAATGACCTCCGAGAACTTAAAGATCCAAACACACTGCTCCAGAAGCTGATCCGAGGCAGTATCTCCTGACCTCCATCATGCTTCGGTCTCCTCTCCAGGAGCCAGAGCCCCTGCCCAAGTTCCCGAGAAGGTCTGGGGGAGGGGAGGAGTTTGAGGATGAGTGATTTGTCTATGAGTGAGCTCATTGCAGGATATTCTCCACAAAGTGGTCTTTTCCTGTTTTCCCCACGGATGTAATCCCACTGCTCAGGGCACCGTGGACACATGGTATGTAGTCAACATACCAGCAGGATGTGGCAGGACTTACAGGTCTCCCCTGGGAGGTGGGGCCCTGCTGGGATGGGGTCCAAGGGCCTGCCTCTGGGTTGACCAGATGACTCATAGAAGGAAGGTCTTCAGTTCTGTTCTAGAATGAGCAGGCAGGAGAAGCCAGTGCTGAGATGAACCCAGAAAGAGGAGCTCTCACTGTAACCAAAAGTGGGGTCCAGCTGCTCACTGCATGAAAGCTAATCAAGAGGCCAGGTTGGTGGAAAGGAAAATTTGCTTTATTTTGGATGCTAAGGATGAGGGCAGGCTCCTGTCCAAAGGACTTCCACTGACCACCAGCGGCCAAGAGCTTTTCTAGGCTGGGGAGGGGGCTACGCGCAGAAGCAGCATGGTCAGCTCTGCCAGTCGTCTTGAAATTGGTCATCAGTGGTCTGACCAGCATTGATTGTCTTAAGTGGTTAATCTTCAGTTTCAGCGTCAGTTCGTTCCCATTTCTTGGAGGCCAGTTCCCAGAACTGTGGCAGCTTACGTCATGGCTAAGATCTGGTCATCGTGTAATTAACTTCTCCCACCTGGTAGAGGTTTCAGAGTCTATAAGACAGCTCACAGGAGATGGCTCAGAATACTGTCTACAGCCCTTGAGAGGGAACTGAAAGTCCTCTGTGTTGCTTAATAGCTACAGTGCTATTACCTGGTCTCCTTTGACTGTTTTCCTTTGTTTCTGTATTTTCTCACTTCTCCGGCTAAACTTATACTTTAGCTAAAGTTTTCCACAGACAAAAGGCAGGCAGAGGGCATGGAGGGTGTTAGGAGGAGAAGGACCTCAGAGTCCTGCTCTGCTGCACCGGGAGCAGCAGGACTCGAGATGAGAGAGGGAATGAGCACTCCTGCTGAAGGAGGCTGGCGTTGTGTCTGCGCTGCTTTAACGAGGTCATCTGTCTACTCCCCACAACTCAGTCATGCCAACACGATGGCTGTCCCCATTTCACAGATGGGCAAACTGAGAGTCTGGGCAGTGCCGTCATTGTCTCATGTCTCAAGGCTGTGAGGGAGATTCTAGCTCAGGTTTGCCCAGCCTCTCCGCCTGTGCTCTTCACGTCCTTCTGCCCCAGAGGTGAGTGTTCTGCCGGCACCTGCTGGAGTCCTTGGCATGCAGAGACCATGGGGCCTCCTATCCTGAATCCCAGGTTCTTCCCCACCCACTACAGCTGAGGTTCTGGCTTTTCTTTCCTCCCCCTCTCCCACCAGCACAGATGCAGATGTGGGGGCAGCAGTTCACGATGTCGGGAGAAAGCTGCCTTGGATGGCGCCTGGTCAGGACCTTTCTGAGTCAGTCTCCGCAGACTCTACATCACCAGCAGATCAGCTTCGGCGGGAATCCTGGGGCAGTAAACTGCAGTGAGCTCAACATCAGGAAGTAAAGGCACAGCTACAGCTCCAGGGATGTGGTCCTGAGTGACAGAGCAGATGAAGCTTTATCAGGAGCCCAGCATCCCAAGTCATCAGTCCACAATCCAGTTCTCATGGGCTGAAGACTTAATTTTTCACTCAGGTGTGAAATAGGCAGGGCTTTCAGCCCTTTTTCCATGGCGTGGGCATGATGGATGATGTTTGAATGCACATCACTTTCCCCAGGGCTTAACTAAAGTCTGACAAGCCCAGAGAGCTTGTGCAGAGGGTGAGTGGACACAGCAGTTTTTGAACCCCACATGACGACCTTCAGTGAAAGTCATTCTCATAGAAACAAACAATATTGTAAAGCAATTATACTTTAAAAAAAAAACCCTACAAACCACATTTAATGTTTGCTTAATTGAATCGAAATTCTAAAAGTCAAACATTATTACAGAGTTAAACTTTTTGCCTTCAAATTATCCATATATTGTTTTCAAAAGTCAAATAAGTTACTTTTAAAAGGCCTACAAATTTGAAAACATTATTTTCCTTAGTTTGGGGAACTCACAGTACCACTGCTAGTTTTGAAGTTAGTCTGTGTCTGTTTGTGCAATGTATGCGCCAAACACAAGATCCTATGTGTGCTGTGCTCAGGCACTTCAGTCATGTCTGACTCTCTGCGACCCCATGGACTGTAGCCCACCAGGCTCCTCTGTCCATGGGATTCTCCAGGCAAGAATACTGGAGTGGGTTGCCATGCCCTCCTCCAGGGGATCTTCCCAACTGAGGGATCGAACCTGTGTCTCTTGCATCTTGGGCACTGTAGGCAAATTCTTTACCACTGAGCCACTGGGGAAGCCCATGCAAGAGCCTATAAGCAACTCTTGAGTTAAAATCTAGAAGGAAAAAAAAAAAAGGTTACTCTCCACCATTGGCTCTGAGCTTTTCCTCCCACCACTGCTCCTCCTCTTTTGTGAATGGCTTTCCTTTAGGGGTTGACCCCCATATACCCCCCATACTGAACCGTGTGTCAGTGCCTGTGGTCTAGGGAGGGCCTTTATGTTTTCCTACCTGTGAATCGTATGACTTGAGTCCAGGTAATAAATTAACAGCATCCCTCTCACAGCACTATTTGGGGTTTGGGCGTGTGACCCAATCTGGGCCAGAGTCTTATAAGGGCTGTTGCAGGAGCTATTGGAGGAAGTCTTTCTCTGGAGAGCAGGTGAGGTTGGAGGTCCTGCAGCATTGATGAGGTCACAGCCAGAGGGGGTCTAGGGGCCATCAGGGGACACTGGGGGACCTGAGGTTGAAACCCACACAGAGGGCAGATCTCAAAGGATAGACAGGTGCCTTCCAGATGGTATCTTCAGAGACGCCAATGCAGTCACACCCAGGTCCAGGTAAAATACAAAGATTCCTCTATTACATGAGCCAACATGTTCCCTCTAGGTATTGACTAGAGTCAGGGTTTCTGGTGCTTTCCACAGAAAGTGTCCTCTCCACAGCCATGGACAACTAACCTCAGGGTGGTGAGTAGATGTCACACTGGCTGGACCTTAACCTTCCCCCACCCCACAAGACTGCAGATGAGTGTGCGGCTAGTGAGAGCCAAGTGACCAAAAGTCAGTTACTCTAGTAAATCCTTTTAGTTGCTAAACACTAAAAAAATTCCCAATCTTGACCCTTTGCTATATATAAAAAATTGCTTGTAAGACTGCACAAAAAAGATAGTGACACAACGGTGTGTTTTAGAGGTGGGATAAGAACAACTGAACGTGGGACTTGCCTAGTGGTCCGGTGGTTAAAATCCACCTGCCAATGCAGGAGACATGGGTTCAATCACTAGTCCGGGAAGATTGCACATGCCGAGAGGCAACTAAGCCCATGCGCCACAGCTACTGAATCAGCGTTCCAGGGCCCCAGGGGCCACAGCTAATGAGCCCTTGAGCTGCAACTACTAAGGTCTGTGTGCCCTAGAACCTGTGCTCTGCAACAAGAAGCCACCACAGTGAGAAGCCCGTGCACCACACGAGGAGTAGTCCCCTCTCACTGAAACTAGAGGAAGCCTGAGCAAAGCAATAAAGACCCAGTGCAGCCACATAAATAAATAAACAATTTTTGAAAATGAACAGAACCAGTTCTACTAGTAGAGCCTGACGCTGCTGAGAGCTGTGTCCTCCTACTTCAACCATCCTTGTCCCCCACTTCCCTGCGGGAGAACCCTGGCTTGATTACTATGTGTCTCAGTGTGTTCCTACTTGGGTTTATCCTTGGATTTATTTCTGTGCTTTCTGGACTTGGTTGACTCTTTCCTTTCCCATGTTAGGAAAGTTTTCAACTATTATCTCTTCAAATATTTTCTCGGGTCCTTTCTCTCTCTTCTCCTTCTGGGACCCCTATAATGCCTTTAATGCCAATGGTGTGTTTCATATTGTCCCAGAGATCTCTTAGGCTGTCTTCTTTTTTTTTTTTTTCATTCTTTTCTATATTCTGTTCTGAGGCAGTGATTTCTGCTATTCTGTCCTCCAGATCATTGATCCATTCTTCTGCCTCAGTTATTCTGCTATCGGTTCCTTCTAGTGTATTATTCATCTTTGTTTGTTCTTTAGTTCTTGCAGGTCTTTGGTAAACATTTCTTGCATCTTCTCCATTGTTTTCCCGAAATCCTGGATCATCTTCACTATCATTATTCTGATTTCTTTTTCTGGAAGGTTGCCTGTCTCCACTTCATTTATTTGTTTTTCTGGGGTTTTCTCCTGTCCCTTTATCTGGGGCATAACTTTCTACTTTTGCATCCTGATTAACTCTCATCATGATTAATTTAGCCTCCTTCTTAGATGCTAAGAGGCTTGTATAAGCTTCCTGATGGGAGCTACTGGCAATGGGAAACACTGGCTTTTTCTCTGGTGGGCAGGGCCTTGCTCAGTAAAACTTTAATCCAATTATCTGCTGATTGATGGGGTTGTTCAGTTCAGTTCAGTCACTCAGTCCTGTCTGACTCTCTGCGACCCCATGGACTGCAGCAGGCTTCCCAGTCCATCACCAACTCTCAAGAGCTTGCTCAAACTCATGTCCATAGAGTCAGCGATGTCATCCATCTCATCCTCTGTCCTCCCCTTCTCCTCCCCACTTCAATCTTTCCCAGCATCAGGGTCTTTTCCAATGAGTCAGTTCTTTGCATCAAGTGGCCAAAGTATTTGAGCTTTGGCTTCAGCATCAGTCCTTCCAATCAATATTCAGGACTGATTTCCTTTAGGATGGACTGGGTTGATCTCCTTGCAGTCCAAGGGACTCTCAAGAACACCACAGTTCAAAAGCATCAATTCTTCGGCGCTCAGCTTTCTTTATGGTCCAACTCTCACATCTGTACATGACTACTGGAAAAACCATAGATTTGACTATATGGACCCTTGTTGGCAAAGTAATGTCTCTGGCTTTTTAATATGCTGTCTAGGTTAATCATAGCTTTTCTTCCAAGAAGCAAAGCATCTTTTAATTTCATGGCTGCAGTAGCCCACACCCATTTGTGGTGCTTCCCACCAAAGTGTCTAAACCAGCACACCTGGGTTTAATCACGTGGGAGATGAGCCCTGTGGTGCCTTCAGGGGCTTCTTGAGTGGAAAGCAGGAGGGTCGTTGGGTGAGCACATGAAACTGCAGGAACAGCAATTGTTACATCCTCTTGAAACCTTTGGGTTGCGTCTGGGGGGCTCTGAAGAGCTCCAGTACCACAGTCCTTAATGTCTCAGCACAGAAAAGATTTCAGCCAGAGGCAAAGTGACAGATAAGAAGTGATTTACTAGAATAGGACACTTGTGAGGCTTACAAGTGGGCAGGTGAGGAGGTGCCTTGACCCAAGAACTTACTGGGCTACAGTTTTATGATCATAGGAAAAGTGGGGAGGAGGAGAACTTCGTTGTCTTTCTTGTGTAGACATCATCCTTCCAACATCAGCTCCTCCTCCAGGTTGAACAGAGTTTTCTTTTCCCTGCATGGTCATGCTAGGTCTGTGTGCAAACAACATGTCCTAGGGATCATTAACCTACTGTGCAGGATGTGGGTCTCCTGCCACCATTGTTTTACTGTTTGGGGGGCACGTCTCATGCTTCTGTTGCATGGTTTTGTTGCTAGGCAAGCCTGCTTGCTTGGTTTTGTGTTTAAGCAAACATGCTTTTGGAGTAATCATTAACTTACAAGGGTCTCCCATATTTTTTCTACTTACAATCCCTTAATGAGACTAACTATTTAATCATCTACTTTATCCCTTTTTGTCCCTATCATTCTGGCTTAATCAACACCATGAGCTACATCATCTAAGGGTCATTCAGACGGGTGTCTCCTCCCCTCCCCGGACAGGGGAGCATGGAGTTCACTCCCAGTGGGTGCATCCTTGTGCTTGTTTCTGCCCTGTGAACATAGAAGTTATATTCACCTATATTACGCTTTAAATAGAGCTTTAAATGTACCCAATTGAGGAAATATTTACACATGATCAAGGAAATGTGACAGAAAAAAAGGTTCAACGGCAGAAAATGGCCCTGTTCTTGGAAGGAATCCAGATGGGAGTGCAGGCCCTGTGCGATGAGGCCATCGCAGAGACTTCATCCTGCACCTTTCCCTTCCCTGCCTCTGGAGCCGTGTCCTCAGGATGTGCTTCCTTCCTCTGTGTGGAATACCTGCTGAGCCATCAAAGGGAGAAAGGGTTGTGGGAGACATGGCCACAGGTCCTTCCTGAAATGCCCCCCATCCCCCTGAATGCCAAGAAGGTGTGCAGTGACCCTGAGGACTGAACAAAGGCTGGGCAGGTGTCCTCTCAGGTGCCCCACAGGTGAGGGCAAGGGGCGATGATGGGGATGGGCACAGAGGCTGCTCCTCGTCCTGTTCCTTCTCAAGGAAGCAGCTTTCCCCTCTGCCTGTGCCCAGTAATGGAGTCTGCACACACAAACACTCTACATCCTCTCCAAGATATGTCAGGTGTCATGGAACCATAGCTTCCCACTGCACTTTCTCATGACACCAAACACCTAGTTTATGCCCATGGAACTGTCCACTTCTGGTAGTAAGCTGGCCAGCACATCCCCTCTGTGTCTAAAGGACATGGGGCAGCTCTTGTTGGTATTGAAACTGATTGGTGTCATTTCTAGGGGCTCCAAAGAGCTCCGGTACCACAGTCCTTTATGTCTCAGCACAGGAAAGAATTCAGCAAGAGGCAAAATGATAGACAAGAAGTGATTTATTGGAATAGGATGATCGTGAGGCTTACAAGTGGGTGGGCGAGAGAAGTCATGCCCAAGAACTTACTGGGTTATAGTTTTAGAATCAAAGGAAAAGTGAGAAGGGGGGAAATTTTTCTTTGTCTCTCTTGAGATGTCATGCTTCCATCATCAGCTCCTCTTCCAGTCTGGGCATGGGAGTTTTCTTCTCCCTACATAGTCAAGTTAGGTCCACAAACCACTGGTTTTCATGTGTGCAGAGAGCATGTCTTAGGGATGGGATCATCAACTTATTGAGCTTCCTGGGCAGGATGTGGGTTTCATACCACCAGTTTTATTGTTTTGGGGTATAGCTCATGCTTCTACTGGAGAAGACAATGGCACCCCACTCCAGTACTCTTGCCTGGAAAATCCCATGGACAGAGGAGCCAGGTAGGCTGCAGTCCATGAGGTCACTAAGAGTCGGACACAACTGAGCGACTTCACTTCCACTTTTCACTTTCATGCACTGGAGAAGGAAATGGCAACCCACTCCAGTGTTCTTGCCTGGAGAATCCCAGGGACGGGGGAGCCTGGTGGGCTGCCATCTATGGGGTCACACAGAGCCGGACACGACTGAAGCAACTTAGCAGCAGCAGCAGCATGCTTCTACTGCATGATTTTATTGCTAATCAAGCCTGCCTGGTTTTGTGTTTAAGTAAACCTGCTTTCTCAAGTAATTATTAACTTAACAGGGATCTCCCACATTTTTTCTACTTACAATCCCCTAGGGGGTTAACTATTTAATCACCTACTTTGTCCCTTTACTCTGTCCCTATCAGTACACAGTCAGAAGAGATGTAAAGGTGAATGAGACCTGAGATGCCTCCAGTAGGGACGCAGGCAGGACCAAGATTGTGTGCAGATCTCCCAGGACCCCAGGGGCAGCTGCTGTGGATTGACCTGGCTAGAGAGGGTTACCAAGTCTAAGCTCATACTCCTTGCCACACAACAGGCCAATAATTGAGAGACCAGTTATTGGCATAAGGAATAGTGACTTTATCGGGAAAGCCAGCTAACGGACGGAGAAGATGGTGGGCTCATGCCCCAAAGAACCATCTTGCCTGAGTTAGAATTCAGGCTCCTTTTATACTAAAAGTGGAGGAAGTAAGGTCAAACACTTCATGGTTCCCATCAGCCTCCAGACGGGCTGTATTAACTACATCCTCCCTGCAGTCATTCACAGGTGGACCTGATCAGGCTATTTCTTATGAGCCAAACATAAGTATTTTAGCTTAATGTTCATTGCCTGGGAAGTGGGGTGCCCAGAGATGGGCCATTACGTAAAATTTAAGCTTATTGGCAACATCCCTTTAGTGATTATCCTGTAATAGAATACAAAGCATTCTTCCCTATTACAACAGGACAGAAGGAGAGGGAGGTGGTAGTGAGCCTGGACCCCCAGGAGGTGACTGGTAGCAGGGACAAGGAAGTGGAGTCATGGAGGGAACTCCTGGGAGGGTGAGCTCCCCACTCCAAGCTCAGGGGGTGGGGTGAGATCTAATGCACATTTTATTTTCTATCAACTGATTAAATTTCTTTCTTAGCTTCAAGCAGCAAGGGACACTCACTGGTCCAGCGTCCTCTGCGTCCTGCTTCTCCTGCATCATGTGACCTCACATGCCACAAACTGAAGCCCACAGCTCACAGGGGATGGAGCAGGCATGGTTTCAGCCTCTCTGACCCTAAAGTCACTGATGCACCACTTCCCTCCCCAGGTGGGGAAGGAGGGACTGGACATTGTGGGTCCATTGGTCTATGAGGACAAGGGGCCAGGGCTCCTGGAGAGATAGCTAACTCTGGGGCTGGAGCAGGAAACACACAGGTGAGCGGGGAGCCCCTGGTGGTGTCAGAGATGAAGGAAGTGCAAGATACATGCACACACACACAGGCCCATGTACATAATCACAGGACAGCACAAATGGTCCACTGGAAAGAGCTCCCATGGCCAAACTGGCAGAATCTGAACAAGGAACGTAAACTCGTATTGTCTTGTAACTCAAAGTTTGAAATAAACACCCATGAATTTATACTGATATTGAATAAATAAATGGTGAAGGATATTCAAATCTCCAGTGCAGAAAAATCTCCAATAAAGTACATCTCCCTCCTCAAGCAGGTAGACTTTTAAGTGTGAGCTGAGTCAGTGACTTCCTTCCAAGGAGGACAGTGTGGAAAGGGGGGAATGGTAACTGTACAGGAGAAACCCTCAGACACTGCCTGGCCAGGCAATCAAGGTCAACATCAAGTGATGAGTCACGCTGATGGGAGGTGTTCTGGCTGATGGGATGGGAGGGCACTTCACCTCTGTACACCCATCACCCCAGGGTAATCATGAGAAAAACACCAGACAAATCCCAGCATGAGATGTCCCACAAAGCACCTGACCAGCGCTCCTCGAAACTATCCAGGTCATCAAAACTGTCCAGGTAATCAAAACAAGGAAAGGGAGAAACTCTGAGCCAAAACAAACCTAGGAGACACGACATTTAAATGTAGTGTGGTCCCTGGAAGGGATCTGGGAACAGAAAAGGGACAGTTGGGGCAAGTGAGGAAATCTGATGAAGTGTGGAATTCAGTTTAAAATGTATCCATGTGAAGTCAATTATACTCCAATAAAAAACTATTTTAGAAATTAATAACAATATCAGTTGCACCAAAAAATGCATCAATGTTCATTCATTGATAGTGACAAATGTACAGTGCCAGTCATTGCAGAAGCTGGCTTGCAGTAGATGGAAACCATCTGCACCATCTTTGCAATAATTCTGTAAATCCAAAAGTGTTCTAAAATGTAAAGTGTATTAAAATTATATGAATAGATACAGTGGGCACTGGGGTTGTGGAAAAAAGGGTGCAGATCCATGACCCTTGAAGTTCATTTCCAGCGTGAAGTTGGATGTTGCCATGAGAACCCCAGTCCTGAAAGATCTGCTCATCTCCCCAAGGCAACCAAAGTGCTCTCAGCCCTTTATACTTGTTTGTGTGGTTACGCTTTGTTTACTTCCACCCCAAATCAAGTATGTGATGCTTGAAAGCATGGAGTATAAAAAGGGATTCAGTAGGGGGGCTCTCTTCTTTGTTATTTTGGCCACAAAGCCTCCTGATGGCCTCACTGGAGACAGTCAGGATGTAAACAAGTTTATACATATATGTGGATGTACATCTATAGGGCTTTCCTGCTGGCTCAGATGGTAAAGAACCCACTTGCAATGCAGGAGACCCAGGTTCAATCCCCGAGCCATGAAGATCCCCTGGAGAAGAGAATGGCAACTCACTCCAGTATCCTTGCCAGGAGGATCCCAAGGACAGAAAAGCCTGGTGGGCTACATTCCATGGGGTCACAAAGATTCAGACATGATTTGAGCAACTAACACACATACATGTATATCTACACATATGGTCTGTCCACAAATGGTAACACACACATATTTGTATACTATACAACCTTCCTTTCCTCAATGAACGAAAATCTCAAAGATTCTTCTGCATTAGAACTACCTGGCCATCACTGTGGTCCAAGCCTGCAGGGCGTCCATGGTTCAGATGCCCACGATTCACTGAAGTGGTTTCTTCTCTGCAGACATTTATCTCAGTCTTTTGTTACAACAGACAAGCCTGCAGTGAACATCCTGGCACGGACGTCCTTGTGTGCATCACAGCACTATTTTTAACGCCTGCTCGGAGAGCTGCGAGAATATTGCATGATCATTTATATAATGGATCCCTGTTTTTAAACATTTAGATTGTCTCCAATTTTTCCACCATTATAAATAGCATTGCTATGATCATAAATCTTCATACACACGCCAGAATATTTCCCTGGGATGAATTTCTAGAAGGAGGTGCTGAGTAAACAGGTTTTAACCTTAAAGCTGCTTCAAGTTCATTTCACAAGAGCTGAGTCAGGCCTGCCTTGTCTGGTGGTGCAGGCTGCACACTGCTAGGAGGTCTGAGGAGCAGGAAGGAGCCCCTGGTCCACTCCTCAGGTATCCAGGTGTCCCCTGGAAAAGAGCTTTTTCTCATCTGCACAAAGCCACTGCAGATGCTAGCAGGGCTCTAGCTGAATTGTCAGAGGCAGAGTCTGAGGTCAGAGGAGCCCTCTGATTGGAAGCACCCGCCTGGTCGCCAGAGCCCCAGGGAGTGGGGTCGGTGCCAGAAGCTGGTCTCATTCAGGTGGCCCTGCACATCACCTGGGGTGAGGGGCAGTGCGATCTCCCTTCTATCAACAGCCCTGGGCCTGTTACCAGCAGCAGGCACCGAGTCCCCCACCGGTCCCCAGCTGAGTGATGCTTCTCTAGGTGCTGAGGCTTGCCCAGTCCCCATAAATCACCCCACGTGGACTGTCCATGTCCTGTGGACCCCAGAATGGAGGGCAGGACCTGGGCAGCAGAGGGATGGTGCTGGGGGCAATAGGGAAGGCCCTGCCCCCTGACAAGGGGTTTGGATGAATGGGGCTGGGGGTGCCACTGAGCTGTGGGGCCCCTGATCATGCCCAGCACAGGGTGAGGTGTCAGGGTCCGAACAGCAAGCTATAGAAGGGAAATCAGGGTAGTGAGGGAGATGCAGACAGACACTGTCCTTGTGAAAACCCAGTCCCCAGGCTGGGGAGCCACCTCTGTCTCCAGGGGCCTGCCGAGGGTCACCCAGCACCTCTGCCATGAGGGTGAGTGTCTCAGCTAAATTCTCCCAAGGTTGTCACAATTACACTTTCTGGTAAAATCCTGGCAGAGAGGCAGCCTCCATCCACAGCAAATAACAGCAGTCACCTAGAAGCAAGAGAGTGGATCTAAGTGGATGAAAATACACTTAGAGTAACCTCTTCTATGACGATGTTCCAGACAGGTTTGCAGGATCTGAATGGAAGCAGGCCCTTCAGGCGACCCTGTGATAGGAGAGTCAAGACCATCTTCACCGTAGAGGCAGCAGCAAGAGTCTGGGAGCTTCCAGCCACCTTTGATTGCAGTTAATGCACTGACCTTGTTCGATTTCAAACCCCTGCTTGGTGCAAAAGCGGCTCTTCTGAGACGATGGGCTTTTAATGATCACCCTTGACCTTGTCAGCTCTGTGACTAAATGTACGAGAGAGAGAGAAACAGAGACAGGGACAGAGAGAGGGAGAGAGGAGAAATGGCATCAGGACTGTCTTCTGGGAGGTGCAGGGCAGCCCTGCTAGGACCCTAGTCTCCAGTCCTGTGAGGTGGGGTCTGGGCAGGGGGGAAATTTGGCATTCTCCTTTTTCCTTCCTTTGCAAAGAGAGGAGGAACCAGAGCCAGAGGATGGGGGCAGAGAGAGGAAGAGAAGCATCTTATGTCTGCTCCGGGGTTGGGAAGCACTGATCCCAAAGGGCACGTCCACGGGTACCCGTGATGGTGTCAGACCCGATCAGGGAAAGAGCAGGGCAGCAGGGCAGCTGGAAGGGTGGTGCTCGTGACACAGTCAGCTGCCACAACCTCCCAACCCTCCCCGCCCTGTGGCTTTGAGCTCACCCGGCCCCTGACAATTGTTAGTATTGAAATAACATGAATGAGTCTCTAAATGCGGTGAACAGGTACTGCCCCAAGTCCCCTAAGTGCCCAGCCTTCTGCCAGGCTCCCCCATAGATCCCTCAGGACCTGGTGACTAATGGGTTAATGCCTGGCAAGACTGAGTCAGGGAGGGATGGGGGAGGGATATACTGAGTCCCCAGGGAAAGCTACTCCCCAGCCCCAGAACAGTGTTTCCACACCAGAATCACCAGAACATGGCCAAACATTCCAGTTCTTTGAGAGTAGTTTCCAAATATGTAAATATTGCTTCCGATTTTTATATACTTTTTTTTTTTTTGGCCACACTATAAGGCAAGCAGAATCTTAGCTCCCCGACCGGGGTGAAACCCACACCCCACCCCATCTGCTGGCCCCCAGCAGTGGAAGGCAGAGTTGTAACCACTGGACCATCAGGAAATCCCCAGATTTAAAAAGAAAAAAAACAAAACCTCCATGGATCAAACTTGACCCATTCCAGACTGAACACAGACCATAGGCAGCAAGGAGAGGTTTTTGGTCCAAAACCCACATATGTCTTCAGTTCAGTTGCTCAGTCGTGTCTGACTCTTTGTGAGCCCATGAACCGCAGCACACCAGGCCTCCTTATCCATCACCAATTCCCGGAGTCCACCCAAACCCATGTCCATTGAGTTGGTGATGCCATTCAACTGTCTCATCCTCTGTTGTCCCCTTCTCCTCCTGCCCTTAATCTTTCCCAGCATCAGGGTCTTTTCCAATGAGTCAACTCTTCACATCAGGTGGGCAAAGTATTGGAGTTTCAGCTTCAACATTAGTCCTTCCAATGAACACCCAGGACTGACCTCCTTTAGGATGGACTGGTTGGATCTCCTTGCAGTCCAAGGGACTCTCAAGAGTCTTCTCAATACCACAGTTTAAAAGCATCAATTCTTCTGCACTCAGCTTTCTTCACAGTCCAACTCTCACATCCATACATGACCACTGGAAAAACCATAGCCTTGACTAGACGGACCTTTGTTGGCCAAGTAACGTCTCTGCTTTTTCATATGCTGGTTGGTGTAGGTTGGTCATAACTTTCCTTCCAAGGAGTAAGCGTCTTTTAATTTCATGGCTGCAATCACCATCTGCAGTAATTTTTGGAGCCCAAAAAAATAAAGTCAGCCAGTTTCCACTGTTTCCCCATCTATTTCCCATGAAGTGATGGGACCAGATGCCATGATCTAAGTTTTCTGAATGTTGAGCTGTCTGCTGCTGCTCCTCCTAAGTCGCTTCAGTTGTGTCCAACTCTGTGTGACCCCGTAGACAGCAGCCTACCAGGCTCCCCCGTCCCTGGGATTCTCCAGGCAAGAACACTGAGTGGGTTGCATTTCCTTCTCCAATGCATGAAAGTGAAAAGTGAAAGTGAAGTCACTCAGTTGTGTTGGACTCTCAGCGACCCCATGGACTGCAGCCCACCAGGTTCCAGGCAAGGGGTTGAGCCGTCTATACCCCCTAAATTCTGCAAAGCTTCAGGTCCCCTAAACCCACCAATTTTCATTTACATGGGGATTCAGACTTGAAACCCAGTGGAGCCAGGGTTTTGGGGGACATTGCCCAGGGGGTGCTCAGGTGGGTTTTCTCCCTTTGACAATCCCCTCCCCGACTCATTCAGAAGACCCTGGTTGTGTTCCCAGGGCCATGGGCAGGGCTGTGAAAAACCCAGACAGGTTTACTCAGCACCTTGACAGAGTGAATGTGATCCCTGAGATTTAGCTCTGGGAACACAACAGTGCCCCAGATACAGGAAACACTGTTTGTCACCATCATTTCTATGCTACTCACTCACCAGCCATCATTTATATGCTAATCAGCCTCTCCAGTCTGTTGGACACCAGGTATTGCTTGCCTCCACTTCTGTGTCTGGTCCCAGCACTGAAGTCACGCCCCTGGGCTTCTTAAATCAAACTTCTGGGTTTAGCACACACCCCACTGCTCTTTACCACCTCAGAGTCTCAGGCTGGGTGTCCCAGCTGCCAGCCTCTTAGGTAGATGGTTCCCACTGAACCCCCCTGACCCCAGGCCCTGGGAATCAGAAGGCAGAGGCCAGCTCTCTGTGGACTGGGCTCAGATTACGGAGACTGTCTGTGCACATGCTGGCCTCACTGGCCTTTACTGGGTGAATACCTCCCTAACAGATCCTCCTAATGGCAAAACTACACAGCCCTGGTAGTGCGGTGGCAACCAATCCACCTGCCAATGCAGGAGACGCAGGTTTGAATCCTAGGCAGGGAACTAAGATCTCCCTTCAAATCACGCCCACTGCTGTCTCTCTCAGATCAGATGCATCATCCACCAAGGAGGCCCACATGGGAGGACATTTCTCTTCTTGGAGCCCCCAGAGGCAGCCATGGTGGGGGTGAAACAGTCCCACTCCCTGAGGAAGCACATCCTTACCGGGCACATCCAAGGGGACAGTTATGGGGCAGACGCTCGGGCTGTTCCAGGGGTCTGGGAAGCACTGACACCCTCAGGGTCCCCCTGCCAGAGCCCCTTCATTAAAGCATGATTTGGCTGGCTCAAATCACATTTAAAAGCATGTAAATCAGAGATTGCAAAGTGGTGACCTGAAGGAGAGATGTTTTGTTTGGCCAGCTTCTTCTGACTTTAAAAAGCAGCGGAAGAGGTTCCCATAACATCCCAGACTTTTCACCAGCTGCTCAGCAGCCCTGGGCTGAGGTCCTCTTCAGCACTGTGGCATCTTCACTGGCGTCATATGCCTGACACGTTTCATATTCCAGATGCAGAGGCCAAGACTACTTGGAGATTGCTTTTTTAAATAAAAATTTTATTGGAGTATAATTGCTTTCCAACGTTTCTGCTGTATAACAGTGTGAATCAGCTCTATGTATACACCTATCCCCTCCCTCTTGGACCTCCCTCCCACCCTGCCATCCCACACCCCTGGGTCACTGCAGAGCACTGAGCCAAGCTCCCCGTGCTCTACAGCAGCTTCCCCCAGCTGTCTCTCACACATGGCAGTGTATATGTCAATCCTAACCTCCAACTCGTCCCATCCTCCCATTCTTCCCACATCCACGTGTCCATTCTCTGCCTGCTTCTCTATTTCTGTTTTGCAAATAGGCTCATCTGTACCTCTTTTCTAGAGTTCACATATATCTGTTAATATATGATTATTTGTCTTTCTGTTTCTGACTTAATTTCGCTCTGAATCATAGACTGTAGGTCTATCTACATCATTACAAATGACCCAATTTTGTCCCTTGTTATGGCTGAGTAATATTCTGTTGTATATATATATACCTAATCTTCTTTACCACTTCATCTGTCAATGGACACTTGGGGGACTCTTAAAGAACCAGGTTGTTTGGGGGGTTGTAAGAATGTTGAGGCTTAGAAAAGATTTAATATGGGATAGATCAATGAGTGGATAGCTGATTTGCCAAGACCACCTGCTCCTTATGGAAGGAAATCCACTAAGAATTGGTCTCAGTGTCTCAGGGGAAAAAACATTTTCCCACTTTGCTTCCGCCACTGATTTGAAGCAGAGTCCTGAGTGAAAGACAGGGTCATTCTTGAATGACCTGCAAGAGGGCAGTTTGGCGCCACCATTTTCATTCTTTTGGGGCTCATTTGACAGATGGCAAAGAATGCAACTTGACAACAGCATACTGACTGTTCTCACACCTGTTTCACAAATCACCAGTGAACCTGCACACACTTTATACATTATGTCATGCCATGCTCTGCTGTGCTAAGTTGCTTCATGTCTGACTCTGCGACCCTGTGGACTGTAGCCCACCAGGCTCCTCTGTCCATGAGATTCTCCAGGCGAGAATACTGGAGTGAATTGCTATGCCCTCCTCCAGGGGATCTTCCCGACCCAGGGATCAAACCCCATCTCCTGCAGCTCCCACACTGTAGGCGAATACTTTACCAGTGAGCCACAGGGGAAGCCAGGTTGTACATTATTCACGTCCCAAAATTAACCCCACCACCACCACCAATGTGAGAGGCTGAATGCTTCCTGCAGTGGTCCTGGGCTCAGAGTGCCATGGAGCAACTAAGCCCAAGGGCTACAACTACTGAGCCTGTGCTCTAGAGCCCATGCTCCGCAACAAAACAAGCTTCCGCAATAAGAAGCCTGAGCACCACAGCTAGAGAGTAGCCCCCAATCTCTGCAACCAGAGAGAAGCCTGTGCAGCCAGGGAGATCCAGCACAGTCAAAAATAAATACATAAATAAAAATTTTTTTAAAAAAGGAAACATGTCAGTATATGATAATATATGTAAAAGACCATGATTTTTATATGAGGAAAAGATTTTAATAGGCACTTCACCAAAGAATATATCTGAATGGCTAAGTACATGAAAAGACACTTGATATTATTCATCATTAGGGAAAAGCAAACTAAAGCCATAATGAGGTACACACCCCTAGAATGGCTGTGAAATCAAAACAATGGACTATGGAAAATGATGCAGCTATTTGGAAAACAGTTTGGCAGTTCCCCAAAAGTTAAACACAGAGTTACACGTGTCTTCATTTCCCACTGCTGCTGTAACAAATGACCACAAATTCAGTGGCTTGAAACAACACACATGTATCGTCTTACACCTCTGGAGGACAGGAGTCGTAAAGAGGCTGAAGCCCAGGTGCCAGCAGGGCTGGTTCCACCTGAAGTCTCCAGGGGAGACTCTGTTTCTTGCCTTCTTCTCTTCTAGAGGCGCCGGCATCACTTCCAATCTGCTTCCATGTTCAAGGCTGGCGCCCCTGACTCCCAGCTCCCTCTTATGAGGACCCTTGTGACCACACTGAGCCCAAGCGGATGATCCGGGATAATCTCCTATCTCAAGATCCTTAACTTAAGCCCATTTGCAAAGCCTCTCTGGCCATACTAGGCCACATTCACAGTGAATGTGTGGGTACTGACGCTGAGACGCATCTAACAGGAAAGGTGAGATGGGTGTTCCAGATGACGGGGGTGGGGGCTGGGAGGCACAAGACAGCTCAGGGTCAACTGCCAACGGATTTCACACAGGAAACAACTTCCCTTCTTCCTGACTCTCACAGAGCACCTCAAGCTCTGACCCCAAATTTATCCCAATGTCTCGAATCAGATGAAACAGTCCATGAATGATACCAAACAGTGAAACTGGAATACAACTTCAGTGGATGAAATGATGACAGGTAGCAATTTGGTCGAGGGGAAAATGGATATCCTCATTTTCTTTAAGGTTTTTAACCTTAAACATTTCTTTCTTAAAAGCTAATATGTGCATAACAGGAAACCAAAAAACAAAGTCATTCATACCACAGGCAGTTGACCGTCTGATGTATCCTTCTAGGTGTCATTTGTGTATTTTCGAAACTAAGCATCCATTTTTATGCAATTAAGATCACACGGTTATGTATCATGCTGTTCCACACATCATGAATATTTACCATTTCAAAGTCCCAAAGCTATGAATATTCTGATAACCAAGAATATACTATATCAACTCAATCTGGAAGGGAAAAAAAAGTAATCCTGCCTTTCTTGGTGACAAAAATTTCAGAAAACACAAAAATGGCAATAGGCCTCTAGATAAAGATCCTAGCAGAGTAATGACTAAAATCCTACATCCCCTTAACGTTCAATGAAAAATGAGACATAAAGCAACACAGTACAAAAAGAATAATGCCTCCAAGAGGATTCATTATCTGATCTAAATTATTAAAATGTTAGCAAAGAGGTATGTTTCCATTGAATTACTGAACAACAAACTCCATAGCACAGCCAAGAGATGTGCACACATCCATAAAGTGAAGTCACTCAGTCGTGTCCGACTCTTTGCTACCCCGTGGACTGTAGCCTACCAGGTTCCTCCATCCATGGGATTTTCCAGGCAAGAATACTGGAGTGGGTGGCCATTTGGTCATCATCAAAATATAAACATGAACACATCCACACACACCCCTCCCTTATACTTCCTTCTGCCCTCTGCCACTAACCTAATGAACAAGTCCTGACATACATTTCTCAGAGACGGTTTAAGAATTCCCTGTCCAAGATGTTTGTTTGTTTTTTTTTTAATTAATTATAACAGAAATAGTTGGGCTTTCAGGTGGCTCTAGTGGTAAAGAACCTGCCTGCCATAAGAGAGACATGAGATGCAAGTTCAATCCCTGGGCCGGGAAAATCCCCTGGAGGAGGGCATGGCAACAACCCACTCTAATATTCTTGCCTGGAGAATCCCATGGTCAGAGGAGCCTGGTGGGTTATAGTCCATAGGGTCGCAAATGGTCGGACACATCTGAGGCAACGTAGCACTCATGCACAACAAAGACATTTACAAACTGGTTAATTTACTAGCTCAACTTATCATACATTGTCACCTCAGGACTTCTAAAAAGCCAAGATGTTGCAAAATAAAGAATGAGCCTTGTCCACAATAAACTAGGTACTTTACAAAAATGCACGTACAACCTAAAACTGTCTTCTAGACATGGAGATATTAGGCAAGAGCCCTTTCCCTCAGCATTCCTCTTACTCCTTCTCCAGCATTTCAGCGATGTACCAGACTAATCCAGCTCCAAGACACTCCCAGGAGACACAGCCCTTCCTAACAACAAAAGGACATCTCTTAAGGGGTTATTTTACTACCTCTACTTTTAATGCACTTTGGGCATTGAAAAGAAAAGTGGGAAAGGGCTTCTCTGGTGGCTCAGGCGGTAAAGAATCCGCCTGCAATACAGGAGACCAAACTTTGAACCCTAGGTTGGGAAGATCCCCTGGAGAAGGGAATGGAACCCACTCCAGTGTTCTTGCCTGGAGAATTCCACTGACAGAGGAGCCCGGCAGGCTACAGTCCATGGGGTTGCAAAGAATCGGCAACAGGCCTCTAGATAAAGATACTGGCAAGAGTTATGATTAAAATACATTTCCTTAATGTTCAACTTTGGGCATTAGGACTTGCTTATTCTTTAATACACAGAAATATCAACTAAAATGTACAGACAGAACAATGGCTAGACACTCTGAACTTGTCTAAAGGCTGATGGGCACTGAGAGCTTCTCTCTGCACTTCCTTCCCTGCCCCCACTCCCACCCTCACCCCCAGTGAACAGCCGGCTTACTCTTCAAGACTCGCTTAACAAGTCCACTCCCCAAACACAACCATTCCTGTGAATTAACAGAATACATACTTAAAAGATGCTACTTTAACTCTCTACTTTCAAAATAGGCTGTGTACTTTTACACATCTAGAAAGGCTGCTGCTCCTGCTGCTGCTAAGTCACTTCAGTTGTGTCCGACTCTGTGTGACCCCATAGACGGCAGCCCACCGGGCTCCTCCATCCCTGGGATTCTCCAGACAAGAACACTGAAGTGGGTTGCCATTTCCTTCTCCAATGCATGAAAGTGAAAAGTGAAATTAAAGTCTCTCAGTAATGTCTGACTCTTAGCGACCCCATGAACTGCAGCCTACCAGGCTCCTCCGTTCATGGGATTTTCCAGGCAAGAGTACTGGAGTGGGGTGCCATTGCCTTCTCCAACTAGAAAGGCTAGATGTTTCAAATAAAGATTAAAGTTTGGCCAGTATACATACACGTAGCAGCAATGAGTACACTGCACACAAAGGCTATCTACTCCAAAGTGTCATCTAAATAGAACCACTCTAGCCAAGAACCACACCCCTGCTCATCTCTAGCAACCCAGTGGACAAAACTCATCAAAGGTCCATCTAGTCAAGGCAATGGTTTTTCCAGTGGTCATGTATGGATGTGAGAGTTGGACTGTGAAGAAAGCTGAGCACCAAAGAATTGATGCTTTTGAACTGTGGTGTTGGAGAAGACTCTTGAGAGTCCCTTGGACTGCAAGGAGATCCAACCAGTCCATTCTGAAGGAGATCAGCCCTGGGATTTCTTTGGAAGGAATGATGCTAAAGCTGAAACTCCAGTACTTTGGCCACCTCATGTGAAGAGTTGACTCATTGGAAAAGACTCTGATGCTGGGAGGGGTTGGGGGCAGGAGGAGAAGGGGACAACAGAGGATGAGATGGCTGGATGGCATCACCGACTCGATGGACGTGAGTTTGAGTGAACTTCGGGAGTTAGTGATGGACAGGGAAGCCTGGCATGCTGCAATTCATGGGGTCGCAAAGAGTCGGACATGACTGAGCAACTGAACTGAACTGAACTGAACTGAATGCTTAGATGGGATTTTAACAATTTCACTTCCACCAGTTGTTTTCAGAATCTTTCCTATGAATTTTAATATGAAATGTACCCAATGTATTTATTTGTTATTTTTGTCACACACTGGCAACCTCTTTAACATCTAGGAAGACTAGATGTTGTAAACTTGGACATTTATGCCTTATGTACAGCAATGAGATCAAACTAGTCAATCCTAAAGGAAATCAACCCTTGGAAGGACTGATGAGGAAGCTGAAGCTCCAGTACTTTGGCTACCTGATGCAAAAAGCTGACTCACTGGAAAAGACCCTGATGTTAGGAAAGACTGAAGGCAGGAGAAGGGGATGACAGAGGATGAGACAGTTGGACGGCACCGATTCAATGGACATGAGTTTGAGCAAGCTCCAGGAGATGGTGAAGGACAGGGAAGCCTGGTGTGCTACAGTCAATGGGGTTGCAAAGAGTTGGACATGACTGAGTGACTGAACAACAATTCTTATGTATACTATATACACAGGTATGTAAAACAAAATGCAGAGACACATAAGGGACAATGGTTAATCTTGTTTCACTATAAACACACTAGTATAAATGCCCTGGTACTTTCTTTTTCCCTCAGTATATCAGTTCAGTCACTCAGTCATGTCTGACTCTTTGCAACCCCATGAATTGCAGCACGCCAGGCCTCCCTGTCCATCACCAACTCAGACATGAGTTCACTCAGACTCTCGTCCGTCGAGTCAGTGATGCCATCCAGCCATCTCATCCTCTGTTGTCCCCTTCTCCTCCTGCCCCCAATCCCTCCCAGCATCAGAGGCTTTTCCAATGAGTCAACTCTTCACATGAGGTGGCCAAAGTACTGGAGTTTCAGCTTTAGCATCATTCCTTCCAAAGAAATCCCAGGGCTGATCTCCTTCAGAATGGACTGGTTGGATCTCCTTGCAGTCCAAGGGACTCTCAAGAGTCTTCTCCAACACCACAGTTCAAAAGCATCAATTCTTTGGTGCTCAGCTTTCTTCACAGTCCAACTCTCACATCCATACATGACCACTGGAAAAACCATAGCCTTGACTAGTTGGACCTTAGTCGGTAAAGTAATGTCTCTGCCTTTGAATATGCTATCTAGGTTGGTCATAACTTTTCTTCCAAGGAGTAAGTGTCTTTTAATTTCATGGCTGCAGTAACCATCTGCAGTGATTTTGGAGCCCAAAAAAATAAAGTCTGACAGTGTTTCCACTGTTTCTCCATCTATTTCCCATGAAGTGATAGGACCGGATGCCATGATCTTCGTTTTCTGAATGTTGAGCTTTAAGCCAACTTTTTCACTCTCCACTTTCACTTTCCCCTGAATGAGCACAAATAAAATAATGCGTACTGCTCAGAGAGGTGGTTAAATTACTCCTTTTTTTTTTTGGTAAGAAAAATATTTCTTTTTAATTTTTATTTTTATTTTACTTTACAATACTGTATTGGTTTTGCCATACATTGACATGAATCCATCACAGGTGTACATGCGTTCCCAAACATGAACCCCCTCCCACCTCCCCTCCCCATAACATCTCTGTGGGTCATCACCGTGCACCAGCCCCAAGCATGCTGTATCCTGCATCGGACATAGACTGGTGATTCAATTCTTCCATGATAGTATACATGTTACAATGCCATTCTCCCAAATCATCCCACCCTCTCCCTCTCCCTCTGAGTCCAAAAGTCCACTATACACATCTGTGTCTTTTTTGCTGTCTTGCATACAGGGTCGTCATTGCCATCTTTCTAAATTCCATATATGTGTGTTAGTATACTGTATTGGTGTTTTTCTTTCTGGCTTACTTCACTCTGTATAATCGGCTCCAGTTTCATCCATCTCATCAGAACTGATTCAAATGTATTCTTTTTAACGGCTGAGTAATACTCCATTGTGTATATGTACCACTGCTTTCTTATCCATTCATCTGCTGATGGACATCTAGGTTGTTTCCATGTCCTGGCTATTATAAACAGTGCTGCGATGAACATTGGGGTACATGTGTCTCTTTCAATTCTGGTTTCCTCGGTGTGTATGCCCAGAAGTGGGATTGCTGGCTCATAAGGTAGTTCTATTTGCAATTTTTTAAGGAATCTCCACACTGTTCTCCAAAGTGGCTGTACTAGTTTGCATTCCCACCAACAGTGTAGGAGGGTTCCCTTTTCTCCACACCCTCTCCAGCATTTATTGCTTGCAGATTTTTGGATCGCAGACATTCTGACTGGTGTGAAGTGGTACCTCATTGTGGTTTTGATTTGCATTTCTCTAATAATGAGTGATGTTGAGCATCTTTTCATGTGTTTGTTAGCCATCCATATGTCTTCTTTGGAGAAATGTCTATTTAGTTCTTTGGCCCATTTTTTGATTGGGTCGTTTATTTTTCTGGAATTCAGTTGCATAAGTTGCTTGTATATTTTTGAGATTGGTTGTTTGTCAGTTGCTTCATTTGCTATTATTTTCTCCCATTCAGAAGGCTGTCTTTTCACCTTGCTTATATTTTCCTTTGTTGTGCAGAAGCTTTTAACTTTAATTAGATCCCATTTGTTTATTTTTGCTTTTATTTCCAGTATTCTGGGAGTTGGATCATAGAGGATCCTGCTGTGATTTATGTCAGAGAGTGTTTTGCCTATATTCTCCTCTAGGAGTTTTATAGTGTCTGGTCTTACATTTAGATCTTTAATCCATTTTGAGTTTATTTTTGTGTGCGGTGTTAGAAAGTGATCTAGTTTCATTCTTTTACAAGTGGTTGACCAGTTTTCCCAGCACCACTTGTTAAAGAGATTGTCTTTACTCCATTGTATATTCTTGCCTCCTTTGTCAAAGATAAGGTGTCCATATGTGTGTGGATTTATCTCTGGGCTTTCTATTTTGTTCCATTGATCTATATTTCTGTCTTTGTGCCAGTACCATACTGTCTTGATGACTGTGGCTTTGTAGTAGAGCCTGAAGTCAGGCAAGTTGATTCCTCCAGTTCCATTCTTCTTTCTCAAGATTGCTTTGGCTATTCAAGGTTTTTGTATTTCCATACAAATCTTGAAATTATTTGTTCTAGTTCTGTGAAAAATATCGCTGGTAGCTTGATAGGGATTGCATTGAATTTGTAAATTGCTTTGGGTAGTATACTCATTTTCACTATATTGATTCTTCCGATCCATGAACATGGTATATTTCTCCATCTATTAGTGTCCTCTTTGATTTCTTTCATCAGTGTTTTATAGTTTTCTATATATAGGTCTTTAGTTTCTTTAGGTAGATATATTCCTAACTATTTTATTCTTTTCATTGCAATGGTGAATGGAATTGTTTCCTTAATTTCTTTTTCTACTTTGTCATTATTAGTGTATAGGAATGCAAGGGATTTCTGTGTGTTGATTTTATATCCTGCAACTTTAAAAGGACAGTAATTCATATGAATTTTTAAAAAGGATATATCTACAAAATATATTATTTCATGAAATCTATTTTTAACATAACTTGTGCACTTCTAAACATCTAGAAAGACTAGATGTTTGAAATACGGACTTAAGTTTATCCACTATACACACAGTAGTGTTGAATAAACTAGACACAGGTAACAATGGATATATTCAAAAGTGTCCTCTACAAAGGAATATTCTAGTCTAGAATCTTTCATTTCTCCCAGTTCCTCCTTTCCACCATCCAGCCAACAGTGGGCGGTAAGTACAGGCACATATGTCGCTTAGATGTGATTTGCAATTTCACTTCCAAAGGTCATTTTCAGAGGACAGCCTTTCAATGAATTTTAACACAAAGTGTAAAAAATGTGTTAGTTTACTAACACTATTTTTGTTATTCACTGGAAATTTCTTTAATATCTATAAACTAGATATTATAAAATTGGGACCCATTTGTCCAGTTAAACGAAATACATTAACATAAATGTTAAACTGAAATGTTCTAGTACACACCTTTTGCAACCTTCCCTCCCACCTCCCTCAACCCAATGAAAAAGAACAGAGTATACTGTTCAGACATGACGTTTAACAATTCCATTTCCAGTAAGTGGTGGATCTGTGCTGTTCATAAATGAAGGTGACCACAGCCTCAGGTGTGACATGGCCAAGCTACACAGCAAGGATCAAAGACCTATCCGTCCAGAGTGTTGACAGCAGGAATGGAGATCTCCCCTTACACTCTGAGCCAAGCAGCGGCCCAAGTAGGAAAGAAATATGAAGCTGTTTACGAAAGTGCTTCACTGTAACTGTGTAGAGGCTTTCACTCTGAAAATTAGATTTCAAAGAAATTTAGGAGAAAGGCTAAATCAAGAAATATTCTAGGGAGTTCCAGTTCAAGATGGTGGAGTAGAAGCACATGAGCTCATCTCCTGTGAAAGCACCAAATCACAACTAGCTGTTGAACAACCATCAACAGGAAGACACTGGGACCACACACAAAAAAAGAGATACCACACCTTCAAAGACAAAAAAGAAGCTGCAGCGAGACAGCAGGAGGGGAACAATCATGATAAAATCAAATCACATACCTGCCGGGTGGGTGGCCCACAAACTGGAGAATAATAATACCAAAGAAGTTCTCCCACTGTTGTGAAGGTTCTGAACCCCATGTCAGGCCTCCCAGGCCGGGGATCCGACAAAAGGACTGGGCATCCCCAGGGAATCTGACCTTGAAGGCCAGTGGGATTTCATTACAGGACTTTCATAGGACTGGAGGAAACAGATTCCAGCCTTGGAGGGCACAAACAAAATCTTGTGCCCATCAAGACTGAAAAGGAGCAGCCACTCGACAGGAGACTGAACCAAACCTACCTGCTACTATAGGAGGGCTCCCATGGAGGCGTGGGTCAGCAGGGGCTCGCCACAGGGCTGGCGGCACTGGAGCAGCTGTCCTGGAAAGTCCCCATTGGCTTAAGCCCTCTTGGAGGTCACCATTAACCCTATCATAGAGCCCTGAATCAGCAAACTAAAATGGACTGGAAAGGGTGAATTTAACTCAGATGACCATTATATTTACTACTGAGGGCAGGAATCCCTTAGGAGAAATGGAGTAGCCATCATGGTCAACAAAAGAGTCCAAAATGCAGTACTTGGATGCAATCTGAAAATGACAGAATGATCTCTGTTTGTTCCCAAGGCAAAGCATTCAATATCACAGTAATCCAAGTCTATGCCTCAACCAGTAATGCTGAAGAAGTTGAAGTTAAACGGTTCTATGAAGACCTACAAGACCTTTTAGAACTAACACCCAAAAAAGATGTCCTTTACATTATAGGGGACTGGAATGCAAAAGTAGGAAGTCAAGAAACACCTGGAGTTAACAGGCAAATTTGGCCTTGGAGTACAGAATGAAGCAAGGCAAAGGCTAATAGAGTTTTGCCATGAGAACACACTGTGTCATAGCAAACACCCTCTTCCAACAACACAAGAGAAGATTCTACACATGGACAGCACCAGATGGTCAACACCGAAATCAGATTGATTATATTCTTTGCAGCCAAAGATGGAGAAGCTCTATACAGTCAGCAAAAACAAGCCCGGGAGCTGACTGTGGCTCAGAACATGAACTCCTTATTGCCAAACTCAGACTTAAATTGAATAAAGTAGGGAAAACCACTAGACCATTCAGGTATGACCTAAATCAAATTCCTTATGATTATACAGTGGAAGTGAGAAATAGATTTAAGGGCCTAGATCTGGATAGATAGAGTGCCTGATGAACTATGGACTGAGGTTCGTGACATTATACAAGAGACAGGGATCAAGACCATCCCCATGGAAAAGAAATGCAAAAAAGCAAAATGGCTGTCTGGGGAGGCCTTACAAATAGCTGTGAAAAGAAGAGAAGCGAAAAGCAAAGGAGAAAAGGAAAGATATAAGCATCTGAATGCAGAGTTCCAAAGAATAGCAAGGAGAGATAAGAAAGCCTTTTTCAGTGATCAATGCAAAGAAATAGAGGAAAACAACAGAATGGGAAAGACTAGAGATCTCTTCAAGAAAATCAGAGATACCAAGGGAACATTTCATGCAAAGACGGGCCCAATAAAGGACAGAAGTGGTATGGACCTAACAGAAGCAGAAGATATTAAGAAGAGGTGGCAAGAATACACAGAAGAACTGTACATAAAAGATCTTCATGACCAAGATAATCACGATGGTGTGATTACTCACCTAGAGCCAGACACCCTGGAATGTGAAGTCAAGTGGGCCTTAGAAAGCATCACTATGAACAAAGCTAGTGGAGGTGATGGAATTCCAGTTGAGCTGTTTCAAATCCTGGAAGATGATGCTGTGAAAGTGCTGCACTCAATATGCCAGCAAATTTGGAAAATTCAGCAGTGGCCACAGGACTGGAAAAGGTAAGATTTCATTCCAATGCCAAAGAAAGGCAATGCCAAAGAATGCTCAAACTACCGCACAATTGCACTCATCTCACACACTAGTAAAGCAATGCTCAAAATTCTCCAATCTAGGCTTCAGCAATACGTGAACAGTGAACTCCCTGATGTTCAAGCTAGTTTTAGAAAAGGCAGAGGAACCAGAGTTCAAGTTGCCAGCATCCACTGGATCATGGAAAAAGCAAGAGAGTTCCAGAAAACATCTATTTCTGCTTTATTGACTATGCCCAAGCCTTTGACTGTGTGGATCACAATAAACTGGAAAATTCTGAAAGAGATGAGAATCCCAGACCACCTGACCTGCCTCTTGAGAAACCCATATGCAGGTCAGGAAGCAACAGTTAGAATGGACATGGAACAACAGACTGGTTCTAAACAGGAAAAGGAATATGTCAAGGCTGTATATTGTCACCCTGCTTATTTAACTTCTATGCAGAGTACATCATGAGAAACGCTGGGCTGGAAGAAGCACAAGCTGGAATCAAGATTGCTGGGAGAAATATCAATAACCTCAGATATGCAGATGACACCATCCTTATGGCAGAAAGTGAAGAGGAACTAAAAAGCCTCTTGAGGAAAGCGAAAGTGGAGTAAAAAAGTTGGCTTAAAGCTCAACATTCAGAAAACGAAGATCATAGCATCTGGTCCCATCACTTCATGGGATACAGATGGGGAAACAGTGGAAACAGTGTCAGACTATTTTTTGGGGCTCCAAAATCACTGCAGATGGTGACTGCAGCCATGAAATTAAAAGCACTTACTCCTGGAAAGGAAAGTTATGACCAACCTAGATAGCATATTCAAAGACAGAGACATTACTCTGCCAACAAAGGTCCATCTAGTCAAGGCTATGGTTTTTCCAGTGGTCATGTATGGATGTGAGAGTTGGACTGAGAAGAAAGCTGAGTGCCAAAGAATTGATGCTTTTGAACTGTGGTGTTGGAGAAGACTCTTGAGAGTCCCTTGGACTGCAAGGAGATCCAACCAGTCCATTCTGAAGATCAGTCCTTGGTGTTCTTTGGAAGAACTGATTTTGAAGCTGAAACTCCAGTACTTTGGCGACCTCATGCGAAGAGCTGACTTATTGGAAAAGACTCTGATACTGGCAGAGATTGGGGGCAGGAGGAGAAGGGGACGACGACAGAGGATGAGATGGCTGGATGGCATCACCAACTCGATAGACCATGAGTTTGGGTGAACTTTGGGAGTTGGTGACAGAGAGGTCTGGCATGCTGCAGTTCACGGGGTCGCAAAGAGTCAGACATGCCTGAACAACTGAACTGAACTGAGAGCCCTTAAACCCAGGGCTGGGTCACCTCAGGCCAAACAACTACCAGGGAGGGGGCACACAACTACCAGGGAGGGGGCACACCACCACCAATCAGCAGATAATTGGATTAAAGCTTTAGTGAGCAAAATCCAATTTTTCCCATCACCAGTCCCTTCCATCAGAAAGCCTATACCAGCCTCTTAGCCTCCTCTATCAGACAGCAGACAAAAGCAAGAAGGATCATAATCCCACAGTGGCTGAACATTACAGAAAGTTAATCACAAGGAAAAAGTAGAAAGTTATGTCCCAGATAAAGGGACAAGATAAATCCTCAGGGGGGGGGGGGGAACCTAAATGGAGAGAAGCAATCTTTCAGAAAAAGAATTCAGAATAATGATAGTGATGATCCAGGATCTTGGGAAAACAATGGAGAAGATGTAAGAAATGTTTACCAAAGACCTATAAGAACTAAAGAACAAACTAACAGAAATAAATACACTAGAAGGAATCAATAGCATGTATGAACTTCCACTTACAGCATCACTCTGCTTAAGCCCCCAAATTGTATGTAGTTATTTTATATTGTTAGATTAATCATATTCCCATTATGGCTGGCAACTGTAATCATCTTTTTGTCTATTGATTGTGAAATTTGATAACCACCTTTTGCTACTGTGATTATGTTAACTATTACCTAATCATATCATGATTGGTCAACAGAAAAACAATAGAATTCTATATCACCAAACTATCATAGTTTAGTTTGTAATCACTTTTTAAAATCCAGATGCATATCAGAATTATCTTGGAATTTTTTGAAAAATACAAATGCCCAGGTATTGCTTTTTTTCTCCAAAGCTCCAGATATGTTCCTAATGAGCAGCCATGTTTAAAAACAACTGGACTATATGAGAATCTTTTACTTTTACCTAGCTTGTTTAACTTTTTCTACTTCATATTCAGTGCTCCCACTTCATTTAGTTTGTTTTCCAGTGTCTCTCTCTCTTCTATGTTCTTTCTCAAGTTTTTATCAATTGTAGCAGAAAATCTTTTGAATACATATATATAAATAGCATGTATAACATATATATCTTAGAAAACTTTTGAATTTTTGCCTAACTAAAAAATAGAGAACTCTTTACATTAAAAAAAATTTTTAATAGTACTGGTGAAGAGAGATAAAAAAATAAGAGATGTTTGTTTGTAGTCCAAGTTTTTGTTACTATTTTTTGCTAAGAAATGCTTCTCTTCCTGAGATTCCAAAGCTTCTGAAAATAACAAAATGGACGGGACGGGGAAGAAATTCACTTGTGAATGGTTAAATATACGGTACCTTTAGTCTTTAAATAAAAGCAAGATTCTGTCACCAACACACACACTACTGTACTGGCACAACACTATATTTTTTTTTCCATCTTCAAACTAGATTATTAAAATATCCAGTTGAAGGAGACAAGCCCAGTTAACACTGCAGACAAGATGCTTTCATGTTGAGAACTTAATAGCAGAGGTGGGCTGGAAGGGCATTCTGACATTCAGTGCATAGCATGAGAAAGCATCCCCGTAAGAAATACCCACTTACAAAATATTCCAACAGAACAGATTTATCTTCACATGTCTGTCTCCCCACCTTGAACATGACCCTTTCAAAGACAGGGAACATCAACTCTCTTATTTCCAGTGCTGAGCACATTCGGCCTGGCAAGACAGTTGCCTTGATGGGTAGGAGCACAGGCCCTGGGGGCATTCAGCCAGGGATGTGTGACCTTGAACATCTCCAGGTAAGACTGAGATCACAGGACAACTTCGATCAAAGAATAGAATTCAATTGAGCAAACCTTAAAGATCTTACTGGTTTATTCAATGACTCATAAATCAGGTAGCATACAAATTAACATACAGAAAGAAGCACCAAGAAGCTGTACAAAACAACTTTTATAGGGGACTTCCTTGGTGGTCCACTGGTTAAGACTCCACGCTCCCAATGCAGGGGACCCGGATTCAATCCCTTGTCAGGGAACTAGATCCCTGCATGCCACAACTTAAGACCCAGCACAGCCAAATATATATAAAACCTCTCATAGGTAGAAGGGAGCAAGAACAAGAAGTCATACTAGCCCCAAAACAGGTTGGTTATTGCAAGATTACTCTCCTGGAGGAGGTGGCAGGGGTCTAAAAAGCAAGTGACCTAACTAGTGCTAACTAGTGCTTATCAGGTGATTCCTGATTTGCTGATTTAAGATTCCATTTCTAGGAGAGCCAAAACCATAATTAAATCAGGTCTTAGTTTGATGACATGAGGCTTAGTATCATCAACTCCATTTGAGGACTGTTGTCTTATTTCTCATCAGGCCTCATGAGGACCAAATGGGTCCTACACGTGCTCGGGAAGGCATCTATCTGCCCTCATGACCACTGATGCCCTTCTATCCAGTGTCACAAGAGGCTTGGCCTACAGGCTGAGCATACAGGCTTCCTAGCCCACTGGCTTCACCTCCGGACAAATGCTGTTTGGGTGCTGGAGGGCAGAGGCTGGTGTGTTTGTCTACTTCTCTGTTTTGAATGGCATCTCCTGTTTTATCTGTATCTTCTTCTTGATTCTAGGTCTCCACACAGCCCTTCCTTCACAACCAAGGCAGATACCCCACCCCAGCTCTGAGGAAGCAATCAACTCCAGCCTCCACGGTAGTGGGGGTGCTGGCTCGTTGGGCTCAGGGTTACCCCATCTACCTGTTTTCATCTCTTTCTAGACCTTTACTGGAGAAGGAAATGGCAATCCACTCCAGTATTCTTGCCTAGGGAATCCTGTGGACCGAGGAGCGTGGTGGGCTGCTGTCTATGGGGTCGCACAAAGTCGGACTCGACTGAAGCGACTTAGCATGCATGCACACATTGGAGAAAGAAATGGCAACCCACTCCAGTATTCTTGCCTGGAGAATCTCAGGGACAGAGAAGCCTGGTGGGCTGCCATCTATGGGGTTGCACAAAGTCAGACACGACTGAAGCGCCTTAGCAGCAACAGCAGCGGACCTTTATTACCAGCTCAGGGTATTAATTTCCCTCTGTAGAACCACCTTTATTTTCTTAACTGAACCCGGATTCTTAACCACTGGACCACCAGGGTGCTCCATTTTAGCCTAATTTTGACTGAATTTTAGGACTGGAATCACAAAGGTACAATTTGCACTTTTCTGTCTTGCTTCCTTTGCTCAAAACTGTTTCCAATTCATCCAGTCTCTTGCTTATAACTGCAGCTCATTCAGCTTCACTGTATATTCCACTGTGTATATAACTACACTACAGTTGATTTGAGCACTCTGTTGTTGATGGTCACTTGGGCTGCTTCCAGTCTGGGGCCATTCAAGAAGGATGCTATAAACACTTGGGTCCAGACCTCCTACAGCATTCCGGGTATCACATGAGGGTACCCATTAGGGTATCCACGGACAAATGGAACTGCGGGGTACAGGTAAATACGTTGAACTTCATCGGAGTGACAGTCTCCAAAAGTAGTTGAACCAGTAAACTAAACAAATAAGAGTAAGAGACGAAACAAACCAAAGCAAAACCACCCCGCAGTCAATTGACAGGTCTCCACAAACGGAGTTCCCACCACTCTCCTCCCACTCGGGTCCCCAGGACCACAAAATCCGTCAAGGCAAGAGGCTTCGCATCTTACTACGATCTCTGACAATCGCTGAGGAAACCTTATGAGGTAGGCGAGACCAGGGTCATGATCCCCAGGACCTAGAAAAAACCAGGGCTTCAGAAAAGCCATGCGACCGGCTCCCGAGGCACACCCCTGTCAACCTCCCGGGCCCCAGAATCCGCGGCCCAAAGCACTCGATGCAACGACCCACGGGCCCCCTGCCTCACGACCCCACGGCCCCCAAGCACTCGACTCCACAGTCCCCGAGCCCAGAGCACCCGACCCACGGCCCCCAAACACCCGACTCCACAACCCACGCCCCCGAGTAACCGACTCCACGGTGCCTCGGTCCCAGAGCTCCCGACCCCAGAACCCCACGACCTCATGGCCCCATGGCCCCCAAGCACCCGACCCGACGGTCCCTGGCCGCAGAGTGCATGGTCCAGGGCCCGGCTGACAGAAAAGCCTCTCCCAGGAACCAAGAGCACCCGCCCCAAGCCGCGTACGCAGCCCACGAAGCACCCGCCCTCCTTCCGCCCAGGGCCGGGACGCGCCCGGGTGTAGGTAACGCACGATCCGAAGCCGCGCTTTCGCCACTTCTCTGGACTGCCGCTGCAGAAAATCCACACCAAAAACGCGCTTTCCTCTGATAACGGAAGTTCCTAACGTGGAGGCACCTCCGAATGCGAAAAGCTGGAGTCAAATATTTTCTAGAGGCTCAAACGACGCGAGTGGATTAACTAATCAGTGGAATCTGCTCGCCGGAAGTAGGGCTGCACCTCGCCGGAAGTTGCGCTCCTCCATTTTATTGCCCGCAATGGCGGCAGTGTCTAGTTTGGGGCCGGGATGCGGAGCTCTTGACTGAGCGGGTAGGCCAAGCGGAGGCTTCAGGGACATCGGCCGCGGCGCAGAAGAAAACCAGCCTGGACGCTGAGGACGCTGTCATGTACGGCGCGAGCGGAGGCCGCACCAAAACCGAGAGGAAAAGCGGCGCGAAGGAGGAGACCGGGCCCGGCGGTGCCGGCGGTGGGGGGAACCGAGTGGAGCTGCTGGTCTTCGGCTATGCCTGCAAGCTGTTCCGAGACGATGAGAGGGCCCTGGCCCAGGAACAGGGACAACACCTCATCCCCTGGATGGGGGACCACAAGATCCTCATCGACAGGTCGGTTCCTCCCCCCACCCGCCGGTCCTCCCCTTCCCTCGCCCGCTTGATTTCGTCTGATGTTGACTTGATGGCCGGGACTGAAAGGGGTTTTCTGGAGTCATCGGGGATCTGGGGGACACCCCTCCCCTGTCCTCACATCCCCCTGGTTTTGGGGGGGAGGGGATGGTGAAACCTGCCCTAAGGCACTGGCTGGAGCTGCGTGCCGCGTCTGTCGCCGGAGGGATCGTCTCTGCTCCCGCAGCCCCTCACGACCCCTCACTCTTGTCGCTGGGTTGCAGTTGCCACTCCGGGCAGTGGAAGCTGCCCGGGCCCTGGGCCTCTCCTGACCGGCGCTCTGGGGCCCTCGGCGCTCCCACAGCTCCGTGTGGTGGGAGGGCAACCCGAAACGCCGCAAGCTGATGTCGCGATTAGAGACCTCTTGGACCCCAAGAGTTGGCTTTGAATCTCTCTTATCCCCAAGGCTCTCTGTGGAGCGCCCGTATTTTGCCGTCATGACATTTGATTACCCCCCCCCCCATTCCTCCCCCTTCCTGTGTTAATCCGATGAGTTTCACAGATTGAGGCTGAAGTTGCCAATCACTGAAGGCCAGTTGACTTTTTGCAGACACTGGCCTTGCTCTTAGAGGTACTGTTCTTAGGGCCGGTTTCACTGTCTCTTAAAACTGAAGGGTAGAGCTGAGACAGAGGTGTGTTCTTTTCAAATCAAACATGCTTTTAGGTAGTCACTCTCGAGGGTGTTTGGCCACTTTGGACAGAGAGGTCATGGGACTGGAATTTCTGAAGATGTTTGATTTGAAAAGGATGACCTTACATGATGTAGGTTTTTGCTCCCCTCCCCTCCCATGTTTTCAGTCCCTGTTTCTCCTTGGAATTTTTGTTTGTGGGTTTGGTTTTTGCCAATTTGGCAACTCTGCTTCTGGGGCCCAGACTGAAAAGTAACCGTGACCAACCATTAAACTGTGGAATAGTCTCTCCGAGTGAAGGAAGCCCATCGTTTGAGACAATTAAAACTGGATTCTACAAAGGCCTGGAACCTGACTATAGGGATGACCTCTGAGCTGGCCAAAATGGACACATTAGTGACCAAACGCCTTTTCCATCCCCGACGTTTCCACTTGGAGTTAGATCTAGACAAGAAGAACTCGTGGAGGGAGGGTCGCCAGCTCAGGTCTGGACCTGAGGGCCCCGGCACTCTGCTCAAGCATGCTGTACCTTTAAACCATGGTTTCTATTGAATGATGCTGCCTGAGTTGTCAGGCGGCTTCCTTTTGAAAAGTGTTACTTGTGGTATTGTTAAAATTTGATAAGCGAGGAACTCTGAGCTTTTTATGCAGTTTTCCATATCATTCTGTACATGATGTGAGTTAGGTCTTCCAAAACCAGTGGGGAGCAAATGCTACACATGTAGATGTGTAATATTTTAAGATAATGATCTACATTTGTAAGTTAAGGAGGTTTACAGCATAGTACAAATGATTTTTAAATTTAATAATATGCAATAACTTGGCTACCCTGAAATATTTGGCCTTTTTTCCTGTAAATGTCTTTTTTCCCCCTATATTTTCTAGTCCTCATTACAAAAGTCAGCATTAAAAAATTAAGCAGACTTTTGTCTCTCTAACGTCTGTTTCTGCAACCCTAAATCTGAGTGTTTTAAGTGAAATTCCCTAATTCACTCATTATCTGAGAGTTGCACTTTGACAGCATCTTCATTGAACTTTTTGTATTTTAAGCATAGCAGAAAGTGCTTCCTTACCAACATACCTATGGGTCCGCGCAAGTGCACATGGATGTGTGTTCATTATGTTATATCCTGGGGGCATAAAGTTTAGAAGCACATATTTTATACTGCATCTTCTAATAGTTTTGCTCTGTTTCTAGTGAACCTCCTTAAACTGCACGTATATGTCACTGTTCCTATGTATGTGTGTCTCTCTATCACATAACCCAGCACTTATTTCCTCAGCCAAGTGGCTAGGGGGCGAGCCTAGCCAAGATTTTACCTCCAATGGACGCAAGTTTCTTTGGTGAAGATCTCTCCTGAGAGTTCGGGACTAGCAGAAAGAAGCGAGGAAATTTCGACCGTTTGGTTCTTACGGATAGGTATTTATGTATTCGGTTTGTGTGAATGTAAGCTATGATATTTGACTTTTCAGAAAAAAAAGTTTTTTCTTTTCTTTTTTTTTTTTTCCTTACAAATGGCATTGAATGGTTAACCAAACCATAAAGGGTAAGAACTGCCACTGAAGTGGATACCATTTAAGCTATTAAAGGATTGTTTACCTTTAATTATAAGTTTTATCATATGTTAGAAAGGAATTTAGACTTTGTTAAGATAACTTGAGTTTAAAAGTAGGTGAGATATGACTAGCGAAATTAAATATAATGAGAAGCATTTTTATGTTTGCTTTAATATTTTTATTTCTTTATTTTAATTGGTAAGTATACATAGAAAACGTCACACACGAACCAACCCAAACGTTAATTTCTTCCCCTTGACCAGCATGTTCATATTACAGATATGATGGGCGCGGTCACCTGCATGACCTTTCTGAGTACGATGCTGAGTATTCCACATGGAACAGAGATTACCAGCTCTCCGAAGAGGAGGCACGAATAGAGGCCCTGTGTGATGAAGAGAGGTATTTAGCCTTGCATACGGACTTGCTTGAGGAGGAGGCAAGGCAAGGTACTGCTCAAGAAAAACTTACTTAAGCAACAAACTTTTTAAAAAATTTTTAAGTATTTAAAAGTTTACTCCCATTCATTTTTTTATACTCACTCTTTCTGATATTATCTTGACAGTACCCAGTGGATTGGAAAAACAGCAGTCTTTGCGTTCTGAGAGGACCTCAGGATAGTTTATATATAGAGCCACAGAGAATTTTCCCAGCTTTTGAGGGCAGACTGGGATTTGAAAAAACAAAAACCAAACTCTTTAACTGTTCTTCTTTAACAGTATCGTATAAATTAAAATTGATGTTCTTGTCTTTGCCGTAACAATCTTTCATACAGTTCTTAATCCCCAAGTTTCTCAGCAGGAAGAAATTTTCCACAAAAGACGTGTAATCCGCTGTCTGTGGTAAACATGTACTGGCAAAAGTACATATTGATAGATGTGAAGTGTGAAATTTTAAAAAACATTATTGCCTTGAAAAGAGGTTGGAAAAAGTGTGTTGTGTGCTTTACTGATAGCCACAACTTTAGAAATATATAAAATGTTTCTCAGTAAATTTCTGCTTCTGTTAACATAATTCTCATTTTTGTTCAAGAGGAAGAATACAAGCGGTTGAGTGAAGCACTGGCGGAGGACGGGAGCTATAATGCAGTGGGATTCACGTACGGCAGTGATTACTATGACCCATCTGAACCCACGGAGGAAGAGGAACCTTCCAAACAGAGAGGTGAGGTGAGGGGGTTGCCCGGGTGATGATGTCAGGCAGGCGCCGCGTGTAACCATAGAGTCTTCAAAGCACGATTACGGGCACTAAACAGCCGCAGTGTCACCATGGGACAGAGAAGAAACGTGATTGGTGTTAGGGTAAAACAAAGCTAAGAAGTAGGAAAGGAATTGTTGTTGGAAGTGGGGAATGAATTCAGAGTTCAGTTATCTTCCAAGGATCTGGTTGCCTTTTCCTTTCTTGCTTTTGGATTCATGGAGCAGGAAGTTACTCTGAATTCTGTGTATGGAATGTATGGACAGTGTATGTGTTGGAATCCACAGTTCTCAGGTCTTGAAGGGACAGGCATTAACCACTCTCCTGCTAACCTGCTTCCTCATAGCCACTCCTTGAGTGAAATAATGACAAGTGTCCAGTGGAAGGACACCTGTGGAGTCAGTTATTATCAAACAGAAGACAGCACAGGGTGTCCTGGTGAGCCTCGATAGGCCCTAGGACATAGACTTACCACAGTATTTTAAAGTAAGTAATATTTACCTAGAAATAAAGCTTCTAAATGTATGCCTTTTTGGATTAACTCTGAATGTTTTTTTTAAATAAACGATGGTGCTACTAAAAAAAACTGGAGCTGTGCAATTCAAAAATAAACTCCATATTCACTTTGGTAAGCCCTGAGAGCACCTGTATAACAGCCCTGCATCCTGATCAGTCATGAATTGTCAATGATGGTAACACACACTGGAAACATTAAGAGTGGATCACTTTATTCAGGATATTCTGTTTAAAGAGAAGAAGAGCTTCAGAAACCTATTCAAATGTTCGGAGTAATGAACTGGAATCACATCATAGAGAGATGGAATTCTGGAGCTAGCTGAACCTGTGATATGGACTTACTTATTGTTTTCTCCTCAAGTAAGAAATCTTCTGGCAAGTATGAAGTAACTGTGGCAGTTAATATTAAAATGCCATCTGCCCTGCACATTAAAATGCCTGTGCCCTGCAGCCACATTAGGGTTCTCCCAGCTTCTTCACCTCGGGGCCTGACAGCAAGGTGTGGGGGCCAGCTTATACAGACACTTGCCTCATTGCCCTTGCTTTCTTTCTGCTCATTACTTTATGGCCATAAGAATCACTGTTGCACAGCTCTGTTCTGCAAGCTTCTCAAGAGTTTTCCCAGATGTAATTTTAATTATATTGAGTTAAAGCCTAGTTAAGGTATTAAACACCTTCTAGCATTGACTTTTGAATCTGAGCAGACCTCAGAAGCTAGGGTGCAGTGGACGTGTTCTTGCAGGTTTGAGAAGCATACACTCATTCCTTAATCTGGAATAAGTCATCCATCTTAGGATTCTGGACAGTTCCAACTTTGTTGTTGTCTCTGAGCCCTGTACATTCTGTGTGCTTTAAATATGCAATGTTCGATCAGAAGGAAGGAATGCACACTATCTCCATTTCACAATGGAAGAACTGAGATTCATAGAACCCAGATGTCTTTTGCAAGGTCAGTCGACTATTTTGGGAAAATCTACAGTGATGTTTTCTTAACATTTTAGATTGGGGATCAGCAAACTATGACTGAAGACCCAGTTGGCGCATTTCTGTGAAGTTATATTGGAACAGCCATGGTCATTTGTCCCTGTTTTGTCTGTGTGGCTTCTGCACTTCACTGACAAAGTGGAGTTGTTGAGACAGAGGCCATCTGGCCAAAAAGCCAGGAATATTTACTGTCTGGCTTTTTGCAGAAAGATGTCGCAAACGCCTGTTCTAGGTGTTGGGTACCTGTCTCAGTGTAATTGTTGGGCTACCTGATGTCAAATATGGTTAGATTATTGAAAACACTTCAGTATTCTTGCCTGGGAAATCCCATGGGCAGAGGAGCCTGGTGGGCTACAGTCCATGGGGTTGCAAAAGATTTGGACACAGCTTAACAAGTAAATAACAACAGCATTGAATTTTAAGAACTTCAGTGTGGCTTAGTTTCTCTTCCAAGTTTTAGTGTGTTTTCTCTTTAATGTAAATTCTCCATATTTAAAATCTTATTTCTGTAACCACATTCTCAGAACTTTGCTTTGTGTGCTGATTAATTTTTTTAATGGAAGTTGGGCCCCTGTAAAACTTACAGCTCAACTCTAAATTTACACTGGTATAAATAAAATGCCACATATACAAATAACATGTACGCATGCACACACACGCATACATACTTGTATGTGACCTATGCATGCACACACTTTTCAAATAGAATACAGTTTGGTACCCAGTACCACTGACAACCAGATTGTACTTTACTGCTGCATTATCTTACAGTCTAAAATTTTAATTTTTGTTTGTTTTTCTGAGTCACCAACATGTCTCAATATTCTTTGATTTACAAAAATGCCATACAGTTGACCATTGAGCAACAGAGGTGTGAACTGGGGAGGTCTGCTTATCCTCAGATTTTTTTCTGCTTTCAATAAAAAGCAGCATTGTGCTGTTGGCCAAATCCACAGAAGTGGAGCCACAGATACAGAGGACCGGCTCTGGGACTTGAGCGTCCCCAGATTTTGGTGTCCCTGCAGACACTGAGGGGCGACTGCACTGTCCTGGTGTTCGACTGCTGTGAATCCTTGTGATATTAACCAGAAGCCTTTGACGGCGCCTTTAGTTCTGTGTAACTTCTCTCTTCCCTTTCGGCAGCTTACTGTTTCCATCCTTTATTTTCACAGGTTTTCATCATCATCTATCCCTTTTTTTAACAAGAAAAGATTTAAATTTATTTGAATCTTAGTTAGCATTACAAAAGTTGCTTTTTATCTTGTGCTACTAAAACCATTTTTCTGTGAAGAAAAGTATGTGTAAGAACAGAGCAAATCTGTAAGCTACCTATTCCAAATAGCTCTTTTGCTCTGAGTTCCTTTATTTTTGAGAACAGCTTAGCACTAAGGAAAGGCTATTCGAACAAAGTTTATACCACTTGGTCATTTTAGGGAGATACGGTAAAGTTATACTTTTATATATTCACACCTTTGGCCTCATTCCCAAAGAAATTTGGGGATTTTAAGCTGTTACTTGGCATGTTGCAAACCAGTGTTTCTAATACTTACCAGTTCTGCTGTGTCATTTGGTTACTGGAGCTGAAGAGATGGGTTGCTGATTACAGGGAGCTTTCAGGCCATAGTAAGTCTTCAGTTCTTGGGAGAGAACAAGGGTATGTGAGCTTGTGAACAGTGGTGAATACTCTTACAAATCAATCTGTGTCTCATCAGACTGCAGTCAGCAGGTCTTTTGTACTGTGAAGCCTGTATAAAATTCCTTCTTGGCTTTGCAGAGAATTAAGTTTGAAATGGTTGTCTCTTCAAGAGAATCCATTATGTACAATGGAGATATTTGTTTTGATGAAGACCTAATGTTTATTTCACATCTTTTTTGAAGAAATAAGTAGATGTGAAATTCTTAAAAATGTTAGCTTGGTTTTCTAGTAGTATGTTTTCATATATTTCACTATATCTTCTTAAATTGTTCATTAAATTGAGATGTATATAGGTACCTTAGAATTCAGAAAGTTGCAGTGTGTGGTGTCTTGTCTGGCTTCCAGTAGACAGATGTTTGTTAAGTGAACCGTTAAACAAGAAATGAAAATAGACATACATCTGATTATTTGTGAAGAGAGAGGTGGTTTGCTTGGGTGGAGAGGTCTTGGCAGTTACATGCAGGGATTTTATGGTTCAGTGATGAAAACAGCCGTCTTGCAGTTGAGCACCCTGTGCTGTGCTTGGCCCTCTGGGGAACCCACCCAGATAGTGTGGGGGTGGGCTCAGCAGATCAGAGGGGCTGGGAAGGAGGAGAGCTGAAAGTGTGTCTGCCTGCTGCGTGCAGAGCCTTGGGGTGGAAGCGCTCCCGTGCGTTGTCTCACTGCGCCTGCACCATGGCCCTGGAGTCCGCGCTGCCACTCTGTCAGTACTAGGAGGAAGCAGACAAGGACGAGGGAGGCACGGCCCCATGCTGCACCAGCCCAGCCCCCCTGGGACCTGGTGAGGTGCTTTTGCCGACAGGTAGTACAGTGAACACAGAATAGAGAGTGGAAGTGTTCCTGGGAGCTGATGTATAACAAGACCAAGAGGGGCCAGGTGATGCTCCTGCCACTCTCCCCTCCACTGTTGCTTACTGATGGTGGTGCCCTCTTTTCAGGTTGTGGTTCTGAAGTTTTACGTTTTCTTTTTATACAGAAAAAAATGAGGCTGAAAATTTGGAGGAAAACGAGGAGCCTTTCATTGCCCCATTAGGACTGAACGTGCCGCCTGATGTGGAGCTGGTAGGTGTCTTTGTCCTTCACGTTGCTATTCACTGCTGTTAGCACTTACCGGGAAGTACTCATGTGAGAGCCTCACCGCAGTCACAGCTGCCTTACAGTTTGTGTGATGCTTTACAATTATTTTTGAGTTAATGGAGGAAAACTCATCACACACCGCCTACTTTTCTCTAAAGAAAAAGAGAAACACTACAGTAGAATCACTAGACCAGAGCATCGGGGGCTCGGGAACTGGCTCACTCTCAGAGACCATGTGGTTGAATCCCCAGGTTTTACCAGCGCAGAAAAACCTAGTCAGAATTCCTGGTGAGGAGACTGTTAGCCACGTTTAGGTGTAAAAACCCTCTTGCTCAAAGCAGCTTGGCTTCAGTAAAGTTGCTCTGGCCTATCTTTCTCTAATGTGGTTTTTGTGGGCACTTAAGATAAGTGTCTGGAGAAGGCGATGGCACCCCACTCCAGTCCTTTTGCCTGGAAAATCCCATGGACGGAGGAGCCTGGTGGGCTGCAGTTCATGGGGTCGCAGAGAGTCGGACACGACTAAGCGACTTCACTTTCACTTTTCACTTTCATGCATTGGAGAAGGAAATGGCAACCCCCTCCAGTGTTCTTGCCTGGAGAATCCCAGGGACAGGGGAGCCTGGTGGGCTGCCATCTGTGGAGTCACACAGAGTCGGACACGACTGAAGCGACTTAGCAGCAGCAGTATCAAGATAAGTGTCTTCACCTTGACATTCCCTTGGCACACTTCCGCCTGGTTTTCCTCTCTAGTATGTCAAGACCCTGTGGTATCTCCAGGCAGCCCCTGCACTCAGGAGGAACACCTGGGTGGCCTCCTCTCCACCTTAGTGCCCTGCGGCTGGTTACTGGCGGAGTTGGATTAATCTCACCTCGCCTGGCTATTTCAGCTACATTTGGTTAAGGTTACATTGTAACAGGCCTCATCAATGGTTCTCCACCTGTTACCTCATTTAATGCTAGTGATCCTATGAAGTAGCTTCCTGTTACCATCTCTCTGTCACAGATGGAGAGAAGTGAAGAAGTTGGGTCACACACAGCAGGCAGGAACTCTGACTCACAGTCTTTTGACTGTCGGGCTGTCGTGAATTGCTATGCTTTGTAGGGTCCCTACATGTTTATTAGGGATGTTTAAAACATTTTTGTTGCATGTACACACCCAGAAAAGGGCTATTTGTGCTCACTGTAAAGTTTTTTCTTTGGCATCTTCCTACCATGGATGTGGGTATTCCAGGTCATTCTGTGTGTCCCGCTGTAGTATCACTGATAATCAGTGGACACTGAAAACTCACAAAAGTCTTTTGCATTCTCCTCACGTGTGCATGACACCTCCTATATTTAGTGCAGCATGGATTTGATGGTTCTTCCTCTTTGGTTTTGGTAATATACAGTTTTATTATTTTTCTGTTGACCAGTCATGATACAGTGGTATTAAGTGAGTAATAGTTCCATAATCACAATAGAGAAAGATGTTTATCAATCAATGACCAGACAAAAAGTAAAAGATGATTACAGTCACAAGCCATAATGGGAACATGATTAACCTCACAGTATAAAAAAATTATGTACAGTTTGGGGGGTGAAGCAGAGTGATGTGGTAAATGGAGGTGCATACATGCACATGATTTCATCTGCCCAGTCAGTCTCTGTCTTCTGGTTGGTGCATTTAATCCATTTACATTTAAGGTAATTATAGATACTACGATCCTGTTATCATAGTCTTAATTATTTGGGGTTTATCTTCTGTAGATCTTTTGCTTCTCTTGTGTTTCCTGCCTGAAGAAGTTCCTTTAGTATTTGTTGTAAAGCTGGTTTGGTGTTGCTGAATTCTTTTAACTTTTGCTTGCCTGGAAAGCTTTTGATTTTTGCATCAGATCTGTATGAGAGTCTTGCTGGGTAGGGAAATCTTGGTTGTAGGTTTCTGTTGAGAAATCAGCTGATAAACCTGATTGGAGTTTCCTTGTTTGTTATTTGTTGTTTTTCCCTTGCTGCTTTTAATATTTTATCTTTCTTTTTAATTTTGGTCAGTTTGATTACTGTGTGTCTCAGTGTGTTCCTCCTCGGGTATATCCTATCTGGGACTCTCTGCTTCCTGGACTTAGTTGATTGTTTCTTTTCCCTTGTTATAGGAAAGTTTTCAGCTGTTTTCTCTTCAAATATTTTCTCAGGTCTTTTCTCTCTCTCTTCTGCTTCTGGGACCCCTAAAATGTGAATGTTGGTGTATTTAATATTGTCCCAGAGATCTCTTAGGCTGTCTTTTTTTTTTTTCCATTCTTTTTTCGTGTATTCTCTTCTGAGGCAGTGATTTCCACCATTCTGTCCTCCAGGTCATTTATCTGTTCTTCTGCCTCAGGTGCCTCAGCTATTCTGCTGTTGATTCCTTCCAGTATATTATTCATCTGTTAGTTTATTCTTGCAGGTCTTTGGTAAACATTTCTTGTATCTTCTCCATTGTTTTCCCAAGATCCTGGATCATCTTCACTGTCATTATTCTGAATTCTTTTTCTGGCAGGTTCCTTTTCCACTTCATTTAGTTGTTTTTCTGGGGTTTTATGATGTCCCTTCATCTGGGATATAACTTTCTGCTTTTTCATTTTTATTAACTTTCTGTAATATGGTTTTTGTTTTAGCCACTTTGGGACTGTGCCTCTTGCTTATTCTGTCTGCCTTCTGATGGGGGAGGCTGAGGCTTGTGTAAGCTTCCTGATGGGAGGGACTGGCATGGGAAAAACTGGGTCTTGGTCTGGTGGCCAGGCCCTTGCTTGCTGCTGCTGCTAAGTCACGTCAGTCATGTCCAACTCTGTGCGACCCCATAGACGGCAGCCCACCAGGCTCTGCCGTCCCTGGATTCTCCAGGCAAGAACACCAGAGTGGGTTGCCAGTTCCTCCTCTAATACATGAAAGTGAAAAGTGAAAGGGCCTTGCTTAGTAAAGCTTTAATCCAATTATCTGCTGGAGGGTGGGGTTGCACTCCCTCCCTGCTAGTTGTTTGGCCTGAGGCAGCTCAGCCCTGGCGTCTGCTAGCTCTGTGGTGGGGGTAGTGGTGACCTCCAAGAGGGCTTACACCAACGGGGACCCTCCCAACCTGATGCTGCCAGTGCCCCGGGCCCCACAGTGAGCCCCTGCCAGACCACACCTCCACGGAGGCCCCCAACTCTAGCAGGGAGTTTTGGTTCAGTCTCCTGTGGGGTCACTGCTCCTTTCCTCTGGGTCTTGGTGTGCACAAGATTTTGTGCCCTCCAAGACTGAAGTCTCTGTTTCCCCCGGTTCTGTGGAAGTCCTATAATCAAATCCCACTGGCCTTCAAGGTCAGATTCCCCAGGGGTGCCCAGTCCTTTTGTTGGATCCCCAGTCTGGGAAGCCTGACGTGGGGTTCAGAACCTCCCCAACAGTGGGAGAACTTCTTTGGTATTATTGTTCTCCAGTTTGTGGGCTACCCACTCGGTGGGCATAGGATTTGCTTCTATCGTGATTGTGCCTCTCCTGCAGTCTTGCTGCAGCTTCTTCTTTATCTTTAGCTGTGGGGTATCTTCTTTGGGGGTTTCCAGTGTCCTCCTGTCAGTGGTGGTTTAACAGCTAGTTGTGATTGTGGTGCTCTCGCAGGGGATGAACACGTGTCCTTCTGCTCCACCATCTTGAGCTGAAAGTCTGCTCTCTTCTGATGTTGTTATAAAATGGTCTCTTGAGTGGGAAATTGCTCTGTGTAGGAGCCAGTTGTGAGTGCTCACTGGGTCTCCAGTGGACAGCTTGCTTTTCCTTTGTGGTGATGTCAGTAGTGGATTTTTCATAATTACTGTGAATTGGAGCAGTGATCTGCTGTGTGCATTATACACACGCTGTCGTCTCCACGTTAGTGGAAGAGCTCTAGCAGACAGCTGTCTGTGTCATATAGTCCATCTCGGTTACTAATGTTGAAACTGCTGGCATGTGTTTATGTGGACACATGCTGCCTGGGTGGGTAGGGGCTTCTCTAGCTCCTGGCCATGTGCGGCTGAGGATGGTAAAGAGAGCAGGTGCTTTAGGGGTTCTTGGTTTCTAAATTAAGTTTTTGGTTTAGAACCCAGTGGCTACAGGGGCTCTGGGGTTTCGTGTGAAGCATTGGGAGCAGTTAAGAGGTCACGGCACCCTGGGGACGCGTGCTGGTGCAGGCTCGAGGCTGGCCACTTGTTTCAGGTCCAGCCCCTAGACTAGATGCAAGCCCCTCAGGTGGCCTCACAGCTCTATTTTAGCTTTTTATACTGACTCTGTGTGGCTACTTGTATGTTTCTTGGGAAATAAGGACCTAGTTTTTGCCAGAATATGTAGCCCAATGGTTGTCCTAACAGTGTTTTCAGTTACCTGTTCCTTTCCCAGGCTTTGCCACCTCCTGAGTTCTGCACACGCCCAGGCCCGTTTGTGGTTGTCTTGTCTTGCACTGCAGGGAAGGTAGAGGGCATGTCTCAGCCTGGTCTCTCACCCACCTGAGATGCCATGGACCTTCTGGACCTGTCTGTTCTGTACCTTCTTTTGTTTCCCTCAAGCCGTGGGGACCAGAAGTGCTACTGCTCAGCACACCCATTTGAGTGTATTTACATGGGAAATGCGCTTTGTTGTTCAGTCACTCAGTCATGTCTGACTCTGCGACGCCATGGACTACAGCATGCCAGGCTTCCTTGTCCTTCACAATCTCCCAGAGTTTGCTCAGACTCATGTCCATTGAATCGGTGATGCCATCCAACCATCTCATCTTCTGTCATCCCCTTCTCCTCTTGCCTTCAATCCTTCCCAGTATCAGGGTCTTTTCCAGTGAGTCGGCTCTTTGCATCAGGTGACCAAAGTATTGGAGCTTCAGCTTCAGTATCAGTCCTTCCAATGAAATGTGCTTGTTTAACTTACTTTATGGACAGAAGGAAAAGGGGGAAGGATTCAATGCACAGTCCCCATCATGGGCTGGGTTTCCGTCTAGTAGGTTAATAGCAACAGCAGCCAAGGAGTGTTCATTAAGCAGGTGCTGTGAGCCAGGCACTGTGCTGCTCGGCTCCTCAGTCCCCCTGACACCAGTATTTCTGTGACGGGGACACAGGCTAGACGTGTCAAGAGTAGCGGCCCCAGGGCAGCCCAGAGCCATTGCAGAACTTGGGGCCACATGGTTACGCTTCGTTGAAGGTTGTTCTGATTAGAGCGTTAATTCTGACCATGTGTTCAGCTGGTGTGTTGCCATGGGATGGAGGCGGGGACAAATTTTATTTACCCATGTCCCTGTGGAGTTCGTGTGTTTTCTCAGGAGACTGTGAGGACTGTTCGTGTATGATGAGCGCTAACTAACCCCTGGCCCAGCACGTGGTGTGCATGTTTGTTCTTCTGGTGCTTTGTCTCTTAACTGTTTGTCCCTCTTTCCATGCAGAACTTAAATGTGTTTTTAAAAACACGTATGTCACCATGTTCCTTTCTGGCTTCAGGATTTTGAATCTGGTTTCAGTAGACCTTTCCACCCCTGACAGCCCTATATTCCATGCTGTTACATCCATAGTTTTGTTTTTACAGTGCAGTTCATGACTCAGTCTGATGTTTGTTTGGGGCTGTGATCACAGGGCTTCCCTGATAGTTCAGTTGGTAAAGAATCCACCGGCAATGCAGGAGACCCCAGTTCGATTCCTGGGTCAGGAAGATCTGCTGGAGAAGAGATAGACTACCCACTCCAGTATTCTTGGGCTTCCCTTTTGGCTCAGCTGGTAAAGAATTCACCTACAGTGTGGGAGACCTGGGTTCAATCCCTGGGTTGGGAAGATCCCCTGGAGAAGGAAATGGCTACCTACTCCAGTATTCCGGCCTGGAGAATTTGATGGACTGTATAGTCCACAGGGTCGCAAACAGTTGGACACAACTGAACGACTTTCACTTTCATGATCACAGAGGAGGAAAGGGCCAGCCCAGCTGCTCCTGGGGTTCCTCACTTATTCACCCCATGTGCCACCCAGTCTGGCCCCCTCATTTTCTCCCGGCTCCTGGATCTGAGCTCCAGTCTTTTCAGACCTTTTCAGAAATCTCATACTTGTGCAGGTTTTCTGAACTCACATACTGTTGTCCCATTTTCGATTCCTACTCTGGAGTTCTTAGAGCCATATTAATTTTGGGGGATCTGGGAGGTGTTAGCCCCCCTTCTTGGGGCTCAGTCATTTTCTTAAAGCACTTTCTTGAATTAGAAAATCATTTTCCCCCGTATCAGTCTTTGTAACATATGTGTGTTGAACATTGGGCATATCCTTAAAATCTCATCTTTGGGTGGGAATGATTATATTTTTAAATAGAAAAGGATTTTTCTAAAACTTACATGATAGAGCAAACAGTGTTCTTTCTCCAGACCAGGCATTTGTCTTATATACACTTGCTTTAGTAGCAGATCTTGAAAGGACGTTCATAAAGTACTTTGCTTCTCTATACTCATCATCACTTTGTGAAATGACCTGTCTGTTTCTCTGCAACCACTGTAGCCATAATACTGCCCAACACGTGGCTAGGTCATGAGAGAATATCTCTGCATATAGGGGCAGATGGGGTTATATTTTCCCATAAGGGTCGTTATTCTGAAGTAATCATAAGTGATTATCATATATGCACTGACTCAAAAATTAATCTTCCTGTTGAGGCAAAGCCACTGAAAACATGCGTCAGCATCCAGACTTAAGTATTCAGTGAGCCTTCAACATGGTCTCTGGTTTATTTCAAGATCAGTGAATAGGTTTAATTGTAGACATTTACGCTGTTCAAGAGTGAAGGACGTCATTAGTTCAGGAATCATATTTGAGAATTAAGGCATTGGTATTTCGTGAAGGATTCAGGCCTCAAGTGACAATAAGCATCTTGACTGTGTGTCATTAATGAGAGGCCATTTCCCACTTTATTTGCATGTAATTTTCTAGTATTAATCTTTTCATTGATACTAATAAAAGTATTTCAGATGTGTGGCTTCCAGCCTCTGGTCTGAGGGGCTCCATGTGTGAGTAGGAATTGCTCAGCTCAGGATGTGGTAGAGGTAACTTAGCAGCAGGTGCAGGAGAGAGGTGGGGTCTGATTCCTAGTAGTAAACTCACTCTAAGGCAACAAGATGATTCACCCAGTAAAGGTGGGTGAAACCCTCCCTGTTCTGGCCAGACCATACCTTGCTGTTCAGTTGCTAAGTTGTGTCCAATTCTTTGCAACCCCATGACCTGCAGCATGCCAGGCTTCCATGTCCTTCACTATCTCCCTGAGTTTGCTCAAACCCTTTTCCATTGAGTCAGTGATACCATCCAACCATCTCATCCTCTGTGTTTTCCATTGGGAAGTTGACTCTTCCCATTGCGTGACCAACGTATTGGAGCTTCAGCTTCAATATTCGTCCTTCAGTGAATATTCAGGGTTGATTTCCTTTAGGATTGATTAGTTTCATCTCCTTGCTGTCCAAGGGACTCTCAGGAATCTTCTCTAGTACCGCAGTTCGAAGGCATCAGTTCTTCAGTGCTCAGCCTTCTTGATGGTCCAGCTCTCACGTCTGTACATGACTGCTGGAAAAACTGTAGTTTTGACTATATGAACCTTTGTTGGCAAAGTGATGTCTCTGCTTTTTAATACACTGTCTAGGTTTGTCATAGCTTTTCTTCCAAGGAGCAGGTGTCTTGTAATTTCATGGCTGCAGTCACCATCTGCAGTGATTCTAAAGCCCAAAGAGAAGTGATTCTTAGATCCTTGAAAAGCTTGTTGAAACATGCACCCTCTCCTAGAAATATGCATGTGTATGTGCTGAGTTTACATACAGCTTCCCAGAAGATTCATAACCCCCTGAAGCCTGTCTTGGAACCATGTTTAAGGGTGCCCAGTATACGGAAACCTGTTGATTTTCTTACAGAAGTCTTCCCCCGTCAATTCAGTACAAAGCTAGCATGTCCTGCCTCAGCACGGGAGTTTTCTCCTCACAAAATTCAGAAACTAGTTGTCTTGTGACAGGGGCCAGTGTCACTCAGTTCAAACTGGGCTCTTCCCCTTGAAATGTCTGTAGTTTCTTATAGTTGGCAGTAAAAACCAGGGTCACTTCTATGTTTTGAGTCACAAAGTCAGTGGACAAGAGAACAAACTGGTGACATGAATGTGTGTGTGTTTTCTCATAGCCACCAACAGCCAAAATGCATGCCATCATTGAGCGCACGGCCAACTTCGTGTGCAAACAAGGTGCACAGTTCGAGATAATGCTGAAAGCCAAGCAGGCCCGAAACTCTCAGTTTGACTTTCTACGCTTCGATCACTACCTCAACCCCTACTACAAATTCATCCAGAAAGCGATGAAAGAAGGACGGTATACGGTACTGGCAGAAAACAAAAGTGAAGAGAAGAAGAGTATGTGAGACTGTTTCTGTCCTGCGTTGGTTGGGGTGGAGTGGGGCAGGGGTAAGGGGGGCCCTGGAGAAGTGTAGGGAGAGTCATCCTCATAGATAGAAGCTTGAAGTCTACACTGCAGAACTTCCAGAGCGTTTATGAAGTCCTGCTGCCAGGGCCCGGGGATTAAACCCGCTGGTGCTCCGTAGTCTAGTATGACACTCTTCCTAATAAGTCTGAAAATATGTTAGATTCTTTATTAATATTTTTATAGAATGGTGATGTAGAATTAAATATTGATGCCATCAGAACATATCCAGGTAGGTTGGAAATAATTCCTTCCTTTGGGCTGTTGAACGTGTCACAGAGAAAGCAGCAGGCTCATGCTTCGTGGATGGTTCTAGGGTACACGCCCGGTTAGGGCGTAAGGTTGAGTGTCTAAATTTGAAGTTCTTACGGCAAAGGCTAATTAAGTATTTCGAATAACATCCTGAGACAGCAGTATATCTGTCTGCCATTGAATTTTTTTTCAGCTGAAACATGATTTTCAAAATCAGTTGTATCAGTCTTACTGCAGACCTTACCTTCTCCATGTTAGTCTCCTGTAGGTTTCTAAAATACCTGTTGCTGTTATTTTACCTTCATAAATCAGTAAGATTTTTGCCTCTTTATATAAAAAATGTGAATATTCAGTGGCCCCTGACCGATAAACGCCAGAGGGGAGGTGCCACTGGGCCACGCCTTTCTCACCACCTGCCTTGCTGTTGAGTGACTTCTGGGGCAGTGAGATGGGGAGTCTTTCCCAGAGGGATTATTTGGACAGATAATCGAGGAATGGCAGCACATAGTTCTGCCTTTGTTCCTACATTCCCACACAGTATATTTGTACCGTAAAATCTTGAAATGTGCTTTGCTTTCAGAGTCAGGCGTCAGCTCTGACAATGAAGATGACGACGATGAGGAAGATGGCAGTTACCTGCATCCGTCCCTCTTCGCCTCGAAGAAGTGCAACCGCCTGGAGGAGCTCATGAAGGTGCTGGTCTCCTTATAGAACAAAACTGCTAATTTAACCTTGGAAGTTGTTAAGCATGTTTTTGTGTAATAGCTCTATTTCGTTTTACGATCATTGAGGTATATTTCGCCGTTTTGTTTGACTTGGCAGCAAAGGATTTGGTCCCTTTATTTCTTATATGCCCTGTTTTATATAATCACAAGCATATTGTTTTCATTTTATTATATTTGGGATTTTTTCACTATTTGGGATATTTAGAATGAGTAAAATGTTGGTTAAGACTTAGAAAATGGGTTTTTCATACAGATTTTATTATGAGAGGATTTCATAGGTGCATAGAGTATGTGCTGCTTGAAACCATCTGTCACAGGAAACATAATGTTACCTAAAAACCTATTTATTTTTTTTCATCCCTATCATTAGGAGTTAATCTACACCCCTCATGCTGCCATTTGTGATGTGAGAAAACGGGTCCCTCAGACCTAAGCTTATCTTTTCAGCAGTCACACAGTGCGGCTGATCGATTGGACCTTAAAAGCTGTTGGTGATTAAAAATGAGAAATTGTTTTGAGGAGGGGCACAGTTTGAGATTTTGAGTGAATTTGGAGGCTGACACTTTTCGAGCAGCAGTCTAGTCCTGTCTCCCATCCTTTCTTTCCCTCATGTCATTAGGAAGAGTGAAGTGATTCATTTATTCACTTCCTCTGGATCTCATGACCAGCTAGAGATCTCAGCCACAATTACTCAGGACCTCCTTGTGTGCACACACGCTTACATGCGTGTGCTGAGGTTTTTCTGAAGCGTAGATACTGTTCTAAAGTTGAGATGAACCTTGCCACAGAAGGGTTTTGTGTCTCAGAATGCAGGAAATGGTGTGACCTGGCATCTTCTCTCTCTGCAGCCTTTGAAGGTGGTAGACCCTGATCACCCCCTTGCAGCACTGGTCCGTAAAGCCCAGGCCGACAGTCCTGCCCCCACCCCACCCACGGCGGATGGTGCAGCCGTGCAGCCCTCCCAGGTGGAGTACACCACTGACTGTGAGTATTTTGTTGTGCGCTTCCCGGCAGGGTGTCAAAAAATATGAAAGCTGGCGGGCAGGTCTGGTAGAGGTGCCATGAGGAACCTTTACGTTGAGCATCCTTAGCGTGTGGCCTCATCCTCTTGCTTGTTGCTTCATATTGGCAAGTGGCTGCCCTATCACCAGCATCAGGCCTGCATTCCAGGACAGATGAAGAGGAAGGGCAAGAGCAGAAAGCAGTGTCACATGGTCTTCTCATCCTACAGCATAGGCTGGGGGATGGACTTTCATTTGGACACATTGCTGCCCTGAATAAAATCAGTTCTGTTAAGAAGAGCAGGGAGAACAGACATTGGTGGACGTGTAGTGGTGTCTGCCGTGGTCACTTCGCTGAAAAAGACGACAGGGCTTAAAACAGTGTCTAATATGCACCTTGGAATTGTTTTCGGTTCCCACTTATTCTCTCTGATTGCTACTCTTCTTAATCTTAAGATTACTAATAGAATGCAAATCTTGAAGTTTTATTCAAGAAATTATTTGAAAGTATTTAACCTTGGTCTTACTACCAGGTCTTTTAAAAATTATTTTATTCAGAGGTTAAATATTGAATGAGAGAAGAACCTTTACCAAAGCCACAGGAATTCTGTTCATCCTACATCTGGTATCTGATTCAGTGAATCCATCTATAAAGTTTGTCACTCTCAGCGATTAGAGGGTCAGCCTGAGGTTAATTCCGTTTTAAAATGTATAAAATGCTTGCTTTGAGGGAATGAAGCTTTTGTTAAAAATGATAACTGTGTCCTTATATACTTCCTGTCTGGCACTGGCATGCAATAATGTGTAATTTTGATGTGCTAAATTAACATTTTTAGACCTCAGAAATAAGTTGCTTTAGTGAACTTAATGTATATGTCCTTATAAGAAAACCTCTTAGAGAACTCAGGTAACATCTTTAATGCTTAAATCAAGTCAAATGAAATTTCTTTAAATGTTCAAATCAAAGAGGAGATCTGGCCCTGTTTCATCTCACCTGCTGGTTAGGGTTTGGGCTTGGGGTGTGGTGGACCATAATAAGCGGAAATGCCTGCAGCATTTTGTAAATCACTCCCCAGGGGCTTTCTGTGTAGACAGCCCGCACAGGTACTGCTGCCTCAGCCCAAGGTGCAAGCTGCTGAGCGAGACGTCTCCAGTTTCCGTCTTCCTTGCTGTGTCTTTTCAGACCCATCCTTGAATTTCCACAAGTTCAGTGCGCTGTCCCTGCACCTCCACTAAATTCCTAGAGCTATCAAACTTTCTTAAATTGGGAAGGAATAGAAATTCAGGATTGAGTGGCGGTTACCTGGTTATTCTCGCTGCTTATCACTAGTGTACATGCAGTTAACTGTGATATTGGTAATGGCTCAGCGTTGTCTAGAGACCCTGTAGGACTGGGCAGGGGAATAGCCGAGTGAGAGAAGCTGCTCAGTGACTTGGGATTTCACTGCAAGGTCCTGTGGTCTGGGCCAAGTAGTGACAGGATGAAAGTTGTGGGCAGGTCCCAGGGAGCCCATGACTTCAGTCCCTTCTGCCACCAACCAGGGGCCCCAGAGGCCAGAGTGACTCATGGCAGCCTCTTCCCCCACCCCAGTATAATCTCACCCTTGCTCTTTGCAACTGCTGTGAACCAGTTCATAGGTGAGAAGTCTTGGTTCCCTACGTGACCCATGACCCCAGATGGAGATACTCCAGTCAGGGGGCACCATTAGTAACTGGCTCTTCCCCTCAACAAAATAGTTGTTTTGATGGTCATCATTCTCTGGTGGCCCAGCTGATAAAGAATCCACCTACAATGCAGGAGACCTGGGTTTGGAAGATCCCCTGGAGAAGGGAGAGGCTACCATTCCAGTATTCTGGCCTGGAGAATTCCATGGACTGTATAGTCCATTAGGTCGCAAAGAGTCAGACATGACTAAGCGACTTTGACTTCACTTCATCACCTTCACACGTGCAAGAGTGACAGACATGAGTAGGAGAGGGCCTCTGAGGGGTCTTGCCTGGACACACCCTGCATCGAGGGCAGCCTCACATCTGCCTAAGTCCGCAGAGATGAAGGAGGTGGTGCTGACAGAACGTGTGGCTGATTAGACATGGCAAGGGCAGGGACCAACTTCTAGGTATTCCAGAGAAGCAAGGAATCTAGCATGTTTGGGTGAAACATCTCAACTCACAGATGTTGGCAGTGAATTCGTACTTTGTAAAAATATAAGGCAGTCCAGCAAAACACGCAGCAAGCCAGATGCTGCTCACAGGTGCCTGCATCAGACCTCTGCTGTGGGTGCAGGAGGAATCACAGGCTATGGGTCAGAGGGAGCTCACAGAGCTCCTCTGTGGAGACTGTGCTCAGCGGTAATCAGCTCTGCCTAGAGGCTGGGGAGCAGGCTCTGAAACATCCTTCAGATTTCAAACAGATTTAAATGCAATGTTCCAGGAGCGAGACCAGTTTTATTGAAATGAGGAGGACAAAAATCAGATTCCTTCCTGGTAGGAAGTGAATGGGTGGTGTGCACGACCCCTTGGCCCCTTCCTGGAACTTGCTTGTGAAGAGGAATGCGGGGACAGCACGTAGTGAAGGAGACGTTCCCTGAGAGCCCTCCCTCGAGGATCAGCCCCTTGGTTTGCCATGACAACAACCCATCTAGCATCCAAGAGTCTTAGGGTGGGAGAGGTGGCCAGGGTATTCCCAGGAAGAGCCCGGGGCTAGAATTTGGCTCTGGATCAGAAAAATGCTTAGAGATAGCTGTACTTGGGTTCTCGAAGTTTGTTTTTATTTGTGGTTAGATTCTTAAAAATTAGCGAGCAAGAATATGAAAAATTTGAAAGAGAGGCACAATAAAGGGCCACATCTGATGTGGCCCATAACTTAATCAAGTGATGTGTTATAATAGAAGTCCTTGGGAGGTCTGAATTATTTGGTGATTTAAGGAAAGCGTGTGATTAAAACAGGTCTGAAAATGCTCCGTCCATACGTACCTGAACATGTGCCCCTGTTGACTCACTTTTGGCCTGGGCCACACCCTTTCCTCTGATGGGCGTACTCACCACAGCCAGCCTGGGTTCGGTGAGGTGAGGTGTACATCAAGAGCAGAACCCCAGGCTTGTGGTATCTTCCTTCTGCACTTTCACAGTTCTTTCTCCCTCCTTGGGTTCCACAGCAGTTTATTGTTTTTGTATTTTAAGCAATTGGTGTTTTAACCCATCTTTTAAAGGATTCAGTTTCATTTTCACAGAAGCAGCCATTCTCTTTCCCACCCAGATTTCATCTGTGTGCATACATTTTAATTAAATACCTACATTCCAGTACATTTAACTAGAAAATGTTTAAAAGTTAAAAACTCTGCTGGTAAAAGCAGAAGGCTCAGCCGTATAAGGAGGAATATCCTGGCCTGGTGTGTTAGTGCCTCCTGGGGCCTCCCCAGGACAAATCCCAGGAGACTCTTCAGAGGGAGAGAATGAATGAGCCCCCCAGAGACAGGTTCAGATGAGGAAGGGCTGGCTTATGAAAAGCATGGTGTCAGAAAAAAGCTATTCAGAAAAGATCCCATTAAAACCTCGCCTTTTATCTAACAGCAGAGTCACTTCCAGGTTTAAGTGCCAGATGTGAGAGTCTCAGGAAAGTAAGTATACTTTAACAGATAAAGAATCATCTATTTAAACCAACAGACATGATATTTAACTAAAGAAAAAAAATAAAGCTATCAAGAAAGCAGAAAAAACTAATAATACACAAACAGTTTTTATAGTCAAGTAGGAAAAAAAACTTACAGTCCAGTAGAAAAAATGAACTATAGTATGAATAATTCACAAAGGTAAAAATGACCATACAATTTTTTTTTTAAAGGTTTACCCTTGCTGCTCACTCAAATGGCATTGTATCTGCTGACTTTAGAACCTAATCTCCACAGAAAATAAAATCCAACATTTCTTTTAAATCAGGCTGCAGCAAATATATGAAGAATCTGAGACTTCATTACGATAAAAAAATATCCATTCTCAGGAACATGAGAGTACTTTGAAATTATATATCTTAAGATAAAATAGAAGTTTCTGGGCTATGGAAAATGTTCTTTTGTGTATACCTTTTTAGATTTCTTAGTAATCACAGATTAAATAAAAAGATGCAAATGACCCTACAGTGACATGCCATTTTTCAGCTGTCACATAAGCAAAGGACAAGGTTGACAGCACTCACTTGTTGCTGGTGAGAGTGTAGACTTGTATCCAGCAGAGTGGGGGGCAAGTGGACAGTGTAGACCAGAACTAAAATGCACCTGCCTTTGACCCAGAATTTCTTATTTCCCCAATATTTCTACAAATATATGTGTAAAGACTGAGCTAGAAGAATGTTCACTGTGGGACTTCCCTTATAGCTCAGTTGGTGAAGAGTCTGCCTGCAATTCTGGAGATCTGGGTTTGATTCCTGTGTCAGGAAGATCCCCTGGAGAAGGAAATGGCAACCCACTCCAGTACTCTTGCCTGGAGAATCCCATGGACAGAGGCGCCTGGCAGGCTGTTGTCCATGGGGTCACAAGAGTCGGACATGACTGAGCAGCTAAACCGTCACCACCACCTGGTGGTCCAGTGGCTAGGACTCAGTGCTCCCAGTGCAGGGGGCCTGGGTTTGATCCCTGGTCAGGGAGCTAGATCCCACATGCTGCAGCTAAGACCCAGAGCAACCAAATAAATAGTTAAAAAGAAAAAAAAATAATGTTCATTGTAAAAAAGATATTTATTAGTAGCACAAGGCTAAGCTGCCCTCTGTGTCCTTCAGGGAAGACTAATGGAATAAGCATCAGGGCATGCATGTGTGTGGCGGGCTGCTGGAGTTAAGAGAGGAGCTGGAGGCCCTGCCTGGGGCGCCTGGTGTGGGTGAAGGCAGAAGGCCCAGGAATAGGTTTTGGTGTGAGACCATCAGCATTCAGTTCAGAAGTGGAAAGACAGGTTAGAAACTGGTACTCACGGTGCCCTCGGAAAAGGACCTGGAAGAAGAAAGTACAGGACAAGGAGAGGGACTCCTTCCTTGGCCATTTGCACTCCTTTAAACCTTCTCAGAAAAAATACAGATTTGGGTGATACTTATTTTGAAACACTGGTATCCTGAGTTAATTCTTTGCAGTTCTGTGATTTAATGACATGACTGTTTTGTCAGCTCTCCGTGTATTCTGTTGAGGCTTAAGCAGTCCCTGTGGCAGCTTTTATCCCAAAAAACAAAGGCTGTGGTGCCCACCTGCTGGGGCCCGTCTAGGTAGCTGGAGTCTCTAAGTTTTTCTGTCTTTTTATATGACTTGGTTAATAATGACATTAGAATGTACTCAGTTGTCCTTTGTTATTTACTTTCTGCTTATCAGAGATTTTCCTAGATTTGGCAGTCTAGGAGGAAAAACATCTGTTTTTATTTTAAAAGAATTTTTTCTCCAAATTCCTTAAATATAGATATATGAAACTTAATCTCTTTCACTTATTAGTCTGACAGTGAACTGTCATTCATGCTGCTAGCTGTTCTTATTTGGCTGTCTTACGCTATTTAGCTATAAATCCTTACCAAAGAGCATAATAAATAAAATTAATTATGCAGGAAGCAGTAATGCTGAAATACTACCCACTATTATCGGATGTGGTTTTTTTAAAATGCCAACTCAGTTTTTTTAATGTTCTATAAATAGCTTAAGTGAAATTAAACCACATCACGTGGCTGCAGTAGATATTTTCTTGCTTCTTCCCAGTTTTTAAAATGTGGTTTTGCTGTTGGTTTTAGCATTTTTTTCCCTGCAAAGTCATGACCTTGAAATGGTTTACTTACTTTCCAAACTCTCCTTTAGAAATAGCTTTATTGTAATTCAAGAGAAGTAGAAGGGGAAAAGTAAAAATATTACCCAAGATGCTACCATCCAGAAATAGCCATTTTTAACATTAGGTGAACATCATTGACAGTGGAAAAGACAGGTAATCGTGGGGACAAAGGGGAAAAAAAGAAGCTAATATCTTTAGGATACAAAGATAATTTTGATGAAAAAATGTTTTTAAAAATTGATGTGTAAATAGAAATATTTGTGTTAAAGTGGAAATAAGCTTTATAATTTTACTTGAATTTGGCTGAAGAACCTATAATCAAAATCAAAGTGAAGTAATTCCTGAACTTCAGGTAAAAGTTTCTTCCAAGAATTCAGTTCTAAAGGTTAGGAGAACATTAGAGAGGTTGGAATTGTAGGGTGTGGTTTTTTTTACTTAAGCTTTTTATTTTTTATCTTAGACATTATTAATCAACTAAGAAACTAGAGAAAATTAAGTCCTCATTAAAATACCTTCCCTTCACCCCTTCCCTAACTTGTTTTTTGTTTTTGTTTTTTTAAAGAAATACGCTTAGATTGTGAGAGTTACACATAGTATTTATGTTCAGTTCTGTAACCATAATTCCGTGGTTGATTATTCTGAGTTCTTTGGGTTAAGTTTTTTGTCAGAGCATCTCTGTTTGGGTTCTTTATCTGATTCATTTCTTGGTCATTAGAATTTCATAAACAAGTAGGTTTTTTGCAAGGTTTCTATTTCATATGTACTTTAAAAGGGCCTGCCTTTGACCCTGGTGTAGAAAGGAAAAATTGTCTGGGTATAAAATTCTTGGGTTGCTTATTCTTTGATATCTTTGTAAACTGGAATTTCACATGGTCCTTCCTCTCAGAGAAACCTAGGTTGGCTAACTTTTGCCACTGACTAGTTGTGTGGGTTAGTCATTTGGTTTTCATTAGTTGCTCCTGGGTGCTGTTCTCTGAGATCTCATATTCAAAAATGTCTGTGTTGCCCTTTGACATAAATAGCAACTTGACTGAGAATAGTGCACTTACTCACACTTGCTTGGAACTTGGGAGCATTGCTTAGTGTTGCTGTGAAAAGGGAGAGAGTGGCCAGCTCCATCTCCCCTCTTAAGAGCCTACTCTTTCTGATTGGATGCCTTAAGAATTCTTTCTTTGTTCTTAAATTTTAATAACTTACAATGAAGTCCTCAGTTTTCCTGGAATTTATTGCATACCCTTTTCAGTCAAATATTCTGTTCTCATTTCAGAGAATTATTTTGTACCTCTGAATGTCTTTTAAAAGATGCCAGCTTCCTTATTTTGGATCATCTTTTTCTTCCATGTCTGTCATTTTCTCTTTTTTGTTTTAATCTCGGTTTCTCTTTGGCATTCAGCATGATCACATCCACCTCCTGTCCCATCTTCTCCTTACTTTGATTTTTTTCATCTATGACTGTTCTGTTCCTTACAGTTTAAAATGTACCAGCTTGGTAGGAGTGGTGTTTGGGTCCTCAGTTTGTTTTCTAAGCTCTTCAGCAAGGTTTGCAGACCTCTCCTGTAAAGGTCCAGATGTAAGCACTTCTAGTGTGGTGACTGAGTGCTCTCTGCGGCTGCTGCTGGTGGAGTGTGAAAGCTGCGCTGACGATTGGGAACAGAGGCGTGTAACGGGGCCTCATAGAGCTTGATTTATGGACACCGGAATTTGAATTTCATAGAATATTTGCATCATGAAATTGTTGTATTGGGTGGGTTTTGGTTTTATTTTTGAACCATTTGAAACTGCGAAGCCATCCTGAGCTGTCTTAGGCTGTGCTGAAGCAGACACACAGGCCTGGTTCCTGACCCTGCTCAGCATGATCCCTTCCATCTCATTGCTTGCTTTACTTCCTTTCTTTGTGCTCGATTGAATTCCTGTCTCTCCAGATTCGTCTGTGGCCCAGAAACTCAAAAGGTTGCTTGGGTTCTGTTTCCTTCCAGACTCAGTTCCTTGCTATCTACATGGCATGTTCCTTGCTGGATTCCTTTTGCTGGGCCTCTTCCTTTTCACCTTCCCCTTCACCCCTCACCCTGCTTACTTTGGCAGCTCTGTCCAGACCTCTAGTCCCAGCATCGGGTGCCCCTCCTGTACACCATTCACAACTGCTCTGAGATGCTTTGTCTGCCCTCCCAAGTGCAGCTCCTCTGGAGACTCCGTTGTCCGCTCTCATGGGATCCTAACAATGCCCTGGAGCAGATATCCTTCCCCAGGTCACCCCCCACCCCCTCAGTCTCGCCTCACCCTGGGCTCCTGGAGCAGATATCCTTCCCCAGGTCACCCCCCCTACCCCCGCAGTCTCGCCTCACCCTGGGCTCATGGAGCAGATATCCTTCCCCAGGTCACCCCCCCCCCACCCCCGCAGTCTCGCCTCACCCTGGGCTCCTGGAGCAGATATCCTTCCCCAGGTCACCCCCCCGCCCACCCCCGCAGTCTCGCCTCACCCTGGGCTCCTGGAGCAGATATCCTTCCCCAGGTCACCCCCCCACCCCCGCAGTCTCGCCTCCCCCTGGGCTCCTGGTCACACACTTGAGCCTCCTGCCTTCTCCACCCAGACTCTCCAGAATCCATTCTTATGTAACTTGTCTCCAGAACCGAAGCACAGTATAAAATATTCAGATCATTTTGCTTGAGGGTCACTGATGAAGACTTTAAGTAATGGTTGGAGACAAGGCATCCTGAGAAATAACTTGTATTTGCAAAAAATAGAGTGATTACTTTTCAACACTGGCCTTAAAGTTCCAGAGTCACGTGTTCACATGTCTAAAACTGATTCCCTTGAGTGGTTTTTTTTTTTCCCTTGAACACTGGGCTGGGAAATTTCCTGGTGGTCCAGTGGTTAAAACTCCATGCTTCCACTGCAGGGGCTGAGGGTTCCATCCCTGGTCAGGGAAGTAAGATCTGCGGTTGACTTTTTTAAAACAAAAATTCCACTTGTAGAGGGGAAAGTGTTTTAGCTTCAGAGTAAATAGAAAATGCTAGGTGTATGACACTCTCCCAGGTGACATACCACAGCCTGCAGATAGAATCCAGCCCGCCACCTGTGTGTGCGACCATGAGCTGAGAACAGGCTTTACAGTCATCTTGGTGATGGGGACACTATGAACCCCAATTCAATGGAAGTTTTACTGTGTAAAAGGAATTGTATTCTTCCCACTAATGGACCTGTGCCCCTCCCCCCCCCCCACCAAAAAAAACCCTGCACTCAATTATTTTTACTGTATTTTGAATTTCAGCAATTTAAAAATATGTGGGAATTTGTTTTTACTCACTATTAAGTGCCTGTATAATATCCTCAGTGTTGCTGCTTGATCCATGACCCTAACATAATTACTACCTGGGTTTCTATAGGAAAAATTTACCAACCCTTGGTCTATCCCAAAATTACTTCAGAGACTTACTGAATATGAGTATTCTTATTTTATTTACTCCTTTTTTATTAGTATGTTAGCCCTACAAACTTTAACATTATAGCAAAGACCTGTTTCATTAAGACTCCAACATTTACAGTGTATTGTTGTGGTAGGAAGTGTCTGTGTGTTTCCAGCCCCAGCCGCACCTGCCTTCTCACCATCACCCCCTAACTTGAGTGCATCCAGAGCAGGCCTCTCGTCTTGCCCCCCCCCCCCCCCCCCCCGCCCCATCCCTGTTTGAGGGCACAGCACCAGCCTTCACTTTGTCATTCAGGCTAGAGCATCAGGCGTCACCTCAGTTTTCTCTTCCCTGTTCCCACATCTTGCTGTGCCTCCTTGGGGATCACGTTCAGGGCCTCCTTCAAATCTGACACTCCTCACCGCATAACGCTACTTGGCCCTGTCATCTGTTGCAGCCCCTGTCAGTCTTGGTGAGCCTTCCCGTAGCCTGCCCTTCCTCTGGCCGTGAGTGGAAGCTGCCCTGCCACCTCCCTACTCAACTGTTCTCTTGATTTCCCATGCCATATAGATTCCAGAAACTTGCCTCCACCCTCCACCTTGCCCTGCACTGTCACACTGTTCTTCCTGTGCTAAGTGGGTTCTGACCCCAGGGCTCCTGCGCTGGCTCCTCATCGGCCAGAAATGCTCCTCCTCGGAGCTGTCGCTGCTCAGGTCAGGTCTTCCCTGGCCTTGCACAGTGTCCTTTCCTCTAGTTCATCCTCTTCTCACACACCCTGTTCTGTGTTTCCATAACCCTTGTCAGAACTGGAGCTTACTTTGTTTGTTCCTTGGTTTACTTTCGTACTCTGACTTGCCATACAGCAGTTCCCAGAGGGTGGGGTTTGTCTGTTGTGGAAGTGTCCCAAAGTAATACATATATTTTCAAGTCAAATAATAAATGCTTTAACTGTTGTGAGTTTTTGAGGATTCCTTCATATCTCTGAATAATGCGTTTATAGCACTGTTTCTGGATTTATCAGCTCTAGATTTTCTCTGACGTCTTTCTTGCTATGACAAATGATGATTCGGCTCCCTTGTGCCCCTATGAAGTCTGTGCTAATACCCTAAATTTTGCTCATCTTGTTTAGTTTTGGTTTTGGCTACTTTGTAACTTTAATATATTTCAACCTCTGTTTCCTAATCAAAATTCAAAAGGGAACAATACAGAAATAGTTGATTCACGAATCCTGTGCACCAATTGGATTCCTCTGCAAAGTTTTGGACCTGTCTCTCTGTCCTGATCTCTGTCAGAGGAGCCCCAGCTATCAGGTGCCAGGTCACTGCTTTGACTTCCTCGCCTCCAGTTTGCAGAGACATTGAGTGATGTGGGCTCTTGCTAATGGTGCCATCTTTTTAAGCGAGTCTTGATGCTGGATGCTTCATGTTTGCTGCTGCAGCAGCTTCTCTGTGACATTGTTGGTTGCATTCATGGTCCGCATTGTGGTGACTGACAGCTGTGTTTCTGAGCTGTATGCCTTGGTACCAGTCTAGACGGGCCCTGTTCCCAACCTGCAGCCCAGGGTGTTCCAGTGACTTTCAGGCATTGCTTTGCTGTGTTAGAGCTGTTTTCTCCTGGTTGGTTTGTTTACTCCTGTATTTTACTATAGCACGTCCTCCAGTAGTTTGCCAAGAAAGAAAGAGTACACAGGAAGACCGATTTTTTTATTTTTTTAATCCTTGAATGTCTGAAAATGTCTGGATACTGACTCAAACATGATAGGTCATTTGGATGGATCCAGAATTGTGGGTTGAATATTGCCCCTCAGAGTTCAGAAGGTTCCAGACTTCTGTCTCCTAGAAGCCTTTGCCCCGTGTCATTCCAGTTCCAGTGATTTATACGGCCATTGAACAAGCTGGCATCGTGGGCAAACGATGCTGAGGATAGCCATAACATCGTTTCCTCCATCACGGAGCATCGCAGAATCAACAAGAGCCCTGGGGGAGTGAGTGCACCGCGCTGGTGGATAGAGCCAGGGAGGCCCTTGAGCCAAAGCTTTCAGGGCCCCAAGGCCTGAAGGCAGGTGCCTCACAGAAGGGGAGCGTGGCTGGGGACCTGAGGGGGAAGGTTCCCAGCAGAGGAGTGACGTGGCTGGGTGGGCGGGGCGGGCTCTGTCTAGTCGAAGAAGGGAACCCTGGAGCTTCCGGGGCAGCAGTCAGGAGAGATCTGATTCTGGGGAGTCGGATGTGGGTCTGAGAGACCACGGAAGCCAGGCTGACCCTGTGGGAGGAGGCTTGACGCAGCTGCAGGAAGCAGGAGGTGCCCGTGCATGGGGACGGCGCTGTTCTGGACACAGTCCATCTGTGAGGTTTATGAGATGCCCCAGTGCAAGTGTCAAGTGGGCACTTAATGTACTAGTTGAGCTCAGGGCTGGAGATGGCCGTTCTGGAATCAGCAAGTATAAACAGGATTTAAAGTCATTGAACTTAGTAGAAAAGTCCTGGGATGTAGGCTGGGGGGGCCAGGCACTGACCTCGACGGGGTGCAGCTGCTGCTGCCCAGGCCTGCTCAGGTGGTAACACAGTGCTGCTTCTTCACATTCTCGTGTGAATAGAGTAGATTGATTTTTTAAGAATATGCTCATTTCTCCACAGAACTCGGGAAAGCTATTTTCATTTTTAATACAAACACATGTTTATCTTCCAGAATTGACAGCAAGTATTGCTCACCAGGTCTCTAAGCTCCAAGAACCCTTCCAGTGCTGACATTCTCTCCTGAGAATTAGATTTATTTATATGAGATTTAAGATTGCATACAAATATCAGTAAATTAGCTCTGATTTTTGCAAGAAGCCAACTGAATAGAAGGGCTTCGAAGGAATTAGGCAGGTCTGTGTGACCCTGGGTTCCACAGCTGTCTAAGCACACACAGTATTGAGGAGTGCTTAAGGATATGCCTGGTGCTTTTAAGCAACTTGATTTTTTCCATACAACTATATCTGCCTTTGGAAAGTGTAGACCCCCACTGAAATATCTCTCTTGGGTTTATTTGAAGTAGGTGTTTGTGGTACTCAGTGATTTTTATTAAAATCACATCGACATTTAACTTGGGGTGAAACCCAATCCCCTCTTGGAAAATTCACAGAAAGTCCTGAGATCAGTAGCAGACCTAGTAAGGAACAGTCTGTCACAGAAGCTCAGGGGGAAACGGAACCACAGGGGCCCTTTGGAACCCTGCACCTTCCCTCTCCCCCCACCCCAGTTCAGTCTGGGACACAGTGGTGAGTTTCCAGAAACCAGACCTCTGACTGTCCTTTCCTCCGTCTAGTCCAGGCATTGTCAAAACTCAGAAGAATTTCTGACTTGGGAACTATACACAAAAACACATGTGCTCTAGTTGGTGGTCATTTTAAACGGTTTCAAGGACTTAAAGAGCTGTGAGGCCCCACTGGGCAAGTGCACGTCTTCAGCAAGTGTTGTGGGATGGTGTCGGGTACCCAGCTTCTCGCTCTTGCAGAATGTCTCGGCCCAAGGGTTATTAGGAGGCGCATGCACCCTGCAGTCAGCAGGCTTCACTCTAAACACATCTCTGGTGCTTGCTCTGTCCTGGGAGCTGTGCAGGTTTTCTGGCACTGCCCTCTGTGCCAACAGCCCAGGTTGCAGAGAACAGCCCCAGCAATGTGTGTTCAGGAAGGCAGAGCAGAGCCTCCTGGGGCAGAGGTGGTAAGTCGCAGGTGTTCGACATAGTGATTCACAATTTTTAAAGGCTATATTCCATTAATAGTTATTATAAAATATTAGCTGTGTTCCCTGTGCTGTGCAGTATGTCCTGGTAGCTTATTTTTTAGTAAGTTTTTAAAATAATTTTTTAAATTTGTATTTGTTTATTTATGGCTGCGCTGGGTCTTTGTTGCTGCATGTGGACTTTCTCAAGTTGCAGTGAGCAGAGACTCCTCTCTAGTTGTGGTGCTCAGGCTTCTCATTGTAGTGGCTGCTCTTGTTATAGAGTACAGGCTCTCTGGCGTGGGCTTAGTTGCCCCACAATTTGTGCAATCTTCCCAGACCAGGGATCAAACCCGTGTCCCCTGCATTGGCAGGTGGATTCTTAACCACAGGACCACCAGGGAAGTCGCACTTATTTGTTTTGTACATTATAGTTTGTACCTCTTATTAATCTCCTATCCTTGTCTTGCCCCTCCCCCCTTCCCTCTCCCCACTGGTAACCACTAGTTTGTTCTCTCTGTGAGTCTACTTCTTTATTGTTATATTCACTAATCTGTTGTAGTTTTTAAAATTCCACATGTAAGTGATGTCAAATAGTATTTGTCTTTCTCTGTCTGCCTTATTTCACTTATAACATAATGCCCTCCAGTTCCAGCCATGTTGCTGCAGGTGGCAGGACTTCATTCATTTTTATGACTGAGTCGTAGTCCGCTGTGTATATGTACTACATTTTCTTTATCGTTCATCTGCTGATGGACACTTAGGTTCCTTCCATATCTTGGCTATTGTAAACAATGCTGTGAAAATTAGGGTGCATGTATCTTTTCAGGTTAGTATTTTCTTTTTTCCCAAAATATGTTTATTTGATTTTTAGATTTTTGAGACACCTCCATGCTGTTTGCTACAGTGGCTGCACTAATTTACATTCCTACCAACAGTGTATAAGGGGTCCCTTTTCTTTACATCCTCACCAGGGTTTGTTCTTTGTTGGATGTAATAAAAAAAACCTAGGAAGGACTTCATAGCAGGCAGAAGACACAGTTTAGAGGTGCCAGGATCAGAAGTGAGGGGCACAGTGCTGTTCACCATAAACTGGGGGGCAAGACAGGGCAGGCGTGGGTCTTTGCTGAAATTGGCCATCATATCCGTCCAGACCTCAGTGTCTGTGGTGAAAAGAACAGAAACAACTTTTACATTCCATGCACAGAGAATCTTGGAGAAACGGCCTCATAATTGGCCACAGTGTTGAGTCTTCAGCTGTGGCATTGCCCCAGCAGGCACCTTGCAGCAAGTCTGCATTCTCAGCTCACCACGCCTCAGATGTTTCATTGCCATCAAGGTTATTTTTGGATGTACAGAGATTTTCAAATTCCTATTCACCTTTGCAAGGTATAATTAGAATTTATTGGAAGGGACTCACAGAGTTCTTGTGTAAGAAGTGAGAGAGTGTCCTGAACATGTTGTCCCTAGGTTTCTGATTCCAGTCTGTCCTGTGCAAGACTCCCCAGAGTGGATCCTGGGGTGGCCCTAGGGTTTGCAGCCTGAGCCCCATTTCCAGCGTGGGAATCCCCACATCCTGAGTAAGCCCAAGGCTTAAGAGAGGCCTTCGGGTTTGGAAGCTTTGTTTGATTTTCACACCAGGAGGTGGATTCTTTTCTTCTTAGTGAGCTCAGCTATGCATTTTAAATTTCTCCTTTATTTTAGCACACGTTTTTAGATGTTTGTAATGGATGAGTTCTTGGGTTCATCTGCCATTTCTCTGGCAGGCCTATTTTTAGTCTTTGTTTTAATTTAATATGATGGGTAGCTCAGGTATAGACTGATGGTTAATCTGCATATTCATATCAAAACTTTCAAAGGGCTGTTACTCAGTTTTAAAAATAATTTATTCACTTGTATTACATAAAGGATGCATTAAGTTATAATTGCATAATATATAGTCGAAACTCAGTTACGGACTTTTTTAATTTCATATTTGTTTCATTGGTTTATGGCTACATTTTTTAAATGTATTTTGACTTGTTTTCAGGCAAGAGGCTAACTGTCTGGAACAGGACGTGGAGTGTCCTTTCCTTGAGGTGTGACATTTTGGACAGCACTTGCTGTCCCCTCTCCCCAGTATACACAGAGGTGTGCTCTGTCGGGGGGTGGAGGGCAGGGCACTCTCTGATCTTGCTGATGCTGCCTCCTCTTCTGTGGTGGTGGCTCTGCCCAAGGGGTGAGAAGGACCTTGTAGCTTGATTATCTGAAGGGGATAAAGGGAAACGTAATTCCATTTTTTCAAGGTTATGGTTTATCTCCCAGAGGCTTCTCTTCACATTCAGACACCTCCTTTGGTTAGGAAAAGCCTGTATATGAATGTCCTATCAGTCTGTCCACCCATCAAACTCTGTGGGCTGAGTGCTGGGCTTAGAGAGCTAACCTCCCTTTCCTCCCTCAACGCCCAGCCCTTTGTGATCTCATCTCTGCCCACGCCTGCCTTCAGAGGTGCGGTCTAAATGTCTCCTTGCTGAAGATCACATAGAGAGGATGTCGAGGCCACACATATTACTCTGAAAATGTGGAATATTGTCGTGAATGTGAACGGTGGTTGGTGCACAGCATCAAGCCAGAGAGTCACAACCTAGGAACTGAGACTTGTGTGATTAACAGAGAGTAAGTCATTAGCATCTGCGGATACACCTGCAGCACATGTGAACTGTGCAGTCGTTCCCGCCGAGGGCGGCAGGGCTCTGGTCCAGCTGTTAGGAGACCTAGGGAGCTGCTGCACCTCCCGCATCTTCCCTGCATGGCCTACCTTGCTGGAGACCACGGGCAGTGAATAGCTCTCGCTATTTGTAAGTGTTTTTGTCTTAAAGTAAGTTAATTGAAAATCAAAATTCCTTACTTAGGAAAATCTTTCACCATCCTCTAATGAATAGTAAATTAAATCTCTGTAGTCAGAACCAGTTGCTTATCTACAACAGGATTAGAAATTTAAATGCTTAATTAGATCATTGGGTCTTCTGTGGGTTTGCTGGTTTTGAAATTTTTTTCCCTCACCAAAAAAAAAAGAATAAACTTACAGGAATTGTCATTGTTTTTGTTTTTTGTTTTTAAATAGGCTCTGTCTTACAGATACTAGCCTGTGTGGGCAAAATATGTAAGAAGTTTTTGTACGTCACTGTTTATAATAGTAAAGCCGCAAAGTGATCTCAGTGTCCATTAGGACTTCTTAAGTAAATCGCAGTGCATCTCTGCGCTGAGGTGGGGACATGCAGTGGTTACAGAGCAGCACAGCTTTGTAGACAAGATGACTTTACTTCAAGACGAATGTATGTTTATTTTTGAAGTGTAGTTAATTTACAGTGTTGTGTTAGTTTCTGCTGTACATCAAAGTGATTCAGTTATTTATATCTACACACACACACACACACACACACACAACACACACACACACACACACAGATGTATATGGGTGGCTCAGATAGCAAAGACTCTTCCTGTAATGTGGGAGACTTAGGTTTGATCCCTGGGTTGGGAAGATCTCCTGGAGGAGGGCATTGCAACCCACTCCAGTATTCTTGCCTGGAGAATCCCCCTGGACAGAGGAGCCTGTGGGCTACAGTCCATGGGATTGCAAAGAGTTATACACAACTGAACAACTAAACATACATACATGTATATACATGTATGTATATGAGATTTGTATCAGATTCATTTATTATATCTATTACATATTTGTTCTTTTTCAGATTCAGTTCTGTTATAGTTTATTAAAAGATACTGGATAGTTCTCTGTGCTATAGAGTAGGACCTTGTTGTTTTATCTATTTTATATATAGCAGTATGTATCTGATAATCCCAAACGCTTAATTTATGTCTCTCCTTCCCTCTTTGGTATTGTTTTATTTGACTGTGAGACTGTTTCTCTATTGTAAATAAGTTCATTTGTATCATATTTTGGATTCCATATGTGAAAGTCGCTCAGTCATGTCCTACTCTTTGTGACCCCATTGACTGTATCCATGGAATTCTCCAGGCCAGAATACTGGAGTGGGTAGCCTTTCCCTTCTCCAAGGGATCTTCCCAACCCAGCAATCGAGCCGGGGTCTCCTGCTTTGCAGGTGGATTCTTTAACAACTGAGCTATGAAGGAAGCCCATTTACATTCTGCATGTAAATGATATCAAATATATTTGTCTCTCTTTCTGACTTAGTTCACTAAGTAATAATCTCAGTTCCGTTCATGTTGCTACAGATGGCATTATTTCATTCTTTTTTGTGGATGAGTAATATTCTGTTGGGTTTTAAGAATCCACCCACAATGCAGGAGACACAGGTTTGATCCCTGAGTCAGAAAGATCCCCTGGAGCAGAAAATGGCAGCCACTCCAGTATTCTTGCCTGGGAAAGCTCATGGAGAGAGGAGTCTTGGCAGGCTGCAGTCCATGGGGTCACAAAGAGTCAGGCACGACTTAACAACAATAGTATTCCATTGTACGTATGTATCACATCTTTATCCATTCATCTATTGATGGACATTTAGGCTGCTTCCATATCTTGGCTATTGTAAATAGTGCTGCTTTGAACAATTAGGGTTTTCTCTAGATGTAGGCCCGGGAGGGTGGCTCTAGTTTTTTAAGGAATAAGAAATCTCCATACTATTCTCCATAGTGGCAGGACCAATTTACAGTCCCACCAACAGTGTAGGATTCCCTGTTCTCATACCCTCTTCCTCATGTATTATTTGTAGACTTTTTCATGATGGCCATTCTGACTAGTGAGAGGTGATACCTTGTATTTCTAATGCATTGCCCTAATAATTAGCAGTGTTGACCATCTTTTTTGTGTGCTTATTGGCCATTGTGTGTTTCTTGGAGAAATGTCTGTTTGGGTCTTCTACCCATTTTTTGATTGGGTTGTTTGTTTTCTTGTTATTGAGGTATATGAACTGTTTGTATATTGTGGAAATTAAGCCCTTGTTGGTCACATCGTCATACTTTCTCCTGTTCTGTGAGTTGTGTTTTCATTTCATTTATAGTTTCCTTTGCTGTGTAAAAGCTTATGAAGTTTTATTGGGTCGCATTTGTTTGGTTTTGCTTTTGTGTCTGTTGCCTTGGAGACCTAAGAAAACGATTTATGCCAAGACGAATTTTTAAAAGAGGAAAGTAATGAGTGTAAAGAGTGGAGAGTTGGTGTCAAACAGGGAAGCCAGTGGAGGGGTTTAGTCCTCAGACGGTCATCTCACAAGACACACGGGGAGGGGAGCTGGGGTGCTGGGTGGGGGAGTCCGTCCTAATCTGCCGTTCTGCAGTTTGTGTAGGCAGTGGCCTTCTCTGAATGTCCCTGTGCATGCTCAGATTCCATTGTTCCTGGGTGTGTGTCTGGACATTGTCCAGTTCTTCCAAATTGTGTTGCCCCTCGGCACCCTTTCTTATATCAGAAAAATAAAGAAAATACATGGTTGACATTGGACAGAAGGGACACTGCACTTGAGCAAGTGTCCCTTTCTCCCTGCATTGTGTATTCTAGCCAACTGGCCCATCATTTACCACTCTCATGCCCTCAAAATGTGTCTCTTCACAGCAACGGTGGCAGCCATGTACTACAGCTACTACATGCTGCCAGACGGCACCTACTGCCTGGCACCTCCCCCTCCAGGGGTTGATGTTGCCACTTACTACAGCACCCTGCCTGCCGGGGTGGCCGTATCGAGCTCCACCGGAGTGACTGCCACCGCCCCACCCCCGCCAGGGACCACGCCCCCTCCCCCACCAGCCACGGCGGAGACAAGCAGTGGGGCGACCTCTACCACCATCACCACAAGGTATGCCCTCCTGCTGGCTGGCTGAGGCACGCGTGCTCTTGGTTTGGGCTTCTTTATAGTATGGGTCACACAGAGGGTCTCTGTTATCTGAGTATTTATTATCCAAGTCCCCGCATTACAGGGGTGATTGTGACATAGGCACTTAGAGCAGTGAGATCTAACCAACTGAGAAAATCCCCTCCCTGTTAGCATCCCACACCCTCCCCTGAGCCCCAGCATCTGTTCCTTCCTGTATGTCACCATCTCAGGCGGACAGTCCCGGGCACAGTCAGTATCGAGTCCAGTTATTTGCCAAAAACCTGGATTTCATAGAGTTGGTGCAAGTGAATCTCTCCCAAACTGCTGGGAAACGGGGACCTGGCCATCAGCCCAGCAAACCACTGAGTCCAGAGCTAGCACGGCAGGGACTAAACCCCCAGCCCTTGTCGGGTGGAATGGAAGGGACTCTGAGCGTCTCAGCTGAGCAGGCACTTTGTAAGAGGCACTAGAACGTGCTGAAAATGTGCTTAGGAAACTTGGCAGAACACTTGGGTGTTTTTGTAGAAATGACCCACTTTCTGAACGTGCTAAGAAAGTCAAAGATGAAACTATGGGTGATGAATTATGCTAGCCAGCATTTTTAAGATAAAAAAATCCACACTTGGTTTATTCGTGGTTACTTCTGAGAATTAGCAATTTGAGGGAAACGGGAGGAGATGATCCTGTTTTCATGACCTTAAGTGTCACTTTGAGTAAAACCCCTATTTTCACAATCAGCAATGATATTTCGGTCCCTGTTTCAAGTGGATTGACTTTGATTTGTTTTCTGGAGTCCCAGTCATCTCAGATAAGAGCGTCCCTGTCTCTGTGTGACTTACCTATTGGTGGGAACTGAGACAGTGCAGGTCCTCCTCCAGCTGCTGTGCCGGCTGCCCCGACCAGTGGTCTGGGGGAGGGCCTAGTGCTGTGGGTGTGACTCTGTTCTCCCTTGCAGTGCGCTTGCTCCCGTGGCCACCATCATCCCCCCGCCCCCCGACATCCAGCCTGTGATTGACAAATTGGCAGAGTACGTGGCCAGGAACGGCCTTAAGTTTGAGACCAGCGTTCGGGCCAAGAATGATCAGCGGTGAGTAAAAGAGTTTATATGGGGTAGGTAGATGGTATTTGAGGTTTAGTTTAGCTTCTTTTTTTACCTAGCTACATAATTCTTTATATATATACACATATATATTTAATCCTATGTTTAGATAAATACATCTTGTTCAGTCACTTTGAATTGGGGTGGTGGTCTGTTTTATTGTTACAGTTTTTATTCATTCAGTTTGTTTTGCTTCATTTTTAAAAAATATTGGACCTGCCTAAAATAAAAGGCTGGAATTCATGCTTTTCAAGAATCTGCTGTGGAAGTTTAGACCCACACTTCACCTTGTGTTTTTAATCAAATAATGTTCCATGCTCAGATTGTAACATAAAAACAGGAGGCTGTTGTTGCCGCACAATCTTTGTGACTGTGGATGAGCGCTCTGCCCCAGTCTCTCGGGTCTGTAAAGTGTGGGGGCGGGTGTTGTGGCTCCCCTAGGGGTCGTTGAGATCCTGGGAGTCAGTCACTGTGAAGTCAGAGCAGGTGTGGTTGGTCGGAGCTGAGGTGTTGCAGTGAGCGTGTCTTATTGAATGGCTCAACCCTTCTCTGTTCCTAGGTTTGAGTTCCTGCAGCCGTGGCACCAGTATAACGCCTATTACGAGTTTAAGAAGCAGTTCTTCCTCCAGAAAGAAGGGGGTGAGAACGCACAGGTATGTGTGGGAAGAACGGTCTGATTCTCAAGATGTGTACTAATAGGGCTTGTACATTTCACACTTGCTTTTAGGTGTAATGGATGTCTTGCTTTTACTGACTTACCTTTCTCCCCTCTCTCTGTTTTACACCTGTTGAAACCTTTGACCACATTCACAGTTCATTGATGATCATTTGTCCAGTCAAGGGTGCTGCCCACCTTTGTCCTTGAGGGCCGCCTGCTAGCAGCTCCCTTCACAGCGTCCCTCCCTGCAATCGGCCCCACACTTGATTCTTAGGTACCTGTTGGAAGCATTTCTTCCTGTCCTTATAATCCTTTCTTCTGCCTCTCCTCTCCTCCTGATATTTTTTAAAACCTGTATTGGTAGAAAACATATCAGTGGATTTCCTCAGGTTTTTATCTCTGACTGCTCAAACTGAAGAAAATGGACTTATCTGCAGGTGCTGGGCATAATTTGGTGTTCTAAATGTGTTCTCAGTGATCCATTTCCACAGAAGTTGTGGGCATTTGTTCCCAAAACGGTGTTAGAGGGGAAATACCTCCTTCTCTTTTTAGTCTGTTCTATCAGAAAATAGAAGTCTGAGTTAGAAAGTATGCTCCTTAGTGTTACTTAGGCAGTAACATAGCAGTGCTGTTGTCCCATGAGATGTACATACACTGTTTCCTGACAAATCCTGCATCATTTCCGGTGAGCAGTTCATAGTCATGTTTTTAACCTCTGCAGGCTGTGTCAGCGCCGGAAGAGACTCCTGCAGAGCCTGCTCCTGAAAAGCCGAGTGATGTTGGGGAAGATAGTGCGTCTGAAGACGCAGCTGACGCAGGGGGAAGAGGTGTCTCCTCGGGGAAGAAGGAGGCGTCATCCAGCAGAGCTGTCCCAGATGGGAAGCTTGTGAAAGGTACGCTGCCTTTGGTACTGAGAGTTCCATTTTTGATCTTGTACCTCATAGGTGTCACTTTAAATTAGCAAGGAAGAGCGCTAGACCACTTACGGTCAGCTGCCTTCAACCATAGGACAGGAGGGAATGGCTGCCCCTTCTAAGTTGCTGTAATGAAACTTGCTTACTTCATAGCATATGGGTTAGCCAACAAGTTTGTTCAAGTTTTTCAGTACTATCTTATGGAAAAACCTGAACAAGCTTTTTGGCCAACCCAGTACTTTCTTGATTTTGAATTTGGGGTCATTTGGATACAAACTCATCTTAGGTATACATTTGTTTTAACAGATTATTCTCGTGTTAGGGTTAATGGAAGCGTTTAGAATTTTTCAAATAATGTTTTGTACCCCCTTGGACTTCTGAAACTACATTCAGACTATTGTGCCAATGAAATTAGTTTTCTTTATTTGTTAAGGTAGTTCCCTTGAGGGTCTCTACCAGGCGGTATTCCATTCACTCCATTCCCGTTTCCCTTTATGTTCTTGGGAGGAGTTTTTCATCTACCAGGACAGACATACAGAAAGAAAAAGGCTGACACAGGCACATTAGCAGAACCCTGTGTGGTAGAGCATGCGAAGAAGCAGTGAATTCCACCAAGTGGGAACAAGAAAGGGCGTGCGGAGGGAAAGGGACTCCCAGAAATAGAGGCTCACACCCAGGCAGAGGCAGTCCCACCTGAAATGCATGGCTGGTTCAGAGATGGGAAGCGGTCCCAGCGACTCAGGTGTCAAGTGAGGCATACCCACCAAGGTAGCCTCAGCCAGCTCGTGGGGCTCTGCCCTCCCGGTGGGTCCTGGGGCTCCCGACAGGGGCAAAACACCTTACCGCTTAGATCAGAGGAGTCTCTTTGCCCTGTGTGGTGAGTATGTGAAGCAGAGAGACCACGTGGGAGGTTTGGAGTGGAGCTGATGGCCCCAGGTTGGGGAGGGGCGCTGGAGCTAGTGCTGGGGCGAGAGGAGAGGCAGGAGGTCCCGAATGGGCCAGGACCACAGGAGGGGCTTTCCCAGCAACCAAAGACAAGGTTCTCAAGAGTGACCAAAAGGACCCAAATGAAGAACTAGGGAACCAGTGATTTAGGAGAGCAGGGAAGCATCTGTAAGCCTCTCAGTATAGCAGGTTCCCTGGGCATGTGTGTTTCATCTCTCACCCCTCCCAGCTGTCTTCAGACTCTCGTTGAAATAACCAAAGGAATGTAGTAAGTAGAGAGTAAAAACTGTTACTAGTAAAGCAATTATTCTTCAATTAAAAATTATAAAAGGAGGGTGGGGTTGGTTACTGCTTCAAAAGCTGGGGGAACATGCTTAAGAAAGACAAGCCAGCCCATCTGGACTTTAGTTCATAGGAACAAGCCGGACATTCGGGGAGCCAGTGGCAGTGACCCCCAGAAGAACCCACTGTCAACCAAAGAAGGGAGCAGGCCAAAGACCAGAACAGCCAGGAGCATCTGAGGGCAGCTAGGCCCTATCAGTGTGATCCAGTGCAGTGGGTCAGCCCCTCAGCCAAGGTTACTGCCCGCCATGGGGCACCCTCCCCTTTCCTGTGAGTGCCTGGTAATTCAGCAGATGAAACCATGCTCGCCTCCTTGCACTCTCTGAGCCTGAGACGCCTGAGAGCTGCAGGTGTCCAACAGAACCCGCCCTGCCTGAGACAGGCCGCTGCACCTGCAGAGGGGCAAGAGTTCAGAAGGACACGCATCTGAGCCCTTGGAAGCAGTACTAAGTTATAGGAAAATTCTTTTACTCTCTGATTTCTATTCTCATAGAATTAAAAGGTACTGTAAAATCAGTGTAACCGATAATCCAGCATCTGGGAAAGATTTAGAGAAAGATTGCCAATTTTAAAAATATAATAAAGCGCTCAAAATCAGATTGGATGAGAAAACAAGTTCAGAATTTTCCTCAGATTTCCAAGGAAAAGGATAAAGATGGAAGAAAAGCTGTCTAGAAAGAAAAATAGGTTGTCCTCCACAGGGGGAAAAAAGCAGGCTGGCACATTAGACATGTATCTATAGCATTAAATGCCAGGGAAGTAAGGGCAGTAAGAGCAAGTGTGGGCAGGTGGGGTTCCTTGCAGAAGTCCCAGTGTGGCACCCCACCAGAAAATCTCCCAGTACAGCCAGTCTTACCACCAGACAGGTGCCAGAACAACATCCGCAGTTCCCGAGATGCTTATGAGACAGCTTCCCTAATATGACAATAATTGATGTTGGAAAAACAGGCTCTCCATTTGAAAAAAATTAGACTGTTACACCCCACCTGACAATAAATAATGATTCCAGACAAAGTGTTTAAATGCAGAAACTATAAAACCATGAAAGGAGAGGAAAACTAGATAGTTCTTTCCTAGTCTTTAGAGTTGGAAAGTACTGCCTAAGAATTTAAGCCATAAATGATAAAGAAAGATTAATAGGTCTGGCGGGAGCTGGGCCCGTATAGAGTTGAAAGACAAATGTCAGGACAGCGGTGATTGCTAATAATAACAGAAGATAAAGGTCAAAATCCTTGCTATAGGAAGAGCTCTTGTGAATCAATAAGAAAAGTCACTGCAGTAGAAAAACAAAGGGCATGAAAAGCTAGTTCACAAAAGAAAAAGAGGTGGTACGTGAGCAGATTTCTAAAATGTGTCTCCACTGACAAGATACTGTTCTTTGCCTCCATTTTGCTAAGTTAGAAAGTAAAAGAGAGGTTGTGGGCGGCTGGGCCCTCACACACTGGCCGTGGAGTGTTGTTGGTAAGGCCTCTCTAGAGGAGGGAGCCTGATGGTGGAGACCCACTTCTGAACACAGACGCCCTCCTGCTCCTGGAAACGGCTGGTTCCCCAGGCTGTCTCAGCCAGGTGTTCATCACAAGGCTTGTGAGCTTTCAAAAATAAGAAATTGGGAACAGCTGTGGGAGATTGAAATAAACTGGTATGTCCATACTAAAAATATGACTGCCATTTATTAAAATGATGTATGTTGACATGGAAAGATGTCTACACTTGTGAAGTGGAAATAATAAGCGGGTTAAAAACAGTAAAGCATGGTCCCATTTTCCTGTATCTGTGCACATGTTGCTGCCTCAGAACCATCCTCTGATAATATTCAGATCCTTTTTTTCCCATATCCAAATTGCAGTTGGTCTTTCATTTTCTTCACCTGTATTTTCATAATTTCCCACCGAGAATATATCTTACCATAGAAGTTAAAAGCTATTAATGACCTTAAGAAAGGGAGCGTATCTGATGTGGAAGGCAGAGGGCCAGACACTGTGGGTTCACTCACAAGTGTTTTCTGAGAGTCGGTGCGGACCTGAGCCACCTTAGTGCTGCAGTCCTTGCCTGTCCCAGGCTCCAGGTGAGCAGACCACACACGCAGGACAAACTGAAGAGCGGCTGAAGGAGGAGAGGCCAGCAGGCCCTGTCCAGGGAGAGCCTTCATTTGAGAAGAGCTGAGGAAGAAAGCCAGGCGTGGGAGAGGGCGACAGCTCCAGGCGGAGGACAGGGCTGGCCCGGAACATAGTGGGAGAGGTGGCCAGGAGCCTGGGCTGCATCCTAACACAACAGGAAACTGAAGGCTGTAAGAAGCGCTCTTCACATGTTGTGTGATGTGACTTGCAAATAAGCTTCCATGTAGAAGCAATAGTTGTATAATTGAATAATTCTACAAAGGAAGTAATTCCTAATCACCTGCTTTCAGGCTGAGCTACATTGGGAAAGTTACTTCACCTTTTTAACCTCAGTTTCCTTGTCTGTAAATGGGGAGGCCTGATCATTTCTTTCTCTTCCTGGGGTCGCAAATGTGAAGTGAGGTGAGGTGTGTAGACTGTGTATTAGTCAGTTTTATTTTAAGTCACTTTAAAGTATATGCATGGTGTTGGCATGCATTAAGCTGTGTTCCAGAAGTGTTCCTTTTAATGTATTTTTTGGTTGAATTTATTTTAGTTTGGAGGCCTGAAGATGGGGAGTAATTGTTTTAAAATTGTTTTATGATACAGTACTTTAGCCCCAAGTTAACTTGAGTAATTTTGATTAACAGTTAACTGAGGTTTTCTTTTATAGTGACATGTTTATTTGACTCTGATTTATTAAAGAGACCTAGAGGCAATACAAGGTTAATGTTATGATACTTTTTTCTTAAGAAAAATTTCAAACAAGTACAAAAACAGAGCCTGGCAAAATAGTCACCACACACACATGCAGCACTGAGTGTCCAGCTCCCGTGGCCAGCACTGACTAATTTTATCTATAGACTCAGTCCAGCCCATCCCCTAGGATATTCTGAAGCAGATCCCAACATCTTGGCATTTTATCCATCAGTGTGAGTGCATGTATCTCCAAAAGATAAGGGCTGTTCTTAACATAACCACAGTAAAATGATTAATGTTGGCTCTCCCAACAAAGTGTATTTTTCCTCCCGTGTTCTTTGTCTGGGGTTTATTAGGAACGTGCACCACCCTGCACAGTCCAGGTGCGTAGCGTTGCATGATCAGCACAGAGACTGACTTTGCCCCCTTTGGCTCTGACTTACAAAACTGCGCTTTGTGCGCATTAGTCGCTCAGTCGTGTCTCTTTGCGACCCCGTGGACTAGCCCACCAGGCTCCTCTGTCCATGGGATTCTCCAGGCAAGGATACTGGAGTGGGGTGCCAGTCCCTTCTCCAGGGGATCTTCCTGACCCAGGGATCAAACCCGGGTGTCCTGCATTGCAGGCAGATTCTTTGCCATCTGAGCCATCAGGGAAGCCCAGTTTACCAACATTGAACATCTTAGGGTGTGCTTTGTAGCTTGAGGTGATTATTGACAAGAGATGATTATTTTTCGGTGATCGGGTTATTTGCCAGCTTCTAATCACACATGGATTTGGAACCATAAAATGCTGAAAGTGGGGATGCCTCTGGGGTCAGCTGAGTGAGCTCACCCTCACAACCCCAGCCACTTCAGAACCTGCCTTGGTTAACCCAGATCCACTTCCTTCTCAGAGTTAGCTCATTTGTGCTGCACTTAAAATCACCCTTCATTGAGGTTTACTTGAATAGCTTTCATCAGTAATAACACATGGTTTTAAAAATAAAGTGTCTTATTACAACCAATTAGGTGTTGTTAGGAGCCGTTTACCATAGTGTCTGAGGAAGAAGGGACCCAGTGAGTGAGTGTTGAGTGGATGGGGGGGAAGGGGAAGAAGATTGTTTCCTTTTGGGCCTTTGTATTTCTCTTAAATTAAAAATTCCAAATATTCTAGTAGAGAAAAAATTGAACCACCTAAATTTTTGTTACCTTAGGTTTAAAATTGTCTTACAGGTTCAGAAAATAGTTTAACATAATGCCTGGCACAAAGTAGGCACCCAGTCAAATGTTTGCTGAATAAAGGAATAGATTATCTTGCTTTTGTTTAAAAAAAAAAGTTTATTTTATACAGTTGGGACTTTTTTTTTAGAAGTAACTTTTAATAGTGGAGTCGCATCATATGCTTACTTACGGAAACTCAGCTATGTGCTGAGCCCAGAAAAAAGAAGGAAAACGTCAACAAAAATTGACCATTTGGCCCTGCAGTGACCCCAGCTGGCACTCGGTGTGTGCGTCCTGACGTGGCCCGAGTTGGAGCCAGTGCTTTGCAGTGCCCTGCATCTAGCCTGGGGTGTGTGACATCCTTCTAAAGGCTCTCTGACATCATGGGCACTACCTACTGCCCCTAAACCCTCCCTTTGCGTAAGATGTGGCTCCACTCTAGACGTTGCTCCCACCAACTGATGCTCATGTGAATGGTGGGGCCGAGATTTTTGCTCTGTGCTTCCAGTTACTTAAAAATGTATTACCATTTTCACCTTTTCTCAATAGCTTCATTTGCTCCAATAAGCTTTGCAATCAAGGCCAAAGAAAATGATCTACTTCCCCTGGAAAAAAATCGTGTTAAGCTAGATGATGACAGTGATGATGATGAAGAAAGCAAAGAAGGCCAAGAAAGTTCTAGTAGTGCTACAAACACTAACCCGGCAGTTGCCCCACCCTGTGTAGTTGTTGAGGAGAAGCGGCCTCAACTTACCCAGGAGGAGCTAGAAGCAAAGCAAGGTTTGTCAAATGTTTTAAACTTCTTAAAAGAAAAGTATGTACATACAAGATTAACCTACTAAGCCAAAAATACAGGACTGCAGACTAGAGTCTCCAGCCTTTGGAGTCAGACCGCTGGGGAGCTGTGTGATGTTTCTGTTCAGCTGAGAAGCTCTCAGTCAGATGAGGAGCGCTGCTGCTCATTAAGCTCAGACGCAGTGCCCTCGGCGATTTGTTTTCCGAGGAGGAGCTGAGAGTGGCCAAGAGTGCTTTAATGGCAGCCCTGGGGCAAATGCTCAGCCCGCGTTCTCAGCTCGGGTTAATGTTCTGAGCCAGCAGGTTCCCTTCTGTGAGGCCTCTCCCTACAGAACCATCGGACCCTTGAAGGGGCCGGGGCCCCTGCTGGTTTTCAGACTGTGGCTCGTCTTCATGGGTCACAGTGTGGCCACCGCTTGCCTCTGACACATGACCAGCAGTGTTCTACCCTTCTTTCAAAATGAGCACTATTCTTCTCTAACTAAAGTCATTAACAATCCTTAACTGGTTTTGTGAATTGCTTTTTCTGTGTATGCACAGACAGATCACACAGCATTGGTAAAAGGTAACTCTTTAACCACAGGAGGTCCTGGAACTTGTGATATGCTGTAGTTCTCTCCCCAGCACACATGTGTTCATGCCTGTGTCGCTAAATCTGCATTTACTACATGTGAACTCAACTGTGTGTCGGTTCATTTGGCATAAAACACTTCACAGAGTGTTCATTGCCCGGTATGGCTGTTTGGGCACTTGTATATGAGAACCATTCCAAGAGTCTCATCATTCCAGGTTTCACTGCTATGGAACCCCATCAGCTTTCTGACTTTCAGTTTGAAAGTAAATTTATGAAAAGTACTAATAATAAGCATCATAAACTAATTCTTTCAGAAATCTGTTTGCCTGATTTGTTGACCTTTCCTGAAATCGGTATCACGTTCATGTTTTAAACTGCATTGTATCTCATGACCGTGCTACTGCCCATGAAAATTAAGACAGCAAGGTATTTATAAAATACTGCTTGCTCTAAACATCTTTTTTCTTTGTTTATTCCTTAAGCAAAGCAAAAGTTGGAGGATCGACTGGCAGCTGCTGCCAGGGAAAAGCTGGCCCAAGCGTCTAAGGAATCAAAGGAGAAACAGCTCCAAGCAGAACGTAAAAGAAAAGCCGCTTTATTTTTACAGACCTTAAAAAATCCTCTGCCAGAAGCAGAAGTCGGGAAAGTTGAAGAGAGTCCTTTCAGCGTAGAGGTGAGTTTAAAAAGGGTCCGCCATCAGTGCTCTGAACCAAGCACCATTGGTAGAAGTACCTGTGTGTGAATCCTGTAGCCTCTCAGCTCTTGAGCTGTGTGAAGGCTATGGGCAGCCCCTGCATCTCTCCCCTATGGGATGGAGCGCCTGTCCAGGCAGACTATGGAGGCACCATGGAGTTCAGTTCCAGACTTGGCAGCAAAGTGAGGCATGCACGTTTCTTGGTTTCCCCATGTGTGTAACAGTTACGTTATACTATACCGTAGTCTCTGAAGTGTGCAAGCACATATGCCTGAAAGATAAATACATACCTTAATTTAAAAATCCTTTGATGCCCAAAAATGCCAGCCATCATCTGAGCCTTTAGCAAGTCATAACCATTTTGCAGTAGTAACTTCACTGATCACAGATCAAATAATGAAAAAGGTTTGAAATAATGCAAGAATTACCAGACTGTGACACAGATGTGAAGTAAGCATATGCTGTTGGGAGGATGGCCTTAACAGACTTGCTCGACACAGAGCTGCCACAAACCTGCAATTTGTAAAAAAAAAAACACAGTATCTGTGAATTCCAACAATTTGGGAAAAAACAAACCATAGTATCTGTGAAGATGAGGTCTGCCTGTACTGTATAGCTGGGGTCAGCAAGAGTCTGATGGAGATTCCCAGAATGTACATGCACACACCACATTCTGGGTGCAGTGTCACAGTCCAGGCCTCTGGGCCCAGGCTGGGAGCCTGTGCTTTGTGGCGACCTCCCAGGAGCAACAGAACTTCGCCTCTGAGGCACTCATCTCAGGCCTGGACAGACCCGCCGGAACACTCATGTTCCTGCCATCGTAGCAGCCCTTGAGCTCATGCTTAGGGTTATAGTCTTATTCAGGGATCTAGGTTACTGTCAGCGCTTCAATTAAAAGAAAAGTGAGATAAGATGCGGTCACTGTCATCTTCTCTTAAGACAAGTTTCCTAAGCTGTAGGACCAGAACTTAGCCCCCTGGCCCATTTCTTCCCTTCAGAAGGCTGTGGAGGGGGGCTTGGACTGCTCAGAGCAGGGTTCACGCCACTTCGCCAAGTGTCCCCGAAATGTCTTTTGCAGCTCTTTCCCCTGTAATGTAGACGGGCCCTGTGCGTCTTTTACTTTAATTACATTGACATTTCTAAGAGTCTAGAGCCATTATTCACAACTGATTTTTGCTGCATGTAGCCACAGGTTTATTTGTTTCTCCTTGGAAAGCAGCATTTTTCAGCATTGTGTTGAAGGTCAAATCAGTTTTCTCACCCCAGGAATCAGTCTGCAATTCAGATCTGGCAGGAGGCCTCAAAAATAGTAGCTGGATCAGACTGGGGAGCAGCGAGCGCCAGCTTACATGGCGCCTTCAGATGCGTCCGTCCCCCTTTGGGGAGGGCCTCACTGCCACCAGCTGGGCCAAAAATAAGCATGCCCAGGAAGGCGCCCTCGGCCATCACCTAGCTTTGGGAGGACCTCTGGACCAGTGCAGAGGTGAAACCAGCAGCCACTAAGACTGCGTTAGATGTAAAAGGAAGAAGAGGCAGGATATGGAGCAGCTCCACTTTTATGGTTGCAGCTGTAAAAATTATGCATATAGCACCAGGGCAGGTTGTTAGGAAGACAGGGAACTGCCTCCATGGGAGGGGTGTGAGTGGCTATTTTCGTTTTCCTTATTGTTTGGATGTCACTTAGGCAGTGAATAAAGGACTTAATTAAAAGTTATCCACGTACATAGATACTTTCACCAACTGTTCTACATGGGTGCATCTATATTTTCTAATAAAATTGTGTCTAAATGCAAACTCAATCACAGCCAGAGTCCTTCATCGTTAATCCAGTTTTTCTGTCTGCTGTACTGCCGGTATTGTCACAGGTACCAGAATCGCTTCTTTATAAACACAAAATAGCCTGAGACTTAGGTTCTTATCTTGTTTGTCTTTTTTGTGGCATCTCCCCACTGTGTTCTTCTCAAGCATGTATTTTAAATCTGTAATACCTTAGAAATGAGTGCTTATGCTTCATGTTTAAATCATTGGGTTGATCTTCCTGGACGTCTAGTGGGAAAGATTACAGCTACTGAACTATTTCAACAAAGATGTTAACGGTACTTGCAGGTGGTGATAGATATCTTTAATGACTTTGAAACAAAATACCTGAATTAAATTGGCAGCTATCATAAATGAGATTCACACTTGAAAATATTTTCAGTCTAAAGCAGCTTCTGGAGACAGGTGACCCTGATTCTGTTGACCATTTCCTGTGCACTGGCCTCATATGCTGACGTGTCCGACCCCACTGCTCAGGTGTATCATTTTAGTGTCCAGGGGACTTGGAGTGCAGTGGTGTCAGCCCAGTGGGAATAGACGGCACCCCAGCTCCATTCTGAGCAGACACACATAGGGCTGAATAGGGTCATTCAAAACCTGGCACCTTGTAGCTTATCTGCCTGAGAGGCACTTTCTGTTTTTACTTTGCTTTGTACAAAAGCAGTACATACATATGGTTTATAAGTTCAAATGCTCAAGAGAAGTGTAAAGTAAAGAGTAAAAGTCTTTTACTATTTTAACCCTTTTTAAGGATACAGTTCAGTGGCACCAAGTACATTTATGTTGTTAGGCAACCATCACCACCATCCCTCTTGAAAACTTTTTCATCTCCCCAAACGGAAACTGTCCCCGTTAAACACCAACTCCCCACTCCCCTTCCCCAGCCTCTGGCACCCACCATCATACTTATCTACATATAGATTTTTTTAAATATTAGTTACTTATTTGACTGTAGCAGGTCTTAGCTACAGCATTCAGGATTTTCAGTCTTAGTTGCGACCCATAGGATCTTTAGTTGTGGCATGCAAACTCTTAGTTGTGGCACGTGGGATCTAGTTCCCCAACCAGGGATCGAGCCCAGGTCCCCTGCATTGGGAGCATGGAGCCTTAGCCACTGGGCCACCAGGGAAGTAAGTTCTGTATGTATAGAATATTACCATAGGACTGTGCCCTATCCATTTTTCTGGTGTCTTGATTTTTTTCACTGGCTCCAGAGATCTTGCCATACCAGTGTCAGAGTGATGCTTGGTGTGTAATAAACACTTGGTAACTGTTCTCTGGATGCATGACCATCAGTCCTTTCACGCATCAGCCCTTGTGTCAAGCTACTCTGCATGTGCTGTGCGCTGTTCACCCCTCCCTGCTAAAGAAGCACAGGCCCTACTCGGGGTTTTACTGTACAGCGGCTCCTGTGACTTGTGCACTCACTGAGGTGAGTGTACGCACAGAGTAAATTCCTGACCGTGGAATTGTTTATTACATTTCCGATTTTTAAATTTAGTTTACCTTTAAATTAGGCCCTACAACGGTTATTGCAGTTCTGGGGTGGGGTGGGGATGTTTTTGTTTTGTGTGTCTCCCTTGTGTATGAATATAGCTTTGTTGCCTCCCTGTCAGCATTGGTTATCATCCACCTTAATTCTCAGTCTGATAGGTGGGAAAATATGTTATCTCTTTGGTGTGACTACTTACTTTAATTATAGGGGACACTGAGTAACTTTGCACAGGCTTCACGGCCTTTCCGTTCTCCTCCTGAGAACACCCTCTGTGGCCTTTGCTTTTCTCCTGGCTGATTGTCTTGTCTCTGCTGTTTTTGTGTTAGCTCTGTGTCATCAGCATTACCAGCAGTTTGTTTTTTGTCTCTTAATCTGCCCCACTGGGAGTTTATTTCACTTTGAGGAGCATATAGCTAGGCACAACACAAACGACTAAACCACATACCTTTTCCCACTGGTGTAAAGGACTCCCTTTATTGTATACTAAATTCCCACTTGTGTTTGCTCTGTGTTTACATTCTTGTCTGTTCAATTCCTTTGGTCTGTTTGTTAGGAGAGGTGATTTTATGCTTAGGTATAACTTTTAAGGATATCTTGAAGTGTATTTATTGACGTGGACAGATACTAGTATGTTAAATGTTTAAGCAGTATATAAAATATATAAAAACCTATTCATAAGTAGTATTTAGGAATCTTTGTATATATCATCCCATTTTGTGTGTGTGTGTCCATGCACACGTGCACTGTTAATTCAAAATGAAGAGAAATCAGAAGTTTTGAATCAAGTCTCTGTTGAATCATGGCATCATTTATGTGGTAACGACAGACTTCAGTACTTTTGTTTAGATGCAGTGACTTTTTTCAGGCTAATGATCCTGCCAGGTTTAAGGTACAGCAAGACTTCCCTGGTGGCTCAGACGGTAAAGCATCTGCCTATAGTACTGGAGACCCAGGTTCAATCCCTGGGTCGGGAGGATCTCCTGGAAAAGGCAATGGCAACCCACTCCAGTACTCTTGCCTGGAAAATCCCATGGACGGAGGAGCCTACAGTCCATGGGGTCGAAAAGAGTCAGACACGACTGAGCAACTTCACTTTCACTTTCACTTTTCAAGAGTTTGAAAAGAAAAGGGGAACAACAATCAACCCATGTTCGCTGAGCCTCTGTGATAATTCAGGGAGCTCCGGGGTATGAGTTAGAAACTGTTTCTCATGATCAGTTGCTTTTGAGTGGCTGGCATCTACACATGAACATTTCTACCACGCCAGCCCTGTAAGGGGCAGAGCAGCTCTGAGTGTGTGGATGAGGGCCCCGGGCCCCCAGGTCAGCAGAGGCGGCAGTGGGACTGTGAGGAACCTGGGTCATTTGGAGAGGTGACAGTAGCGAGGAGGCCCTGAGGCTCGCCTGTGGGGGAGGCCAGTGAAGCCTGTGCAGGCAGTGATAATGCCTGCAACCCTGCATCAGAGAGTCTGTGGAGAAGGCGCAGAGCAAGTCAGTGACACAGGCAGGTGTGGGAGAGGCTGAACCACTGGCTGCAGTATGAGTGGGACACTGACGAGCTAAAGCAGTGTTTCCACGGGAAGAATATGTATGGAGCAGCATTGGCAAGGCTGGCAGCAGCACGCCCAAGCAAACACAGCTGATGAGGGGAGGAGAGGGTGCCAACAGAGTGGAAAACGCAGGGTCATCTGGACAGAGGCCTCAGCGATCAGACCTGGGCCATTGCCCTGCCTGGGAGGGTTGTAGGGGTGTGCCCAGCACGGGTAGAAATTTGCAAATACAGTTCTAGAGGATGCATTTCAAAGTCTGATTTCAAACGTTATCTTGAGTCTTTGGCATAATTATCCCATTTCCTAGGTAATGTAGTGTTACTTCAGAAATAAGATTTTATTTTAAAATGTCTGTTAGTCTGCTTTTGAGCAATTTGTTTTCCCACAGCAGGAAATAGTAGTTGCTAGTTTGTGTGCTAACTTGTTGGCAAATACTTCGTTGTGATCAAAGACAGATTAATATTTTTCAGTGTTACCAACAAAAGGGATGTCAGTTTTTAAATACCCGTATGAGTAACTGATCTTTATAAAGTTCCTTTTGGTTTTGCCCTCCCACGATTCAGACCAGCCTGTGCTCTCCCCCCGCCCATGATGATTTGTGCCTTGGTCATCCTTGCTGGAATGTTAACATTCTGTCCGTGTGAGGCTGCTTTGCTTGTTTGGCACTGGTTGCCATGTGGTTCTGTTGCTGTGTCTCCTGTGGGCATCGCAGGCAGCTTCTCACAGGTCACTGTGTGCCAGGCCTTAGCCAGACACCTTCAGAAACCAGACACAGAACATGTGGGGCTAAAAAAAAAAAAGAACATGTGGGGCTGCAAGGAAGGTCTTGACTCAGCAGTGGCTTAGTCTCTCAGGTTATTCATATAATTTAGAGTATAAATTAACAGGTCATTTGACTCCTTCAGGATATACACTATACAGTATGGTAGCTGCTAACCACATGTGGCAATCTCAGTTTTGTTTCTGTTAAAGTTTTTTTTTTTTTAATGTAGACCATTTTTAAAGTCTTTATTGAATTTCTTACAATATTGCTTCTGCTTAATGTTTTGATTTTTTTTGGCCAGGTGGCATGTGGGAGAGACCAGGGATCAAGCCTGCACCCCCTGCATTGGAAGGCAAAATCTTAACCACTGGACCACCAGGGGACTCCCTGGCAGTTTCAGTTAAACTTAATTAAATTTGGACTTCAGGTCCTTGACCACACTAGCCGTATTTCAGGTACTCCATAGCCGCACATGGCTGGTAGCTAAATGCAGCAGAAACAGAACATTTCCACTACCACAGCACGGCCTACATTACAGAGCTAGCTGGGTATTCATTCTTTTTTGCCAGCAGTTTAAAAATCCAGATTGCTGCATCAGTCAGGGCTCTATATTACACATGCTAGAAACCTACCCTACTGCCCCCAAACGACTTAAGCAAAACCACTAAGTAGTCGGGTTTGCTTTCTGAGTTGTGAGGGTAGCACGGCTCACGGGACGTCACAAGAAATCTCAAGGGTGCATCCGCAGGCCCAGCCTCCCCTGGCTGGCCACGCTCTCCAGCTCTGCATTGTGACAGCTGTCATATCAATGTGTATTTTAAAAAAAAATTTAATTTCTGTGTAGCCATTTTAATACTGAAGATGGAAGAAAAACATTTTTGGCATATTATTATTTTATTATTTCAAGAAAGATAAAAAATACAACTGAAATGCCAAAAAAAAAAACAATAATGTGTGCAGTGTCTAGAGAAGGTGCTGCAGCAGATCAGATGTGTTAGAAGTGGTTTTTGAAGTTTAGTGCTGGAGATTTCTCGCTAGACAAGGCTCCATAGTTGGGTAGACCAGTTGATAGCTTTCAAATCAAGACATTAATTAAGAACAGTCAGTGTTATACCACCTGGGAGATAGCCGACACACTCAAAATATTCAAATCAGGAACTGAGGATCATTTGCACCAGCTTGGTTGGGTTAATCACTTTGATGTCTGGGCTCCATGTAAGTTAAGCAAGAAAACCTTCCTGACCATACTTCCGCATGCAATTCTTTACTGAAATGTAATGAAACAGTCCATTTTTAAAACAAATTGTGACAGGCGATGAAAGTAGATACAATAATGTGGAACAGAAAAGATCATGAGGCAGGCCAAATGCACCAAAGGCCAGTCTTCAGTATATGGTAGTATTGGAAGGGAGTCCTCTATTATGAGCTCCTTCCGGAAAACCAGATGGATTAATTCCAACAAGTACTGCTTCAAAATAGACCAAACTTAAAGCAGCACTCCACAAAAAGCGTCTGGAGATAGTCGACAGAACACAAATAATCTTCCATTGGGGTAACACAAGGCCGCGCATTTCTTTAACGATCAGACAAAAGCCACCTGGCTAAGGAGGCAGCTGTTTGCCTGGCTGGGAGTTCTGATCCATCTGCTGTATTCACCAGACATTGCACCTTCAGATGTCCATATATTTCAGTCTTTACAAAGTTCTCTTAGTGGAAGAAATTTCAGTTTCCTGAAAGACTGTAAAAGACACCTGGCTCAAAAAGATAAAAAGTGTTGGAAAGATGGAATTACAAAAGTGAGAGAAGTCGCTTAGTCATGTCTGACTCTGCAACACTATGGACTGTAGCCCACCAGGCTCCTCCTCCGTCCATGGGATTTTCCAGGCAAGAATACTGGAGTGGGTTGCCATTTTTTTCTCCAGGAGATCGTCCTGACCCAGGGATCGAACTCAGGCCTCCCACATTGCAGGCAGACTCTTTACCCTCTGAGCCACCAGGGAATCCCTGGAATTACAAAACTGCCTGGAAAACAGCAGAAGGTAGTAGAACAGAATGAGTATGTTGTTCAGTGCAGTTCTTGGGGAAAATGAAAAATGTATCTTTTGTTTTTACTTAAAAACCAAAGGAGCTTTTTGGTCAACCCAGTAGTTCCATGGCTTGTGTCTAAATATCCATGAACTACTTCTTCTGTGTTGCTGGAGTGTGTACCCCACCCCCAGCTGTGCACACAGGAACGCCTTTGGTGTAGTTGGAGAGGCCAGAACGCACCCCTGTCCTGTCGTGTGCCATGTGCTGGGATGCTCCCTGACACTGGAGGCCAAGAAGCCCACCTCCCGAGCGGTCGTGGGGGCCCTGGGAGACCAGGTCCTCCTGCTTATGTTTGGGTAGAGCACCTGCGTCTCTGCAAGTCTCTTAAACTCTGCATTTTTACTTGCATTCTGGGCATAGGTACCACTGTGGGCTCAACTGGGCTCCTCCCTTGACTGCTGGTGACCCTGCATGAGAGGCGTGACCTGAGTCTGTTTCTTGAGGTGCGGTCACAAGAGCCGCTGCCCTGGGCTGTAGGATGCGTCATGAAGTTTCTGGGTTTCAGAAGCACTGGCATGTTGCGGAGAACGTACATCTCCAGACTGCTGAGACATGCTGGCGCACACAGCCTGCCCCTAGAGCCACCACTGTGGGGGCTACCACTGGGCGTGTAGGATTGGTTAGCCTGTTTTGTTATTATTCTCAAGTCTAACTGCTGGGTTTTTAATGTCCTCTTTGTATTTTTAAGTTGAAAAAACGGTGAGGTCGTCACAATGCATCATCTTAATTCTGCCCAGCCAAGCGCCGGCCCCACCCCCAAGTTGCTGATTTTTACTTTAATGGTGAAGGGTAATCGATCATTTTATTAGAATAAATAGATCCTATGACTTAATTGCAAGTTATACTTTTAATATATTGATTTACTTATTCCCTCGCCTCAAAATGAAATAAACTATAACCACAGCAGTAAAATAAGTGTTACTAACAATGGGCTTAGGACAAAGGCAACAGAAGCACTAATGAAGTTCAGAGACACAAATCATCAGGCTGGCAGCAACGTATAAACGGGAATTCATCTAATGAGCTGCCACGCCCCCCTCCTGCTGGCCTGGTGTGGCTGCCCGCAGTGCCTCGTCCCCCTGGTTCCTGTCCTTTGCAGACATCCTTGGGGGGACGTACTTTCCCCTTCTCCCCCTCTTAGTGCAGCGCACATTATCACTCATCAGTGCCATCTTCTGTCCCCTGTGCAGGAGAAGGAGAAAGCCATCCCGTGTTCTCTTCATTCAACCATCCACTTAGATAAAAGATGGAGTCTCAGTTCTAAAACGGGCTCTCTGGTTCCCAAGGGAATTCCCCGCAGCTGCCCTGACTGCCCTGTGGTTCCTGGGCCCTGACCTTCAGCGTTCCTAGAGGCCTCGCGTGTGCTGGCCTGGAAATTCTTAGTGGTGACTTTTACCCCCAATTCCAACTCACTTTTTCATGCAGGGTGTGTGTGTGTGCGCTCAGTCGTGTCTGACTCTCTGTGGTCCCATCAACTGTAGCCCACCAGGCTCCTCTGCCCATGGGAGTCTCCAGGCAAGAATACTGGAGTGGGTTGCCATCTCCTCCTCCAGGTATCTTCCCGACCCAGGGATCCAACCTGCATCTCTTGCATCTGCTGCATTGGCAGGTGAATTCTTCATCACTAGTGCCGCCTGAGAAGACCTACATATATTCCTAATTTAGAGTCCATGGTTATTGGGGTGTTTTAATGCACTAAAAGCTGGTTTTCCACCCTGGCAACAGCAGAGTTCTCTACAGGCCAGTGGATGCCGGGGTGAAGGGGGCAGCATTTCCCTTCCTCCAGCCTCTAAAGTTAGAAAACTCACTACATTTTATTAGTCTTAATTTATTGTATCATTTTGTATGTGTATTTAGAGAGTGCCAGAATGGGAATTAGGTGTTCTTAGATGTAAAGTTGTGTATCTACATGTTAGAATTGTTTAACAACCAATTATTTTAAAATTTAACCTGAAAAAATATTATTGCAGGACTTCCCTGGCGGTCCAGTGGTTAAGAATCCTCGATTCCACTGCAGGGGGCACAGGTTCGATCCCCAATTGAGGAACTAAGATCCTTCAAGCCATGCCAAGTGACACCAAAAAAAAAAAAAAAAAGGAAGAAAAAGATTACTGCACTAAAATAATTTGAAGTAAGAAAGACATTTTTGATAAGAAGAACTGTCTCATAATGAAATGGTTTCCCTGGAGACAGTTTAAGCAAAACCTTAAAAATGCCCTGGGCAGCATTGCCACGATGGAGAAGAGTGAAGGCCCGACAGGAACACCAGGCGGCCGTGTGCCCTTCCACAGGGGGCCTGGTTACTAAGAGTATTTCGGTGGGAATAAACTGCTTTGCGAGCAGGGCATATTGTTCTTGAGCAGTTCTCAGCCCCACTGCCTCTCAGCTCACAGTAAATGAAAGATGTGAAGACTGTGTTGTGAGTGTAAGCAACAGGAGGCTGACAGGAAGGCAGAGCCCTGTTCTCTGGGCGTACCCCTCATGGAGGGGCGACATCTTTGTCTGGTGGCTGCCCCACAAGACCACCATCACAGTTCCTTTCAAATGAGGGGAAGAAGCATAACTTCAGAAGAATCATTTGCACAAAGTGTTGTTTTGTCTCATCCAGTTGGCCTTATCCAAATGGACCCGAGGAGAAGGGAAGCCAGGCCTGCTGGAGCCCACCACCCGCCAACAGCCAGCACCCACTCAGGGCTGCAGCCCCTGCCTGGGATTTTTTTATTTTCATGAACCTTAACAGCTTGAAAGTTCTGAGGCACAAAATGATAAATTCCAGATCTTTCGGTATATCTCTGTGTTTGGTGTTTATTGGCTGTAGTTAAAATTCACATAAACTAATTCAAGGAAATGACCTTTCTCAGAAGGGGAAGGGGCTGAAGGTGGGTGGCTGCAATTGCAAATATAAAATGTGGTTTGGGGGGTGTTTTTTGTGGTTTTCTTGTGTGTGGCTTTTTTGGTTTTGTTTTTTGTAAATTCATTTTTTTTTTATCTTAACTGTGTGACATGGACAATGTTAATGTCAATAAAGTAGGACTGCCACATCATTTTTAAAGTTGAGTAGTAATTCCCTTCCTGGTTGGACTATAGTGAACAAGTCCTAGAAGCGGGACTGCTCTGAATGCACACTGCTGAGAGTGGTGGCTCCTTGATGTATGTGCTGGTGTCTTGACATGAGGGTTCAGTAGGCAGCAGCCCTAAGATCCTGCACTCTCTGTGTATCTGCCATACTTGGACAAAGCAGTCTGAAGACTGATAACCCATTAAGTGAAATTCTTTGCTGTATTGATACACGTGGAGTAAGGCTGGCTTGTGTTGATGGGATTGTCTTGTCTGTGGTTCCCATTAGTGGCTTTATTTTTTTACTTTCAGTTTGACTGAGGTATAATTGTGTCACCTGAAAAAAGGTGCACATCAAGTTTTATTTGGGACAAAAATGAGGATGATAGCCGGGGGAGACAGCCTCTCAGACCTCTGAGGAACTGCTCCTGAGAGGTGGGGGGCGGGTCCGTATATACGTGAGTTTGGGAAAAGCGGAATGTGCAGTGAAGCACACGTTTTGGCGGAAGATGGCTGCTTATCATGAGGAGCAGATGTCTCCATTAGTAATGTTAGTGCTTTTCCAGACATGAGGAGATGCAAGAATGGCTCTTAGAATCTTCTCCTGTAAAGGTCTAACTATCTGAAGGCACATTCTGCCAGTTTTTCCCACAGCGCGGGAAGGCAGAGCCCTGTTCTCTGGGCATACTTAAAGGGCCTCTTTCCTGATCTCTGCACTGAACTTCTTTCAGGGTGTGTCAAAGGTCAGCAACTCCAGTGACCAGTGACTTCATCCTTGTAGCACCAGATGGTGAGGGACCATTTTCTAGTTAGCAGTTGACATGTAGCACTGTGTTCAAGGCTCATGGCATGATACGACTTACATAAAATACGCAGTAATCGACACAGTAAGTTAATATCCACTACCTCATACAAAGAAATGAGTGTTCCTAGTGACAAATAATTTGTTATTTTTTTAATCAAAGAGGAACCTCTTTTGGTTCAGGCAGAGCAGAGATCCATAAAAACCTGGTGCTAGCAATTTGAAGAATCTCCTTTTTAGTGGAAAGTCACAATTATTTAGGAAAGAGCTGGCGGGGCTCTTCCTAACACAGCCCTCCATGTGCCGCGTTTCTTTTCTCAGATCCAGCCTCCAGAGCCTGGCAGGCTGGGGACGGGACCCTGCACAGGAAGGCTCGGCCGTGAGAGGTAGGCATTCGTGCTCTTGGCCTCTGAGGAGCCATCATTCTCCCAGAGATGCCGGGGGTATATTTAGAGCCACAGACGGAGGCATGGGCTGCTCTAACAAATGAGAGTGCGCCAAAGTTGGAATCTTATAAACATACATTTTAAAACAGCATATCTTCCTTGCTGAAATCCGGACGTGTGCTTCTGTTTTCAGGAGGCTGGTACCGTGCCCTGTCCTCTACTGGCTGGAGGCAGACCTCTGCCAACTTTAGACGTGAAGCCTCCAGAAGGGCGCTCGAGCCGAAGCAAAGACCCGCCGAGAGAAGAAGAAAGAGAGAGGAAAAAGAAAAAGCACAAAAAACGGTCTCGAACAAGATCACGGTCTCCCAAGTATCATTCGTCATCCAAGTCCAGGTCTAGGTCTCACTCAAAAGCAAAGCATTGTCTTCCCAGTGCCTATCGGACAGCGCGGCGCTCGAGGTGAGTGTGCAGGGTGCCCCCGCGGCCGGGCGTCCGGTGCGGGGCGGATCCCGCTGCTCCTGCTCGCCAGCAGGGGGCGCGGGGCTCCCCTCCCCCGGCTTGCCGCAAGCACAGACCCACACACCTGCGTGTCTTTACGCAGAGATGCGCCCTGCAGTTTCATCTTTTCAAAATATTTTTTAACCTGACTTTCCAAAATGCATCAACTACTGTCAGGTTTTTCTTAAAGGAGAGGTATTTGAATTTTTAACAGGTCTTGGGAGCGAGCCTGGCGTATTTGCTGAAAATGTGTGGAAAATTCACAGGGTTGGGGGCGTTTTGTTTGGTGAATGAGTCGACTTTCCCAGGCTAATTCCTTTTGAATGTGTATCTGCCGAAACGAGAGACATGTGCACTGTGTCTGTGTTCAGCTTCACTGGCACAGCACCTGCAAGCGCCCGTAAAGGAGGAAACACAGCGGCACAGATCTGTTTTCTCAATTAATCTGCTTCCCCAGCCTCCCACTAACAGTCACTGTTCAACCAAAAGCCACCTTCTGAGGAACCAGCTTTTGAGGAAGCAGCTTAAGGTTTTATGCAACAGAAATAATAAACACGAAAACCTGTAAGGATCACAGAATTTAGTGCTTAGTGAAGCAGGTACTTTTCTGATTTTTAAAGCATCTGACTTGCAAGAGGTTCAGAAAAGCAAGTTTCTAGTTTTAAAACTTACCTCACGCCTTCTGATTTCTTACTGAGTGTCAATTGGACTTAAGTTTCTCTAGCACAGCACTTGTACTAATCTACTTCTACAACTGATGTTCTTTCCTTTCCATGGGAAAAATGCATATGGGCCTATACTTTTTATTTTTTATGTTTTAAAAAACTGTACTTGTATACACATTAGCCTTTCTTGAATATACCCTAAAACAACATGCTCCCTAATTTTTACCTAGACCAGACCTTCAAGGCTTGACAAGTATTTACCCTTCTCTACAATGAAATTAGGTTTACCCCCACGATAAATAAATTTGATCTTTGGCTCTGCATTTTTGTTAGTTCTTTAGAAGTTCTATCCCTTGCTGTCCTTCTCTCTCCCTTTCTCTCTCTCTCTCACACACACACATACACACACACACACACACACACATACACACACCTTGTTGTTTAATTAAATGAACAACTTTGCTGACATATTTCCAATATTTGAAAGTCCCCAGGAACTTGTATGTATATATCAAAACTAGGGTTTCTTACTTGAAAAAATTTCTTATGATATAGTGGAAGTAAATAAACAGGCCTGTACAAGCCCAATGAATAATAACCATACCCAGTAAAATCCTTCCTAGATTTCATTTATTTCAGCGCTCAAAGAGAAGAAAGTATAATCTACTCCTAAATCCCCTTCTAGGGGTCTGATAATGCTCAGGGCTCCTTCGATCGCTTCTTATGTAAGAAATGAGTTGGTTTTCATGGTGCATGCTTAGCACAAATAGTAGGTGCAGGTGTCTAGTTCTTATGTGAACCCATTTGGTCAGACTTAATGGCCACAGACTTTTCCCCAGGTTGGTCTCTTCAGAACTAGAAGTGTTTATGAAACACTTGGAATTTCAACTCTCTAGGATTTCTATGGTTTTTATTGACTATCTCTAGTAGAGTAAGTCATTATGTATATTATGTTAGTATTTTTTAAATAGCTTTTATTTTAGAATAGACTTACATATTTTCTATGCAAGTGTATTTTATATTGTTTTCATGTATTCAGTACTGACAAGTACAAGAAGCAAAATCCTAATCCTTAGTGTATAATTTTCAGTTAAAGAAAAAATTAAGATTAAAAAATTGTTAATATAAGTTCTGTGATGGCAGGCTGACAATTTTACCTTAATTTAACCAACAAAGTATTTTATGTGTAAAGAGAGCTGAGTATTTTCATAATTCTCAAACTTTAAGAAAAATATCAATAGTATCTATGGAAAAGGAAATGGTGAACCACTCCAGTATTCTTGCCTGGAGAATTCCATTGACAAAAGAGCCTGGCAGGCTACAGTCCATGGGGTCCCAAAGAGTTGGACGTAACTAAGCAACTTAGACACACAGGCACACACAGTAGTATCTATGTGATACTTTTAGTTAATTTTAGTTAAATCAGCTGACTTAAGTTCACTAAATAAGTCAGATCTTTGGTGTTTGATTTTACAGCTTAGATAAAGTATCAAGGCAAAGTGCAACTTTATTATAAATTGTTTTTTAAAAATAATATTATAAAACAAAACCTTCAAAGTATTTGTCCAGGAAGTTTTGCCTTGAAAGCTTGTATGTGACAGTGATGCTGCTTGAAATCAGACCACCTCTGAGCTCAGGGTGCTGAAGTGGGTTATAGGTCTGGTTGGATGTATGGAGGAGCCTAGCTGTCCTGTGGTTGGTCTCTGGGTCCCAGGGACATAAGGCAGGAAGTTACCTTCACCAGATAGGATCCTGCCTCAGCTCTTATTTCTGAGAAGAGTGAGTTTTATTTGATAAAACTATATCTTTTTTAAGCTGATTATAGACCTGCTTTCTTAATCCAAGCTCACATTAATAATTTCTAGGGACCCAACTGAATTTTGAATGCAGCAGTTATGAAATGAGAGGGGTTGGTGTTCTTGGTAATATGAATTGTTTGAAATGTAAAAGAAAAGAAATTAAATTTTAACCAAAATATTGAAGTTGCTAATGATAACTATCATAATCATTTCTTTAACTGTCTTTTCAGATAGAATAACCCATTACAGACATAATGTCTACATAGGATATATCAAACTTGTTTCTTGGGCCTGACACAATTTAATCGATTGTTTTTAAAAGACTACTGCCAGCTTCAAGTAAAATGACTTTTGTTAATATTTCTGCTTGGGGTAGGATGCTACAGTTGAAATATGTATTTTTTTTGTATATTAAATTACTAAAGTCCTGTGTAAAATGTAGAAAGTTAAGATGAAAAGCTTTACTATCATAAGTAATTTTTATGTTAATATATTAATGCTTGTGTGGTTGAAGTCCCATTTATCAAATATGTCTAAATTATTGATGACTCTGGCTCTCCAAAGGTGAATTAGTCATAGAAAAATCTTTAGTTTTGGAAATCAGTCTGTTGCTTCTCAGAAAGCACAGTGATTACCGCAAGGCAGGATTTAGTGTCTTTTAAATCAACATTGATTAAAATATAAGACTTCCTTCTCTTTTGTTTTCTGCTTTTATATCACATTAGGTTTTATATCTTAATGGGATAAAGATGTACTCATGCAATCTACTGCCTAAAATTAAAATCCAGTTTTAACAGTTTAGGTATTTTAAAACTAAACTCAATGCGACTAAAGCTTGAAATTCAGTTTATTTGTAAAGCTTTTAATAAGATCACCTGTGGTGTCATTTCATTGGTTAGTTTGTGTCTAAGGGGAGGTTTCTAGGTAGAACTCTGCACCCCCACATTTTGGGGTGTTCTCTGTGAAGGATAATGAGCCCTGTGTCACTTCCTGAAGTAAAGTTCCCTCAGGGCTTTCACTCAAGGAGAGGCCGGAGGTTAACGTGGCTTTTTAACAGTTACACTTAATGTTCAAAAAGAACTCAGGTGGGCAAAATCGGGGTCATATTTTAGTTTGAAATTTAGTTCCTCACTTCTCCCCCCTGATAAGCTGCATATCTAGTCAGTGAGTGAGTGGTTCATCTCCCAATCCTGATCTTTGAAGGAGCGTGGGGCCCTGATGCTCCCACGAGGAGACAGTTCCCATGCTGGTTTCCAGGAAGTGAATCGTATCCCCAGACAGGGCCACAGCCACTGATAACAGTGCTGGGGTGGAAAGCTGTGGGAGACACTGGCCCCTCAGGAGAGGAGGGAGGGTCTGTGAGAGAAGCTGGGTCCACAGCTCAGAAGTGAAATACATCTCAGTAGAACCTGGGATCCTCTTGGTTATTCACGCCAGTTGGTGCCAAATCCTTGCTGCCAGGGCACCAGCAACACCCGTTCGGTTCCATGAGGACCTGTGAGCAGGAAAGTAACAGGAGTGAAGAAGTGGGTCGCAGACATGGTTAAACACTGGTAGAAGGAGCTATTTATAAATATCTCATCATTCAGACAAAAGGTTCCCTTATGCTTTTATTTGACAGCAAACCGTTATGATTATTTAAGAAAAAAATATCCAAGTTGCATTATGCTTGAAGTATTTTGAATTCAGACTATTGCATCTCTATAAGAAGGCCTCTGGTCACGTTATACAGATGATTTACGTAAAGAATGGAATTCCTGATTCCTGCACTGTGTCGTGGTAGCAATATTAAGAGCCTACTTAATAGAATAAAAACATTAGAGCTTCTTTAATCAAAATAAAACCCAAGTGTTATCTGGCATAGCTCACGGCCCTTAATTCTGAGATGGGCTTTTTTCCCAGATAACTTGAAATCTACTGGTAACAGCCACTTTACTTTAAAGAAATCTAATACTCATAGCCACCGCTAAATGGTATTGTATTTCAAAGTTACGAATTTGCAAACATTAAAAACTAATCCATTTTCCTGATTACTGAGTTTATTGTAGAATTCTGCGTCTGAGCGTTCCATAGGTACTATAGTTTTGATTAAGCAGAGCCCTTTTTTCAGGGTTCTAGCGCTGCCCAGCTCAGCACATTTTATTCTGAATGTGAAGTGTGTACCTCCATATCACAGACCCACAGCCTCCCCAGGGACGCTGAGCACGGAGCCTTGTCAGAGCAGCTCGGCAGTGGCAGCAGCAGCAGAGCGGGACAGTTATCAGGCAGCTTCGACCACGAGCAGATTTGCCTCCTGGAGCTCTTTTGAGGGGAAACCTGGTAAAATGTCAAGGTGTCTGACTGACCTCACCTTTGTAATCTGTTACTTAAATCTTAGGAAAGGTCTGGAAAACCAAAACCGCTGTATAAGCTGAGAAGCAGTTGTGTGGGAGGAGCCCCAGAGTCGAGGGGAGTTGATCCCGGAGCAGGTTCATTCTGTGGTTGTGTTTTTTCAGGAATGACTCAGGGTTTTCTCCATGACACAGAGGGTGGAATGTGATTACAGGCTGATCTTTGCAACAACCATGTGTGTTGTTTGGGAGGTTTGGTTGTAACTGGAATGGTTCAGTGTAGAATTTTTTTAGATGACAAAAATCAAAACATCTCTTCTTTACATTGGTTTTGAGTGTGTTGTCATAGAAACAGAACAGAAATAAATTGTTTTGGTTTGGGGGTTGTTGGGTTTTTTTTTTTTTCTTTTTTAGCTCAGATATCTGCTTATTTCAGATTTCCCCAAAATAGTATTTTCACTGAATGGACAAAAAACTTAAATAAGAGTCCTAAACCCATTATTAAAGGTCTCTTCTTAAGGACCTGACCGCACAGGTGAGGGTCTGGAGTTAGAGCTCTGTGTGCTGGTGTCTGTGGGACACTGCATGAATAGAACAGTCCCTTTCCAGGCTCAGGAAAGGGAAGAGTAAAACACTAGAAATCTCAGAAACAAATGATTTAGCCGAAACTTTCATGGGAATGGCAGGGTCTGCGTTGGACTGAAGGTTTAGGCTCCTGCCAGTGGGCCTGCAGATGAATGCATACAGGGGAAATTTCCAAGTCACCTTCTGACCTTACTCTGTTTCGTTCCTTCCTCTTGCCAGTGTTCAGAACAAGTAGAAAAACTCACTAGAGCCTCAGTGCCTTTCCGTCCCTAATTTTGATAGAAATACCAGTGAGCTGAACATTTTTAGGGCAAAGGCAAGAGGGAGGAAGAGCAGCAGCAGGCCCACGTCCACCAAGACCCGCAGGGAGATGCCCAGTCGGGGAGCTGGCCGCTGCCGGCCCAGAGCACATGGCTCCAGCCTCAGCATGAGTTGTGCCCCAGTTAGAAGCTTAGCATTGGCGTGACAAGTGCTCTACCCCTGAGCCTGGATCCCGTTCTGAGTCGGCAGAGTAGGGAGGCTGGGGGCGGGCCTCAGAGGACAGGCCAGGGCTGGCCGCCACCTCAGTGGTGGAGGTGCTCCCCTGCCCCCACACACAGAGGACTGAAAAGCCTGCCTTCCTTTGCCCAGGTCCCGGTCCCGGTCCCCTCGGAGACGAGCGCACTCCCCCGAGAGACGACGGGAGGATAGGAGCGTCCCCACCGCCTACCGGATGAGTAACAGCCCTGGAGTCAGCAGGAAGCGGACCCGGTCCAGGTAGGCAGCCGAGCTTTCGCGGACATGGGACCTGAACTGGGAAGGTGGGGCTTCTGCGTCCGCAGCACAGAGCTGTTGGGAACCAGGGGAGCAGCTGCTTTGACAGATCCTGAGTAGTCCTGGCAGCGTTTCCGCTGCTCTGGAACTCTCAAAGGCAGAGGGGAACTTGCCATGCTAGAGCCAGGGACCGTCTGTCTTTGCAATGGGTCGTGGGGCCTCCATTTTCCCCATGTCTAGCTGCTCCTCTGGACCCCCACACACAGCACCTTATCCTCTACCTGTTGAGAAGGAAAAGGACGGTAGGGATGAGTGACAAGGAAAATCAGAAGTCTCAAGTAGGTCCCTGCTGCTCAGGTGGCCAGGCCCCAGCTTTGGCTCCCAGGAGTGGGCCAGAGAGAAGGGACATGGTCCGTCATCTGACCCCTTGACCACTGGAAGAGACCTGTCTGTTGAGGAGGGTGAGGGAGCCAGGTTCCCACATCACCACCACCCTGGTCTGGGCCTCTGACACTCAGCAAGCCAGGGCCCCGCTCTCGCTCCCAGGGAGAGAGCTCTAGGGCTGACCTCTGCCACCAGAGGCCCCAGTACCACCACTGACTTGAGAAGACACAGAATCCAAGCCAGGAGCAGAGCTGGTGGCTGGTGAACCAGTGGGCATTTCCCTCTCAGCTAAGCATTGCCATCTGGAGACCATCCCGTCCAGTGTGGGTGATGCCACCTGAATACTTTAAAGTCATTTGGCTTCTGTATTTCCATTTGCCCCAGAAGTGAGGCTGGTTGCTTTTTGTGCCCTGGCTCTGGGGTTAAGCAGGCCCCAGCTGTTCTGGGTAGACAGGAATATTGCTGTCCCGGCAACTGAGGCGTCCAGAAACAGGCAGGATGCCATTGTTGCCCATCATAGTCTCAGATTGCATGAGGCTATGCTGCTGTGTGTGTGTGTGTGTGTGTGCGCGCGCATGCGTGTGTGTGTGTGTGTGTGTGTGTGTGTATCAGGACATCCGGAATTCCAGAACCTTCTGGAGCCTTCCAGAGGACAGATCTGAATTCTTGGGCAAATGAACCCAACCATCACCCAAACCTGCCTCAGAGACCCGCCTCCATCAGCACTGCCTTTAACAGGGAGAGTTCTAAAAGGCATTGCTAGCCAGATAATGTTCCTGCAGTCTGGCTAGTTATGTGATTGTTCCATTAAATGATAAAATGTCAACTCATTTATTTAAAACAGAAAAATCAGAAAGGAGCTGTGAAGCTAATATATTTCAGCAAAGGCTTCATGTACAGACTCATTCCATCTGTTTATAAATTTCATTTTGTGCCTTAGAAATCCCTCACTAAGCATACGTGACTGTTCCAGGATAACATGATGAAAAGTGAAGTCCATTTTAAATTTTATTCTTTATGCAAGTAATTGACATTTGAAATTTATCATCACCCTTGGTATATGTAAAGGGCATGGTCTAAAATTAATTCCTTGTAGCCGAAAATCTCTAACAGAAGAGTTCTTGCTTTACCCTCAAATTAGCCTTTGCATTAAAAGAGCTATCACTTGAGACTATGGTAATTATATTAGGATTCATCAGAGCTTGTGTTATCATCGGAACTTTAAGTCAGACAAAAGAAGTCAAGATTGATCCCACTGCAGGGCCCAGCTGCCCTGCCCTGGTGGATGGGATTAATCCTGTGGCCTAACTCTGAGGGGCTGTGGGCGGTGGTGGATTCAGGGGGAGCCTGAAGAGCTGAACATGTGCATGGTTACTGGTTGATTTCATGGCAGTGATTATAAAGTCACAGAGTTATCTCTCAGTTCAGTCACTTGGTCATGTCTGACTCTTTGCAACCCCATGAACTGTAGCACACCAGGCTTCCTTGTCCATCACCCACTCCTGGACCTTGCTAAAACTCACGTCCATCGAGTCGGTGATGCTATCCAACCATCTCCATTCTCTGTTGTCCGCGTCTCCTCCTGTCTTCAATCTTTCCCAGCATCAGGGTCTTTTCCAATGAGTCAGTTCTTCGCATCAGGTGGCCAAAGTATTGGAGCTTCAGCTTCAGCATCAGTCCTTCCAATGAACACCCAGGACTGATCTCCTTTAGGATGGACTGGTTGGATCTCCTTGCAGTCCAAGGGACTCTCAAGAGTCTTCTCCAACAGCACAGTTCAAAAGCATCAATTCTTCGGCACTTAGCCCTCTTCACAGTCCAACTCTCACATCCATACATGGCCAGTGGAAAAACCATAGCCTTGACTAGACAGACCTTTGTCAGCAAAGTAATGTCTCTGCTTTCTAATATGCTGTCTAGGTTTGTCATCACCTCATGGCAGATAGATGGGGAAACAATGGAAACAGTGACAGACTTTCTTTTCTTGGGCTCCAGAATCACTGCAGATCGTGACTGCAGCCATGAAATTAAAAGATGCTTGCTCCTTAGAAGAAAAGCTATGACAAACGTAGAGTTGTCTCTAGGTCCAGAATATGTTTTTTTGGAGGGCAGGTTATATAAACCCAACAGTCAGGCTGTTCCCTCTGTCCTTCTACTCAGAGCAGCTGCTGGGGCGGGGAAGGGGGGTTCTCTGCTTCAGCACAGCAGCAGGTAGCTAATGATGCACCAAGTCAGGGTGACTGATCCCATCAGGTCCCCCAACTGAGGGGAAGGTGCCTCCTCCCAGATTTGAAGGATTATTCCTGCAAGCTGATCATTGAATGCTGCTTTTGCTGACTTTTTTTTTTTTTTAATTTTAACTTACTAGAAAGTTTTGGATTTACATAGAAATAGTACAGTGAACAGCCATCTGCATGAAGCTTGTAGCTCAATTCACTGTTAATGCTTTTCACACGTTTGCTTTCCTCTCTCTTCCTCTCCCTCCCTCCCGCCTTTCTATGTGTGTATTTCATGACTTATACAAGTCCAGGCCAGTCCAGGTCATTGAAGACTCCACACTCTGGGTTGGTCTTACTTTGTCCTCTTGGCTGTGTTGCTGTTAAGTATCTGGGGCAAGAGCACTGTATACTGTATAAATGATGCTGGGTAACTGCCCATGGTATCGCACAGATGCACAAGTGCCGTTTTGTCCCGTAACCAGGGGCTCTGAGTTTGATGACTCGGTTGAGGTTGCACTTGCTCTGCGCCTCTTTCTCTTCGAACTGGCAGGTGACCTGTGGGCGGCGCTGCACAGTGTAGATGTCTGTTGCTATCAGCTTTCTCCTCATTTTTTCTCTAAAGACACCCCACCCTTTGTGTAGTATCACTGTGGATTTGGGGTTTGGGGAATTTATTTTATATTGGTTGTATAGTAATCCATTGCCACTATATTCCATTTGATGGTGACATTGTCTCACATTTGACCCCATTGTTCCTTGAGCACTTTGTCACTTCTGACCCAAGATACTGTAGGTTTAGCTGGTGCTTCCCCTACCTTGGACCTGGGGTCAGTCATTTCTCCTAGGAATCATGGTTCCTTTTAGTGAGTGTTTAGAAATCTAAATCTGGGCAGAGTGAATATTTTTTAAAGTAAAATTCACGAAAATGTTTAGCCAAATCATATTGCCATATACTCCAGCAGGAAGTCCCCATTACTTTATAACAGTAAATAGTTAGTGATTGATTGGGGAAGGGGTGGTTAGCATTGAATTCCTACAGCTCAGCACTGCACTGAGCACATCAGTAAATGTTTATTGAGTGAGTGGGAATATACTGCTGTTCTACGGTTCTTACATCATACATGAAGTGTTATTAATTCATTGTAGACTATGACTGTCAAAGGTTGCATATCATAATTCCCTAGAGCAACCAATTAAGAAAGGCTAAAATCTAATAGAGACTGTTAAAGAGAACATTAAAAATGCTTTATTAATGCAAAAGAAAGTGGAAAAGTGCAGAGGGAAAGGAAAAAGAACAAATAGACAACTGGAAGGCAAAAGGGATTGTTAACACCATCTATACAAATAATTACATTAAATGTAAGTAGACCAAAAGCGCTAGTTAAAAGGCAGAAATTTAGACTACATTAAAGCGCGAAACCTAATACTAAGCTGCTTAAAAGAGACACTTGAAATACACAAATACTTTGAGATCTAAAAGACTGAAAAAAGATACACCATGCAGGGCTAATAAGAAGAAAGGCAATACGGCTGTAATAGGAGACCACATAGACTTGAAGCAGTGGTGCTAGAAATTAAGAAGGCCTTTTCATAATGATGAAGGGATCAGTTCTTCATGAGCACATAATGTTTTAAATGTGAGCGTTGAATAAAAGCTTTAAAATACTTGAAACAGAAACTGAAAGAATTAAAGGGAAAAAGGCAGGCAGTATAACAGTACAGAAGCAGCAGATGTGAACAGCACCAACACTACACCCTGCAGTGAAGCGTGTACGCTCTCATGACGTGCGCGTCATGACGTGCGCGGGTCAGTCACCAAGCTAGACCATTCTCTGTACTGCTGAACTAGTGCCAGTATGTTCAGATAACACAGAACGTGTCTTCCGTGTCTTCCTACCACATGACTAAGTGTGTGTGCATGCTAAGTTGCTCAGTCGTGTCCGACTCTGTGCAACCCCATGGACTTCAGCCTGCCAGGCTCCTCTGTCCATGGGATTCTCCAGCCAAGAATACTGGATTGGGTTTCCATGCCCTCCTTCAGGGGATCTTCCCAACCCAGGGATTGAACCTGAGTCTCTTATGTCCCTGCATTGGCAGGCGGGTTCTTTACTACTAGCACCACCTAGGAAGGCCGACTTTAAGTATGAAAATCAGTAAAAGGATATCTGGAAAGATCCCAAATATTTGAAAATAAACATATTTGAAAATTACCCATAGGTCAAAGAAGAAATCACAAGAGAAAGTAGAAAATAGTTTGAAATGAATAATAATGAAAATGTAACACTCAAGTCTATGGAGTGCAGTTGTGCTCAGAAAGAAGTTACTAGCTTTAAATGTTTATATGAAAAAAAGAGCAAAGTCAAAAAACTGTGATCTAATCTGTCTTAAGCAAGAAAAAAGAACAAATGAAACCAAAAGTAAGTAGAAGCAAGGAAATAATAAAAGATCAGAAATCAACAAAACAGAAAACAGACTCACAGAGGAAAATAGTAAAACCAAATGATTGTTCTTTAAAAATGATTTTTTAATTGATTAATCTGTTTTTAGATTGATCAAGAATGAAAGACCCAAGAGATATTAAAAGAATAATAAGGAAATAAATACCATGCCAGTAAACTTAACAATTTAGGTGAAGTGGACAAATTTCCTTGAAAGAAACAAAGTGCAAATGGACAACAGAAGAAATGGAAAGTCCAAACATCTCCACGTCTGCTAAAGGGACCTAACTTATGGTCCAAACCTCCCACAAAACGCAGGCCCAGATGACGTTCATCAGCAGAGCCTAACAAACGCTCAAGAAAAAGCAGAACACACTTCAAAGGAAACCGAAGAGGGAACACTTCATGAGGCCACCTGAAGCAGATGGGCAGGCGTGTGCACATCCGTGTGGTGGGGAGTGTGTTTTGTCAGGGGGTGTAGATGTAGTCATGAACTAATATTCTCAGGAAAATAAGTGCAATAATTCTTAACAAAGTGTTAGCTGATTTGAGTGTAGCAGTTTACTAAAAGGATCACAGTAACACATCAGGACCAAATGGGATTTGTCTCAGAAGTGCAGAGTTCTTTAACATTCAAAAACCAGTCCTTGTAATTCAGTGCTGACAAAATAAATGAAGAAAATCATATGACATCTCAATGGATGCAGAAAAAAGTATTTGATACAGTTGAGCACCCATTCATTAAAAAGAAAAATGGGGCGGGGGATATTTTTGGCAAAAGCAGAAATAGAAGGAAATCTTTTCCATCCGATTTTATTTTTTGCTGCACCCAGCAGCTTTCAGGAATTTAGTTCCCTAACCAGGGATTGAACCCTGGCCCTTGGCAGTGAAAAGGTGGTGTCCTAACCACTGGACCACCAGGAAATTCCTGAAGGGCATCTTTGAAAAACCTGCAATTAACATCACACTTCCTAGTGCCTTCCTCTGAGATTAGAGAAAAGGCCAGGGTGTCTGCCGTGTAATAGAAATAGCCAGGACGGTAAGGCAAGAGAGAGAAGTAGAGGGCATAAAGGTTGCAAAGGGAAATGTGAAACTGTGTCTTTTTACATAATTTTGTAAAATCGTGAGGAACCTCTTATTTCTGTCTTCAGTTCAGTTCAGTCGCTCAGTCATGTCCGACTCTTTGCGACCCCATGAATCGCAGCACGCCAGCCCTCCCTGTCCATCACCAACCCCCGGAGTTCACTCAGACTCACGTCCATCGAGTCCCTGATGCCATCCAGCCATCTCATCCTCGGTCGTCCCCTTCTCCTCCTGCCCCCAATCCCTCCCAGCATCAGAGTCTTTTCCAGTGAGTCAACTCTTCTCATGAGGCTTTTAACTTCATTTTTTGTTTTATGCCAGTATTTCTGTATACTGGCATAAAACAAAAAATGAAGTTAAAAGCAGTACCATCCATAACAATATCAGAAAAGCAAACTACATATCAATTAATGTAAGGAAACATGTAAGATCTCTCTACAATGAAAACCATAAAACATTTCAGATAAAATGTTTAGGAAACTTAAAGAAATGGAGATAAAGTCCGTATTCAGGGATCGGAAGGCTCAGTATTAGTCAGATGCTCTTCTCCACAAATTGATCTGTAGATCCAATACAGTCCCCATCAGAACTCTCATGGGCTTCTTGTAGGTACTGGCAAACTGACTAGCAGTCAGAACAACCTTGAGGACCTCCCTGGTAGTCCAGTGGCTGAGAGTCCTACTGCCATTGCCAGAGTCACGGGTTCAATCCCTGGTCCAGAAGATCCCACATGCCACAGGGCCACTAACCCCACGAGCCACACCTGCCGAAGCTCACGCTCTAGAGCCCGTGCTCTGCAACAAGAGAAGCCACAAGCTCGCTCCATAACTAGAGAGTAGCCCCTGCTCGCCACAAATAGAGAAAAGCCCGCATGCAGCAACGAAGACCCGGCGCAGCCAAAAACAAAACGAAAATTTAAAAAGAAAAGACACTTGAAAGCTAAATTGGAAGACTTTTACTACTAATCCAAGACTTACTAGAAAGCTTCATCAAGCAGACAGTATGTACTATACACCTTTAAGAGGTAAAGAGCCAAACAGTGCAGTGAGGAAAACCTTTTCAACAATTTGCTTGAGTAACTGGATATCAAAATGGAAGAACAGTGACCTGTACCCCATATACCAAGTTTAAGATGTATCACAGACCTAAATGTGAAAACTGAAACCATTCTGTTGTGTGTGTTGTGGTTTTTTTTTTTTTTTAAGAAAATAAGGAGAATACATTTAATGAAGTGACAGAGAATCTTGAGGATATAGAAAATTCCACCATAAGAGGAAAAGATTATAAATTTGACTTCATTGAAATTAAAAATTTCATTCAAAAGGCACAGTTAAGAAACCGCATTGACAGGCCCCAGACGGGGAGAAATATTTACAGTGTGTATCTTTGACAAAGGCCTGTGTCAATGCCAAAAAGACAACCCCATAGAAAAGGGGCAGACTGCTTGAAAAGACGTTTCATGACAGAATGTATTTAAGGTCCTCGTCTGCATCAGCCTGGAAGGACGTTGTTGTTGAGCTGTCAAGGAGAAAAATTACCATGGCTTCCAGTTCTCTGATGAGCGCTTGGATGCACAGCCTTCTGGTCAAGCATCTGCAACTTCATATTGCTGGAGCATTTACTGTGTGCCTGGGAGTTGAGTTTTTCTCTCTAAGTTTGCTGTGGGTGAATCAGGAAAGAAGGCATACGCAGTTTCCTACACAAATTGTGATTCCGTAAAAGATCTGGAGGAGATGAGGAAGGCTGGTGTCTTTCAGAGTGCAGAGTGATTTTGGAATGCACAGGATTTCTTTGGGTTGAGTTCCGTGGTAGTTTGTCACTTAACCTGTGTTCCTAAAGTATGAACTATGAATATCTGGGCTATGGAATAGTTTCTCTTGATAAATAAACAACTAATAAATACTGTGCATGAAAAAAAGAATATATTTAAATAGCCAGTGAAGATAGGGTATGAAAAGATGCTTAGCTTCATTAGTCATCTGTTAGGGAAATGCAGATTAAAACCACAACGAGGTGCTCTTTACACTGACAGGAATAGCCAGAAATAAGCAAGCCCGGTATTACGTAATGAGTGTCGACAAGCGTGTGAGCAGCCGTAATCCTGAGATGTAGCTGCAGGGCGGGGGCGGGGTGGTACAGCACTTGGGAAGCAGTTAGGCAGTTTCTCACAGAGTCCCACGTACACTGCTGCACGGCCCAACCCCGCTAGTCCCAGGTGTCCACTCCCCGTAAACATTTGCCCGCAAATGCCCACTTGATTCGTAATTGCCAAAATTGGAAACAACTCAGGTATCAGTTAACAGGAGAGAGCCTAAACTGTATGAAGGTAGATTCATACAGTATATAATCAAAATAGGAACCATTACAATCAACACATTTTTTTGCCAATGAGAAATAAGTTTGTCTCTCCCTATAGCATAAAAATCTGTGCTTCAGGATTCGACCAACTCTTGGAAAGCATTTTCTGCATCCTGCTGGTTGCAGAAGCATTTTCCCTGCAAAAAGTTGTTGAGATGCTTGAAGAAGTGATAATCACTTGGCAAGAGGTCAGGTGAATATGGCGGATGAGGCAAAGTCTCGTAGCCCAGTTCAACTTTTGAAGCGCTGGTTACGCAGTGTGCGGTCGGGTGTAGTGCAGATGAACTGGGCCCGTTCTGTTGACCAATGCCGGTTGCAGGAGTTGCGGTTTTCAGTGCACCTCATCCATTTGCTGAGCATACTTCTCAGATGTAATGGTTTTCACCAGGATTCGAAAAGCTGTAGTGGATCAGACTAGCAGCAGACCACCAAACAGTGACTATGACCTTTTTTGGGTGCAAGTTTGGCTTTGAGAAGTGCTTTGGAGCTGCTTCTTGGTCCAGCCACTGAGCTGGTTGTCGCCACTTGTATAAAATCCACTTTTTGTGGCATGTCACAATCCGATCGAGAAACGGTTCGTTGTTGTTGTGTACAATAAGGGAAGATGACACTTCATAAGGACAGTTTTTTTGACTTGCAGTCAGCTCATGAGACACCGATTTAACAAGCTTTTTCACCTTTCCGATCTGCTTCAAATGCCAGAAGACCGTAGAATGGTCGACACTGAATTCTTTGGCAGCTTCTCGGGTAGTTGTAAGAGGATCAGCTTCAGTGATCCTCTCAGTTGGTCGTTGTCAGCGTCCAGCGGCCGCCCACTGCACTCCTCATCTTCAAGGCTCTCATCTCCTTTGCGAAACTTCTTGAACTACCACTGCACTGTGCTTTGGTTAGCAGTTCCTGGGCTAAATGCATTGTTGATGTTGTGAGTTGTCTCTGATGCTTTATGACCCATTTTGAACTCTAATAAGAAAATCGCTCGAATTTGCTCTTTATCTCACATCATTCCTAAAATAAATATAAACAGCAAGTAATAAGTCATTAGCAAAAAAAACCATAAAGCAAGAAATGTGTGTTAAAATGTATATAACAAAACCGCATTTTTTTAAGAATGTATTCCAGTGTCAAACAGCAAAGTTCAGCAGTGCGAAACTGCAGTTACTTTTGCACCAACCTAATCTGTACTAGAAATCAGAGCAGTGGGTCCATTAATAATTAGATTACTTAATTCCTTAAGCAAACACTTAGAAAGTTTTGTTATGAGATCAAGTTGTAGTGATTTACAGGTAAGGATTGCTAACCTACCTTTATTTCATATCGGCAGCCACAGGAGCTTAGCTAGATTTGGGCTTAAGTCACTTTTTTTTTAACCCTGCTTCCTTTGAAATCCTAGGCATGTGTTTATAGACAAAAATTCACAAAACCTCTGCAGTATAGGAAGTAGGCCTGTGGTGTTACGCACTCCACCTCTGTGTGTCCAGCCCCCAGGAACAGCCTCTCCTTTCTCGACCGCTTCTCTTCATCCAGGCCCGCACGGAGGCCACCTGCCCACAGCCCGGCTCACTGGGGGCACTTCCCGCAGCTGGAGTTCTCAGGCTGTCACCACCTGCGGCCAGGCTCTGGTGCTGTGGTTGAGGCAGGGCCAGAAAGCTATGCCCTGCCAGACAGGAGGATCAGCTTGCTTCTCTGGCTCAGCAGTCTGTTACGCCAGGGGCCCACGGGAGCTGAACCGTGGGACTCAAGCATGAGCCCCCTCAGGTGCCCGGAGTGGCCCTGCCTGAACCCCACACTCTGCTACCAAGGTGGATCGAGGCACCAGGGAAATGCCCTGGTGAATGGCAGGTCAGGTGGCAGGTGAAATGGTGAGAGGACGTGAGGACAGACCCTGGGGTATCTGCAGATTAGGGAGGGCCTGCAAGCTGCCTGAGTCCTGAGGAGCCGAGAGGAGTCTGAGCTATGCAGGCGGTGACCTGGGGTGTCCATATTTAGAGCAATAAATACTTGCAGGGGTCACGATAGCACTGGGAGCCTGTCATCCACCCACCAGCTGGCACCCTGCACAGTTTGGGCGTCAGGCTCATGAAATTCACAGTGACCTGTGTCTTCAAAGAATCTCCCAGAAATGCTCGGTCACAGCAAGAGGGCAGGCTGCAGAGGCCCCTGTGCTGTGTGCTGGGGTGGGCTTCTCAAGGACTGGCAACAGGTAGTCTTTCAGAAGAAGCCCAGAGGAGGGGCTCAGTGCCCATCTGCACTTCCACGCTTTCACCATCTACACACGTTCCCTCTTTCTTAAGGTGGTTTAGGGGCATGGGAAGGAGGGTCACAGGGCAGGACGTAGCATGAGACCTCAGGGATCATCTTCTCTGGGCAGGGGAAGGGTCTGGAAAGGGGAGACGGAGCTGGGGGCACATTTCTGACGTGGAATTGCAGGCCTTGGTGACTCGGAGCATGTGGGCTACAGTCAGCGAGACATGGCTGTGGGGACCAGCGGGAGGGCAGGCAGCCCCTGGGAATGTCCGCCTCAGGCCAGAAGGACACACTGAGCTTTTGTGTTCGCAGTGCTTGGTTTTAATAATTTTCCATTTCTGGCTGGAAATTCCCGTTAAGTCAGCATAAATGAACAGGAAGCATAAACAGCACTCAGTTGCTTATCTTGGGTGTTTAAATGCAGATAAAGTGCTGAGCATGTTGTAAACCCACAGGCATCTGACTTCAGAACTTCTGTCTTCTGTCTCAAAAGTGGTCTACATTTCACTTCTTGCATGGCTTTTATATTGTTAGACCCATCCCCGTTTCAAGTTAAACGTACATAGTTCTTAAAAAGAGTTCATGTATATAGAAGGGGGAAGTTGCTGAATTCTCCTGGAACACACCCAGCACTCCTTCAGAGCCAGCGCGGTGCCTTTGTCTAACACTGCTTTCCTTCCAGGAGCCCCCACGAGAAGAAGAAGAAGAGACGCTCACGGTCACGGACCAAGTCCAAGGCTGGATCTCAGCCAGCCTCCCCGAGCAAGCAGCCCACGCGCCGCCACTCGGCCAGCATCTCTCCTGTGGAGAGCCGGGGCTCCAGCCAGGAGCGCTCCAGGTAGCTCCTCCCTGACCCACCCCCACCTCTGGGCCACGCAGGGGAGCTGAGAGGGGGCGGGCGCGCTGGCAAACGCCCAGACCCCTGCTCCTGCACCCTTCTCTGTGTGTCACTCAGGCTCAGAGTGAGCTGAAGGCGGACACAGAGGTCAGAGAACCTAGGCTGCCTCCTGCACCCACGCCCTGGGCTGCCCCCACCCCCTGCTGTGAGGCAGAGGGAACCTGGGAGCAGGTGGGGGGCCTCCCTTCCCAGACCTGGGGAAGCGCCTGCCTCAGTTGTAATGTGGCAGCAGCCGTTCCCTCATGATGGTACCTCTGTCTTCACACGGGCCGTGTGGGGTGGGAGTCGCCCCCTCTGCGGAGCCCCGTGTGACCACGGGAAGGGAGCAGGCACAGGAGTGCACGGTGACTGAGCCCCAGAACCCCTGTCAACCCACTGCTTACTCTAAGCCAGAGCAGACAGGGGCGAAACTTCCCGAGCACACGGGCTGCAGGGCCGTGGGAGTCCACGCTGACCATCACAGTCTCCCCATGCCCACGAGGTGGCTCCCCAAGGACTGGCTGCCCTGGTTGTTGGGAGGTATCTGCCAGACAGTACCATTTCATAAAGCCGCCCCCACCCATCCACCCAGAGGGGCGCTGGGATCATGTCCCCTCCTGCTCGTACACCCACTGTTTTCATGAGTGTGAGTTTTGGCCCATCTCCCCCAAACCTGGCAGGTGAGTGGCGGAGACCATAGAGACCATAGCTCACTTGGGGTGAATCAAAAACTAGGCTGTGGCTTCTTCAAAGGTGAACCTGAGTACAGGCTCCATCATCACTTGTGTGTCACATCCATGCCCCCAAAAGTCCAAAACGTGGGCTTGAGGCGCCCACTCAGGTCATGGTCAGGTTCTGAGTGCATGCCAGCTCTCTCTGCTGCCCTCCTATTCTTCATCGTTTTGTAAATGTGCCTTAGATGTTTATATGAAAATATCTTTTGAGTTAGATTACATTTTATGAAATATTTCAAATTTCTGTTACATAAAATAGACAAAATATGTGCATTTATAAGGTTGCTTTATTTTTTAAAGATACTAGAAACAAAATGGCTTGAAGTATTTTTAAGCCCCCGATTTCTCTTTCTCTTTGCATTAGGGGAGTTTCTCAGGAAAAGGACGGTCAGATCTCCTCAGCCATCGTTTCTTCCGTGCAGAGCAAAATCACTCAGGTAAGGTGGGAGCGGGTCTGTCTTCCCTCTTGTCTTTTTGTGACGGGGCTAGCCTTCACTTCCTTCTTCCCTCATGGGTGCTGACGGGGGTCCTGGGCTGCTTGCCTGGAGGTCCCGGGTTGGCTGAGCCCTGAGCTTCCCTCTCCGGGCAGCCGTGTCCTCCTTCCCCGGTGACCTGTGTGGTCGACTCCTGGGCCGTGAGCCCGTGAGCCCCACCTCGCATCCCAGCAGCAGGTCTGGGATGGAACCCTGCCCTGAGCACACCCATGGCCCCCAGCACGTTGCCCCCAGTCTCCTCTGTCCTCACCTCACCTCGTCTCTCCTCACACAGGACCTCATGGCCAAAGTAAGAGCGATGCTAGCAGCTTCCAAAAACATGCAGACCAGCGCCTCCTGAGACACGGGCCTCGGGCGACCGGGCGACCGGGCTCCCAAAGCCAGCAGAGCAGAGCCCCGACCTGCACAGACCATCCCCCCCGGGGCTCCTGGACAGTTGGCGGGTTTTGTAAATTACTTTTTGATGACATTTTCAGTTTAAGATTTTTGACCAGCAGTCTCTTACCTGTATATTTGTAAATAATATCATGTTTCTGTGAAAATGTATTATCAAATAAAATGGGAGGAAAACACCTTTTTTAGCTAGTAACTGTGGGCAGTTTCTTCCTTGTCTGGCTTGTGAGTTTTTTCACTGTTTGTCGTCTATCATTGGCCTCTAACACTTGTTATGTGGGCATCAGGGGACGTGGGGATGGCTGTTGGTTTTGCCAATCTGACACCACCACCCCGACCCAGGCATACAACCACCACCCCCCACCCCTGGCTCCTGTGCCCCCAACTGTGGTCAGAGCTCAGCACTCCCTGCACCAGGGTGCAGGGCCACTGCCGTCTCTGCTCCCCGCAGAGCAGGAGAGGCAAGCGGCCTGGAGCCCCCTCCACCGGGCAGGGCATCGCTGCATGGGTGGGTTCCTACCTTTAGCACCTGTCCCCCCCCCCCCCACCCCGTTCACTCAGATGGATGGTGCTGAACACAGCTGTCCTTTCCCTGAACCCTGCTCGCTTGGCCCCCATACCTCATATTTCCACCCATTTTCACCCTACTGTAGGCTTCGGCCACAGCCATGAGAGGGCAGCTTGCTTGTGTCTTGGGGCCTTTGCAGAGTACCCGAGGCCCCCAGCAGTGCGCAGACGCCTGTGCCTTATTTAAAGCACCAGCAGTGAGGGCCTGCTGTCTCTTGTCCATGGTTTGAAGTTCATCCTCCCAGTAAGAAGGTTCTGCACTGCTCACTCACACACCCTCCGTGCCAAAGTCGGAATTCATCCTGGTTCTGCCAATTTTCCAGAACCAGAAAATGGATCCTTGAGATGTTCCTTTTCAGAAAGCAGACGCCTTCCCAGGGCTCTTGCTGAGGACAGTCAGGAAGAAAACGACACACCCCTGGGAACCGACTGTCCGAGGCTGGGCTGGAGGAGGACGGGGCCGGGGCGTGCGCAGAGCTGAGGGCACGGAGCCACTTCCCGCTGCGGCTGTGGTCCTGCTGCCCGGTGGGTGCGTATGCACGCCACTGTCTCACACACCTGTCCCTTCACACGGCGGTGGCTGCTATGCTTTGTGGAGTTCTGTACTTTATCCTGCGGGCTTGCCTTGAGACGGTGCCCTGTCAGCAGCAGTTAAGGCCCCACCCTGGCCACCACCATCCAACAGACAAGCCTGGCGCACAGACCCAGAGCTTGCATGTCAGGGGCATCCTCTTTTTTTCGTGCTGTCCCCGCATGACAGCCACACCAGACATCCTGGAACAGACGTCACCTAAGCACACAGGTACCACAGAGTCTGCAGTGGAAGTCCCAGGGTACGTATCCTTTTGATTTTGATGCGATTAATTGTCCTCCAGAAAGGGCTCTTTGGCAGTCAAACATGAGTGTCTTTTCAGCATCCTCATCAAAGCACTGTGACTCACACGTCACCTTGGCTGAATCAGAGAGATGAAAAGTTCTCACATTTTCATTTCGTTTCTTTAATTATGAGCAAGATTGAGCAACTTCTCTTGTATTTATAAATCCCTTTGTATTTCTCCTCTGCAAACCAGCCCTGTGCTTCGGCTCTTTATTACTATTGAGTTGCTTATTGCACAGTAAGCAGCCCGTTCTGTATTATTTACTTTGTAAGTAATTTTCTCCCAATGTGTCACCTCTCTTTTAACTTTATAGGTTTTTTTGAGCCTGCAAAAAAAAATCTTTTTAACATGGTCCTTCATTTTCCTCACGAGGTCTGGGTTCTGTGTCCTTAGACCTGTGGGCACCGACCGTGACTTCCATTCTCTGCTATTTGTACGTCTCTGTTGCTTGGTGCAGGGCCACTGTTGAGCTGTTCCACTGTGAAGTAACTGGGAGCATGAGCCAGGCAAAGGTTCTTGGCAGGAAAAGGATGACTTGGACCAACGCCAGCAGGACACCCGCTGACCGAGCACTGTGGGGTGGGGTGTCCATCATGGGCCCGCACCCTCTGATGTCCAGAGTCATCCGTGAGGACGGCTGCAGGAAAGCACTGGCAGAGGATGTCGGGGCTGGGGCTGGGGGCTTCGTCCAGGCATCTGTCAGGCCCCATGTAACACAGACATTTCTGTTTGCAACCAAGTGCTCCTGGGTGATGGCACGCAGCCTTGTCTGGAGGCTCCAGGAACATGGCGGGTGACATCGAGCTGTCAGGGAAGCATCGTGGTATGGTGAGGAAATACGGTCTTTACACAGACGTCCCCCAGACAACACCTGTCGTGGACTCTGTGTCTAGGGTCCACGAGACTGGCAACCACCATCACCACAGCGGGAACGGGAGGAGAGGCCCCCGGTCCAGCACAGGTCTGGGCGGGAACCCTGGCTTTGGTCTCCCTCACCGGCTCAGCTGCCCCCCCTGGGCGGAAGACCAGGCAGCCACCGTAGCCCCCCAGCCCATCCCCTTGGTGAACAGCACGCTCTCGCATCCTACAACTGAAAATGCCAGGGTACCAAGCCAAAAAAGCCTTTCTCTCCTCATCATGCGTGTGCAGCGTGGATCCGGATCATCTCCAAGGCTCTTCACATGCATTAACATTGCTCAAAACACACTCCCACCTGTTGTCAGGAATGCTTTGTCTCAACATCCCTACAGCCCAGAGGCGGGTGTGGCTCAGGTCCGAAAGCCCTGCCCTCCACCCCCCACCCCCAGCCAGACCATTCCACTCCCCTGACCCAGCGAGAGCTCAGGGCCCAGCCGCTCCGCCACATTCCCAGAAAGAGACAAAGCTGCTGGGGAAGGCGCTTCATCCAGGACAAGACTGCAATGGCAGAGAGCATGAAGGCGGTGGGGGGTAGGGGAGAGGAGGCCAAGGGGGAAGCGGGGGCGGGGGGTGGGGCAGGGAGGCCAGGCTGCTGCCGAGAAGAGGTGGAAACTCAACCCAACGGCCAAACATCTCAGTCCAGCAGGTGGTTTTCAGCAGAGTTTGCGGTTTCATTTGTGTTGAATTAAGTGATCATTCATATGGTTAAATAGGCTTCCCTGGTGGCTCAGCTATAAAGAATCTGCCTGCAATGCGGGAGATCCGGGTTGGATCCCTGGGTCGGGAAGATCCCTTGGAGAAGGCAATGGCACCCCACTCCAGTACTCTTGCCTGGAGAATCCCATGGACGGAGGAGCCTGGTGGGCTGCAGTCCATGGGGTCGCAAAGAGTCGGACACAACTGAGCTACTTCACTTTCACTTTTCACTTTCATACATTGGAAAAGGAAATGGCAACCCGCTCCAGTGTTCTTGCCTGGAGAATCCCAGGGACGGGGGAGCCTGGTGGGCTGCCGTCCATGGGGTCGCACAGAGTCGGACACGACTGAAGCGACTTAGCAGCAGCAGATGGTGACAAGACACCACAGCACATGCGGTGTTACTAACAGAGGGAAGTAGGTACAGGGGTCATCGGCACTTCTATATGCTCGTCACAGTTTTTCTATACGTGTAAACTGTTCCAAATTTTAAAGTATTGTTTGGGTGTTTTGTTTGTCTGTTTGTTTTGAGCATGAAACATCTTAGTTCCCCAACCAGGGATCGAACCCAGGCCCCCTGCAATGAAGCACAGAATCCTAACCACTGAACCACCAGGGAATCCCCAAGGTTTATTTAAAAGACAAGAAGAAAAGAGAAACTCAAACACAAAAACTCTGCCTTCTAAAGCTGGGAGTAGGAATGCCTGCGTTTGGAAAGCGTGTCAGCTTGAAGGATGAGTGCACATGAGCTGTGGAACCTACTCACGGGGCTCATTGGCAACCCTGGGCCCTGAAGTCCAGCAGGGAGAAGACAGGGCATCACTCAGGAGGAGTGGCCTCAGTCACGGGCGGCACCGTCTCCCACTGCCGAGGCTGCCACCAAACACAGGTGCCCCACGACTGGGCTCCAGAGCTAATCTTCCACAACGTCATGGAAACTGATAGATTATTCCCTCCACCACCGAGCACTGGAACCAGGGGACTGAACACTAACAAAGGAATATTTGTTGACTTCAATAAAGTCAAGGCTTAGAGACGCATCGCCTGTTCTCATTATCTGTCACAGACTTGTTCAGAATAAGCACGCGTGCGTGTGCTAAGTCAATTCAGTCGTGTCTGACTCTGCAACCCTATGGACTGTAGCCCACCAGGCTCCTCTGTCCATGGGATTCTCCAGGCAAGAATACTGGAGTGGGTTGCCATGCCCGCCTCCAGGGGATCTTCCCAACCCAGGGATCAAACCCATGTCTCCTGCAGCTCCTGCATTGCAGGCAGATTCTTTACTGCTGAGCCACTGGGGAAGCCCTCAGAATGGGCACTTCTGGTTAAAGACAAAGTGAGGACTTCCCTGGTGGTACAGTAGGAAGAATCAACTTGCCAATACAGAGGACGTGGGTTTGATCCCTGGGCTGGGAAGATTTCACAGGCCACAGAGCAACAAAGCCCACAAGCCACAGGTACTGAGCCTTCGTGCTGCAGCCACTGAGCCAGTCTTGAAGCCCAAACGCCTAGAGCCCATGATCCTTGACAGAGAACCCCTGCTCACTGCAACTAGAGAAAGCCTGAGCAGCAACAAAGACCCAGCACAGCCAAAGTGAATACATAAATAAAGAGACTGTAAGCTAGTCTACAGAAATAAAAACCATGCCCAGGTTCATGGCTGCACCCTCCACAGAGTCGGGGGTGTAGGGTGGGGGAAGGTGAGGCGCCGAGTTTGGGGGCACACCAACACAACTTGTGGGGAAGCCTGCCATGGCTCACCCACAGGAATGTCCAAGGAGGCTGTCAAACAGGAGCCACAGGAGTCAAGCAGGCCACACCCTCGTGCACACAGGGCATGGCTGGTCACGGAAGTCTCCAGGGTCAGCTGAACAGGAGAGAGGGACCCAGGATCAGTCACTGGGGACCCCACACTGAGGGACCAGGAGACGCTGGATATCTGGAACCCTGACAGTGGTTGGTCCCCTCAGCCTCCCGATGGTGGGCTGGGGCAGCCCCCCTCCAAGCGGAGGACCCTTTCTGAGACCATCGTGGTGCTGCTGGGAGACCGTGAGGGCAGGATGGCAGTGCCTGGCCTTGGGGGGAGCCCAGAGTAAACAGATGAGAACGGGCCAGAGGGCAGGTGGTAAAAACTGCATGGAGGAAAAACCAAACAGGGAGCAGGGGCAAGGGCAAGGGCTGCTTCGCAGAGGCTGCAGCACAGAGGCACCTCTAAGGAGGTGACACAGAACAGAGACCCACAGGAAGTAATGAGGTTCGGGAGGGACACGGGGGCTGGGGGTGTTGCGAAGAGCGGGTGCAAAGGTCCTGTGGCAGAAATGCGCCTGGAGGGACAGGCGATGGGTCGACTGAATTAGGAGAGTGTGAGGGGAGAGGGGACTGGGCAGGGCGGAGGGGACAGGACCGGCAGGCCAGGGTGGGACATGGAAGCCCCTGACGGTGAGACAGGCAGCACCAGCCCTTCCCGAGCGGGAAGCTGGCCCTGGCTCCAGTTTAGGGAACAGCAGGCAGGCAGGGTGGGCACAGAGGACAGTCAGCAGCCGTGTCAGGGTCCTGGGCGGCTGCCCAAACCACCATTTTGCTGTTGGTGGTGTTTAGTGACTCAGGCGTGTCCAACTCGCTGAGACCCCAGGGACTGTAGCCTACCAGACTCCTCTGTCCATGGGATTCTTCAGGCAAGATTACTGCAGTGGGTTGCCATTCCCTTCTTCAGGGGATCTTCCCAACCCAGGGACTGAACCCACACCTCCTCCTTGGCAGGCGGATTCTTTACCCCTGAGCCACCACTAGCAAGGGGCTGCTTCTCGGCTCTGGAGGCCAGAAGTCTGAGTGCCGGGTGTTTCGGGGCTGGTTCCTCCAGGGGCTCCTCGCGCTCCCAGTGCTGCCAGCATCCTCGAGGCCTTGGCTTCTGGCTGCATCATCACTCCCTTCTCTGCCTCCTCCCCGTCATGCGTTTGCCCCCTTCTCACCTCCTCTGAGGATTCCCATCACTGGATTTGGGCACCAGGTAGCTCAGTGGTAAAGAATCTGCCTGCCAACGCAGGAGACACAGGAGACACGAATTTGATCTATGGTTCAGGAAAATCCTCTGGAGAAGGGAATGGCAATCCACTTCAGTACTCTTGCCTGGAGAATCCCATGGACAGAGGGGCCTGGCGGGCTACAGTCCACAGGGTCACAAAGAGTCAGGCATGACTGAGTGCGCACGCACGCAGCACGCTGGATAATCCAGGATGGTCATCTCCAGAGCCTTAACTTTGATTCCATCTGTAACAACCACTTTTCAAATAAGCTCACATTCTCAGGTTCTGGGTGGATATGGATCTGGGGGGACACCACTCACCCAGACACACAGCCTTGGAAGGAAACCCCAAATGCTGTGGAAGAGCAGGCTTTAGCTCTGAGGAACGCAGGGCTGAGTCAAGAGCAGTGGAAGCATCAGACCTTCCCCCTCTCAGCTGCATTCCAAGAAGGCTAGGCTCCTCTGCGGACTATTTCAGAAGGCACATCCTGTCTCCCCCTTCCCCTCCCCCAAAAAGGACAAAGCCCACCAGACAGAGCACAGCCTGCTTTACTTATGTTGTTCCGTTTTTAAAAAAAAAAAATTTCTGGCTGTGCCACGCAGGATCTTAGTTTCCCATCCAGGGATCAAACCCGCACCCCCTGCAGTGTGGAAGGGCAGAGGCTTAACCACAAGACCACCAGGGAGGTTCCTACCTTATTCCTTTAACGCACGTTTAATAGAGATGCATGGTGAAGAGCTGTGTTTTGCTAAGTCTAGAAAGCTCATCCAATAAGTCGGAAATCTATTGCACGTGACAAAGCAGTCCGTCGTCGTGTGCTTGGCGGCAGTTTCCCTTCTGAGCGCTCTCTGAAATCATGGCACAACTCAGATTCAGTGATGCACAGTAACTTGGCTTTTTGTCAGCTTTACAAAGTGCCGGCTGCTTTGATCAGCTATTCACTGTGTGGGGCTGGGGGCAAGAAGAGTGGCGGCCACACAGCACAGATGGGGAGGGCGGGTCAAACCTGCCAGCCCTTCACTTGGGGGCCTGGAGCAGAGCCCCTGACCCTTCATCCCCGCATTTCCTTCTCTTCTTTTAAGTGGTGACTCACACCACACCATTTACTCCTTTAAAGCTGAGTGACTTTTAAGTACATCCGTAGTGCTATGCAACCATCAACCACCATCCAATTCCAGAAAATCCCCATCAACCCAAAATAAACCACCTACTCATTACCAACTGCACCCTTCCCTTCCCCCAGCCCTGGCTGTCTCTGGTTCCTGCCTCTCTAGATTTCATGGTCTGGACATTTCCTATAATCATATACTCCGCAGCCTTTTCTTTCTGTTTTTCCTGCTTACATAGTGTTTTCCAGGCTCCTTCATGCTGCAGCACACATCGCAACTTCATAGCTTTTGGGGGGTGGGGGTGGTGAATAATATTCCATTGTGCGGAACCGCCACATTTGTTTATCCGTCCATCATCATTTGATGGATATTTAGGCAGCTTCCACTTCTGGGCCATTATGAATAATGCTGGAATGGACACTCTTGTGCACGTTTTTGTGTGGACACTGGTTTTCCACTTAGGTTCTTTTTACATTGGGAGTAGCTATGGCACCCCTGGGTAGGGAGACCAGAAGAATTCACTGAGTTGGATCTGTACACCCTTAAATTAGCGCCAGGAGCACAGTGACTGGATGGCAAGCCTGGCAGGGGTGCAGGAACTTGTATCGTCTGGCCTGTTTCCTGCCAACACTTGCTTCTCCACCGGGCCCACGTGGTGGGGGTGGGGGTGGGGCTGATAGGTTGACCCTCCGCCCAAGACCCAGGCCAGCCAATCAGCACTCACCTCTGCTTGGCCCGGCTCCCAAAGGAGATGACAAGACCCAGGTGAGACAATCCAGGACCTTCCCTGAAACCTTAGGAAAGGCCTCCTCTTCTGGGCAAGGGTGAGGAAGCATGAGAGGTCAGCCTTGTGAGAGTCTGTGTCCAGAGCCACTGGAACCAGCCATGCCTGAAACCAGCTCTCTAATTTTCCCTGGGCTTCAGCTAGGCTTCTCTGAGGAGCCTGAAACTGTTCCTCTCTCACACAGACCAACAGGGCCAAGGAGCTAAACTTGCTCTGATGAAAGAGGAGGGGGAGACGAGGCTCAGCCTGAGTGCCTCCAAGCACGTCCGACAGACAATCCCAGCAGCCAGAATGTCTTCTCTTCAAATACCAAGAGGTGAACACAAGTCTTCTGAACCAGAACTGATCTCTCTTGTAATTCCTTCTCTGGAGACTGTGGTTCAGGGACGTCGGCTCCTCTAGGGCAAGGGAGGGGCTGGGGTGCTCCTGGGGGCACAGCCTGGACAGGCTGGGCAGAGGGTCCAGCTCTAGGTCCAAGAGTTGCCCTTGGGAGGTTGATCAGGGTGGGGCCCAGGGACTCCAGCAGCCCTGCACCCTGACCCCCACAGCCACTCTGCCTGCCCAACACCCTGCATGCTTGGTCCCTGCCCCGATGACCTCTCACCTTTGACTGTTGTCCCCTCACCCTCCACCTGGAGCCAGCTGCAGGCAGAATTGTGTTCCTCCAACATGCAGACACTGCGGTCCTAACCCCAGCACCTCAATATGTGACTGTATTGAGTCAGGGTCTTAGAGGTAATTAAGGTAAAGTGAGGCCACTGAATGGGGCTCATCCCATAGGACTGGTATTCTTATAGGAAGAGTAGATGAGGACTCCAACACAAACAGGGAGGACCATGTGGGGACATGGCCAGCTACACACCAAGGAGCGAGGCCTCAGAGAGAACCAGCCCTGCAGCACCTCGACCTTGGACTTCCAGCCTACATGAGAAAATAAATGTCTGTGATGCTTGTTACAGCATCTCTAATAAACCAATACAGCATCTACATGCCAGCAAAACATCCCAAATGTGGCAACACTGCACACCTCCCACCCATCCTGACCGTCTCCCAAGGGTGCGCCTCAGAGTCTTCCCACAGCCACCCCAGACCACGCAAAGGCTTCTCCACCCACAGGCTGGCCCCTGATCTAGGAAGACAAAGAGACCCAGCTGTAACATCTGGGACTTCCTATGTGTCTCTCTCTCCTTCTCACCTCCCTCTCCCTCTCTCCACCCCACTGAGATTGTGTTTTGCAGTGAGTGTGTGGGGGTCCAAGGAAGCCCATGGCCTTTTCTAAGGCAGCCTTGGAAATCACCACATGAATCCTTCAGGCTCACCTGTTGATGGAGGAGGACATGAGGCTTACCCAGGTTCAAGAGGGAGGGGTGTGATCCCCTTGGGAACACAGCTCAGAGTGCAAGGACAAGTTTTAAACTACCCCTCCTCTCTCGGCACTTCAGCCCCATGCCTGGACCTCTGATGCACAGCGGCTGCCCCAGGGCCTTTGCACAGGCTGGCCCCCCACCAGACTGCTCTTTCCTCAGGCCTCTGAGAAGCTGACGCCCCATCTAATGTTGCCTTCGCTCCTGATTCCCCAACTCCACCCATCCCACCACCTGACAAGCTGCACAGAGGTTTCCTGTGGCTGCAGTATCTGTGACCACAAACCTAGTGGTGCAAAGCAAGTATTCACTCTCTCACAGTCTGGAGGCTGGAGGGTCTGGAGACAGTTTTGTGGAGATGAAAGCAAGGTGAGAGCAGGGCTGGCTCCTTCGAGGTCTCCCGGGGAGGCTCTGCCCTCACCGTGTCCAGCCTCTAAAAGCACCTGCATCCCCTTGGCTCCAGGCTGCATCCTTCCAACCACCGCTTTCATCATCACGTGGACTTGTCCCCTGACTCTGAGCCTCCCACCTCCCTCTTTTTCCTTTTTAACATTTATTTATTCGGCTGCACCGGATCTTAGATGTAGCACACAGGATCTAGTTCCCTGACTAGGGATGGAACCAGGGCCTCCTGCATTGAGAGACTGGAGTCTTAGCCACTGGACCACCAGTCCCCAGCCTCCCTCTAATAAGGACCCACTGTGAACACCCCCATCTCAAGATCTGTAACCTAATCACATCTACGAGGCCCCCTTTGCTACATAAGGGAACATCCATGGGTTCCAGGGATGGGGCCTGGGTGTCTCTGGGAACCACTGTTCCACTCTGCACCCTTGATTCATCCACACCACGCCCCCAGGGCCCCTTGAGTGTCATCTCCACAAGGCAAGAGGTCAGGCATGTGGCCCGGGCCCCATCGCTCTGCTAGAGTGAAGGTCTCAGGCCTGGTCTAAGGGCCCCCACCTCCCCTCGGGGCCCAGCTCAGAGAAGGGATGTCCTTGAGCAAGTCGACACTTCATATCCAACACACACATTTACCCAGCTCTTCCCACTGACCTTCAGTTACACAAGCAAACTAGGAACAGCTGTTCCTGGTAAGAATGTAAAACTGTGCTGAGATGCTGAAGGCCTTGGTCCCCTCTGTGCCCTGGTACCCGTTGGTCCATGCCCTGTCCCCTGAGCAGACCCAGTAACTTGGAGGAAGATCCCCCCAAGAACCTGGCCAGGCAGAGGGATTAGGAAGGGCAGCAGGAATGAGGACCAGTGTCTGTGGACAGTGTAGGTCATGTCCAAGGGCCAGAAGCATCTCCCCACAGTTAGTCATGAACTCAGAGTTACCGGGGATGGACATCCTGAAGCCTGAGGGCTTTAGAACCAAGAGCCGCAGTGCAGGCGGCAGGAGGGAGCGTCACACCTGGACGTTGTCTGAGCTCTCAGGGATGCAGGTGGAGCCTGGGTTGTCCCCTCGCCTGAGGTCATCACCCTTTGCTTTCACACACTTCCTCCAGATTTTTTCCTCTGCTTTTACACATGTGCACACACAGGGCCAGGAAAGCTGTAGCGCACGTCCTTCCAGCTTAGCCAGCCCGGCCTACAGAGAAACTAATAGCTAAACCCACAGCCCCAGTGCTGTCTCTCAGTGGAGGATGTAGGTTGTGTGTCCATCCCTGAAACAAGCAGATGGCCAGGGGAATGGAAGTCAGCAACCGACCCAACCTGGGCTGGGGTGGGGTCAACATCACTAAACCCCCTGGGCTGACAGATTCAGAGGGGGATTTTTCTAAGGGAGATGCTGAAGTCAGAGAAAAGAAGAATGGTTGGCAGGGAAGGCTGGATCAAGGAGCTCAGAAGAGATAATGTGTGTTTGTATATGGTACAACTGGTAAATGTAAATATACAGTTGTTTTGGGAAGGCTTACCACTCCCTGCTGTTTTTTTTAAAAGATCATTGCTGTTGTTATTCAGTAGCTAAGTCAGGTACAACAATTTGTGACCTGTGGATTGCAGCACACCAGGCTTTCCTGTCCTTCACTATCTCCAGGAGTCTGCTCAAACTCATGTCCATTGAGTCAGTGATGCCATCCAACATCTCATCCTCTGTCGTCCCCTTCTCCTCCTGTCCTCAACCTTTCCCAGCCATCAGGGTGTTTTACAATGAGTCAGCGCTTTGAATCAGGGTTAATTTCCTTTAGGATTGATTGGTTTATCTTGCAGTCCAAGGGACTCACATGAGTCTTCTCCAACATCACAGTTCGAAAGCATCAATTCTTTGGAGCTCAGCTTTCTTTATGGTCCCACTCTCACATCCATACATGACTACTGGAAAAACCATTATCATAATTTGTTTTTTTTTTTACTCAACAACATATGAAGTTGGTACACCTGGATCTAGTCCAGTCTTTCTCACTCAGTGCAGAGCTCCATCTCTGGGGTACTTTCCAGTGTGGTCAACCCAGGGCAGCCACCACCTTACACAGCACCTGTGGGTCTTACAAAAGGCGCCCCTTTCTGCAGTGAGACATAGCCCCACTCCTGCCCTCACCTTCATCCTTGACCATAGCCAGCCAGCATCACCACACACATTTAGTTGATTTCTGGTTTTTTTCTTTTGTTATATTACATCTTGCATCAGCCTTCTTGTGCAAAGATGTTTTTCTAGGGCAGAAACCAAGAATGCTGGGCCATAGAAAATGTACTTTTAAATTTTAATAGCTGCTCCCTGATGGCCTCCCAGCGAGGCTGCACCAACTGGCACCCCTTCCAGGAGCACTGAAGTCCCCCCTTCCCTCCTTGGCACATAATGATAGATGACTTTCTCAACGTTGCCCATCTGATGGGTGAAAGTGGCCTCTCATCATTGCTTGGATTCAGGCCACATTCAACTGCCAGAATTCACTGGCAGGCTTGAAGAGAAAGCAGCAGCCGTGGTGAGCCACACAGCCCCACCACGAAGTGACACGCTCCCCCGACGTGTCCTGCACTATTCCCCAGCCACCATCTGGACCTATGTGGGGAGAACCATGTCTGCCTTCAGGCTCTGCTTACGCTTGTGACCCTAAGCCACTGCCACAAGCCCTCGCTCTTCACCATTCTCAGTGCCTCCTAGAGCCATTCAGTCAGCATCCCTCTCAAAGTTCTCCAATGCAGGAAGAACTCTGTTACACCATGGGGTTGACTGCTCTAGCATCTCTTTGGTGCCCCTTGATCCAGCCCTTCCTGCTACCCACCCTCCTCTACTGTGATGTCAGCATCTCAAGTTTCCTTTAGATGGCAATTTCCCCTTCCTCCCCACCACCAGGGCAGGCGGTTCTACTCACTTCCATCCCCTGACCACAAGGTTGGTTCAGGGCTGGGCACATGGTCCACAGCATCCAATGAGAGATGGCCTCAGAACTGTGGCTTAAGAGTCAGTCTGCTGGGTTTGCTAAACTGCCTTTGCTGCCATTTGGAGAAATGTTGCCTGAGGATGAAGCCAACACAGAGATGGAAAAAGAAACCGTATTCTGATCACGTCTTTGTGCAACTTGATCCAGCCCTGCCTGACGTCAGTGTGCTCCGAAATGCCCCAGTTTACTGAGCCTATAGATTTCCTTTCCCTGACCAGAGCCAGTGTGAGCTAGGTTTTTGCCACTAGCGCTTGAGCAAAGTTGGGGGGTATGCCTGTGAATGGTCAGGGAAGGGTCCTTGCTGAATCTGATCTCAGCAGAACAATATAATGGTCTTCTGAGCAGGTGCAGAGTCTCCATGCTCCAGAACAGGCCACTGAGGCTCTGAGAGTAAGGGTGAGGGTTGGCGGGGAGTAGGATAAGCAAGACCTTCCCAGAGGGGAGCCAGTAGGGAGGGGACTCTGCCCTGAAACCCAGACCACACTTCAGTGGAGGGGCCACCGCTTCCCTCAGACTGGGGGACGTGGGTTCAGAAGTGCCTGGGCCTCTAGAACTGGACCACAATCGACAGCAGGAGCTGAGAGTGGGGGTGGGGCGTGGGAGGGGAGAGGTTGTAGGAATTGTAACTGAGGTGTAGGGATATTTACATTGGAACCTTGGCCCCCACATGCCCTGGGGATCCTTTGATCCTTTGGCTCTGTGACCTCCCACAAGTTAGTTTATTCCTCTGAGGCCTCAGTTTCCTCATTTGAAAAATGGAATGATAGTTTCTATCTCGAAAGATGTTGTGAGAAGTAAACGGGTATATACGGTAGGCGATTAACTAGTGCACGGCACACACTAACCTCTCAGCAGACTTCAGCTACTAACATTGCCCTCCCCACATCCTCAATAAGCGCAACCCCGGGTCTTCGCTGACCCCCAGTAGCTCCCAGACCCCACCAGAGTCGGTCCCACCGCCCCAGCTCTCATCCCAGCCCCTCCCAAGATCCCCCCGCCCTAGCTTCACCGCAACCCGGCTCCTCCCCCTCGCCCACCCCCCGACCCCCTCTCGGTGCCCACCCCTACGCCGACCCCTCCCATTCTCGCACCTTGCCCCTCACCCGACCCCCACCGCTCAAGCCCACCCAGCCCCCACCTCCTTTCTACCACGGTGCAAAGGCTCCCCCAAGCGTTCGCCGGGCGCTGTGCGGCTGCCGCTCCGGGTCCCCACCAGTGACCGCGAATCCGTGCTCAGCTCGAGGTCCGCGTTCGCGCAGTCTGAAGGGAGAGGACGGGTCCGTCCCCCGGCGGGCGGCCCCGAGCTCCGGACTCTGTGCTCCCGCCAGCAGGCCTCCGCTTCCCCCGGGGCCGTCTGGGGACACTTGAGAAGTGCCTTCCTTCGGGCCGCTACAGCCAAGGTGCCCGTGTGGATTCGCCGGGCGGGGGCGTGTGCGGAATCTGAGCATCCTCTCGGGGGCGCGGGACTCTGGCTGGAGCGGGACGCGGACCCTTTAAGGAGGGGCGGGGCGAGCGCCGCCGGCGGTCATTAGCATATATTAGCATGTCCCGCCCCGCCGCTGGGAGGCGGCGCTGGGCTCAGTCGGGCTGGGAGCCGGGCGCGGGCGCGGGGCGCACGGGCGCGGGGGAACTGCCACCGCTGCGCCGCCCGCCCTTTGAGCGCGATGCGGCGCCGCGCCGCCCGGGGACCCGGCCCGCCGTTCCCCCGGGCCGGGGTCCCGCCGCTGCCGCTGCTGCTGCTCGCGCTGGCCGCTCGTGGGGGCTACGCGGCGCCCGCGCCCCACGCGGAGGACCTCAGCCTGGGAGTGGTGAGTGTGCGGCCGGGAGGCGGGCTCCCGCGGCCCGGGGAGACCCCATCAGGGCGCCTGCGGGAACCCGGACGCCCTGGACCCATTTCCTGGGCAGGAAAGCTGAGGCTGGGTCGTAGGCTGAGTGTCTGACGCGCGCCCACCCGGATCTGGGAGAGGCGCGCTGGGTCCCTCCTGGGCTGCGTGCGCCGGGAGCCCGCCGCAGTCGCAGGAACCCTCGGAGGTTGGCGGCTTACCTGGCCGAAGCCCTGTCCCCGACTACGTGCAGCCCCAAAGAGGCCCCTGAGGCGGATGGGACAGCAGTCGCAGCCGCCCAGAGCTGGGCATCCCGCGTGCGTTCCCAGTGGGAGTGGCGGGGGTGGGAGGTGCGCACCCACAACAGAGAAAAGGACGGAGCTGCGGAGTGTGGGCGCCCCGGAAAGCTGGTGGTTTCGAGTTTGCTTCGTTGAGGATGTTGAGGAACAAGGGAACCGACCCCCAACCCTCCACTAAGCATGGACCTTGGCCCTATTTCCTGTTCCCTTCCACCCCCAGGACGGCCAGCCTTGCCTTGCCACCCTTGTCCTCGTCCTGAACCTGATGAGGTGTCCCACACAATTCGCAGGCTCGGATGTAGCCCCACCACCTTATCCTGCGCTTCCCCCCGCCCAGTATCAGCTGTGTCCCACTGGCTTGGAAACCATACCGAGGGGCTGCGCAGTGGCCTCTTCCCACGTCCCCTCCCCCGTTCAGTCCGCCAGGCTTGGAGCCTCCTCCTTGGGACTTGGAAGATTTAGATCACACTTTATGAGTCTCCACCCCCAGGCCCGGGGAGGCCAGGTGTGGGCACATGGGGGCTGATGGATTAAGCAGATTCCTTCTGAGGCTTCCACCCTGCAGTTGCCCTCACTTGGGCTCCCTGCCTCTGCACCTGGCCCTCAGTAGTCTCCTAGAAGGGTGCTGGCAGGGCTCCGCTCCCAGGCTATTAGCATTCTCGAGCTCCAGGTGGATTTCAGGCCAGTGCAAGCATTTGGGGGGCATCCACAGCCCCGTGGTTGGCAGGACTTGGCCACAGGTTCTGGGTGAGGAACCGTCTCTGGCCGCCCCCACCCAGCTGCCCTGGTCCCCCTGCAGTCATCTGGGAGGGCACAGCCACAGTCCGTGCTGGCTGCACTCGAGGGACCCCCAGAGCCGCTTCCTCCCAGCCAAACTGCTCTGAAATTCGGGTGCCTTTACCCATCTCTGGGGCTTGGGGTGTCCTGAATCCCCTCTTGGGGTGCAGGCTCTGAGGGCATCAAATCTCTAGGTCTGGGCTGGGTGGCAGTAGAACCAGGCTCTTCAGGCCCCCACCATCAGGACATGGAGCTCCTGGCCCAGTCAAGTTCATTCATCAGACCCAGTGCTGTTGTGAAGCTTCTCGATGCCCACCCGAAGGGAGCGGGTCAGGTACATTCCTCCCGGTTTGCACCTCCATGCCTCCTCCTCTGTCTGCCCCTCTGGCTTCCCCAACACCAGGGGGTCCCCCGGCCCCACACCCTGTGGGAGGCACTAGGCAGGGGATGTGGCCCCTTAGTCTGGAGCCCCAGAGACTGCAGGGCCTTGGCGTCTGACCCAGCCGATAAAGAGCAGAGGTTGCTGCCCCTGCCAGGAGAGACCCCCACCAGGGGAAGGCCAGGTCTCTTCCAGGCTGGTGTGGGAGAAACCTTCCTGCATTCTGCCCCCAATTTGTGGGCAGAGGGCGGTCTCTGGTGGTCTTCCAGGGAATGACACCTCAGTGCATCAGACCCAGAGGTGCAGGAAGACCAGCAGGGATTTGCAAGGAGGAGGGGGGACCTCCTTTCTACCCACCCTCTGCAGACCGCCCCCAGGGGCCCACTGACTCTGTATATTCAGGTCTAGGGCTGCCAGTGAAGAGAAGGGCCCCTTTGTAAGTGTGACCCAGCTTCTGCCAGACAGAGCCGTGCCCAGCGGGTCTCTCAAGCGCTGGCTGCCCCCGGGAGGGGCTCCCTGGCCCAGCCGCCGCTGGAGCATCAGAGGAAAACAAAGCACCGGATTGAGGCCCGCTGCGCCGGCCCAACAGCAGGCTTTCAGGCCGCGGTGGAGCGGGACAAAAGAGCCCCATGCCCTCCTGGGGTTGTCGGCTGAGCCGCAAGTCCTTCTGGGCCCGTTTTCATTATTTTGTTTCTGAGTAAGTAATATCCACGGCAGAATGTTCAGGCCATACAGAAGGGTCCGCAGGGGCGATTGTCTCCCTCCTTTCCTAAGGATTCTTCCAGAGGTTGTCTGGGCATATAAAAGGGCATGGGGCCTCAGCCCCTTATTTCTATGGATGACAACCTGCTGTCCACTGCTGTGTGCCCTGCTGTTTTCACTTCCCAGTCTGTCTTGGGGAACAGTCGGTATTGGAACATCTTTATCTGCCTGGTTCTTTCTGTCCACCCATCGCATTTCACTGCAAGGATGTGACTGACATCCGTTAGCCAGACCCCGGCCCGGACGTGCAGGCTGTTCCTAATATTTCACTGTAGTCAGGAGCGGCCGGAACGCCCAGTCACTGCAGCGTGAGTATGTGAGGGGCTCAGCCCTGCGGGAGCCTGGTGACAGGCATGCACGGAACATGTCGTGAGCTGACAGATTTGCCGGCCAGTCCTCCAAAGTTTGGGCTTCCCTGGTGGCTCAGTGGTAAAGAATCCGGCTGCCAATGCAGGCAATGCAGTTTTGATCCCTGGGTTGGGAAGATCCCCCGAAGAAGGAAATGACAACCCACTCCAGTATCCTTGCCTGGAAAATCTCATGGACAAAGGAGGAGCCTGGCAGGCTACAGTCCATGGGGTTGCAGAGTCAGACATGACTTAGCAACTGAGCACACACCTCTAAAGTTTGTTCTCAGGTTTCTATCCCAGCAACAAAGTCTTTGAGCTCTTGTGCCTCCTACCATGCGTGTTAGCAGTTCTTTTGGTTCTCTATGGTTTGTGGCTGAGAACGTGTGAGGGTGGCCGAGAATCACCAGGGCCCTCCCTCGGTGGCCCAGAGGGCTGGGTAGGGGCTGGAACACCTGTGAGCACCTGTACCCCTGCAGGGGTGGGGAGGGGGTGACAGGGGTGGCCATCACCCTGGCCTCAGCCAGTGGCCTCTAGGTCCCTGCTTCTCAGTACCAGCACCCAGGCAAGCCTGTGGGCGCTTGGTGTGCTCAAAATCCGCGTCAGACCTGGTTTGGAGCCAGGAATATTCCTCTTGGTGCAGTCAGGGAACCCAACCCAAGGGAACAGGGGCAGTCTCCCTGAGCGGCAGGGGGAGAGCCTCAGCTCCCAGGTCTCCCGCCCACCCCTCCAGAGCTTGAATTTAAGTGTGAAGGTCTTGGGACCCAGCTGGTCCCCTCCCCATTCCCACCCTGCAGGCATGTTGTCAACAACTGAGTTCATTTCCCGGACACTTATTGCCCTGGGCATCTGAATGACTGAGAAGTCTTTGTGGCACTTTCGTAGGGGCCCATGTGGTGTGGGCACAACCACGCTGGACGCCTGTGGTCTGAGCCCTGGGAGTGTGGACTCTGACTACACAGACCGGTGACCAGCCTGGCCGCTGAGGAAGTGTCATTGCTCTTTCAAGAGCTCTGGAACCAGCCTCTGGGCGAGGGTCCCAGGCTGCTGCCTACCAGTCTCGGGGGAATCTGTGCTGTGCCTCAGTCTCCTTATCTGTAAAATGGGGCCATGAGAACAGACCAGTTGAGATATTACCTGACTGATGCCCCTGAATCACTCATCACAGAGTCTTGTGGGAAGTAAGCTGCCTTCACACACTGAGGGAGAGTGTGGAAACGGGGAAGGCTGGGGAGCAGTTAGGGGCTCACCCGGGTGCTCGCCAATGCGGTGCCTTCCTGAGGGTTTCCGAGGGTGCTCTGAGCACACCACATGGTTTTTGCTTCTTGGTTAACGGTGGCTCAGAGCTTCAGGTGAGACACTCCAGGTGCAGAGTCTGTGCTGTGCACGTGAAGGGTGACAGACGCGTGTGTCACACACTAGCTCACAGCCCTCTGGGTCCCTTCCAAACACCATCCTGCTCTCAGGAGGGAAGGACAGTCATCTGGGCAGGATGCCAACCCCATTTCCCCTCCTTACCTGGCCCACTCGTCCACTTCTCCACCCTCTCTTCTCTCTGTACCCCAGTCCCACCAGCTCCTTTCTGTTTCCTGAAATTCCCACACTGGTTCCAACCACAGGGCCTTTGCACTGGCTGTTCCTACTGCCATGAATTTTTATCTTGGCTCATCACCTAGCCAGCTTCTCATCTTTCAGGGCTCTGCCCAACGCCACCCCACCAATCAGCCATTTAAGGAGCCCCTCCACGCTGTCTCACTTCTATCAGCACAGGGTTCCTGGAAATAGGCCCTGAAGCTAGAGAGCCTGGGTCCCCATCCCAGCTCTGTCCTGTGCTGTGTGACTGTGGGCAAGTGTCCTGACCTCTCTGCCCCTCAGTTTCCTCATCTGTAAAATGGGCATAATAATAGCCCCTACCTATAAAATCATTGCAGCAGTTCTTTATTGAGCACCTGCTGTGTGCCAAACGTGAATTGAACCCCACAGACTGCACACCCCTGTCCTCACAGTTTCCCCCTATAGCTGCTGTGAACATAACTCAATCATCATTGGCCATTAGGATCACTTATCATAGTTATCACCGTGACACCTGTTTTTCACATGGTTAGTGCTGGTCTTTCCTACGAGACTGTCCCTCCTGGATGGACAGCAGGGTGGGATCTCCCCAGGTCTTTGCCATGCCCCCAGCACCTGGCACAGGGAGCCCTCAATGAGGGTGTCCAATGGATGGATGGACTGTCTGAGGGGGGGCCTGGGAGCATCCCCCTGGGGAAGATGCTGGGATGAGGGATCATCCCAACCACAAGCAGCCCCCGGAGGAATTCCCACCCTGCTGGGGGCCCCCAGGTCCTTTCTCTCTGGGTCTTTATTGGCTGGACATCCAAGGGAGTCACACACAGACTCGAGCCAGAGCCATACCATGTGACCGCAGGCCACTTCTGCAGCTGCACCTAGGCGGGCGGTGTGTGGGTGGCAGATGAGTGGGTGAAGGTCAGAGGTGGCAGCACTCAGTGGGTGCTGAGGGTCTGTTATTATTTGGGTCTGGGGGCGGGTGCCCACCCGCCTCCATTGTCCCTGATGCTGTGGTGGTGTCTGCACTGCCCTGGCCTGTTTCCTCGTCAGTGCCCTGGGACCAATGACAGCCACTCTGCATACCCCAACGAGGCCAGCGGAGTCCAGTCAGTGATGGAGCACAAAGTGGGTGGCGGACAGTTCAGCCGTCTGTCCCCACGGTCCCCACTGGCCCCAGGCCCCTCACAGCCCATCAGACGGGTGTCCTGGGGTCAGCTTACTTCACTCCTGTCCCACTGCCGTCACGCAGGGCAAACCCTTCTGCGCCTCCATTTCCCCACCTGAAAATGGGGCAACAGTGGCCAGGCCAGGGCTGGGGGAGGACCTAAGGAGGCACTGCACACAGTAAGTGCCTCTTGTTTACTGGCACCATCCACATGCATTACAGCAAGGCCTTCCCTCACCCTCCAGTCCAGCCACGTGGCAGGTTGGTTTACCGAGTCCCCTGGGAGCTGGCGCTAGGGCCGTGGGTTGAAGGCTGACCCGCTGGGCGGAGGGACTGCTCAGGACATGAGGCTCGAACACGAGGCCTCTTTGTGGGGGCCATGGCCCACTTGCCTGTGACTCTGATGAGGTCAGGAGGGAGTTTTGTGGTGTGTGCGTGAAACATGGTTAGCACTGTGAACAGATACACATTGTGTCAACCAGTGATAAACAATACAGAAAAAAATAAAACCAAGCAGGCGGGGGCTGGGGGGGTTGGGAAAGCCATGGGAAGGGTGATAGGTGACTTCGTCTGGTTTGTGGGAGGGGCCAACACCCCACCCCCTGCCAGTGCCTTGAGTAGAGCACCGACATCTCTGGGCCTCAGTTTCCCCATCTGCAGTAATGGCTCAGCTCACGGGGGTCCTGGCAGGGAGGAGAAAGAGAGCACGTCCTTGGCTGTTAGGGATTACCCATGATGAGGCGGCCCCTGCAAGTTTGGGGCTCCCCCTCCCACCCCTCCCCCACTTCTCTTGGCCTTCTGGAAAGTTCACCCTCTGCCCACACAGCCTGGTTGCCCTGGAGACACAGTCGCCGTGGTGACAGAGGGAGGACCAGTGGGTGAGCACAGGAAGGGGCCGGCCCAGGCGACCTACGGGCTCTGTAGGTATTAGAGGACAAGGGGCGGGACTGGAGACAGCTGGCTGGATAGGAGGTCTGGGCCCCCAGCCCAGGGGCTGATGTTCCAGGGGCACTACCGTGGAAGGGGGCAGGAAGAGGGGCTGCAGTGGCTCCAGGGGAGGCCTAGGCAGGGTGTTTGGCAGCCTTTGCCCTGTGCAGGGACCTCAGCTCTGAGGTTGAGTTCTCAGCCTGGTTCCCCTCTGATGTTCCAGCCTGTACTAACTACCAGGAAAAAAAATTACACCCTGGCCATTCGGGAATTTTTGTCTCCCCAGAAGATCGGGATGAGCTGGCAAGTTGAGAGGGAGAGAGACAGAGAAAGGAGTTTTTAGACATCCCCTCCCTCCCTGGGCTCCAGAGCTGTTCCTTTCCAGCAGCAATGGGGGCTTCTTGTGTGGACACGTGTTTCCACTGAACAGGGGAGAACAGGATGGCTCAGGGCTGAGCTGGGGTCCCCATGGGCTCTTCAGGACCAGCAGCCTCCCCCTAAACCCACCAGAGATTTGTCCTGTTGTTAGACATCTCCTGAGGATTTCGCCCCCAGTGCCCCCCACCCCTCCAATGGCCCCCACCGCCCGCCAACCCCCTTGAGCTGAGCGTTGTTCCCAGCCCCTATTCCAGCTAGTCCAGGAATTAATGCAGAAGCCCACCAGCTCTGTGGGGGCCAAGGGGAGGAGGTGAGGTGAGGGTGTGAAGAGAGGGGACAGGCTTTGTGATGGGGGAGTGGCTGCACTGGGGGCAGGTGGGACAGCTGAGCCCAAGCCTGTGGGAGGGGTGGGGCCCCTCCCCCACCCTCCCTCCCACCAGCCCCCCAGCCCCCCAGATCCCATCAGCATGCTCTCATGCTCTTGCAGCCAGCAGGGGCCACAAACGGCAGTGCTCCGGAGCCTGGGCAGGTACCAGCAGCTGCTGATCATGGCCCAAATAGTGCCTGTCCCAGGGCAGCACATGCCCCAGTCCTGCCCTTGATCTGCAAGTGGGCACAGAGACCAGCCACTTGGACCTGCAGCTAAAATCTCCTGCTCTGCAATGTTCGCAAACAATTCCAAACCACTTGAAGAACTCTTGAGGCCTGAAGTCTGAAAATGTGCATGGCCTCCCAGCAAGGCTGGCAAGACCAGAGGAAGCCACTCCTCTGTAACCCCCGTGGAGCTCTGGGAGGGCTGGGAGCGGGGGCTGCTTGGGTCAGACACCCAGCTGTTATCCCAACCTATAGTGTGACAGTTGGGAGGAGGGTGGTCCTCCCAGGGTGTCTCAGCCTCAGCCTGCCCAAAGCAACTGGCCTGGGTGGGGAAAGGCTCTCACTTGAGTAGCTCATTACCTGGTAGGGGAAATGGGGCCAGCATCCTCACCTAGCATCATGTGCTATCTAAGGAAACTCTGGAGGACTTCCTGGAGGAGGCAGCCTCGTGGTGCTGAACAGCCCCCAGCTCTTTAGCTCAGGCCTGCAGTGTTAACAAAGAGCTGCAAAATGTGTGTGTGTTTTCTGACTTTCAGAAGGAAAATGGCAGAATCAAGATTTTAAAATATCTTTAAAAATTGTCCCCAAAAATGTGTAGCCACAAATACACATCTGTCTTTTTTTTATAATTTTTATTGGAGTATAGTTGATTTGGGCTTCCCAGATGGTACTAGTGGTAAAGAACCTGCCTGCCAATACAGGAGATGTGAGAGAGGCAGGTTTGATCCCTGGGTTGGGAAGATCTTCCGGAGGAGGGCATGGCAGCCCACTCCAGTATTCTTGCCTAGACAATCCCATAGACGGAGGAGCCTGGCGGGCTACAGTCCATAGGGTCGCACAGAGTTGGACACAGCTGAAGCAACTTAGCATGCACACATGCCCGTAGTTGACTTACAGTGTTGTGTTAGTTTCCGTTGTATAGCTATGTGAATAAAAATTCACATCTGAAACATGAAATGCTCTCTTGGGCGTTTCCAGGGCCCAGTGATTAGCCCTTAGACTCACTCAGTAAACCTTGTTGATAACTGATGGGATACATTTTTAAATAATTGTATTATTTATGTATTTACTTTTGGCTGTACTGGGTCTTCGTTGCTGTGCGAGCTTTCCTCCGGGAGCGCTGAGTGGGGGCTTCTCTCTGGTTGCCGTGCCCGGGCTTCTCACTGCGGTGCCGCCTCTTGTTGCAGAGCCGGGGCTCTGGAGTGCGTGGGCTTCGGTACTTATGCCATGTGGGCTCAGTAGTAGTGGCACACAGGCTTCATTGCTCCACAGCATGTGGGATCCTCCCAGATCAGGGATCAAACCCGAGTCTGCTGCGTTGGCAGGCAGACTCTTTACCACTGAGCTACCAGGAAAGCCCCTGAGCTGCATTTTAATGTGTTTGAAGTGATGTAAAGGGAGGTCCTCCCAAAAGAAGGGTGCTCAGGGGTGCGGAGGCGCCAGCACCGCAGAGGGCAGAGCCCAGAGTGGAGATTGAGCCTTTCTGCCTGCTCATCTGAGCACAGGATGTCACTCGGGTGTGTCCACTGGGAGCACCCTGTGGTTGCTGTTCACTGTCCTGCCCGACAGCCTAATAGGGGCTCCCAGACCTGAGAGGGGTCTCCTGTGTCCCCCAGTTGGGCGCATTCTGGGAGGCCCCCAGAAGTTAGGGAGGAAGTCAAGGAACAGAGAGAACCCCAGCAAGGATTCAGTGTTTCCTAGAAAGCAAGGGTGGGGAGTGAGGGGGGAATCCGGCTGGTTCCCTGCAGGTGTATGCAAATTATATGCAAATCGTTGAGGACACTCCTGATCAGTTGAGGCTCCTAGGCATTCCCAGAGGATGGACCCCCTCCCACTAAGCACCTGCCAGGCCCCTGGAGGTAGTGGGCATAAGGAGTCAATAGGCAGGAGCTATATACTCACCAGCTTCCTGGAGGCCCTATAAGTGGTGTAAATGAATAGAGCAGAAAAAGGAAAAGGAGACCTGAGAGTCAGTACCTCTCTTGAAGCCTGATCTGGACGGGAGTGGAGCTCAGAGAATCGCCAGAACCCTGCCTTCCAGCCACCCATGGGTCTTCCCCAGACCGGCTGGTGAGCCTGCCCCCTGGCACTGCGTCCACGTCTGAGTGCTTTTCACAGGGTTGTCACCCAGCTTAGGAAGTGGGCGCCTGCACCATTTGCCTTGGAAGAAACAGCAGCCCCCCAGGGGGTCCCCATGGATGGCATTGGTGCCTCCCTTTCCCCCCAGATGGTAAAGGTGACTGGGCCAGGGAAAGGGGCTCTATATGTGCCCGTGGCATAAAGGGTTGCGCCCGTTCCTGCTTCCTGCTTGGCTCGGGGGTTCCCCCAGGGCGCTTTGCAGAGACCCGTCCCCTGACAACCAGCACACACATGCTTTATGTGGAGGGTGCCTGTGTCAGATGCTGACCTGAGGGTTTCCACGTTCCAACTCATCCTCACTTCCCAGGTGAGGAAATGGCCTAGAGAGGGCACTGACTTGCCTCAGTTGCACAGTGAGGAGGGGGCTAGGTAGGATCTGAACCCAGGCAGCCTGGCTCTTAACTCCTGTGTGTGTGCAGCACATGACTAGATTCTTAAAACCGGTTTCTGAGCCCATTGCCCTTCTCAGCGTGGGTTTCAGAACTGCTGCCTCACTGCCAGCTCAAGGCCTGAATTTGACACTCATGATGTTAAATAAATAACCTTTTAAAAATTTCAATTTTGTAAGTGTCCCTTGGGCATTTTGCTGTCGCAGGAGGAGGGTGGTGGGGCAGGCTGCCATGAACAGTTGTACAAGTTGTGCACTGCTGAGGCCCACCCCATCTAAGGGGCATTGAGTTTATCAAGACACTTCTGCAGCCTCCTGTAAAGAAATTTAAGGAAGGAGCAAGAGACACCCTGTGGGCTAGTGGGCAGGGGCTGGAGTGTTGAGCTGGGCTGGGAAAAGCCTGCCCCTTACAGCGATTGGGCCCTGGGCCATGGCTCTTCAGGTGGCTGAGTCCCCCCCTCTACCACCCCTCACTCTGCTCTCTGTCCACAGGAGTGGCTGAGCAGGTTTGGCTATCTGCCCCCAGCGGACCCCGAAACAGGACAGCTGCAGACACCAGAGGAGCTATCCAAGGCCATTGTGGCCATGCAGCGGTTCGGAGGCCTGGAGGCCACTGGCGTCCTAGGTCAGTCCTCAGGGTTCAGTGGGAGATGGGTGCCAACCTGGCTTCTCCCAAGTACCCCCGCAGCCCACCTTGCTGTTCAGGGACAGTGGGGAGGATTCTCACTGCCGGGGGGCCCTCCATCATCCCCCTCTCCTCCCCATCACCATCCCCAGTGTGTGCACGCCAGTGGGTGAGTGTGCCAGCTGCACCCAGACCCCATTTTCACACTTACAGCGGGATCTCAGACTCCATGCCATGGGCCAGGCAGATCAGGTGTGGGAGTGAGTTCTGGCCACCCAGGCCCCAGTTAAGCCTTGCCCCATCAGGGATGTGGGGCAGCCCTGTGCTGTCAAAACTCCCCACTTTCCAAGGGAAACCAGAAATCTGGGGTGTTTATGCAATGCCCCACTTTTTACATTTTGACAACAAATTCCAATTTTGTAAAGACTCTCAGCAAGGCTGGCTGATCGAAACATGTCTGTCCCCAGACACGTGTGTTACACACAGAGCCATTGGGCTGTGTGTCCTGTGAGAGGCAAGAAGCGTTGGCAACGGTCCCAGTTGGGGTTGTGCCCCCTCCAGTTGCTCGGGGCCCCTGCCGTACATTAGTAAATGCTTGGGGAGCCCCCACCCTGTTCATGGACAACCCCTGGCAGTGGGGCCTGATGCAGCTGGAGACCCAGGCCTCATCCCCCCAGTCCTGGGGCGGGGAGCCAAGGGGACTGGACTGGGGCTTGGAGCCCGTTCTCAGGGAGCTGCTGGGAGTGCCCGGTTGGGGGTGAGTGTGCACGGGGCCGGACTCCTGACCTCTGCCTGCCTGCCCACCCTGCAGATGAGGCCACCCTGGCGCTGATGAAAACTCCTCGATGTTCCCTCCCTGACCTCCCGGCCGCAGCCCCGGCTCGAAAGAGACGCCAGGCTCCAGCCCTGACCAAGTGGAACAAGAGGAACCTGTCGTGGAGGTGGGCAGGGCTTTCCTGGGGCCTGGGTATCACAAGGGCAGCCAAAATGAGCACTTGCAAACCAAGGCTGAAGAGATAGGATTTTGTCCTCTTGCTTCTGGAGATCAGAAACCCAAGATCCAGGGGTGGCAGGGACCCCTTGGAGGCTGTGAGGGAGAGTCCAGCCTGGCCTCTATCCAGATGCTGCGGGCAGCTCTGCGTCCATGGCTCCAATCCCTGCGTCCGTCTCCACACGGCCTCCTCTGATGTCTGTGTCCCCTTCTGTCCCTTATAAGGACACTCACTGGATACAGAAAGTGAAGGTATTAGTCGCTCAGTCATGGCCGACTCTTCGCAACCCCATGGACTGTAGCCCACCAGGCTCCTCTGTCCATGGGATTCTCCAGGCAAGAATACTGGAGTGGGTTGCCATGCCCTTCTCCAGGAGTTCTTCCTAATCCAGGGATCGAACCCAGGTATCCCATATTGCAGGCAGATTCTTTACCGTCTGAGCCACCAGGCCGCCCTAATCCTGGATGACCTCATCTCCATCCTTGTCCCGATGACATCTGCAAATCCCATTTCCAAATCAGGTCCCCGATGCCCCACTCGAGGCAGAATGTTCCCAGGAGTGCACTGCAGCCTGGGCGGGGGTGCTGGGCCTGTCCCTGCGGCCTGACCCCGGGCTCTGACCCCACCCACCCCAGGGTCCGCACTTTCCCGCGGGATTCGCCCCTGGGCCGCGACACAGTGCGGGCACTCATGCACTACGCACTCAAAGTCTGGAGCGACATCACGCCCCTGAACTTCCACGAGGTGGCCGGCAGCGCCGCCGACATCCAGATCGACTTCTCCACGGCCGACCACAACGACCGCTACCCCTTCGACGGCCCGGGCGGCACAGTGGCCCACGCCTTCTTCCCGGGCGACCACCACACCGCAGGGGACACCCATTTTGACGACGATGAGGCTTGGACGTTCCGCTCCTCAGGTGTGTCCAGGGCAGCCCCAGGGACCCTGCATCACCCCCCAACCCCCAATTGACCCACGATGGTATAGGGAGTCACACCAGTGCCCCAGCACTGGAAACCGCCATGGCCTCCCCCTGAGCCAGGCCCCGCCCCCAGCCTAAAGCCGTGGGCACCTGTCCAACTCTGGAGGACAGCGCTGTGGTCCTCGCCCAGGCTGATCTCACCAGCTGTCTGTGGCACGGGCAGCCCACCTGGCCAACCCTGGCTGGGATGTGACTATGTGAGCCCAGCTTGTCCTCATCCTGGTCTCCACTTCCAAGATGGAATGGGAACTTGCAAGGCCTTGGCAGGCCTGGGCACATCATCACTCCTGCTAAGTCCCACTGGCCAGAGAAGTTGCAGGCCCCCAGGTTCGAGGCGGGAGGAGGACAACATGGCACAGGGCATGACCACAGACAGGGGAGGTAGGACCCTTGAGAGGGTGGTCTCTATATCAGGCTGAGGAGCCCATCCCAGCTGGAGGAACCAGCAGGGACCCCATGGAAGCTGCAGGTTCTGTGCCATGATGGGACCTAGGGAATCTGTTCAACTCTGTGGGGTTCAAGGAGCTTATAGTGACCCCTGTAACTTGGCTCCTGGTGGCCTGCAAAGCCTGAAGTATTTAACATGTAGCCTTTACAGTTTGCCAGCCTTACTGTGAGTGGCACACGTTGGGTGGAGAGACCAAGAGACCTCAGGGCCTAAGACGCCCCTGAAGATCCCATCAGGCCTCCTAAGAACCTGAGTGACTCCACAGAACCCCTCTGTCCAGGACTGGGGCCTCCTCCACAGCCATCCTGGTGGGCCCATCACATCCCACCCCACAGGTCCCATCCCAGTGGCCCAGTAGGAGCTGGCAGCCCCTCCCCTGACTCACCGGCTCCTGTGTCCCCAGATGCCCACGGCATGGACCTGTTTGCTGTGGCTGTCCACGAGTTTGGCCACGCCATCGGGCTGAGCCACGTGGCAGCCACTCGCTCCATCATGCAGCCGTACTACCAGGGCCCGGTGGGTGACCCGCTGCGCTACGGGCTCCCCTACGAGGACAGGGTGCGCGTCTGGCAGCTGTACGGTGAGCCCTCCCCCCGAGAGCCAGCACTGGTCACCCGGGGATGGGGACAGCAATGCTGAGGACCCCCAGAGCCCGGAACCCCATGGAGGAGGGCTGGTGCTATCTTCACTGTGTGCCCAGCATCCAGGACCTGCACACACTGGCTGCCCCTCAGTATGTGTGGAATGAATAAACAGGTGATTTCTGTCACCAGGGGCTTTTCACAGAGCTTGTCTCAGAGCCCCCGGGCAAGATCCCACGTTCAGCCCCCAGGGGGTTTCAAGTTGTGACAGCTGACATTGATGGTGACCCAGGGCCCCCGCAAAGCACTTATATGTACTAAGTCATCCAGTCTTTACAAGCTGTGAAGTCCATACTGCACCCCTACTTAGAGATGGGAGAGCTAAGCCAGGACCGGCCCAGAGCCAGGGGTCACCTCAGGAAATGTGGCCGAAGGAAGTCGGTCCTGGGAGCTGACAGGAGCCTGGGGGTGGGGCAGTGATGGACCCTCCCCCATATACCTCCCCATCTTCACACTGGGACCCCTCACCCCCACCCACAGCGGCCAAAGCAATTCCCTTAAAGCCTGAGGTGGAGCCTTTCACCTGGGTTGGGGGAGGTCAGCCTCACTTTATGCCCCGTTGCAGCCCCTCCCCTGCTTCACTGTTGCCTTTGACGTCTATGGACTTTTTTCCTTGAATTCATTTATTTTTTAATTGCAGGATAATTGCTTTGCGATATTGGTTTCATTTCTGCCACACATCAACATGGATTAGCCATGGGTGCACCTCTGTCCCCTCCCTCTTGAACCTCCCTCCCTAACTGTAGTAAAATTTACCATTTTTACCACTTCAGAGCAAACCATTCAGGGACATTCGGCACATTAACAGTGTTGTTCAAGCATCATTTCTATCCACTTCTAGAACTTTTTCATCCCCCCACCCCAGCTCCTGCTCCTGCTCCCCCCATTAGCAGTCTCTGCCCAGCCCCTGGCAAATCCTCAGCTCTTTTCTGTCCCCATGGATTTGCCTCTCTGGACAGCTCACATAAATGGAATCCTGCAATGTGTGGCCTTTTGTGTCTGGCTGCTTTCACTTAGCGTGTGTTTTCAAGGGTCATCCCCGTCATAGCATGCATCAGTAATTCCCTCCTTTTTACGGCTGAATAATTTTATTTATCCATTCTTCCGGTGATGGACATTGGGGTTGTTTCCACCTTTTGGCCATGATGAATAATGTTGCTGTGCACATTCATGTGCAACTTTTTGTTTAAATACTTGTTTTCTGAAACACTTGTTTAAGTCATCAAGGCACCCGTGCCTTCTGCTCACGCATCTCGATGCTCAGGCTTGGGTGGGGGGTGGGCGTCTCTCCTGTCCTGCTCACCACCACAGTCCAGCTCCTGACTCAGTGCAGGTGCAGCACTTGATTCCATCCTGGCAGCTCCAGAAAGGGTGGTGGGGTCTACAGGGAGGCGGGCATGCCAGGTTCAACGCAGCCTCCTTGTCTCCACAGGCGTGCGGGAGTCGGTGTCCCCCACGGCTCAGCCGGACACCCCAGAGCCTGAGGAGCCACCCCTCCTGCCAGAGCCCCCTGACAATCGGCCCAGCACCCCGTAAGCCGTGGGCCCCCGTCTCCACTCAGCAGCCAGCACCACTCTCAGCAGTGGCTTAGAGTCCTGAGCTCCAGGGTCATCTGGGCCTGCTGAACCCTGAGAAATAGTTTCTTTTCTTATGAACAGAACTGGAGGTGTTGCAGGAAGGGGGACCCCTTCCAGGGCCCAAGAGTGGGCTCGTGTCTAACACCTGGAAATGAGCTGTCTGAGGAGACACACATGCTGGCAAAGCAAGAGACCGTATTGGGAAGGGGAGCCTGGGCAGAGAGCAGGAGGGCCAGGGAACCCAGAACGCCTCTGCCACGTGGCTCCCAGTCTCGGGTTTTATGGTCCTGGGGTTAGTTTCCAGCTTGTCTTTGGTCAATCATTCTGACTCAGATTCCTTCCTGGTGGCACATGCATTGCTCAGCCATAATGGATGCCAGTGAGAAGGGTCTTGGGAAGTGGTAGGACACATGGGATCACCTTTTGACCTTTTCCGAACTCTTCCTGTTGGTGGTGGCTCATTAGTTCCGTGTTCCTTACAGGGACCTCCTATCATAAACTAACTCACACAAATGGTTACTGTGGTGCCTGGGCAGGGTGGGCGGTTTCGGTCAGTGTGCTCCCCCTAACAGAAGGGACAACTAACCACCAGCCCAGAACTGTGCAGAGGCGTTACTTTCAAACCCACGATTTCCTCTCCCCCTTTGTCTCAGTCATCTGTCGCTGTGTAACAAACAGCCCTGCCTTGTGGCATCAAACCACCACGTCGATAGGCTCATGGATTCTGTGGATCAGGAAGTTGGACAGGGCACAGGCGGCTGGTTAGCTCCACAGTGTTGGGAACATCTACTGGGGACTAGAATCCTCTGGGGGCATCTTGACTCGGGTCTGGTGCCTGGGCCGGGCTGACTCAGCTGGGCACTCCTCTGTGGCCTGTGCTTGAGGCTGGACTCCTCGAGTGGGTGTCCCAAGGGAGCGTCTGGAGGGCTGGCAGTGCCAGAGGCCAGGCGACAGCTGCCTGTCTTTTAAGGCCCAGCCTCGGATTTGTCTCACTCAGCAGTAAAAGCAGCAGCCAGAGCCCCCCTACGCTCATCCCCCCACCCCACCCCCACCCCGATGGAACAAGTGCCACCGAATCTGCAGGGGCCATCCTCATCCACCCCCCACCTCCACCCTCACAGCCTCCCTGCCCGCTTCACGCTCACACGAAACACACAAACAGAAATCTATGTATTTAGGCTTCCATGGTTCAGTTTGGTTTTCCAAGGGTGGAATGTTTTTATGCTTTTCTCACTCAGCTATCCGTGGTGAATTTCCACTGAGGTCAACAGGTGTTGCTTTATCTTGTGTTGTTATTGTTCTTCATTGCACTTACTTATTGAATAAGTAACACTTGTCTGTGTACACAGCTCCAGAGGCACAAAAAAGTACCCGCGGTGAAAAGTTAGTCCTCACCGCTGATGGACCAGCCCACTGCCCAGGGCACGTAATTGTTGATGTGCGTGTCCTTCCAGAGATTCTACACGCGTATAAGAATGTTAAGCATGTAGATATACACATGTGAACCCATTGGGACGCTCGAGTGCTGGTCTGCACCATGCCTCTGGCCCCAGGGCCCATGGAGGCCTCTGTGTCTGTGAAGACACCTGATTCTCTGAGCTTGAGCTGCTTGATGGTGCTCATGTGCCTGTTTTATTTTTTATTTTATTCATTTTCTTGGCCACACCACATGGCGTATGGGATCTTAGTTCCCCAACCACGGATTGAACCCAGAGCCCTTGCGGTTAGGAAGCACGGATTCCTAACCACTGGACCGCCAGGGAAATCCCCTGCCCTGCCCTGCTTTTTAAGTTCTGGATCGGTGGGCATTTAAGTTCCTGATCTTTTGTCCTCTCAAATGATGTTGCTGTGAGTGCTGTCAGTGGGCAGAGCTGCAGACTCAGAACGAGGGGACCCAGCAAGTATGCTCAGCGTTTCTATAGAAAGCACCCGGCTGGCTTCTCGATGCTTCTCTGGCAGCATTGAAGGTGCCTGCTTGTGCTCCCTGACGCTCGCTCATCCAGTGATCCATCTTCGCGAACCTGAAGGGCCAGAATAAGACTTGTTTTCACCCACTTTTCTCTCTTGACTAAACTGCTGCGGTCGGTGAGCCTGCAGGCAGGATGAGGGATGAGGGGGTCCTCAAAGGAGGCTCGTCCTGGTGGCCTTGTGCAGCCCAGCTCCCCAGGGCGGCTCAGCTCAGAGTGGGGCTGCCTCCCTGCCCTGCCCTCTCTCTCTGCCCCCAGGCCCAGGAAGGACGTGCCCCACAGATGCAGCGCCCACTTTGACGCAGTGGCCCAGATCCGCGGTGAGGCCTTCTTCTTCAAAGGTAACCCCCGTGGGGTCCAGCGGCCGGTGGACGGAAGAGCGGGTCCCACCGCAGACCGGCCACCTGCAGCCCCACCCCATGTCCCCCAGGCAAGTACTTCTGGCGGCTGACCCGGGACCGCCACCTGGTGTCGCTGCAGCCGGCACAGGTGCACCGTTTCTGGCGGGGCCTGCCGCTGCACCTGGACAGCGTGGACGCCGTGTACGAGCGCACCAGTGACCACAAGATCGTCTTCTTCAAAGGTGGGCGGGCCCCTCCCCGGGTGCCTGCCGGGCATCGCTGACCAGGGGGACCGAAGCCCTCACTCTCCAGGACCCCCAAGCTTGCCTCCGCCCAGGAGCACTGGTCCTGTGGATCTAGAGCTCGGCGCAGACAGCAGCTCATTCTTTTGTGCACTTAGCCAGTTTGCATTTATTGAGCACCTGCTGTGTATCCCGCACCTAGGTAGGCACTGCAGGCACACAGTGGGCAAAACAGATATATCCCTGTCCTCACTCTGGGCAGGGGGCTGCACAGTAAGCACCCACAAGTAACGAGGAAGTTAATTTCAGATAGACCTGAGGGAACAGCATTCCAGACAGAGGGAACTGCCAGCGCAAAAGCCCTGAGGCAGGAACAAGCTTGCTGATTGAAAGACCTTAGAAGAGAGTGGTGAGGCTGGAGCAGAGTGAAGGATGAAGGTTCAGGGGAGGCGATGCAGGTCAGGGTGACGCCTGAGGAGCCGTGGGTGTCAGGCTGGATTTATTCTAAGTGCAGAGAGGAAACTGAGGACCTCCCTGGCCCAGGCCCAGCTCCCCAGTCTCAGTCCAGGGTGACAGGTCCACTGGAGGAGGGACGTCACTTCACCCTCTAACACCCCGTCTCCTGGGCTGGGCTGGGGAGGCTGTCTTTGTTCCTGGGGAGCATGCTGTCTTTGAGGGGCAAAGGCAGGGTGCCCGCCTGCAGCAGGAGACCAACCCCTGCCAATTCTGTGGGCACTCAGGGCTCTGAGCCTTCCTCCATCTCATAGGCATGGCTGTGCGCACATACAGATGTGTTTGGGGATCTGTAGCTCCCCAGAGTGAAGCCATCCTGCTGCCCCGATCAGGCCTCTTCAGCCTGGCCTCCCCTGAATAGGGCCCGAGTTCACCTGCTTCACACCCACCCTGGCGCCACCACCACCCCCGACAGTGGAATCACTGTCTCCCAACCTGGATGCCTAAGGCGAGCTACAGTCGTGGTGGTGGGACCTGCCTGGCATCTTCTAAATAACTTGGATTATTTCTCAGCATTTAAAACTCAGGAGATCCCCATGAGAAACCATAGCTCTGTCCTGAAATGTAAGACAGTGTGGGCACTTGGGGCCTGTGCATTTGCCTGGCAGAGTCAGCTGCAGCAGGTCGGGCTGCCCTGTCCAGGTCACCCACGCCAGGCGCCCACTTGAAGGAAAAGCTCACAGCCCTTTTCGTTGTTTGTATGGGGCCCTTTCTGCAGCTGTGCCATCCTTTCCTTCAGTGATTTTCAGTCTCTGACAGAGGATTTTTTAGAAATTATTTTTAATTGTGGTTAAAAAAAACACATAATGTGAAATTTACTATCTTAACCATTTTTAAATGTACAGCTCAGGAGCATTAAATACATTCACCCTGTGTCCAGCCGTCACCTCCATCCGTCTCTACAGCTTCTTCATCTTGCAAAGCTAGCTGGAACTCTGTCCCCCATAGACACTACCCCCCATCCCCCTCTCCCAGCCCCTGGCACCCGCCACCTGACTTTCTGTCTCCATGGATTTGATCACTCTAGGGGCCTCGCACAGTGGATCCATACAGGACTTGTCCTTCTGTGATCGGCTCATTTCACTGAGCATAAGGCTCCAAGGTTCATCCATGTAGCATGTGTCAGAAACGCCCTTCTTTTTTTTAAGGCTGAGTAAAATTACATTGTCCTGGAGGAGGAAATGGCAACCCACCCCCGTATTCTTGCCTGGGAAATCCCATAGACAGCGGAGCCTGGTGGGCTCCAGTCCATGGGGTCGCAGAGCCAGACAGGACTGATTGAATGTTCCGTTGTATGGATGGACCACGTTTTGTTTACTGTCTGTTGATGGACACTTGGGTTGCTCTCACCTCTTAGCTGTTGTGAATAACCATGAGTGTATAGACCGCTCTTGGAGAACCTGCTTTCAGTTCCTTTGTGTATATTCCCAGGGGTGGGGTTGCTGGATCCTGTACTAATTCCATGTTTAATTCTTTGAGGAACTGCCAGACTTTTCCACAGCAGCTGCACCATTTTACATTCCCACCAGCAGTGCCCAATTTCGCCACATCCTCAGCTACACTTGTTGTTTTCTAGGTGTGGAGGGGGGAGGTTGATAATGGCCGTGCTAGTGAGTGTGAGGCGGTATCTCATCATGTTTGGACACGCGTGTCCCTGGTGATTAGTGATGTCAGAAGCACGTCTTCTCCTGTGCTGCTACCTGACCATTTGATTATCTTCTTTAGAGAACTGTCTTGTCTAGGCCTTTATCTGGCCAAGGATTTTTTTATGTTTTGCTTTTTTTCCCCAACTGTTTTCTAAATAACTGGGCTAATTTTTGCTAAACCTGAGCTGGGGTAGGGGTACATGACAACACCTACTCAAACATTTCTCACGTTCCCACCCTTCTGTGGCAGAATAGCTAAGGATGTTTCTAGAGCTCAAAGCCCAGGATATACCCAAAAAGCATCTTAATCACACCATTTTTGGAAAGTTGTACAAACAGATTTGAAGTACTTGGTGAGTTCTCTGCTTCTCTGTAGTCAGACAAGGCCACACCCAACCAGGTCCAGTTGGGCCTTGACCCAGTGCCCTCCTGCCCATGAACAAATTCACCCACCTCACCGCAGATCTGACTGAACTAGGCCCCGCAGACCAAAATGGCTTCTCCGGGTGGGGGTGGGGACCCCCATCTGTGATGTGGCCGCCTTATCAGACCCCACCTCCTCTAGCTGCTTTGGTGTGGGACCCCATCCCAGCTCACAGCAGGTGCTCGGTGAATCTCAGGGGCGTGTGCACATCGGGGTGTCTGCCCGCGGGAGGAGCAAGGGCTGGGGCCCCCGCCTGGCGGGCTGGGCGAGCCCCGGCCCACGGCTCTTTCTCTCACCCCCCCAGGAGACAGATACTGGGTGTTTAAGGACAATAACGTAGAGGAAGGATACCCGCGGCCTGTCTCGGACTTCGGCCTCCCGTCGGGCGGCGTCGATGCCGCCTTCTCCTGGGCCCACAATGACAAGACTTATTTCTTTAAGGACCAGCTGTACTGGCGCTACGATGAGCACACACGCCGCATGGACCCCGGCCACCCGGCCCAGAGCCCCCCGTGGAGGGGTGTCCCCAGCACGCTCGACGACGCCATGCGCTGGTCCGACGGTGAGCCGGGCAAGGGCGAATCCCTGGCAGCCTCAGCCTCCCCACTTGGGGAGTGGGGATCCAGGGGCACAGGGGTGCGCCTGCCCCGCCTGCTTGGCCACAGACCTCCCCAAGACCCCCCTGGCCTACTCCTCTGGCGCTTGTTCACCTCTCCCCTCATCCCTTCCTTGCCCCCGTCACCCTTCCAGCCGTAGCATCCTCACCTCTTGCTGCCACACGGACACGTGCGCACGCACGCGCGCAGGCACACACCCCATGGCCTTTGCAACTGCGGCGCTTCCTCCTGGAACATTCCCCCCCCCGCCGCCCCCCACGCATACCCACGCGGCTCCTCCCCTACCCACCTCAGTCCTTCTCTCAAACGTCCTTGCAGCGCCCCCTGCCTGCAGTGAGAAGTACACCACGTTCCTACAAGGGCAGTTCAGTTCAGTCGCTTAGTTGTGTCCGACTCTGCAACCCCATGGACTGCAGCACGCCAGACCTCCCTGTTCATCGCCAACTCCCGGAGTTTACTCAAACTCATGTGCATTGAGCCGGTGATGCCATCCAAGCATATCATCCTCCGTCATACCCTTTTCCTCCTGCCTTCAATCTTTTCCCAGCATCAGGGTCTTTTCAAATGAGTTAGTTCAGGTGGCCAAAGTATTGGAGTTTCAGCTTCAGCATGTCCTACAAGGGCAGCTTGTGTTCTATTTTCAAAGCAATGTCCCCAGCATCTAGAAGAGTCTGGCACATACTAGGCTCTCAGTAACTATCCAGTAGGGGAAGGAAAAAAAAAAAAAAAACAAAGTAGGGTTACTTCATTCATGCCCCTGCCTCCAGGCGGCTCCGTGAGCTTTCCCAGGCCCCTTAAGGTTCTGAGTGCCCACCAATGAGCTAGCCGGGGGCTGAGAGCAAGACTCTAACTATCACCTAAGACATTGTGCATCTTCTCTACTGGCCCCGCAGCGCTCCGCTCCCGGTCCTCCTGCTGTCTAGCCTGAATCTCGCGTGCTGCAGCAGCCAGAGCTCAGGTGCCCGCTCTCTTCTCCCTAGGTGCCGCCTATTTCTTCCGCGGCAAGGAGTACTGGAAGGTGCTGGACGGCGAGCTGGAGGTGGCGCCCGGGTACCCACAGTCCACCGCCCGGGACTGGCTGGTCTGCAGAGACCTTCCCGCCGACCCCGAGGGCATGGATGGAGAGGCCGGGGCCCACGCGCGGCCGGGACAGCGCGACCATAGCCGCTCGGAGGACGCCTACGAGGTCTGCTCCTGCACCTCCCTCGCCGCCCCTGCCTCGCGGGTCGCGGGCCCACCGCTGGCCATGCTGCTAAGCTTCCTGTGGACAGCGGCCCAGGCCCTGACGCTGTGACATTCGGTGCTGGCCTTCTGGCCAGGGCCCGGAGCTATGAAGTGCAAGGACTGGTGCCCGCCCCTCCAGCACCCTAGGCAAGCGTGGCAGCGGAGCGGACCCCGCCTTGAGGCTGGGGACGGGCACCCCCTATTCCCGGGCGGAGGCCACCAGCTGCAGCCTCCCTTTGGCAGAGGCCAGCAGAGGGCGCTGCTCCTCAGGCCGTGGATGCTGGAGTAGCGCCCGCCTGGCCTTGACTGCCGGCTTGTGAGCTGGGAAGACTTCTTCACCGCCCTGATGGGGGCCGGAGCTGTCTTTTTCAGCCTGTGAGTGACGGCGTCTCATGGAAATTAACAGAAGATTAATATCTCACGGAGACTGACAGGAATGGGCAGGAGTGGGGGCGTTACATCAGGCCTCGGGGCCCCCAGCTCCGCAGGCCCTGGGAAGGGCAGCCCGGGGGTCCCACGGCCACCCCCTCCCCATCACCGGACCGCACTGCCGCCCCTGGTGCTTCCGCCCACCCGTGGGGCTTCCTCTCCTGGTCCCTGTGGGCCTGCTGGTTGCCTTGATGAGGGCAGCCTCCCCACACACAGGCGCGTCCCCAAGCTGGGGCCGTGGTGGTCTTGTGACGCATTTCAAACAAACACGACCTCTTCCTGCTTGGAAACGGCTCAGACTCGGCTCCCTGATGCGCCCAGGCGGGTGGAGAGTGGGCAGCCTCTGGGCCTGGAAGGACTCTTTCAGCCCTGACCCCAGACCACCAGCACTCTGGAGTGGAGGGGGGGGCGGCCCTCCAGGAATGCCTGTGTAGTGGTCACCAACACCTTCCTGCCCAGCCCCTCCTTGACTCCTCCATGACCATCCCAGGTGGTTACACCCATTTCACAGATGGACAAGTTGAGGCCTGGTTCAGGGAAACGCACCTCCTTGCCAGCAGGCAGAGGTCAGGCTGGATCAGGTCTCAGAACCTGAGGTTCTGGCACGTTGGCCCAGCCCTCCCTGACAGATTTAGTGCCTACTTGCACGTGCAAGTACTGTAGTCAGCACGGAACGTGCAGAACGAGACAGGTTCTTGGGTGAGGCACCTGGGATGCCATATGCCACCCTGTGTGCCCCAAGGCGTGGCCCAACAGCAAGTGTGGGTAGATGGCTTGGCTGGCCAGTCCAGGGACTCCGCTCCATCCCGTTGCTCCTCTGCCCCATGGCTCCATATTCCAGAAGGCAGCCGCAAGTCCCACCCAGAGGCAGAGAGTGCAAGCTGTACCCTCTGCCCTGCAGGGGACCTTTCCCTGAAGCCCTGGCTGCCTGCCTGCCTGCCTGCTCTCATTGGCAAGGAGTGACTTTTCCTGGGGGTGCATAGCTGTGGGAGCAGGATGTTCTTTGCCCATCCCTGCAGCAGCCATAGATGCCCCAGGGTAGGGCACTTGACCTGAGAACCTCTGGACTAGAAGAATCACTAACATCTCTTCACTGGGACTGGGGAGAGGCAAACACCTTTGGCAAAAACGGGGTTGGTCAGGCAGAGGATAAATAGGTGGGGGTGAGCATTAGGCCCTAAGATGGCATGAAGAGACCCTGCAGGGACTGCTTTAGAGCAGGGATCTCCAGGCCGGGTGCCCAGCTGGAAGCATCATCGTCACCTGGAACTAGCAGAAACACAGATTCTCCGGCCTGCCTTTACCTGCTGATCAGGAGGCTGGGGGCAGGGCCATGTGTTACCCTACCCCCATTCTCTAAGTGTGAACTGCTGCTTTCCAGGGGGCTCCAGAAAGGCCTCCCAGAGCAGGGGGATGAGCAGAAACCAAGGAAGGAGGGAGGAAAAGGAGTTGGTTGTGCTGAGATGATAGAGAAGAGTCCAGAGTCCGGCCAGGGTGTGGGGGAAGTGGGGGGTAGGTGCATACATCTGGGGGTAAGATGGGCATGCTCCAACAGAAGATACTCCATCCTTTGGCCACAGATTTTCCAGAGGAGAGTGGGAGCCCAGGAGGGCAGGGGCAGTCTTTGTCGGGGGCTTGCAGGCTGCTGTAAGGCGTTGGGATCCACTCCCCATGTCATGGGAAGTTGCCAGCCCCAGCTCTAAGGAGAGGCAGGAATGTTCCCATTTTCAGAAGAGAGCGCAGGCTCCTGCAGCTACTCGGCTCCTCCCCTACCTGCCACGCAGGTAGCAGAGGTCAGCTCAGGGCCATCCCGGGACACATGGGCAGCATGACGCCGCAGGCAGGCAGGCAGTCTCCAGGCCTGGCTCTGTGTTTGCTGAGCCAAGCCAGGCCGCATCCCACATCCATCTGTCCGCCATCTGGTCTCTGGACCCGGAAGGGCTCTTTGCCCGTCAGACCAGACCAGATGGACTAAAGATCCCTCGTGGGTGGAACAGGCTGCCTTTGCTCAACAAGGGCACCTCTCCCCACACAGTCCCACTCCTTTGCATCCTCCAGCAGCCTGTAAGGGGAGCCAGTCCTAGGCCCTTGTGCAGTTGGGGAAACGGCCCAGATAGGGTCCCCTGGGCACACAGCCCATGGGCCAGAGCCAGCCGTGGACCAGGTCTGCAAGAAGCCAGATTCTCTCTTGGTGGGTGGTGGTTTTACTCTAGAGTTAAAGCCAAAGATCATTTTATAAAACTTTCCCTGTAACTCTGTCTCACATGAAGTATATAGCAGACACGTAAGTGGCGCATCTCTGTGTTCAGTCCTAAGGGACAGATTCATAGGAGAAGTAGTAGCAGCAGCAGCTGCTTCCACCAGGAGCTGAAAACCAGGAGCCTGGGCATCAAACAAACCCACGGAAATACTTGGCTTGATCCTACCTTTTTATAAAACATCCATATTTTTTAAATTTTGAAATTGTCTCATGTTTATAAAGAAGATGCAGGTAGAGTACCAGACTTTTTTTTTTTTTTAACTTAAATTATTTGGGAGCACACCAACAACCTCGGACAGTTTTCTGTGTATTTCCTGCCAACCAGGACTTTCAAGTCTGTGTAAAATCAGGAAATAACAGGACACATTTGACCCCACTTGATCTCTGCATTGGTTTCCACATCCTTTACTGACAGGACCCAACCCGGCATCACACTCAGCTGTCCTGAGGTTTTATTCTCTCTGAGTCTTGGTTTTCCTTTGAACTCCACGACCTTGGCCCCTGTGAAGGTCACAGGTTGGCTGTTCTGTAGACTGCCCCCAATGCCAGCAGCCTCAAGTGTCCCCATGGTTCAATTCCAACTTTGTATCTCTGGTGGGAATGTCACAGAATGCTATTATACGTGCAGTTGCTTCCGTCGTGTCCAGCTCTTGGTGACCCCGTGGACTGTAGCCCTCCAGGCCCCTCTGTCCAGGGGCTTCTCCAGGCAAGAATACCGGAGTTAGCTGCCATTTCCTTCTCCAGGGGATCTTCCCAACCCAGGGATCGAACCCATGTTCCTTATGTCTCCTGCAGGTCAGTTCTTTTACCACCAGTGGCACCTGAGAAGCCCCGAATGATATTATGCTCACAAAAAATTTTCAGTTTTAGGTGAGTCACTATTTAAACACCTGGGGCTTTCATGTAAAATTATGAATTTTCAGTCAAAGTCTTGATTTTGACCCCACCCTGTGCTAGCTTTACTTGAAGGAACTGTGGACCCCCCCTGGGGGAGTCTGCTGCCGTGGTGACAGACCCAAAGAAACCCCTCAGAAGGAAGTCAATGAGGGCATTGACCTTAGGAGAGCTCAGCCGTGGAGTCCCAGGTGCTGGCTGACCTCAGCATGACTGGGTCCTGCAAGCAAACACTCATATCCCCGTGTGCGTGAGTGTCAAGTTTACAAAACACATCTACACAGGTGACCCTGGGGGCCAGAACATCTATACTCTCGCTCCCACTTCACAAGTGGGGAAATTGAGCTCTGGTCTCCGCTCATGCTGTCATAACAAAAGCCACAGTGTGGGCTCAAACAGCAGCTACTGATTTCTCACAGTCCTGGAGAATGGACATCCAAGATCAAGGTGATGGCCAACTTGGTTCCCAGGGAGAGCCTGCTCCCCAGCTTGCAGGCGGCGCCTTCTGACTGTGTGTTCACACAGCAGAGAGTGAATCTGATCTCTTCTTCTTTTAAAATTTATTTTTATTTATTTTTTGGCCGCGCTGGGTCTTCACTGTCACACTCAGGCTTTCCCCAGTTGCAGTGAGCAGGCGCTACTCCGTTGTGGTGCGCGGGGGCTTCTCATTGCGGTGGCGTCTTTTGTTCTGGAGAGCAGGCTCTAAGGCACAGGCCCAGCAGTTGTGGTACATGGGTTTAGTTGCTCCGCAGCATGAGGGATCTTCCCAGACCAGGGATCAAACCCACGTCCCCTGCATTAGGAGACAGAGTCTTAACCACTGGACCACAAGGAAGTCCCTTTTCATCTTCTTATGGGGAGACTAATTCCATCCTGAGGGCCCCACCCTCATGACCTCATCTCAATTTATCACCTCCCATAATTCTCGTTTCCAAGTACCATCATGTCAGGGGTTAGAGCTTCCACATGCGATCTTTGGTGGGACACCAACACTTAGCCTGTAACCCACAGGGAGAGGAAGCCACAGCCCTGCAGCTGCCCCCGAGATGGGACCGAGGCCAGACCCAGATTCCAGCCACACCTCATCCTCATAGTAGCAAACTGTGGGGGCTAGGGGGCTCTGGGTGACTCCCCCCAGAGAATAATCATGATGATCCAGTTACCGGTACTGTTCTGCACTTCACAAACACACGAGAGGGAAGGCACTTAGGTCCATTTTCCAGATGCGGAATCTGAGGCTCAGAGAGGAACAGTGACTTGCTGAAGCTCAGCCACTTAGTGAGTAGATGGTCTCGCTCTGGGGGTCTTGCTCCCAAGGTGTGGCTCTCCTTGTGTGGGGACGGGGTGTGATTATGGGATGGCAACGTGGATGCTCCTTGTTGGAATCCAGTGAGCGACTTTTCCTCCAGGGCTCTGGGGACTAACCATCACCCAGCCGGAATCCTCCCAGCTCCCAAGTGTCCCCCGGGCCTGCCACCCCAGCCAGATATTGGGCCCCTGCTGGTTCACTTTCATGCATTGGAGAAGGAAATGGCAACCCACTCCAGTGTTCTTGCCTGGAGAATCCAGGGGACGGGAGAGCCTGGTGGGCTGCCGTCTATGGGGTCACACAGAGTCGGACACGACTGAAGCGACTTAACAGCAGCAGCTGGTTCTGCAGCCCAAGCCCTCTCTGAGTCCGCAAAGGGTGACAGGAACCCCGGGGGGGCCAGTCCAAAGAAACAAGAGGACCCTGAAACAGATGGGCCCCAGCACAGCCGCCTGCTCCCCTTCCTCCCCAAGGAGCTGCAGCAGCCACAGCCACCTGCCCTCTCCTGTCTCTGGGTTCTCACCTGGACTTGCAGCCAGGTGGCAGCCAGGGCCGCGTCCTCCTCCCCCGTGAGGCTGGTTGGCGGTTGCTGGAGAACCTGTGTGGCCTGGGTTTCCTTGCTCTGTGGCTGGTGCCAAGGGCAAGAGTCCCCAAATGGGCAGAAGTCACAGGTCACTTCTGTCTCAAGCCTTCTGGCTGCAAGGGAAGGGAGCAGACCCCTCCTCTCAGTGGATAACGACAGTCGGTCCACAGTCCGAGGAACTATGTGAGGTTCAAGGACTTGTTTTACCCATCTTAGAAAACCCAACTGGCCACCCTACTCCACATGAGAAAACCAGGGGTTGGAGCACCCCAAACCTGCTCCTCCATGGGTGGACAGCAGGCCACTCCCACTGCTCAGGAAGAGATCCTGCTCTTACCTCCCGCCCAGCTTGCCAGCTCTTCTCACCCCCTTGCAAGTCACCATCCCCTGTGCCTCCTGACTACTCTCTCTTTTCCCCACACGACAGCCACATGACCCGTGGAAAAGTTCATCAGACCAGGTCCCTGTGGTCTCAAAGCCCTCAAGTGAGCCCCATAGCGTTGTGGGTGGAGTAAAAACCCAATCCTTACTATGGCCTAAAACTGCGCCTCCACCCTGCCCCCTCTTCCTCTGTCCTCTGTCCCCCATCTCCTGTCCCCTTCACTCCAGCCACGCTGATCCAGCCCCTCCCAGACCATAGCTCCTGCCCCAGGACAGATGCAGGTCCCCAGGCCCATCTCCAGTGCCACCTTCAAAGCGGTGCCTCTCTGACCACCTCCCTGAAATTGCAAACATCCCTCATTCCCCACAAACACACCCAGACCCTTTCCCACCTTTATTTTCTCCTTACTACCACCTGACCTATTATTTAGTCAATTTATATACTCAGCTTGAATTTTGTTGACTGTCTTTCCTCTCCACTGGAGTATAAAGATTTGGCCTATTTTGTTCAATGCCCTGGTCCAGGGTTACTAAATGTTTGTTGAGCGAATAAACAGGTGGGGAAAATGCCACAGGTGGACGTGGGCCCCTTGCTGGCGTCTGGTCTGGGCCTTCTTTTCCTGTGGAGTTTCGTCTGGAGTCCCCTCTTCCTCCTGGTCCAGGAAGTGGCCTTTGGGAGAGCAGCTGCTCAGTTTGGATGAAAACCAGGACTGTCCTGTACAGACCTGGCCCCTAGATCTAGGCCAGACCAGGGGTGCAGGGCCTAAACTCCCTGGGACTTAAACAAACTCCATGCCCAGGTCTCCCTCAATCAAGCCTTCATCCTGGGGTCCATGGTGTTGGTCTCGCTCTCTCTCTTTTTTTTTTTTTTTTTGGCCTTGCTGCAAGGCTTTGGCATTCTAGTTCCCGGACCAGGGATCGAACCTGTGCCCCCCCAGCAGGGAAAGCTTGGAGTCCCAACCCCTGTAGTGCCAGGGAATTCCCAGTTCATGGTGTTTGAATCTCTCCCCATCCAGTGTTGGTTTCAGAGGGGAGAGGTAAGCATCTTACAATCAACTATGGGGAGACCCAGAGGTGGCGCAGCAGAGACCGCCAAGCTAACTGCAGAGAGCAACACACGGACCTCGAAAGAGCACCAAGAGACAGAGTGAGACAAGGCAGGCTCAGCACACAGAGCCGCCCAGAGGCCTCAAGATCTCCTGGCCGTTTGTTTAGTGATGAAGACACGAACAAGTGATTCCTGAACAATACGGCTTGTCACAGAGACGCAGGGGCACTGAGCTAGAAGTATTGACTGAGTCCACAGAGGGCACGGGTGGCTCCTGAGAGGATGGCACTGTGGCCTTTACGCTCAGACCTATTTCACAATTGGGTCCAGGAGTCAACAGGTTAGGGTTATATAAGACGTGTGCTCTGCACGGGGCAGGAGTCCACGGGGAAAAGTGAGTAAATAGAAGGAAAATGAGTGGCGACTGAGTGCGGCGAAACAGGGGTGGGAGTTCCAGAAAGAATGAAGCTTCCAGGGGTCTCTGCGGAGCAGCCAGGGCTGAGAGCTGTCTGGGGACTGTCCAGGGGGTCGTGGAATGTGAGCTCCAGGAGCTCACCCTGGTCACAGTCATGGCCAGCAGAGGCGGCCACCGGCCAGGGTTGCACCACCCCAGCGATGCCCCGGAGCCCCGTGCCACAGCGGCAGGGACCCTGATGCAATCCTCTGCCATTGTGCAGCCTGGCTGTCCTGCCAGCCTGGACTCTGCCCTTCGCGGGGCCCAGCCCCCACTGTGGCCTCCAGCTGCCCTCTTCTTCCAGGCTCCGTCTAGAAGCCCTTGGGGTCATGGCCCTGTGGCACCAAGCAAGCCACTTCTGGTCCCTGAACCTTCCTTTGCCACCTCCCGAGCGGCGCTGGGGCTTGAGGAGCCACGTGGGGGCTGCTGGGGACGTGGGCTCCCTAGCCAAGCCCCTGTATACATCTGCTCTTCTTCTCCTTGATGGTGGGACCCCAACCAGTTACTCAACTGCTCCATCTGTGAATTGGGTACCTGCCTGGTGGGCTGGTACCACACCTGGAGGGGAAGAGCCAGCCAGGGCACAGGTGCAGTACCAGGGTCTGCTAGTGTGATGACCGAATTCCACTGAGGACTCAGTGAACAGTTTTTCACATGAAATTAGGGATGTGCCTTAAAATTGATGAGGGGTCAAAGTACAGCCCACCGCATTCCGCTTTTCCTTGTTGTTCAGTCACTCTGTCCTGTCCAACTCTTTGCAACCCCACAGACTGCAGCACACCAGGCTTCCCTGTCCGTCACCATCTCCCAGAGTCTGCTCAGACTCATGTCCATTGAGTCGATGACACCATCCAACCATCTCATCCTCTATCATCCCCTTTTTCCTCCTGCCCTCAATCTTTCCCAGCATCAGGGTCTTTTCCAATGAGTCGGCTCTTTGCATCTGGTGGCCAAAGTATTGGAGCTTCAATAGAAAGAGTAACGGCTGCTCTTTCTAGCAGCTTGTAAATGAACCAGGGTCTTTTCCACCAATTAGATGTGATGGAACACAGAAGTGTTACTAAGCACAGCTGTGCAGGGCGTGACAAAATCCACAGAGGGGAAGTTGAGGAAGGGCTCTGTGAACCAGGAGTGGTGTTAACAATGCCTGGGCTCAGGGTCCCCAGAGAAGGTCCTGGGCTGCACCCTGGGCACCACAGCCCCTAGACCCTTGATCCCTTTCCGGGAGTCTCAGAGACTCCAAGGCGCCCACAGTCATAATCTCTCAATGCAGAGGCGGAAGAGAGGGGTGAACAGGTCAGTGCAGCCATCAATAAAAGGGGGGTCATGAGCAGTGATGATCACAGTGACTGAGGTCAAGGTGGCAGGACAAAGAGGAGGAGAGAGGGCAGCTCTGAGAACTTGGGAGGCAGGGTGGCAGGTGACTGGGAGGGGTCAGAGGGTGGCCAGCAGAGGTGTACCTTATATTTGATCCAGTGCACCCCTTACCATCACCACGGGAGGGACAGTGCAGACCAAAAGCGTTCCCAGGCCAGGCGCCCCTCCAGGTGGAAACAGGCAGCTGGGCAATGGGGGCAGTGCTGCGGGGAACCCCGGGGATCCTTCTTGCTGTGCCCAAGCCCCTCCCCTCAGGATGAGGTGCTGAGGCAGCAGCCACACCCCAGCTCACACCTCGGGTTACTGATCCCTCCCCACGGAAACCGACATGTAGATTTGACTTCCCTTTTCATGTATTCATGCTTTATTTCAGCTCATACCTTTTTCAACAATTGTATGATAAAACACTCATGACACAAAATTGGCCATTGGTGTCACTGAGTACACTCCCAGAGCTGTGCAGCAAACCCCGCATCCAATTCCCAAATATTTTTCGCATCTAGAGGGAAGCCTTGTGCCCACGATCAGTCACCCCCGAGCCCTGTGCCACCCTCCAGCGAACACAAATCTACCTGAAGTCTCTGTACATTTGCTTATTCAGGGAACCTCTTCTGGGAGGAAATCATACAATAGTTACTATTTTCTTAAAAACATTTTTTTTAAATCTATGTATCTGGCCTGTGGGATCTTTAGTTGTGACATGTGGAATCTCGTTCCCTGCCCAGGGTTCGAACCTCAGCCGCTTGCATGTGGAGTTCAGAGCCTTAGCCCCGGGTCACCAGGGACGTCTCAAGTCTGGCTTCCTTAACATAACGTGTTTTCAAGGTTCATTCATATTGTAGCGTGAATCAGAGCTTCATTCATTTTTACGGTTGAATCATATTCTCTTGTACGGCTGGGCCACACTGGTTTACTCATTCCTCTGTGGACACCGGGGTTGGTGACTGTGGGTTACCCTGTTGTGAGCGTGGGTGTATGTTTCTGCTGAGCTCTGGTTTTAGTTCTCCAGGGGATAGACACAGGAGTAGAAGCACCGGCTTTACGGGGGAACCCGAGTGGGCTTCTGCGAGCATGGCAGGGGTGCACATGGTGGCTACGCTGACTCACCCCACCCAAGCCAGACCTGAAAGAACAAAGCTCCTCAGCCTCCCCCACACCCCTCCACCCAGCCGTGACCCAGCAGCTGTGCCCAGGGAGCAGGTGCTGACTGGGCCTAGCCTCTGGGCTGGAGCCAAGGAGTTCCCACCCACTAGCCCAATGGACAGTCTGCAGCTCAAAACTGATAGGACAAAGTAGATGATTAAATAGTTAATCCCACCAGGGGATTATAAGTAGAAAAATATGGGAGACCCCTGTACGTTAATGATTATTCAAGAGAGCAGGTTTGCTTAAATATAAAACCAAGCAGGCTTGCGTAGCAACAAAGCCTTGCAACAGAAGCATGAGAAGTGTCCCCAAACAGTAAAACAATGGTGGCATGAGCCCCACATCCTGCCCAGTGAGCTCAGCAGGTTAATGATCCCTAGAACATGTTGTGTGCACACATGAGAAACAATTTGTGGGCCTAGCTTGAAATGTGGGGACAAGAAAACTCCCCTGCCCAACCTGGAGGAGAAACTGATGATGAAAGCCTGATGTCTTCTCAAGAAACACAAAGGCGGTCTTCTCCCCCTCCCCACTTTTCCTTTGATTATAGCCCAGCAAATTCTCACCCACCCACTTGTGAGCCCCGCAAGCATCCTATCCTAGTGTCTATGTCCTTAGGCACTCAGCGTGTCCGACTCTTTGCAACCCCATGGGCTGTTGCCCACCAGGCTCCTCTGTCCATGGAGATTCTCCAGGCAAGAATACTGGAGTGGGTTGCCATGCCCTCCTCCAGGGGATCGTCCCAACCCAGGAATCGAACCAGGGTCTCCTGCATTGCAAGCAGATCTTTTTATCTGCTGAGCTACCAGGGAAACCCCATCCTATTTTAATAAATCACTTCGTCTCTCGCTGAATTCTCGCTGTGCTGAGATATACAGGATTGTGGTACTGGGGCATTTCCCCCACCCAGAAATGCCGCCCAAATGGTTTCACAAGCATAAGTGCTTGTAACACCTTTGGTCAGGTTTGTGCAATACTGGGCACCCTCCATGTCCTGCAGAGGCTCTGCTGCACCCTTGAGGGCATCTGGGTTTGAGACCTAGGAACCTGCCTTGGTTCAGGGAGGGGTAGGTTCTCCTGAAAAGGCCCACCAGGTAAGTCCTGTTCCAGGTGAGACCAGGGATGCCCAGGTGTGGGCTAAGCTGGACCTGTAGTTACTGAAACCTTGGCTCTCTGTGCACCTTCCTTTGCCAGGCAAAAGGGGAACACAGTAGGCTAGTGCTTCAGGAACCATACCCACCTCTATGCTGAGCAGGGAGAAGCTATATAGCCAGGCAGGGGTATGTGATAAGGATCAAGGCAGTTAACAGTCTTAGTTCCTTCTTCTGCAAAGTTTCAAAAGGGGGGTGTGCTGTGTGCCCAGCTGCTTCAGTGTCCAACTCTTTGCAACCCCGTGGAGCCCACCAGCTCCTCTGTGCATGGGACTCTCCAGGCGAGAATATTGGAATGGGCTGCCATTTCGTTCTCCAGGGGATCTTCCCAACCCTCATTCCCTGCATTGCAGGTTGATTGTTTATTTACTGAGCCATCTGGGAAGCTCAAAAGGGTGGGGTTGCTGACATGATTAGCATGTGGGGGGGGGGGCGGTGCTGGGCGAGGAGTGTGGTATCTTAGCTGGTCTCTATCCTAATCTTGATGAGCCTCTCTGGTCCCTTCGAGCTGGCCTCAGGTGATTTCACTGCTGCTTCTCCCTTTGATTAGCCTCTGTCCTGCCCTTTGGAACTGAGAGGAAGTCATGGAGGCTGGAGTCTTACCTATAGGAATGGGGGATTAAAAGGCCTCCATGCCCAGGAACCCCACAAGGCCCTGCTGGGCATCACTATCTCCTTGTAGGGGGGGGTCACCTACTGTGGCTAGGGTGTGAGGGGTGTGAGAGCACAGAACAGAGGGGACCCCTGCAGGGACACTGAGGTAATTACCCCACAAAAGCCACATATGAGGCAAATTGATCTGGAGCCAGTACCAAAGTTTGGCCACCTGATGCAAAGAGCATCTTTTTCACTGGAAAAGATCCTAATGCTGGGAAAGGTTGAGGGCAAGAAGAGAAAGAGGTGACAAAGGATAAGATGGTTGGATAGCATCACCAGCTCAATGGACATGAGTCTGAGCAAACTCAGGGACATAGTGAAGGACAGGGAAGCCTGGGGTGCTGCAGTTCATGGGGTCACAGAGTCAGACATGACTTAGTGACTGAACAGCAACAACCACCAGAGCTTATCACTTATCAGCATGGGAAGCAGCAGGAGATAAGAGAGTGCCCTTCTCAAAGGGTTTGGAGAATGCGGTTTAGGTATGTGGGAAAGAGAACAGATGTCTGTTTTGTTTCGGATGATCCTAAAACATTTTGCTCCCATCAGTTTGTAGACAAAGAATGTCACCTGCCTTTTCAGTAAACAAAGGATATTGTGGCCATAAATCCAAGAGCCACTGCAGCTGACCCTGTGGTACACCCTGAGGGGAACTCAAGATGCAGAAAAACAGGACACTGGCCTTAAGTAGTTAAGATGTATATTCAAGAATGAGAGAGAAGGGGCGGGGGTGGGGAGAGACATGTCATAGGAATGATTTCAATGACTCTTGTATCTTACCATACAAAGAAAGGCACTAAACTCATTAATTTGAGGACTTTGCTGATGGAGTAATAGATAAGAATCCTCCTGCCAACGCAGAGGACAGGGGTTCGATCCCTGGTCCAGCATGTTTCCACACGTTTCAGAGCAACTAAGCCTGTGTGCCGCAACTACCGAGCCTGCACTCTAAGGCCTGCGTGGGGCAACTCCTGAAGCCTGCATGCGCTCCAGCCTGTGCAGCGCAACAAGAGAAGCCTCCAGAGTGAGACGCGTGTGCGCCGCAACGAAGCCAAGATAGATCTCGATGTAAACGCATCTGGAAAAAGGAGGGCTCGTTATAACCTGGCTCTGTCCTCTGACTTTTGACCCCAAGGAGCCTTTATGCCCATGTGCAGCATCTCCCTCGCCCCAGAATGGGACGTATACGACCTCTTGATGCTTTACTCACACAGGGTTTAGTCCTTGTCTGTTCCTGCCCTGACTATTATCTTAAGGTGTCCACAGGAGACAAAGCCTGGCTATTTACCGTTTCTGTCTACTTCCATTTCAGACAGCAAACAGGAGGCTGGTTGTAAATGTCTAACCAGGAGCCCATCTATCTACTGCCTGAAGGAATGTAAACAGAAGACCAGTTGTAAATGCCTAGCCTGGGGCCCATCCATCTCCCGCCTCAGTGTCAGAAAATGTTGGCTGCGTGCCTGCGTTCAGCTGACACTCATCCCCGACTTCGTTCACCGCAGAGCTATTTGTGGAGCACCTACTCCCTTCCATGAGCTGTTCCAGGCATAAGGGATGGCCGACAACCTGAGCCCCAAGGGCAGATCCTCCTCCACCCTGGCCCATCCTGCTGAAGCATGAACAGTCACTTCACGAAAGAGGTTGGAAGGAGCTGCAATTTGAGGCAGCAAGGAGCTATTCTTTTTTTTTTTTTTTTAATTTACATTTTCTTGGATATTAACTTTTTTTTTTTAATTTTAGTTTTTATTTTTTAAATTTTAAAATCTTTAATTCTTACATGCATTCCCAAACATGAACCCCCTCCCACCTCCCTCCCGCAAGGAGCTATTCTTTGGTTAACTTTTTTATTTTATTTACTTTTGGCTGTGCTGGATTTGGTTGCTTTGCGAGGGCTTTCCCTGGCTGCAGTGAGCGGGGGCTACTCTTTCTTGCATGGACTTACTGCTGTGGCTTCTCCTGTTGCAGAGCACAGCCTCTAGGGCATGCAGACTCAATGGTTGTGGCTCCTGGGCTCTGCCCTGGCTCGGTAGTTGTGGTGCACGGGGAGCTCCGTGTCATGTGGGATCTTCCTGGGCCAGGAATCAAACCTATGTACCCTGCACTGGCAAGTGGATTCTTATCCACTGTGTCACCAGGGAAGTCCAAGAAATGCTCTTTGAAATTGACACTGTCCAGTACCAAGTGCTGTCATTGGCCGGTGTTGAGGGATGGAGCACGCGGGGTCAGGGGGCTCCGGTGAGTGTGTGGTGGTGGTTTTAGCCGCTACGTCATTTCCGTCATTTCCGACTCTTGCAATCGCTATCCCATGAACTGTAGCCTACCAGGCGCTTCTGTTCAGGGGGTTTTCCAAGCGAGAATACTGGAGTGGGTTGCCATTTCCTTCTCCAAAGCCTTTCCTTCTCTGCAACCCCTTTGGAACATAAATTGGCATGATTTTGTAAAGTGGAACCTTAGCATACTTAGTTGCGCTGCAATTCCACCCCTCGATATGGCCCCCAGAGAAACTCTGGCAGTGGACGTGAAGGAGAATGTTTGTGGCAGCCGGTTCCAAATAGCAAAAATCTGGAAACAACCCACATGTCCATCATCAGGAAGAATCGTGGTTCTGGGGTAGATCTTACAGGGCGGTGTTGGGCAGCAGTTGAGGACAATGAGATGCTGCTGTGGGACAGTTTGGAATGGATCTCAGCAACACAATGAGAAGAGCAAGGTGCAGAAGACTGCAAGTGCTACTGTTAAAGAGGATGAAGAAAGGAAAACTTAGGATTCAGAGCTATAAAAGTGAAGAGGTGTTAAAGAGTTTGCTTAAGGAGGGCCCCAGGCAGACATTACAAATTTCTAAAGAAAATTAAAAGAGAGACTTCCCTGGTGGTCCAGGGATTAGGAGTCTGCTTCCACTACAGGGTCGCAGGTTCGATCCCTGATTAGGGAACTAAGAGCCTGCATGCCTGGCTGTAAGGTTAAAAAAAAAAAAAAAAATGAGAAAAAGATACCTTTATAGATAAGGAATATTGAAAATGCATATGGAAAAGGAGGAAAAAATCTGTCTTTTCCCTTGGGGTGGAAGGAAGATAAGCTCTGTGGATATGAAAGAATTTGCATGTCTCTCAGTTACTGACAACTTGCAAAGTGTTGTAAAACAGCTCAGAAACAAATGGGAGCCCTGAAGCATCACTGTGTGTCCTTGATCCTTGGAATATTTTTCCTTCCAACACTTCAGCCTGCACTTGTCCTTAAATCTAAACAGAGCAGCTTATGGAAGGCAGCACATAGTTGAGTCTGGGTTTTTTAATCCATTCAGCCATTCAATGATTTTCCGTTTAGGAAGTTTAATCTATTTGCATTTATGAATTTACATTTACATTTATGTAATTGTAATCTAATTACTCTGCATTCAAATGGGTATATCTTTCCTTTTCTCCTTTGCTTTTCTCTTCCCTTTTCACAGCTATTTGAAAGGCCTCAGACAGCCATTTTGCTTTTTTGCATTTCTTTTTCTTGGGGACGGTCTTGATTCCTGTCTCCTGTACAGTGTCACAAACAAAGGAGAGATAAGAAACCCTTCCTCAGTGATCAATGCAAAGAAATAGAGGAAAACAACAGAATGGGAAAGACTAGAGATCTCAAGAAAATTAGAGATACCAAGGGAACATTTCATGCAAAGATGGGCTCAATAAAGGACAGAAATGGTAGGGACCTAACAGAAGCAGAAGGTATTAAGAAGAGGTGGCAAGAATACACAGAAGAACTGTACAAAAAAGATCTTCATGACCAAGATAATCATGATGGTGTGATCACTCACCTAGAGCCAGATATCCTGGAAGGTGAAGTCAAGTGGGCCTTAGAAAGCATCACTACTAACAAAGCTAGTGGTGGTGATGGAATTCCAGTTGAGCTATCTCAAATCCTGAAAGATGATGCTGTGAAAGTGCTGCACTCAATATGCCAGCAAATTTGGAAAATTCAGCAGTGGCCACAGGACTGGAAAAGGTCAGGTTTCATTCCAATCCCAAAGAAAGGCAATGCCAAAGAATGCTCAAACTACCGCACAATTGCACTCATCTCATATGCTAGTAAAGTGATGCTTAAAATTCTCCAAGCCAGGCTTCAGCAATACGTGAACTGTGAACTTCCTGATGTTCAAGCTGGTTTTAGAAAAGGCAGGGGAACCAGAGATCAAATTGCCAGCCTCTGCTGGATCATGGAAAAAGCAAGAGAGTTCCAGAAACACATCTATTTCTGCTTTATTGCCTAGGCCAAAGCCTTTGACTGTGTGGATCACAATAAACTGTGGAAAATTCTGAAAGAGGTGGGAATACCAGACCACCTGACCTACCTCTTGAGAAACCTGTATGCAAGTCAGGAAGCACCAGTTTAGAACTGGACATGAAACAACAGACTGGTTCCAAATAGGAAAAGGAGTACGTCAAGGCTGTATATTGTCACCCTCCTTATTTAACTTCTATGCAGAGTACATCATGAGAAACGCTGGGCTGGAAGAAGCACAAGCTGGAATCAAGATTGCCGGGAGAAATATCAATAACCTCAGATATGCAGATGACACCACCCTTATGGCAGAAAGTGAAGAAGAACTAAAGAGCCTCTTGATGAAAGTGAAAGAGGAGAGTGGAAAAGTTGGCTTAAAGCTCAACATTCAGAAAACGAAGATCATGGCATCTGGTCCCATCATTTCATGTCAAATAGATGGAGAAACAGTGGCTGAATTTATTTATCTGGGCTCCAAAATCACTGCAGATGGTGATTGCAGCCATGAAATTAAAAGACACTTACTCCTTGGAAGGAAAGTTATGACCAACCTAGACAGCATATTAAAGAGCAGAGACATTATTCTGTCAACAAAGGTCCGTCTAATCAAGGCTATGGTTTTTCCAGCGGTCATGTTTGGATGTGAGAGTTGGACTGTGAAGAAAGCTGAGCACCGAAGAATTGATGCTTTTGAACTGTGGTGTTGGAGAAGACTCTTGAGAGTCCCTTGGTCTGCCAGGAGATCCAACCAGTCCATTCTAAAGGAGATCAGTCTTGGGTGTTCATTGGAAGGATTGATGTTGAAGCTGAAACTCCAGTCCTTTGGCCATCTGATGTGATTAGGTGACTCATTTGAAAAGACCCTGATGTTAGGAAAGATTGAGGGCGGGAGGAGAAGGGGATGACAGAGGATAAGATGGTTGGATGGCATCACCGACTCAATGGACATGGGTTTGGGTGGACTCCCGGAGTCGGTGATGGACAGGGAGGCCTGGCGTGCTGCGGTTCATGGGGTTGCAAAGAGTCGGACACGACTGAGCGACTGAACTGAACTGAACTGAATCCAATTACACAAAGTAATTACTAATAGGGAAGGATTTGCTCTTGCCGTTTTGTTTGTGCTCTTGCCATTTCCTTTCATCTTTCTTTCTTATTTATTTATTTATTCTTTGGCTGTGGTGTCTTCCTTGCTGCATGTAGGTTTTCTCTAGTTGCAGCAAGCGGGGGCTACTCTCTAGTTGCGATGCGCAGGCTTCTCGTTAGGATAGCTCCTTTTGCTGCGGAGCACAGGCTCTAGGGCGTGGCCTTCAGGAGCTGTGGCTCCTGAGCTCTAGCTCACAGGCTAAGTATTTGCAGTGCACGGCCTTAGTTGCTCCCCAGCATGTGGGATCTTCCCGGACTGTTGCAGGAAAGGGAAGCCTCTTCCAGGCTCGAGAATGAGCTTTTATCTAACACTCGGAAATGAATTATCTGAAGAAACACCCGAGCTGACAAAGCAAGAGAGTTTACTGGAAAGGGGCACCCAGGTGGAGAGCAGCAAGGTAAAGGAAGCCAGGAGGACCGCTCTGCCACGTGGCTCTCAGTTTCCGGTTTTATGGTGATGGGATTAGTTTCTGGGTTGTCTTTGGCCGATCACTGTGACTCGGGGTCCTTCCTGGTGGCGCACACCTTACTCATGTTGGATGCCAGTGAGAAGGATTCTGGGAGGTGGTTGGACATGCGGCGTTTCCTTTTGACCTTTCCCAAACCCTCGTGGTTGGTGGTCGCTTATTAGTTCCATGTTCCTTACCAGGACCTGGGGTAAAACAGCTCACGCCAATGGTTACTATGGTGCCTGGCCAGGGTGGGCAGCTTCAGTCAGTGCTTCCCTAAGAGGACCAGGGATGGGACTAGTGTCTCCTGCATCCCAAGGCGATTCTTAACCACTGGACCACCAGGGAAGCCCCATCTTATAATCTCTTTTCCTTTTGCCTGCTTCCTTGGGTTTGCTGATTTTTAAAAAAATATCGATATGCTTTAATTGCTTTCTCCTCTTTTGTATAAGCCCATAGGTGATTTTTTGGTGTGTGGTTACTCTGGAATATACATAAACTATCTTAGTTATAAAACCCAACTTTAAGCTGATAACTTATATTCAGTTGCATACAAAAGCCCTAAGTTACCTTCCCACCCTACACACACATTTTTTTTTAATTGAAGTATAGTCGATTGTATTAGATTGTATTAGATTCAGGTGTACAACAGCAATTCAATGTTTTTATAGATTGTACCCTATTTAAAGTTATTATAAAGCACTATTTCCCTTGTGCTTTGTAATAGATCCCTGTAGCATCTTCATTTTATTGATAGTAGTTCGAACCTCTCAATCCCCTATCCCAGTCTTGCCCCTCCCCTCTCTCTCTCCTCACTGGTAACCACTAGTTTGTTGTCTGTATCTGTTTTGTTATGTTCATAGGTGTGTTTTACTTTTTAGATTCCAGATATAAATTGCAATATAGAGTATCTGTCTTTATTTCACTAAGCATAATACCCTCCAGGTCGATTCATGTGTTGCAAATAGGAACATTTCATCCTTTTTTATGGCTGAGTAATACTGCGTTGTGTATATATACACTACATCTTCTTTATCCACTTATCTATTGATTAGCATTTAGGTTTCTCCTATACCTTGGCTATTGTAAATAATGATGCGATGAACATTGGGGTGAATGTATCTTTTCAATTTTGTGTTTATGATTTCTTTGGCTATACACCCAGGAGTAAAACTGCTGGACTATAGGGCATTTTTAGTTTTAGTTTTTAAGGAACCACCATAATGTTTTTGTTAGTGACTGCACCAATTTACATTCCCACCACACACACACACATGATATGGTATTGTTGTCACAATTTATATCTATTCATATTGCGTATTTTAACATGTTTATTAATTATAGTTATTGTTTAATACTTTTGTCTTAAAACTTTTATACTAGAATTAAGAGTGACTTACCACCACCATTGCAGTGACATGCTACATTTGTCTATATATTTACCCTCACCAACAAATTTCATACTTTTCTTATGGTACTGGGTTGTGTTTTTATAAACACAGTCAGTTTTATAAAACCTGAGAACAAACAAAGCTGAAAAAAAAAAAGAACCCACCAACCAATGTAGGAGACAACAGAATCGTGGGTTCAGTCCCGGATTGGGAAGATCCCCTGGAGGAGGGCACGGCAGCCCACTCCAGTATTCTTGCCTGGAGAATCCCATGGACAGAGGAGCCTGGGGGGCTACAGCCCATGGGGTTGCAAAGAGTCAGATACAACTGAGGTGACTTAACACAGTACATGCTAAGAAGAATACTGGAGTGGGTTGCCATGCCCCCCTCCAGGGGATCTTTCCGACCCAGGGATCAAACCTGTGTCCCTTAAGTCTCCCGCATTGGCAGGCGGGTTCTTTACCACTAGCGCTGGGAAGCACGTACAGACATGTGAATATATATATATCCACAGGTGCATACATATGTACATTATATATATAACGCACACATATATAATATGCATTAAGATTGTTTTGTGAAAGCGAGGGAAGGATGGAATTTCGTGGGTGAATCTTATGGACACAACTCTTCCTGAAAGAAGCCAGACACAGAGACTGAGCTCTGTGCGATCCATTTTCATCAAGTTCAAGAGCATGCAGCATCGCAGTGTGGTGAAAGAGGCCGGGACAGTGGTTCATTTCAGGGGCGATGGGGGGCACCTGGGAGTTTTCTGGCGCCAGGAAAGCACCTCATCTTGAGCTGGGCAGTGGTCACACAGGTGCAGACAGTTGTAAAAATGAATCACCGTATCCTTCAGATTAATGCACTAACTGTGTTGACCAAACCCGAGGATCCTGCATTGCAGGCAGATTCTTTACTGATTGAGCCACCAGGGGAGCCATTGTAAGTTACGTCTCAGTTAAAGTTAAAGCAAAAGGAGGACCTCCCTCCTGTCACAGTGGATAAGAATCTGACTGCCAGTGCAAGCGACACGGGTTCGATACCTGGTCTGGGAAGATTCCACAGGCCAAGGAGCAGAAGCCCATGCTCCACAACTTCTGAGCCCACACTCTAGGGTCGTCAAGCTGCAACTATTAAGCCGGTGCATGGCAACTACTGAAGCCCGCGCTTCTAGAGCCCATGCTGCGCAACACGAGAAGCCACGGCAGTGGGAAGCCTGTGCAACACAACAAAGAATAGCCCCCGCTCACCGCAACTAGAGAAACCCTTGCACAGCAACAAAGACCCAGCGCAGCCCAAAATAAAGAAAAATAAAATTATTTTTAAAATTTTAAGCAAAGGAATAATAAACCCAGGTACTGATACCTTCTGGCTGAGGGATCGAGCAGACAGGATGGGAAGGAACACAGACAGAAATGGAAATTACTGGGACTCTTTAGCCTGGTGGGGGTTTCAAGCTTGTCTGTTGTCTGACTGTATCTCCCATGTGTGCTATACATGTTATTTTGGATGTTGCTGTTTTTCAGTTGCGAAGTCTTGTTTCACTCTTGCAAACCCCTGGACTGTATCATGACAGGTTCCTCTGTCCTCCACTATCTCCTGGGGTTTGCTCAAATCCACGTTGAGTCAGTGATGCTGTGTAACCATCTCACCTTCTGCTGCCCCCTTCTCCTTTTGCCATCAATCTTTCCCAGCATCAGGGTCTTTTCCAATGAGTCAGTTCTTTGCATCAGGTGGCCAAAATATTGGAGCCTCAGCTTCGGCATCAGTCCTTTCAATGAATATTCAGGGTTTATTTCCTTGAGGATTGACTGGTTTGATCTCCCTGCTGCCCGAGGGACTCTCAAGTCTTCTCCAGCACCACAATTTGAAAGTATCAGTTCTTCAGCACTCAGCCTTCTTTATGCATACATGACTACTGGAAAAACCATACGTTTGACTGTATGGACCTTAGCTGGCAAAGCGGTATCTCCGCTTTTTAATATGCTGCCTAGGTTTGTCATAGCTTTCCTTCCAAGGACTTAAGTGTCTTTTAATGTCATGACTGTAGTCACCATCTGCAGTGATTTTGGGGGCCCAAGAAAATAAAATTTGTCACTGCTCCCACTTTTCCCCTATTTGCAATGAGGTGATGGGACCAGATGCCATGATCTTAGTTTTTTTAATATTGTTTCAAGCCAGCTTTTTCACTCTCCTCTTTCACCCTCCTCAAGAGACTCTTTAGTTCCTCTTAACCCTCTGCCATTAGAGTGGTATCATCTGCGTATCTGAGGTTGTTGATATTTCTCCCAACAACCTTCATTCCACCGTGTGCTTCATCCAGCCCAGTATTTTGCATGATATACTCTGCATATAAGTTAAATAAGCAGGGTAACAATATACAACCTTGTTGTACTCTTTTGAACAATTTTGAACCAGTAAATTATTGTATGTCCAGCTCTAACTGTTGCTTCTTGACCTGCATACAGCAATCTCAGGAAACAGGTAAGGTGGTCTGGTATTCCCATCTCTTGAAGAATTTTCCACAGTTTGTTGTGGATGTTTTTCTGGAGCTCCCCTACTTTCTCCATGATTCAGTGAGTGTTGACAATTTGATCTCTGGTTCCTCTGCCTCTTCAAAACCCAGCTTATATATCTGGAAGTTCTTGTTTCACGTACTGCTAAAGCCTAGCTTGAAGGATTTTGAGCATAACCTTGCTAGCATGTGAGATTAGCTTAATAGTATGGTAGTCTGAACATTCTTTGGCGTTGTCCTTCTTTGGAATTGAGAAGAAAACTGACCTTTTTCAGTTCTGTGGCCACTGCTGAGTTTTCCAACTTTGCTGGCATATTGAGTGCAGAGCTTTAACAGCATCATCTTTTAGGATTTGAAATAGCTCAGCTGGAATTCCATCACATCCACTAGTTTTGTTTGTAGTAATGTTTTCTAAGGCTGACTTGACTCCACACTCCAGGATGTTGAGTCTAGGTGAGTGACCATACCATCGCGGTTATCTGGGACATTAAGACCTCTCTTGCATAGTTCTTCTGTGTATTCTTGCCACCTCTTAATCTTTTATGCTTCAGTTAAGTCCTTACCATTTCTGTCCTTTAACGTGCCCATCATTGCATGAAATGTTGCCTTGATATCTCAAATTTTTTTGAGGAGATCTCTAGTCTTCCCATTCTGTTGTTTTCCTCTATTTCTTTGCATTGTTCACCACCAGACACATTCACAACTGAGCATCATTTCTGCTTTCCCCCAGCCACTTCTTCTTTCTGTAGCTATTAGTGATTGCCCTCTGCTCTGCCCTAGTAGAATATTGGACACCTTCTGATTGGGATGGGGGGTGGGGAGGGGCTCATCTCCTGGCACCATATCTTTTTGCTTTTTTATACTGTCCATGGGGTTCTCTAGACAAGAATACTGGAGTGGGTTCCCATTTCCTCCTCCAATGGACCACATTTTGTCAGAACTCTTTGTTATGACCCATCTATCTTGGATGGCCTTGCATGGCATGGCTCATAGCTTCATTGAGCTACACAAGCCCCTTCTCCAGGACAAGACTGTGTTCCATGGACAGGATTTTGTATGTAATTGAATGTCAATAAACATTTTCAAAATAGATAGGAATGAATGTCCAATAGGTACTTTTTTATATCTCTTATGAAGAATTTATTTTCTGTTTGTCATGAAAAATGTCAAGCTTAGAAAATAGTTCATTGAGTAGTCACACAGAACCTAAATTTAATCATTGTTAGCGTTTTGCCATATTGCTTCACTTATTTTTGTCCTTGCTGAAGTAATTTTACATAAAATAGACCTTGTTCCATTTCTACTGCATTTTACAAAAATGTAGACTTGCGTGTTTTTTTGGACCAATTAAGGTGGTAAGTGAATTACATTACTTGGAAAACATAATTTGCTTTATCAGGAGACTTCATTGTCTTAATGCAAAAAAGTTTCAAGTGCAGTGGCTTCAGGCAAGACCGAAAGTAGTGAAGGAGCTAAGTTTTTGACATTTGTTCAATAAATATTTCCTGAGTACCTGGTAAAAGCAAGATAGTGTGTATTAGGTGCTGTGAAAGAAATCCAGTTGCAGGAGACCTGATCCTTGCTTTCACAATTTGGAAAGTGAATTAAAATATTTATGCTGTTCAGTTCAGTTCAGTTCAGTCGCTCAGTCGTGTCCGACTCTTTGCGACCCCATGAATCGCAGCACGCCAGGCCTCCCTGTCCATCACCAACTCCTGGAGTTCACTCAGATTCTCGTCCATCGAGTCCATGATGCCATCCAGCCATCTCATCCTCTGTCGTCCCCTTCTCCTCCTGCCCCCAATCCCTCCCAGCATCAGAATCTTTTCCAGTGAGTCAACTCTTCGCATGAGGTGGCCAAAGTACTGGAGTTTCAGCTTTAGCATCATTCCTTCCAAAGAAATCCCAGGGCTGATCTCCTTTAGAATGGACTGGTTGGATCTCCTTGCAGTGCAGGTATCCCCCAAACTTTAAAAATAAAGTAACATCATGACACATTATCCTAACTGCTTTGTATACCTCTCTTTCAGAATAAAGACATTTTTATATGTAATTGTGAAGTGAAGTCGCTCAGTCGTGTCCTACTCTTTGCGACCCTGTGGACTATAGCCTACCAGGCTCCTCCATCCATGGGATTCTCCAGGCAAGAATACTGGAGTGGGCTGCCATTTCCTTCTCCAGAGGATCTTCCCAACCCAGGGATCAAACCGCATTGCAGGCATACACTTTAACCTCTGAGCCACCATGTAATTACATGTCAATTAAAAAGTCATTTTCCTATACGATAGCACTATCACTGTCATACTTTCCAAAACTGACAATAATGCCCGTGTCATTTCACATGTGACCATATTCAAAGTTGCCCCCTTGTCCTCCCAAATGTCTTTACAGTGGATTCGTTCAATCAAGCCTGGGCCAGAGCCATGGTTACATTTGTAAATCTGCTTTAATCTACAACACACGCTTATTTTCCCATGCTCTTAACTTGATGAGCAGCTAGGATTGATTGTCCCCAGACAAGAAGTTTATTTATTTTTTTAAGTTTAATTTTATTTAGTATTAGAGTATAGTTGATTTACAGTGTTGTGTTAATTTCAGGTGTAACCTATATGGTTATGACAGAATACTGAGTAGACTTCTCTGTGCTGTACAGTAGGCCCTTGATGGTTAGCTATTTTATATATTGTGCTGTGTATATGTTAATCTCAAACTCCTAACTTATCCCCACCCCCAACTTTTCCCCTTTGGTAACCATAAAGGTTTTTTTGAAGTCTGTGACTCTGTTTCTGTTTTATAAATAAGTTCATTTGTGTCATTTTTTAGATTCCACATATGTGATGTCATAGGATATTTGTCTAAGACAAGAACTTTATTTTTTCTTAACTTAAAAAAAAATATTTATTTATTTGGCAGCCCTGGGTCTTAGTTGCAGCATCCAGGATCTTTAGCTGTGGGATGCAGTTTCTTAGTTACAGCACATGGGGCCTATTTCCCTGACCAGCCCCTTGCATTGGGAGCATGGAGTCTTAGCGCCTGGACCACCACAGAAGTCCCCCCAGACAGGTACTTTAGACAGAGTAGACCAGAGCGAAGTGATGGAGTTGGGGTGAGGGAGCATGGCTTTGCTTTAAGTGGCCAGGGATGCCCTTAGAGGAGGAGGAGGAGACACCTGGGCTGACCCAGAAGCCAGCCACGTAAATTTCTAGGGGGAGGGTGTGCCCCGCAAGGGTGAGGCACAGGCTCAGCATGTTTGAGGAGGAACGTGGAGGCCCGAGTGGGAGGGCCAGTGGCAGGAGGAAGCGCTAGAAGTACAGTCAGAGGAGCTGGGGGAGCTGGATCATGAGGAGCTGAACAAGCCAGTGGATAAGGCTGGCGCAGACATTCCAGGTGGATGACCTCCCATACCTATGAATCATCTGCTGGGCATGAGCTGCGTGCTGGGCACGACACATGCCCACCCTCACGACAGCCCAGTGAATTCCTGATTGTCAGGACTCGCTAGGCTCTGCAGCAGTGACAGACAGCTCCACAAAGCTCCGAGACCTGAAGCATACAGGTTTATTTCTTCCTCCTGCTACGTGGTCCTCCATCACAGGGTTGGCTGGGGGCTCCAGAACAAACGTTTGACTGTCTGACATCGACATACCAGGGGCAAGCTCAGGAGGGGCCACTAGAAGCTCCCTTCTGGCAACTCCTACTGATAACTCATCGGCCAGAATCCCTAGCATGGCTGTAACCCTGAGAAGGGCAGAAAGTTTGTGCCCAGGAGCTGGGAAGCTGGAAACATCCTCACAGCATTGTGGCCCCATCGTACAGATGAGAAAGCTAGTTTAAAAAAGATAAAAATGTATTACCCAAGGCCTCACACCTGGTCATGGGAAAGGCAGGGAGAGTTGACCTGGACTTTGGCTCTGATGCCAGAGGCCCCAGCAGGAGGATGTGTCGGGTGTGGTGGGTGTGGCTGCTCTTCCCAGCCCTGACATGGGGCACAAGCGTGCTGTCCGTCTGCCTCAGAAGACTGGAATCTGCCTCCAGACAGATTCCGGACTTGCTTCCTAGCCTGAAGACTCCCCAAGTTCCCAGGGGGCCACGCAGCTGGTGGTGGGGGCTGGGACCAGGAGCCTCCTGCCTTCTTCGCCTAGGCCTCCCCCACCTGCGTTTTCTCCCCTGAGAGGGGTGTCCTGCACGCTCTCTGTGCCCCACATCCAGACCAGGCTCTGGACCCTGGACGCTGCAGCACCCAGGCTTCTGATTTCTTTTGGGTTTGGTCAAGCAGAGGCCCTCAGTCCCACCCGCTTCACAGCTGTGAGCCCTGGGACCACCTCCCCATCCACTCACCCAGCTCCAGAAGCCCCTGAAGGTCTACAAAGTCCCAGCTCCTTACAGCTCTGGAACGGGGCTTCATTAACATCCAGTGAAGCTCTCCAGAGTGGAATCCTGTTTCCCTCCAGGACACTGACAGGGGTTGGTAAGGATAATGGTCACTTCACCAGGGAGGTCTGGAGGTGAGGCACGGACCTCGCACACGACTGCTCACACAACAATTTCCACGGAGTGCTTCCTGAGGGCCACATACCAACTGAGATTCTGGAAAACCCCTTACATCATGGAACTAACGTTCCAGTGAGGGCAACAAACACTGGATGCCATTAAACAAGGTCCGTTAGATGATGCTAGGTTTCCTGGAGGAAAACAGAACTGTGAAGGGGGATTGAGTGTGTGGGAAGGATCACAAGTTTAATTTGGAGGTCAGGACCTGAGGGAAGGGGTGCTGGGGGAGATCTAGGGAAGACAGGTCCCTCCCAGCAGAGTGAACAGCAGGTGCAAAGGCCCTGGGGCAGAAGCGATGTCCTATGTGTTCAGGAGGAGCATGGAGGCTGGATGCGGAGGCAAAGGTGTCCAGCCTGGAGCGTGAGGACCTGGGCTTCTGTTTGGAGTTACCTGGGAGTCCTTGGAGAGGAGGTGCACTTTCCAACTTGGGATTTTCCAGAACCGTGAGCCTGCAGAAGTGAGAAGAGATTGCAGTGGGAACCAGCTAGAGGCTGGGGATATGACCCAGGAGGGAGATGCTGGTGGCAGAAACCAGCTCCTCCCACCTGGAGCAGGTGCTGTACTGGGTAGCATAGAGTCCCCAAAAATTCATGTCCACCCGGAACCTCAGAATATGAGCTTATTTAGAGAGAAGGTTTTTGCAGATGTACTTAGTTGAGTTGAGGTCATGTTCAATTAGGGTGGGTTCTAAATCCAACAACTCAGGTCTTCCCTGGAGGCTCAGTGGTAGAGAACACGCCTGCCAATGCAGGAGACACAGGTTTGATCCTTAATCCAGGAAGATCCCACATGCCTTGGAGCAACCAAGCCCTTGCACCACAACTATTGAGCCTGCACTCTAGAGCTATGGAGCTGCAGGGACGGAAGCCCGTGCACCTTGGAGCCCATGCTCTGCTGCAAAAGAAGCCACCGCAGTGAGAAGCCTGTGCAACGCAACTCGAGAGTGGCCCCCGCTCTCCAAAACTAGAGCGAAGCGAGCACAGCGACCGAGACCCACCGCAGCCACGTGGAAACAAATAAGTAAAATTACTGTGTGTGTTTTTTAATAAATCCAATGACTCATATTCTCATAAGAGGAAAGGACACACAGACACAGGAGAGGAGGCCATGTAAAGAAGCAGGCAGAGATGGAAAGACGCAGCCCCAAGACAAGGGCTGTCTGGCAATAGCAGGAGCCTCCCCAACGCAGGGCCTCCAGAGGGAGCACAGCCCTGCCCACACCTTGATTTTGAATTTCTGGCCTCCAAGGCTGTGTGGGTGGTCGTTTGTTACAACAGCCCCGGGAAACGAATCCCTGCGGTGGGATGTGGCAGGATTCTAGATGTGACTTGAATATAGAGGAAACAGGGTTTCCAGATGTGGGAGAAAGTGTGGGTCAAGGACACTGCAGGGTTCTGGCCTGTATAGCACAAAGGATGGAGCTGGCATCCTTCAGTTACTGGGATGCCTCCAGTAAATGTGATCTGGAGTTGCTAGTCTGCCCACCCTGTCCCGAGACCAGCAGGGAAACAACCAAGATGCTCCTGGGCTGGGGCTGCCTCAGCAAAGGTCCCTGCCTCTCCCTGAAGCCCCCTGTGGCCCCAGCAGGATTGCTCTGATCAAAGACCCTCAGTGAGCAGAACGCATGGTCCTCTGAAGTCCCCTGACAGGCTAGGGCCATCCAAACCTCAGACAGCAGGGCCTGGAGCTGGAAGGAAGTTTTGATGGATGGGGAAAGAGCTGCGACTCCTCTCAGAATGCCTTTGGGCCTTCTCCTCCTTTCTGACGGGGGCCCCAGAGCCTTTGCACTGGCCGGTTTGTCTGCCCAACTCACTTTGCCACCAGCTCCTGTCCACACAGGCACTTTGACCCTACCCTGAACAGGTCTTCTCTCCCCACAGACCCGGGGTTTCCTCACCTGGAAACTGGGATAAGGGCTCATAGCAGCATTCTGCGTAATAGCCAAAGGTAGGTTAAAAAAGAGTCAGGCTCAGACAGTAAAGAATCTGCCTGCAATTCTTTACCAGGAGACCTGGGTTCAATCCCTGGGTCAGGAAGATCCCCGGGAGAAGGGAATGCAACCCACTTCAGGATTCTTGCCTGGAGAATCCCATGGACAGAGGAGCCTAACAGGTTACAGCCCAGGAGATCACAAAGAGTCGGACACAACTTAGCAACTAACAAACTCACTTAACTGTTCAGTTAAAAAATGTGGAGTATCATTCAGCAAGAGAAAGGAATAAGGCACCAATATATGTCACAGCATAGGTGTACCTTGAAAAGAATATACTGAGTGAAAGAAGCCAGACACAAATAAAACAATAAATAAATGAAATAGAAGAAAAAAAAAAGAACAGAAATGTCAGACATAAAAGGCCACGCATTTTACAATTCCATTCATAGAAAATGTTCAGAAGGGCTAAATCCAGAGAGACAGAGAGACTAGTGGTCGCCAGGGGCTGGGGCAGGGAGTGGGTGGTACCTGTCAGTGGATGTTGGGTTTCTTTTCAGTGTGTTGAAAATGTTGTGGAATTAGATAATGATGATGGTCACACAACTACATATGCTAAAAACCACTAAGTGTCCACTTTAAAAGCCTGAATGTTATGGTATGTGAATTATAGCATAAAAACATTTTTAATTATGAAAAATACAGTACTACCTGACCCGCCTGTCTCTGGGTGCCAGCAGTTGGAAAAGCAACCTGGGTTGGAGGATGCAAGGCGTCAGGGGTGCCTGACAGAGGTGTGGGGTGCCACGCCCCTGTGCACTGCCCTCAAGACATACTGGCGAGTGTGGATGCTGGTCCAGAGCTGAGCTCCAGGACGGCAGGCAGGGTGTGGCTCTGGGCTAGGCCTCAGCTTTCTCACCTGTAGAATGGTCCAATGGTTAAGACTTCAAGCTGCCACAGCTAGGGGCACAGGTTCAAACGCCAGTCTGGGAACCGAGATCCCATAAGCCGAACAGTGCAGACAAAGAGAAAACAAAAAAAAAAAGAATGGGGAGGGTAATGGTACCCACCTGGGGGTGGAAGTGAAAAGGATGTGGGTTGGTTTCCGAGGAGCACCTAGAGCCAGGCCTGAACAGGGCGCTGTGCTATCCATCCCCTCACAGATCCCTCGGAGCGCCTCTCCCCAAGCCAGAGCCCCTCAGGGTGTCTTCTCTGAGGTGCAATTCACATAACACAAAATCACCCGTTTTAAAATGAACAATTTGAGGACGTTTAGCACATCCACAACGCTGTGCAGCCACCATCTCTGTCTGGTTCCAGAACATTACATCACCGTGAAATAAACCCCGCCCCCATTAGCAGCCCCTCCCCCTCCCCTTCGGGCTCTGGCAACCTGTCTCTGTGCATTCACCTCTTCCAGGTGTTTCCTATAAATGGACCACCCACGTGGGACCTTAGACTTTCCCTCGTTTGAGGCTCCCAGGAGATAAGAAAATAAAAATAGGTCCCCACATCGTTATATAAATTGTCCTTTTCAAAAAAAAAATCTAAACAAACCTCAGATGCACTATTTGGTTGAATCTTAGCTCATAATGCAGTGTCACCAGGAAGCTGGACTTATTTTATTTATGGTATAAAAATGCATGAATTCGCCAACCCCCGCCAAGAACCAGGGTATCAACAGTAACTTCTTTCGCCCGCCTCTGTGCCCCACACTGTCTCATCCGTCCCAGGAACCACTGATTTCTTGTTGATGGCAGTTTTAGCACAGACAATCACCCACATGTTCATCATACACGCATCACAATGTCATGTTGAGGTTTAATTGTCTTCAGCTTTGTAGACAGGGTGTCATGTTCTAGGTCATCTTCTAGGACTCATTTTTCCCCAAAGCATATTAAGAAAGTAGAAAGCATCTTAGTTAGTTGTTGCAGGAAGTTGGCATCTGTTCCTTTTTTCACCACTGGGTAATATTCCACTGAATAATATGTTAAACATATTATAACAAAGTTGGGGGGATGGTTCTAGGTTTTTTGTGTTTTTTTTTTCCTTTTATAAAGACTACTGCTGGGACTTCCCTAGTGGTCCAGTGGTTAAGACTCAATGCTCCCAACACAGGGGGCCCAGGTTTAGTCCCTGGTCAGGGAACGTGACCCCTCATGCTTGACCTTGCATACTGCAACTAAAGATCCTCCATGCCACCACTAAAGGAAAAAGTCCCATGGGCCACAACTCAAGACCTTGTGCAGCCAAATAAATATTTAAAAAAAAAAAAAGACTACTGCTGTAAATGTCCTAAGTTCCCCTTTGTGAGTGTGAGTGAGGCCAGGGCAGGGGCCTGGACGGGGTTCCACAGGAAGAGAGAACCATGTTCTGTCAGCAGAGAGTAGAGGAGGGTCTCTGGGGACAGATGGACAGGCGAGCACCTGGACACGCCCAGGCCTTGTCCTCTCCCATTCATTTGCTCATTCTTTCATCCATCAACAATAATGAATTGAAGTTCTCCTCTGCTGCTGCTGCTGCTAAGTCGCTTCAGTCATGTCCCACTCTGTGCGACTCCATAGATGGCAGCCCAGAAGTCTCCCCCGTCCCTGGGATTTTCCAGGCAAGTACACTGGAGTGGGTTGCCATTTCCTTCTCCAATGCATGAAAGTGAAAAGTGAAAGTGAAGTCGCTCAGTCGTGCCCGACTCTTAGCGACCCCATGGACTGCAGCCTACCAGGCTCCTCCGTCCATGGGATTTTCCAGGCAAGAGTACTGGAATGGGGTGCTATCGCCTTCTCCGAAGTTCTCCTCAGTTCCATTTAAATTAATGACAGATTCAAGTTTCCTGTGTCAGAGCTTCGACACTAGTGGAGAGAGTTAAGCCTGTGAGCCGCAATTGAGCCCAAGCTCTAGAGCCTGCAAGTCACAACTGCTAAGCCCACGCATCACAACAAGAGAAGTCACTGCCGTGAGAAGCCTGCTGCACACCACAGCTAAGGAAAGCTCTTGTCCAACAACAAAGACCCAGAGCAGCCAAGATAAATTAAAAAAAGACAAAGTTCCTATAAGGATAAGGTAGGAAGAATATGATATGGGGATGAAGGACTCTAACTTTTTAAAATCTTAAGCACTTTGGAGAGGGTAAACACTAGCTTTCTATTGGAAGTAAGTGAAACAAGGATTTAAGTGTCTCTCAACCCTCTTCCCTCAGCTTCCCAGGTGGCTCAAGTGGTAAGGAAGTGGCTTGCAATGCAGGAGATGCAGGTTAGATCCCTGGGTCAGGCAGATCCCCTGGAGAAGGAAATGGCAACCCACTCCAGCGTTCTTGCTTAGAGAATCCCATGGATGGAGGAGCCTGGTGGACTACAGTCCATGGGGTCACAAAAGAGACACCACTGAGGACACATTCCCACTTCATAGACCCTTGATTGTGTTCTAACAACAGCCCACTATCGTTAGAGTGCCTGGAGAGAAGGGGCTTCTTCAGATGGAATGGCAATCAGGGAAAGCCTCTGGAGGAGATGATCTTAGAGCTGAAACTAGCATTTGGCCCAAGATTGGGGCAATGCAAAGGCCCTGTGGCTGGGACAGGTGGAGTGGGGCTGGATGAGGGAGGTGAAGAGGGAAGAAGACAGCATTTCTCTGAGGAGTGTGGCTGAGAAGGAGGTAGCAGGGCTAAGGGATCCTGGGGTGGCCCAGGCTCCAGACAGGGGTCTGGACAAGGGTGTGACCAGTGCATGGAACTGAGGGAGGGAGAGGACAGCAGGTTGTGGTTGGGAGGCAGGAAGAGCCTGGGCATCATCAGAAGACACACTGAGGTGCTACTTAAAACAGGGACAAATAGAGGGAGAACAGGTTTGCCAGGCTGGGAGAGTAAGAGCTCACAGGATTCCGGAGCTGGGGCCCAGAGGCTTAGAGAAAGCCCCAAGTCTTGGTCCCTGCCCCAGGCCTGGCAGAGGTGTGGGCATGACTTTAGGATGTCCCACAAGGCTCCTGACTGTCTGTCATCCATCAGCAGGGTGGTTACTGTCCATGTCGGGCTGAGTCACCCACCTGGCAGTATACGAAGGCCTTGGGGCACTCTACTTTGACTTCTGCAGGAACCAGTCTGGTCAGCTGACGGCCCTGAGCCAGCCTGGGTCTCACTCGGGAGCCTCTGACTTCCGCGGCTGGGAAGATGAAGGGTAAAGCTCGGGTCACTGGAAGCAGCAGTCACTCACTCCTTCTCCCTCCAGCCTCCACTGACACTGACTCCTGATGTGTATCCTAGGGCCGCACCACCAGCCCCCCAGGGCAGCATCAGTGGGCACAGTGGGGAGCCCCCATACACGTCAGCAGTCACTGCCCCTCCCCATCCCCACAGCCCCTGCCAGCCACCAATCCTCTTTCTGTCTCCATGGATTTGCCTGTCTGAACATTTCACATAAAGGCATACAAGATGTGGCCTTCTGTGTCTGGCTTCTTTCACTTCCCAGGACGTTTTCTGGGTTCATCCACTGTAGTGCGTCAGTGCTTCCATGTGGCGGCACGCAAGAGTTTTAGTCACAGCTTGCAAACTCTCAGTTGTGGCATGTGGGACCTAGTTCCCCACCCAGGGATCAAACCCAGGCCTCCTGCACTGGGAGTGTGGAGTCTTACCCACTGGACCACCAGGGAAGAGCCCCCAGTGCTTCTTTTTTAAATTAACTTTTAAAATTGAGGTATAATTCACACACAATTAAATACTTATATTTCGGGACCTCACTGGTGGTCCTGAAACTGTTTACCTCAGACTGGGACTTCAACCTATGTGATGGGACTCGAACCTGGCCAAAACCCAGCTTGGGGCTCTAACGCATATGGCTAAGGCTCAAACCCAGCCAAAACCCAACTCAGTCTTACAACTGAGATCACAGACCTGGTTTCAGGACCTAATGAAGCTCTGGTTCTTGATGTTCGTTGCAGAAAGAATTCAGTGAGAAACAAAGTGATAGATAAGTCGTGGATTTATTTAGAGAGAAACACATTCCACAGACATCTCAGAAGGTGAGTGTGGCCTCGGAATGTGGTGTGGTTAGCTTTTATGAGCTAGGTAATTTCATAGGCTGGATCATGGAAAAAGCAAGAGAGTTCCAGAAAAACATCTATTTCTGCTTTATTGACTATGCCAAAGCCTTTGACTGTGTGGATCACAATAAACTGTGGACAATTCTGAAAGAGGTGGGAATACCAGACCACCTGACCTGCCTCTTGAGAAATCTGTATGCAGGTCAGGAAGCACCAGTTAGAACTGGACATGGAACAACAGACTGGTTCCAAATAGGAGAAGGAGTACGTCAAGGCTGTATATTGTCCCCCTGCTCATTTAACTTCTATGCAGAGTACATCATGAGAAACGCTGGACTGGAAGAAACACAAGCTGGAATCAAGATTGCCTGGAGAAATATCAATAACCTCAGATATGCAGATGACACGACCCTTCTGGCAGAAAGTGAAGAGGAACTAAAAAGCCTCTTGATGAAAGTGAAAGAGGAGAATGAAAAAGTTGGCTTAAAGCTCAACATTTAGAAAACAAAGATCATGGCATCTGGTCCCATCACTTCATGGGAAATAGATGGGGAAACAGTAGGAACAGTGTCAGACTTTATTTTTTTGGGCTCCAAAATCACTGCAGATGGTGCCTGCAGCCATGAAATTAAAAGACGCTTACTCCTTGGAAGAAAAGTTATGACCAACCTAGACAGCATATTCAAAAGTGGAGACATTACTTTGCTGACTAAGGTCCGTCTAGTCAAGGCTATGGTTTTTCCTGTGGTCATGTATGGATGTGAGAGTTGGACTGTGAAGAAGGCTGAGCGCCGAAGAATTGATGCTTTTGAACTGTGGTGTTGGAGAAGACTCTTGAGCGTCCCTTGGACTGCAAGGAGATCCAACCAGTCCATTCTGAAGGAGATCAGCCCTGGGATTTCTTTGGAAGGAATGATGCTAAAGCTGAAACTCCAGTACTTTGGCCACCTCATGCGAAGAGTTGACTCATTGGAAAAGACTCTGATGCTGGGAGGGATTGGGGGCAGGAGGAGAAGGGGACGACAGAGGATGAGATGGCTGGATAGTATCACAGACTCAATGGACATGAGTCTGAGTGAACTCCAGGAGTTGGTGATGGACAGGGAGGCCTGGCGTGCTGCGATTCATGGGGTCGCAAAGAGTCGGACCGACTGAGCGACTGAAATGAACTGAACTGAACTGAATCTCATAGGCTAGTGAGTGGGAGGATTATTCCAATCACTTGGGGAGAGGGGGAGATTTCCAGGAATTGGGCTACCACTGAGTTTTTGGTCTTTGATGGTCTTTTTGGCCTTGGAACTGTCGTGGCACCTCTGGATGTATCATTTAACTTGCTGATGTGTTAGAATGAGCACGCAAAGGATCTAGGTGTAGTCAAAGTTGACTGCTGTACTAATCCCACTTGACTCTAATCAGTTTATACTGTGTCCTCGGGCTATGTCATTCTTTGTGTTCTGCCCTCTTCTCTCCTGTGTCAGTCCAGGGGTTAAGAATCTGCCTTCCAATGCAGGAGTTACAGGTTTGATCCTTGATTGAACTGAAATTCCATGTGACTCCTGGTCAAAAAACCCCAAAACATAAGAAACAGAAGCAATATTGTAACAAATTCAATAAAGACTTTAAAAATGGTCAACATCAAAAATCTTTAAGAAATACTAACAATTCAAGGGTTTTGAGAACTGTATAAAGCCCTGTATCTACCACCACCCCAGTCACCATAGAACATTTGTCACCTGCAAAGTCCCACCTGTCCTTTCTCAGTCAGTCCTCCCAACCCAGACAACCAACAAGTGATCCAGTTTCTGACAGATGAATTCTTTTTTTTTTTTTTTTGACAGATGAATTCTACACAGGATGAGTCCTTGCAAGAGAAGTCTGTGTCTGGCTCCTCCTGCTATGCGTCCAGGGTGTCGAGGTTCACCCACGCGGTTGCATGGACCAGATGCTTTTTCTCTCCACTCCAGAGTGTGGATATACTCCTCTAAGTCTGCCTTCACCTGTTGAGGGACATTTGTTTCCACCTCTGGGCTACTCTGAATAAAGCTGTAATTAACATTTACCATCAAGGACTCTTGTGTAGACATCTAGGAGTGGATTTCTAGGTAGTAAGGTACACGCTAGTAAAGTAATGCTCAAAATTCTCCAAGCCAGGCTTTAGCAGTACGTGAACCATGAACTTCCATATATTCAACCTGGTTTTAGAAAAGGCAGAGGAACCAGAGATCAAATTGCCAACATCCGCTGTATCATCAAAAAAGCAAGAGAGTTCCAGAAAAACATCTATTTCTGCTTTATTGACTATGCCAAAGCCTTTGACTATGTGGATCACAATAAACTGTGGAAAATTCTGAAAGAGATGGGAATACCAGACCACCTGACCTGCCTCTTGAGAAACCTGTATGCAGGTCAGGAAGCAGCAGTTAGAACTGGACATGAAACAACAGACTGGTTCCAAATAGGAGAAGGAGTACATCAAGGCTGTATATTGTCCCCCTGCTTATTTAACTTCTATGCAGAGTACATCATGAGAAACGCTGGGCTGGAAGAACCACAGGCTGGAATCAAGATTGCCGGGAGAAATATCAATAACCTCAGATATGCAGATGACACCACCCTTCTGGCAGAAAGTGAAGAGGGACTGAAAAGCCTCTTGATGAAAGTGAAAGAGGAGAGTGAAAAAGTTGGCTTAAAGCTCAACATTCAGAAAACGAAGATCATGACATCTCATCCCATCACTTCATGGGAAATAGATGGGGAAACAGTAGAAACAGTGTCAGACTTTTTTTGGGGGGCTCCAAAATCACTGCAGATGGTGACTGCAGCCATGAAATTAAAAGACACTTACTCCTTGGAAGAAAAGTTATGACCAACCTAGATAGTATATTCAAAAGTAGAGACGTTACTTTGCTGACTAAGGTCCGTCTAGTCAAGGCTATGGTTTTTCCTGTGGTCATGTATGGATGTGAGAGTTGGACTGTGAAGAAGGCTGAGCGCTGAAGAATTGATGCGTTTGAACTGTGGTGTTGGAGAAGACTCTTGAGCGTCCCTTGGACTGCAAGGAGATCCAACCAGTCCATCGTAAAGGAGACCAGTCCTGGGTGCTCATTAGAAGGACTGATGCTGAGGCTGAAACTCCAGTACTTTGGCTACCTCATACGAAGAGTTGACTCATGGGAACAGACCCTGATGCTGGGAGGGATTGGGGACAGGAGGAGAAGGGGACGACAGAGGATGAGGTGGCTGGATGACATCACTGACTCGAAGGACATGAGTCTGAGTGAACTCCGGGAGTTGGTAATGGACAGGGAGGCCTGGCGTGCTGCGATTCATGGGGTCACAAAGAGTCGGACACGACTGAGCGACTGAACTGAACTGAACTGACAGTAAGTTGAGGGCTTCCCTGGTGGCTCCACGGTGAAGAATCCAGCTGCCAGTGCAGGAGATGCGGATTTGATCCGTGGGTTGGGAAGATCCCCTGGGGAAGGGAATGGCACCCTTCAGTATTCTTGCCTGGGAAACCCCACGGACAAGGAGCCTGGTGGGCTACAGTCCATGGGGTTGCAGAGTCAGACAGGACTGAGCAACTAAAACAGCAAGATAAGTTTATGTTTAGCGTTTCCTGCCTGGGGTTCACAGGTGTAGCCCTTCCCTCTGGACTTGGAGCTGGAAGGGATTGGCTGAGAAGCCATGGTGGGTGTGGCCTCGTGGTTCACCCAGTTCAGTTCAGTTCAGTAGTTCAGTCGCTCAGTCGTCCGACTCTTTGCTGACCCCATGGACTGCAGCACGCCAGACTTCCCTATCACCAACTCCCCGAGTTTACTCAAACTCATGTCCATTGAGTCCATGATGCCATCCAACCATCTCATCCTCTGTCCTCCCCTTCTCCTCCTGCCTTCAATCTTTCCCAGCATCAGGGTCTTTTCAAATGAGTCAGTTCTTCGTGGCCAAAGAATTGGAGTTTCAGCTTCAACATCAGTCCTTCCAATAAATATTAAGGACGGATTTCCTTTAGGATGGACTGATTGGATCTCCTTGCAGTCCAAGGGACTCTCAAGAGTCTTCTCCAACACCACAGTTCGAAAGCATCAATTCTTTGGCGTTCAGCTTTCTTCATAATCCAGCTCTCACTACTGGAAAAACCATAGCTTTGACTAGATGAACCTTTGTTGGCAAAGTAATGTCTCTGCTTTTTAATATGCTGTCTAGGTTGCTCACTTTTCTCCTAAGGAGTAAACGTCTTTTAATTTCATGGCTGCAGTCACCATCTGCAGTGATTTTGGAGCCCCTCAAAATGAAGTCTGCCATTGTTTCCACTGTTTCCCCATCTATTTGCCATGAAGTGATGGGACCGGATGCCATGATCTTCGTTTTCTGAATGTTGAGCTTTAAGCCAACTTTTTCACTCTCCTGTTTCACTTTCATCAAAAGGCTCTTGTGAAGTTCTTCTTCGTGGTGTCACCTGCATATCTGAGGTTATTGATATTTATCCTGGCAATCTTGATTCCAGCTTGTGCTTCATCCAGCCCAGAGTATGTTAAATGAGCAGCATGACAATATACAGCCTTGACATCCTCCTTCTCCTATTTGGAACCAGTCTCCTGTTCCATGTCCCAGGGGCCCCTTCAAATTCCCATCTTGCCCAATACTAAGCTTAGAACCAATACCGGCACCAAGGCAAAAGTCGTTTCACCCTGCTGATGTTTAAACAAAGTCTGAAGCCCCTGAGATGAGCCTAAGCCCTGGGAAGATTTGCTTTACATCCCCTAGGGGAGGACAAAGATCTTTCCTGGATGAGCTCACTCGCTCTCCCTTCAGCAGTGTGCTCTCTCAGCTGGAATTAGCTTGGACAGGCAGGGAGGTGGTGGCATTCTAGGGAACTCCTCTTGAGGAAGCTGGTTACCTACATTGTTCTAATTAATCCTCTTTATTATCCTGGGTGAGATAACCCAGGCTCAGAGGACCTAGGTGGCTACCTCAGTCTCCACCCTGTGCCTGGAGCGGACCCACCCAGGCAATGTCATCCATTCAGTTGCCCAACCCATGGTAGGGGGAGGGATCAGGGCTAGAGGAGGAGGAGGGCGTCCCACACACCATCAGCAAGTAGTGTTTCAGTGGAATTTGAGGAGCAGATTCATCTGTGGGCATCACGGACTGGGGTGATACAGACAGAAACTCCTAAGTTCTGTTTGTATCCTCTACCACTCTTTGGAAAAATGACCCAAAGCTTGTCAGTAATGACTTCACCATGCTTTTTTGTGGTCCTGTTGGAGCATCAGTGAAGTTCTACTTAATAATTCAAGGCCAGGGTCACCAAACTCATTTTGTAAAGGGCCAGATGGCAAATACAGCTTTGCGGGTCACGCAGCCATCTTTGCAGCTACTTAGCTTTCCAGGTACAGCTTGGAAGCAACCAGAGACAATAAATGAGCAAGTGGGTGTGGCTGTGTTTCAATAAACTTTATTTACTAAGGTAGGCAATTAATCTCCAGAAAGTATAAACAAACTGCTCAAAGGACTTGAGTAGGCATTTCTCCAAAGAAGATAAACAAATGGCCAATAAACACATAAGATGCTCAACATCACTAATCATTAAGGAAATGCAAATAAAAACCACAGTGACAAACCACAATCACTAGGACAGCTATTTTTAAAAAGGCAGAAAACAATAAGTGTTGGTGAGGATGTGGAGAGATTGTGATTGCTGATGGGAATGTGAAATGGTGCAGCTTCAGTGGAAACCAGTACGGTGGCTCCTCAAAATACTAAAAATAGAATTACTAGTAATCCCACTTCTGGGTGTACAGCTAAAAGAATTGAAAACAGGATCTGGAAGAGACACATACATGCTCATCATATTCGTAACCACAGTATCCATAATAGGTAAAATGTGGAAGCAACCCAAGTGTCCATCAATGGATGAATGGATAAACAAAATGTAGCATAATTGCATATAATGGAATTTTATCCAGCCTTTAAAAAGAAGGGAATTCTAACACACACTACAACACAGATGAAACTTTTGGACATTATGCTAAGAGAAATAAGGCAGATGTTAAAAGACTGGAGGATTCCAGTTTGATGAAGTACCTAGAACTGTCAAAGCCACAGTGAAAGAAAGTGGGATGGTGGATGCCAGGGGTGTTAGTGGGTTTTTTGCGGGGTGGCACATTAGTGTTTAATGGAAATAGAATTTCAGTTTGGGAAAATGAGAAAGTTCTGGAGATGATGTTGGTGATGGCTGCACAATGATATGAATTGTACACTTAAAAATGGTTAATTTAAGATGGCAAATTTTAAGTTATGTATATTTTAAAACTATTAAAAAATAATAAGAAAGAAAAACGCAAGAGGAGGGCTGGATTTGGCCCCTTAGACCGTAAGTTTGTGATCCTTGTTGCAGGGGTTCTGCACCTGTGTTTACCTATCTGTTGACTACAGATTGAAAGCTAAGGGTCTGTGACATTATCTCCTAGTTAACTTGCAGGTTTCTGTCAAACAGAAGATAAATGATTTCTCTGAAATAGAAAAGATAATCAAAGGTTAAGGTTTTACCCTGGGAAACAGTAACCAGTTCTGAATGCGACTGAATCCATCTTATTCTAACATTCTTCTTTTCAAATCCCTGTAAACAACCAATTCCTCAAATTTTCCCCCAGGAACCATCTTTCCTGTCTGGTTGCTTCCCTCATTACTGAATTAACTAAACGTCTAGCCCACTTTTTGTGCCACATTCACGTAAGAGTTTTTAACTTCTTGAAAATTACACTGGTGAAGTCACGGTGACAGGAGCCCTCCATCTGTTTTAAGGCACAGGATCCCCTCTCCCCTCTCCTGTGACAGACACTACTAATCAGTCACAGAACTCTTAAGAACTCTGAAGCTTAAGGCTGTGGGGAGCCGCCTCAGTCCCTTTGAAATAACACCTGTTCACTATTCCTTTCACAGAAGGTGGCAGATGTACTGGAGCCCTGTCTGGGTAGGCAAGTGGCACCTCTATGGAAGGTGTTGCGTTTTGTGTGTTGAGTAAGCAAGTAGGAGGTGGTCTTCATTCTTTCAGCAAGTTTCTTTCCTGATTGTTGGGCATTGAGCTAAGCACTGGAGGTCAGAGATGAACAGGATTTAATCCTTGCCTTTGGAGGTTTGGGGGGCTTCCCTGGTGGCTTAGATGGTAAAGAATCTGCCTGCAAAGCAGGAGACCCAGGTTCAATCCCTGGGTCAGGAAGATTCCCCTGGAGAAAGGAATGGCTACCCACTCCAATATTCTTGCCTGGAGAATTCCATGGACAGAGAAGCCTGATGGGCTACAGTCCATGGGGTCACAAAGAGTTGGACACGACTGAGCGAGTTTCACTTTTGGAGGTTTGGAGACCTAGAAGGATGAGGAGCAAGGGCTTGCAGTGGAGAGACACCACTTCCTTAGACCACAGGAGTCTACCTCCAAAGGGTTGATGCGGGCATGAGTTACTTCCTGTAAAGAGTATTGCCTGCATATAGCAAGGATAGTTGATTCTCACTGTTCAAATACTGGAAATAAAAACTGTCACCTGCCACATCCTTCAGTAAACAAAGGGTGTTGCAGCCACCAAGCCATCACATTACAGCTGCCCAGATAGGGCACTCTGAGGCAACTTGGACTGGAATGCACAGGATACCGGCCCCAGATTGCTGGGGTGCACATGAAAGCAATGATTTCAATGAGCTCAGACTTTGCATCTTCCTATACACAGAAAAGTGCTAAATTCCTTAAGTTGAGGTATCTGGTTTTCCTTAATGAACAGTAATCTTTTGATGTTCCAACTACCTGGTCTTTGTTGCAAATCTCCTATATATCTTGGCTCCCCTTTTGCCTCTTTGGAGCAGTCCACTCTCAGAGTTATCTGAGATGCTGTGGCCTAGGCTTAAGTCCTCAGTTTTGTCCTTCAAATTAAAGCATAACTCTCAAATTTTAGGTTGTGCATTTTTTTCAGTTAACAGTACCTATGCTCTATGAAAGCTGCCACCAATACAGGATTAAGAGATTTGGAATCTGCTCCAGGCAAAATAGAGGGTTAGGCTCCTGCCACCCTCCAATTACATTTTTGCCAACTGTTCAATCCATCATGGTGTCTTTATGTGAGTTTTTATTCTTATTTGATACAAGCAGTTGATTCATTAATATTGTTTCATTTTGAACAGCGAAATCACCAAAAGAAAGCACAGAGATTCAAGGAATGTGGCCCTAAGTAGCTCATAGGACACCTGTTTGCAATGTGAGAGCTGCCAACACAAGGCAGTCCCCTCCCTCACTCTCATGAGGGCATGAGGGCCTCAGGAGACTCAAACATTTTGCCCCGTGAAAGCATCAAAGTATGGATTTGAAAGTTATAAAAAAAAGTGAATGAACAGGCAAATTTGCAAATATGGAATCTGAATTATGAGGATTGACTTGGCACAGACCATGGAGGTCATGTCCCACAGAAAAGGGTGGCAGCCTGAGCCACTGAGCAGGGCCCAAGGCCATGGGCGTCAAGCATATGTAGCCTCCCTGCTTTTCCTCCCTTGAGGGCTTAGAAAACTCTTCCAGATGCATATTCCATCTCATCTGCCCCCTCCTAACTTCTACCCCATCAATTCACAAGTTAAGGGTAAAGATCTCCTTCCCAGGATGGGTGGACTCCCTCTAGCAATCTTAGCCCCTCCTGTCTGCCCTGCTCATTCTTTTCACTTTCCTTTTCAAAGAGTTGAAACTTTACAACTCTTTCTGCAGTCGTTGCTCATCTTGTTTCCCAATCCCAACCACTGAACAGCAAGGTCATAGGCTTCCCTGGTGGCTCAGTGGTAAAGAATCCACCTGCCATTGCAGGAGACATGGGTTCCATCCTTGGTCTGGGATGATCCCGCATGCCTCGGAGCAACTAAACCTCCGCACCTCAGCTACTGAGCCCGTACTTTAGAGCCCAGGAGCGACAACTACTGAACCCATGCACCACAGCCACTGAAGCCTGAGCGCCTAGGACCCATGCTCGGCAACAGGAGAAGCCACTGCAATGAGAAGCCCTCACAGAACAGCCCCCGCTAGCCACGACTGGAGAAAAGCCCACATGAAGCAACGAAGACCCAGCACAGCCAAAAATTAAATAAATAAATAAAACTGTATATTTTTAAAAAGGAAGGTCTTGAAGGAGGGGATTCTCTCTTTCTGTCCTGCGGCAACTCCTGGCATTAAATAGTCATTGAACGAAGTAGGGGGACGGATGAGGCGGTAAGGGCAAGCTGTGGCTGACCCTGTGGCACTGCAACACCTGGTCCTTGGAGAACAAAGATAACCCATTGTCCAGTCCCGCTCTGATGGCCTCTGGCCCCAGTCTAGGGTAGAGAGCCCGCATGTCCTGAGGCTTGGAGTGGGGTTTCTCCCTGAGTGGCCTGGGAGCCTGCCCCTCAGGACTGCATTCTCACAGGCTGATGCAACCATCCAGGGCTATTACTGAAGATTGGGAGTGGCAGCAGAGATTGTTGAAGATTCTGCATTTCCAAAAGCAATACTTGAAGGTGACAAGAGCAATTCACACTAGTACGCAAGGAGTAAGGTGAAAAGGACTTAACTCTTCCCAAAGCAACTGCTATTAACATTTTCTCCTGTGAGAATCCAGACTCTTTCGTCAGCTGTGTGACCTTTGAGCCTACTACCTAACTTCTCTGGGCCTTAAATGTTCTCATCTGTAAAACAGGGATTTAATAGTAAGCACCTCATGGAATCGCTGTGAAGAATAAATGTATTAATATATAAAAAGACAATAGCCTGGCGTATGGTAAGCAACAGTTAGCTGTTATAAATTATACAATGTGCTGGATATACATACGTATAGTACTAAGTACCCTATACCTGTAGGTGCTCAGTCGCTTTCATGTCTGACTCTGTGTGACCCCGTGGAGTATAGCCTATCAGGCTCCTCTGGCCAAGGAGTTTTCCAGGCAAGAATATTGGAGCAGGTAGCCATTTCCTATTCCAGGGGATCTGCCGATCAAGGGATGGAACTTGCATCTCCTTCATCTCCTGCATTGGCAGGTGGATTCTTTACCATTCTCCCACCTAGAGAGCCCTCTATATATGTTTACAAATATATGTATACATTTGCAGGTATTGTATACACATCTCCTTCTCCAGTGACTTTCTAAAATGACAGTGACCAATCCATTGTTCAAAATCTTGCTTTCATTGAATTATACTTTGGAGCACTTTTTTTTTTTTTGCCAAGATCCATGGCATGTGGAATCTTCCCCAAGCAGGAATAAACCCCTGTAGCAGAAGGGTAGAGTCTTAACCACTGAGCCACCAGGGAAGTCCTGGAGCACTTATTATCTGACCACCTCTGCCTTTAAGAATCTGCTGTGTATTATTCCGTAGAAAAGATGCACCAGAATTGACCTAACCTTTAGGACTTCTGGGCTATTTCTTCGGTTTGGTGCAGTTTTGGGGAAAAGTTTGTAACTGTTGAGCACAATTTTAAATGCTTAACCTGCAATGCAGTAGTTGATTTTTCGAATAATTTATTCTATCCAATTCCCAGCCCTTGGGGTACGCAGAACACGTCCCAGGTATTAATGGCGACTATGGCACATGTGCACCACTCGGGTGCACAGACAAAGGACGTAGTGCAAGGCTGCTGGATGAGGACTGGCTGGAGGACCAACCTTGGCCTATGCCCAGGCTTGCAGCTCCCATGCCATTCCCAAGGGGGAGGGCCCGTTATTGTCCCCGCCTAACCATCCGATAGGTCCCGCCCCTAATAAGACCCGCCCACTATGGCCCCGCCCCACAACCGGCGCCACCACCTACTAAGCGCGGCCGCCGGCCAGGCCCCGCCCTTCCTAGGCCAGACACGCACCAGTCCCCGCCCCTTCCTGGACAGACCCGCCCCCAGGCTCCGCCCCACCCGGCGCTCAATGCGCTTGCGCGGGCGTCTCAGGCTCCGGGCCCCGGCGGCAGCGGCTCTTTTGTTTCCCCGCCGGAGCCCGAGTCAGATCCGAAGCTAGGGTCTGAACCCGGGTCGAGACCGGGTTGGAGTCGAATCGCGTCCGCATCCCGGGCTGCCCGATGGGGTGCGCCCCCTGCCTACCGCCCCCGGTCTGTGCCGTCGCCTGAGCCCCGGCCTGCCTGCCCCCGTCCGCGCCATGGAGCCCGGCCGCGGCGGCCTGGAGGCCGTGGGCAAGTTCGAGTTCTCGCGCAAGGACCTGATTGGGCACGGCGCTTTCGCCGTGGTCTTCAAGGGGCGCCACCGCGAGGTGAGGGGCAGGCGAGCCAGGGCAGAGCCCTGGTGAGGGCGGCCCCCCGCCCCGGGGGCCCCCACCTTCCGCTCCAGGGACCCCCTTATCCCTACCACCGGGCACTCCCCCCCGTCCCCACCTCCACATCCCGGAGATCCCCCTCATCCCGCCGGGGGCCCCACACGTACATAGCCAGGCGTCCCCTCATCTCCACCCCACAGCCCCGGGACCATATCCCTCTCATACGCTCCTGACCGGTCATCTCCAGGGACTGCCAGGTGCTTACCTGGCTTGGGCAAGGCCTTCAAGGGGTTGCCAGGTTCTCGGCACTTGAGGGACACCCACGCTTCGTTTTCAGAAACACGACCTGGAGGTCGCCGTCAAGTGCATTAATAAGAAGAATCTCGCCAAGTCTCAGACTCTCCTAGGGAAAGAAATAAAAATCCTCAAGGTGAGCCGACACCAGAAGCCAGAGGGGCGAGGGTGGTGGGTGAGTCCACCTCACTCACCGGAAACTTGGCTTTCTGTCCTAGGAATTGAAACATGAAAACATCGTGGCTTTGTACGACTTTCAGGTAAGGCTTGGGGCTGTGGTTGTGGTGGGGAGGGGGTGTGCTCCCCCCAGGCTGGCCCCGGCGCAGCCTGAGGCCCTGGTGACTCCCGTTCCCAGGCCAGCTAACTGCTGGAGACCCTGTCAGGAGTAGGTTGTTCTAGGCCAGCATCTCGTGTTGGGGGAAGGAGCTGGGCACCCCTATTTGTTGGATGGGTGTTGGAGGCCTGATGGGACCTTGGAGACCCCACCCTCAGTCCATTTCTTGTGTCTGGGCTTCCTCTGGGCCTGTTGGGAGAGCTCCCACCTTCCCCGGCCCCCTAATCGCCAGGGGCACCAGCACTTTTCCACTGAGGGAGGTCTGGCTACTATGTGGCCCTCCAGAGGTGTTGGACCCAGTGGTCCCGAAGGTGAGTCCTGTCCCCAGCCCAGGCCCAGGCTTATCCTGCCGGCCTGGACCACCTGTCTGGGCCGACCGATTGTTTGTTGACATTACTCCAGTGGCCTGGCATTGGCCAGTGTCTCCCTGCGTCAGACTGGGGGAGGGGAGGAGCCAAGGGAGATTCCTTCTTGCTGGCAGTTGGGGCCAGCCACCCAGGCAGGAGGCAGGAGGGAGGCCGGCCCCCAGCTGATGAGGCTACCCCAGGCCTAGCTGGCCCAGAAAGCTGAGGCCAGCTTCCCCCAATGCCCCTGGCCTGTGGGCCTGGCGGTGGGGCCCAGCCTTGGCCCGGGTCTGAGACCCTGGAGACCCAGTTTGGGACCGAGGAACCTGAGGCAGCAAATCTGAGGGCCAAAGTGCTGACTAATGGTTTTGAAACCTGTTTACTGAGGCCATGGGACCAGCCCCTGGCTGAGGGGAAGTTCCCAGCCCGACTGTGTTTTGGTGGCCTCCTCCCTCCTGCCCTGTCCTCTCCCTCCCTCTTCAGAGCTGGGCTGTGGCCTTGGGTGCTGTGGCATGACATGAGGTGACTTGGGGAGGGCCCACGTCCAGTGTGACAGCGAGAGCGAGTGCCTGGAAGCTGTGTCCTGGGGCTAAGAGGGCGGCCCCTGTCTCCTCCTCTTCTTCCTCCTCTCCCACTCTTCCCTACCTGCCCCCGCTCCAGACACACACATATATACACACTTCTCTCCCTTCTTCCCATCCTGGCTGGGCCACACACCTGGTTGTGGGCAGTGCCACTTCCTCCAGGGCTGGCAATGCTGTGGCTTCCCCTGTGCGGAGGAAGTGCTTAGGGGCTAGCCAGCCTCTCCTTTCCAGGCTCCTCACCTGGGGCTCTGTGCTTTCAGCCCTCGAAGTGTAAGGTGGCTCCCCAAGTCCTTAGACACCAGTCTGAGACACGCTTTGTTTAGTTGCTAAGTCCTATCTGACTCTTGTAATCATATGGACTGTAGCCCGCCAGGTTTCTATGTCCATGGTATTTCCCAGACAAGAATACTGGAGTGGGTTGCCATTACCTTCTCCACTGAGACACCCATGGGACCCAGGAAATCATGGCTTTAAAAAGCAATTAATGATTTGACTTAAAAAACAAAAAATGAAGAAGCAGTACAAAACGGGTGTGGAAAAAGGTGACCCTACCACCCCTGTCCCAGTGAGCCCCATCTCCCCCAGAGGGTCTCACTGGGATCAGGACACATCCTCACGCACCTTCTTGCTGCCACACCATTCACTGTTCTACTATGGTATTTTTTGCTTAAGTGTATGTTTTGGAGAAAGTCTGTGTCACTCCACGTTAACTGTCTCAGTCCCGAGATGAGAAATGACACCCCCTCTCCTCCCAGAAAAATTATCCCCCATTCCTTCTGCAAGATTCAGAGCCCCAGCTCTGAAGCTAGGTGACCTAGTTCCAGTCCTGGTTCTGCCACTTAAACTAGCTGTGTGTCCTTGGACAAGTATCTTAATTTCTCTGTGCCTCCATCTCTTTCTCTGTAAAACAGAGTCTGGAGTTGTTTGGTTGAAACTGGTGTGCCAGTAAGCACTGAGCACTGTGTGTCTTAGTGTTGTTAATGATTGTGGCTGTGGGTGCTATTTGCAGCTGTGGGGCGTTCATGGCCCCATATTCCACAGTTGACCTCACCAATCCGCTGCTGATGGAACATGGGGTTATTCTGGGATTCTGACATGTCAGCAGTGTGGTGGTGACTCTCCTTGATTCACCTTTGCCATGTGTATGTGTCTGCAGGATGGATTCCTAGAAGTAAGAGGATGCGTATTTTAGTTGGGAACAGTTGCCAGATTGTGGTCCATTGAGGATGGACCGTGGACACAGCAGAGCTGCCTGTGAGAGGGCCTGTCTCCCCGCATTGCTGCCAGGAGATCTGTTATCAGAGTTTCATCTTGGCAACTCTGAGTGGTGGGAAATGGCATCTCGTATGGTTTTGTTTTTCACTTTTGAGTGAGGCTCAGCATCTCTCCTGTGCCCAGGAACACTAGGAATGCCTCCTGCCCAGGGATGTATTCCTGTAGGTCTTGTGATTCCCAAGGCTGGATAGCATGATGGTGAATGGCATGGGCCCTGTGCCATACTGCCTTTCTGGGCCCAGCTCCCCCATGTACTTACCTGTGTGACCTTGAGCAAACTACTCAGCCTCCTGGTGCCTCTCTGTTACCCAGAAAATTGGAGATTTTAACAGTACACCTGTGTTGTAGGGTGGTTGTGATGACAACTTGAGTCTATATATATCGAGTGCTTAGACCTGTGCGTGCTAAGTCGCTTCCAGTCATGTCCAACTCTTTGCAACCCTATGGACTGTAGACTGCCAGGCTCTTCTGTCATGGGATTCTCCAGGCAAGAATACTGGAGTGAGTTGTCATGCCCTCCTCCCCTGGGATCTTCCCAACCCAGGGATCGAACCCAAGTCTCTTATGTCTCCTATACTGGCAGGTGGGTTCTTTACCACCAGTACTACCTGGGAAGCCTGGCTAGACCTGTACTTGCTACTTAGTAAGAGCTATATAAATATCATTGATTTGTAGGAACTCTTTATATATTGAAACTGTTTATATATTAAGGAAAGCCCTTTTGTGATAGTTACAAATATTCCCCCTCAGGTTGCCTCTTGTCTGTTGAGGTGGTTTTGTTTTGGGGCCATATGGAATAGTGATTGTTGTCAGGCCAGGCTGATGTGGGTGGGTGGGTGATAGGCACTCGGCGGGGGTGGGGGGTGGGGTGGGGTGGGGGATGGGGTGGTACTCTGCAGACTTGTGGGGAGGCACCTGGAGCCCTGGCCTTTCCTTGAGGGGTAAGGCCCTCGGTCTTACGCTAGCCTGCTGTGTGGTGTCCAGATGTGCTCTTTCAGGGGAGAGCAGCCATCCTAGGAATCTGGGGACCAGCCCTGCCCAGCGTGCCCTGGGAGGAGGGCCTTCCTGAGGCCCGCACGCCGTCTGGCTGGTTCCCACAGCTGGATGACTCACTCTCGCCAGCCTGGCTGACAGAGCCAGCCTCTTGTGACTTTGGGCTGGTGGACACCTCCTCGGGGGTGGTGGGGGGTTGGTCTACCTCCCTGTGGGAACTTTGAGGACAGTGGCAGCCCTTGGCCTTGCTTTTTTCAGAGCCCCGGCTCAGTTGTGAGTGGACTTGGCCGTCCCAGGGAGGACCGTGTCGATTCCTTGTTTTCCATTCTAGAAGTGTCCTTGCTTTTCCTGAACCAGGGGCAGGCCCGGCATGTGGGAAGAAGGGGGCTTGAGAGAGCAGCAAGCCTCCCCTTCCCCCCTCCCGGGAGCCGCAGGCACACAATAGAAGCTAAAGGAGGCTCCCTGAGGACGGAGGGTGGGCCTTCCTCCTCAGGGTGGGGCCGGGCATCCCTTCCTGTCTGGGCGCTGTCCAGGAGAGCCCAGCCTGGAGGCAGGGAGCAGCCTTGATCCCGTGGGCGGCCCGCACTTTGACGCTGGCTGTGGCTTTTGCCACCTTGTTGGGAGCCAAGACCGCCCACTCCCCAGGAGGTAACTAGGTCAGTGCCCGCCCACCCACCTGCCCACCAGGCCCAGCCCAGGATCACCAGACAGAGTGGGCTCGGCCCAGCCCGGGAGCTCGGATCCTATTAAGCAAAGCACCTTAGCACCCTGTGGCGGGGCAGCCTCCTACGTGCCTGGGCGCCCGTGCCAGGCTGCTCAGGACACCTGGCCCTGACACCCAGGCCAACCTCGTCCCCAGGGCCTGTGGGAACACCACGGAGAGATAGAGAGGGTTCGTGTCATCCCGCCTTGAAGGTCTTGCCTGTTTACCTCAGGCGCACAGGTTGGGGCTCACCGCCCCCTGCCTTGGGGGCTGCACGGTGGGGTGGTCAGGACTCTGGTACCCAGCACTTCCCCTCCCTCGCCAGTTGTGTGAGAAGCAGAACTGCAGGACCTCTCTGCCCTCAAATAGGAGGACATCACTGGGACTTGTGCAGTCCTCAGGTTGCCCTGGGGGTGACTGGAGTGATGGAGGTGGTGGCCCCAGTGTGCTCCTTGCAGAACCCAGGGGCCTGGGGGGGCCAGCGCCTCAGCTGCGCATGTGTGTGTGTCCTCAGCCGCGTGTGCATGCGTGCATGCATGCGTGTGTGTGTATGTATGTATTCTTGTGTTAATGACGTAACAGACCCCTGAGGACAAGAATATGGCTGGTAGTGCTCATCTGCCTACCTTCTCTCGCTCCGGCGATCACTGCAGCCCCAGGAAGCAGTCAGGTGTCTGGACTGACCGCTAAGGAGGAGGCCTGCCCTCTGGAGCCCACTTGGTCCCCACTTCCTGGGGGAGTTTGTGAAGACCAAGTTTAGCTCATGAGGAGGCAGGCCGGGGCAGAACCTTTTCAGGCTCTGGGTGGGCAGCAGGCTGCCAGGGGCTGACCAGCTGTGCCCTCGAGGCCGCACTGACCTCTCTTTCCCCAGGGGCCCCAGAGAGTCGTCGTCTTCAGGGATCGGTGGGGGGGGGGGGACGCCCAGTGAGGCCCCAGGTGGCAGGAGGGCCTGGGCACACAGCCTCCTTGGAAAAGTGTTCCACTGGGGGCCCTGCAGGCCCTGTCATTGGGGCTCTTGTCATTGGACCTGGCCTGGGGTTGGCATGAGGGGTGGCAGGGCCTTGGGCATGTTTCCTGACCTCAGGGAATGGCCGAGGCTTGTGCCAGCCGGCTGGTTTAGTGCCTTACAAGCTGATACCACTGGCAGGGAGACAGGTCCTGGCCTAAGGGGCCCTCTGACGCTAGGCTTGAATCCCACATGGTGAGGTTTGGTGGGTGCGACTCCCCCCGCCCCCCACCCTTGACCCTCTGTGCCCAATAGGACCTGTGGGGTATGGGGCAGGCCCCAGGTCTAGGAGCCCCAGGGCAGTGGGCCCTGTGGGCTGGCACAGGGGAGGGAGTACGTCTGGCCTGGCATCTGGAAGCTCCCTGGCTGGAGTAGGTACAGTGGGTATGGGGGTCCCGTGGATTCCTGGGTGCGAAAGACAGCATGTTGTCATTGAGGCCACAGGGACATCCTGGTGAGGAGGTGATCGTGTGGTGGATGCACCCAGATTTGGGGGACGATGGGTGCATCACCCAGCTGGCAGGCCCCTCATCCCCAAGCAGGCATGGTGGTGGCAGCGTTCCTGCCAGGCCTGGGTGACTCTGGGGACAGACACCCCGTGGGCATGGATGCTGCATCCGTCTCCTGTCCTTGTCACTCGGTCCCTGGCTCGGTGGGGGAGTTGGGGGCTTCTCTGGGAAGCAGGGGCCCTGAGTCCCCGCTCTGCTGCCCGTTTGGCTGCATGGCCCAGGCGAGGGGCCGAGCCTCTGGGCCACTTGAGACAAGGGTGCTCCCTGGTGAGTGAGTTTGGGAGCCTGCTCAGCACATCCGCAGAGGTGGCCATGGTCAGGGTGACAGCAGGTGAGGGAGCAGGTGGCCTGGATGTCACGGGGAGTGGGTGTTCCGATCTCCGGGGTTATTTCTGGGTCCTTATCTCTGGCGCCTCCCTCCGTCCTCTGCTGGGTCCTCTGCTGGGAGCCTCCGACTCTGCTCCTGAGCCTCCATGTGTCTTCCTCTGTTGTGATCTTCCTCTTTCTGTCCCCCTGTCTCCCTGTGTGCCTTCCCCCCTGGCCTGGGCCCCCCCAACCAGTCCCCGTGTGACCTCTTGGGACTCTCTCCTGCCCCTACCCTGAGTTATCTCTGCCCACAGCTGGCCTGGGAGGGCGGGGCCTGCAGGCAGCTCCCACGCTGTCACTCCTGGGGGGAGGGGCAGGGCCCCTGTGGACTTCTGTGGACAGAGCCTGCCCCCCTCCCGGAGGAGCCCCAGCTGGGCACTTTGGAGGCTTCTTGCATGCCTGCTGGGATGCAGAGAGTAACCAGCCTGGGGAGGCGGGGAGGGGACGTGTGGAAATGGGCTTGATCCGGGCCCCAGCCAGCTCTAAGAGGTTTCCATGTGGACCTCATCTCTGCTCCTTGGGGTATCTCCATCCCAGACCCACAGGCCCTCTGTTGGTAGAGCTCTGGAGGCGGGGTAGAGGGGTTTTCTTGTTACAGGGCACTGACATTTACACAGAGGGTGTCACTAGTGGCTTTGTGTCCCCGTTGATGTGGGTCTGAGCCCGGAACCAACCTCCTGGGGGCAGGGTGACTGAGTCAGGGTCCTCTGTCCTGCCGGGTGGGAATGGGGACATGTCTGGGACCTGAGTAGGGGTAGAAGGCGGTGGCCCACTGCTGAGGGGTCAAGTCTATCTGGGCCTCGGGTGCCCTCCCCCAGAGGCCACTGAGACATGTCCCTCCTGCAGCCACCTCCCCCTTGGGTCTCCCGCCTTGCCTTGAGATCTACAGGGCCAGCTCACAAACTTGCCCCCTTGCATGGGGGTCGGGGGTGGGTTAGAAGTTGGAGTTCCTGGGAATAGCGTGCTGATGAAGAATGAAGACTTACTGATTTTGCAGGGGTGGGGGGGTTGGCGGGAGGGGCTCTTCCTGGTTTCCAAGACCCTGCAACGTACTGGTGCTGAAGGGGCTTGGGGACCTTGTCCTGGCTGGCAGAGCCCTCCGCAGTTAGGAAAAACCCCTCCTGGGGAAGACTGGAGGGAGCGGTCTGCAGGAGAGCAGAGAGTTCAGGTCCACACCTGCCTGGTGGACTTGGCTCCTCCAGCCTGTTTCCTCATCGGTGACCTGGGATCTCAAGGGCACCTCGTGTGGGGACACTGGTGGGGTTCCATACCGGCCCAGGCAGCTGGCCTCTCAGACTTGCAGGTGTGGACCCAGCCAAGGATGCCAGTGTCTCCTCGAGGCCACGGGTGGCCAAGGGCTGAGCCGGAAGCTGGCCTGGTGCTCCTGGCTAGCAGTGGGCTGACAGCACTGACCTGTAATCCTCTTGGCATCTTTGAGTCTGAAGGCAGGAGTGGTGGCCTTGGCCCGAGAGACAGGCCCTCATACCCCAGTTGTGTCGTTTATGCGGGCCTGGATCCCCCACCTGGTGGGTCTACTCGGCCACAACTCGCTACTCAGTAGGACAGGAAGTCCTGTCAGGACCCCAGGGCTGGAGCTGACCCTGATCCTGTTGGAGTCCTGGGGTTACTGGGGCCCCTCCCTGGAAGTGGGGTCATCACTCCAGCCCTGACATCTCTCCTGGGACCTCAGCTTCTTTCCCCGCCTTGAGAAACAGTGATTTGATTTGCTCCTCCTCCCGTCACTCAAGCTCACTTGGCCCTCAGATGTCCTTATGTCCTGGTCACTAACCAACTGGCTGAGCCCTGATATGACCCCCGGAGCTGCTGCCTGAGCCCAGGCAGTGTGTTGAGGGCAGCTGCAGAGGCCAGGCACCCAGGTCACACTGGGGCTAAGTCGGGCTTCCCAGACGGCTGCTAGACTGGGGGGCAGGGCATGCTCCCCACCACCTCTCACTGCCTCTTCTGTGTCCTGCAGGAAATGGCCAATTCCGTCTACCTGGTCATGGAGGTGAGTCCTGGCGGCCAGCTGTAAGGACCGGGAGGCTGGGCTCTCCTGTTTCTCAGGCCCCTTGTCATCTGGGGGTTAGAAGTTGTCCTCATGTCTGTGGGCTTATCAAGCCAGCAGCCCAGGGGCCACAGCAGGGGCTGAAGGGGTGGTGAGCATCCCTGTTGATCTGCTTGAGAGTTGCAAGGCACGTCTGCCCCAAGTGCCAAGGGAACAGGTGTCCTGGAGTTGGGTGGTGGGGAGACCTGGGCTGGGCTGCAGGGTCTCTCCTGGCAGCTGACCAAGACATGTGGCTGGTCTTTTGCAGTACTGTAACGGCGGGGATCTGGCCGACTACCTGCACAGTGAGTGGACACCCATGGCTGGATGGGCTGCGCACTCAGGCTCACCCTGACCCAGTGTGAGAGGTGGCCTAGTGTGAACGAGCTTTCTTAGGCCTAATGGTGGTGACGCCTGCTGAGAAGGATGGAAGGGTGACTGAAGCCCTGTTAGGGTTACATGCTCTGTCAAAACCACGAAGGATGTCCTTGCAGGGCAGACTTGGTCTGGAAGGGTCACTCTTGAGCTGGGCTCTATTCAGTCTGCTGGGATGTGGTGCCCTGTGGGGTGTCCCTATGGCCACTGATTGGTGGCTCTGCAGGAGACAGGCCTGTCCTGAGTGCTCTGGACTTCAGAGATCCCTGGCTATCCACAGGGGGCAGTCCTCCCCAGGGTCCTGGCAAAAGTGGGGAATTACTCTCTCACCTGTTGGATGAGCCCTTCGCTGCTTGAAGCTGGACCTGGGGCTTGTCAAGCAGCCATTGGCCATGGTGTTTACCCTGAGCAGTAGGTGGAGGAAGCTGCTGAGAGGTGGTCCTAAACTGAGAAGGGGCAGGGTGTGCTGGGCAACACCATGGAGCTGGCAGATGGGGAGGGGACACCGGAGCAGCTCAGGATCAGGTAGTGGGAAGGATGGGTTCAGAGGCCACAGGAGCAGTAGGAGGCCCCTCACTCTGGGTGCCCGGGCGAGCTGTGCCCACCTGAACCCTGTCTCCCTGCAGCCATGCGCACACTAAGCGAGGACACCATCCGGCTCTTCCTGCAGCAGATCGCGGGCGCCATGCGGCTCCTGCACAGCAAGGGCATCATCCACCGGGATCTGAAGCCCCAGAACATCCTGCTGTCCAACCCTGGCGGGCGTCGCGCCAACCCCAACAACATCCGGGTCAAGATTGGTGAGGTGGGGTGGCTGCAGCCCAGGAGGCCCAAGGGCCTCAGCCACACCCCTCACACATCTCTCCTTGCCTGCAGCCGACTTCGGCTTCGCTCGGTACCTGCAGAGCAACATGATGGCAGCCACACTTTGTGGCTCCCCCATGTACATGGTAGGTGGCTACCCACAGCCCCTGCTGCCTTGTCCTGTCAGAGGGGCCTCCATCCACACGGGAGCAGGGTTCCCTCCCGTGTCCAGAGCTGAGCCCCATCCTGTGGTCTCACTTTGGGTGGCAGCCGACATGGATATACCATTTGTTCCCCACCGTGTCTCTGGCGTTTGACACTTCGCTAGTGTCTGTTCTGATTGGCTGACGCCCACCTGGAGGCAGGCTTTGGTCAGCACAGTTCAGTGTCCATGCTCGCCATACAAACTTGTACGCCCCGCAGGCCCCAGAGGTCATCATGTCCCAGCACTATGACGGGAAGGCAGACCTGTGGAGCATCGGCACCATCGTGTACCAGTGCCTGACAGGGAAGGCGCCGTTCCAGGTGAGCGCCCAGGGCAGAGGGGTCCACTGCAGGTGTGTGCGTGCTTGTCTCTGCAGCCTGCCATAGTCGTGGGTCGTTAAAGTCCTGCAGCCTTCCCTCCACCTGCATGACATGGTCACCCAGCTTCCCACTGTGCAGTCAGTTCAGGGGCCTGTCCTGCTTAGAGCCAAGGTCGGAGTCTCCACTGGCTCTGGAGCACTTCTGTGTGTGTCCATGTGTATGTCTGAACCAAGTGTCACAGCCTCCCTCCCACCCATTCTAGTGCCGGAGTGAGCCAAGATATTGATACCAGGACCCCAAATTCTGGGGTGTACCCTACATTTGGAAGGCAGTGGCCTGTCCTGCGCTGGACCCTAGAGGGCCCATGCGTCTGAGCCCACCCCACAAACACGCGTCCTGCAGTGACCCCTTGGCCTGACCTGGTAGCCTTCCTTTGCTACCAGCTTGCCCCAGAGCCTCTGTGCCTGCCCAGTGACCTAGGCCAGCCTCCACCCCCCACTCCCTCCACCCCTTCCTGCCTACCATTTTCCCCATGTGGGCAAGCACAGGGCTGTCCCTGGCTGGCAGGTCGGCCTTGGGAACGTTGTACCCTCGTGCCTGGAACAGTGCCTGGCACATAGCAGGGCTCAGTGAATGATTAATGAACACGCATGTGCCAGCCATGTGTTATCAAGGGAGGCAGGGCCCACTTGGGGAGCAAACTTACTCAGGCCCTCTTCTGGAGCTGGAGCATGGGCTACTTTTCAATTTCAAGAAGCAAACAACCAGTTACAGCAGTTACCCAGAAGTCATCCACAGCAGGTGGGTGGAAGGCCCAGCAACCTTCTCTGGGGCCCCCCAGCCTCCGCCTTTGTGCGGTCCCTGCGATTCCACAGCCTGAGTGGGGAGAGGGGGCGCCCCTTCCTTGGAAGCATGTGAGGGCTTTGTGTTCAGACAGACAGGCTGGCAGTGCTGGACCACGGACCTCTCAGGGTCAGGTGCAGAGTGGGCAGTGGCCAGGTGGAGTGGGCGCTCACTCCTCACCCCCTGTCCCCGCCTTCCAGGCTAGCAGTCCCCAGGACCTCCGCCTCTTCTATGAGAAGAACAAGACGCTGGTCCCCACGTGAGTGCCCCTCCTGGCGGCAGACCCCCGCCCGCTTCCTCTCTGCCCCAACCAGGCTGCCCTGTCAACGCTGTGTTCTGTGCCCCCAGCATCCCCCGGGAGACCTCGGCCCCGCTGAGACAGCTGCTCTTGGCTCTGCTTCAGCGCAACCACAAAGACCGCATGGACTTCGGTGAGTGCCGGCCTCCCGGCCCCCCTACTCCTTCTGACAGGCCTGGGGGTCAGGAGCCCTTCTAGCTCTTGGCCCTGGACCCCTCATCCTGCACCCCCAGCTTCCAGGTCCCCTGTGGCCACAGTGAGTGGGTTTCCCCGTTCCCACAGCTCCTTTCCCAGCTGCACAGATAGAAAAACCCCCACTTGTGCAACAGGCAGCGTTGCTGGGAACTGTTGGAAGGGTGGGCGGAGCCAGCCTGGACCACACTAGGGGTGCCAGATGTGTTCAAGAGCTGCCAGCTGGGGCTCTGTCTCCCCCGCGCCTGGCGTGAGGCAGCCAGGATAGGGGCCAGAGCCTGCAGGAGCTCAGGCCCACAGGAGGGGATGGTGGGGGCCCAGCCTTCACCCTGGGAGTTCTGGTGTTGGACCCTCCTGAGCCCTGGCCCAACTTTTCTCCTACAGATGAGTTTTTCCATCACCCCTTTTTGGATGCCAGTGCCGCTGTGAAGAAGTGTGAGTCCCCTGAGAGTTCTAGGACTCCTGTGCCTCCCTTCTTCCCATGGGCTTCTAGCCCCACGCCCACTCCCAGCTCCCCAGTCCTGCTCCAGTCTGTAGTCCCCAGGGACCCCCGAGGCCATGGGGTGGGCTTGAGCTCAGCTGACTTGGTGCAGTGGGATTGGGGAGGTGGGGGCAGGGGCCTCGCACAGGTCTTCTCCCTGGCGTCCTGGAGGGTGTGGGGTTGTCATGGGCAGGGTAGGAGTGGGCAGGGCCCGGGGAGCATCCTGTGCTGACGTGCGCTGACCCACACCCTTCCAGCCCCTCCTGTGCCCGTGCCCTCATACCCGAGCTCAGGGTCTGGCAGCAGCTCCAGCAGCAGCTCCACCTCACACCTGGCCTCCCCACCGGTGAGTCATGCGCAGGGTCGGGGCTACGGGCTCCTCTCCCTTGGCTTTGGGGCATGTAGGCGGCTGCAGGAGCCCTTTTGGGGCTTCTGTCCTAGCCAGGCCCCCACATTTATTTCTGCAGTGTAGTCTGGTGAGATGACACCAGACTTACACGTTCTGTTTGTGGACATGGAGCGGTAGAAGTGGGTGAAGTCTCCTTTCAGGCCCCTTCTCCGCTCGTGTCCTGGTGGCTGACCTGATGGCTGTCAGTGGGCTGCATCAGCTCTGAACCTTCTTGTGCATGGGTGGACAGGGACAGGGGCCCCGGGCAGGATTGTGTGCAGGGGTCCCTGTGTCCTGGGATCTGATTCCTGCAGCCCACGTTCCCAGCACGGGTAGGGTGAGGTCTGCCGAGGTTGTGCGCGAGGTTGGGGGCGTTGGGACTTGAACCTCCACCTGTCCATCTGTCCGTCTTGCTAGGCAGGGACCAGGGCTGGACTGGTGGTGGAGAGAACACCTCTCTGATGCCCCGTCTGCTGAGCCTGGCACAGGGCTTGCGCACAGGCAGCCTTGCCCCCTGTACCTGTCCCCAGTGTGCCAGACTGTACAACCCTCCATAGGACGGAGGGAGAAGTGGAGGGTCACCTGAAAGGGGCTCTCCCTGGAGCTTGTGGGAGTGAAGCGCCTTCTCACCCTGGGGGGCAGGTGGCTCTGTGAGATGACTGTCCTTGTGGGGAAGACACAGGAGAGGCGTGACGCGGTGGGGAGAAGATCATGCAGAGCCCTGGGGCTGAGTCTCAGCGGGCTCCCCTCTGACCCCCAGTCCCTGGGGGAGATGCAGCAGGAGCTCCAGAAGACCCTGACCTCCCCGGCCGAGGCCGCCGGCTTCCTGCAAGGCTCCCGGGACTCAGGCGGCAGCAGCAAGGATTCATCCTGCGACACCGACGACTTTGTCATGGTCCCGGCCCAGTTTCCAGGTAAGGGCTGGGCAGGGGGCTCATTGCAGATGTGCCAGACATACCCCTGAGAAGGGACTTGGAAGCTCCCACCCCAGATGCACTTGGTCATCAAGTCAGAGCTGCGTCCTGTCCTTGGCCACGCACAGGGCCTGTGCCCCGGAGTGTCCAGAGCGTCCAGAGCACCTGCTCATCTGTATCTGAGTTATAGCCTATGCCCCGCAGCCCTTGCAAAGCCCTGTCCTGGGGTCCTCAGTTCCTCTCCTGACCCTAGATGCTGGCGCGTCTCTCGCTGGCCCTGGCCACCAAGACTGCTGAGATGGGGCTGGGTGGGAGCCAGCCCTGGTGTCCAGTGGGGCACCCTGAGCCTGTCAGCTTAGCTCTGATGCAGAGGAGGGGCCCGGTACCCAGCCAAGGGCATCGCAAGGAGGGGGCAGCAGGAGGGAAGGTGGGAACCTGAAGATCTGGGAGGAGGGGCAGACCCAGATTGGAAGGTGTGGACACCCGGCCTGAGGTTGGCTGAAGGCTGGTGTGCAGGGGAGGTTCCAGGGTCTCCTTTAGAGCCCTGAGTCCAGACAGGCAAAGGGAGGTGGCAATGTGAGTGCCAGAACAGGGACAGGAGAGCGCTGGGGCCCCACATGGCCCCCACCACCCCAGGAGGAGGTGTCTGGGTCCAACCTGACTCATTTCCTGTCCACAGGTGACCTGGTAGCTGAGGCAGCAGGTGCCAAGCCACCACCGGACAGCCTGATGTGCAGTGGGTAAGCATCCCCCAGCCCTGTGCCCCTTGCCCCCTGTTCTGCGGGGAGGGCAGTGCCTGCTCTCAGGTTATCTTTAGACCCTCCGGGTCAGAGTTTGGGCAGGGCCAGGTCTGCTGTGCCCAGCGCAGGGTGGAGTCTTGAGGGTGATGCCAGAGTCCGTGTGTACGTTTGTCCTGAGTGGGGACTGCCTGTTGCCCTGTCCGCAGGAGCTCGCTGGCAGCCTCCACAGGCCTGGACAGCCGTGGCCGGACCCCGTCTCCTTCCCCGCCCTGTGGCAGCTCCCTTAGCCCCTCAGGGTAAGTGGGGCGGGGCCACCTAGGCTTCCCTTGGCGTCACAGGACGCCAGCCAGCGCCAAGCCGGGCCATGCAGGAAGCCGTCATGTCCAGAGGCTGGGCAGGCTGCCAGGCCCCTCATGGGTGGTCCGGCGGAAGGGAGGGTTTGTGGTGGGAAGGATGCAAGGTTGGGGCTGGGGCCCATGGGGGCTGTAGAAACTGCCAGAGACCAGTGTCATCAGCCCCGCTCCCCAAGCTTGTAGGGCCACGGGGGCAGTCATGCCCAGAGCCCACAGGAGCAGCCCACTCACTTTCCTCTGTCCCCTTCCCACTGGCTGGTCCCAACCAGAAGCCACCTGAGTGCAGAGTAGTGGGGAGGAAGTGCCCACAGACCCCTGGAAGCGGTAGGGGCCGTGTGCGGAGACACGGAAGCAGGTGGCTGCAGTGGACTCTGCCCCGAGATATTGGGCCTGGGCTTCAGCCCAGTGCCCCGCCTGCAGTGACCCCAAGCTCTCTCTGCCTACCACAGCCGGACCGGCACGTTCTCCAGCAGCAGATGTGGGGCCTCTGTCCCCATCCCAGTCCCCACGCAGGTGCAGAACTACCAGCGCATTGAGCAGAACCTGCAGTCACCCACCCAGTATCAGACAGCGCGGTGAGTGCAGGGCCCCCCCACTGGCCAGGCTCGTCTGTGGTAAGAACCCCACCTGGGTGGTGCAGGGCCATCTCTCAAGCACGGTTGTGCAGGCTGAGCACTGCGTAACTGTCAGTGCCACCACTTGCTTCGTGGACGTCCTGGCACTCTAGCTGTATGGTGACTGCTTGTGTTTCTAAAACTGATGGTGATTTGTGTTAAGTTCCAAAAGAGAGTGGGAAGGGGTACTTTTTAAATTAATTCCCAGAAGCCCCTCTGAGTTGGCAGTCACCCTGGCAGGGACCGGGGACCCCCAACTGGTTTTGGCTCCTGGTGAGGCCCATTATTTGAATGGAGGGGGACAGACAACGTGGCATGCTCGTGGCCCTTGAGCGTGGCTGGGGACCTCACACCTTGTACCTGCTTGTCCCCAGGTCCTCTGCCATCCGCAGGTCAGGCAGCACCAGTCCTTTGGGCTTTGCACGGGCCAGCCCATCACCCCCGTCCCATGCTGAGCACGGAGGCGCCCTGGCCAGGAAGCTGTCCCTGGGTGGGGGCCGGCCCTACACACCGTCTCCCCAGGGTGAGCCTATATACTGTACTGCTGGGAGACCCAGCATCTGAGCTGGGACTGGGTGTCTCCACCCTGGGGCAGGGGAGGGTCTTGCTCTCCATCCCATGTTGACCCTGGCAATTTCTCTTTCCCCCAAGTCGGAACCATCCCTGAGCGGCCAGGCTGGACCGGAGCACCTTCCCCTCAAGCATCTGAGATGCGGGGTGGCAGGTCCCCTCGTCCAGGTGGGTGCAGCTCCAGCCTGATTGATGGGTTTGAGGGTAGAGCTGGGGAGGGGCACAGGAGCTGGGCTGACCTCCCTGGGCTGGCCTGTCACTGCTTAGAACAGTGGTTGTCTTCCTGTCCACAATCATCTTTTTTTTTTAAAGATTTACTTAAGTATAATTTTATTTCTTTATTTTTGGCTATGCTGGGTCTTATGGTGCTGTGCAGGCTTTTCTCTAGTTGTGGCGAGCAGTTGTGCAGGCTTCTCATTGTGGTGGCTTTTGTTGCGGAGGACAGGCTCTTTAGTAGTTGGCAGCACATAGGCTCAGTAATTGCAGTTCCTAGGCTCTAGAGCACAGGCTGATTAATTGTGATGCACAGGCTTAGTTGCTCCGCAGCACGTGGGATCTTCCTGGATCAGGGATCAAACCCAGGTCTCCTGCTTTGGCAGGTAGATTCTTTACCATTGAGCCACCAGGAAAGCCCCCATAATCATCATTTCTTATGAGCTGAAGAGAGAAAGAAAATTCCATAAGACTGTTTAACAAGCGCCAGCCTTCAGGTTATGGAGGCTGACTACGGGGTTCAAATTCAGCCCATATTCCTGTCATGCTGTGTGACCTTGGGCAGGTGTCTCAGTGTCTGTGCCTGTTTCCAGGTACACAGTAAAGCATGGGTGCAGTGTGGCTTGGGTGACTGTGAGGGTAAAGGGAATCCTGAGCAGACTGGGGTCCTTCGTACACAATTGGTTGGTGGTGTGGGCCGGTCCAGGCGTCCGTGGACGGCTGTGACTGGGCCCATCCTCTCCCCTCCCAGGCTCCTCTGCGCCTGAGCACTCTCCCCACACCACAGGGCTGGGCTGCCGCCTGCACAGCGCCCCCAACCTGTCTGACCTGCATGTCGTCCGTCCCAAGCTGCCCAAACCCCCCACGGACCCACTGGGGGTAGCGTTCGGCCACCCGCAAGCCAGCCCCCCCCAGCCCTCCCACGGACTTCAATCCTGCCGGCCCCTGCGCGGCTCACCCAAGCTGCCCGACTTCCTGCAGCGGAACCCCCTGCCTCCTATCCTGGGCTCCCCCACCAAGGTATCAGGGCCCCAGACCTCCAGGGGCTGGGTGGGAGGGATGCTGTACTTGTCTCACGTGCCTGGGCCACTGGGCTTTCTCCCTGGTGGGATTCCCGCAGGACATGAGGGTCCCCAGAAGCCGGAGGTGGGCCTGCATGCTCCAGGACAGCCGGGCCTGCCCTCTGCACCCGGATCTTTTGCCCTGGCTGGTGGCTGACTCCATAAATCTCCCCATTTACACGCGGAGTGCCGTGATGAAGACTGGCCCCAAAGGCAAAACATCTCTTGGCCCTTGATGGGAAGTATCTGACCCTGGTCCAGCATCCAGAGCACCAGAGAACCTAAGCTGCCGCCATGGGCAGATGACTTAGTTCAGCCCTTGCTTCAGTTTTTCTGTCTGTGAAGCGGGGCTAGTACCTCAGCTAGCTGATGGTGTCTGTGTCAGGGCATAGGTGCACACGTGTGCCCGGTCTGCATGTGTGCCTTTGTTCCAGCGCAGGACGGAGTCAGCCACACAGAAGTCTCACTTCTTTGCTGTGAAGACGTGGGTCAGTGAGGGTTGGGCCTTTGCGGAGGCATGGGGCCTTGCAGATTCAGGCCAGCACTGCTAAGCCTGTCAGGATGTTAGCGTTACCATGCAGGTCATTCTCAGCACCTTCCCTGCCCCTCCTAGACTGTGCCCGCATTCGAGTTCACCAAGACCCCCAGCTCCCAGAACCTGCTGACCCTCCTGGCCCGGCAAGGCGTGGTCATGACACCACCACGGAACCGGACGCTACCCGACCTCTCCGAGGCGGGGCCCTTCCAGGGGCAGCAACTGGGCCCTGGCCTGCGGCCCACAGAGGACACCAAGGGCCCCTTCGGAAGGTGAGTGTTGAGGATTCCCCCAACACTGCCTGGGGAGGTGAGGCCCAGCCTGCCTGCTGTTTGCCTGCACCTCACTCCCTCCACCACCACTTCTGAGCCTCAGTTTGCACATCTGTTCAATGGGTGACAGTAACTGCCTGGAATGGGCAGGGCTGGGTACGCTGACCAGGCTGTGAGGCTCCCCAGGCCCTGCCTGTGGGGTGTAGGGGGCCAGCCCTGGGCAGTGGGTAGACTGGTACCCCCGGGGCAGCTCATGGTACCTCTACCACCCTTCGCCCTGCAGGTCCCTCAGCACTGGCCGCCTCACAGATCTGCTCCTTAAGGCTGCGTTTGGGACGCAGGCTCCCGACTCAGGCAGCACGGACAGCCTGCAGGAGAAGCCCATGGAGATTGGTGCGCCAGAGGGGGCCGGTGGGGAGTTCTTTGGGAAGTGGGGGGGCCATGGCGGGAGGAACCTGAGCGCCTCTTCTCACTCCCCCAGCGCCCTCTGCTGGCTTCGGAGGGACCCTGCACCCAGGAGCTCGCGCTGGGGGCGCCAGCAGCCCTTCCCCCGTAGTGTTCACAGTGGGCTCACCCCCCAGCGGGACCACGCCACCCCAGGGCCCCCGCACAACCATGTTCTCAGGTGAGAACTGTCTGGTGGCCTTGGAGCTGCAGTGAGTCAGTGGCCCACGCCATCCTTCGGGAAGCAGGAGGGGCAGTGGCTGATGGCACCAGTGGAGCAGGGGTGATAACCCTGGGCACCGGGGCACCACCCCCATGCTGAGGCCCTGGGAGGGTCCTCCCGGTAGGGTCAGGGGTCTAGGGCTCAGAGCTGCCTCTGGGCGGGCACAGGTCATGCAGACAGGCCTCTGCAACCCCAACCTCTGAACTCGAGGGTTCCACCTACAGTGGATGGAGGCCCAGGAGTGGTGAGGCCTTCACTATGGGCTCTACTTCCTGGAGAGAGAGGAGCCGGGTGGTGGGGACCAGACTTTGTGTCTCAGAGTGGCAGAAAATTGGTGGGGAAGGGGCAGCCGTGATGGGGGCCCCTGCTCACCAGCCCTCTCCCCACAGTGGGCTCCTCCAGCTCCCTCAGCTCGGCCGGCTCCTCCTCTGCCCGCCACCTGGCGCCTGGGGCCTACAGTGAGGCCACCCTCGAGGTCCCCGCCCCTGGCCACTGCTGCAGCTTTGCCGACCCTGTCACCGCCAACCTGGAGGGGGCCGTGACCTTCGAGGCCCCCGACCTCCCCGAGGAGACCCTGATGGAGGTGAGGGCTCAGGCTGGGGTGAGGCCCGGCATGATCTCTGGGCAGGGCTGGTCACGGGGCTGTCAAGGTCCGTCGCTCACCCGCCCCATCTCCCCAGCAAGAGCACACGGAGATCCTGCACAGCCTGCGCTTCACGCTCGTCTTTGTCCAGCACGTCCTAGAGATCGCGGCTTTGAAGGGCAGCGCCAGCGAGGCGGCCGGGGGCCCTGAGGACCAGCTGCAGGAGAGCGTGGTGGCCGACCAGATCAGCCTGCTGAGCCGCGAGTGGGGGTGGGTGTGCCCAGCGGGTGCCCAGCGGGGAGGCTGCCTGGGGCGTGGGCCCCCTCTGACACATCCGTGCCGCCCTCCAGTTTTGCAGAGCAGCTGGTGCTCTACCTGAAGGTGGCCGAGCTCCTGTCCTCGGGCCTGCAGACCGCCATTGACCAGATCCGGGCTGGCAAGCTCTGCTTGTCGTCCACCGTGAAGCAAGGTGAGTGCGGATGGCTCGGGCTCCCAGCAGGGTCGGGGCAGGAGGCTCTGAGCTCGTGGGGAAGACAGGGAGGGTGAGGTGATGCAGGAGGCCTCTCTAAGGCTACCTGGTGCAGGCCCCACCCAGGTGGGATAACAGCCAGGGGGATGGTGGAAGGCCAAGTACAAAGGCCCTGAAGCAGGGCCCTGTGTGTCTGGGGGTGGGAAGGCACAGTGTGCATTGGTGGGGCAGAATGCATAGGAGGTGGGGTCAGCAAGCTGCCCCGGGGGTGGAGTGAGGGGCTTTTTGCTTGTTGGTCCCCACTCCTGCAGTCAGCCTGAGCTGCAAGGCCCCCTCCTGCAGTGGTGCGGAAACTGAACGAGCTGTACAAGACCAGCGTAGTGTCCTGCCAAAGCCTGAGCCTGCGGCTGCAGCGCTTCTTCCTGGATAAGCAGCGGCTCCTGGACCGCATCCAGAGCGTCACTGCTGAGAAGCTCATCTTTAGCCATGCAGTGCAGACAGTACGACCTGCGGGACCCCGCGTGGGGAGGAGCTGGGAGAGTGGTCCAAGGAGTGAGCAGGGCTGGTTGATGGCCACAGCTCTGCCAGACTGCAGAGGGCGTTACTCCACCATGCTGTCTACTCTGCCAACCAGTGATACCCAGGCCCCCTCCAGCCCCAGCAGGGAGCCCAGACCTCACCTGAGCTTAAGCCCCACAGTGTGACTCCATTGTCCAAGTATATCTCTGGTCACATCCCTCTCTAAACTCAGTTTCCTTACCAGGGAAACAGGGGATCTGGTTTTGAAGTGTCTTCACAGGCGAGTTGGTTTCTTCTGCAATGGAAGAAACCTGTGCAGGCATCCAGCTTGGAAGACATAGCGTGAAGACAGCTGGGGGCATGGAGGGGCCCTGCTCAGTGTTCTGCCTCTGTTGCTCTTCAAAAAGAGTAGCTTCTAAAGCAATCTCTGGTTTTTGAAAAAAGTCACTTGTAGTAAAAGCAACGTTTGAATAAACATTTGGGAAAAGTCTGCCTTCTCATCCCCAAACTCCTGGGGTGAATGTTGCTAAGCTGTGCCATCGCTGGCCCGCACTGATAGTGACTGGGACCATGTCTGAGGGAGCCTTCTCCCCAGTGGCAGACCTGGGGGCAGAGCTAGCCACCCTCGGGGTCTGACCTGTAACCCTGACTGCCTGAGGTGAGCGAGCATCTGTTTAGGCCTCACGTGACTTGGATGGTGCCTACACCACCCTGCCCCGTCACTCATGCCCTCCAGCCTGCAGGCAGAGCTCCGGGTCCTCCTACCCTGTTGGGGGACAGCCAGACCCAGCCTCTACCCTTGCCTGGCAGGTGCAGTCGGCCGCCCTGGACGAGATGTTCCACCGCCGGGAGGACTGTGTCCAGCGCTACCACAAGGCCCTGCTGCTCATGGAGGGGCTGCAGCAGATTCTCACGGACCAGGCGGACGTGGAGAACATCGCCAAGTGTCAGTGCCGCTGGGCCTGGGGAGAGCGGGAGGGGGCAGCCGGGCACCCAGTCATTGGGTACTCTCTCTCCCTCCCTCACTGCAGGCAAGCTGTGCATTGAGCGGAGACTCTCGGCCCTGCTGACCGGCATCTGTGCCTGACCTCTTGGAGGCCCGGCCTGTGGTGCCGAAAGGACTGGACCTTCTCTGCAGATCCATGGGGCAGGGAGCAGTGTGCTGGCCGGGCTAAAGAGACAAGCCTGTGGCCTTGACACTGCTTGCTGGTGCTGGGGAAAGGACCTTGGCTCCCCACCCAGCGACCAGAGCCAGGCCTCAAGCCACGTCTCCATCTCCTGGGCTCCTCTGCCATGGACTTCAGGGTGGTGGAGGGCCCCACCCAGAACCTCAGCACAGGCCAGTCCCCTGGCCTGCCTGACGGGCAGAACTCCTAGCCCAGCCAGCAATCTGAAGTTTTCTCTCAGCTGCCTTGATGGCAGATAGGGATGCGTGGGCGTCCCCCGACCCCACCCAGACCCCAGGGCTGTCATGTTGAAGACAGAGGCCCTGAAACCATGATGCCCACTCAAGCCAAAGCCGCCAGGCCTGCCCAGTGGATCCACCCAGGAAAAGGTGTATCCTCCTGGCTCCCTCCTCTGCCCTTCCCCGAGACCACCACCCAGCTTTGTGAATCACCCAGCACTTTATGCAGGCGGACTGGACCCGGGGCTGCCACTTGGTCCCGGCTGTTGCACTATGAGGCGTGTGTGCACACCCGTATTCTCATGTACGTGTATAAACAGCCCCATGAGCACATGTTCTGTGCCCGCCGCCCGGGACCCTCTTCGGGAGACAGCCGTCTTATTTAAATGTTCTTTTAGGGACGGACAGTACGAAGCACCGAGCTTCCAAAACCCAGCACAGACGTTGCAGTCTTTCACATTTTTCTCCTAAAATGTGTCTTATTTTCCGTAACTTTTTTTTTTTTTTAAGAAATCTCATACGAGTTGATGTTTCGTTTTGAAAGGGTGGGAACAGGGCAGGGACAGCCTTGGCAGTGATGTCGAGACCTGGGGGTCTGATGGTGCTAGGCGCGTGTGGTCTGCGCTTAGCTGTCTGCCCCACCCTCACCCTCGCTTCCTGCCTGAAGATGGTGGGCAGGTGATGACCGTATTAATGCAAAAGCCTCCCAGTCCAGCTTTCACAGTAGGTTTTAACATCAAGTCACCCCCCACACACCCAGGTCCTGGCCACATTTGAGGGGTTGGCGGAAAAGCCCTCGTCTAGGCCCTAGGGTGCCCTTCCCTGATCTGCCCACCCTGCCCAACTCCTCTCAAACCTGTTCACAAGGATGCAGAGGGGGCCCCAGTCCATCACCCACAGCTTTGAGGTCTCACCCCAGGCCCAGGTGAAGACCCTCATTTTCTCTCTCGGTGATACTTGAAATCTTGCCTCTGTGCTTGGACCGAAAAGCCGCAAGCAGCCCTGGGACCCCTTTGTGTCTCATCACCAGTGACTTGAGTTTCTCCTCCAACGCAGAATGTGTTCGTATTTATTGCTTTATGATCAGCTGGAATCGGCCCACTGGGAGGCCAGCGCCGTGGGAGTAGCCACTTGCAGCTCTGTTCGCTGCCAGCCTCCCAGGGCACAGGGTGCGTGCTGCCAGCCTGTCCTTTTCTCCATGACACAGCTCTCCCCTTGATCTACCTTAAAAGACGTTTTGTGTGACCCCCCCCACACACACATTTATGTTAATTGTGTAATATCAATTTAAGGAAATAAACGTCTGGATTTGTTGAGCTGCTGTTACTGATGGGTTGTCACTCTCTTGCTCTGTCACCTCCTTTCTTGGTCCCCCCCCATCCCCATGTCCTGCAGCATCACCTGGCGATTGGGGATCAGGCTCAAGGCAAGGCTGCGGAGCTCAGTCTTCTGGGGCTTCACCAGCCACCAAACCATAACAGCAGCCACAGCATTTCCATGCCAGGAGGGTCCCCCGCTCCACATCTGTGTGGGTGTGAGAGGCTGTGGTTTTGATTTGCACTACCCTAATGGTTAGTGACCCCGAGTGTCTTCTCACAGGTTTGTCAGCAGTTTCTAGATCTTTTCTGTTTTAAGTTCCTTACCCATCCTTGATTTGGATGGTTTCTCTATTGTTGAGTGGTAAGGTTTGCATTTTTAGACTACATATTGTTTCAGTAGGTTAAAAATAATTCATTAAGTTACCAAAGAGGCTAACCACAATGTGAGACAAAAGTTCCTGGAAAGGTAGCCTTAAGAGGAAGTGGAGGTGGGGCCCAAAAGGCCGGGTCCCAGCAGGGCTGCTTCAGTCTGGCTTCCTGGAGTGCATGCTCCCTTCTCTGTAGACAGGAAGGGTCGTGCTGGTGGAGAAGCCGCCCCTTCCGTTCTGTGGGCCTCCCCCTTATGTTAGAAACGCCAAAAGAGGATTAAAACAGCCATGGCATTTTGTTGTCACATTAATAGACTTCATTTCTTGCAGCAGTTTTAGGTTCACAGAAACACTGTGCAGGAAGTAACAGAGAACTCGCACACACTACTCCGTCTCCCCCTCTGCCCCCTTCACTGCCCCATTAATAACTTGCATTGGTGGGATTCACCTGTTACCACTGTTGAACCGACATCAACACGTCATCACCCAGAGTCCACGGTTTATGTTGTGATTTGCTCTCGGTGCACATGCTGTGGGTTTGGATACGTGTACAGTGATGTACCGTTTCAGTATCATTTCACTGCCCTGAGAAATCCTCTGTGCCCTGTGTTCATTCCACCAACATCAATCCCTATCCCTTTACTGTCTCCATAGTTTTCCAGCCTCTTCCAGAATGCTGGAATCACACAGTGTGTAGTTTATTCACAGTGGCTTTTTCATGGCTTGATGGCTCATTTCTTTTCAGTGCTGATGATACCCCTGTCTGGAGGTACCAAGTTTATCTGTTCACCTACCAAATGATGCCCTCTGGCTTCTGTGTCAGTATTTATAGGTGAAGCTGCTATAAATATCCCTGTGCAGGAGCCTGACAGTAAGGAATGCCCAGGAGGACTGGCTGGGCCTGGGGCTGCAGCAAGCACACAGGAGGGACTGGCTTGCTTTCTGTAGACCTTGCATTGCACGTTCTGGCATGCTCACAGGGACCCTCAGCTAGGAGGCCCAACTCAGGGGCCTGTCCCACTTCAAACTGCCCCCTGGGCACCTATCCCAACCTCACAGGCTTTAATGTGCACTCCATAGGTCTGAGATGGCGAGATCAGAGCTGCTGGCATCGACGAGGGAGCAGGCATGCTTGGCACTGCCATGGCCAGTTTGCAGGAAGCCGCCTCTGTGGCCTTTTCCTTTCATTCCGTCTCACCTAATGCAGGACCCGAGAGCAGGGCCCCAGGCTTCTGTGGTCCTGCTGACTCAGGTCCCCCGCCCCCAGGCATAACTCAGGGTCTTGGACCTGCCCCTGAGACTGCCCTCACCCCGCCCCAGGTTTCCGTTCCAGCACATTGGGCTTCTTGGTTCACTCGGGCAGGGAGAGGCTGACTGATCTCCAGGACACAACCCAAAGTCCCCATCACTGAGTTTCAACAGCTCTCCTCAGCAGCTCTAGTTCCTCTGCCGTTTCAGCCATCACAGTTGCCCAGGTCATGCGCTCACACGAGCAGCTCAGCCTGGGCCCCCGTATCCATCTGCAAGTGTCAGAGTGGGGCCCACGCCTCCGGAGCTGCAGAGGCTGAGAGCGGGAAAGAACCGGCCCCTGATAATGGGTCTCTGTCTATGGTAAGAGGTGAGGGGGGCTGTGTGTGAAAGTGCCCTGCTGCTTCTCAAGGCCACTCAGCCACTTGAGTTCCTAAGACCACATGTGACCTTGACCTTTACTCATGCCTGGAGTCCTCGTGCTGCTCTTTCTTCCCTTCCCCCAGAGGGATGGGCTGTCCTGGGGCCGTGAAGTCGGGGGGGTTGTTTAGCACAGGTCAGCTGTCCCCTCTCATCTGCGTGAGCTCTTGTCCAACCAGGTCTGACTTGTGCGCAGAGGAGGAGGCTGAGAAGAGTTTGATCCACAAAAGAATCCCTGGCAGCAGTCACGGATCTACTTTCATTCTTTGTGGATTTGCTTGTTCTGGACATTTCATATAGAGTTGACCTATGAACAACGCGGTGGTTAGGGTCACAGACCCCTCAAGCAGTTTGAAAATCCATATATAACTGGACAGTTGGCTCTCTGTATCCATGGTTACACATCCGTGGATTCAACCACCGGCAGACTGAGTCGTACTGCAGTTCGGATTTAGTGACACAAACCCTGTGTAAGTGGAGCTGCATACTCAACCCTGCATTGTTAAAGGATCAACCTCACGTGGAGCCACGCAAGATGCAGCCTTTTGCGTGTGGAGGCCCGCATGTCCACGGGGACCAAGCAGGAGCAGGAGAAGGCCCGGAGTGGCTTCTCCCACTGACCATATTCTCAGGGACCCCCGACTGTAGCATGCATCAGTACTTCTGAGTCATTCTTCACTCGGTATTTACTACCTGATCACACACTCTCTGACTGTTGGTTTGTTATGACCTGTCCCCCCAGGAATGAAAGCTTCCTGTGGACAGGGGTTCTGCTCCTCATCTATTCCCAGCCTCTGGAGGCACCAGGAACCTAGCAGGTGCTCAGTAAATAGCTGCTGACCAAATGACCCACTCAGGGAGATATGAGTCCCATGCCTTCAGCAGCACTTCGTTCCACCTTCTGTGGGTTCTGTTGCTCATTCCACCCACCCATAGTCTTCCAAACCCTACGCATGGATGAGTTTCCCAACTGTCTTCCACCAGTTCACGGGAGGTCATCACTCCCTGGAGCCTCAGCATGACTCACTCTTTCCCTGGCATTTCGGGGCCTCTTGGTGTAAAATGGGGACAAGAAAACCTTCCTCAGTGTTTCACGAGGATTGAATAAGCTAACATGCATCCGAGCCACTAGACCGGCACGTGGCACATAGCAAGTGCTTTCTTAGGACAGGTTTGTGGGAAGGCGCTGGTCTGCATGCTGTTGAAAGACAGGCTGTCATTCCACATGCCAGGGCTTGCTGCTGTGAAACTTCAGGCAAAGGGCTCAGCCTCTTTGTCCCTCAGGTTCCTCTTCAGTAACGGGGAGATCCTATGGTGCTTCCTCCCTAGGGTGGGCGAAAGGACTGAATGAACTGACACATGTAACACGGAGCAGCGCCTGGGAGCGTTAGCTGCGAGGATGATTCGTTCGCTCTAAAATGGTGCATTCACAGTGCCACGAACCGGACGGGAGTCGGCGGCGCCAGCGGCGGCCTGGAACCCGGCTCCCGGCACCCGGCACCAGGCCCCGCCCCTAAACCACGTCCCAAACCGCCCAAGCCCCGCCTAGTCCCGCCCCCGACACCAAGGTCCGCCCCAAGCCACCTCGGCCCGCCTCGCCCAGAAGGACTTTTGTCCACGTCCGGCCGCCGTCCGGCAGTGCTCTCTACTTCCGCCTTCGCCCACGTGGTCAGGTTCGCGCTCAGTCCGCGGCTCCGTGAGTGGGGCCGGGTCAGGGCGCGCCCCACTGGTCCCGGCGTGGGTGGCCGGGGTCTCCCCGACTCCCGAGGGAGAGCCGGCTGGGTGGGGCGAAAGGACGAAGGGGGAGCAGGAGGGACTAGGGAGGTCAGAGGTCAGCCTGGGGGTCAGGGACGTCTGAGGTTATCCGCGGGCGGGGCTGGAGCGGGAGAGGGTCCCAGGAAGGTTAGAGTCCAGAAGGGGCGGGGCTGGAGCGTGTCGGGTGGGCAGGGGGCGCGGGGAGTTCGGGAGGGGCGGGCTGGTGTGTAGGGGCCCCGGGGAGGTCAGGGATCTAAAGGGCCTGGGAGGGTGCGTCCCGGGGGAGGTCAGGGGTCGGGCGCGTGCCCCCTCACCCCCGCCACTCTCGGCACTGCATGGGGCTCCCCGGCCTGCGGGCGGCGGCCTGGGCCCTGAGGAGAGCCTGCGGACCGTGGACCCCGCACCTGGGACCGCGCCTCCTCTGGTAATGACGGTGCACTTGTCTGTGACCCTGGGGGTAGCACGCTGACCCCCACTGAGCCCGACTGCATGCCCGGCGAGCGCCAAGCCCTGATCGCGTTAAGTGCTGTCACTGCTCCGTTTCTCGGACAGTGAAACGAGGCCAAGTTAGTGGTTGGGAAAGATCTACAGTTAGTGCCCAGCTGGGGTTTGGACGCCGCGGTGGTCAGCCCAGGGTGTTTACCGGCCCATGCCGCCACCGTCACTCACTGTGTTTCCTTCTGTGTTGCTCACCGCCCCGCACCCTACCCCCACCGTGTCTTTTCAGTTTGCACCCAATGGCCGGGAACGGGGAGGCCCCTGTGCCCGTGGGAGCCAAACAGGAGCAGGACAAGAAGGTCCGGAGTGGCTGGCAGGGCCCCACCAGGGTCTGGGAGGAAACAGAGCAGCAGGCCAAGAAGCTCAAGAGCAGTGAGGATGGGGAGCAGCAGAGGAAGCTGCCCAAGCGGAAGATCGTGCTGCTTATGGCTTATTCTGGGAAGGGCTACCACGGCATGCAGGTGAGGGTGCCCCGAGGGGCCTGCGCAGCTCTGACCTCTCAAGGCCACCATGTGCTTGGGGCAGGGACCTCAGAGTGACAGTTGCCCTGTGAGCCATCTCAGGAAATGGCAGAAAGCGAGGTCTCATTCTTCACCTATTCTATCGAGTGGTTCCCATCAAGTAAGATTCAAATGGAAGCAGCTTTGAGACTTGTGTCATCTATACATTGCTTGGATGCTTGTGGGGGGTGTTCACGAGCCTCCTAAGGTGATTAAGGTCCTAGGCCTGCTGATGACCAAGCATTGTGGTCTCGGGCAAGTGACTGGAGCTCTCCGTGCCTTGCTTCCTCCTCTTTAAGATCACAGTCCTGGCATGAAGAGTCATTATTAGGCTGACTGATGCTGCTCACTAGGATTGGGACAGTGCCAGGGATGCTCAGAAGAGGCTGCTGTTTCTCTTTGTCAGAGTCGTGAAGGTGACAGTTTGCACGTGCATGGGCACATGAGAATTCCCTGCCCAGCCCCACCATGCAGTCCTTTCCTGAAAGGCAGAAGGGTCTGGGTGCCCCGACAGATGCACGTGGGTTTTCTTCTTGTTCCTTGTGGTCAGCTCTGTGGCTCTTACACTTTGGTTTCTTGTTCTGGGGAGTAATTCATGTTCAGGGAGTAATTCATTGCTGTGTAAGTATCTAACTGAAGCAGAAGTTTAAGAAAACAATGCCCAACCTTACCAAGGGCTGCGGTAGCCCTTACTGTGAAAACAGTAGTAATGAGCTACTTCATTTCCTATTTCATTATTTCCTTTAAAGTACAAGGTTGCACCCATGAACCCAGTTTGATGACTACTGGTAGATTGTGACAGTGGGTGAAAACAGTGCTTCGGTCCCACTTAGTGGAACAAGCTAATCACCTTCGCTGCTCTTTGTGGTTATTTAAATGCTTTTTTGAGGATGACTTTGATCACATGTGTTGTTGCCTTGTCGCCGACTTGAGAATTTTGCCCATGTCTCATCATGTTCAGTTTGCCTCAGTTTCCTCATTAGGGGAATGAATGAAGGGTGGAGAGTGATGGTAGCTCATATGGAGACAGGACACGTCAGGATACGTGGAAGGGTTGTTATCCCTGTTTCCTAATACCCATGCCAATCGCTGGAGAAGCATTTACAGCTTCTTGCTGAGAGATTGGCTTACGGTGCCGTGGAGACTGTAAGGTGAACTTTGGGAAGAACCTTCCCACTGTGATGAGCCTTGGCGAAGTGCGTGTAGGACTGTGTCCCTTCCTTGTCAAAGGTTTTCTTTGAAAATGTCAGGGTGGTGATCTCATCAATGTCATGGGATCCTGCAGGACTGGGCTGGGGTTACACTGCATCCCTCACCAACAGCACATTCCCATCTGTACCCACTAGATGCTGGTAGTACCCTGGGGTGGCTTCCTTCTTTAGTGGGGGGCCTGCCTCCCTGTAATGATGCAGGAGGGCATGCTCAGGACCTGAGGGGGTACCCTGGGGTGCTGGGGGAGGGGATTCCCTAGGGTGATGAGGGAGAGGAGTCCCTCTTTGGCCGGGTGCTGCAGACAGATAGGTCTTCAGCAGGAGGGTGCTGGTCTCTGACTTGTTATTCAGTCGTGTCTGACTCTTTGTGACCCCATGGACTGCAGCACGCCAGGCTCCCCTCTCCTTCACTATCTCTCGGAATTTGCTCACATCCACTGAGTTGGGGATGCTATCCAACCATCTCATCCTCTGTCACTCCCTTCTCCTCCTGCCCTCATCAGGGTCTTTTCCAATGAGCTGGCTCTTTGCGTCAGGTGGCCAAAGTGTTGGAGCTTCAGTTTCCAAAGAATATTCAGGACTGATTTCCTTTAGGTTGACTGGTTTGATCTTCTTACTGTCCAAGGGACTCTCAAGAGTCTTCTCCACCCAGCCCTAGTGGGGTTGCCCCCTCCCTACCACAGCAGTATTGCGCACGCCCTTGACCCCAGAGGGCAGCCCTGGACCCACGAGCCCAGCAGGTGTGTGGAATGCAGACTGAGGTCTCCTGGGGTCCTACCACTTGCTTCCTCTGCTCAGCTCCAGAAGAGACAGCTGTGGCTGGTGAGGAGCTGGGGCCCCAGGCACTGACCCTGCAACTTGAGGACTTCTGGCGACAGTAGCAGCTTCAGGGGTGATGTCATCAACTGCATGCTGGCCTGGTAGTGTTGCTGACACGCTCATGACGTTACAGAGAAACTGTGTTAGAGTTGACTTTGCCTTGATAATTACTGTGAACACTTTGTTCATTTTTTTATTCACAAACTAAACCCATAGGAAATTATAAAGTTAAAAAAACAGTCTTCTCCAGCATCACAGTTCGAAAGCATCAGTTCTTTGGAACTTAGCCTTCTTTATGGTCCAACTCTCATATCGGTACCTGACTACTGGAAAAGCCATAGCTTTGACTAGACGGACTTTTGTTGGCAAAGTGATACTTCTGCTTTTTAATATGCTGTCTAGGTTTATCATAGCTTTTCTTCCAAGGAGCAAGTGTCTTTTAATATCTGACTAGGTAGGGGGAAATATTGTCTCAGGTGAGGCCAATGTTGGCTGTCTAGGGTTGGAAATTTCTAGGACTGTGGGCACCCACAGGTGGCTTTCCTACTTCTCATAGGTCGGGGGACGAGCTGCAGGGTCTCTCCATGCCCACAGAAGTGGTCCCCACTTGCCAGGTGCGGGCACACCACGCACATCCCTCCCTGGACCAGCCCTGGCCTAGGGCCCCTTTCTGTGGGTTGTGACTGAGTGAAAAAAATTTTTCTTCTCTTTTCCTCAGAGGAATGTTGGGTCCTCGAAATTCAAGACCATCGAAGATGACCTGGTGTCGGCCCTGGTCCGCTCGGGCTGTATTCCTGAGAATCACGGGGAGGACATGCGGAAGATGTCTTTCCAGCGCTGCGCCCGGACGGACAAGGTAGGTGCTGTCCCCACGTCCCCGGCAGGTGTGAGCAGCACCGCAGCCTCCTGTCTGTGGTTTGTGTTTGTCCTTGTCCCACTTTCCCTCTTAGTGTCTCTATCTCTCAAGATTCTCATGGTCACAAATGACAGATGCATAGATCAAGCGAGTCTAAGTGGAAAGAAACGTGTTGCCTCGTGCGACCAAGAAGCCGGGCCATTTCCAGCCCAGGTGTGGCTGGACCTAGGTGCTTGGGGCCACAGGGCCTGATGTCCTCTCTGCCCGTACTTTCTCTTTGGCTGCTCCTGCGGGTGGCGCAGTGGCCACAACATCTGCCTTAGAGCCAACCATCTCAGGCTCATGATACAAGCAGGACCATGTGGCCGCAGAGGTGTAATATACAAATGGTTACTGCATTCATCCTGAGCACAGAGCTCGATCAGTTGTGTAACCAGCGCCCCATCCCCAAAGGATTCCTGCTGTTGCAACTCAGATAGTGACCTCTTCATTGCTTTGCCCTGGAGTTCTGTCATCTAACTTGCATTCTCTTTTTTCCCTAAGTCCTGGAGAATCACATCCAAGGTGGGACTTTATCTCCTATCTGTAGGATGTCACAGATTTGTTCCCTAAGTTTATGTTTTGTTGAGCTTTGAAGTTCACACTTGTAATGTTTTGTGAGTGGCACAGCGTTCACTCCCTTGGTATACAGAGCACTGTTCTCGTCTCTGATTATTCCCTTCAGATGCATTTCTAGAAGCAGAATTCCTCCGTGGAAAGACGCAGCATGTGCGTGGTCCTTCTGCTGAAGAGACCAGCGTGCCGAGCGTCGTGCTCCAAGTGCAAGGCCCAGCTGGCCCTCCCACGTCTGCTTCCTTTGCAGGGCGTGTCTGCGGCCGGCCAGGTCGTGTCCCTGAAGGTGTGGCTGATTGATGACATTTTAGAAAAGATCAACAGCCACCTTCCATCTCACATTCGGATTCTGGGTAAGCCGTGTGTCACCAGGGCTGCGCACCAGGTGGTGGCTGGTCCCAACAGGGACACGCAATTCCTTCTCTCGCCGAGTTTCTCTATTGTGGAGATCAGACAACAGAGCAGGTCCTTAGCAGTTGGTTGCAGTGGCTGTACATCAGTTATAGAAAAGGACTGAGGACTCGCGTCTCCTTCAGGAAGGGACACAGCCAGACAGACAGACGCGCCATCGCTGCAGCACGTTGGCACTACATGTGCCTTGTTTTAACCAAACGCTTGGATATGAAAATCTGGATTCGATCAAATTAAAACAGGGGCAATTATTCCCTTTTGTAATAGGCCTGATAATGGGATTTCTAGATCCTTTTCTTTTTTTAATCCAGTCTGACTCTCTGCCTTTTAGGTGGTGTATATGTGCCATTGGTGTTAATAATTATTATAATGTGTGCTGGGGTGGCTGGGTGAAGATCTTGCCTCCTGTTTCTCTCTGTCCCATCTGTTACTTTGTTCCCTTCCTCTGTTTCTCCCTCCTTTTGGATTAATTGATGTTTCTTAAAATTGCTTTTAATTATCACTTTGGACTTCCCTGGTGGCTCAGCTGGTAAAGAATCTGCCTGCAATGTGGGAGACTTGAGTTTGATACCTGGATTGGGAATATATATCCTCTGGAGAAAGGAGCGGTTTGGTTAGTTAATGCTATGACTCACTCTAGTTTTGTTGTTGTTTTTTTTTGTTTGTTTTTAAGTGATTGCTTTGGGGTTTAAATTTAAAGCAAGAGTTGGCAAACTTTTTCTGCAGAGGGCCAGAGGGCCGCAAAAGTCCTGTCTTGACTCTTGCGACCACATGGACTGTAGCTCGCCAGGCTCATCTGTCCATGGTATTTCCTAGGTAAGAATACTGGAGTGGGTTACCATTTCCTTCTCCAGGGGATCTTCCTGATCCAGGGATCAAACCTGCGTCTCCTGCATTGGCAGGGAGATTCTTTACCATTGAGTCTCCAGGGAAGCCTGAATTTACTTTTAGTATAATATAGTTTTGTTTTTATTACACTGTGGTCTTTCTCTCCCTGGTAGGGTAATCCCTCTTGAAAACCTCCTCCTAGAGCCAGTCCTCTTAAAGTCCCATTTGATGCTTCTTAACAGTCATTTCCCCAGGGAATATTCTAATGTTTGCCATGGGTTATTCTCCAGTTTTGCTAAAACAATACCAAACCCTGTGCACAATTGCAGCTGTTTACACTGCTTCTATAACATGACACAACACGACCATTAACAGCCCAGCTGTATGGTCGACTGCCAGCCTCCCCCAGCCTCTTGGAGATTATGTTCCACACAATGGAAATTACGTGCTAAAGCATATTTGTGATGCTCAGTGTCGACCGAGATGAATTCTTAAAGCAAGAAAAAAAAACAAAAATAAGATTACCCCAAATCAAACATAATAGCAGAAACAGATGGTGGCAAGCACAGGGAAGGTGCAGCCTTGAACTGGCAGTGGCGGGCAGAGGGGCAGGGGCAGCCTGGAGGCGCTGGCTGCTGTGGAGGGCTGGCGGGGGGCGGGCATCGAATCATCCCTTGAAATATGAAGCCAAAGTTGGCCTTTAAGTCAGGCTCCTTGTGAGGCTGACTTCTTGCAACTTGGTTGTGCCTCCAGCGTGAGGACAGCCATGCGGCAGGGAGCATCCAGGCCACGGGGGACTTCCTGGTCCCCAGCTCCCAGAAACCATCCCCACCAACAGTTCTCGCCATCCTTGTAGAAATTTTCTGTACAAATATAGACATAATCTCTATATATGTATTCCTGTCACAAAAAGAATTCCCCTTTCACAAAAAGAATTCCATTTGCTTTTCTTTCTTTATAATTTCTTTTTTTGTTGCTGTTGTCGCTCTGGGTCTCCGTTGCTGCGAGGGCTCGCTCTAGCTGTGGCAGGTGGGGACTGTACTCTCAATTGCAGTGCACAGGCTTCTCATTGCGGTGGATTCTTTTGTTGAGAGTACAGGCTCTAGGTGTGCAGACTCAGTAGATGTGGTGCACGAGCTTAGTTGTCCCGAAACATGTGGGATCTTTCCATACCAGGGATTGAACCCATGTCCCTTGCATTGGCAGGCAGATTTTTATCCACTGTACCACTAGGGAAGCCCCATTTTGCTTTTTTTTCCCCACTTAATGGTTAAATATTTTTGGAGCTCCTGCCAATACAACGAGCCCTCAGCCATGAGGCCCCCGGTCTGGGTGACGTGCCACCTGCTCTGCGGGCCTGCCTCTCATTTCATCCTGCAGATGTGTAGGAGCCACTGATGGCTTTCCTATTGCTGGGCTTTTTAAGCTTCTTTTGCTGTTGATCACACTGCTGCCCCCGGGCTCACCTGCAGAATGGCTTCTGACCCATGGGTTCCGAGTCAGGGTCACCGGCTGGTGCTTTGGTCTCCATGGCAACTGTTCCGGGTCCCCCTGGGATCCTAGAGGCAAGAGCAGGATGCCCAGCACCTTGGCCGACCCTGGGTTCTGACAGATGCCTGAGAGTTGGCTGTACTGGTTGGTTTGGTTCTGAGACGGAGTGTCTGGTGGACTGAGGGTTTAGCACATAGAGCCAGGTCCTGCTCGGGCTCATCTGGGTTTGGGAGGCTAGGTGCCAGTGCTCAGAGCTGGTCATGGTGTCATCAGTCTGTCCTCATCACTTCCTCTGCCCCTAGGACTGAAGAGGGTCACGGGCGGCTTCAACTCCAAGAACAAGTGCGACGCCAGGACCTACTTCTACATGCTGCCCACGTTTGCCTTCGCCCATAAGGACCACGACTTGCAGGACGAGACGTACCGACTGAGCGCGGAGACACTGGGGCGTGTGAACAGGCTCCTGGCCTGCTACAAAGGCACCCACAACTTCCACAACTTCACCTCCCAGAAGGGGCCTCATGAGCCCAGTGCCCGGCGCTATATCCTTGACATGTTCTGTGAGGAGCCCTTCGTGCGTGAGGGCATGGAGTTCGCTGTGATCAAGGTCAAGGGCCAGAGCTTCATGACGCACCAGATCAGGAAGATGGTGGGGCTTGTGGTGGCCATCATCAAGGGCTACGCGCCTGAGGGTGTGCTGGAGCGCTGCTGGGGGGAGGCCAAGGTGGACGTGCCCAAAGCGCCGGGGCTGGGCCTGGTCCTGGAGCGGGTGCACTTTGAGAAGTACAACCAGCGCTTTGGCCACGACGGGCTGCACGAGCCACTGGACTGGGCACGGGAGGAGGCAGAGGTCACAGCCTTTAAGGAGCAGCACATCTACCCCACGATCATTAGCACCGAGCGCCAGGAGAGGTCCATGGCCCAGTGGCTGAGCACCCTGCCTATGCACGACTTCAGCGCCACTGCCCACGCTGCTGCTGGCCTAGGCACCAAGGTGGGGCTGGGGGCTGGGGACCACGGGGACCATGGGGCCTGGTGCCGGCCTTCCCAGGAGCTCAGCCAGGCGCTTGTCCACACCTGTCATTGATTGCATCCATTCTATAGATGAGCAAGCGTAGGTGCCAAGAGCTGCGTCAGTCCTCCAGGGTCATAGCAGCAGCAGGAGCAAAGGCCAGGGCAGAGGTTCTGGTGGCTGGCTCACCTGCTTTGTGCTTGGTGACCCCGGGTGAGGAGCACACTCAGTGGCCCGTCTTCCCAAGTGTGAGATGGAGGTGATACTAGGACGTCCTTCTCTGGCTCATGTTCTTGGTCGGTATGCATGTGTCTTGACTCCAGAATGTGGGATCGTTTGGGCCTAGGACACTGAGCAGCCCAGTGGTGTTCTCGCCCAGGACGGTGCTCCTGTCCAGGCCCATGGTGCTGCCTTCCATCTGCGGGGTAATGCAGGCTGATGCAGACCTTGCATTGTGGCCCAGCTCCCAATCAGGCTGCTCTGCTCAGCGAGCAAGGGAGCCAGGCTTGCTGTCAAATATCTTCCAGGGCCCTGGCTCAAAGTGTGACTCATCTGTTATGTAACTACCAACCTTATGTTAGAAGGAGAATATCCATGACTCAAGGTGCTGGAGCTAAAAGTTAACATTTTAACTTTAGTTCTTAATTCTTGACCCTGCAGTCAGGGAGGTCCCCAAAGCCCATGTTCTCTTTTGGTGGCCCAGCAGGCAGTCAGAGGGTGAGATTCCCACCTGGAGCTCTGGGAGATCTCTTCCCACGTTCTAGATATCCAGAAAGACACTGTCCTTCCTCCGCAGCAAGGCTTGTAAACTCAGGTGCATCTAGGGAAGGGAAGTAAGCAAGGTGGGCCAGGTGTAAAGAAAGCAGGCATGCAGGTCGGATGGTAAGTAGCATGCAGTGTCAGGAAGCAGTAGGGCTCCGTGGAGACTGGCCAATAGGAGAGCTCTTGCTCCACTTGAAGGGGCAGGTGTGGTCAGTTCAGCCAGGGGAGGTGGAGCCAAGTGTTGGAGAGCTTAGATTTTTTTTTTCCAGAAAAACGCATTCCGGGATTTTATGTGAAATATTCTACCTTTTATTTATATACTTTGGGTTGCGCTTCTACCCTTTGATGGTTGATGGTTATCAGTTTTCCCAAGCACCATGAGGCCAAGTCGAGCACATGTACAGATATGACCTGGGGCCAGGCTTGCCCTCTGCTTGATTCTGTGAATAGAGGCCTCCGGCCATTTGCCATCTGTACATACTGCTGAGGGGCTTGTACTCATCCAGCTTTGCAGTGGCTCAGTTTTATGTTCCCAGGGTTCCACAGTAGTGGCCTCTGGGCGTTTGAAGGATCCCAGTGAAGACCTCCCTTCTTGTTCCCAGCCTCTGGCTTTCCCAGTCTTAAGACAGGTTCTTGAACCAGTTAAGAGAGACACGGTGTCAGGGTGAGCCCTGCCTCAGGCAGGTCAGGGCAGCCCGCCCTCCATCCTGGGAGGAAGTGCCTGCCCCTGGACAACATGGTTCTTCATGGCTGTCTCCTGTGTGCTGTTGCTCTGCAGGCCCCCAGCTCCCTGGAAGGCAGTGATGGGGTCGGGGACAGTGACTGAGGCCCTGGGAACATCTTGGAAGTGGCCCACGACACGTGCCGGGACCTGCCAGCCTGCTGTTGGCTGTGTGCCTTCGCCAGATGGGAGAGCCCCCGCATGCCCTCTTCACCTCAGGGTCTTGTGACCTGCGTCATTCTGAGTTTTCCTCACAGGGAGAACCTGCTGCAAATCTATTTTCAGCTCAACATGTTGACTACACACACCTGAGCATGTAAAGACTTATTTTTTTAAAGAAGTGATTTTCTTATTAAATAAGTATAAACTTGGCTTAGTCACTTCTATTCATTTTTGAGCTGCGGCACTGGGCATGTGTGATTCTTAGTTCCCCAAGGGATTGAACCTGGGCTCCCTGCAGAGGCCTAAGCACTGAACACCAGGGAATTCCCACTTAAGATACTTCTTTGACTTTTTTTCTCGGTCTTTTCTATGGGTCTTTCGTGGAGAGAGACGGTATGCGCTGTGTTAGCAACAGGCCTGGCCCCGCCTCCACCCGGAGCTGTGAGGTGTGGGTTGGTCAGTGCGCATGCGCGGGCCAGCTAGCCAGTGGAGGCTGGAATGGGCGGGACGCTCCTGGCAAGATGAGGCTCGGTGGCCAGGAGAGCCGCACAGACAAGAGAACAGGGTAACTGTGGGGCCATGCAGAGTGGTCCCCAGCGCCAGAGAACGTGGGTTCCTTCTGTGTGTCCACCTGGCCCCCTGCAGCACATAGCTTTCATCTGGATCCATACATCCCTGGCATGTTCCACACTCAGGGAAGAAGCATGAGACCCCTGTGGGAACACTGAGGGCAGAAGGAAGGGGCACATTGTTGAACCTCTCCCTTAGCGAGCTATCCTGCCAGCAACTTCATCCCCTCCTTGGCTAGAAGTGTGTCATGTGGTTTTCTGTAGCTGCAAGGGAGGCAGGGAATGCTTTTTAAGTGATGCCCTGCAGAAGAACAGTGATGTTCTGTCAGCAAGGAAGAGGCGATCAGGAGGTGGCAGTCGCTGAGTAGCAGCAGAAGTTCATTTCAGTTCAGTCGCTCAGTTGTGTCTGACTCTTTGTGACCCCATGGACTGCAGCACACCAGGCTTCCCTGTCCATCACAGTTGTCCCTGTCTAACTCCCGGAGCTTACGCAAACTCATGTCCATCGAGTTGGTGATGCTATCCAACCATCTCATCCTCTGTCATCCCCTTGTCCTCCTGCTTTCAGTCTTTCCCAGAATTAAGGTCTTTTCTAATGAGTCAGTTCTTCACATCAGGTGGCCAAAGTATTGGAGTTTCAGCTTCAGCATCAGTCCTTCCAATGAATATTCAGGACTGATTTCCTTTAGAATGGACTGGTTGGATCTCCTTGCAGTCCAAGGGACTCTCAAGAGTCTTCTCCAACACCGCAGTTCAAAAGCATCAGTTCTTTGGTGCTCAGCTTTCTTTATAGTCCAACTCTCACATCCATACATGACTACTGGAAAAACCGCAGCTTTGACTAGATGGACCTTTTTTGGCAAAGTAATGTCTCTGCTTTTTAATATGCTGTCTAGGTTGGTCATACTTTTCTACCAAGGAGCAAGCCTCTTTTAATCTCATGGCTGTAGTCACTACCTGCAGTGATTTGAGAGCCTCCAAAAATAAAGTCTGTTACTGTTTCCATTGTTTCCCAGTCTATTTGCCATGAAGTGATGGGACTAGACGCCATGATCTTAGTTTTCTGAATGTTGAGTTTTAAGCCAACTTTTTCACTCTTTTCTTGCACTTTCATCGAGAGGCTCTTCAGTTCTTTGTTTTCTGACATAAGGGTGGTGTCATCTGCATATATGAGGTTATTGATATTTCTCCCAGCAATCTTGATTCCAGCTTGTGCTTCATCCACACCAGCATTTCTCATGACGTATTCTGCATATAAGTTAAATAAGCAGGGTGACAATATACAGCTTTGACATACTTCTTCCCCAATCTGGAACCAGTCTGTTGTTCCATGTCCAATTCTAACTGTTGCATCTTGACCTGCACACAGATTTCTCAGGAGGCAGGTCAGGTGGTTTGGTATTCCCATCTCTTTAAGAATTTTCCACAGTTTGTTGTGATCCACACAGTCAAAGGCTTTGGCATAGTCAATAAAGCAGATGTTTTTCCAGAACTCTCTTGCTTTTTCGATGATCCAATGAATGTTGGCAATTTGATCTCTGATTCCTCTGCCTTTTCTAAATCCAACTTGAATATCTGGAAGTTCACAGTTCACGTACTGTTGAAACCTGGCTTGGAGAATTTTGAGGATTACTTTGCCAGTGGAGACCCAGGAGCTTTCAAGTGGAGAAGTGGTATGTGTGTGTGTTGGGCCTGTGGGTACATGTGTCACCTGGGATGCAAACATTCACGTGCTGTGTGGTATGTGCTTACCCATGTGTATGCATGTGTGGTGTGCAAGTGGTCTATACATGTGTATTTATGTCATATATAAGTGTAGGTGATGTGTGCGCACAGATACCTGTGTGTGCATGTGATACATGTGTGGGTTGCACACCCATGTGCACAATGGGGCGGATCTCTTTGAGGGGCTGTTCCATTTGGGAGAATAGATGGAGTTGGGCAATAGAATCAGGAAGACTGGCAGTGATATGGGGGAGGCACTGTGGTTGGGGAGAGGCCGAGTGAGGTGTGCCGTTGGGTCACTGCAGGTGGTCCCTGGACTACTGGGACAGGACGGAGGGTTTAATGCTGACTTGGGCTTTGTGTTTGATGAATTGATGAGCTGGGCCATTAACAGGTGGGGTGACTGAGAACAGGATGGGCTTAGAAGGAGAAATATTGGGGGTTGTCTTTAAGCATGTTAATTTTACCTGTGATAGGGCTTTGTAAGTCACTTTTTAAGTCACCAAAGCAGAAAGTAACCTAAACACTGCGGCAGTCATGGGGTTTTCCCCATGAAAAGTTACATGGTCTTGGCTTCAGGGTCAAATTGTAGACAATTCCCAAGTGTGACTCCAGGCAATTAGTGGGTAATCATTTCAGTCATCTTGGAGGATCCATAGGTATGTGATATTTTAAAATAATATGTGTTTGGAGGGACTTCCCTGGCATTCCAGGGGCTAGGACTCTGCTTCCACTGCAGGAGGTATAGGTTTGATCATCCCAAAGTCCCTAACTATCCCTTCCCCTGCAGGTGAGTCTTTAGTCTCTTGGTTGGCCATTTCTGCCTGTTTTCCCTTTGCTCCCCTTTTCCCATTTCTTTGCCAATGGCTCCATGTCTGGAGATGTGTGATCCCTGGCCCAGAGCTGAGTTCAGGGCCGGGGGTTCAGGTCAAGAAGTCACTCACAACTGGACCTCCCTTATAGGAGAGACTCAAAATTGTCAACTCCTGCAGCAAGTGCAGCCAGGAGCAGCAAGGAAGCTGCCTCCCGGTACCTCCACTCCTGCAGAGACGCAGCCAGTGGGAGGGGCTGGGACTCTGACCTCCAAGGAGTCTGAGGGGTGTAGTTTTTGAGCTTTCCAAACTCACTGAGTGGGAGGTGGAGTGAAGACTGAAAGGGCCTTCCTATCAGTGCTCAGAAACACGAAATTGAACTTTCCTGGTGGTTCAGTGGTTAAGAATCTGCCTGCCAATGCAGGGGACACAGGTTCGATCCGTGTGTCTGGGAATCTTCTGGTCTGGAAAGATCCTGCATGCCGAGGAGCAACTAAGCCAAGCACTGCAACTATGGAAGCCTGCAGCTCGAGCTCTGCAGCAAGAGATCAGCACCTGCCCCCCTCCATCTCCACAATTAGAGAGAATTTCACACTCCTTGTGGCTCAGTTGGTAAAGAACCTGCCCGAAATGCAGGAGACCTGGGTTCGACCCCTGGGTTGGGAAGATCCCCTGGAGAAGGGAAAGGCTACCCACTCCAGTATTCTGGCCTGGAGAATTCCATGGACTGTATAGTCCATGGGATTTCAAAGAGTTGGACAGGACTGAGCAACTTTCACTTTTAAAGCCCGAGTGCACAGCAATGAAGACCCAGCACAGCCAAAAATAAAATAAATGTTTTAAAAAGTAAAAGAAACATGCAATCACTCCACTCTGTTCTTTTATCCAACTAATTATACCCCTTTATGCTCCTTTATGGTCTCCCATTTATAGTCAAGTTTGTTCTTTTTTTTCTTTTTCTGTGTGTTTAATATCAGAGGTGGTATTTGCATCTGCATTTTGCTGAGGAGTTGGATCACTTTCAGTTCAGTTCAGTCGCTCAGTCATGTCCGACTCTTTGCTACCCTATGAATCGCAGCACGCCAGGCCTCCCTGTCCATCACCAACTCCCAGAGTTCACTCAGACTCACGTCCATCGAGTCAGTGATGCCATCCAGCCATCTCATCCTCTGTCATCCCCTTCTCCTCCTGTCCCCAATCCCTCCCAGCATCAGAGTCTTTTCCAATGAGTCAACTCTTCGCATGAGGTGGCCAAAGTACTGGAGTTTCAGCTTTAGCATCATTCCTTCCAAAGAAATCCCAGGGTTGATCTCCTTCAGAATGGATTGGTTGGATCTCCTTGCAGTCCAAGGGACTCTCAAGAGTCTCCTCCAACACCACAGTTCAAAAGCATCAATTCTTCGGTGCTCAGCCTTCTTCACAGTCCAATTCTCACATCCATACATGACCACAGGAAAAACCATAGCCTTGACTAGATGGACCTTTGTTGGCAAAGTAATGTCTTTGCTTTTGAATATGCTATCTAGGTTGGTCATAACTTTTCTTCCAAGGAGTAAGCATCTTTTAATTCATGGCTGCAATCACCATCTGCAGTGATCTTGGAGCCCAAAAAATAAAGTCTGCCACTGTTTCCACTGTTTCTCCATCTATTTCCCATATCACTTTAGCCTGCATCTTTTTAAAAATGGAATTGTAATTGAGGTATAATTCATGCGCCACAAAGCTCATCCTTTCAAAGTGCACAATTCAGTGGTATTTAGTAGATACACAAAGTGGTGCAATTGTCAGCACTACCTAAATTCATATATATGTACATAAACATTGGCTGTGCTGGGTTTTCGCTGGGGCGCACGGGCTTTCTCTAGTTGTGGTGAGTGGGCTTCTCTTGATGCAGAACATGGGCTCCAGAGTATGTGGGTTCACTGATTTCCAAGCATAGGCTCTTTAGTCATGTTGCACAGGCTTAGTTGCCCTGTGGCATGCCCTGCGGCATGTTCACGGACCAGGGATCGGACCTGTGTCCCCTGCATTGGAAGGCAGATTCTTAACCACTGGACCACCAGGGAAGTCCCTGTACATTTGACATAAATGGAATCATGATACGTGGCCTTTTATATCTGACTTCCTTAACTTACTGTAGTATTTTCAAGGTTCATCTATGTCAAATTCCATCCTTTTTTTTGCTGTATAATACTCCATTGTATATATTTAATATAACTTTATATAATATATAATATTCCATTATATACATATATTCTCAAGTTAAACAGATTCATTAGCTCCAGTGGCCACAGCAGCCAGCTCTTGGCAGATGGAGGCTTTGGGACCGGTGAGCTGCATGGATGGTCCAGTACAAACTACAGTATTGAATCAGGCCCTGAGAGAGTGCCCAGGGGTCCTTCCCTCCCTCCCTGCCCTGTGAAGAGGGCCCAGCTGGCGGGAGGTAGGTGTGTGGGCTCCGTTTCTGGCTGACTGGCTGTAGCCTGGAGGCTTCCTGGACTGGTCTTAGCTGCCCTTGGCAACAGGGAGTTCAAGTGCCCACACCCAGTGACGTAGTTTATTTATTCATCAGTTGATGGATATTTTGGTTGTTTCCATTACTTGGAGATTATGAGTAATGCTGCTAAGAATATTTTCATATGTGCTTTAATGTGGATGTGTTTTTAATTCTCTTGGATATATACTTAGTAGTGGTATTCCTAGGTCATATGTTAAGTCCTAACAACTCTTTTGTGGAACAGCCAAACCATTTTTTCAAGTGGCTGAATCATTTATTTTTTATTTAAAAAAGTATTTATTTAGGCTGTGTCAGTTCTCAGTTGTGGCAAGAGGGATTTTTGTTGCGGCATGCAAACTCTTGGTTGTGGCATGTGGGATCTAGTTCCCTGACCAGGGATTGAACCCAAGCCCCCTGCATTCAGACTGTGGCTTAATCACTGGACCACTGGGCAAGTCCCTGACTGCATCATTTTAAATTCTGACTAGCAGCAGATGAGGTTTCTGATTTTTCCAATGGGCTTGTAAACACTAGTTACCTGACTCTTTGGTTTAAGCCATCCTACTGGTTTTGGTTTATATTTCCCTGATCCCTAATGTTGCTGAAGATCTTTTCATGTGCTTATTTGTACATCTTCTTTTGAGGCATGTATTCAAGTCCTTTGCCCATTAAAAATGTTTTTTTAATTGAAGTATAGTTGATTTACAATGTTGTGTTAATTTCTTTTGTACAGCAAAGTGACTCAGCTTTATAGATCGATAGATAGATAGATAGGCAAGGAGGAGGATTATTTTTTTTTAATTTTAAACATCACAAAAGCAGTCTGGATTTCCAGCATGGTAGTAATACAGATTTTAAGCAACATCCAGTTTATACAGGTTCTGGATTAATATTTTAATGTTTTATGCCCAGTTCAATACTTTAAAGCAGAATTTGGAATAAAGCAGTAAATATTATAAAATGCATTTTGTACATTTTGGAAAAAACAAATTTCTTCATTAGAGCAAATGTTTTTGCAAAAGAGTAAAACAGCAAATAGATTAACTTTTCTAAGGTAACATGCACTTTTTATAATGTAATAAAAAAAAGTTGCTCAAGTAAATGTACAAGATCTATACTGTTTCAAGTCACCTGCTTAAATTAAGTATTACAAAATCTATACTATTTCAAGTTATTCCAAGTATGGGCTTCCCAGGTTGCACAGTGGTAAAGAGTCCACCTGTCACCAATGCAAGAGACACAGGAGAACCGGGTACGAACCCTGGATCCGGAAGACACCTTGGAGTAGAAAATGGCAACCCACTGCAGTATTCTTGCCTGGAAAATTTTTTGGACAGAGGAGCTGGAAGGCTATAGTCCATGGGGTCCCAAAGAGTTGGACACGACCGAGCATACACATACACACACATGTGTATCTGTATCTATATCTATACATATATATATATAATCTTTTTCATATTCTTTTCCATGTCACAGGATATTGAACATAATTCCCTGTGGTATACAGCAGGATCTTGTTATCTATTCCTTTGCCCATTTTAGAATTAATTGTCTTTTAATTATTTAGTTGCAAGTTCTGTATTCTGTCCCTTATTTGGTATATTATTTGCAAATATTTTCTCTCATTCTGTGGGTTGTCTTTTCTTAATGGTGTCATCTGAAGCACAAGTTTTTTTATTTTGATGATGTCCAACCTATTTTTTTTGTAGTTATTGTTACTTCTGTTTTTGGTATCATAAAAAAATCACTGCCTGATCTATGATACTGAAGATTTGTATCTATGTTACTTTTTGAGACTTTTGTAATTTTAGCACTTACATTTAGGTCTTTGATCCATTTTGATTTCAGTTTTGCATAAAGCATATGGTTGGGATCCAAATCCATTCTTTATGAAAGCAGCTCTTTTGTCCCTTTCCTGTTGGCCCATTTCTGTCCCCCTCTGACCTTCAGCTCAGTTGCTCAGTCGTGTCCAACTGAGGCCTCCCTGTCCATCACCAACTCCCAGAGTTCACTCAAACTCACGTCCATCGAGTCGGTGATGCCATCCAGCCATCTCATCCTCTGTCGTCCCCTTCTCCTCCTGTCCCCAATCCCTCCCAGCATCAGAGTCTTTTCCAATGAGTCAACTCTTTGCATGAGGTGACCAAAGTACTGGAGTTTCAGCTTTAGCATCATCCCTTTCAAAGAACACCCAGGACTGATCTCCTTCAGAATGGACTGGTTGGATCTCCTTGTAGTCCAAGGGACTCTCAAGAGTCTTCTCCAGCACCACAGTTCAAAAGCATCAATTCTTCGGTGCTCAGCTTTCTTCACAGTCCAACTCTCACATCCATACATGACTACTGGAAAACCATAGCCTTGACTAGATGGACCTTTGTTGACAAAGTAATGTCTTTGCTTTTGAATATGCTATCTAGGTTGGTCATAACTTTCCTTCCAAGGAGTAGGAAATTTTAATTTCATGGCTGCAATCACCATCTGCAGTGATATTGGAGCCCCGCCAAAATAAAGTCTGACACTGTTTCCCCATCTAAGAACCTACTTACAGGAATGAGATCACTGGGTAATTTAACCGAACTCCTGACTTGTGCTCTCCTTATTGCCCACTATGCCTGTGCCTAACGTGATGTTTCTTTTCCTACGTTGAAAGAAGTCAGAATGAAGAAGTTAAAGAATGACTAGTTCTCTCCCCACAGCGGCTCCCTCAGCAATCCAGAGGGTAGATCACTTGCGCAATATCTGAAGAGTCAGCCAGTCGGCACACGGAGGAAAAGGATGCAGAACCCACCCTCCAGATTGACGATTCCCTGAGGTTCTCTCCGCTTTTTCCCTTTAAAAACTGTCAAGGCTGAGCAGAATCTTCAGAGTTGGCCTCAGGACATAAGAACACCTCCTGCCTAGAACACCAGATTTCTTTTTCTTTTCAAAAATTAATTAATTATTTTGGTTGTGTCAGGTCTTAGTTATAGCACACCGCATCCCTGTCCTCTCTTGTTGCCCTGCACAGACTCTCTAGTTGCGGTACACGGACTTAGTTGCCTGAGGAGGAATCAAACCTGTGTTCTCTGCACTGCAAGGTGGATTCTTAACCACTGGCAGTTCCGATTGCCAGTTTCTGATTAAAGCACCTTCCCTTTCTCCTGACTCTTGCGTCTCTTTATTGGCTTTGAGCAATCAATAAGCTGAGTTGAGTAACACTTACAGGTGGACACCCGGTCTCCCCTTGTCCTTTTGTTTGCTCCTGAGGCATGACTTCCTCGGCCCCGCCCCGTTTCTGCACCTCCTCCTCAGCCCTGGACTGGCCTTTTCACCTGCTTGGTCCGCCCAGCTGTCAGCCCCTCGCCCCACCCGCAGCAGTCCCAGCCAACCCCACTTCTCGGAGAGGCGGCTCCACAGGCTTTCGAGGTCTCCTCCCCAAACCTAGAGCCGGCGCTTAACGGGCGATCCGGCCGGCCGGAGTCAACGCAAGCCCGCACCGTCGTCTACGCAGCGCCCTCATGGCAACCTCCACTCTTCACAAACCCGGGACCGCTCCGCCGCCAGCCCATCGGCCCTTGCCCTCGCCCGGCAGGTCTAGCTCTCCCAGCCGCCTCGGCGTCTCCCGCTCCGCCGACGTCACACCAACGCGCAGCTGCGAGAGCGCAGCGCGCGTCCCTTCCGGCTCGCCGTAGCAGCCGCGCCGCCGCTTCTTCCGGCCGGGCCCCGGATGTGTCGAGCGGAACGGCGCTGTCTGGGCCCGGACCCCAGACCCAGCCCCAGAGCTGAGGAACGCGGCCCACACTCGGGGTAGGTGTGGGCGTGGCGCGGACGACCGACTTGCGGGTTAGATGGCCCGCGCCCCGGCCTCGGTTCGCCCTGGAGCCCCCGGCGGAGGCCCGGGGCGGCGAGGAGGGAGGCCCGGAGCGGCGCTGGCTGTGGGACGGCACTGAATCTGTGCGGGGACCGCGGGTCGTGACGGGGGCCGCCGGCGGCCGGGGGCGCTGCGGGTTCCCTGTCTGCCTCACAGGGTTCCTCCTTGTGAGCGGGGCACCTCGCGTTGTTTTTTCTGCGCGGGGTTAAAGTTAGGTCCGGTGCTTTCTTTTCACCTGGTTTTCCGGGTTCGATGCTCGACTCCTTCCTTCCACAGGATGGGGATCGCACCACTTTGCTTCTTCGCGCGAGGTGCTCCGCGCAGGGATAAGCAAAGGTGCAGAGGGAAAGTGACTTGTCAGACCCGTCGTCCAGGAACCCCTGCGCCGCTCCCTCCAGCTCCTCTCCGCCGCCCACTAGCATCCCTTAAGTGGCGAAGCCTGTTCGCCCCCGGGCCTTTGCGTTGCGCGCCCGCCCAGCCCGGAACTTACCTTCCTGCAGAGGTCTGCAACCCGCCTCTCTGCTCAGACGTCAGCTTATCAGTTAGAGAAAAATAATAGAGCGGGATGCTAGTAGTCTTTAACCCGGGCGTTATAGATACGTTTTTTTCTCTTCGTTTATTTGTGTTTTCTGATGGATTGGATTTTTATTTTTTACGTGATATATACCATGAAATAGTTTCTGTGACTTTTTTAGTGAAACCAATGAAATAGAAATAGGCTTTCTGAATGATTGGAAAAAAAGTAAAAATAAATCTTAAAACTAAATCATTCAACCACCCAAAGATAAGCATAATTAACAGTTTCTTTGTGGCCTCTTGTCCTTTTCATTTATTTTTTTTATTGTACAATGTAATTTCATGTGCTTTTAAAAACATGTAGTTAGCATGATCAGGTGCCATTAAATCTACAACAGTTGCTGTTAGTAGAGCAATATCTGTAAGCCATTAGCCATTTAATCTCTCGTATTGGATCCACCCCTTCTTGCCTTTTCCAGCCCGTGGCTCTAATATTCTTGTTTTGCCTTCAGTTTATCTTCTCTCCAGAGTATTTCCATCAGTATGCAAACTCTCCAGCTACCGTTACCTTTTCTGGATCTTCAGATCTTCTTGTTTAGTTGTTAAGTCTTGTCTGACTCTTTTGCAATCCCCTGGACTGTAGCCCACCAGGCTCCTCTGTGGGATTTCCCAGGCAAGAATAATGGACTGGGTTGTCATTTCCTTCTCTAGGGGATCTTCTCAACACAGGAATTGAACCCTCATCCCTTGTATTGGCAGGCGTATTCTTTACCACTGAGCTACCAGGGAAACCCTTTCTTGGTCTTCGCTTCCTTTTATATCAGAATTAGGAAGAATCCTGAACTCCTGTCTCCTCTTCTCTCATTTCTCTTCTCTGAACATGGTTCAGGCTAAGCTTTTGGTCCCACCTCTCCTCTGAAACAGCTCCTCCTGGGGTTGGGGACCACTATATTGCCAAGTCCCCCTGTTGGTAGCCTTTGGTTAGGCCTCCCATGGCTTTCTTGAATCACTATCCCTTGGTGACCCTGGGACAAAACTCAGTTGGTTGTCCTTTTATCTTGAAGGCTGCTGTCCCTAGCCTCCTTGCTGGTTCCTTCTCATCTCCTTGATGCTGCTACTGCTACTGCTAAGTCGCTTCAGTCGTGTCCAACTCTGTGCGACCCCAGAGACAGCAGCCCACCAGGCTCCCCTGTCCCTGGGATTCTCCAGGCAAGAACACTGGAATGGGTTGCCATTTCCTTCTCCAATACATGAAAGTGAAAAGTGAAAGTAAAGTTGCTCAGTCGTGTCTGACTGCTAGCGAGCCCATGGACTGCAGCCTACCAGGCTCCTCCGTCCATGGGATTTGTCAGGCAAGAGTACTGGAGTGGGTTGCCATTGCCTTCTCCATCTCATCTCCTTAACTGCTACAAATTGTGCTGCCTGGGAGTGGTCCTCCCACCTCCTCTCTGGTCTGTACCCTGGGGTGATCTCATCCCGGGTCATGGCTAGGCCACTTGTCAATACTCCCAGAATGTGTAGCTCTTAGCTGGATCTTCCTGTTCCAAACAGCCACTTTTACTGGTGTGTAATCTACTGATACCTTGTTGCATCTCAGTCAGAGGTAACTCCCTTCTTCCTATTGCTCAGGACAGAGCTCCTTGTGTGGTGTGTGCATTTCTTCCAGGTACCAAATTTGATTGGTCGGCACTCAAACCTGGCGCTTCTCACTGCCTTCTTGGGTGCAGCTGTCATTTAAGCCCCCTACACCATCTTGCCTGGGTTATTCCAGTGACCTCCCTGCTCTCTACTCACCTGAGCTGAGCTGCTCTGCAGTTGACTCTTAATACAGATCTGGGTGATGCACCGCTTAGCTCAGCGCCCTCCGTGGTTTGTCATCTCCCTCAGAAAAGAAAAGCCAGAGTCCCTAAGGCAGTTTATGAAGCCCCTTGTGGCTAGGTTCCTGCTGCCCCTGTGACTTCATGTCCTCGCACTCCACTGGTTGTCACCTGGCTCCAGCTACACCCAGCTCCATGCCTGGGCCCACATCGGCTCTGCCTGAAACATCAGGTTCCTGCGTGCCACAGGTCTCCTTCTTACTCAGTTCTCTTTTCAGAAGTTCCCTCCTCAGAGAAGCTGCTGGGTGACCCAGGGCCTTGTCCTCTCGCCCACACGCTCCTATCCCTTACCCTGACTTTGCCGTTGCACGGATGGTCTGGCACTTACAGTTTTGTTCATTGCCTCGCTGCCCCCTCCCCTCACCCCCAGCCTCAGGGCAGGAACTACGCTTTGTTCACTCTCCTACACACAGTGCTTCAGATACTGTCTGATGGAGTATATGCTTAATAAATGTTGCGTAAGTAAATTAATGAACAAATTCTTCCCTAAAGCAGATTAATTTGGTAGGGACCTAGCCTGCAGGGTATTAAAAGTTATAGGGGTTGCTGAGGAATAGACTTCACCTGCTGTAAGTTAGAGGAGAGAAGTTGGCTTTTCTAGTAGAGAGAAGCTTATGCAGGAGGTGAGGTTTGATGTAGATGTTGGGTTTCGTAGGTAGAAATGAAAACAATTGGATATGACTCCTCCAGTGGAAGATGAGAGCTCTTGAGGCCCTTGAAGGAAGGATTCAGCTGCCGGATTTCGCATTCAAGGGCCATGCGTGAAGCTGGATGTCCCACACTGGCAGTGTGGTGCCCTTCAGAGGGACAAGATCTTCATCCATCTTCTGTTTTGAGTTCTCTTGTTGGCATTCTCTCTGCACAGCAGGCCCCACCCCCTCCAACAGATCTGCACATACCCCTGCACCCCCACGCCAGGTCCCATGTTCCCATTGTGGTGGCAGTGAGTGCCTGGTGCATCTGCCCCCTTCCTCCAGGAGGGCGAGCAGCTGAGGGTGGCTGTGACCTGCACATCTTCCTCTGGAGCCTGACTCTGCTCCTCAGCCCCCTGTAGAGGGACCAAGTACCTGTTGCCTTTAGTAGTCAAGACCCTGACCCTTAAGAGTTTTCTTCTGGGTAGAGCATCCTTTGGGCTTGTCATCTCAGGCCCGCCAGCGCTGTGATTTCTGCTTTATTTCTAATCAACAGAAATTTTTATCTTGTTTTGGTGCATTATCATATTATAGAAATAAATTCTAAAAGTCATTTAGGTTCTGAGTGAAAGGGAAGGTCTTTGGACATTCTCACTTTGTTATTTTACTTAGCTGCCTTTTTTTTTTAAATGTATATGTGATAGTATTCACTTTTTTGGTATAAAATTCAGAGAATTTTGACAGATGTCTAATTTCCGCAATAGTTAAGAGTACAAAGTAGTTCCTTCCCTCCCAGAAATTCCCTTGTGCTGCCTCTCTGTAGTCAGCTCCTCCCTGAGTGCTCAGTAGCCTCTGACCCCTAAGTGTGTGTTTCTGTTTTTTCCAGGATGTCAGTTAAAGGAGCTTACAGTGTGGGGCCTTTTGAGTCTGGCTTCTTCCACTGAGCATAATGCATTTGCGATTCATCCAGGTTGCTGCATATACCAAGAATGTGTCTCTTTTTGTGGAGGTGTGGTCTGCAGTGTGGATGGACTACAGTTTATCTGTTCACTCGTTGAAGGGCTTTGAGTTGTTGCCAGACTTTTAATACAAGTAATGAATGAACAAGGCACTGTGTTATAGTCAGACAGTAGAGAAGTACCCCGAGCATGCTAAAGTTCCTCTTTGCTCTTTCTTCTCATTCTTGACTTTCCCAAACTAACTGATTTGGTATCCACTTCTTTTGTTTTTAATTTTTTAAAAAATTTACTCATTTTTGGCTGTGCTGGGCCTTCGTTGCTGTGCAGGCTGTTCTGCAGCTGTGGTGAGCGGGGCCACTCTAGTTCCGGCACTCGGGCGTCTCGTTGTGGAGCGTCCACACTGTTGTGGAGCTCGCGCTCTAGGGTGTGTGGGCTTGGTTGTGGCGCCCAGGCTCAATAGTTGTGGTGCACCGTCTTCATGCTTCCTTGCATGTGGGATCTTGCCGGATCAGGGACTGAACCTGTGTCTCCTGCATTGGCAGGCAGATTATTTACCATTGAGCCATCAGGGAAGTCCAGTTTGGGTTTATTTTTAAATTAAAAAAAATTTTTTTAAACATTGGCAGCTTGCAGGATCTTAGTTCCCTGACCAGGAATTGAACCTTGGCCTTCTGCAGTGAAAGCACCTAATCCTAACCAGTGGGTCATCAGAGAATTCCTCACTATCCGTTTATTATATTTTTTAAGGGTTTATTTATTTTTGACTGTGCTGGGTTTTCACTGCTGCTGGCTTTTGCTAGTTGTGACAAACGGAGGCCACTCTCTAGTTGCTGTGGACAGGCTTCTCACTGTAGTGGCTTCTCTTGTTGTGGTGCTTGGGCTGAGTTGCCCGGCATGTGGGATCTTCCCAGACCAGGGATGGAACCTGTGTCCCCTGCACTGGCAAGTGGATTCATAACCACTGAACCACAGAGAAGACCCTCCATTTCTTTTAAAAGTGTATTATTGTAAACAGCATAGGAAAAGTGAGAAGTCGCTCAGCTGTGTCCTACTCTTTGACACCCCATGGACTGTAGCCCGCCGGACTCCTCTGTCAATGGAATTCTCCAGGAAAGAAAACTGGAGTGGGTAGCTGTTCCCTTCTCCAGGGGATCTTCTTAACCCAGGGATTGAACCCACCTCTCTCATATTGCAGGCAGATTCTTTACCATCTGAGCCACCAGGAAAGCCCAAGAATCCTGGAGTGGGTAGCCTATCCTTTCTCCAGAGGATCTTCCTAACTCAGGAATTGAACCTGGGTGTCCTGCATTCCAGGCAAATTCTTTACTAGCTGAGCTTTCAGGGAAGCCCTTTTTAAAAATAAACTGAGGCATGTCACTCATGGTAGGAATACCATGTGTTTGTATATGCTGTTGCTTCAGTTATGTCTGACTCCTTGAGACCCCATGGACTGTAGCCCTTGAGGCTTCTCTGTCTATGGGATTCTCCAGGCAAGAATACTTGAGTGAATTGTCATACCCTTCCTCCAGGAGATCTTCCCAACCTGGGGATCGAACCCAACCAAGTCTCCTGCCTCTCCTGCATTGCAGGCAGGTTCTTTACCCACTGAGCCACCTGGGAAGCTCAAGCAGCATATAGTCGAGTCTTATTTTCTTAATCCGGATTGAGACTGTAGGATTTTAATTGGATATTTGGTCTATTTACTTTTTAAACGCTTTGGAGTAACTTTAGATGTACAGAAAAGTCGCAAAAATATGTTTCTTTCTATGCATTAGAACCTATGTTCTCTGTGAAGGTGATATTTCCCCCAAGGGGGTCAGAATGGCTCTTGGGAGGAGGGTGAAAAAAAATTAGATGTGACAGTGTTTTGTGGTCTCCTGAAGGGTCATAGTTCTTCACAGAGGTACAGTATGGCTGTGGTTTAAAACTTCATGGGTGGTGATTCGGAGAGAGGCCTAAATAGACTTCTTAGGGGGACAATAGGGGGCAAAAAGACTGAGAAATAGCAGCAGAATAATAAATTGGGCTTTTGTGGCTTTATTGCCTAGATTTTGAGGAAGCACTTCTTCAGTTTGTCTTGAATGTTCCTCTCAAACTGAGATAGAGCCTACCTACTGTAGTCCAGGGGCTCTGGCCCATCGGATTAAGGACCTGCACCACTGCCATGATTTTGATCAGAAGGCATAGGTGGCATCAAGTCTGGGCTTCCCTGTTTCCACTGCAGCCCCTCTAGAGGTCAGTTCTCTGTATTAGCATATGTAATGCATCCTAGACAGTTTTGTTTTATTTTTTTTTAGAATACAACGAATTGCTTTTACTTCGATATGCGTCCACATCTCAGGATTTAGTCATCCTAGACGGTTTTAAAAATTCAGTTCAGTCGCTAAGTCATGTCCGACTCTTTGCGACCCCATGATTCACAGCACGCCAGGCCTCCCTGTCCATCACCAACTCCCGGAGTTCACTCAGACTCACGTCCATCGAGTCAGTGATGCCATCCAGCCGTCTCATCCTCTGTTGTCCCCTTTTGCTCCTGCCCCCAATCCCTCCCAGCATCAGAGTCTTTTCCAATGAGTCAAGTCTTTGCATGAGGTGGCCAAAGTACTGGAGTTTCAGCTTTAGCATCATTCCTTCCAAAGAACACCCAGGACTGATCTCCTTCAGAATGGACTGGTTGGATCTCCTTGCAGTCCAAGGGACTCTCAAGAGTCTTCTCCAACACCACAGTTCAAAAGCATCAATTCTTCAGCGCTCAGCCTTCTTCACAGTCCAACTCTCACATCCATACATGACCACAGGAAAAACCATAGCCTTGACTAGATGGACCTTTGTTGGCAAAGAAATGTCTCTGCTTTTCAATATGCTATCTAGGTTGGTCATAACTTTTCTTCCAAGGAGTAAGCGTCTTTCAATTTCATGGCTACAGTCACTATCAGCAGTGATTTTGGAGCCCAAAAAATAAAGTCTGACACTGTTTCCACTCTTTCCCCATCTATTTCCTGTGAAGTGATGGGACCAGATGCCATGATCTTCATTTTCTGATTGTTGAGCTTTAAGCCAACCTTTTCACTCTCTTCTTTCACTTTCATCAAGAGGCTTTTTAGTTCCTCTTCGCTTTCTCCCATAAGGGTGGTGTCATCTGCATATCTGAGGTTATTGATATTTCTCCCGGCAATCTTGATTCCAGCTTGTGTTTCTTCCAGCCCAGCGTTTCTCATGATATACTCTGCATAGAAGTTAAATAAGCAGGGTGACAATATACAGCCTTGATGTACTCCTTTTCCTATTTGGAAACAGTCTGTTGTTCCATGTCCAGTTCTAACTGTTGCTTGCTGTCCTGCATATAGGTTTCTCAAGAGGCAGGTCAGGTGGTCTGGTATTCCCATCTCTTTCAGAATTTTCCACAGTTTATTGTGATCCATCCAGTCAAAGGCTTTGGCATAGTCAGTAAAGCAGAAATAGATGTTTTTCTGGAACTCTCTTGCTTTTTCCATGATCCAGCGGATGTTGGCAATTTGATCTCTGGTTCCTCTGCCTTTTCTAAAACCAGCTTGAACATCTGGAAGTTCATGGTTCACGTATTGCTGAAGCCTGGCTTGGAGAATTTTGAGCATTACTTTACTAGTGTGTGAGATGAGTGCAATTGTGCGGTAGTTTGAGCATTCTTTGGCATTGACTTTGTTTGGGATTGGAATGAAAACTGACCTTTTCCAGTCCTGTGGCCGCTGCTGAGTTTTCCAAATTTGCTGGCATATTGAGTGCAGCACTTTCACAGCATCATCTTTCAGGATTTGAGATAGCTCAACTGAAATTCCATCACCTCCACTAGCTTTGTTCGTAGTGATGCTATCTAAGGCCCACTTGACTTCACATTCCAAGATGTCTGGCTCTAGGTGAGTGATCATACCATCGTGATTATCTTGGTCACGAAGATCTTTTTTTGTACAGTTTTTCTGTGTATTCTTGCCACCTCTTCTTAATATCTTCTGCTTCTGTTAAGTCCATACCATTTCTGTCCTTTATCGAGCCCATCTTTGCATGAAATGTTTCCTTGGTATCTCTAATTTTCTTGAAGAGATCTCTAGTCTTTCCCATTCTGTTGTTTTCCTCTATTTCTTTGCATTGATCGCTGAGGAAGGCTTTCTTATCTCCTATTGCTGTTCTGTGGAACTCTGCATTCAGATGCTTATATCTTTCCTTTTCTCCTTTGCTTTTCGCTTCTCTTCTTTTCACAGTTATTTGTAAGGCCTCCTCAGACAGCCATTTTACTTTTTTTCATTTCTTTTCCATGGGGATGGTCTTGATCCATGTCTCCTGTACAGTGTCACAAACCTCTGTCCATAGTTCATCAAGCACTCTATCTATCAGATCTAGTCCCTTAGATCTATTTCTCACTTCCACTGTATAATCATAAGGGATTTGATTTAGGTCATACCTGAATGGTCTAGTGTTTTTCCCTACTTTCTTCAATTTAAGTCTGAAATTTGCAATAAGGTGCTCATGATGTGAGCTGCAGTCAGCTCCTGGTCTTGTTTTTTTTTGCTGACTGTATAGAGCTTCTCCATCTTTGGCTGCAAAGAATATAATCAATCTGATTTCAGTGTTGACCATCTGGTGATGTCCATGTGTAGAGTCTTCTTTTGTGTTGTTAAAAATTAGTTTAGTCCATTTTATCTTTTGGAACTTGCATATTTCAAGGTTTAATATGGAACCTTCATAACCTGCTCTAAGGTGGAAGAATGAAGTTTTGTTAGCAAATAGGACTTTTGTTACAGCCCTTTATTTATTAAGTGACATGTGACATTGCTATCTTAATAGATGCTAACATTCTACTATGAAAAATTTCAAAGATATATCAGGATTGAAAGAATTTTATAGTAAATGCCTGTATGCCCACCACTCGATTTTCTATTATTAACATTTTACTGACCTGGTTTATCACACATCCATTCACCCATCATCTTTTAAAAATTTGGGGGAGCAATTCAAGGTGAGTGAAAGCATTGTTTTTAACATGTTTAAGCCCTTTTTACTCCATCTGGCAGATGTAGTTGGTCCATTTTGGGGGTATCTATCAAGTTGCTTAGGCCAGCACTAAGACAGCTTGTAAGAAGCCCTTGAGTACCGGTTACCAGGGAGTAGAGGGCAGAGAACGTTCTCTTTGGAGGGAAGTTCTGGAAAATGGCAGTGCTTTCCCAGGGAAAGAGGGAGATTTCATGTGGCTAGACATGGGAGGAAGGTTCTTGTGTAGCTGCCACAGTTCTGCTGATCAGGGTCAGTCTCTGTCCCTGCCTGGGCGCCCCTTAGACTGCTTTCTCACAGGAGTGAGATGTCGTGGTGGTCGCTTGGGCCTCAGGCCCCCCGGCTGATGCTGTGCGCATTTCTGCCATGCAGAGACCTGTTCTGTGTGGGGACATGGCTCCCACGGTGCTGAGCTGTGAACTTCACCTTGGCCTTTCTTAACCCACCTATGCCCATTACCACACCTGCCAGTCTGAATTCTTCTTGGTTTTCAGGACTGTGAGTGTGTGTGCGTGAGTAGCTCTGTTTGAGGAGAGCCCCAGGTAGAAAAGAGAAGCTTTACTTAGGCTTCTTGGATTTATTTGTAGTCCCATCACTGACTTGACTTTGAAATACAAATAGTGTTAAATGAGCACATGACTGTATTTTCAAAGATGAGAACCACTGTCCTAAAATTTCCTAACCTTTCTCTCCATCTTCCATCACCACCCCAGGAGAAGCTGTACACGCTGCTGCTTGTCCCACAGAGCTCTCTGCTTCCACTTTCCCTCCATTCTGCCAGGATGTTATTGCTTTTAGGCCATTTCAGGAGATGGAATTAGGAAATGTGTTTTAAGGAAAGACCCATGAGTTGATGCTGACTCCTAATTCTTATTCAGTGTCGTGGAGTTGATTAGTGTTCCTTCCTGGTTCCCTTGGTGATTGCTGTGCTGTGCTGAGTCGTGTCCAGCTCTTTTGCAACCCAGTAGACTGTAGTCTGCCAGGCTTCTCTGTCCATGGGATTTCCCAGGCAAGAGTACTGGAGTGGGGTGCCATTTCCTACTCCAGGGGATTTCTCCAATGCATCAAACCTGAGTTTCTTGCTTTGGCAGGAGGATTCTTTACCACTGAACCATCAAGGGAGCCTCTGTTGGCGATTATGTTGTCCTTCTCAGAGTTTCTGTTTATATTCAGTTTTAGGGAGTTCTTCATTCTTATTGATTTAATTTTACTTTTTGAACATGTAGCACTTTAAACCTGATTGTAAAAGTCAAAATGATACAGATGATATACTCAGAAGCGCCCCTTCCTTCACTGTCCTGTGAGTCGGCTTGCACTCACCCCCCTTCATTTCTGGCTTATTCTTCCTAAATTTCTTCCTTTTTTTTTTTGCAAAAGTAGCAGATGTTTACAGGGCATCATTGCTTTTGAGACTGTTAGTGGACATAACTAGGAAATATATTTTTTAAGGAAAAAATATGTATACATACGTACTTATGGCAGAAAGTGAAGAGGAGCTAAAGAGCCTCTTGATGAAAGTGCAAGAGGAGAGTGAAAAGTTTGGCTTAAAGCTCAACAATCAGAAAATGAAGATCATGGCATCTGGTCCCATCACTTCATGGGAAATAGTTGGGGAAACAGTGGAAACAGTGTCAGACTTTATTTTTTGGGGCTCCAAAATCACTGCAGATAGTGATTTCAGCCATGAAATTAAAAGTCACTTACTCCTTGGAAGGAAAGTTACGACCAATGTAGATAACATTAAAAAACAGAGACATTGCTTTGCCAACAAAGGTCCATCTAGTCAAGGCTATGGTTTTTCCAGTGGTGATGTATGGATGTGAGAGTTGGACTGTGAAGAAAGCTGAGCGCTGAAGAATTGATGCTTTTGAACTGTGGTGTTGGAGAAGACTCTTGAGAGTCCCTTGGACTGCAAGGAGATCCAGCCAGTCCATTCTGAAGGCGATTAGCCCTGGGTGTTCTTTGGAAGGAATGATGCTAAAGCTGAAACTCCAGTACTTTGACCACCTCATGCGAAGAGTTGACTCATTGGAAAAGACTCTGATGCTGGGAGGGATTGGGGGCAGGAGGAGAAGGGGACAACAGAGGATGAGATGGCTGGTTGGCATCACCGACTTGATGGACATGAGTTTGAGTGAACTCTGGGAGTTGGTGATGGACAGGGAGGCCTGGCGTGCTGCGATTCATGGGGTCGCGAAGAGTCGGAAACGACTGAGCGACTAAGCTGAACGTGCTTGCTAAGTTGCTTTAGTGTTTTCTGACTCTGCGACCCTGTGGACTGAAGCTTACCAGGCTCTCTGTCCATGGCATTCTCCAGGCAAGAATACTGGAGTGGGTTGCCATGCCCTCCTCCAGAGGATCTTCCCTACCCAGGGATCAAACCCACATCTCTTTCTCTTTTAAAAAAAAAAAAGGTTTTTCTAGTCTTTATTGAATTTGTTACAATATTGCTTCTGTTTGTTTGTTTGTTTTTTTTAATGTTTTTTGGTTTTTTTTTACCATACATATGGGATCTTAGCTCCCTGACCAGAATCAAGCCTGCTACCCTGCATTAAGGTGAAGTCTTAGCCCCTGGACCGCCCAAGAAGTCCTGAACCCTCATCTCTTAAGTCTCCTGCATTGTCAGGAGGGTTCTTTACCCCTAGCACCACCTGGAAATATGTGTGTATCAGCTTATTTTTATTGGAGTGTAATTGACTTACAACAGTATATTAGTTTCGGGTGTCCAACATAACGGTTTGACATTTGTATACATTACACAGTGATCACTATAGTAAGTCTAGTTACCGTCTGTCACCATATAAAGTTACAAATTTTTTTCTTATAATGAGAACTTTCAAGATTTACTGTCTTAGCAACTTTCGAGTATGCAGTGCAATATTGTTGACTGTAGTTATCACACTCTATTATCTCGTGGCTTATTTATACTGGGAACTTGCGCCTTTTGATCCCCTCAACCCGTTTCACCTGCCAGCCAACCCTCACTGCAGCCACCAGTCTGTTCTCTGTACCTGTGAGTTTTGCTTAGCTTTCCCATGCAAGTGAAATCATACAGTATTCATCTTTCTTTGTCTGACTTATTTCACTTAGCATAGTACCCTCAAGTTCCCTCCTCAAGTCATTGGAAATGGCAGGATTTTATTCTTTTTTATGGCTGAGTAATATTCCACCACATCCATCTCTCTCCACCTCACATTTCTTTATCCATTGATCTGTTAATGGACACTTAAGTTGCTTCCATATCTTGGCTGTGGTAAATAATGCTGCATATGAACACTTCCTGGTGGCTCAGACGGTAAAGTGTCTGTCTACAATGCCAGAGACCTGGGTTTGATCCCTGGGTTGGGAAGATTCCCTGGAGAAGGAACTGGCAACCTACTCCAGTACCCTTGCCTTGAAAATCTCATGGACGGAGCAGCTTGGTGCAGGCTACTGTCCATGGGGTCGTAAAGAGTCGGGCACGACTGAGCGACTTCACTTTCACTATGAACATAGGAGTGTTCATATCTTTTCAAATTCAAATCTTTTCATATCTTTTCACATTAATTTTTTTTTTTTCCTTCAGATAAAGTGGAATCACTGGTAGTGGAATTGTCGTACACTGATGATATAGTTGCTAAGTCGTATCTGACTCTTGCGACCCCATGGACTATAGCCTGCCTGTCCATGGGATTTTCCAGGCAAGACTACTGGAGTGGGTTGCCTTGCCTTCTCCATGTCATATGGTAGTTCTGTTTTTTATTTTTTTGAGGAACCTCCATATTCTTTTCCGTAGTGGCTGCACTACTTCATTCCACCGGCAGTGCATGAAGGTTCCCTTTTCTCCAGATCTTTAGCAAAACTTGTCATTTGTCTTTTTTGATAATAGCCATTCTAACAGGTGTGAGGTGATACCTTGTGGTGTTGATTTGTATTTCCCTAATGATTAGCGATGTTGAGCATCTGTTCGTGTATCTGTTGGCCATCTATTTCTTCTTTGGAAAAATGTCTCTTTAGATCCTCTGTCCGTTTTCGCTTCGATTGTTTGCTATTGAGCTGTAGGAGTTCTTCATATATTTTGGGTATTAACCCCTTATTAAATATTTGATTTGTAAGTATCTTCTCCCATTTAGTAGATTGCTTTTTATTTTTTTGATGGTTTTCTTTGCTATGCAGAACTTTTAAGTTGATATCTCCCATTTGTTTATTTTTACTTTTGTTGCCATTGCCTTTGGAGTCAGATCCAAAAACAAAAGTCTCCAAGAGAGAATCAAGAAGCTTCAGTTCAGTTCAGTTCAGTTCAGTCGCTCAGTCGTGTTCGACTCTTTGCGACCCCATGAATCGCAGCACGCCAGGCCTCCCTGTCCATCACCAACTCTCAGAGTTCACTCAGACTCACGTCCATCGAGTCAGTGATGCCATCCAGCCATCTCATTCTCTGTTGTCCCCTTCTCCTCCTGCTCCCAATCCCTCCCAGCATCAGACTCTTTTCCAATGAGTCAGCTCTTTGCATGAGGTGGCCAAAGTACTGGAGTTTCACTTTTAGCATCATTTCTTCCAAAGAACACCCAGGGCTGATCTCCTTCAGAATGGACTGGCTGGATCTCCTTGCAGTCCAAGGGACTCTCAAGAGTCTTCTCCAACACCACAGTTCAAAAGCATCAATTCTTCGGCGCTCAGCCTTCTTCACAGTCCAACTCTCACATCCATACGTGACCACTGGAAAAACCATAGCCTTGACTAGATGGACCTTTGTTGGCAAAGTAATGTCTCTGCTTTTGAATATACTATCTAGGTTGGTCATAACTTTCCTTCCAAGGAGGAAGCATCTTTTAATTTCATGGCTGCAGGCACCATCTGCAGTGATTTTGGAGCCCAAAAATATAAGGTCTGCCACTGTTTCCACTGTTTCCCATCTATTTCCCGTGAAGTGTTGGGACCGGATGCCATGATCTTCGTTTTCTGAATGTTGAGTTTAACTACTGGTATTTTCTTCTAGGAATTTTATGATCTTTGTTCAAACTTTCAAGCCATTAATTGGAGTTACTCTTTGCATGTGGTGTAAGATAGTGGTCCATTTTATTCTGTTGCATATGGCTCTCCCTTTTTCCCAACACCATTTATTTTCAAGACTTTTTTCCCATTGTTTGTTCTTGCCTCCTTTGTCATGAATTAATTGATCATAAAAGTGTGGGTTTATTTCTAGACTGTTTCTTGTGTTCCGTTGATCTGTGGGTTGGTTTTTATGCCAATACCATATTGTGATTACTAAAACTTTGTAATATAGTTTGGAATGAGGGAGCTTGATGCCTCTAGCATTGTTCTTCTTTTTCAAGATTACTTTGACTATTTGTGATGGATACTTTGGCTATCCATCGTTTGTATGGTTCCATATTAATTTTTGTGGAATTTTTATTTTTATCCCAAAAATGCCTTTGGAATTTTGATAGGGATTGCAGTTAATCTGTAGGTTGCTTTAGGTAGTATGGACATTTTAACAATATTAATCCTTCTAATCTGTGAGCACAGATTAGCTTTCCATTTATTTGTGTCATCTTCAGTTTCTTTCACTGGTGTCGTATAGTCCTTAGTGTACAAGACTTTGACCTGCTTGGTCAGAAAATTCCTAAATATCTTTATTCTTTTTGTTGCAATTGTAAATGAGATTTTTCCCCTTAATATCTCTGGTAATTCTTACTGTATGAAAAAAGTCTAAGATTTTTGCATATTGATTTTGTATCTTGCAACTTTACTGAATTCATTTAATTCTAAGTTTTTTTGGTGGAGCCTTGAGGATTTTCTATATCATATGGTGTCATCTGAAGATAGTGACAGTTTTACTGCTTCCCTTTTTTAAAGAATAAATTTTATTTACTCTTGGCTGTGCTGAGTCTTTGTTGCCTTGCTTGGGCTTTCTCTGGTTGCAGTGAGCAGGGCTACTTTTCATTGCATGGGCTTCTCATTGCAGTGGTTTTCTTGTTGCAGAACACAGGCTCTGGGTGCACAGGCTTCAGCAGTTGTGGTTTACCAGCCCTAGAGTGCAGGCTCAGAAGCTGTGGCACACGGGCTTAGCTGCTCTGCGGCATGTGGAATCTTCCTGGACCAGGGATTGAACCCGTGTCCCTACCTGGGCAGGCAGATTCTTATCCACTGTGCCACCAGGGAAGTCCCTGCTTCCTTTTTGATTTGGATGCCTCTTATTCCCTTTCCCTGTCTGATTGCTCTGGCTGGGGCTTCCAAAAGTATGTTTAATCCAGGTGGCAAAAGTGGGCATCCTTATCTTGTTCCTTATATGAGAGGAAATGCTTTCAGCTTTTCACTGTTGAAGATGGTATAGCTGTGAGCTTGTCATATGGAGCCTTTATTATGTTGACATATGTTCCCTGTATACCCACTTTGTGGAAAGAGTTTGTATTCTAAATGGATGTTGAATTTTTGTCAGATGCTTTTTCTGCATTTATTGAGGTGATCATATGATTTTTATCCTTCATTTTGTTAATGTGGTATATCACATTGATTTGCTGATGTTGAACCATCCTTGTATCCCTGGAATAAGTCCTTGTTGATCATAGTGTAAGTAAGTAAGTGAAGTCGCTCAGTCGTGTCTGACTGTTTGCGAGCCCATGGACTGTAGCCTACCAGGCTTCTCCGTCCATGGGATTCTCCAGGCAAGAATACTGGAGTGAGTTACCATTTCCTTCTCCAGGGGATCTTCCCGACCTAGGGATTGAACCCGGGTCTCCTGCATTGTAGGCAGACGCTTTAACCTCAGAGCCACTAGGGAAGATGATCATAGTGTATTATCCTTTTAATGTATCATTGAATTCAGTTTGCTAATATTTTGTTGAGGATTTTTACCTCTGTTCATTGAGGATGTTAACCTGTAATTTTCTTTGTGGTGGTGTTGTCTAGCTTACATTATCAGTAATGTTGGCTTTGTAAAATGATTTTGGGAGTGCTGCCTCTTTTTTTTTTTTTTTGAGTGGAGATGCTGCACTATGTGTGGGATCTTAGTTCCCCTAGCAGGGATCAAACCCACGCTCTCTGGATTGACAACGTGGAGTCTTAACCACTGGACCATCAGGGAAGTCCCTTCTCTTCATTTTGTTTTTTGGAAGAGTTTGAGAAGGATAGTCAGTAAATCTTTGAATGTCTGTTACAGTTTGTAAAAAGAGAATACAGGAAAGATATATTTCTATCCTTCCATTAGTTTGTTCATCTGTCTTTCTTTTTCCCTTTCTTATACAAAGTTTTTAAAGTCAGTGTGCCATAATATAGTCAACCAGTCTCTGAGATATTATGGATGTGTAGTTTATTTCTGGTATTTTGTATTTAGAAATAATGTCATAGTGAATAAACTTTGTGCTCACATGTTTTCATTTTGGAGGTGGAGATTCCTGGTGAATTTGTAGTGGGACTGCTGGGCCCACGGGTAAGAGCATGTGCAGTTTTGTTCAGTGGTGCCAGACCCCTGTGTTGGGTTGGACAGAGCTGGGAGGGCCTGATTTCCCAGAGCTGCACGTTGTCTGGCCTTTGAATTTTGTTAGGCTGATAGATGAGAAATGATGTTTCAGCTTAGTTTTAATTCACTTTTCTGTTATTATCAGTGATGGGCTTACAAGTGAATGTGCTTGAGAAATTCAACTTCAGGTCTTACCTTGGAATTTCACTTTGTTTTACTGAAGTTTGCAATGGAAAATCCCGGTTTATAAATATAGGCAAGGAGGTAATCAAGCATTTGGTTGATTGAATTGAATCAAGCGTTTGGTTCGTTGCTTGTGAGCAGCCTTGTAGAGGCATACTGAAATAGTGTTTTGGTGTTGGTTAAGAAGCCCAGGTCTGGGTTCTGGTCAGTCCTGGCCACTGTGTTAGGAAGTGGACCTGGCCTTTTTTGTGGCAGGCCAGACCATCTCAGGCTTCTGTCTGCACGTCTTCACGGCCCGTGAGGGGCTCTTTGAACCAGATGCTATGCACTGGACATGGGGGCTTCCTCCCTTTCAGAAATGGCCCTCTTGATAGTGTAGTAGAAATATTTCTCCAGGCTGATAGCCGTGCTCCGTGGGCAACAAGCAGTGCCTGGCCCTGGGCATGGGTGTGGGAGGCACACTGCTGTCATGGTGGCCGCAGTGAGCACGGTGGCCTGGAGCTTCTGCTCACTCTTGCTTCTTCTGCTGGGGGGATGTGGCCCAGTGTGGCGAGTATTTGGATTTTTCTAATGAACGAAGCTGACAACTTGCATATTTATGGGAAATCTCCTGATTTAAAAATATTTGAAATAAATCCAAACAGCAGATAACATCACACAGACTAAACAAAAGTATTTTTAGAAGATATTTCAGAAAAATATTTCTGTACTGTGCTATCAAGAGGGCCATTTCTGAAAGGGAGGAAGCCCCCATGTCCAGTGCACAGCATCTGGTTCAAAGAGCCCCTTACGGGCCTTGAAGACGTGCAGACAAGCCTGAGATGGCCAGGATGCCCATGATTGCCAGCATCTCCTGAGCTACGTGAGAACTCCCCAGGTGATGGAACAATGCGTTGAGCCCTGGCTCTGTCTGTCTCCTTGGTCTTGGTCTTCAGCACACTAATGTTCCAGCAATTTGCCCATCTCTACTTTTCTTCTGCTTTCTCCAGGCAATTATTGGCTATCTGTGATGTACAGGTACTGTTCTCAATGCTGGTGGTTCATCAGTGAGCCCATTCCAACAGCTCTCCTTTACTCTAAATGCAACTGTGGTTGGCCAGAGATGTTTCTTTTAATGTGTATAGAGACAGCTAGAAATATGTATACACCCATATATATATTGTCACACTGGAGTTTTAAAAACATGCGTATACATATACCTATATTAACATATGCTATACAGATGTTCAGCTTTACTCACCTTGACCCTGAGTATTCATTGGAAGGACAGATGCTGAAGCTGCAATACTTTGGCCACCTGATGTGAAGAGCTGACTCATGGGAAAAGACCCTGATGCTGGGAAAGATTGAGGGCAGGAGAAGGGGGTGACGGAGGATGAGATGGTTGGATAGCATCACTGACTCAGTGGACATGAGTTTGAGCAAACTCAGCGAGATAGTGAAGGACGGGGAAGCCTGGTTTGCTACAGTCTGTGGGGTCGCAGAGTTGGACACGACTTAGTGACTGAACAATAACAATAATTTCTGGACATACAGGTATTTTCTTATTCTTTTAGTGGCTGCTTCTAAGGTGTGGTTATACTAAATTTTGTTAAAGGTTCCCTATAGGTGAGCATTTACACTGTTTGCAATTTTAACCTTATAAATATTACAGTGAACGTTGTTGGACAGTTGTATATTCCTATGACTAGGTCCTTGGAAGTTGAGTTCCCTGATCAGTGTATGCTAGCACTGTGTCAGATGACGCCACGTTACCCTCCAGCAAGCCAGCTCTCTGCTTTGCTTCCCTCGTGTGTGTGGAGGGTTCCCCATTTCCCAGCAGCCTTACTGAACCTGAATATTATCAGTGTTTTGATTTTCACTCACCTGTTAAACAACAGATAGGTGTCTCACTTTATTTCGTATTTCGTTATTAATGAGGTTAAGCATTTTTGGTGTTTTTCTGTCATTTGAATTTCTTGTAGAATTTTTGGTTTATATTTCTTGGGTTGTTGGCTTTTTCTGTGGGAATTCTTAAGGATGGATAACCTTTTGTCATATAGGCTTCAAATATTTTTTTTATCCATCTTTTGTATTGCAGTGTTTTCTTTAGTAGAGTTGTCAGTTGTTAATGCTTTTTAAAAAATAAATATTGTTTCTAGGTTTCACATCATGTTTAGGAAACTCTTCTTCAGTGCAGGATTATAGAGATATTCTCATCTGTTTTAAAATATTGTTATGGTTTGATTTCCCCGCTTTGAGTAATTTTTTGTGAAGGATGTGAGGTGTGGGGGTAGGTGGGCCTCAGGGGCCGATCTGGCTTTTCTTTTCCTTTTTTCCTTTTACTGTTTGGCCACACTGTGTGCACGTGGCATCTTAATTCCCTGACCAGAGATTGAACCTGCGCCTCCTGCAGTGGAAGTGCAGAGTCTTAACCGCTGAACTGCCAGGGAAGTCCCTGCCTTTTATTGTTTAAAATGGATTGATCTAAGAAACTCTGGATCTTAGTTCACTCACCTCACAGAAAGCTGTTATGAATTTAGTAATGCTTAAAAAAAAATTTATTTAAAAAATCTCAGCAGCAGTCAGAGAGCCTTAAAAATGGCATCTGTCTGTAGGAGGCGTTTTTCTCTTTGATCTGCAGCTCTTGGGAGGTACCCATTTGTGGATCCCATGGAAGCCTGAGAGGCTCCCTCGGTGAACCACAGCCAGAAGTCGCAGAGGCAGGGAGAGAGACGTCAACGGGGCCTTGTGTCTTACGGCCAAGAACTGCTGGGGTTTGTGTGATGGGCTGCAGTGGAGGGTGAGGAGTCACTTCTATGAGGAAGGGTTTTCTTGTTTTTATTCTTAGTTGAAAGATCGTTGAGGTACAATATTACGTTAGTTTCAGGCGTATGATGATTTGACATGTGCACATGTTATGAAATGGTCATTGTGATGAGTCTAGTAGCCATCTGTCCCCATACAGAGGTGTTACAGTATCACTGCCAGTGTTCCGCACGTTTCACCTGGTGCCCTGTGACTTACTGTACATCTGGAGGTTTCTGCCACTTAATTCCTTTCCCTTTGCAAATGGGCAGAACCACCCATTTGCCCCCTCCCATCTCTTCCCTTCTGATAACCACTGTTTGATCTCTGTATCTATCAGTCTCTTTGCATTTATTGTTTTATGTGCTGGATCAGCCAAGCTATACCCAGTTCTTGCAGTTAACAGGTGCTCCCCAGGTGCCTGTGACTCCCAGGCGGGGCGGAGTGCCCCCCACATGTTTCCTGAAGTTAGCTTGCTTGTCATGCCCCCTGAGGCTTCATCTCTGTGCTCCTGTGAACCACCAAGCAGGAGAAAGTCAGCATGGCAGACAGCATGCCCCCGTTTTTGCCACAGCATGACCACTTGATTCAGGGCTGGGAGATGCTCACCAAATACTCCAGGAGGATCAGAGTATTTGGTGAAAGCGCTAATGACCATGGCATGTACCAGTGAGGGACAAGGTTGGAAAGCAGCCAAAGGCAGCAGGAAAAAAGGCATGTGTGCACTGTCACATATTCAGTATTGATACTGTTTTCATAGATGAATTGAAGTTTAGTGACATTTATCGTTGGGCATGCCAGCTTTCTGCTGTAAATAATATAGTGAACGTCCATACTGGAATGGGTAGCCATTCCCTTTGCCAGGGGAATCTTCTCGACCCAGGGATCGAACCTGCGTCTCTTGCATTGCAGGTGGATTCTTCACCGTCTGAGCCACCAGGGAAGCCCATATTGAACACAACTCTGATGTGTTTTCTAAGGCTGGTCTAAAAGTCAGGTGACTGCGTCAGAAGATGTGAGTGTGCTGTAAGACTCTTACACCTGCTGCCAAATTGCTTTCTGGAGTTTCCACTTGAAAGTATTTCCGGACACTCTTTGTGGCTTCTATCCTCTCTTCACTCACATCATGTTTTGTCTGTCTCTTCTGCCCTGAATTCATGCTCCGAGGCCTGCAACTAACACTTTCTCTAGAACTATGTGTCCAAGGCCTGTTCCACCCTCTTCCCTGTTCCCTTCTCCTTGCTCTCTTCCCATCCGGGGGGCTGTTTACTACAGAGCAGAACCACCCACGGCAGGACCGACTGGTGGGAAGGCGAGATCTGTCTTGGGAGATGTGGGGGCCGAGTGGGAGATGGCTCATGACCTGAGCTCCCTGCCTGTTGAAGGAAGGATTCCCAATGCCTGGCTGCCTGGACTCTGGCAACGCCCAGAAGAGCAACTGGGGCGGGAGGGGCTGGGGGGCTGAGCCTTAGCCTGGTGGGGGTGGGGTGAGAGCAGCTGCTATCAGGATCCCATCTTCTGAGCCCTTTTCCCCCTCACTCTTTCCAGTTCTCACCTGGGACCCCTGACCTGCACTAAGGACAGGGCCCAGGTAGGTATTTCTTAGGGTGGTGTTTCCCAGCACCAGATGTGCCTCTTTGTGATGCCAGCATTGTCCTGCAAGAGCAGCAGCCACACAGATGCCTGCCCCTGTCCCCACCGTGCGACACTGGTGGGCACTGCTCACGGTGGTCGGAGGGCTTGTGCCTGCTCCTCACAGGCTGTGGCGGTGCCCTGACCCAGCTTGCCAACCTTGGCCTGCTCCAGGCAGTGTGCTCCGAACTATGAGCCAAACAGCTCACTCCAGCTGCTTCTGACAGACCTTACAATTAGGAACATCGCCAGCACCAGTTCAAAGTTGTCTTGCCTGATGGTGGCTTTGCTTTCTGCCAGGGTATCTGTGCCATATTTTGGGGGGATGCTGTTTTAGATAAGTGGTTTCTTTACATTATAGTTGATTTGGCTTGTTCCTCTAACTTGACTTGTAAGCTCACTGAAGTCAGGAACCTTTTTAAAAAGTTGAGGTGTAGTTTACAGTTCTATGAATTTGGACAGACACACTCATTCTTGTAACCATCATCGCAAATCGAATGTACAAGTAGGTCCATGCTGCCAAGTTCCCGCCTGCTTTTGCAGCTCTTCTCCACCTCTCAGATTCTGTCTTATCTGTCCCTGTGGTTTTGCCTGTTCCAGAATGTCTTGTCAATTCAGTGGCCGGCAGTCAGTGGTCCTTCTGTCTGGCCGTGCTCCTTGGCGTCCTCGTGGTGTGGGTGTGTCTGTAGCTCAGCCTTTATGAGGCTGAGGCGGCTCCATTGTGTGGCTCTTCAGGTGTCTTTGGCAGGTGAAGGTCAGTATTTATGTTTCCATACATCTTAGTAGACATTTTAAAATTTGAATTTTTTAACAGTGGAGGGTTAAGTTGTGTAATTGATATTCTGCTTTTTTCACTCAATAATATATCTGAAAAACTGAGAAGGGCAACTCACCCTAGTAGTCTTGCCTGGAGAATTCCTTAGACAGAGGAGCCTGGCAGGCTACAGTCCATGGGGTGACAAAGAGTTGGACACGACTGAGTGACTAACACTTCGGCACTTTCACGTTCTCTGTCTAGAACTTGAGTATTGGATATTTCTGGTTGCTCTTTCTACTTTCACTGCATTGTTCTGTCATAAATATTTTTAAGCATAATTTTAAAAAATTGGTAGGTGAATTTCCTTAGAGATTTACAGAGGTCACATTATTGGGTCAGAGGTAATGGGGTCCGCTTTCCCACTGTTGTCTCACCCTGCTAAGCATACTCTGAGCTCTGAGCCCTCTGACATCTGCTCTGTCTCCCTCCACATTTTTTTTTTTAACTGAAGCAGGATTGATGTGGACTTCCCTGGTGGCTCATTGGTAAAGAATCTGCCTGCCAGTGCAGGAGACGTGGGTTTATTCTCTGGGCTGGGAAGATCTCCTGGAGAAAGAAATGGCTACCCACTCCCGTATTCTTGCCTGGAAAATGCCATGGACAGAGGAGCCTGGTGGGCTACAGTCCATTGCAAAGAGTCGGACATGACTGAGTGACTAAACAATAACAACAACAACAGTAGCAACAAAGTGTTGATTGGCAGTGTTGTGTCAGACTCTGCTGTGTGGCAAAGTGACTCAGTTATACACGTATAGACAGTCTTTTTTTGAATATGCTTTTCCATTACCCCTCCACAGTTTTTCAACCTGTTAGTGATCACAGTGTATTCTCCTTATCCTGTTTTTGTGTCTGTTCTACATGAATCTTCCTCATAATGCTTGTTTAAAAAGATCAGGAACAAAAGCTCAGTTTGAAAGCAATCAGCATGGGAGAGGTCCCCCTCCCAAGCTGTGTCCCCCAACTCACAGTTCCCACCTACTTTGCTGGGCTCTCTCTGCTGGGGCTAAGTGGGGAGTGGGCTCCTGGTTTGATAATTAAGGCTGTTCTTTGCTTTGGTCCTGATTTCCCATTCAGCTGTGCTTTCTGAGCTTGCCTGTGATCTTTAGATCAGAGATAGTGATCTTCAGAGATAGTCATCAGAGCAGAAAGTGCCTTCTAGTTTGAATAGGCACTGGTTTTTATGTTTTCTCAGCCTGTACTTGTGTATCCCATGAGTTGTGTAGCTTTTGATTTCATGTATATGCGTATTTTAGCCAGGCGCCCAGGTCTGGGAGCTTTCATACAAATGTGTATTTCCACTTTGTAAGTTTTGTAACTTTTGGTATTTAATGTTTTTCACCCCTTATCTGACTTCTCAGTGAGATAATGATGCCCTCAAGATGAAAGGCATCACTTTCCTACTTTTCCCGGGGCGGGGGCGTGTGGGGGAGTGATGGAAGGAACACCAGAGATGGGGAGCTAGGCGTGTCAGTGAAGACTGAGAACTTTAAATGGTGGAAGGGTATTTCTGTGTCTGTGATCAAGCTACAGTGGGGAGCAGACAGGCTGAGGCTGTCATTCTCTTCCCAGTGGGGTTTGTCCCCTTGCAGGACTCAGGGCTCTGGCCGGGTGTGACTTGTGAGCAGTCTCCCTGCTCCATCTCAGAATTGGCCTCCTCTCTCTCCATCCTCTGCTTTTCTTGTCCTTTCTCCTGTCATTCCCTCTCACACCTCCCCCTCTAGTCCACTGCACTTAGCAGTTTGGGGCCATAAGCCCCTTTAAAGCCGTGTCCCAGCTCCCAGAGAGTAGGTGAACCCCTGACCAGGACTCTCCTGGAATGGGGACTCTCTTGGAATGGGGATTCGAGTCCTAGCTGCTCCCCTCTCTCCTTAGGTTTTCTTCCTGAAATCCCCCCTCTGGATGAGCTTGTAAAGAAGGCTGAGGTGCAAGTCTGACACCCAGGCCAGGGCCCTCTCCCCAGGAACACAGTGTCTGACCTGGGATGGGGGCTGTGCATGTTTGTACTCAAGTTACGCCGAAGAATTGATGCTTCTGAACTGTGGTGTTGGAGAAGACTCTTGAGAGTCCCTTGGACTGCAAGGAGATCCAACCAGTCCATTCTAAAGGAGATCAGTCCTGGGTGTTCTTTGGAAGGACTGATGCTAAAGCTGAAACTTCAATACTTTGGCCACCTCATGCAAAGAGTTGACTCATTGGAAAAGACTCTGATGCTGGGAGGGATTGGGGGCAGGAGGAGAAGGGGACGACAGAGGATGAGATGGCTGGATGTTATCACTGACTCGATGGACGTGAGTTTGAGTGAACTCCAGGAGTTGGTGATGGACAGGGAGGCCTGGCGTGCTGCGATTTATGGTGTCGCAAAGAGTCGGACACGACTGAGCGACTGAACTGAACCCAGGGGTATCTGCCAGGACCATAGCACAGACGTTTATGAAAACTGTCGGCGAGTAAAGGGTTAGGGGCTCTGTTCTGGTGACACGCAGTGGTGGCATGCGGTGAGAGTCACTGACCGCCTCCTGGGTGCCATCCCTCTTGTGGGAGAGACAGGTGGATCACCCCAGCCTGGCATGGAGCAGGGCTACTCGCCTCCCTGGAAGAAGTGTGCCAGCCACGAACACCAGCTCCGAGTTAGATCCTGCTGGCCTTGAGCAAGTAATGGTTAGTTACCTTCCTCAGGAGCTGTTTGGGACCCACCTGCTCCTGCCAGGCTGTCCTGGCCCCAGGTACAGTGAAACCCAGAAGGCCTTGTCCCTCCTCTGCTGAAGGAGGTGGTCTCCAGCGCCATCTCCTCAGGAAGACAGTGGTTTGTGTCCGATGCTGGTGGGAATATCCTTTCAGAACCCTGTCCTGGGGTGTTGAGTGGTACTGGAAATAAGCAGTGATCAGATGGTCTTATTTGCCCTTAAGTAACTTGATTTTAACTTTAATTTTTCAGGAGAACGTTAAGTTGGATAAAAGAGGAGTGCGATCATGCACCATGGCAGCGGCCCTCAGAATGTCCAGCACCAGCTGCAGAGGTCAAGGGCCTTCGCCGGCAGCGACGGAGAAGAGCAGCAGGCCCACCCCAACCCCCCCCAGTCCCCCGCCACACCCTTCGCCCCGGCGGTGAGCCCATCTGCACCCCAGTCCCCCGGTTACCAAGTTTCACAGCTGATGAATCGGAGTCCTGTGGCCGGGCAGAATGTGAATATCACCCTTCAGAATGTGGGGCCGGTGGTGGGCGGAAACCCCCAGATCACACTGGCTCCCCTGCCGCTGCCCAGCCCCACTTCTCCAGGATTCCAGTTCAGCGCGCAGCAGAGGCGGTTTGAGCACGGGTCTCCGTCATACATCCAGGTCACCTCGCCGCTGTCGCAGCAGGTGCAGACTCAGAGCCCCACCCAGCCCAGCCCCGGGCCAGGGCCGGGCCTGCAGAGCGTGCGGGCAGGTGCCCCCGGCCCCGGCCTGGGTCTCTGCAGCAGCAGTCCCACCGGGGGCTTTGTGGATGCCAGCGTGCTGGTGAGGCAGATCAGCCTGAGCCCGTCCAGCGGTGGCCACTTCGTGTTCCAGGAGGGCTCGGGCCTGGCGCAGATGGCCCCGGGCACCCAGGTTCAGCTGCAGCATGCGGGGGCGCCCATCACGGTCAGCAGAGAACGGAGACTCTCACAGCCCCACGCACAGTCTGGGGGTACCGTCCACCACCTGGGGCCTCAGAGCCCCGCGGCCGCGGGCGGGGCAGGCCTGCAGCCTTTGTCCAGCCCCGGCCACATCACCACGACAAGCTTGCCACCCCAGATCAGCAGCATCATCCAGGGGCAGCTGATCCAGCAGCAGCAGGTGCTGCAGGGGCCACCACTGACCAGACCTCTGCTCCCCGGGGTTGGGGTCGGGGTCGGGGGGACTTCGGCATTTGGGATGACGTCCCCACCGCCCCCCACCAGCCCTTCCAGGACCGCAGTGCCCCCGGGCCTCTCCAGCCTTCCCCTCTCATCTGCGGGGAGCACAGGCGTGAGGAAGGCTCCCAGAAAGCTAGAGGAGATCCCCCCAGCCTCCCAGGAGCTGGCTCAGATGAGGAAGCAGTGCCTGGACTATCACTACAGGGAGATGGAGGCGCTGAAGGAGGCCTTCAAGGAGTACTTGATCGAACTGTTCTTCCTGCAGCACCTTCAAGGGAACATGATGGATTTCTTAGCGTTTAAGAAGAAACATTATGCCCCTTTACAAGCTTATCTTAGGCAGAATGATTTGGACCTTGAAGAAGAGGATGAGGAGGAGGAGGAGGAAGAAGAGAAGTCTGAGGTTATCAATGATGAGGTGAGAAGCAGCGGATCATGCTATGTGGAGTTGAGTCTACGCAACTTCAAATCAAAAGTAGTCTGTGAGCCTGGGGTGTGTATAAGATGCAGTCTCATGAGGATTTCATCCAGGAGTAAAACTGAAGAATGGGTTTACTTTTTCCTTCATGGAAGGAAAGGGCTGGTCTAGTTGGGAAGACGGTGCAGAGTGATGCTGTGAGTAATGCTGGCTCCTTTAGAACAGCGACACCTCCCTGGTTTGGAGAACTAACCTGGCGTGACCCAGCCTTACCCTGTGCTCTGCCGGGTGTCTGCCCATTGCTTGGCCCTGAAAGCCTGCAGAAGCCAGGGGCATGGCCACCTTCCTGCTGATTCCCCAGGTTTCACATTTTGCTTCTGTAGGTCCACCCACTAAAAACAGCATGGATATCATTTTTAAAGAAAGAATTTGAATCACCAGCTTGTTACAGTATATCAGATGAAATTTAAATCACTACATATATTTTTAAGGTATCTTTATAAAATATGGTTATTACAGCAAAACAGAATTTTTTCAATTTGTAGATGTCTTAGATTTAAGATCATGTATTTAACTCACACTTTTGCAAATACCTACAGAATGATATTTAAGATAAGACTCCTTTTTAGGTGGTGAAATTTTGGGTGCCTGGAATGGGTGCTTAATAGGTCCTCCCCACTGGGATTTTCCGACCCCTCAGTGACTCTTCAGATGCTTTTACCTACACTCCCCAAGAATGAAGCTGACCAGATAGGGGGACAGGGAGGTGCACTGTGATGCACTGTTTCTGTGCCTTTGTGTTGTGTACTGTACACTATGTTGGTGGGACTTACTTTGTTTTTTTGATAGAGCCAAAATGTAAATTTCTGTCAGCTCTTCTGCAAAGAAATCAGCTTTTGATGCACAAAAGCTGGCCTCTTTGCTCATCTCCTCATTGGTATTTATTATGTGTGGCTTTGCCATTTGGTGTTTTCTTTAACACCCTTTCCAGGATGAACCATTTTTTATTTTCTAAAAGGTTTATATGATTTTTTTGAGGGTTTCCCCTCTGTTGCCATGAAATAGTGAAGTTCAGTTCTGTTTATGTTTGTACACCAATGTTGTCTGTAGGCTCAGTCCCCTTTATCTGTCATTACCATTCTGACCTGCACGCAGTAGGCCAGGGTGCAAACTGCCTCTGAAGCTGTCAGGGCTTTGCTATTTGAAGACTGTCTGCCATTCCCATTTTTAAAGTTTGAAGTTAAAGAATCTAAGGATATTGTACTTGTGACTTAAATTGGAGTTTCTGCAAGATTTGCAGTTGAGTTAGGGTGTTATGTTATAAATCTGTCATAAATTAGTTCAGTGTCCTTTTACAGGATTTGATGCAAAAACATTCCATTTTTAAACACCAGACATTGGTGAGCTATCAGCAGTAAAATTCTAACAAAATTTTGAGCAGTCTTAAAAATTATGTTGCCTTTTTTTCTCAAAATATTTCCTCTCAGGTAAAGGTTGTGACAGGAAAGGATGGGCAGACTGGTACTCCTGTTGCTATAGCAACCCAGCTTCCTCCAAATGTTTCTGCTGCTTTTTCATCCCAGCAGCAACCATTTCAGGTACTTTTCGATGGTTCTAAAATGTAGTCTCATCCGAAACTTTTCCTCATCCAGATATTTTAACCTTCAATTTACTATTTGCTCTTCAGCATTTTTTTTTCCAGAGCCCATTCCTTATTTTAAAAAAGTAAAAAAGTCTTCCTGCATATAAAATTATACAACTAAATTGCATGAGTAAATGACAACACAGACCTTAATGCATTATTTTTTTGTGTGTATTGACCTGTAACTCAGTAGTAGCTTCAGCATGCATGTCATCTAATACCTATAGTCCTGTTGAATGTGTGCTCAGGATTCCTGTGTGCTGTGTTTTCAATGTTGGTTCTTTCTTGTGTCTTTTATCTGTATTTTTGAGAACAGTGCAAACAGGGCAGAAAGAAAGATTTTATAGATAACTTGCTGTTTTCTGTAGCTGGAAGAAACCCTAAAGTAAAACATAGTTTTGAACTATCAGGACCTTAGGCTTCTAAATGGATGTTAATTGAATGCAGACTGATTAATTTTTGAAAATTAAGTCATTCAGTTTTATATTAATAAATGCCAAGAACCTAAAAGTACAGGTCAGAGTCTAGTCATTTTGGAATAGATTATGCTAGGTTCTGAAAGCAGTTTAATCTTGTGATGGTATGTCTTAAAAAACTTCTTAATTTTTAATTTTGATGTAATTTCAAATCCATATAAAAGTTACAATAACAGTACAAAGAACTCCCCTTGTATCTTGTACCCAGATTCACCGGTTGTTAACTTTTTACCCCATTTGCATTATTTTCATTTTCTCTCTCATATGTACACAAAGACACATTTCCCCCCAAACTGTTTGAGAGTAAGTTGTGGACATCGTATTCGTGCACTTGTATCCCTGAATACTCGAGCAAGTAGTATCAGGCACCAGTGTCATCTGGTCTAACCACGGTATGATAGTCAGTTCCGGAAATTTTACAGTAACTTTTACTATGACTAAGCCACAGCTCATGTGCAAATTTTATCTCTTGTTCCAGTGACTTGCTTTGTATAGTTGTTTTTCCCCAGTCTGGGATCACCAGTTGTGTTTAGTTGTCATGCCTCTCTTTAATCTAGGCTGTCTTCTTTAATGTAGGCTGACTCCTCACTCTTGTGAGGAGTCCTGGTCGGTTATTTTGTAGAATGTCCTTTGACATGGCCACTAATCTACCACCTCTCGATGAGCCTTGCCAGCATTAGTTGTCATGGTAAAGATGGCAAAGTGGATTTTCTAACTCCGTTATTCCTTCTGCATTCACTAGTTGGCAGTCTGCTGCAGTGATGAGCTTCCTTTTTTCTTCCATTCTTATATTCATATGTGGATTCTTATTTTTATTTTTTTAGATTTATGTATTTGGCTGTGCTGGGTCTTCATTGCTGTGTATGGGCTTTCTCTAGTTGCTGTGAGTGGAGGCTACTCTTCATTGCACTGCATAGACTTCATGTTGTGGTGGCCTCTTGTGTTGTGGGGCATGGGCTGTAGACGCACGGGCTTCAGCAGTTGCAGTGCATGGGCTCAGCTGTGCACAGGCTCAGTTGCTCTGAGGCATGTGGGATCTTCCCAGACCAGGGATCGAACCCATGTCCCTTGCATTGGCAGGTGTACTCTTAACCCCTGGACCACCTTGGAAGTCCCTTATTTAAACTTGCTTAATTCAGTAAAATTCATTTTGGGGGGTGCATAGTTTGGTGAGTTTTGTCAAGTGCCTCAAGTTGTATAACCACCACCACACAAGAAACAGAGTTCTCTCATCCCCCAGGTGTTCCTCATGCTATGTCTTTGTCATCAGATTCCCTCCCTCCCTTAACCTTTATTCTCTGTCTCTATGATTTTTTTCTTTTCTGGAATAAAATGTAAATAGAATCATATAGTCTATGCTGCATTTTCAGTCTGGCTTCTTTCATGTAGCGTGATGCATTTGAAATTCAATTCATATTGTTGAATTTACCAATTGCTTCTCTTTTTGCTGAGCAGTATTCTGTTGTATGAATGTTCCATACTTTATCTGTTCACCCCTTGAAGGACTTTGGGTGGTTTCCAGTTGTTGGCATATCTAGGAGACAGATTGCTGGGTTGTTAATAAGTGTACATTCAGTTTTATATGAAACTGACGAACTTTTCCACAGTGGCTGTTCGGTTTCGCATTCCCACTAGCCGTGAATGAGAGTTCCTGTTGTTCTGCTTCCTCCCCTCGGTTTGTTCTTGTCAGTTTTCTTTTGTTGTTATTCTAATACGTAAGTAGTGGTTTTAATTTTTATATCTAAAGACTAATGGTATTGAAAACAACTTTTCTTGTGTTCATTTGGCATTTGTATATCTTCTTTGGTGAAGTATCTGTTCATTTCTTTCACCAGTTTTTCCTCTATTGAGTCATTTGCTTTATTGTTGCATTTGAGAATTCTTTATATAATTTGGATGTAAGCTTTTTGTCAGATACAAATTTGGAAATATTTTTCTCTTCATTCTCTGCCTTAGCTTCTTTTATATTGTTCTTTTATAGAGCAAAAATTTTGAGTTTTGATGCAATCTCTTTTACCATTTCTTTCTTTTATTATTATGCTTTTGACATTTATCTAAGAACTCTTTGCTCAACCCAGGGTCACAAAAATTTCCTCTAGTTTTTTCCCCTAGAAGTTGTATAGTTTTATGTTTTACGTTTAGGTCTGTGATCCATTTTGAGTAACGTGTTTTTGTTTTTTTGGTTGTATTGAGTCTTTGTTGCTGCACACAGACTATCTAGTTGCAGCTACTCTAGTTGCCGTGCGGAAGCCTCTCCCCACAGTGGTTTTTCTTGTTGCAGGGCACAGGATCCAGCGTCCGTGGGCTCAGTAGTTTTGGCACGTGGGCCTAGTTGCCCTGCAGCATGTGGGATCTTCCCAGACGAGGGATTAACCCATGTCCCCTGCATGGGAGGCAGACTCTTAGCCCCTGGACCACCAGGGAAGTCCTTGAGTAAAATTTTGTGTAACGTGCAAGCATAGCTAGAGGTTTTTTTCTTCGCGTATTGATAGTTAAGCACCATTTCTTTTATCTTGTATCTGCTGAGTTGACTTTGCATCTTTGCTAAAAATCCCATCTAGGTCTGTTTCTAGGCTTTCTTCTCTTTGATTGATCTATATGTCTTATTTTGTTGGCAATGCCATACTGTCTTTACTACTGCAGCTTTGTAGTAAGTCCTGAAATCAGTATTGTTCTCTTCAGCTTTGTTCTTTTTCAAAATTGTTTTGGTCATTCTGGTTCCTTTCACTCTTCATATACATTTTAGAATCAGCTTGTCGGTATCTATAGAACATCCTGTTGGGATTGCATTGACTCGGTTGATCTGTTTGGGGTGAAGTAATATCTTGACAACATTCAGTCTTCCAGACCAGGAATATGATATATTTCTCCATTTATTTTTGTCTTCTTTGATTTCTTTCATCAATACTTTCTAGTTTTCAGCATGCACATTCTAGGCACATTTTGTTAGATTTCTACCCATAAAGTCTAGTTTTTCTGTGATTCTATAGGTGGTACTTAACTTGAAAAATTATTTTCTAGTTGTTTATTGCAAGTATATGGGAATACAGTGAGTTGTACAACCTTGCAAAAAACTCATTTATTAGTTTTAGGAGCTTTTTGGTAGCTGGAATTTTCTACCTAGAGAAATCGTGTTTGCAGAGAAAGCAAGATTTATGTTTTCCTAGTTATATGCTTTTTCCTTTTTCGTTTTCTTGCCATGTTGCACTAGCATGGACTTCCGCTGTGAGGCTGAATAGGAGTGGTAAGAACAGACATTCTTACCGTGTTGATCTTAGGAGGAAAGCATTCAGTCTTTCACCATCAAGTATGATGTTAGCCATAGATTTTGTAGCTATCCATTATCAGGTTAAGGAAATTCTTTTTTCCTAGTGTTTGTCATGAATGGATGTTGAATTTTTTCAAATACCGTTTCTACATCTAGTTACCTAATCATGTGATGTTTCTCTTTTGGTGTAGAAATGATGAATTATATCACATTAAGGTATGATTTGTAAGCAGGGAATACACAGATCTCAAGTGTTACAGTTTGTTGAGTTTGACAAGTGCCCATGTAACCCATGCATATATTGAGATGTTCACTTCCATCAAGTCTTCTCATGTTCCTGCCAGCCGTCTACTACCCAGCTCCCAGCCCATTTTATTCCTGTTTATTCTACTACTACTGTTCGTTTATCTTTAAGGTGTGTTTTGACTGCACTGGGTGTTAGTTGCAGCATGAGGCGTCTTTGTTGCATCATACAGGATCTTTTGTTGCGGTGCATGCACTCTAGTTGAAGCACACAGGCTTAATTGCTCTGAGGCGTGTGGGATCTTAGTTCCCCGACCAGGGATTGAACCTGTGACCCTGGTGGTGCTAATGGTAAAGAACCCACCTACCAATGCAGATTAGACATGAGAGACTCGGATTCGATCCCTGGGTCAGGAAGATCACCTGAAGGAGGGCGTGGCAGTCCACTCCAGTATTCTTGCCTGTACCACAGCAAGCGAGGCCATGCTCTAGAGCCCATCAGTGGCAACTGCTGGAGCCCCCGCACCTAGAGCGTGTGCCCTGCAATAAGACAAGCCAGTGCAATGAGGAGCCCTCGCAACACAGCTAGAGTGGCCCCAACCCCTGCCTGCCACAGCTGAGCCAAGCGGGCTACAGTCTGTACGGTTGCGCAGAGCTGGACATGCTTCTTAACCACTGGGCCGCCAGGGTAGTCCCTCTTACTGTTTATTTTGATGTTCAGTTTATCTGTAATTTGACCAATGAGAGCCCTTTCAGACAGGCTCTATATACTTTTGACACATCCTTGTCACTCTCTGAGTACTTCCTTACCTTCTGGCACAAAATATTGAAAGTTTTTCTTCCATATGCCTTGATTCAGTCCAGGAATCAGTCATTTCTGTAAGGAACCTGGTTCCACTTAGGGGGGAATAATCATTTGAACCCAGTATTTAAGTGCTTGTGGTAATGAATGTGATACATTTTCTAAATTGGCAATTGTCAGAAAATTTAATCAGTGAAACGTCTTTCCTATTAGTGCTTAGAAGAATGTAATATATCAATGCATTTATAAACCACATTGATAAATATTTTTGTAAGAACAGTGGGACAGTGAAAGGCAGAGAGTGCCCTTAAACCTAGGTGCATGATTTCCACAATGACATAAATTATACCCTCCGATTTACTACCATACTAACCAGGTTGCCAGATTAAAATTGGACAGAATCTGTTTATTTAGGTCTGTGGAACTCTGTTCCACTGATGGGCTCTAGCGTGTGGCCTCGGTTGTTGTGGTACATGGCATGTGGAATCTTCCTGGGTCAGGGATCAAACTTGTGTCCCCTCTGTTGGCAGGTGGATTCTTAACCACTGGACCACCAGGGAAGTCCTCTCATCCACCTTTTTTTTTAAAAAAAATATTTATTTATTTGGCTACAGCTGGTCTTAGTTGCACCATGTGGGATCTAGTTCCCTGACTAGGGATTGAACCCAGGCCCCCTACATTGGGAGCACGGAGTCTTAACCACTGGACTACCAGAGAAGTTCCTTCTTACTCACTTTTGATGGGAGTGTAGTGTGGAAACATTTCACATGATCTGGAGAAGGTGAACGTGGGCAGGCCCTTTGACCCAAACAGCATACTCCAACGATACTGTTGTGTTTGTGAGCTGGAAAACATATCTAATAATGTTCCCAGCAGCATTGTTTATGGTAACCCCAAACTGGAAAGAAGCAAAATGTCCACCACAGCAGAATAGATCAGTTGGTCGTGCACAGTCATACAGAGGAATGCTCTGTATGCATAATCAGTGGTAAAAATGACTGAGTAGGTGTGGGTGGGCCTCAGCAGCACCATGTGGAGCAGAAGGGGCTACAGGAGAGCCCAAGGGCAGCCTTCTTCAGTTAAAGTTCACTAGGAAGCAGGGTGTCAGTCATTTAGTCATGTCCCACTCTTTGTCATCCCAAGGATTGTGTAGCCCGCCAGGCTCCTGTGTCTGTGGAATTCTCAAAGTGAGAATACTGGAGTGGGTAGCCATTCCCTTCTTCAGGTAGCTTCCCAACCCAGGGATCAAACCCAGGTGTCCTGCATTGCGGGTGGATTCTTTACCATCTGAGCCACCAGGAACCTTCTTGACCTGTATGCAGGTCAAGAAGCAACAGTTAGAACTGGACGTGAAACAATTGAGAAAGGAGTATGTCAAGGCTGTATATTGTCAGCTTGCTTATTTAATACACAGTACATCATGTACATCATGCGAAATGTTGGCCAGTCTGAATGAATCACAAGTTGGAGTCAAGATTGCTGGGAGAAATATCAACAATCTCAGATATGCAGATGATTCCACTCTAATGGCAGAAAGTGAAGAGCAACTAAAGAGCCTCTTAATGAGGGTGAAAGAGTGAAAAAGCTGGCTTAAAACTCAACATTCAAAAACTTAAGATCATGGCATCTGGTCCCATCACTTCCTGGCAAATAGAAGGGGAAGAAGTGGAAACAGTGACAGATTTTATTTTCTTGGGTTCCAGAATCACTGTGGACGGTGATTGCAGCCATGAAATTAGACACTTGCTTCTTGGAAGGAAAGCTATGAAAAAACCTAGACAGTGTATTAAAAAGCAGAGACATCACTTTGCCAACAACAGTTTATATAGTCAGAGCTGTGGTTTTTCCAGTAGTCAGGTATGGATGTGAGAGTTGTACCATAAAGAAGGTTGAGCACTGAACAATTGATGCTTTTGAATTGTGATGCTGGAGAAAATTCTTGAGAGTCCTTTGGATTGCAAGGAGATCAAAGCAGTCAATCCTAAAGGATATCAACTCTGAATGTTCATTGTCAAGCCTAATGCTGAAGCTGAAGCACCAATACTTTGACCACTTGATGCAAGAGCTGACTCATTGGAAGAGACCCTGATGCTGGGAAAGATTGAAGGCAGAAGGAGAAGGGGACAGCAAGTGATGAGATGGTTAGAGTTTCACCGACTCAGTGGACATGAGTTTGAGCAAACTCTGTGAGATAGTGAAGGACAGGAAAACCTGGCCTGCTGCCGTCCATGGGGTCGCAAAGAGTCAGACATGAGTTAGCGACTAAACAACAAGGAAGCAAAACCAAACACAGCATAGAGCGGAGCGTGGCCTGTGGGTTTTGGCACCAGAGGGAAGCGGTCACCCATGGATCAGGCGGCCAGTACCTGGTGGGACAGGGGATGCCTTCATAGTGCACCAGGGCTCCAGGGCATTAAGCCTCAGGATCAGTACCTGGGTGTTATTTGTAAACTTATAAGTCTTTCTACTTTTTAGCATTTTATTATGAAAAATTTCCAATGGAGAAAAACAGTGTTCAGTGAACATTCATATCCCACTGTTTAAATTCTGTGGTAACTTTTGGGGAAGTCCCAGTTCAGAACTGTTTGTGTTATATATTAATTTCTGTTTGCTTCTCAAAGATTTTGAGGTAGTATTTTTTCTTTTTGGCTGCACCATGCAGCTTGCAAGATCTTAGTTCCCTGACCAGTGAAAACCTGGCCCCACGATAGTGAAAGCGACGAGTCATAACCACTGTACTGCCAGAGAATTCCGGAGAAGGCGATGGCATCCCACTCCAGTCCTCTTGCCTGGAGAATCCCAGGGATGGGGGAGCCTGGAAGGCTGCAGTCCATGGGGTCACTAAGAGTCGGACTCGACTGAGCGACTTCACTTTCACTTTTCACTTTCATGCATTGGAGAAGGAAATGGCAACCCACTCCAGGGTTCTTGCCTGGAGAATCCCAGGGACGGGGGAGCCTGGTGGGCTGCTGTCTCTGGGATCACAGAGTCGGACACGACTGAAGCGACTTAGCAGCAGCAGCAGCAGCCAGAGAATTCTCCCAGATGGTTTTTATTACAGTTATTTAGATCTTAAAGAAATTCTAATTGGAGATTATTTGTCAGTGATTATAATGTTAAAGGAAATGAATAATAATTAGAGTTCTGTAACCTTATCCCAATAGATTTTTTTCCATTTAGAAAAATTGTATTGAAAAATAGTTGATAAACTGATTTCAGTTATATACACTTGTATATATAAATGTATATATTCTTTTTTTTTTTTACATTTTCTTCCATTATAAATTATTACAAGACATTAAAAATATAGTTCCCTGTGCTGTACAGTAGGTCCTGGTTGGTTATCTGTTTTATATAGAGTAGTGTGTATATTGGAGAAGGCAATGGCGACCCACTCCAGTACTCTTGCCTGGAAAATCCCATAGGTGGAGGAGCCTGATAGGCTGCAGTCCATGGGGTTGCTAAGCGTCAGACACTACTGAGCAACTTCACTTTCACTCTTCACTTTCATGCATTGGAGAAGGACATGGCAACCCACTCCAGTGTTCTTGCCTGGAGAATCCCAGGATGGAGGAGCCTGGTGGGCTGCCGTCTATGGGGTCGCACAGAGTTGGACATGACTGAAGCGACTTAGCAGCAGCAGCAGCAGTGTGTATATTTTAATCCTAAATTTCTAATTATCCCCCAGTGATTGATTTTTTAATTCTTATATGTGTGTTCATGTTTTTATGTGTGTAGTTAAAAGTTGATAGTTATAAAGTGGTAGCTTAACTTGATTTAATAGACATACTTGCAGAAAGAAGGCATGAGTGATTTGTTTGTGCTTTCCTCTCCTTTATGCTTACTGAAGAATAACCTTGGGGAGACTTCTTTTTAGAGTCTTGAATTGAGAGACAAAGTCCTCTCTACTTACAAGTAGTTCTTTTCTTTTGCAGGCACTTAGGAAGGTCATCATCTCATTGACCATGTCCTTTTCTTTCATCCAGCCCTACAGACCCCATGGTGCCACTCAGCTTATGTGTGTTGTTTAAATTGGATAGAAATTTACCCATTGGTAACCAGCTGGTTGTTAGTCCAGCTGGTTGGTCTTAATTTCTTCCTCCAGAGTAACATAAGTCTGCTTTTCTTTTCTGTCAGCTACATCCCCAGTTCCTTCAACTGTTCTTTTTTATTCTCCCCATAAGTATTTTTTTTAATTTTTAAAAGAGTTCTAATATATGATTGTTATTTAAAATCAAATTGGTATTTTAAAGACAGCAGTGTCTTTCCCATTAAAATAGTCATGAAGACGTATAAGATGAAACTAAAAATCATTCTGAAAACCAAGAAACAGTGGCTATCAGGAATTAGGCAAAGACAAGTGTCTTTGATGACATAGTCTTTTATGTTTAATGAAGTGTAACTTGTCAGTTTCTTCATATGAATGTCCAATCTTCTAGGTTGTAAAGACTTCTCATTCCATTATGTTGCTTTGGAGTCTTTAGGAACTGACAGGGTTGTGTGCGTCTGAGTCTCCCTCTGGGCTCTCTGCTCAGCTTTTTCATCTGTCATCCATCCTTAAGCAGCATTATGCTGCCCTGGTGTCCACACCCTGTGGTGAGTCCTGAAGTCCAGTCCTTTTCTAGTTCTTCTTTCAAGAATCTGTTTTCAGTTCACTGACCTCTGCATCCCCACTCTACTGTTCAGCCTATCAAATGAAATTTTTTAATTTCAGACACTTTTTCAGTTCTAAAATCTCTGGTTATCTTTTTATATTTTTTGTTGAAATTAATTTATTCACAGTGTTTCTGGTGTAAAGTGATTGATATATATATATTCTTTTTCAGATTGGTTCTGTTTTTTAATAGTTTTTTTTTTTTTTCTGTGAAGATGTCCTCTCATCCTTCATAAAAACATACTTTTATGTTCTTGGACATACTTACTAAAAGCTGCTATGAAATCCCTGCTGCTAATTCCAGCATGTGAATTGTCTAGGGGTTGGTGTCTATCAATTTGTTTTCTGAGTACGACTCATGTTTTCTTGTCTCTTTGTGTTTTGAAGTAATTTTGAATTGGACCGTGGGTGTTGTGAATAATAGGTTACAGAGACCCTGAGTTCTGTTAATGAAATATTCTTCTGAAGAGTATTGGTGGTTTTGCTTTTGCATTTAGTTAACGTGATTGAGCTGAGGCGGTGAACCCTGTCTCCTGAGCTCTCAGTGTAGTCACGCTGGCCTGTGCTTGGAGCCTTGGCATGTGTGTGGCTTAGGAGGCAGCCAGAGATCAGGCCCCAGCTGCCCCTTGTGGTGACTGTCCTCCCTCACTTCTGCTGTGGTCTCCTGTGCTCCATCCCAGTGGTCTTCAAGCCAGTGAGGCCCTCTGCTTCTGGGTCTGAGGCCTGCCTTGTGCCAAATACCATAAGCCCAGAAGCCTCTGCTATTGATAGTTCCAGTTCCTCCGTGCAAGCGTCGAGTTCCATCCTGTGTCTGGCCACCTTGTCGCATTTTTTATATTTCTTTTAGAGTTTATGTTTATGTGGAATGTGTTTGGCCCAATGGGATGTTCTTGGCCATTACTGAACACAGAACCCTGTACCAATTTCTTTTATTGAAAAAAACCACACCAAAACACCCTCTATTTGATTATAGAAGTAATACATTTTCATCATAAAACATTTGGAAAATTTAGAAAAAGTGCACACACACAAATTATAAATTGATTGTAATCTTGTCCCCAAAGATAACCACTGCTCACATATTGTCTGTTTTTTTATATCATTCTTTTCTCTCCTCCTCCCTCCCTTCCTCCCCCAATCTTTGTTACATGTAAACGGGGTTGGATGGGGTGGAGTACTTACTTTCCCTTTTCATTACTGAGTCCCTGTACCATGTAAGGCAAACCCTGCTGCATGGCTGGTCCTGGTGGTGTAGTATCCATTCCTAGATGGCAAGGATCAACAACTGCTCTCACAGGCAGTTACTTTGTTCAGACATGCATTTAAAATGCCTTGATAAGTAGAGTGGATATAGTTGAATTATTTAAAAATAATTAGCAACTGTTAACCTCATTTTTAGCATTCGGTATCCCTGCAAGGTGGTGCAGAGATGTCAGAGGTGTAGGGCGCCCAGTTTCTGTCTTTGATGGTAGCTTTTCATTAGAACATTTTAAATAACCTGTATATATTTCACACAGCTAATTGCAGTACCATTTTGAAGTTAGATTGTTATTAATTGGAGTTTTAGTGCCATTTCCCAGTAGGAAGACAGTTTCAACCTTTCTTCTTATCATTCAGCTTTGTGATTTTGGCGGGCTATGTGATGACAGGTAGTATAATAATTAGGGAGGCTAAGCTGTAGTCCTAGACAAAACTAAGATTTCCTGCATTAGATTCTGCTGTCATTCTGTGTGCAAAGCCAGTTTGTTTCTGAAAGACTCTAGATTCTCATTGATCTGAAATTCCGTTTAAAACCAGAATGCAAGTCCTTTTTTATTCTCCAGAGGTAAGTTAGAACTTGTTTTTTTTTTACAATATATTGGGTAGATAACATTTCTCAAAAATGATTGAAGTCAGTGTTTGGGGTAATTATGACAGTTTTAGTTTACATTCATTCTTGTGATGCACTTAAATTATGAAAATCTCAGTTTTTCTTTTTTTTTCCCCCCAGCAGCAAGCCCTTGCAGGGACCCTGGTGGCAGGAGCCGGAAATGCGATTGAAACGGATCCCTTTAAGAGACAGCAGGCGGGACCCCCGGCAGGTATGTCATGGAGCACAGGCTCAGGGGTCTACAGAGCCAGTTGGCTTCTTAGTCTGGGAGTTCCAGTATAGTGGCCACCTGTTTCTGAAGCGTGGCCCTTAAAGAATTTAGTTCTGGTTCATTTCTACTTCGAAAGTTAATTTTTCTTTGGGTAGTAATCAACTCAACAAAATATTCCTGTGCGTGTTTATGTGTACTGAAGTTAGAAGTTTGTTAGTTGAATAGGTATATTCTAGTTTCATTTTCTGTGTGCATTTATAGGTTCATGTCCTCAAGTGTAAACCTGCCTTTTCAAATTGTCATTCATTTTTTCAAACTGGATTCTTTCTCCAACTTAGAAACTTAATACACATTTTGTGTAAAAAATTCAAACAATTCAGCAGGGTGTAATTTGAGCTCACCTCTGGTTTGGTATTCCTTCTCCATTCCCTCGCCACAGAGCTGGCTGCGTTTGTTCATTTTCCCAGACAAGCATTGCTTCAGGTGTGTCATTCTGAAAAAATTAAAATGCAACCCTATATGCACTGTTACGCCTTTAATATTAAATGACTAGGTTATATTTCCCAGTCATGGACCTCATTCTTTTTGATGGCTGCAAAGTATTGCACCCAGTGCATGGATGTTTCCTTTATTCATTAAAGAATAATGTTAGCATTCATTTGTTAGTGTTACCTTTTTTCTGTTATAATAAAAATAGGATTAAACCTTTAGTTTCACATTTTTTCCTATATGTCTGTGCATGTTTGTAAAAGCAGCACTCCAGGAATGAGACTGCTGATCAGAGTGTGTGCATAGTGAAGGGCTAGTGATGCTAAGTTGCCCTCCAAAAGGATAGGGCCGGTTTTTGCCCCATTAGCAGTTTCTGGTTCTCTCAGATTTTGGCTATGTTATTAAGTATGACCAATCTTTTAATCTTTGTCAATCTTACGGGTGAAAAATGAAATGTTTGTTTTGAAATGGATTTCTTTCATTTCATTATGGTGGTAGTATCTCTTCACATTTTTAACCATTTGTGAATGTGTCCCTCCGCTAGCTGTTTGTGTTCTTTGCCCATTTCGTCTGTCTGGTTGTTGAGCCTTTTCATATTAATTTGTAAGAGCTTTCTGAATGTTGCCCATCATGTATGTTGCAGATATTGTCTCTTAGGTTGACGCTTATCCTTTGCCTTTTTATGATGCTATTCTTTATATTTACAAGTTTTTAACAGAAAGAAAGTGTATTTATCAACCTTTTATGGCTTCTGCATTTTGGTTCATGCATAGAAAGGCCTCTCTGTTCAAAGATGATAAAAACACTTACACATGTTTTTTCTACTACTTTTGTGGTTTTATTTTTTACATCAAACTGCACCTTTTCTGAAAATTATTCTAGAGCAGTCTAAGAGACCTCGACTTGAAGTGGGTCACCAAGGGGTAGTTTTCCAGCACCCAGGGGTGAATACAGGAGTTCCTCTCCAGCAGTTAATGCCGACAGTTCAAGGTAAGACCCAGCACCAGAACTAGCTCTCTTAGTTCAGAAAAAGGGAGTGCAGAGAGGGCTTAGGGAAGTAGCACCAGGCTGAACGTGTGCAGTCCAGGTAGCATATCCAGGTGGTTTCTGCCGCTGGGATGTTCCTCTGAGTCCCACTTAACACAGCATGAGGAAACCACTGGAGACCAGCTCTTGTCACCTTAGCGGAGCCACATGCCCCACTGTCCTCAGCTTCTCTCTGGTTTTCCCTCCTGTGTATTTTCTGACTTGCTGCTGTGGTAGGGACCCTGTGGTTAGTCTGTGCCTGCTCTGCTTGGTGCTAACTCACAAAGGCCGAGAGCTTTTCTTTCCTTGTTTGTGTGCTCATTTATCGCGTTAGACCTAATACACACAGGTTTCCCGCCAGTTAAATTTCCCCTTTGAGTGTGTGGTGCTATCAGGGCAGGGTCTGTGACAACGCTGGGAGGTGGAATTGAGCCCCGGAGTCAGGGCTGCTGGGTCTGCCCTTTCTTGCAGGAGGAATGCCTCCTGCCCCGCAGGCCGCTCAGCTCGCCGGCCAGAAGCAGAGCCAGCAGCAGTACGACGCCTCTACTGGGCCCCCGGTGCAGAATGCCGCCAGCCTGCACACGCCTCCGCCGCAGCTGCCCACCAGGCTGCCCCCGGCCGGCCTCCCCGCCACACCACTGCCCCCCGCGCTGCAGTTCCCCCCGCAGCCGCAGATGGCGGAGCCCCAGACTCAGCTCCCAGTCCCCATGAAGACGCAGCCGCCCAACGCTCCGGTCCCCGCGCCCCCGCCCGGTCAACTCTCCACAGCTCCCCCGCAGCCCACACCACCCACCCTCCACATCCCAATGCCCGGGAAGGCGCAGATGCAGGCCCCTCCACTCCCGGCCCAGCCACAGGTACTGCGGGCCCTTGTTGTTCCTCAGGTTAGAGGGGGAAGAAAAGACAGGTGGTTTGTTGGATGGGACGGTGCATGGCTGGATAACTCACTCTCTCCTAGCAGCTCACTCTCCACTGTGGAGCAGTTAATTCACTAGTTGCAACATAATTTTGTTTGGTTCTGCAGTCCTAGTTACTGTTATTAAAATGTCAGAAAATGACACAATTCTTACTGCTGCTCTCAGTACCGAGAGCTGAGTACAGGTCAGCTCTGTGACCTGATATGCCGGGTCACAATATGTCGTTGCAGTTCCTGACCATCCACCAGGCTCTGTCCCCAGGTGCCTCCCCATGGACGCTGGTTCCACAAGTGGTGGGCACGGCATAGATTTGCAGGCTCGATAGACATTTCCTCCACTGATTTACTTCACCTAGACGCCTTTGTGAAATATGTACAGTGAACCGTGTGGGGTCCCTGACGAGCAGTGAGGCCAAAAAGCGTGGGCCTGGGGCCCCAGAAGGGGCAGGAGGGAGTGTTTTCAGAGGCTTATCTTAGCTGCATGTGGTCAGCTGCATAGGGAAACCACCCCGCCCCTAACTGGTTAATGAGGAGACTCCCTCGCTGGATTTGGAGCTCGAGTTCTGGTGATTGGAGAAGCTTGTTCTCCCACGTGGTGGTGGTGCCTCTCATTGCCTGCAGGTGCGGGGTGCAGAATGGCGTCACCTGCTTCCCTCCACTGGGCAGCTGCTGTGGTGGAGTCTTTATTATTGCCCTCATTAGCCATGAGAAGATTGAGGCCAGAGAGGCTGGATAACGTGACCAGGGTGGCCAGCCAGCGCTGCAGGGGCTGTGACTGGCTCCCGGCATTGACTACGGAGCCTTCTGTGTGCCTTGAGAAGGAGCCCCCCTTCTCCCACCAGGGTGGCTGAGCCTCTTCCCTGGGCAAGCTGGAGGTTTTCATGGAGATGAGTCTTTCAGTTTTGGACACGGTTGTTGAGTCCCGTACCAACTTCGCGCAGCACTGATGTCTTTCTTGGGTTTGTTTCCTCCCCTGGTTGACCCCATGTGCTGTGGGATGTGGTTTTAGAGTAGTTCCTTACAGAAGCCGTGGAGTTCTGTTCCTTCCAGGTTGGGAGGGACCCATAGACTTCTTCTGTGAAGGGCCACAGAGAGGAAGCATAACGGTATTCCAGGCTTTGTGGGCCGTGTGGTTTCTCTTGGGCCACTCAGCTCTGCCCTGGAAGGTGAGAGCAGCCCCCGGGCCCACACATGTGTGGCTGCAGCCAGTAGAACTTTCCGAAAGTCTGTGGCTGGCCATGGTGTACCGACCACTGAGGTGGAGGACATTTCCATAGATGTGCAGAGAGAGGCTGCAGGTTGTGAGAGGCCCGTCCTTGGCTGTGGTGTCTTCTTCACACTGCAGGTTATAAATGTGCTGTGTTTGCGCCTCTCTGTTCCCAGCCCTCTTAGTGGGGGCAGTAACTTGCCTTCCCTGCTCTCTGCACCCCCGCTTCCTCCCAACAGAGTTCCAGTGTGAAATTAACTTCTCCTTCAGTCCAGGGAGGGAGGTGAGTTCTCAGCTTTACAAGCTTCGCTCTCAGGCCAGGATTGAGGAGGGCCCCTAACCTTACGGCTTGCCTACCACAAGAGGGTCACACAGAATTTGTATTTGCCCTTCAGAATTTGGTATTTTTCAATTAAGGAGAACTACATACAATTATGAAAAAAGCAGTAAAACCTGGAGAAAGCAAAAAAACAAAAACAACTTACATAAGACATTATGTGAAAGCAGTTTACAGTGAGCCCTTAATGTGGTTTTGTGGACAAACAGGACTTCTTTTCTGTGGACATGGTTCAGTTTGCCTGTTACTGTGGTCTGTGGATGAGCTTCATGATTGGTTTGCGTGGCTGGGGAGAGGGGACGTTGGTGTGTGCCTCTCTGCTGGCCTGTGGGTTCTGAGTGCAGTACTGAGCCCTGTTTCCCCTGCTAGACGGTGGCACCGACCAGACCGCCCGTGGACCCCACGCAGTCCTGCCTGCGGCCCCCGCCCTCCACCTCTACTACCTCGACTGTTGCCCCCGCCAGCGGCTCAGGCCTGGGACCTTCACCTGCACGCGCCTCCCCAGTGAATAGACCCTCCTTGGCAACCAACAAGTCACTGTCTCCTGTCACCTCCCGCGCTCCGGGGGCAGCTGTGTCGGCACCCCCGAAACCACAGAGCCCAGCTCAGAATGCTGCCCCACCCCAGGACAGTTCTCAGGATAAGCTGGCAGAACAAATAGCCTTGGTAAGTGCCTGGAAGGATTGTAGTGTGGAGCCCAGCTGGTAGAATGCATTTGATTTTACTTTCTAAGGGGGCAGTAGTTTAAAACGAAGCCCCTGATGGTCAGGATGACTGACTGAGGTATGTGATCAGGAGAGACCAAGATAACAACTGCATAGTGGGCCCTGTCCTGCTGCAGGTAGACTGGTGTGGAGAAGGTCTTTTCTGTGTTGGTGTCAACAGTTTGGGTGTGGGAAGTGGGCAAGACCTGGGGTGCTGACTGAGAGCTCAGAGCCAGCTGGAGGTTGCCCAGGCCAGTGCAGGTTGCGGCCTGCACTTAGTTGGTGCTTACTGTTTGTTGGGTGACTGAGCAGCTATGTGTAAGTGCTCTGCCGTGAGTGCTGGTCTGGGTGCGTTGCCCCATGTGTGTGGGATGGGGCCGGATTGTAGATGCAGTGTGAATTAGTGGCACACACCTAAACTGTGTGCTGGATGCTCCTTGCAGGAAAACCAGATCCATCAGCGCATAGCAGATTTAAGGAAGGAAGGCCTGTGGTCCCTCCGACGGCTGCCCAAACTTCAGGAGGCCCCGCGGCCCAAGTCGCACTGGGACTACCTGCTGGAGGAGATGCAGTGGATGGCCACGGACTTCGCCCAGGAGAGGAGGTGGAAGGTGGCCGCTGCTAAGAAGGTAGATTTGGGAGACAGGCAATAACAGTTCTCAGGCAGCCTTGGGTGTTATGGATGGAACGTGCTGTACATGGCAGGTCTCCCAGCCCCAGTCTCTAAAGGGTTTCTTGACTCATAATGTGGATAAAGAATATCCTGTTGTTGAGAGAGAAACTGCTCTGTCATTCCTTTCTGAGGATTGTCCTCAGGGCTCCAGCATGGGCTGCTGGGAACAGACTCGGCTCCTCTGCTGCAGTTCTGTCCTGGCATTTAGTTTCTTTTCTGGCCAGTTTCACCTGACAGTTGGCATGAGGGTGCCTTCAGCTCCCCAGATCCAGGCTTGAGAGTGGGGGGGGGGAAAGGCCAGCTGGCTGGAGGGCAGCTCAGGCACTTGTGCCTGGCCTTAGGGCTGCTGGCAGGCTCTCTGCTCCGTGCTGCCTAGTCTTCCTGTCCAGCTTCTCTCCATTTCTGCCTCAGACTTCATTTCCCTCTCTCTGTTCCCAAAGCAGGCACCCAGCCTGGGGGAGAACCTCTGGGAGGTGTTACTGCTGATGCTTGCAGTGTGGAAGGTGGCAGATTTCTAGGGCTCTTAGGTCCCAGAGCACAGAGCAGCTGTCCTTGTGTGCCTGTGTGTAGCTCCAGGCCAGGTACTTCTCCCTCCACTGCTGTGTGTCTCTTCCTCTGGATTAGATTCATATTTCGTATACTTTCAGGACTGAGATTGGTCTTATGTGCCAGACTGTCCACGTCCCTCCTCTGAATTCTTACCCTTGCTTTCTCCTCATAGTTTTGGTAGAGAGAAGCTGAGTCCATGAGGATAACTGCAGGGTGTGAATCTAAAGGGTCTTAAATCAGGTTCTTTGGTATTTCAGAAAATAACAGTATCACACTCCATTTTAGAGAAAAATATGTGTACTTGGTATAATAACACTTGTAGGAAAGTCAAGCAGCACATTGGCAGTAGTTTTTGCTGGAGTCAGCGTTTCTCCTCTGCTGTGCATGCACGTGAGGGTGTGTCTCTCTGTGAATTACATGCAGTTATGCGCTGAGAAGATTTTAAGAAAATGTAGCATATCTTTTTTTCTGATGGCATGACACAGGGCACAACATATAATTCTTGAACTTCTGTTTACTAGCTTGTCAGAACTGTAGCTCGTCATCATGAAGAGAAGAAGCTTCGGGAGGAAAGGGGGAAGAAAGAAGAACAGAACCGATTGAGGCGAATAGCTGCCTCAACTGCTAGAGAAATAGAGTACTTTTGGTCAAATATTGAACAGGTAAATTCTGACATTTTGATGGGGTCCTGGAATCATAGACTGTGTCAGAGTTGACAACGCAGGCTTCTGAACCATGCGTGACTCTGTGCTGGAGAAATCCCACAGGTAGAGCCCCAAGTGTCATTTAGAAAGGCGAGGTCCCTGCACTGCTGTGGCACCTCTGGACTGTTGGCTTATTAAGATACCTGGTTCTACCTCTCTGTTTCTCTTTGTGCATCAACATCCCCATTGGCCACCATCTGCACATTCTGTGATGTCTGTGAGCCTCCATGAGGGGCTCTTCAGACAGACCTCTGTTGCAGGTCACTAAAGGGCGTCCCAGGTGGCATAATGGTAAAGACTCCACCTGCCAATGCAGGAGATGCAAGAGACATGGGTTCGACCTGTGGTCGGGAAGATCTGGAGTAGGAAATGGCAACCCACTCCAGTGTTCTCACCTGGAAATTTCAATGGCCAGAGGAGCCTCGCAGGCTGTAGTCCAGGGGTTGCAAAGAGTCAGACATGACTGACCAACTGAGCACACACATGCAGGTCACTAAAGACTGACTCATACTTTGAGAATGGCTCTTCTGTCTTCCTTTCTGTAACAAACAGTTTTCATCTTACCCTCTGACAGAATTTGGGCAGGGTGCAGCTGATACACTGTAATGAAAGAGTACCAAATTGAACATTTCTCTTTGAACAGCATGGGGGTGAGGCCACCAACTCCAGGTGCAGTTGAAAATCTGCATACAACTCATCATCTGCCCTCTGTGTCCACGGGTCCATGGCTGCTCATTCAGCCAGCCGCCGAGTGTGTGGTTGTCACGTTCAGCCAGCAGCCGAGTGTGCGGTTGTCACGTTCAGCCAGCCGCCGAGTGTGCGGTTGTCATGTTCAGCCAGCCGCCGAGTGTGCGGTTGTCATGTTCAGCCAGCTATCAAGTGTGTAGTTGTGTAGGCTTTACCCCTGGAGAACATCAGTGTGCACCAGTGACCTGTACAGCTCAAACCCATGTTGTTCAAACATCAGCTGTAATCTGAAGTGAGGTTGGACAGCTGGGCTTTTGGTCTACAAATTTTAATGTTTTCATATACGGAACTTTTATAATTTACATCCTTAATAGCATGCTTATTTATTTAACTGTTTGCATTTAGGTCGTGGAAATAAAACTACAAGTAGAATTAGAAGAAAAAAGGAAAAAGGCTTTAAATTTACAGAAAGTTTCCCGGAAAGGTATGATTACTTTTTAAAAAGTCTTCCCTTTTGCGGGTTGTGTCTGCTTGGACTCTGCTCATTGTCTCCCTGTGACATTGTGGCCCTCTGTGGAGCCTGCCCAGGGAGACCTTTCTTCAGCAGCCTGGTCCTGGCATTTCAGTTCTTTTGAGATTTGCTAGTGTGAGTCCGTGCCCACAGGGAGGTCAGCTTCGGCAGGCTCTCAGAACTGGGGACAGTGAGATGAACTCCCCTGGCTTCGACCCCTGGGGCCCCCATCTCTCTAGCTGTCTCACTGCTCCCATCTTGCTTCATAGTAGCTGCCTGGTCACTGGCCACTCAGGAGGTAGCCTTCACTGGGGGAGGGGATAGATTCTCTCTTTTATTGATGAAGAAACTGAGGTGAAGAGGTGGTCCCTGCTGAAAGGCGTGGATCTCTAAGATCATACAAATCATGAAGTAGAAACTTTGCCAGAGGGAGACTGGGTGTCTGCAGAAGCATCGGTGCTGAAAGCCAAGAGTGTGTGTGGAGGTGGGGCTGGTGCTGTGCCGCCCTTTGTTCCTGGAGGGGAGGTGGGCCTTGCCCTTGCTACCCTCTCCTTCGTGGAGGGAGCGCAGCAGAGGTGCCCTTGGTTGTGTGAGGAACATCACCTCCTTCACAGCCCTAGTGAAAACGAATCATGTTACCTGTCTCTTTAGGAAAAGAGTTGAGACCTAAGGGACTTGATGTACTACCGGAAAACTTTCTGGTAAGTTCGGGACTGTTGTGTCACTGAGTGAGAGGACGGAAGTGGTGTGAGTGAAATACAGTGCCTGACAAAGTGGAGTTACTTGCGTCTGGAGAAACTTGTAGACATGAGTAATGTTCTCTTTCGTTATGAAATCAGCCTCCCCTGGGCATAAAGCGAGTTCTTCATAGCTTTAGGCTCATCTGGGTGTTACTTTGGTGGTTTGGGGAGACACAGCTGAACACAGCAGGTGTAGACACACCTCCTCCTTAGTCTCCCTCCTCCTCTGCCTCCTCCGCACCTTTCCTGTGTCTGGTGTGGACACACCTGTCATGGCCTCTCCCTCCTCTTCTAAGTGCATGTTGAATAGACATTTCTGCTTTGGTTTCTCATTCTGTTTTCAGATCGCACGCTTAACGATTTTTATTCTGCGTTTCAGGATTCGGGAATATCTGGAAGAAAAAGAAAAGCGAGCATGTCTTTAACCGATGACGAAGGTCTGTCCCCTTCCCGGTGCTCTTGGCTGTCGGCAGGGCTCTCTGACAGTGCAGCTAGAGAGCTTGCTCAGTGCCCCCAAGGTGTCGAGTATGGCCCTGCCTGGAAGAGTTAGTGGTTCAGTGGCTTGTGCTGTTGGGGGCCAGGTGCCTGGGTGGATGGTGGGGATTTTGCAATGAAGAAGTGAAGAGCTGGATTGTGAAGGAGGGAGTGTGTCGGATGGTGTGTGATGCATGCTCTTTGTTTGTAGGGAGGAGAGGTGGTTAGTGTTGAGGAGTTAGCGGGAAGGAAGGCCTGCTGTCGTGAAGGCTCAGTTCAGATGGAGCGGTGACCTGAGGGTGGGTGGAGTTCCGCTGTGGGTGCTGGTGGCCTTTTCTCCACCAGGATTCGGGGGCAGGGGTGCAGGACAGGAGCTGAGCTACAGGAATTTTCAGCTGGAGCCTCCAAAATGGCGATGGTGAATTTGCAGTGATGCCATGTAAAGCACTTGTGGGTTTTTCTGTAGTGGGCTCTGCAGGTGGACAAGAAGTTCCACATCGCTTCCTATTTTGGCCTGAATAGGTCTGTCATGTGATGAAAAACCAGGCTCTATTTCACACCCTGAAATGGGAGAGAAAGTATAAAGCATGGTCCCTGGTTTTTTGCTCACTCAATATATACTGTCATTTCCAGATTCAGCCTGAGAAATTAGGACTTAGTTTTAACTTCTGTAATGGCTGTGTGAAACAGTTCTGGAGCCTTGTAGTGTTTCATGGATAGCTGAAGAGAAGCTGACGTGGAGTCTCTCTCTCTGACATTTGGTGATGACATTTCAGTGGAAGATGAAGAGGAGACGATTGAGGAGGAAGAAGCGAATGAAGGGGTCGTGGATCACCAAACAGAGCTGTCTAATCTAGCCAAAGAAGGTAGGCTCTGAGCAGCTTATTGAAAGTGCTTTATTGAGCATTTAAGACATTATAAACGTTTAATAAGGTGTAAAAGCCCAAATATAGTGCCTTCATTGTAGCCAACTGCACTGCCAGGGTTGGGTAGAGTATGGGGTAACCTTTTCCCAGGGGTGACTGCCAGCCTGAAACTTGCCTTTATCATTTTTTTGGCTCCATTTTTCCCCTTCCAGGCACGTAAATCCTAAACTACCTACAGCTTTGCATGTATGTTGAAACTTTGTATAAATAGAACCACTCTGGAAGCTTTGCTTTTTTCAATTCTGTTCCTGATTTTTGTCCCCTGTGGTCCTGTGTTGCTATAAATTCATTAATTCCCACTGCTGAGGCGTTGTGTGCATGCCTGTGCCGTGGGTTGTCGGTTGTACTGTTGGTGGGGATGTTGGTGGTTCCCCTGCATTTGTCCTGATAGACGGTGCTGTGTGCGTCACTCTAGTGTTTCCTGTGTGCACGGGCAGGAGCGTCTGCTTGGAGTAGAGCGGTCGGCTTGTGAGGCATGCACACATGAGGTGGTGCCCCATCAGAGTTAGAGCGGTTGTCTCAGGCCCCACATCTCAGGAGCACCTGTTCTTGTCAGCCTGTGGTGGGGGAGCATTACCCACGAAGTGCAGTGTCTTCTTACCACTGTCTTTACCTGCTTGGTTTTGCATTTTCTTTCCTGTACTGACAGTGGCTATTCTTCACATATTCTGGGCATATTACCTTGTCAGTGACGTTTGTCATAGTGACCTTTTTCCAGTTGGTTTGGGGTGGGTCTTCATTCTCTTTATGATGCCTTTTGAGAAATGAATGTTCTTAATCTTAGTGCAGTTGAGTTTGTCAGTGTTGATTAAAAAAACTTTTTTTAATCTCAAGATCAAAAGGATGTCTTTCCATATTGTCTAACATTTTTTTGCTCTCATATTGATGTCTTTTCATTCACCACAAATTGATTTTGTCTCTAGTGTGAAATAAGAGTGCAGTTTCTCTCCCCACCCCACCCTGCCAAATGGATTACAGATTGTCCCAATGCCACTTGAAACAGCCATCCTTCCTCAGTGATGCCCAGTGTCAACTCAAATATTATGTTTTCTGATACGCACAGTTCTTTTCTGGCGACTTTATTGTTTTATCGGTCTGTTTATACCAGTACTACACTCTGTTGATTGTTCTAGCTTTATAGTAATTCTTTTTTTATATAATACTATTTTTAAAAATTACCTTTTTATTATTTTTATTTGCACTGTGTCTTCATCACCGCGCAGACTTTCTCAAGTTGCAGCGAGCAGGGGCTGCCCTGTGTGGTGTGCAGGCTTCTCACTGCAGTGGCTACTCTTGTTGCAGAGCAGGGGCTCCAGTGCTCAGGTCCAGTAGTTGTGGCCCAGGGGCTTAGCTGCTCTGCAGCATTTGGAATCTTCCTGGCCCATGCCCCCTGCCTTGGCAGGCAGATTTTTATTCATTGTGCCACCAGAGAAGCCCTATAATAATTCTTGAGGTCCAGCTAGGTCAGGCCTTCTGCCTCATTCTTCTTTGAGGAGAGCCTTGACTATTTGGGGTTTATTTCAGTATGATTCAGAATCAGCTTATCAAGTTTCAGAGAACCAATTAAGGATTTTGATGTAAATGTAGTTGAGTTAGTGGGTGTTTGGTGAGAACCATGTCTCTATGAAGAGTTTTTTAAAATTGTGATCAAAATAGTCTCTCCATTTACGTAGGTCTCTTTAAATAGCTTCCACTAATGTTTTCTGGTTGTATATTTTTGTTAGATTTAGTTCTAGGTGCAATATATTTTTTAAAGCTGTAAAAAATGGTGTATTTTTAAGATTACATTTTAATTTTTTTGCTGGTATATAGAAATGAAGTTGAATTTTATTTGTTGATCTTAAATCCAGCAACACTGCTGAATTCTCATGTTGCTTGTATTTATACAACCTCTTCATCCCCAAAGAATAATATTCTTTCTTTATAATCTTGATCCTTTTATTACCATTCTTGCAATAAAGTATAGCAACAAAAGTGTTGATGATGGACACCTTTGGCTTGTTTTTGTTGTTTTTGGCTGTACTACACAACTTGTGGGGTCTTGGTTTCCTGACTGGAGGTTGAACCCTGGCCCTTAGCAATGAAAGCGTGGAGTTCTGACCCACTGGGCCACCAGGGAATTCCCTGGCCTTTGACTTGTTCTTGACTTGAGAGGGGCATTTTCACCTGGAAAGACAGTAACTGGTGGTTGGTCATGACTGGTTCAAATTCAGTGTTCTGTTTCGCCTCTTAGTCTTTGAGCTTCACCTTGTCTTATGTTCTTATAGGCCTTTCTCATTCTTTCTCATTCTCGTGTGCATCCCTGACTTGGTAGAGTCTGTGTTAACTTGGAGCTTTAGCTCTTCCACCACTTCCTGTAGTGCAGGAATTGGGAGCAGCCCAGCTGGGTGCTTCTGGCTTGGGTCCTGCGGAGATGCGGCCATCAGCAGGCCCAGCTTCTGGTCCGTGCCCTGCCCCTCCGGCCACTCACAACTAGCTGGCTGGCTATTGGCAGGTGAGCCCCAGTCCCCTCACGTTGGGACTTCTCTGGGGTTTTGTTCGAGCATCCCCAGAACAGGGTGGCATGGAGGCTGGTCTCCCCAGAGGAGGTGGTCCATGAGCGTCTGCATCTCTTACAGTGGAGCCTTGTAAGGTACTCACTGTCATTTCAAGCCATCTGGTGGTCACCTTGGTTAGCCCTGCCCACTGGGGAAGCTGACCAGCCTGTGAGTGCCATGAACGATGTCACTGGGGGCGCGTCTTCATCCATTCACAGGGTGCCTCTTCCTGGTTGAGTCCCCTCTCACGCCCTTCACAAAACTTTCAGCACTTTCTTTATGTAGATGTGAATTTTTTTAAACTTTAATTCTAAGTATTTAAAATACTTTCTATCAAAAGAAGTATAGAAATACTTTCTGAGTAGGATTTTTTTCTTCCATTATATCTTCAGGCTAGTTTTTGTATGTGAAAGCTGTTGATTCCATGAATTAAGTTTGTTCCAAGACCTTACTAAATTATCTAATTGGTGAAGTAGTTTTTCAGTTGTTTCTCCTCTTTTTTGTTCCTGCTTTGATAGCCATTATATGATGTATATGCACATTTCCCTGTATTTTGTTATGAAAACATTCAGACAAACCAAAGAAGTGAAGAACCTTATTGTGAACACCCATGTACCTACCACCTCTCTTCCATAATTTCTTCTGCTTGGCTTTATCACATATCTACCTGTCAGCCCCATGTGATGAATAGTTTAAATTGTGAGCAAATCTGTCACTAGAATATTATGTCTTAAACAGATAGTGCCTTTCCTACTGCTCTTTTGGGGTACTTCTCTGTGGCATTTCTTACTTTGACTACCAATTTTATTGACATACAGTAAATATGCAGAAAAGCTCCTGTGTCACAGATACCTAGCTCACCGTGTTCTTTGCCTTGTTTTATACATAACACCATGTGGAACTGTGTTTGAACATGAACCCGAAGTCCTGGTTTCCAGTTACTTCCCCAGACAGACCCATGGAAGTGGGAAATAATGACGTTAGAGGGCATGACATTTAAAGCCCTTCAGCTTTTCATACTGGTTACCAGAAAAATAAGCCTGTTTATACCACCACCTGCAGTGTTGAGAGTATTTGACTCAGTATATTGGTCCAGAATTACACTTTTTAAGATGTTTGCTGGTGTGATGGAGGACCAGTTGTGCACTGGTTTCTGGAGAGGCTCAATTAAATACTTCATGAGCCCTTTATAGTATTTTTTGTGTGTGACAGCTCCATATCCCTTGCCCACTATGGCTGGGGCTTTAGTTTGCTGTGTTATTTGATCAATTAGGGTGAGCTCTTTATACAAAAAGGCTAATAATCTTTTTTTTTTTTTTTGCTAATAATCTTTAGTCATCCTTTTTGAACATTTTTTACTCGTGATTTTTATTTGATGTTTTGTATTTTTATGTGTCATCTCCACCAATTATTTCCATTAGTAGTATTTTTATATTTTCATTTATTAATCTGTAAGTTGTATGTACATTTATTAGGTTGTATTTGGGTTATTTTAGGAGTATTCTTTTATGAATAAAAGTTGAGTTTCTCATTTCAAAGATCCTTACCTTACTTTATAAAGAAAATGTCTTATACTTTGTATCAGTAATGGGCAATCATTATTAGCTTTTTTAAAATAAATGTGCTTTTAGAAAATACTTTTCCCAAGGAATTATTTTAAAGCCAGGAAAAGGAATATACAGTTGAGCCTTGAGCAACACAGTTGTGAATTGCGTGGATCCACTTACACGTGGATTTTTTTTTTCCAGTAGTAAAGACTACAATGCTCTGTGATCCATGGTTGGTCAGGTGTGAAGAAACCTCTTACAAGGAGGGCTGGAAGTTATATTTTCCTCTGCAGAGTCAGCACCCCAACCCCTGAATTGTTCAAGGTCAACTGTGTGTGAAAGGGCCCTTCTCCCAAAGGGCTTTTCTTCCCAGCTGACACTGTTTGTGTAAAATAATCTTTCTTCCTGCAATCCTTTCCAGCTGAATTGCCATTGATCGATTTGATGAAGTTGTATGAAGGTGCCTTTCTGCCAAATTTCCAGTGGCCCCAACCTAAACCTGACAGTGAGGAGACAAGTGAAGAAGAAGGTCTGTCTTGACATCTTTGAAGAATTCAGTGTTGAAAACAAAAGCCAAAATATCAAACAGAAGGAGGACACTTAAAATAGAGTTTAAGAATTACCTTTACTTTTTTCAGTCTAATGAAAGAAAAAGTTGAAATATATTTAATATAAAGTTTACATTAATAGTGTTATTAAATTGGTCAATTTGGCATAGTTGTCAGAACATTTGATCAAGTTGTGAACAGTGTAGAAACAGTCTTCTCCAGATTGTATGTCACCTAGATTTTATCATGTTTATCCAGGCTGTGCTATGCTTGTTTAATTTAGCACACCAAATTTTAAGGGCTTTACCTGACTTTTATTGAATGTTCCAAGCAGGTTCACAGACTATGCCCCATAGAGTCTACTTCTTGTTTTCACCCCTCCTGTTCTGGTTGGTAGACTTGGCTGTCTGTGGGAGGTGGTGGGCAAGGGAGGGGCCCAGAAGAATTCTGAGGGATACAAGGGCCTTCTGGACCCCTCGCTGCAGCCGGACTTCAGGAGGGGCTGCTGGCCCCTTGCCCCGACTCAGCTGCTTCTGAGCCTTCCTTTCCTGACAGCAGAGGGGTGGCCACTGAGCCCTCAGAGGCCGTGAGTCTGTGAGTGGCACTGGCGCTAACACTGTGCCGACGTTTTCCAGCTTCACCCAGAGGCCTTCCAGAGTGCTCCTCCAGACTCTGTAAGAGTTTGTACCTGTTTGTCTAGAGAGCAGTGTTAGCTGTATAAAGTGGATTGAAAACAAACTTGCTGCTTCTTTCTGTATTTGAAGTATTTGGGTTCTGTCGACTCCTTTTTCTCCTCTTTTTTCTTCTTTTCCTTCTCTTTTCATGCTTTTTTATTTTTTTCTTTTCATGCTAAGTGGGCTTGTAATACTATTACAGCATCTCTGACCCCACAAATCCCATTTTCCCGTTGATCACAGACATGGAAGACTGCCCAGGGGACCGCGAGAGCCGGAAGGACGTGGTTCTCATCGACTCGCTCTTCATCATGGACCAGTTTAAAGCTGCAGAGAGAGTGATTGTCGGGAAACCTCATACCAGGGACATCGCAGAAGTGACCGCTGTGGCTGAAGCCATCCTGCCCAAGGGCAGTGCTCGGATCAGCACCGCGGTGAGGCTGCGCCCTTCGTGAGGGATGGTATCCCTGTGAGGGGAAGGTTCCTCCTTCTAAACCAGCTCTTTATCCCAGCGGCAAAAGTTGTCGGGAAAAACAATGACTGATCTTTCCTTTTCTGTTATCTATGAATCACCTTTGTGGCCTTCCAGTAGGCTTATCCTGTGACTGCTCTGACTTCACTTTGGAGAAAGAATTGTAGTGGTTCTCCTGAGAGGTGTGTGTTGGCCTGTCTGCCCCGCAGGTGAAGTTGAATGCCCCGGCCCTGCTGTACGGTGCCCTCAGGGATTACCAGAAGATCGGCCTGGACTGGCTGGCCAAGCTCTACCGCAAGAACCTCAATGGCATATTGGCAGATGAAGCTGGGCTTGGGAAAACAGTGCAGATCATTGCCTTCTTTGCTCACCTAGCCTGTAATGAAGGTAAGAGCCTGTCATTGTTTAAATGGTCTGTGTTTGCTGAGACTGAAGCGTGAGTGGGACATCTAGCTTGAGGGTGGGGGTGGGGAGGCCTTTTTTCTCCGTTCCTTTGTTTCTGCTCCAGGACAGGGCCTAAAGGCACTCATCTCTGGAGCCAGCAAAACTCTCATTCACAGTAGAGACTACATCAAATAACTCACAAGTTCTCTAAGTCTAATGTAATATCGGATCCAGCCAGCTGTGACTGAGGCTTTGTGACTTCCAGGGTTCTGCTGCCCACCAGTGTGGATGGCAGAGCAGGCAGCAGGGCCTCTGTGCTGCTTCTCGTTGGCATGAATCCTTTCGGCTGGGCGCTCCCTGCAGTCCGCCCCTGGGCTGGTTGGGGAGCGGCCCTCCTGTCTCTCTGCTGGATCCTGCCACCCTCAGGGCTTCTTTCCCAGAAGGGTTCCATGGGAGTAGCCTGGAGCCCTGTGAGGGTTCGGCATCTGCACAGCAACAGAGGGTCGGGTGTCCTCTGCCCTCACAGGAGGCTGTGCCCTCTACCCTAAATGTCCACTTCCTCAGCCCTTGGCTCTTTGAACTCATACGGAAGTTCAGCTTGGCACTGTTCACCACCCTCCGTGCCCGCGGGGCTACAAATGAGTCTGTGCCCATGTCTCTAACCAGGACGGGGGCTTGTGGGCTTCCCCTCCCAAAGGAAGGGTCTGCTGGCCCCTGGGGTGGGGTGATGGAGGGCAACAGAAGCTCATGGATGTTCCAGCACTTAGTCAACTCCCAGGGACCCTTCTCTGTGTCAGGCGCTTTAGAGGCAGGGCGGGACTGCTTGAGCTGGAAGAGTTGACATCCTGAGTTGCTGGATAGAGGTTCCTTCAGCACAGGAGTAGTTTCTTCCTTTGTGGCCCCTCCGGATTCTGACACAGTTACCTTAGCGTCCTCAGTGAATAACTCTGCCTTGCCCTTAGTTTTGAAAGCTTACGTTTAATACAAGTGAATCAACTTCGTGACCTTTTCTTCTTGTGTTAATATGTTTGTTTTTGACCTAGTACCACAAAGTGTTCAGTGTAGTACTTTAAAATTGGTTTTAGTTATCTCAAGATAGAGAAGCTACCGTGTCTCCTGTCTTGTTTAGTTGAAAAAAAATGTTTCTTACTATATTTATAATAGCATGAAATTGGAAGCAACATATACTTCCTAAAATAGGGGATTTTATTTCATTAATTGAACAATCAAGTGACTCAGTTATTCATTCTGTAGGTGCTTACCTAATACCTACCCCATTCCAGGTACTGTTGTAGTCACAGGGGGTGCAGCTATGAACCGAACAAAGCGCCCCCGACTCAGGAGGCCCGCGGCAGGCACAGTGAATATGGATGCAGCTTATTGGCATCGTGTACCGTGTACCTCGCAAGGTCTTTGAGCAAAGGCCTGAGAATGCCGTGGCCACCTGAGTGCAGGGCTTGGGGAGGTGGGGTGGTGAGTGCAGAGGCTGAAAGAGTTGCTGATGGGTCCACAGGGCAGTATCGAGGCTGGTGTGGTGGCTGGAGCGTACAGAGCCAGGAAGGCCCATCTGCTGGCCGGGTGGGGCCTTGGTCTTCCTCCTTAGAGGTTTGTGTTACTGCTAGTGTCGGAGGAGTCACTCGGGCACCTTGGTGCTGGAAGCAGACTGAAGGTCCAGCTACTGGGAAGCTTGACAAGTTGGAGGAGAGGCAGGTGCTTGGCAGGTCTTAGCGGGCTCTGAAGGGTGGGTGGGTGAACCTCTGCTGCCTGCTCCACTTCTGGACGGGACAGACTGAGGATGGCTCATCTTGGATGTGGCTCCCCTGTCTGCCCTCACCCCAGGGGGCCCAGTGTCCTTGGGCTCATCATTGAGTAACCATAAAACTGTTCACCACTTCTCAAGAGTAGGGGGGTAGCTCCAGGAGAGTTTGAGTGTGGGATTCTGATAAGTTCACACAATTAAAATTGCTCATAAACTCACCACCTTCTTTAGTGAGCTGTGCCGAGCATAATTTCAAGTTTCTGTTGGCTATCTGTATGTCTTTTTCAGAGGAATGTCTGTTTAGGTCTTATGCGCATTTTTTGATTGAGGTGTTTGTTTTCTTGGTATTGAGTTCTGTGAACTGTTTATATGTTTTGGATGTTAACCCTTTGTCAGTCATGTTGTGTGCATATATTGTCTTCCATTTGGATGATTCTTTTTAAGGATCAGTATAACGCTTTACATATGAGCTGTTATGACTACAGACGTGTGTGTTATAGATATTTTTTCCAAGTCTTCCATTCCTGATTTTTAACTTGGTTTAGGTTTATTTTATAGCACAGGAGTTGAAATTTATGTATGTATTACTCTAGTAATTTAAACAACCTTACTTTTCTGGAGAATGAGATTGAAACTGTGTGGTTTGGGATGGGTTGGGATAGTTTGGGTGTGTTCTGATTAGCAGTTGGCAACCATCATGAGCATGAGTGTTGGACCACCGCCCATAGTGTGGGGGTGACAGCGGGCCATGCTGGGTAGGGGGGCTTGGCAAGTGCTGGGCTCAGGGCTCTTGCCTGAGGTTTCTTCCTTTCTGAGCATCGTTTTGTGTAGATGCGGGTTCCTCCCGCTCCTTACGTTAGTGGTCCATGGTTTTGAATAAATTCTCATTTTACCGGGCACTTACTTGTTCAGCACCTCTGTGGAGTGTGCCCTGTGGCGGTTCTGGGAGTGGAGACGCAGCATGTTGTCCTGCTCTGTAGGAAGGACGGAGGACAGCCCTCCGGCCCCAGTGATGCCTGCTCTAGTCGTGCCTGGACTCCCCTGCACACCTGCTCACCAGGCACAGTGCGGGGCGCCTGGACTGGACACACAGCTTTTGTTACAGAGGAAACTTCTGTCTCCTTTGTAGGCAACTGGGGCCCTCACCTTGTCGTGGTAAGGAGCTGCAACATACTCAAGTGGGAGCTCGAGTTGAAGCGTTGGTGTCCGGGGCTCAAAACGCTCTTGTATGTTGGCAGCCATAGAGAACTCAAGGCAAAGAGACAGGTATGTTATTTTAAACATGAAAAAGAATGAAACAGAAAAGTATCTTAATTTCTATAGAAGCAAACTTCAAAGTATTAGCATATGCTTGTTAGTGTAATTATTGTAAATCACTCATTTGTGAGACCCCAGACCTTGTAGTTGTCTGGACTTGGAGCCCCTGGAAGCAACAGACCATACTCAGTAAACTGGCCTGCATGGGTTCCCTGCAGGGTTCATGCTCACTTCCCAGAAGTGAAGGGACCCCCCCCCCGGCCCCCTGCAGAGCCCAGGTGGTCTCTGGAGGGGCTGCCGTCCTTTTAAACCATAGATATGTTGGTTATCACAGGCAGAAATGAGAAATTGTGATGCATCCTGGGTTCTGTATTATAAATCCATAAATAATTCCCATGGATGTGTTCATAAGGAGTATTTGTGACAAACCGAAGAGCTTCTGAAACAGAGTTGGACTTGTATCTATTTTCTGCCCAGTAGGTCCTAGCACTAGATCCTAAGTAAATGTTCCAGATCACAGTTACTCATTGGAGAGAAAAATTTGGCTCATAGTTAAACTCTACTGTGTTGAGTAGTAGTTACTAAAAACGTGTGTCTTCTCTGAGGTGTCTCTTCTTGGCTTTTTCTTTTTAATTTTTACGATCTCTGGTTATTGCTCTTTAAAACCTTAAGTGTAATCAGTTGCAACATAGCTATTCATGTTTCCTGTCAGCTTCTGAATATATGTTTCCCTTATTAAGATTATATACCATGAAAACAAGCCCCACTTCAGGACACTGCATGCTAATATATTTTCCAAAAGCAATTGTTAATGCCCCCAAAGCAGTTTCATAATTTGTCCACATGAGGGCTTTAGCCTCCTAGAGAAAAAAGATCCTAAAAATATAAACAGCCATTTTCTATGTGGTGGCAGCAAATTATTAAGAAAAAAGAGTGGAGTGACGGTGATGGGGACAGGGTAAGTGGGTGGTGACTCCTCCAGGCAGCTTGCGCCCGAGGAGGTGGTGAGGCCTGGCTTGTGTACTGCAGGAGTGGACGGAGCCCAACAGCTTCAACATCTGCATCACATCCTACAAGCAGTTCTTCAAGGGCTTCGCGTCCTTCACACGGGTGCGCTGGAAGTGCCTGGTCATCGATGAGATGCAGCGCGTGAAGGGCATGACCGAGAGGCACTGGGAGGCTGTGTTCACCCTGCAGAGGTCTGACTGCCCCTGCCACGTGCCCTGTGCTCTGTGTTGCTGATGTAAAAGTTCTTTGGAGGAACCGTAGGGAATTGCAGACCCCCACATGGCCTTTCAGCTGCAAAGACTCCCCCTCACCTCTGTCCCAGCCCTTGAGGACTGAGGAGACCCAAGGCTCTTCCCTAATTCAGTTCATTGACTTAATTTGTGTGTGCGGGCTCCACAGGGTCACTGTCCCTCTCCTTGAGCATTGTCAGAGAGAGCAATTCTGTGCCCAGCCTGAGTCGTCTCTCTGCCTGTACGCAGCCAGCAGCGCCTGCTCCTCATCGATGCGCCCCTGCACAACACCTTCCTGGAGTTGTGGACCATGGTGCACTTCCTCATCCCCGGCATCTCCAGGCCCTACCTGCACTTCCCCCTGAAGGCCCCCAACGAGGAGAACCAGGACTACTACCACAAAGTGGTCATCCGGCTGCACCGGGTACGCGCCTGCGGGCCCCCGACATAGTGTGCCTGTGACACCGTTTTTGGAAAGGAAACAATGAAGAGCTCTTTCTTTTCAGGTGACACAGCCCTTCATTTTGCGGAGAACTAAGAGAGACGTAGAGAAGCAGCTGACGAAGAAATACGAGCATGTCCTCAAGTGCCGCCTCTCCAATCGACAGAAGGCCTTGTACGAGGATGTCATCCTGCAGCCGGGGTGAGTGCACGCCCCACCACCCTCTCTCCCGCATGGAGCAGGGCCCCCTCTGGTCTCTCAGAAGGCTCCTTTTCGGGAGGTGGGTGCCTGGAGCTGGAGGCCCCGGTCCTCTCAGACGCAACAGTCCTGTCTCCTCCCTGGTCCCGTCAGAGGCTCTGCTCATAGCCGGCCCAGGAGGAGCGCAGCATTGCTCCAGTGTGAGAAGACTCGTGTGGAGTCAGGGTATTCCTTCCCCGACCCAGACAGACCCCTGAGCTCTTCGGGACGCCTGCCCTGTTGCTCTTTGGGGGCATGCCATGGAGAATGCCCCCACGTCTAACCCATGCCCTGGCTCTCTGGCCTCCTGTCCTCTCTCATGGGGCAATGAGCCAGTCTCAGAACCACAACCTCGTGGAGGTGGGTTGGCATGTGGCAGATTTACTCACCAGGTCAAGGGGATGCACCAGTCGTGCGTTCATAAGAGTGGGGACAGCAGACGGGGGAGAAGCCCGGCTGGCATGTGCTCGCACCCCTGGCAACACTCCTATCTCTTCCCGCATGTGCGCAGGACCCAGGAAGCGCTGAAGAGCGGGCACTTTGTGGACGTGCTGAGCATCCTCCTGAGGCTGCAGCGGATCTGCAACCACCCTGGGCTGGTGGCACCGCGGCTCCCGGAGTCCTCCTACACTGCAGGGCCGCTGCAGTACCGCTCCGCCTCGCTCGTCCTGAAGGCGCTCGACAGAGACTTCTGGAAGGTACAGAGAGGGTGCCAGAGGGGTCTTCACTGAGCTCTGTTCCAGGAGCTTCTGGACATCAGTGTCCACTAACTTGTGTCCTGTGTTCTGCGTTGCCGGATGCTGGGCAACATCAAGGGACGTTTGTGATGGGCCTTGCCCTGGACTCAGAACCTGCTTTGGAATGGACCCGAGGGGCGAGCCCACGATGTGAAGGATGCTTTGAGGATTTTCCTCCTTGGCTGTTGGCTCGTGAGCACAGCAGAGTGTGTGAAGGAGAGCGGGACTTAGAACTGCAGGACCCTTGGGGTGTTTTCATAGGTGTAATTTGAGGGTGGGGACCCAGGTCTTTTTATTAAAATATTAGTAGCTATACCTAGGGCTTCCCAGGTGGTAAACAATCCAGCATGGGTTTGATCCCTGGGTTGGGAAGAGCCCGTGGAGGAGGACATGACAGTCCACTCCGATGTTCTTGCCTGGAGAATCCCATGGACAGAGGAGCCCAGCAGACTACAGCCCCTGGGGGTCGGAAGGAGTTGGATACAGCAAGCAACTAACCAGGCACACACAACTATCCCTAGGTGGAGAAATTTGGTTGTTTTTAACCAAAAAAATTATAGTTGTATACCTTTCTGTGTTTGAATTTGGGGGTAATGAAAGTTTTTGAAAACCCCAGATTTTAAAACAACAGATTGGGTTAGGTCAGGTGATTCGCAGCACAAGTGTGCTGAGCTCACGGGTCTCAGTGGGGTGGGGCTGTGCCCTCGGGGTCGGCATTCCTACTCTGGCTTCCACACGGGAGACTGAGAGCTTGCCCTGACCAGCCAGGCCACTGGCAGGCTGGTGCCTGAGTTCCTGTTTGTTGCCTCTACCCCAGAGGACCAGGGATCAGGTCTCACAGACACTAAGGAACGGGAACAGCCCTGTGGCCTGGATAGACTTGTGCAGGTTTAGCATGCGACCCTGGGGCCAGGTCGTTATGGATGGAGGTCCCGGCTCTGCCTTCAGGGGTGCAGCCTTGGGTCCTCCTCAGTTGGCCTCGGTCTCCTCACCACACCAGGCACTTGTGAGGAGTCAGTTAATGTACACAATGGTCTGAAGAAGGGGCCGGTTGGTGAGCAGTTGATGGTGAGTTAATGTGAGGGATGTCGTGCTGCCACTGATCACTACTCTTAATGTAGGAATGTGTCCTTTGTTGAGGTAGAGAAAACCTGAGCCATGAGGAATAAAGATGAGTCAGAAGCAGGTTACCTGAAGATACTGCTTGGGTGGGGAAATGTTTCGTGAATGGAAGTCTTTATGTTGTGTTTTCGTTTCTGAAACAGCTTAGTTGAGCTAACTCACTGCCATAAAGCTCACTGGTCTGAAATGTACAGTTTGTTGGTTTTAGTCTATTCATAGAGTTGTGCAAATATCGCAGCTAATGCTAGAACATTTCATTGCCTCAAAGCAAATCCACTGTCACTCCCATTCTCCCCCCGCCCCCCGCTCCCCACCTGTGTCTGACCCTGTGGATTCATCTGGTCCAAACATTTCGTGTCAGGGGCTTACTTCACTGAGCGTAGTGTTTTCAGAGTTCATCCATGTTGCATCATGCGTCATAATCTCTCTCCTCTGTTGTCTGGATGGACCACATTATGTCCATCTGTCCACGAGCTGAGGGACACTTGGGTGGTTTACACTCTTTTAGCCAGTGAGTGCACATTCATGTACAAGTTTTGTGTGGGTGTAGGGCTCTCTTCTCGTGGGCACATGGGTGACAGGTGAAAAATTGTGGGGTCATATGGTGAGTCCATGTTTAACCTTTAGATGAGTTGCCAGACTATTTCCCACAGTAGTTGCTCAGTTTCGCATCCCCATCCATGTGTGAGGGGATGAGGGCTTTCATGTCTCCACTTCCTTGCCCACACCTGCTGTCCTCCGCCTTTGATTCCCACCATCCTGGTGGGAGTGAGAAAGTCCCAAGAGAAGAGCAGGTGGAGCAAGCTGCCCCAGGGCTCTGGACACAACGACATGCCATATGCCCACGGCACCCGCACCAGGACACTGGGGCCTCTTCCCAGCCCCGCCTTGACAAGACCAAGCATCTCCGTCTGCCTAGACCAGCATTTCCCAGGCTCGTTCCTCTCCTCTGCTGAGTATTCTGTCTCTAAGTGCTGCCCTCTTCTTTCCCACTGCCTCTCGGGATGACCACATGCCATCACTCCCGTGTTAATGATGGGGAACTTGGGACTTGACTGTGGTCCAGTGGTCAAGATTTTACCTTCTAATGTAGGGACTGTGAGTTCAGTCCTTGGTCAGGAGCTAAGATCTCATGTGCTTCATGGCCAAAATCCAGAACATAAATCAGAAGCAATATTGTAACAAATTCATTAAAGACTAAAAATGGTCCACTTAAAAAAAAAAAAATGGAACCGAGCGCACCAAGTCCCGCCGGGCATCTCTTGGGAAGATGGCCAGTAAGGGCCTGTCCTTCCCAGTTTGGAATCCACTTTGATTCCTAGTCAGTTATTTTTTTTCCTGCCTCATATAGCAAAATCGTTTTCTTTTTTCCCTAGGAAACAGACCTTTCTATATTTGATCTTCTTGGCTTAGAAAGTAAAATGACTCGCCATGAGGCAGAACTACTGGGTAAGAAGAAGGTGACGCGGAAACTCTTTGAGGAGCTGTTCACTGCGCCGCCGCCATCAAGCAGGCCGGCGGCCGTCAAACTGAAGCCCAGCAGGTGTGTGGCGTGGTGTGGAGCGGCGCTTCCTGCTCACCAGCTGCCTCTGACTGGGTCTTGGCTGGCTGTGGGTTGTGGGGTCTGGGTGGCATCCCCTCTTCCTCCTGCTGAAACAGACCCTGGCCTCTCAGGGAGAACTGAGATGACTGGGTTTGAGTTCCACACGAGAACTTGGGCTACAGCTTGTGAAGAGAAAGGCTAATCATCTAATCTGGTTACCTGCTTCTCCTCGAAATGCCCAGGTGTGCTTGGTTTCTGGGATAAACAGCAAGTGCGGATAGGCCAGTGTGGCCACTCGGCTGCCTGAAGAGTAGCCCTTTCATCATTTTGGAGAAGCGCTGGGCTTTGGGAGGGCTCTCCGTGGGGAGGTGGTCAGAGACGGGGCAGTCAGACCACCTGTAACCTCGTGCAGGCTCTAGTGGGGGCCGTCAGAGTAGGAGGGCAGAGGGGGCACTGTGGGGGCGGGATCGGGGTCCCTGAGTGCGGTGGGGTGGGGCCCTGAGGTCTGGCAGAGGCTCCACCCGGCTACAGCATCAGGGGTAAAAAGGGACATCTTGCAGGTGCCTGAGACTAGACGAGCAGACACCCTAGATGGTGAACTCAAAACACAAGTGACTTGAGGTAGGCGAGGTAGGCGAAATCCATGAGTTGGATTTATGCAAAATTCTGGGCACCGGTCAGAAACAGGAAAAAGCAGGTTGGTGATTTAGGGAGAAACGGGCCAGCTCTGCGGTTGGCAGCCTGTTCTTACTGCCTTTTTTTTATGTGGCTTGACGACCTGGGTCCGACCGCCCTCCCCTCAGCTTCCTTGCCTGCACTCGCAGGAGCCCTGCAGCCCTCAGTTAAATACAGAGCTGGGGCAGTGAAGCCAAAGTCCTCTCTGGGCTGTTGCAGCCCCGTTTAGTTGCTTCTGCTGGCCATCTCCACCTGTTGCATTGCCCAGGGGTTTTGGAAATACAAAATTCCTGCCGTTACGGTTTCCAGGTGAAGGAAACGTGAAGAGCACGCTGCTCCGTGACGCAGCCGGCCGGGGAAGCTGTGTTGTGGCCCTCCCTTTACAGCTCCCCCACTGGCACCTGTGAGGCGCTTGGTTGTCTCTGCTGCTTCTCGTTACCCAATTGTGCACGTTGACTTGTCACTCTGCTTGACTCTTAGTCCAAAGAGTAGTCTAATGGACTTCGTGTTAGAGATAATGTTTCTAGTTCACATTCATGGAAACCTAAAAATTGCCATCCCATTCACTCCTGAATGTTGCCTAAGCATTGCAGGGGTAGAGGTACCACTTTTGTGTACTAAGCACCCTTCTCCCTGTCCTTGGCGAGTGGCTGCTGCTTAATACTGTACTTAGAAATCTCCCTATTTAAACTGCCCCTGGGGTGGGCAGCCCTCTGCCCTCAGGTGGCCCTGGGTCCCCAGCGCCCGTCTAGGGGGCCCTGCCTTTGCATCTCAGCAGTGTCCCCGTCTCCCTGCCCGTGCACATGGGCGTCCAGGTTGTTCCAGCCTGTGCAGTACGGCCAGAAGCCTGAGGGCCGCACCGTGGCTTTCCCCAACACACACCCCCCCCGGACGGCCACCCCTGCCACAGCCACGGCCACGCCACAGGGCCATGTTCGAGGACGGCCACCCATTGCCACGTTCTCTGCAAATCCGGATGCAAAAGGTATGCCTCTCGGGGGGCTGTGCTCTGCGTCACAAAGGGTTTTTGTGGAAGAAATTCCTCTCACACTTTCCCTGGCCCCATGGGGATGTGTGACCACTCCTCTGAGCAGGAGTGGGACTGTCCACTCTGGCTTTCCCAGGGGACCACGTGTAGTTCTTACATGAGTTTTGGTTTTTTTCATGTCTTTGAATTGTATAAGACTTTACATTCTTAGTTGAGTCGCTGTTGATGTGATGGTGAAGATGTACCTCAGCAGAAACGCTCTCTTTTACGTCGGGAAGTACACGTCAACGTCATTTAAGAAACTTCTGAGGAAGTCTGCTCTTGTGTTCAGTGCCACCACTTCAACGTAACCTGCTTGTTACTGTGAAGAAGGATAGGGTTAAACGGCAGGAAAGGTAGTAGGTAGTCTTGTAACCCTTATCTGTGGGGTCACGACCAGTGTTTTTCTGAGATCTTCGTAAATGCCAGAGCAGCTTGTTGTAAGAGCTCTTTGGGAAGAAGGGCAGCCAGTGCTGCCTGCCTTCTCGTGTGGTGAGAACGTGGCTCTCACTGATACATCGGAAGGGCCGACTTTGACACTACGTTTACTCCAGAGACACACCATGTAGCAGGGTGGTGAACATGAAGTGAAAATAGTTAACAACATATAAAATATTAGATTTTTCTCATCCCCTAGGCCATCCCGCCCCCCTTTTAGGGAGGGCTTCTCATTTGAGAGATGGTGTGAAAGAAATACTGTTTGTTTTATTTCTGTAAAATTCGGATTTAATACTGCATTGTATGAAGAACCTCTAACAGCTTTGCACAAACCAACCTTATCAATTGCAGCGGCAGCAGCCCCGTTTCAGACCTCTCAGGCCTCCACCGGTGCTCCGAGACACCAGCCTACCTCGACCTTCAGCACAGCACCTAGCCCAGCCCATCCTGCGAAACTGCGGGCTCAGACCACTGTCCCGGCCTCCGCCCCGGGCCCACCCCAGCCCCAGCCCCAGGCCCCCTCGCACCCGGCCGGGCAGAGTGCGCTGCCTCAGGGGCTGGTGCTCACCTCGCAGGCCCAGGCGCGCCTGCCGAGTAAGTGGCCTTGCCTCTCCCTGGTCTGCCACCTCTTTGCACAAGGACGTTGTATTCAGATGAGCGGCGTGTGAAGAGCCTTGCTGTCCGCTCCCTTCGTCTCCCTGACCCTGTGTCCAGTGCTGCCTTTCGCCACACTGTCCTTTCTAGCCCTTGGCCTACAGAGGGAGGCCCCCCTCAGGGCCAAGGTCCAGGGTCTTGTACTCTCTCTGTCCTTTCTCCTGGCGCCGTCCATCAGCTCTGCTTCCCTCCTAGGCTTGTGCTCCGCCTTGGTGGCTGAGGCTAGCACTTCTCCTTAGTAAGCCTTGGGCTCGTCCTGTCAGCCTCCAGGGGCCCCTCAGAGAGCAAACTGCAGGGGAAGGAAAGCTTGTGAACTGCACTCCCACTTCCTGCTAGTCTCTTGGCTTATCCCCAGATTTGAAGCTGCAGTGAGTTATTGCTTAAGTGAGATGTTTTGCAGTAGATCACTGACGTTTTTAAATAGAACTTTTTATTGTGACCAGTGTGATTAGTCTACTACCTCTGTCCATGCTGCAGTTGGAAATATACTGACAGAACTATCTGGGCTACACCATTTCTCAGATACCACCTGGAGCACCTTATTTGTTGGCACAACAAGCTATGTTGAGGCTTCTCTGGAAAGACAGGAGAGGGAAGTAGGGTCATGAGGAGACCCTGAGTTAAGTTAGTTTTCTCTTGTGTCACGCCTCTCTCTCTCATGCCAGCAGATGAAGAGCACTTATCCTGGTTCATTGCCCAGGGCAGGAGAGCCCCTTACATGTGTTCTGCGGGTGTTTTTGGCCTGAGGTAGTAGTCCCGAGGGGTGTATTGTCGGAGCCGTGCTTAGGGGAGTGTGAGGGGCCAGGCCACCTTTCACTCTGGCGCCTCCGCTTGTGGACTGAGGGGAGCTCATGGAAGAGTCATGTTTCTATGCACAGATCTCTGCGTCTCCTTTTCCGTTTCCCCTCCCTTGTTTACGGTTTCTGTGGGCAGCATATCCTTGGGCGTTTTTCTAGTCTTTGGCTAACTATTCTTTTTATAGTATCACTAATAATTCTGGCATGAATTTTCATGGGAGGAACATTTAGACTCGAATATCAACCATTGGGTTTAAAGAAACCTTTGAAGCTGTTGCTCAATTCCAGCTTGAAGGTAGTATCATTTTGAGTTAGGTACATACGATCTCATCTGAGTTCTGTTTGAAAGAATTTAAACAGTGTTAAATTTTGCATTTTTTAAGTTAGAATTATAGACTGAATTCTACTATCTAGTTCAAATTAGTGTGAATATTGTATCATAAAGTGTGATGTATTTATGTACTTAAATACATTGCCAAATTTTGAAAAGATTATGGGCATAATTAAAGCTAGTTCTGTATTTTATATCTGTAGTGATAAAATCTCATTTGTCTCTGTGAGCTAAATTCGATATGTACTTTCTCACATTTTAAAAGTATTCTGAAAGGAAGAGGTTGATATGAGAGTTTCAAAGTGTATGGCCAGTATATTTCTGCTACTTTTGATGTTTGCTACTTTTTCTTGTTTGGAAAGAAAAGTAAAACATTCATTGATGGTTTGGTTAATTATTAATATCTGATACTCTAAAATTTCTACCTGTTAGGATTAAGTAAGTTGACCATTAAAACCTGGTGTTAATTCTAATTGTTTTTTCTTTTCTATTAAAATATCTTCTGAAAGTGTTAGAAAGCAATATCTAATGAATGTTCCTGTGACACTTTAGTTTGCTACAGACGGTCATTCTCTGTGACAAGTGATTGTCAGTAGAGCAGTCGCCAACCCTTCCAAAGAATGTTCATTCCCATTTTGTCTGCATCTCTGCAGGTGGGGAGGTGGTCAAAATAGCCCAACTGGCTTCCCTCGCAGGCCCGCCGAGCCGAGTCGCCCAACCAGAGACCCCTGTAACACTGCAGTTCCAAGGCAACAAGTTCACCTTGTCGCACAGCCAGCTTCGGCAGCTCACGGCTGGCCAGCCCCTACAGCTCCAAGGTAAGGCTCTCTGATGGGTGGTGGCCCAATAGGGGCTTGACTGGGGCGCCCCCCTGCAGCTGTGATTCTGGCCCCTTTAGCGCAGGTGCTTCACTTGGCCTAAATGAGTCTCAGCTTGTAGGTGTTCTAAAGATGAGGGAGGTGACTGGTATATCACCCAGTGGCCTGGCCCTTGGTCCATATTACATAGAGGATAGTAATTAAAAAAATTTTTGAATACAGTTTCCTATTCTAAAAATCAAAACAGAAAAAATGGCTCCTTTCAGATTTTAGTGTGAGGTAAATTGCCCTCAAAACTCTAACAGACTAGCAATTTACATAGGAGAAATTATTTTTTTTTTATGTACAGACTTTAAAACTTCCAGACTGCCTCTGGCTGAGAGCGGTATGTTCCTGCAATAACTGCTTCTTGGAGGAAACAAGGGGATGCAGTTTGAGTGGGATGTTAAAATTCATCCTCAGTGACTTGGCCAGAGCTCCCAGAGGTGGGGTCCGGCCACCTCCCCAAGCAGCCTCCCCAGACATGGCGTTCATGACTCCTGTCGGGGTGGACAGTTCAGTTGTCAGCCCTGTCTGGGGTGTTCCATGTGGACACCAGGGTCACATGTTAGCAGAGTGGAGGCCCCCAAGAAGCCTGCAGCAAAAAAAAAAAAAAAAAAGGTTTCATTTGGTTTACTCCGTATTTCTCCAGTTTTTTGACCAGAAGGGTGAGACCATCTCTTAAGAATTTCTGGTACGCTCTAGTATTTGTAGAGTATAATTCCAGAGTAGAGCACTTCAGGACTAAATCACACAGAGGCTGAAAATGGCAGGTTTCTTAAACTGTGGTTATAGAGCCACAGAGGTTTTTGATATTTCTTCATCCAGTTTGACTAGCTGGCACGCACCCATGTGTGGTCTGGGGGCAGGAACCACCCCCACCCACCCCCAACCCGCATGATGGCTCAGGCTTGGAGAGACAGTGAGTGGGAACCTGCCTCGCTGCCTGAAATCTGCATTGCAAGGAGTTGCAGAAGTTTTTCTTGACATTAAGCCAAGTGTCTTTGATCCTCAGAGTTTTCACTCATTGTGAATGAAGTAGTTCCATCTTTCTCTAGCAAACTGAACTTTGTGTTGCCTCATTGGAGCAAATTTGATTCTGGATTTTTGGTTTCTCACCTCATTCTGTACCTTTGGAAGTGGGTGTGGCTGGGGGATGGAAGGCACAGGCACCTCGTGACTGACCCGTGCCCTTTGCTTGCAGGCAGTGTGCTCCAGATTGTGTCGGCGCCTGGGCAGTCCTACCTGCGCCCTCCTGGCCCCGTGGTGATGCAGACCGTGTCTCAGGCGGGGGCCCTGAATGCCCTGGGAAGCAAGCCTCCAGCCAGTGGCCCAAGCCCCACGCCTGTGACCCCGCCAGGTAGAGTGGAGTGCTGTGAGCTGGGGGGATACTTGGCTTTGAGAGTGCTTACCAACTCTTTTTGCTTCTGAGGCAGCTGGAGGATGTTGATGGGTTCTGTAAGGCCCCAGAACCCGACAGTCCTATTTGTGGCTGCCTCTGATTTCCACAGACAGCGCATGTCTGCTACATCTCTTTTCTCTTTTGTTCCCAAAGGTCCTGGTTGAATACAACCAGCCGTCACTCACCTTAAGACTTTTTGTTTTGATTTTGCTCTAACAGGAGACTTGGAATCATGAGAAATTTTGCTTGTTCATGTTACAAATACATTTAGGGAACGTGCTAGAATTTCCCTCGGTCAGTTAACAGAACAGGGTTGTTCCTGCCAGCTGGCCAGTGCTCCTTCCAGCACCCCCACAGCCTGCTTACTGCCAGGGTCCCTTGCTTCAGACATACCCACCCTCCTGGAGTGCTTGCTGGGGAGCCCACCTGTTGCACATGGGCACTTTTCAGGTTGATGTGAGGAGGTGGCAAGGACCTCTCACAGCTAGAACCCTTGGTCACTACACCCCATCTCTGTCAGGGGCTCTGTTGCTGGGGTGGGTGCTGGAGGGTCCTGGTCACTGCTCTGTGTCCAGCTGGACCACTTGCAGTTCTACTTGTATTTGGTTGGCTTCATACTTCAGGTTTTCTCTTCCCCAGAGGGTGCTCAGTCCTGTTCTGTGAGGCCCGAGACTCCCAACCTGACACCAGTCCAGCCACTGGGTTCTAGTCATCTCAACCCTTCCTCTTGCTCCCTGCAAGTGGATCCTTCACTGAGAACTGATGACTGACTTCAGCCACCCCCTTCATAGTCCTTGTGGAGAAGTCTCTGTGAAGACAGGCAACATGGCTTGGCTGATGGGAGCAGACTGTCCCGGGCCCTGGCATCCCTCTGTCCAGGGCACACAGGGTTGATGCTGCCGAGATGTCAAGGACAGCAGAGTGTAGGGCCCTTGTGGCTGCTGCTCAGCAGGATGGTGGGGAGGTTTGAGGGGCACACAGGGCTCTTGGCAAAGAGTCAGACCCTGACGTTCACTTCAGATCATGGCCAGAGAGCAGGAATGCCTCACTGTTGGTTCTGAATGATTTAGACTTGAGTTGACATATTCTAGAAATGTGGTTGTGAAAGCCAAGGATGCTCCAGGAAGCATGCCAGTGAAGGAGGGCCTCTAGAGGGCATGCCAGTAGTTTTGTGTGCCAGCTTTTTGTTTTTCCATTTGTAGTGGGTGTGCCTGGTCGAGTGGCAGTCAGTCCGCTGGCCGCAGGAGAACCCGGAGCCGCCTCCAAACCAGCTTCTCCTGTCGCTGGCCCCACCCAGGTATGGTGCAGTAGACCCCAGTGCAGCGTCGTGGCATCTCTGCACACGCGAAAGTCCTTCTCAGAAGCTGCTCGTCATGGGGGAGGGCTGTGATATTAATATATCTGTGATATTAATATATATATTAATATGTATTAATTTATCTGTTTGTTGCTGCTGCTGCTGCTAAGTCACTTCAGTCGTGTCCGACTCTGTGCAACCCCATAGATGGCAGCCCACCAGGCTCCCCCGTCCCTGGGATTCTCCAGGCATGCCATCAAAAACACGGTGTCCCATTGAATTAGAGAAATAAAAACACTTTTTCTAATCCAGTAGGCTTTAGGATTGTAAAAATTACCTTTCCCATTTTTTTGTATACTTCTACTAGTGTTTCAAACATTAGAAATGCTCACTGTGTCTGAAGAAATACTACTCACGTTGGCAATGAAAATGGCGCTGTTTTCTCTGCTTGCTTTTCTGTCACTGTTTTCCGTGTAGCCTGGCCCCATGAGTCTTATGCATGCTCTATGGCCAGTTGCAATACACGGGGGACTCATAGGGCTCAGTAAGGCTGGCCCTGCTATTTCTCAGTAGCCATTTTCATCCCTGTTTTTGTTGAAGGAGGAGAAGAGCAGACTTCTGAAAGAGCGGCTGGACCAGATTTATTTCGTCAATGAACGGCGCTGCTCCCGCTCTCCCATCTATGGCAGAGACTTGTTGGGGGTTTGTTCCCTGCCTGGCAGAGAGCAGGTGCCTTGGTTCAGGGCTTCTGACCGTGGTCACGGGAAGGGGGCTGGGCCTGCAAGCAGGTACACATCGCCCTCGAAAAGTCACAGGGACCTGATTTTGACGCTGACTCAACGTCAAGAATCCCTCCAGGATGTCATCGACAGGTAAGGTAGAGTATTGTAAGCATTCTTTACTCACTCACTGTTGGTGGTGGTGTTCACTCACTAAGTTGTGCCCAGCTGTTTGGAACCCCATGGATTGCAGCATGTCAGGCTCCTCTGTCCTTCGCTATCTCCCAGAGTTTGCTCAAACTCATATGCATTGAGTCAGTGATGTCATCCAACCTTCTCATCCTCTGTCACCCCCTTCTCCTCCTGACCTCAGTCTTTCCCAGCATCATGGTCTTTTCCATTGAGTTGGCTTTTTGCGTCAGGTAGCCAAAGTATTGCAGCTTCAGCATCAGTCTTTCCAATGAACATTCTGAGTTGATTTCCTTTAGGACCTCCTTGCCATCCAAGAGTCTCTCAAGAGTCTTTTCCAATACCACAGTTCAAAAACATCAATTCTTTGGCACCCAGCCTTCTTTATGGTCCAACTCTCACATCCATACATGATTACTGGAAAGACCATAGCTTTGACTAGACAGACCTTTGTTGGCAAAGTGATGTCTCTGCTTTTTAATATGCTGTCTAGGTTGGTCATAGCTTTTCTTCCAAGGAGTAAGCGTCTTTTAATTTCATGGCTACAGTCACTGTCCACAGTGATTTTGGGGTCCAAAAAAGTAAACGCTGTGTTGCACCCCACCAACTTTTGTGGTTGTTTTGTGGACATTCATCTTACTTCTCTCCCCAGGTTGTCCTTTGGAGTCTGTTCAGAATCGATTTTGGGGTCTTCAGCTTTGGCATCAGATGGTCTCTCCACCCTCCAGGAAACCTGTGCCCTGCTCTTTGGGTTGATTCCTTCCTGTTTATCCCTCTCTCACCACCAAAACCTGGCAATCACTGATCTTTTTACTGTCTCCATAGTTTTGCTTTTCTGGAATGTCTTATAGTTGGAGTCATACAGTAGGCACCCTGTTCAGATGGCTTCTCTCATTTAGGAATGTGCACTGAAGGTTCTTCCGTGTCTCATCAGGGCTTGATAACTCATTTCTATTTAACACTGAATAGTGTTCCATTGTCTGGAAGCACCCCCTGCGTGTGTGCTAAATCACTTCAGTCATGTCTGACTCCCTGTGACCCTGTGGACTGTAGCCCGCCAGGCTCCTCTGTCCATGGGATTCTCTAGGCAAGAATACTGGAGTGGGTTGCCATGCCCTCCTCCAGGAGATCTTCCTAACCCAGGGATCAAACCCGCATCTCTTACGTCTTCTGCATTGGCAAGCGGGTTCTTTACCACTCATGCCACCTGAGAAGACTTGGAATCACCACAGTTTGTTTAAAAACATTCACATACTGGGACTTCTTGGTGGCCTGCACTTCCAGTGCTGGGGGCACAGGTTCAGTCCCTGGTTAGGGAAGAAAGATCCTGCAAGCCACCTGGTGCAACTGAAAAAAATCAAAAACGTTTGCCTTCTAAAAGACAGCATGGTTGCTGAGGAGTTTTAGCAATTATGAATGAAGTTGCTGCAAACATCTATGTTTATGTGTAGACATAGTTTTTAATTCCTTTGGGTAAATATCAAGGGATATGATTACTATATCTTATGGTAAGAGACTATTTAGTTTGTTAGAAATTGCCAAACTGTCTTCCAAAGTGACTGTACTATTTTGCATTCCCACCAGCAACGAATGAGAGTTCCTGTTGCGCCACATCCTTGCCAGCAATTGGTGTTGTCAGTGATCTGGATTTCGGCCATTTTAATAGATGTGTAGTGGTATCTTGTTTTAATTTGCATTTCCATCATGACATATTATGTTGAGCATCTTTTCATATGCTTATTTGACATTTATATGTTTTTGATAACGTGTCTCTTAAGGTTTTGATCTATTAAAAATTTTTTTTTAATTTTTATTATTACAGTAGGACTTTGTTGACTATCCATTTTTAATACCTTAGTGTGTATATGTCAATCCCAATCCATAGCTATTGCTTCCCCCATTTTTCTTATTGTTGCAAGTTCTTTGTATATTTTGGATAACAGTTCTTTAGCAGATGTATCTTTTGCAAATATCTTCTTCAAGTCTGTTGTTTGTCTTTTCATTCTCCTGACTTTGTCCTTCACAGAGCAAATATAATATCATCAAATGTCTGTTCCGTATTCACATTTCTGATTATTTCATGTTTTTTTTTAATATTTGAAGCAAAGTCACAATGAGGTACATACATAACAATCAACATATCTTTTATGTATCTTTTAATCTATAGGTTCTGTTTCCCCCTCTTTTTTTCCTTGCAGTTTATTTGTGGAGAAAATCTGGTGATCATTTCTGTTCCATTGATCTCTTTGTTCTTTGACAGTATCATGCTGTTGATTACTGTAGTAAATCTTGAAGTCAGGTAGTGCCAGTCATTTGACTTTTTGTTGTTCAGTATTGTGTTGCCTGTTCTGGTCTGTTGCTTCTCCGTGTAAACTTTAGATTGAATTTATCGCTATCTACAGAATAGCTGACTGGGACTGAACTGAATGTCTTGATCAAGTGGGAAGAACTGATGATGTCTTGACTATACTGGATCTTCCTATCCATAGTTACGGAATATCTCCATTTATTTAGTGCTTCTTTGGTTTCATTGATTAGAATTTTGACCAGAAATGGTTTTCAGTTTGCATGCAGCAAGGGAGAGGGCTTTCCTGGAGCAGGTGGTGTCTGCAGGTTGGGAGGTGGGTGTCCAGTTGACTGTCCGGGTCCTCTGAGTCGTCGTCTTGCTGCCCTTGGCAGGGCCTCCTCCTCCCAAGCCTGGCTCCCAACCCTGGCTGGGGATGCTGTGGCTGTAGCAGCTTCAGGGCTCATACCCTCCCCAGACCATCCAGGAGACAGAGTGCTTGTGTCCTGCCTCCGCACACATCCGTGTGCGCTCAGGGGGTAGGGGCAGCACTCTGCACTGCTTCTTTTGATCTGGGCAGGCCTCACTGGCTGGCACCCACTCCTGTGGCTGCTGTGATAGTGTGTTCCAGCAGGCACGTCCCTCCTGGGGGGACTGGAGTTAGGCACCCTGACTCCTCTCGTGACTCCCCACTGCCAGATGGTTCTGCCCTCTGCCTTCTCGAGCCTTCGCTGCCTGAGCCAGAGGGACTGCCTGCTGGAGGTGCCGTGGGTGTCACCTGTGACACGCATGCTTTCTGCTTCTCAGAGTGGTGTGCGTGATCCCGCCGGTGGTGGCCGCGCCCCCGCACTTGTGGGTGGCGAGGCCGCCCTCCCTCTACAGCCACAGGATGCGGCTCTTCCGGCACTGCCTGCGGGAGCACACAGCGCCCTACGCACAGCAGCTGCAGCGGATGACAGCTCTGCACTCGCTGCGGTTCCCCGAGCTGAGGCTGGTCCAGTTTGACTCAGGTACCAGAGGCGTCCCGTCCACTCTGCTCCCTGTGTCAAGCTTACTCGCTTTGGATAATGAGATGCTCTCGGTGTCACTCGTTTGACAGGAAAGCTGGAGGCCTTAGCCATCTTACTTCAGAAGCTGAAGTCTGAAGGACGCCGCGTGCTGATCTTATCACAGATGATTCTCATGTTGGACATCTTAGAAATGTTCTTGAACTTCCATTATCTCACCTACATAAGAATTGATGAAAACGCCAACAGTGAACAACGGCAGGTAGGAAGGAAATAGTTTCTTTTGTTCCCGTTTATGATTTCATTGGGTTAACTTTGATTGCCAGTTTCTAAGCTGGTTTCTCGGAGCCATGCAGTCTCAGTGTTGTCGTGTTATCTAAACAAAGGGAAGAACCTCTTAATGTCTCTGGACTTTAGCTGCACCCTTTGACACTTTTTCATAAGTCCTGTAACTTGGGAAATCCAGTTGGCTAGATGGCTCAGAATCAAAATTGGTGATTTGTGGTCCTTAAAAGAACGAGATGATTGTCCTTCAGAAAGTAGCCACATGAAATCAGAAAAGCCCTTCTGACTGACTTATACTTTAAAAATGTATATTCAAATAACATGCCCAGTTTTTACTTGGCCAGGTTAGCTGATTTTTTGGGGCTCTGAAATCACTGCAGATGGTGATTGCAGCCATGAAATTAAAAGATGCTTACTCCTTGGAAGGAAAGTTATGACCAACCTAGATAGCATATTCAAAAGCAGACATTACTCTTTGCCAACAAAGGTCCATCTAGTCAAGGCTATGGTTTTTCTTGTGGTCATGTATGGATGTGAGAGTTGGACTGTGAAGAAGGCTGAGCACCGAAGAATTGATGCTTTTGAACTGTGGTGTTGGAGAAGACTCTTGAGCGTCCCTTGGACTGCAAGGAGATCCAACCAGTCCATTCTAAAGGAGATCAGCCCTGGGATTTCTTTGGAAGGAATGATGCTAAAGCTGAAACTCCAGTCCTTTGGCCACCTCATGTGAAGAGTTGACTCATTGGAAAAGACTGTGATGCTGGGAGGGATTGAGGGCAGGAGGAGAAGGGGACAACAGAGGATGAGATGGCTGGATGGCATCACGGACTCGATGGACTTGAGTCTGAGTGAACTCTGGGAGTTGGTGATGGACAGGGAGGCCTGGCGTGCTGCGATTCATGGGGTCACAAAGAGTCGGACACGACTGAGCGACTGAACTGAACTGACTTGAACTTGATTCCATCAGGCTTCTGGTGGGGGTGCAAATTAGGACACCTTTCTAGAAAGCAAATTGACAGGATGGGTTGTAAACCTTAAAAATGAATATATGCTTGGCCTGGTAATTCTGTATCTGAAGTGAAGTGAAAGGCACTCAGTCGTGTCCGACTCTTTGCAACCCCATGGACGTAGTCTGTGGAATTCTCCAGACCAGAATATTGGAGTGGATAGCCCTTCCTTTCTCCAAGAGAGCTTCCCAACGATTGAACCCAAGTCTCCTGCATTGCGAGCAGATTCTTTACCAGCTGAGCCACAAGGGAAGCCCAAGCATATTGGAGTGGGTAGCCTATCCCTTCTCCAGTGGATCTTCCCGACTCGGGAATCAAACCAGGGTCTCCTGCATTGCAGGCAGATTCTTTACCAACTGAACTGTCAGGGAAGCCCTTATTCTGTATCTAGAACTCCTTTAGCAGCACCACACTTCTTAAAGATGTATCTATTCAATTGTCTGTGAAAGTGTTTGTAATAACCCCCAGTTGGGATCAAAGTCCACGTCCAGGAGTAGAAGAATGGGCCACAGTGGCCTGTGAGCCGCAGGGCTTGTCGCTGTCCTAAGTGTCCCACAGGGTGAACTAGGAAGTCGTACTCAACAGTGTTTCATAACAGGTCTTGGTATCATGGTGAAGTGTTTCCGAGTGCAGACAAGCTGCTGGGCTCTGCATCGCATTACCCACTTCACATCATCCAGTACACGCAGGCCTCCCTACGCTGAGAAGGCCTGGGAGGAAATACACCACAGTCTTAAGTAGTAAATTCCCTCGAGAGTAATGTAACACAGTAAGTCCCCTACATACAAATGAGTTCTGTTCTGAGAGCGTATTCATAAGTCCAGTTTGTAAGTTCACCAAAGTTAGCCTAGGTCCCCAACTAACACAATCGGCTACATCCCTGCTGCTTTTACACTGGTTTGGACATTCTCGGCTTGAAATAAAGATGATGCACCACTACGCTCTGTACCGTGCTGTACAGTGAAGTGCACAGAATCCCAACCAGTGCAAGGGTGCACGCGCATGACAGTGCACACCAGACATATGAACTAACATGTGGCTGAACGTGCGAACTCACCTTTGCATCTTTGAAAGCTAGCAACTTGAAGGTTCGTGTGTAGGCGACTTACTGTAGATAGAGAATTTCTTGAAGGAAGAGGACTGGTCTGCTGAGGGCTGGTCTGCTAAGGTCTGCTTGGGCACTGAAATCACTGCAGGAGAGATGTTGTGGGAAGGAAGCCATTTCAGCTGGCGGCCCTGAGGGGAGTGGAGGGCCCTGCCCCTGGCTGGCTGCAGCTCCCTCGGCCTTACTCCAGGGGCTTTTGCTGTAAGGCTCCTGGCATTGCTGGAGGGTACATGAACAAGCACGCATCCCTCCCCAGGGAGACTCTGCTGTTCTCTGGGGCCTACACGTGGAGCTGACAGTTCAGGGCGGGAGGCTGGCTGGCGACCTTCAAACAGGGTAGAGATGTTATCTATCAATAATCGAAGAATAGTGCACATGCCTGAAAGAATCAGGATAAAATGCTAAACTCCGATGTAATTGAAACACGAACCATGCATCAAAGGAAACACACACCAAACAATTTCTAACTGATTAGCATCCGAACATGTTGGAGGTTTCCTGTCCTTGATCAGGAGCGCTAACCTGGGAGCTTATCTCACCCCAGGAACTGATGAGGAGTTTCAACCGAGACCGGCGCATCTTCTGCGCCCTCCTCTCTACACACAGCCGTGCCACAGGTGTGAGCCTGGTGGAGGCAGATGCGGTGGTCTTCTACGATCACGACCTCAACCCTGTGATGGATGCCAAGGCCCAGGAGTGGTGCGACCGGATAGGGCGGCGCAAGGACGTGCACATATACAGGTGAGGTGGCTGCCAGCGGGGCAGCCAGGGGTGGCTGCAGCAATCTGCTTCGTGTGTTTCCTTTCCTTCAGGTGGGCTCACCTTCCTGCTATCCTGTCTGTTCTTTCTGTACACTCAGCCTTGCTTGGGACATAGTTGACTTGTTGGCAGTGGTGACTGGGTTTGCTGCTGAGACCCAAGTGCTGTCTTTCTAACGTGTACCTATTATATTTCTTCTAGAGTCTCTGACCTTTAAGAGGGTGTCTCAGGTTTTAGGTTGTTTCAGGTGTTGTCAAATGTAAATGATTTGTTATAACTTAACTGTGGCAACTTGTAAACAGGCTACTGAAAGAATTTAAATCTTATAAGCGGTCATCCACACATGGCTGAGAAAACCAGAGGAGGCTCTGCCTGTGTGTTGGCCCTCTGTCTGCCCATCTGGTGCCCAAGTGTGCAGGCATGTGACACGCCCCTTCCTCTGTGCTCCTGCCACCTCTGGGAGGGGTCGTTGCAGAGTGTGTGGTCCCTGACGGCTGGCCCATGGCTGGAACCCCAGCCTAGAACCCCAGCCCCACATGCATAACCTTTACCATTTTCAAGATGTAGTCATCCACACACTGTGTTTAAATAGCTTAATTTTTTTTCATTGTAAATGTGTTACTTGTTCATTGAAAAGAAATTTAAAAAAACGACAGCAAATGGAGAAGGCAAATAGCCTGCCCAGGAGGCTATTAGTAGCATTCCAGTGTCTTTCCAGACGTATCCCCAAGTTTTAATTTAAATTTGTTTTTAATAATGTGACTTACTTTTGCCTGTACTGGGTCTTTGTTGCTGCGCAGGCTTTTCTCTAGTTGAGGGGGGGCGGCTACTCTCTAGATGAAGCGCACAGACTCTTCATTGCGGTGACTTCTCTTGTTGCAGAGCACCGGCTCTAAGGCGCTCGGGCTGCAGTAGTTGCAGCTCTCCGAGCTCTAGGGCACAGGCTCAGTAATGGTGGTGCACAGGCTGAGTTGCTCTGTAGCATGTGGGATCTTCCTGGATCAGGGATCGAACTCGTGTCTTCTGCTTTGGCAGGCAGATACTTTACCACGGAGCCACCAGGGAAGCCCTCCCTGATTTTTTTAAATGGGTCGTGCCAGCAGTCTTACCATGTAATGCTGTTTTGTTTTAACAATATATTTAGAGCCTGTTTCCATGCAAATATATATAAATTTGGTATATTGTTTATGTAATTGAATAATGTTTCATTGTGTAATTGCTTACCATTGGCCCTTTAGCAGTTACTAGCTAGTAATGGGGAAAACATTTTATTCTCAGTAGCCACAGTCTGTAGACACTCAGGAACAACCTTGGCAGTAAAGGTGAAGGAAGTGCAGGAGTGGAGGGTTTAGTTGTGAAAGGATACGATCTGAGCGATGTCATGAACTCAGGACATGCTCTGTTCTGGGACAAGAAGACCTGGTTCACAAAACTGTAATGTTTCCCCAAAGTGATAGTGAAGTTTAACATCATCTTAATGGAAGCCCTGATCATGGAAGTAGGGAGCGGTTACTGCAGCTTTTCAGGTGGCATGAAGCAGCAGCCGGGGGATGCTGGTCCTTGGGCTGCAGCCGCTAGACACAGGTTCCTTTGGGAGGCGCACAGTGACTTGGGGGCATCTGCCCGCTGTCGTCAGCACTGAGGGAGACAGGGCTCAAGGGGTCCGGCGTCTTGGGGGCTATTTTCAGGTAGAGGCCAGCGAGGGGACGTGGCTGGCCAGTATGGGTGGCGTGGGCCTCTGGGGCCAGCCCTCCTGCTGCATGGGAGGTGGTGGTGTGGCTAACCCCATGTGGGTAGCGGCCAGTCGACCCCACAGGCCTCCAGTCCCCTCTGGCCACCACCCGAAGGAAGCAGCTCAGAGTGCTGCCAACATGCCGCTCCACGTGGGTGCTGTTCTGCTGGGTGGTCCGGGCGCCATGGCACTCAGGCTGCCCTTGGGCTCCCAGGGACTTAGCTGTCGTGTGTGTACGTGCTTGGTTGTAGGCTCGTGAGTGGCAATTCCATTGAAGAGAAGTTGTTGAAAAATGGCACCAAAGATCTGATCCGAGAAGTGGCTGCTCAGGGAAACGACTACTCCATGGCATTCCTCACACAGGTACTATCATCCACGAGGAGGCCTGGGGCAGGGGAGGGGGTGCCACACAGTGACCAGAATGCGTGGGTTTAATGCTGCTGAGGGGTTGGTGGCTGGTGGTTTTCTGGGTGCAAAGGTCACAGGCTCAGTGATAAGCATTTTTGTTTCAGCGGACGATCCAGGAGCTGTTTGAGGTTTATCCACCCATGGATGATACTGGCTTCCCAGTGAAGGCCGAGGAGTTTGTCGTCCTTTCTCAGGAACCTTCTGTCACAGAAACCATCGCACCCAAAATTGCAAGACCTTTCATAGAGGTAAGGATAGCTGGTGCCTGCTTGGCATCATTGGATCTGGAGCTTTGAGTCTGCCGCTGCAGCACTGCTGTTCCCTCTCCCCAGGCCTTGGGCCTGATCTGTCAGCTGTCTCCATCCGTGCTTTCATTGTTGGGGATTTTAGCTGTAAAAAGAGGTGAAGGGCGCGGGAGAGAGTGGTGTGCCGCACCACCACCGCCACTGCAGCCCGCTGTCACCGTTCCCACCCACGCTTCTCAGGCCACCCCGCACTGTCGTGTGTGACCTTCTGCTCCAACCCCTCGGCCCTTGCCGGCTACCGTCTCAGTGCTCCCCTGTCGCAGTGCCGCTGAGCTGAAGGCAGCCCTGGCGTGAGTCCCACGTCCCACTCTGAGGACAGGACCGCGGAGAACAGCAGCTGTTTCACTCGGCTGTGTTTGTGGGTTACGTGCTGAGATGATGTGCTTCAGGTGTATGAGAGTGAGTGAAATCCTGCCTTCTGCGTTTTTGGCCCAGACGCTTGCAGGTTGCACACTTGTCTCACAAGCTGTTGTGCAGATGTGTCACACACCCACCTGCACACCCACCTGTCAGGGCCACCTCGCTCTCCTCCCTGAGGCTCTGCTCCCGTCCTGCCTCTTGGAGGGGCTTTTGGCTACAGGATGCCTTCTCTTTTATTTTTGAAACTTAACTGTTTGATTATTGAGTAGAAATAAATGCATGTGGTAAAATCTTCAAAAATTTATGATGAAAAGTAAGTCTTTTGCATCAGGCCCTCACTTTCCTCTCAGAGACAACCACTGTCCACTGTTTCTTACATTTTCTTCTACGAGTTGTCTGTGGGTCATGTCAGGTGCATAGAAATACTTACAGCTGTTTCTGTATCAGGAGGAACAGATCGATTTACCCTGTTGTTTTTAAAATAGGTGATAGGTGTCTTAGGCTTTTAAGAAAATCTCAAACAGCATGACGGGGACTTCCGTGGTCGTCCAGTGGTTAGGAATTCACTTTCCATTTCAGGGCACGTGGGTTCAGTCCCTGATCGGGGAACTGAAATCTCATAAGCCTCAGGACAGCTAAGCCCTTGTGGCACAACCACCAAGCCTGCACACTCTGGAGCCCAAGTTCCACGTGAAAGACCTGGTGCACCCAAAATTTAAACAATAAATAAAAGACAAAACATAATTCTCAACTCAAGAACCGCCCCCCCACCCCCCCACCAACTGAAAACATCATTAACATAAACCTTGTAACGGAAACGATAGTGGGGAAACAGTAGCCTCTCCTGGAGGTAATCAGTTCAGTTCAGTTCAGTCGCTCAGTCGTGTCCGACTCTTTGCAACCCCATGAATTGTAGCACTCCTGGCTTCCCTGTCCATCACCAACTCCCAGAGTTCACTCAGACTCAAGTCCATCGAGTCGGTGATGCCATCCAGCCATCTCATCTTCTGTTGTCCCCTTCTCCTCCAGCCCCTAATCCTTCTCAGCATCACAGTCTTTTCCAATGAGTCAACTCTTCACATGAGGTAGCCAGAGTACTGGAGTTTCAGCTTTAGCATCATTCCTTTCAAAGAACACCCCAGGGCTGATCTCCTTCAGAATGGACTGGTTGGATCTCCTTGCAGTCCAAGGGACTCTCGAGAGTCTTTTCCAACACCACGATTCAAAAGCATCAATTCTTCAGTGCTCAGCTTTCTTCACAGTCCAACTCTCACATCCCTACATGACCACTGGAAAAACCATAGCCTTGACTAGACGGACCTTTGTTGGCAAAGTAATGTTTCTGCTTTTCAATATGCTATCTAGGTTGGTCATAACTTTCCTTCTAAGGAGTAAGCATCTTTTAATTTCATGGCTGCAATCACCATCTGCCGTGATTTTGGAGCCCCCCAAAATAAAGTCTGACACTGTTTCCACTCTTTCCCCATCTATTTCCCATGAAGTGATGGGACCAGATGTCTTGATCTTTGTTTTCTGAATGTTGAGCTTTAAGCCAACTTTTTCACTTTCCTCTTTCACTTTCATCAAGAGGCTTTTTAGTTCCTCTTCACTTTCTGCCATAAGGGTGGTGTCATCTGCATATCTGAGGTTACTGATATTTCTCCCAGTGATCTTGATTCTAGCTTGTGCTTCTTCCAGCCCAGTGTTTCTCATGATGTACTCCATATAAGTTAAATAAGCAGGGTGACAATATACAGCCTTGACGTACTCCTTTTCCTATTTGGAACCAGTCTGTTGTTCATGTCCAGTTCTAACTGTTGCTTTCTGACCTGCATATCGGTTTCTCAAGAGGCAGGTCAAGTGGTCTGGTATTCCCATCTCTTGAAGAATTTTTCACAGTTTATTGTGATACTATTGAGGTAATCATTAACCATTGGTAAAAATCTTACATGGATATTGTGGAAGAAAAATGTGAGGTCTAAAGGCAGGAATGTTTGAGGAATGTGAGTGTGTCACACACCCTTGCTGTTGCTTCTTATTGTGAGATAGAGACATTGGCTTGGCATGTTCTTTGAACATACAGATTCTTTGAAATGTTCTGGTGGGTTGTCTTACACTGTGTGTCAAACACTGTTCCAAGCAGTAGGGGTATAGCGTTGAGAAAAAGACCTCTCATCCTCCCTGGAGCTTCTGTTCTAGTGACAGGAGAGATGCCAGACCATCACCTCATGGAAATGGTGTGACGAGCAGTGTCTAGGAGTGTTATGGGTAGAGGGACAGCAGGAGTCAGGTGTGGCCGGGGGTCAGCGGCGATGGAGACAGGCTGCCCAAGGACATGTGGCTTAGGACCATCATCTGGCTCTGTGTGGACACTGGGCTGGGGACCAGTTCAGAGGTGCAGGTGTGGGGGCCATGTGGGCGCATCTCTGGTTGAACTGCAGCTTGCTCTTGGCTGGTGAGCTTTGTGTTCATTGGTAGTGTGGGTGGTTTTCTGTGAGATGCTCGTTCGCATCTTTTTCTGTGTTGTTGTTTTTTGTTTTAGACTGGGTTGTCTCTTTTTCTTAATGCCTTGTTGGCATTTTTCCTACATTCTGAGTGCAAGGCCTTTGTGGGATACATGTAAAATATATTCTCCCAATCGGTGGTTTGCCCTTTTTAATACTCTGTCTCTGTGAGCAGAAATTCTTGGTCCTAATGCCACTGTCTGTCAGGTGATTGACGCTTTTGCGTTCTGAGAGGTTCTCCTTTACTTTCTTCTAGATGTTTCAGTGTTTTATCCCTCATGCTTAGATGGACAGTCTGTTTGGAAATAATTTCTGGGTATCGTGTGAGGTTGGGTTACCTTTTAAACTTTGAAAATTTGCCCAGTTGCCCTGAAAAGAGGTGCTAGTTCTTAACTGAATCCTCTAAGCTATGTGATCCCCCCCCACCACTGCCCCCCACGTGAGCATGTGTGTCTTTAGTTTGCCAGCCCCTGACAGGTATACCTTCCGGCTATCGAGAGGAGCACGTGTTATCTGCTCGTCTAAGTTGCGTTTCTTGAATAGTGGTGCCAAGGACTGCCTTCCTGGGGGTTTGGTTTCTGTCTACGCCATGGACCAGAGCCTGTGTCACATGCAGCGCTCTCGTGGTGGGACTGGGGCGGGAAGGTGGGTGTCGGGTGTGAGATGGAATGAGACACCGCGTTCTGCTCGGTTCTCTGAGTCTGGGGGCCTTGATGTGTGTGTCGGCCTGTGTCCTGAGGCTCTTCCCCAGGGTGTGTGAGGGTCCAAGGAGCACACTCATTGCTGTGGCAGGGGGCTCAGTGTGCAGTGTGGGTGTGTAGTCAGGTTTGTACATGGCTTTTTTCCAAGACCCCTTATTTAAAGTGTTCAAAGCATATTAAAGTCACCCCACGCAGCATGCACGTCCTGCAGGCCCTCAAGAGCATCGAGTACCTGGAGGAGGAGGATGCCCAGCAGCCGGCTGAGGAGGCCGTGCCCGGGTCGCCTGACTCCAGCGGTTCCAGGTGGGGCGAGGAGCCCTCGCAGCTGGAGGAGTTAGCGGACTTCATGGGGCAGGTTTGGGCGTTTTCTCTTCTGGGTTTCTATTTCAGTTTTTCGTTATACCTAAATAGTTTAAGCACGTGACCTTTCTGTGAGGCATTTCTTGTTCATTCTTAACCAAGATCAGTTGCTGTTTTGATTCAGGTGCTGGTGGGGGGTTATATGAGGACCTAATCCTTATGAACTTGCTATTAATTCTGTTCAAAAAATGCATTTTGAAACAGCTCACACCAATTGAAAAATATGCTTTGAATTACCTGGAATTATTCCATACTTCCATTGATCAAGAAAAGGAGAGAAGTAGTGAGGTAAGAGAAAGCACTTTTGACCATCTTCATGTGTGAGAATCTCAAATTCTTCAGTGTTAAACTGGGTTGGAAGTAAGCGTGACTCGCCCAGAATTCAAGGCATTAAAACCCTACGCCAGGCAGTTTTCCTTGGCTTTGAAGCAGCTCGGTGTTTGGTTAGAGGGTCCTGTATTGGGAAGAGGAAAAGGGGCCCAAGGACTGGGGGGCTGGGGGGAAGTGCGGGGCAGCGACGGGAATGGCCAGTCTCCCCGCAGGGTGCCGTGATGACTGCTGTGCGTGAGTGGGAGGCCCGGAACGCACGGAGCCTGCGGGAGCAGGAGGCCAGGGCACGGCTGGAGCAGGAGCAGGAGCAACTCCTCACCTACACCCGGGAGGACGCCTACAGCGCGGTATGGGCACCCTCCAGGCCTCCTGTCCCCGGACCCAGGGCCGGCGGGCTGGGCCTGTCTTGGTCCGGCGCCGGGTTAGAGAGTTTCTGTTCCCTGCTGCTGGCTTTCCCCACCGTCATGCCGGCTGTGATGGAAGCGCAGTTTAGGTTTTGGTAATAGCGGTGCTGCCTGCTTGTTTCGAAGGCTTATTAACTGACATGAAGGTAGATAGTTGACTGCTCGCAGCTCAAAGCGAGGGCTGCGTGGACCTGAAAAGCCTCCCCTTTTCCTGCAGGAGTTTGTCTGTGAGGGTGCCGACGGGCAGACGGAGGTCATGCCGGTGAGTGCCCGTGTCCCCATGCCCCCAGACCCCTGCCTCCCACTGTGCTGGGTCGGCTGCCCTTGTGGCCACCCAGCTCAGGCTTGTCCCTCCTGCACGCAGCTCTGGACGCCACCCACACCCCCCCAGGACGACAACGACATCTACATCGACTCGGTCATGTGTCTTATGTACGAAACCACGCCCATCCCTGAGTCCAAGCTGCCGCCCGTGTATGTGAGAAAGGAGCGCCGCCGACACAAGACGGATCCCTCAGGTGGGCTTGTGCGCAGGGAGAGGGCTTGTGGCTGCCGGTGGCCTCGGTGACCTTCCTCGTGGCTTTTCCACTCCCCACCTTGGCCCGCTGACCCGCTGGCTGAAGCTGCTTTTCTTGCAGCCGCAGGCAGGAAGAAGAAGCAGCGGCACGGGGAGGCCGTGGTGCCTCCACGGTCCCTGTTTGACCGCACGACCCCCGGCATGTTGAAGATCCGCCGGGAGGGCAAGGAGCAGAAGAAGAACATTCTGCTGAAGCAGCAGACGCAGTTTGCCAAGCCTCTGCCGACTTTTGCCAAACCGACCACTGAGTCCGGCCCCGATAACCCTGAGTGGCTCATCAGCGAGGACTGGGCGCTGCTGCAGGTGAGTCCGAGGCCCTGACCTTGGCCAGCCCCGTCACTGGGACCCTTGGGATGGGGGCTGGAGGGGGGTCGGGGTCGGGGGAAGTGTCCAGCGGGCAGGGCCTTGACCTGTGGGTCCTGAACCCGATCCTTCAGGCCGTGAAGCAGCTGCTTGAGCTGCCTTTGAACCTCACAATTGTGTCCCCGGCCCACACGCCCAACTGGGACCTGGTCAGCGATGTCGTCAACTCCTGCAGCCGCATCTACCGCTCCTCCAAGCAGTGCCGGAACCGCTACGAGAATGTGCTCATCCCCAGGGAGGAGGGCAAGGTGAGGCTCATGGGGTCTGGGGGGCTAGGCAGAGGCGGCTGAGGGTGTGCAGTGCTGGACAAGGCCCTGAGAGGGGGCGGCGCGGTCACAGTTACTGCCGGCAGCGGTCTGGGTGCTGAGATCCCACCTCATAGGGAGTGGCCGCACTGTTGTGTCCTCTGGAAAATTCTGTGTGCTATCTGGTGGCCTCAGCGCCATCCGAGGGCTTCCTCCTTCCTGGGTTGGTGAGTGGAAGGGCCCATGCTCTGTGCTGTCAGCTGACATGAAGAAGGGTCTGTCCGTGCGGCCACCTCAGTACCTTGCTGCAGGGGATTGATGGGTGTTGGACACCTTGGTCCTAGCTGCAGGTGTCGTGGACACTGACTGCAGACGTGGTGTGTTGTCATCAGGCGCAGCCCCACGGTTAGCGTGGCTGCTGAGGATGTCTCCACTGTGGCACCTTTTCTCATCCCCCTGGAACCGCGTTTGTCTCTTGCTCTTTCTCCATCTGCTCTGTCCTCAGCCTTCTGCCTTTGGGAGTGGGTCCACAGCCTCCATGTAGAAATCCTCTGTGCGTAGTGTTGGGCCTGTGGCTGGTGGCCTTTGGGGTGATGGTCCTCACATCCAGTCACAGAGCAGGAGCAATGACCTCCTCTCTGCCTGGGACTGGCCGGGGCAGGTGTAGCAGCAGTAGACATCCTGAGCTTCGATGAAGTTTGCTCCTGTGTTTCTGGTTCATGACCATTACTTACTTTTTCTTCAACAAATCTCAAGTGTTTAATTTTCTAAAACCAGTTGTCTCTGGATAAGACATGTTTGGTTCCTCAGAACACCATTTTGTGATGCTTTCATCAACAGGGCTTCCAGTATCAGGGCCATTGGGTTTGGGAAGCATTTCTAACAATTGTCATAACTTGGATACGGTAAATCATCAAGCTGAAACTTGATGCTCTGTTACAGCTCAAGTGTGAAGCTAAAGAAAACGGCAAAGGTCATTTATAGGGTTTGAAGGTGGTATTCTGAATAAACTGGAAAGCTTGTTACGTGCCTGTGCAGCAGAGCATAGAGTGGGGTTAGAAATGAAGCGTATTCCAGTGACTGGCTGGCAGGCACTCAGTGTCCAAGGTGTTTCACTCCTGCACGTGGGGATTTGCTACTTTGCGTTAGAGCGCTGCTCCATAGGGGCATCCTACATCGACGACCTGCTTGCACCCATTGAAGCAGGGATGCTCAGACGTGTTACATCTACAGGAGGGACTCAGCAGCCTCTGTGGGGCGGCCTGCAGGCCGAGAGGGACCGCCCTGAAATTCTACAGGAGCAAGGAGGTGCCTGGTTTCACCATAGGGCCCGTGGAGGAGAGAGTCCCAGGCACAAATAATGCTAGAGTCCGGGCCTTCACGTCCACCGGGGACCAGAGGCCCCTGGGAGGGCGAGCTGGTGCCCAGGGGCGGATCACAGTCAAGGTGTCCTGGCTGTCAGTGGCCTGCCGTGTGGCCCAGCCGCTTAGCCTCACTGCTGTCTCCCCAGCTGGAGGCGTCCCCTTCTTCCTCCAGGGATGGGCAAGGAGGCCTCGCACAGGCTGGGGAGTGTGGTCGTTGGATGACGGCCGCTGTGTCATTGCTGTTCTGTGTTGAGACTCAGAGAGAAGGTCAGGAAGAAGGGGCTCAGTTTTTAACCCAAAGGTTTCACACTAGGCTCCTAGTTGGGGACCCCGTTCACAGGTAAGTGTCTGACTGCTGTGCTGCCCCGTTCTGTTCCAGAGTAAGAACAACCGTCCTCTGCGCACAGGCCAGATGTACGCCCAGGACGAGAATGCCACACACACCCAGCTGTACACGAGCCACTTTGACCTGATGAAGATGACCGCTGGGAAAAGGAGCCCCCCCATCAAGCCCCTGTACGCTTCCCGGGTCCCCCAGTGCTGGCCGTGCGGAGTCAATGGGGGCTTGTTCTCACTCGGCCTTCCCTTCCTTTGCGTTTTCCTTTGTTCAGTAATTTTTTCTCTTTCTGTGTTGCAGGCTTGGCATGAATCCCTTTCAGAAAAACCCCAAGCATGCTTCTGTACTGGCGGAAAGGTATTCTGTGTTTGTGATATAGTTTTAACTATTTGAAAACGACCTCATTTTAGGGCTTTCTTAAACTCTACAAGTTCAGTGAGTTATTGTGCAGACAGTGTGTCCGGGCATCAGCTGGGGGTGGTGAGGTGGGGAGTGCCCGGCTGGCTGGTGTCCCCATTCACCGGATGAGGAGGTGTCCTGCCTGCAGTCTGACAGCCTGATGGGCTGCAGGAGGGAGAGTGGCTTCTCCTCCTTCAGCATCTCTGCGCTGGCAGATGTCTTGTTGGCTCTGCCCTGAAAATATATGCTGTTGGGGGTGGGTGTTCTTGCTTTGAAACTTTGCAAAGGAAAAAAAAAATGACCAGGTAGATGGGTCGTGAGACTGGTCGGTGCGAGAGACCAGTGACAGAGAACTGTGCAGTCTGAGTTGCTTGGCATCTAGGTGTTGGTTGTAAAATCCCTGCCACTATCTGTGTGTTTGCCTTCTTAAAATTTGGGGAGGAAAGAACGTGTTCAGATGGAACTTAGTTGCCACTCGGGCTCAAGCTTTCCTCATAACCAGGCAGGTTTTGCAGATGCTGCCGGACACGGGCCTGTCCCTGCTAAGAGTCCTGGCCCTCCCAGCCACAACCAAGAGCCCAGGCCTCTGGGGCTGCTCCTCGAGTGGGCTGGCAGTCCCTGCCTCACGGCTCTGCCTTGTGGGTTGCTCCATCTGGGATGGTCTCTCCGGCATGTTGACCTCTCCCCTTGCCTCACTGTCACGTGTCACCTTTTTCTTGTGGAAACTCACACCCCAGCCCCTCTCTGTGATCTCTTCATGGTACAGATTGTCTTTGCATCTTTACTTGAATATGAGGGCAGCTGGATGGGTTGCAGGGCTGCCTCGGGGGGCTGAGTGGACTGACATGGGTAGTCAGAGCATGGGAGACAAAGTGCTGGGCAGGCTAGGGACACGTGACTTGGGAGGGCTGGCATCCAGAGATACCAGACAGGTGCACCACAGCATCTGGGCTGTGCTGGTGAGCCGCTCTGAGACATGGAGGGAGCGCACAGGGCAGAGCCGACCTTCCTGTGATTGTCATGGGGGCCAGGGGGCACAGGAACCTTGGAAGCAAGGGTGCTGTGAGAGGCTGGGGAGGACCGTCAGGTGCTCACAGTACTAGGCAGGTGACTGGCTGACCTCTCCCTTGGAGGAGGGCTGATGCTCAGGGCAGGTGGGGTGATCAGTTTGCTGTGCTGGGTGGAGGGGCAGGCATTCTGCTCTGAGGAGCACAGTGCTGAATGACCTTGTCCCTACATGCTCAGGGCCTTCTGATATCCTGGGCACCTGGCCGAGTACTGCTGCAGAGGGGAGTCAGGCCCAGGCCCACCTTCCAGAAGTTCCTGTTGGAAGGGCATCCTTTTCCCTTTCCTAGGGCCGACCCACCAGGCGCCCTGGCCTGTGGGGCTTTGTAGGAGTCGTGTCCCAGCACCTGGCAGGATGGGAAATGGGGAATTTGGGTTCCTAGAATGTTTGTCTGCTTTAGAACTTACAATACACTTCTTTTTTTTTTTTCGTCTTTAGTGGCATCAACTACGACAAACCCCTGCCTCCTATTCAGGTCGCATCCCTCCGGGCAGAGCGCATTGCCAAGGAGAAAAAGGTGTGGTGCAGTGGGTGGGCAGGGCCCAGAGGGGCTGGGGTGCTCTGCTGGGCCAACTCCTTCCCATGACGCTGTTCCTTCCTGCCCCTGTAGGCACTGGCCGACCAGCAGAAGGCACAGCAGCCGCCTGTGACACAGCCCCCACCACCCCCGCCTCAGCCGCAGCCCCCGCCGCCCCAGCAGCCGCCTCCGCCTCTGCCCCAGCCCTCAGCAGCAGGCAGCCAGCAGCCCCCGGGGCCGCCTGCCGTCCAGCCCCAGGCTCAGGCACAACCCCCTGCACAGCCCGCACCACCCCCACCAAAGGCGCCCCCTGCGATCACGACGGTGGGCAGTGCTGCAGTGCTGGTGAGAAGGAACAGGGAGGTCGGGTCCAGCACACCCTTCAAGGGGTCCCGCAGCTTCCAGCCCAAAGCCCTTCAGAGGCCCAGTCTCCCCCCTTGAGAAAGTGGCTATTTCACCTGCATCACCCCACGCAGGCCCAGCTCTGCTCTCCAGGCTGGCTTAACTCAGTAGAGATGCGGGAGGCGAGGCCGCTCTTCTTGGTGTTTGGAAGTTTCGGATTAGGGCTTTGTGAAGTGTAACTGTGAAGAGGTCAACCTCTTCGGACTTGCAGAGCAGTTAGTGCAGACCTCCCTTTCCTGACCCTGCCCCACCCTTCCCTGAAGCTTGTGCACCCGTGAGAGGGAGGCAGTAAAAGGTGTTTAAAAAAGAATGGCAGTCTGACGGTCTCACGCAGCGTGCCCTGCCATGTGCCCTCTGTATGTGCATGGTGACACGTAAGAATCCCCCATGGGAAGACACTGCCACCCGGCGTGGGATGGCTTTGTTATACAGAGTTGTTTCCTCCCCGTGTTCTTTACTGCTTTTGCCACAGTGGTGTTTTTATGGGCACTTGAGGAGCTCTGTTCTTCCTTGTTCGGAAAACTAAGCACCTGCTTGGTGTGAGAGCTGCTGTCTGCCCAGTGGTAGGTGGTCAGGAAGACTTTCTGCTGGGCTGGCCCCTAGCCTGTAGCCAAGTGACACTAGTCAGAGAAGAATGGAAAATAGCAAGCACAAAGGCCCTGAGTCTGACAAATATGGGGTTAAAAGGATCAGCGTGGCTGGAGCTTGGTGACTGAGGCACAGACCCAGCAGTGTGGGAGGAGGTGGGAGAATGGGTAGGTATGTGGGGAGGACGTAGGGAGAGATGGGGCTAAAGTCAGCCATGTGGTCTGAGTAACCACGATTAAAACTTTGAATTTTATCCTGATGAAATGGAAGGCTTTGGAGCATCTGTGCAGGGGAGAACTTGACCTGAAATTAAAATGGTTTCCTTCCTTCAGCAGGCAGGAGCCATCAAAACATCCGTCACAGGGACGAGCATGCCCGCGGGTAAGAAGTCTCACGGTGAGATGCCACACCTGGAGATGAGTTCTCTCCCGTCCTCCTGCCTCACACCCTCTCTTCCCTGCAGGCACCGTGAGTGGAAATGTGATCGTGAACACCATCGCTGGCGTCCCCGCCGCCACCTTCCAGTCCATTAACAAGCGTCTGGCTTCGCCCGTGGCTCCTGGAGCCTTAACCGTGAGTTGTCCCTGCTCCTGGGTGTTTTGGGTGGTGTGCATGACCTAGGATGCTGCCGAAGTTGTAAAAAGAATTTCATTGGTGTAGAAATTACTGATGTAGTCTGAATTTCATAAAATACCAAGAATATTCAGGTGTGCAGAGGATGGTTTCCACATTGTTCTTTCTGAGGGAGAGGGTATTGAAATCCCCCACCGTGACTCCAGGAGGAGGAAGGGAGTGAGGGCATATCTCTGACCTCACGGACGGGGTACCCCACGTGCCGTACTGACAGTTAGCCTGTGAGTGGATGGTGGCCATGCACAAGTACAGGAGTGGACAGTGCTAGATGGGGTGCAGGGCGGGGTGGTGGGTTTCTGGGATATCTAGGCCCAAGAGTAGGAAGCAAGAAAGGGCCAGACCTGGGCAGAGGGAATGACGCAGAGTGGCAAAACCCCTGAGCACAAAACCAGAAGACAGGGCACTCCCCAGAAGACACACCTGCTCGGCTGTGGTGTTTCACCATGAAACGCAGAAGTGAGCAGATGAAACTGGCGAGTTTACGTTTACTCCTGAGCTCCAGTTTAGTCACGGACCTAAAGATAACACGTGCCCCGAATGAGAAGAAGCTGCTTCAGAGTCAGCAGTGCATTTGGCAGATAGAGGGATGTCCTTCTTGGGCATTTTCTTAAATGTACTTATTTGGCTGTGCTGCGTCTTCGCTGCTGTGCGAGGGCTTTCTCTAGTTGTGGCAAGCGGGGACTACTCTCCAGTTGTGATGCACAGGCTTTTCATCACAGTGGTTTCTCTGGTTGTGGAGCCCAGGCTTAGCTGACCTATGGGATCTTCCTGGAACAGGGAATTGAGCCCATGTCCCCTGCATTGGTAGGTGGATCCTTTACCACCACCAGGGAAGGCCCTTCTTGAGTTTTGAAAAATGTCTTTGCTGTGCAGGTGTTGCTGGTAGTGGTCTGGATGCATGGTATTGGCAAAAGGATGGACACACAGATCCATGGAGTAGGATAAAGAGCCCAGAAATAGACCCACATGTACATCGTTGATTACTTTTTGCCAGAAGTGCTGGAAGAGTTCATTCAGTGGAGAAAGGACAGTCTTCTCCACAAATGGTGCTGGAGAAATTGCAGAGCCATGTGCAAAGCGATGGACTTTGACCTGTTTCACTAGTATTATATATAGAAAGTCACTCAAAGTGGGTCATAGGCCCCAAACTATAAAATTTCTAGGAAAAAAATAGAACATCTTTGCTACCTTGGTTTAGGCGAGGATTTCCTAAGATACCAAAAACCTGTGCCTTATGAAAAATTAATAAATGAGGCATCATCAAGAATTTCTGCTCTTTGGAAAACATTATTAATAAAATTAAAACAAAGGCATGGAAATATACCTGAGAAAGAACTAGTATTTAGATTTTATAAAGATTCTTCCTGGCTTTCCTGGTGGGTCAGTGGTAAGGAATCCTCCTGCCAGTGCAGAAAACACAGGTTTGATCCCTGGTCTGAGAAGATCCCACATGATGTGGAGCAGCCAAGCCCTTGCGTCGCAATTACTGAGCCTGTGCTCTGGGGCCCAGGAGCTGCAACTACTGAGCCCATGTGCCATTACTACTGAAGCTTGTGCACCCTAGAGCAGGTTCTCCACAAGAGTAAGCCACCTCAATGTTGAAAAAAAAAAAGAATAAGCCACCTCAACGAGAAGCCCGCTCACTGAAACTAGAGAAAAGCCCATGCAGCAATGAGGACCCAACACTAGCTCAAAATAAATGATGTGTATATATAAATATATAAAGATTCTTGCGTCAACAGGGAGAAAATGAACAACTTTTAATAGTGGACAAAATAATTTTTTTTAATAGATAAAAGATTTGAGCAGTTACTACAGTTGGGATGCCATGAGGCCTGTGTGGGTGGAAGTGGGTTCAGGGGTGCAGCTTCCACGCCCGGCTGGGGATGACTGTGGGGAGTACGGTCCTGTGTGTTCTGCGGGGATAAACATGGGCACCTAGATGGTTTCTTGGAAACCAAAGGTCTTTCGAGTGAGGACACCTGGACAGACACAGGGCAAGTGTGGTAGACGGGGGTGGGGACCTTCCTTTTCTGCGTGCTGCCACCTGCTCTAGCCCAGGGCACAGGTTTTGCGCTCACAGGTCTTTCAGCACTCTGTCAGAAGGCTTCGTTTTCTAGGTTTTAGAGTTTTGTGGCCTTTTTTCTTTACCCGATGACTGTAGAGTCTTGAGTATCGCGAAGCAGCCTGACAGTTCTCTTCCCTTCACCTTTTCCAGACCTCAGGAGGCTCTGCTCCTGCCCAGGTGGTCCACACCCAGCCTCGAGCAGTTGGTTCCCCAGCCACGGCCACATCCGACCTGGTGTCCCTGGCACCGACTCAGGGTGTTCGAGCGGTCACCTCAGTGACGGCCTCGGCTGTGGTCACTACCAGCCTGACCCCCGTGCAGACCCCGACCCGGTCTTTGGTGACTCAGGTGTCCCAAGGTAAAGGCAGAGTTGGTTTCCTACATGACCCGCCCTGCTCTTACAGCTCCTGAGGGCTCAGGTGCGTGCGTGTGTGTTTGGGGGCCTGTGGTCTTACCAGACAACCTCTTCAGCCACAGGGGTCCAGCTCCCGGGGAAAACCATCACGCCCGCACACTTCCAGCTCCTTCGGCAGCAGCAGCAGCAGCAACAGCAGCAGCAGCAGCAGCAGCAGCAGCAGCAGGCCTCTCAGGTGCAGGTCCCACAGATCCAAGGCCAGGCCCAGTCACCAGCACAGATCAAGGCTGTGGGCAAGTTGACACCGGTGAGCATCTTCTAGAAACCCTGACACCCCTGTGTGATGACGCCTTGTTGTGTCGTGTCATTCAGAGTGTGTTCTGCACAACCTGCCATCGTCTTTATGTGGGAAGTGTGTGTATGTTGTGTTTAGAAACAACCTTGCCTACAGGGCCACTTCCATGATCACGTGACCAGCTTGTTCCCAGCTCTCTGAGGCCTTAATCCCCATTTCCAGATGGATCTTCCCACCTGCTTGCTTGTGCTGTGTGCAGCAGCTCAGGCTCCAGGGAGAACTTGAAGGCCACTGGACCCTTTTCCCAGCCTGAGAAAATGTTGGTGAAAAGCATTCCTCTACAGTTTAAGAGCCAAGGTGGTGAAGACTTGGTTTCTCTAGGAGTAGTTCATTTGCATTATCGTTTCTCAGTGTCAGTCATTTGAGTACTGATGTTCCTGAATTTTGCCAATCGCTATATCACCTGTGCTGTTATACAACCAAATACATTCATTTTAAAAGGAAATACTGCCACAAGTGGAAAAGCATTAATATTCAACTTAGAAAGGAGCCAGAAAAACGTATGTAATAGAAACAAGATGGTATTTTAGAATTGCAGCTGGCCGTCGGAGCTGCCACAGTAAGTACCTTCCCTCGGGCCTGCCCCTTGCGGGTGACAGAGGGGCCCAGGGCCCTGGAGGGCCTGAGAACCTGCGAGCACCAGCCAGGACTTCATCCTGGAGGGGCGCGCGAGTGCACACCACAGAAACAAAATGTGACCAAGCTCAACTTTCCATCCTCCGTCACACCAGCCACAGCTCAAGGGTGCAAGGCCACACGTGGCTGTGACCATCTCATTGGACAGCCCAGCTCCAGAGTATGTCCATTGCTGCAGAATGCTGACGGGCAGCACTGAATTAGGGTTGTTCAGCCCAGCAGGGGCAAGTTGTCAGAGCGGGTCTGTGCCGCTCCCCATGCTGTTGCCTCCCCCCACCCCCCACCTCCCTGCTTCTTCCGCTCTGTGATGGCAGGGCCTTCAGTCACCTGCTTCCTGCTTCCAGCTGCTCAGAGCCCCACTGACCCACTCATGCACCTGACTCCTTTCCTCTCTTCCCTGCCCCCTCCTAAACCAGTTGCAAAGTCCTTTTCTTTTTCAGCATCTTGAAAGAGATCTGATAGTCATGAATGAATAACTCAATATCAGTTTTCCTCAATAATTTTTTATTCCCTAGAATATTTTTATCTTGTTATTTCGACTTCTTTTAAAGACATGGGTTTATTTATCAATTAAACTTTTATTTGGAGACAGTTGGAATACAAAATTTAGAGCTACTGCTTATAATACATCTTAAAGTTTCAAGAAGGACTATGATTTTAAGACTTTTAGAATTTTTTTGATGATACTGCAGATTTAAATTAACTTGTTTATGAGTGATCAGAACCTAGAAATTTTGTTACAGATTTGCTGATCTGTCAAATCACAGTTGCTAGTTTTCATCAGTGATAAACGAACACTTAAAAAATGTTTGGCAAAGGCCTGGAGGATTGTTTGCAGACTGCCTAGTAGCAACTGTTTTCTTCAATATTTAATGGGTAGTAGAACAGTAACTTAAAACCAAGATATATACAAAGTGGAATACAGTTAATGTTGATGAAAAGATTACTTTATCTGGGTTTTAGGAACACCTGATCAAAATGCAGAAGCAGAAACTGCAGCTGCCCCAGCAGGCGCCCCCAGCACAGGCCCCAGCGGGGCCCCCGCAGCCAACGGCTCAAGTGCAGGTGCAGCCCCCGCAGCCCACGCAGCAGCAGAGCCCCCAGCTCACCACGGTCACGGCCCCGAGGCCCGGCGCCCTGCTCACGGGCACCACCGTGGCCAACCTCCAGGTGGCCCGGCTCGTAAGTTCCCGTTGATACGCTTGTTTTTCCAGAGCAGCGTCTTCTTAACGTTTTAACTGAACTGTTATTGCTTGCTCAGGCCCTTGCAGGTGTGATGGTGGAGTGACAAGTAAAGACATGGTCTTTCCCCAGGAACTTAAGTTCTCCTTGGAGAGGGCGAAGCACAGCACACGTATGGGAAACATTTACACAGTCGTGCTTTTCCAGAACATCAATGTCACAAAGCTTATGGTGGCCTGAGAGGTCAGGGAGGAGGGGAGCAAGCCAGACCATGGAGGGAAAGCAGGGTTTACGTGGGGGATAAGGGGACCATGAGGCCTGGCACGTGGAAAGTATGCCAGTGCTGCCAGGCGGAGGGGAGACTGTGGGAGGCAGGAGGCGAGCGAGTCCCCAGAGCTGGGCTACGGGACCACAGCACTCCATGAGCACGGAGAGATGTTGGAGATTTCCGAAGGAGGGGATGATGCTAGCGGGAGAGGGGTGTCTGGGACGGTCAGTCACAATAAGCAGGAGTCGAGGGAGTGTCCGGTGGGCCAGACTCTGTCCCACTTGGTGACGTCTAGCACTAGGAACCCTGCTCTGGGCTGGGTGCTGCCTGAGCCTCTCTGCCTGTCACCTGATTGTTGCTGAGGTGGGAGTGGGTGCTGTGATGCTAACTCCATTTTGCAGGTGCAGAAACCAAGTCACACACCTTTAGTAACACCCAGATCCTACAACTTGTCACCCACAACACAGCAGTAATTTGGGGGTCCAGGCTCTGCTTCTCGTGTGCTTCACTCTGAGTCTGTAAGAGAAGGGACCGAAGTGGATAAAAATTGTGAGAGCAAGCTTGGTGTTGCCTGTGTTCACAAAAAATGCCAATTCAAGTGAGCAGAGTAGTAATCACACTTGAAGGCCAGGTTGGGGAGCCCATTCCTTGAATGGGACTTACAGGCAGAAACTGGCTCCCTTTGGAGAGAGTTCTAGTCAGTTAAGCTAAGAAACGTGCACGTTATCTTACCCAGTGATTCTATTTCTGTTACATTCTAAAGAAATAATAGAACAAGTACAAAGTGATAAATATACAAACTTGTATTGGGAATGTTAGGAGAGAGCTAAATCGCCATCACTAAGGAGTTGACTAAATAGACTGTATAGCATGCACACGGTGGAATAGTACACAGCTTTGAAAAAGGATTGTTACAAAAGGAAGAGACTCAGATTACAAAATACCTTAAGTTCATCTCATTTTACACACCTTCCCAGTGAGCCATACAGATAAGACATATTTTCTTTTTCTGAGTTTTTGTACGTGTAAAAACGGGTTTATTTCCATTTTCATTTTTAAAGATACAACTTAAGGAAAGAAGTGTTTGGAAGCAGTGTGATAACAAAGTCTCAGGAGATGGGGCCCGAGGGTGGCCCTTGGGAGGCTGTGGCAGTAGTTTCAGGGTAGGGTTGTCACTGAAGGACTAGAGATGAGACTAGGAGACGTGACAGTCTGGGGCTGCTGTGAGGTTCTGAGGTGGAGGGCAAGGCAGAGGCGCACGTGCACTGTGGGGCAGGACAGGAGCCGTGGCTGAGCGTCAGTGTGCCCGGGCACACGTGGGGCTTTCTGAGCCCCGCTCTCTGCGTCTCTCGGTGATGGTCAGGTGGCGTAGGCAGCCCACAGCAATATGTTTTCTGTTAGCTGAGCACCACATTGCACCTTCATGAATTTTTCAGTTTCTCACCACTTGTCCTCTGGTGGGAAATGTTTGCAGATGCATGGAATCCTGAATATCTCTGGACTCTCCCATTATTTTCATTGTCTAGACCCGGGTCCCCACTTCACAGCTGCAGGCGCAAGGGCAGATGCAGGCCCCAGCGCCCCAGCCGGCCCAGGTGGCACTGGCGAAGCCCCCGGTGGTGTCAGTGCCAGCAGCTGTGGTCTCCTCGCCGGGCGTCACGACCCTGCCCATGAACGTTGCTGGGATCAGTGTGGCCATCGGGCAGCCGCAGAAAGCCGCAGGTGCCTGTCTCACACCACCCCTTGACCCCCCCGCACATCACCCCCTGCTTACGGCCTTCAGTGGAGCTGACGAGCCTTTTCTAGTAGCCATGGCCCTCAGCCCTACTGTGAGTGTCACAGTGTGTGTTAGCGGAGGTGTCCATTGATTTAACCGTTTACATTCTCAACTTCCCAGACCTTTGTCTGAATATTATTATGAACCCAGAAACATTTAAAGTTGTCCTAAGGGACGGCTTTATTTGTCTCAGCACCGTTTCAAGCTGTTGTTTTCTATAAAGAAATCACTGAAGCTGAACTCAGTGTGAGTCCCGAGACCTTGTTCATCCCTGGTGCTCGTGATTAAATGATCTGCTTGGTGTTCGCAGGACAGACTGTCGTGGCCCAGCCCGTGCACGTCCAGCAGCTGCTGAAGCTCAAGCAGCAAGCCGTCCAGCAGCAGAAGGCCATCCAGCCACAGGCTGCCCCAGGCCCTGCCGCTGTCCAGCAGAAGGTACTGGGTACTGGGGCCCCTAGTCATCCCCTCTGCATTTGAGGTGGGCCCTGCTGCCAAGCATTGGGTGCACAGAAGTGGAGAGGGTCCTGAATGGGCCCTGCCTGGCTGCCTGGCCTCTTCACACAGGAGACCCTATGATTGTGGGCTTGGGCAGCACAGAGGATGGTCTTAAGGTTTGCCCTGGAGGGAGAGGGACCCCCATGCACCGAGGGCTTGTGGGGGCAGCCATGATGGACTCGGCCTGTGGAATTGCATGACTGGGGAGGGGCCAGAAGGATTCCAGGACATGGGCGTAGCTCATGGTGTGTGACCCACCTGGGTGTACCGGACAGATGGAGCCAGGCCACAGCTGTCGAGCTGTCAAGAGGAGGCCAGGCAAGGACTGTGTCCACATGAGAGAGTGTATGTACTCTGGCACTCATGCTCAGAGCATGGATGGAGGGAGGGAAGAGACAGCAGACAAAGGTACTGCAAGAGGAGTATTGTCAATGTGTTGGTGATACCCTGACTGAGAAGGCTGGGAGGAAGCTCTGGGCTGATTCAGCTCCCAAAAGCAAGTCCTCCTTGGAGGTGGGGGTTCGGGGTTGTACTTGCAGGCCCCGTGTTGACGAGCAGGAGCAGAGTGCGAGGCATTCTGTTTCCCATCTGCTTCTGGTGGCATGAAGCCTGGCCTACAGATGATGATGTATCATCGTGCTGATTTCCGACTGCTGATAGTGAACTCCATGCTGTATCTGTGTTTTCTGAACCGGAGCTGGAACATTCCCTCTGTGTGCTGAGGGCTCTGTGGGTGCTGGCACCCATTCTCAGAAACTGACACATAAAGAAATGAAGTGACTTGTGAGTGGAGAGTGCTGGGCAGGGAGGCACTGTGGCTGGACAGGCAGGGCTGGGTCAGCATGGAGGCTTAGCCAACATCTAAAAGAGAGAAGGGCTTTAGGAACGTGCTGGTCTGTATGTTCATATGACTTGAAAGAAGACTTTTGAGACCTTAAAAATGTTTGTTCATGGAGGTGACTTTGTAACCAAATATATGGTCTGTATATTACACATGGCTTTCTGAATAGTATTTAAATTCTCCTGGCAGGGAAAGCTAAAAATCAGACTAAAGGTACAAAAATTGTGCATATAGTTTGTTTCTATTTGTCCTAAATGTGTTTGAGTATATGTCAAATTCTTAAAATTAGATTTGAGAAATTGTGCACGTGTGTCTCCTGTCTTGTCAAGTTCACTCACTCACTCACCTGATGAGCTGACGTGGCCCCAGGTTCTGAAGAGGATGTGGAGATGAAGCCCAGCCTGGGTTGTGAGGGGACCTCCCAGGAGAGGAAGCGATGACCCAGGACTGAATGCCAGTTGTGGGGGGGCAATGGACAGGCAGGGCTGGGAGCTGGGGTGGTCAATGCTGTGGGCACCTGGGGGCAGGCAGGGCCCGGGAGGAGGCCTGGTGGCTCTGAGACAGGGACGCAGCTCTAACCCTGGGCGGTCTCTTTCCTCAGATCACAGCACAGCAGATTGCTGCTCAGGGCCAACCACAGAAGGTCACCTACGCCACCCAGCCAGCCCTTAAAACCCAGTTTCTCACCACACCCATCTCCCAGGCCCAGAAACTGGCCGGGACCCAGCAGGTGCAGACGCAGATCCAGGTGAGTAGGAGGGAGCCTGTGGACCGACCACAGACTTGGGGGACCACAGATCAGCACCCCATGAAACGCACTGTAGGGCCCGCAGTGTGGCCTGGGGACCGTGCTGAGGGCCCACCGCAGTGGTGGCCTTTGTGCTGGTGAGGCTCCTCCAGGGCTCGTGGTCGTCCCTGTGCTTCAGGAACTCGAGAGCTCTGTCCCTCTGCTGCTCCCAGTGCCGCCCAGCCCAGTGTCACACATCCTGTGGGTCCTGCGTGTAAGCGCCACATGTAATGTCTGGGATGGGGTGTGGGGCTTGGGCACACACCCCGCTGAGGCGCTGTGTGGTCCCCTGGCCTCCACCCACGGTGGCCTGGCCTGCTGTCTGCCTTCCTCTAGCAGCTGTGTGATTCTGTCCTTGGTGAATCTGCTGATTGTTGGGGCCCCTTTCAAGGGACGAGCCTGTTCGGGGCTTCCCGGTGCAGTTGTACATCCTGGTTCACCTTCGGGTCTGTGTCACTTTTCCCAGCTTGTAGCTTATCTTCTCACTCACTTTATGAACAGAAGTTCTGAATTTTGAGTCAGCATATTAAATGTTCATATCACAACCAAACTGATGGGGTTTTTGTTAGAATTACATTGACCCTGTAGATCAGTTTGGGGGAGAGTAAACATCTCTACAGCCTTGACTTCAGATTCACCAACGTGAGACACGCTTTACTATTTAAATCTTCTTTAAGGCCCTTCAAGTAAGTTTCTTATTTTTTTTTCCATAAGGATCTTATTGCTCATCTTGGGTTTATTCCTGAGTAATAGCGCTTTCTGCTGCTCTACTGTAAGTTCCCTCTCTTTTGTGTGTCTCTAAGGCACTGTGTGTGTTGACTTTTGAATCCTGCAGCCTCAGTCTGTTCTTCTATCATTGGTGTTGACACTGTCACCTGTGAGTCCTGGTGGCGACTCCTTCCCCTTCCTCCTTGCCGTTCTTCCTGCTCACGAGGGCTTGTAGGTCAGGTGCAGACAGGAAGCTCGGCCACATCGCTCTCCTTATGGTCATTTTGCAGGGTTGGGTTTTTAAACTCATCCTTCAGCACAGAAGAAAATTCCCTTCTTGATCGAGTTGGCTACAAGTTTTTGTTCCTTTGGTTGTTTGGTGTTTTGTCTTTTTTAAAACCCTCTGTCTGCACCCCTCTCCTTGTGGTCGCTCTAGTCTTGAGGCTGTGAGCCCACCTCTACTGATGAGTCCAGATTCATATCTGCAGCCAGTTGCCGTTCCTCACAGGGTTTTTATTTGTTTTTATTATGTTTCTTGACTGCGGCAGGTCTTCGTTTTGGCACTCGGAATCTTGCATTTTAATGCTTGGGCTTAGTTGCTCTGGGACATGTGGGACCTTAGTCCCCAACCAGGGATCAAACCTGCATCCCCTGCATCGGGAGGCGGATTCTTAACCACTGGACAACCAGGGAAGTCGTGTCCCCCCGACCCCTGGGCACAGTTTTCATTCCAGCTGCCTGAGGATGGCTCCCTCGAGGTGTGCACCTCCAATACCTGAGACCCTCCTGTGCACTGCAACTCCTCTTCCAGCCCCGGGACAGCAGTTCTGTCCTGACCTTCAGCCTTACCTGGCCCTAAACCCTCCGCTGCTCTTCACACTCCAGCCCTGGCCCAGCGCTGATCTTGCAGGGAAGTGTGCTGAGACATGGTTTGTGGTAGTGCGGGGTGTGGCTGTGGGCTCCCTTTGTCACCTCCAGGTCAGGTTTATTCTGTCAATTATGAGAGAGGTATATTAAAAGCTCCCATTCTGGGACTTCCTTGGCACTTCGGTAGTTGGGACTCTATGCTTCCAATGCAGGGGGTGTGAGTTCAATCCTTGGTCAGAGAACTAAGATCCCACATGCTGCATGACCTGTCCAAAAATTGGAAGAAAAAAAATCTCCCATTCTGATTTTGGATTCATCCGTTTTTCCTTATATTCCTTTCTATTTTTGTTTTTATATTAGGTTTTTTATTACTGTGTGTATGCTAAGTCACTTCAGTCATGTCCAACTCTTTGTGACTCCATAAACTGTAGCCTGCCAGGCTCCTCTGTCCATGGAATTTTCCAGTCAAGAATACTGGAGTGGATTGCGATTTTCTTTTCCAGTGAATCTTCCTGACCCAGGGATTGGACCCTGGTCTCCTGCATTGGCTGGCCAGTTCTTTACCACTACCACCACCTGGAAAGCCCTTTGTTATTAGCTACACATCAATTAAACTTTTTATTTCTCTGAAGTCCTGTTTTGGTCTGGCAGCCTGCTCTGCCTCAAACTGAGAACTCCACCCATTTTGTGTCAGAAGTTTCTGGCGCATGTTTCCCTCTTGCACTTTCTCTATTTCACACACGTCAAGAAAGTGGCCGGGTGGGTGCTGCTGCACTGCCTTCATCCTGCCTCTCAGCTTTGGTCCTCTACCTGTGACAGATTTGCTCGCCTTTGTGGCGAGACCTGGAAGGGTGGCCTTTAGCTTCCATTTTGTTTGGGTTTTCAGCTTGTTCTGTTTTCTCATTTCTGCCTTACTTGTCTTCTCTTCTTCCATTTGTCTATCTATTTTTGTCTTTCTGTTTTTTCTCCTCTACTTGTTTGAAAATCGCCTGTTCTCTCTGGGTTCTCTGAAGCGGTTATCCTCAATTGTCCATGTGCAGGTCGCCTCTTCACAGAGCAGCGCGAGCCCATCCCAGCTCTGCTCTGTGCACTGGCCTGTCACACTGTCCCTCTAGCCTTTGTGTCCATGTGTGCTGTGATCACAGTTCTCTCCTGTGTCATTGTCACTTTTGTGTAAAACTACTTGTCTTCTGCTTGAAGTCCATTCTTTGGAGTTTCCTGTAGTGTTTGAAAATGCATGTATTTCACTCTTGTTCCTGAAAGGTACTTCTGCTTGGTGTGGAATTCTAGACGAACATTTATTTTCTCAGCACATTAACAGCTGTCCCTGTTCCTGGTCTTTTATTGTTGATGAGAAGTCAGATGTCTATCTAGCAGGTCACTGCTTCTGTGTAACTTGTTTTTTCTTGTTTTCTTTTGAGATCTTTTCTTTGTCCATCTTTGTAATCTCAGCATTTAGCCCAGTGTCTTGTGTATAACTGTTGCTTGAGAAATACTGGTGGTCTTGAGACAGGCTGGGACTTGGGGCCTTTTGCTGCAATACTTGCACCTGGACAAACACTTCCTATAGCATCAAACTATAAAGAAACTCTGTGTGTGCCTGCTCAGTCATGTCTGACTCTTTGTCACCCCACGGACTGTAGCCTCCCAGGCTCCTCTGTCTGTGAGATTTCCCGATTAAGAGTACTGGAGTGGGTTGCCACTTCCTTCTCCAGGGGATTGTCCCAACCCAGGGATTAAACCCACGTCTGTTCTGTCTCCTGCATTGCAGGCAGATTCTTTACCACTAGCACTGCCTGGAAAGTGCCTTTCTTTGTCTTGGGTCTGACGCCATGACGCCCTGGCTAGGTATCTGATCCCCTGGAACCTGGGCATTGGCCAGCCGTTATTGCGGTAGATGCCACTGCTGCTCCATCTCCCGCCCTCAATGTACCTTCAGTCTTCTGTGTTTTCCTCTCATTGTCTCTTTGTGCTATATTCTGAGTAACCTACCTCCCGTTTCAATGCTTTTCCCTTTTGTTAGGTCTAGTTTGCTGTTAAAAGTTTGCCCATTGAATTTTAATTTTGGTGATACTTACTTTATTCTTATTCTTTGAAGTTTTGTTTGTTTTTATCTCAGATCTGCATTATGGTCTGTGCAGTTTCTTGTTCACCTATGTGTTTACAGGCTGTGCAGAGCAGCGTACTATTTTGTGCACGTCTGGTAATTCCTCTGTTTGAAGTCAAAGTTCATCTGATTTTACTTATTTCTTTTCCACTGTTCTTGCCTCAGGAACTGTGGGGTTTTTGTCTTTATAGAAATTGTCTTGTTGTGATCCAGTTTCCCTTGAAGCTTGTTTGTGGGAAGGCTTTGAGGTTTGGGTGGAAGGTAGGTGGTTCTGCTAGGCTTCTGTTGGTGCAGTCAGGACCGCAGGAGCTTGTGGCTTGAGGGTTTGGCCTCTCAGCCTGTGTCTCCTCTTCCCCTGCCCAGCACTGAGGCCTCAGACAGGTGACTTCCTCACAGACCCTTTGAGTGACAGGATTGCAGCTGTAGGGGGCAGCATGATGCCGTCCTGTTAGCTCCTCCTGAGAGCGGGCTTGGACGCGTCTCCTGTCTGCCACACGCGGGGGGTGGTGAAAACCCAGTCTAAGGCTTCACCGGCAGCACAGGGTCTTGGGAGCTTTGTCATGGCTTGGGGTCTCCCCTCTTTGCTTAGATTTTGGAGCGGGGAGCTCTGGACTATCTGCAAATGTATTGATGCATTTGAGATGTCACCTTAGGGGAGGGGTGGGAGGGAGCTCAAGAGGCAGGGGATATTTATATGGTTATGGCTGATTCCTAGTATTGTATGGCAGAAACCAACACAGCATTGTAAAGCAACCATCCTCCAATTAAAAAAATAAAGAGGGGCTAGGGTAAAATAAAAAAAAATAGGTGTCACCTTAGTTTTATCCACAGCATTTCAGCATATTCAGTGTCTGCCCGTCTGAGCTGTGGCCCATGTGCTATAGCAGCTGACAGCCCATCTTTCATGTCAGAGGAAGCACACAGGGTTTAGTCAGGAGTTGCTTTGATCTCAGTGAATTCTATTCAGAGTTTTTGATTTAAGTTATAGTAAACTAGTAAATGTCTCTTGACTAATTTTAATTTCTTAATGAGAATTCATATTTACTCAGAGCTTGTTATTTGCAAGTACATCATATAATTTCACATTTTCTCTAGAATTATCTTGGGTAAGACTCATTTTCATCCCTGTTCTACCAATTAGAGGCCTGAGCAGGGTTTCCATGGCCCCCAGCAGCTGCCCACTCGGGAGCCCCTTCTGCTTCTGTGAGCCAGTGCCCCTGAAGCCCTGAGTAGACAGATGGCCTGAATTGTCTTATTGTGTCAAGACAGCATGATATGCAGGTTTACAAAAAGTGACCATCAGGTGGAAAATTTTGTTTTATACAGAGAAATATCTCAGTTGTGATGAAGAAAAATGAGGAAATAACCACTTTTTGGCACATCTCTGGACTAGGGCTGAACCGTGGTGTTGGTCCAGGGCACTTCACAGTGGAAGCACTCCTGGGATGGCACCCAAATGTTCCATCTTCCATTTAATTCTCTCATATAAACTTCCAGAAGTTTTAGTAAAAGAAAAATGTGACTGTCTGAAATATGAGACCAATAAAGCCTCAGATTACAGATGATTACAGGTTAGGAAGACAATTGTTATTCAGTGCCAAAGTGCAGTAACCAATTTTCTGGATTCCAGGTGAGCACACTTTGAGAGCTGCAATTCTGTGGCATCTGACTGCGGTTTTGTTTTTGTTTTTGTTTTGCATTAAGACCTGAGAAGGAGAGAAAGGGTAAGAAATCTCTTTTTGTGCACACATTGATTCGGCCTCTGTGTTTGGCCTTTTTCCTTTTGTCCAAGGTTGCAAAACTCCCTCAAGTCGTCCAACAGCAGACACCTGTGGCCAGCATCCAGCAGGTCGCCTCTGCTTCCCAACAGGTAGGGTCCGGAGACCAGAGCCACCTAGGAGGTACTCACAGAGAGAGATCTTGGTTTCATCCTGAGGAAACAGAATTTTAATTCCTAGTGAACTGCTTGTCGTTTTCATAGTACAGAAAAAGCAATTAACTTTGGGAAAAACATTTGATATCATTAATCTGGCAGGAAAAAGCCTGAACAGATGTGTTCAGACTCAGTGTCACGTGTACAGAGAAGGGGCTCATTTCTGGGCTTCTTCCTTCAGCCAGTAATCTTAGGTGTATCCTGACAGCTGAAGCCACCACACATGAGTTTTAGGGAAACAAAAGAGAATCTGCTCGTATTGACCTTGCATTCAGAAGTAGAAATAATACAGGCAGCAACCAGGGCTTGTTAGGTTGGTGCAAACGTAATTGCAGTTTCTGCTTTATTGAAATTTGCTGTTTGATACCAGAATACATTCTTAATAAATGTGGTTGTGTTATACATCATTTTAACGTGCAGTTCTCGCTTTATGTTTTTTGCTAATGACTTATTACTTCCTGTTTATTTTAGATTTATTTTAGACTATGGAAATGTTAGACAAAAAGCAAATCTGAGTGATTTTTTTTTTTATTCAAATTCAAAATGGGTTGTAAAGTAGGGAAGAAAACTCACAATATCAATGACGCATTTGGCTTGCTGCTGCTGCTGTTGCTAAGTTGCTTCAGTTGTGTCCGACTCTGTGCGACCCCATAGACGGCAGCCCACTAGGCTCCCCCGTCCCTGAGATTCTCCAGGCAAGAATACTGGAGTGGGTTGCCATTCCCTTCTCCAGTGCATGAAAGTGAAAAGTTAAAGTGAAATGGCTCAGTCGTGCCCGACTCTTAGCGACCCCATGAACTGCAGCCTACCAGGCTCCTCCGTCCATGGGATTTTCCAGGCAAGAGTACTGGAGTGGGGTGCCATTGCATTTTCTGCATTTGGCCTAGAAACTGCTAACAAACATACAGTACACTGGTGGTTCAAGAAGTTTTGCAAAGGAGGCGAGAGCCTTGAAGATGAGGAGCGTAGTATCCAGCCATCGGAAGTTGACAGTGACCAATTGAGAGCTATCATAGAAGCTGATCCTATTAGAACTACCTGATAAATTGCTGAAGAACTCAACATCAACCATTCTGCAGTCCCTGGGCATTTGAAACAAATTGGAAAGGTGAAAAAGGTCAGTAAGTGATGCCTCATGAGCTGACTACAAATTAAAAAAAATTGTTGTTTTGAAGTGCTGTCTTCTCTTACTGTACACAGCAATGAACCATTTCTCGATCAGGTTGTGACATGCTACGAAAGGTGGATTATTTTTACGACAAGCAGTGACAACTAGCTCAGTGGCTGGACCAAGAAGACACTTCAGAGCACTTGCCAAAGCCAAACTTGCACCAAAAATGGGCATGGTCACTGTTTGGTGGTATGCTGGTGGTCTGATTTTCTGAATTCTTTCTGAATCCTGGCAAAATCATTACATCTGAGAAGTATGCTCAGCACGTCAATGAGATGCACTGAAAATGGCAGTACCTGCAGCTGGCATTGGTCAGTAGAAAGGGCCTAATTCTTCACAACAACGCCCGACTGCACACAGCACAACCAATGCTTCAGAAATTGAACAAATTGGGCTGTGAAGTTTTGCCTCATCCACCATATTCATCTGACCTCTTAGTAGCTTTTTGCAGGGAAAACACATTCACCACAAGCAGGATGCAGCAAATGCTTTTCAAGAATTCATTGAGTCCAGAAGCACAGATTTTTATGGTCCAAGAATCAGCAAACTTACTTCCCATTGGCAAAAATGTGTTGATTTAAATGGTTCCTGTTTTGACTAATGAAAATGTGTTTGAGCCTAGTACAATGATTTAAAATTCACAATCTGAAACTGCAATTACTCTTGCACCAACCTAACACCTTCCTAACAGAGCCTAGCTTTCGGGTTCTTACCATTTTATTTACTGCTGAGAAATATAAAAGTATAAAAGCAGTGCTTTAAAATAAATTTATTTTGTTCAAAATCACACTGGCATGTAGATTTCAAGAAACCAAATGGTATTAGAATCTGAACACCAGCACTGTCAGTCCCCAGTCATTGACTTGTGCATTTCCCCAGAGGCATCCACTTTTAGCCTAAAAGCACCAATAGTTCAGTGTTCTGACTTTTGTTTGGTTAGAAACTGGAGGTCCTATTTTGACATGGTGGGTAGTTTTTACATTTCACAGATGCATGTGTGCTAGCTAAGTTTCTAAACACCCCTCCGTCCCGCACCCAAGAATGTTTAATATTGTGTGTCACCTGACATGCATTTTCTCCACTGTGTGTTTCTGTTTTGGCTCAGGCTTCCCCACAGACTGTGACTCTCACCCAGGCGACAGCTGCTGGGCAGCAGGTCCAGATGATCCCTGCGGTGACAGCGACAGCACAGGTGGTGCAGCAGAAGCTCATGCAGCAGCAAGTGGTGACCACAGCGGCCGCCCAGCTGCAGACCCCTGGCGTCCCCACCCCTGCCCAGGTGCCAGCCACCTCCGACAGCCCAAGCCAGCAGCCCAAGCTCCAGATGAGAGTCCCTGCCGTCAGGTTAAAGACGCCCACCAAGCCTCCGTGCCCCTAGTTGGGACAGAGGGGCAGCCCCAGGCGGGCTACCTGTGTGTCGCACCGTCCCACCAAGATGGGATAGACTTTATTTACTGAACCCTGGGACTGGGTCCTGTGGGATGTTCGGCACCTGGAGCAGCAGTCCTCAGCAAACACCCTTTCTGTGTTACGTAACTGGTTGAAAAAGTGACAGTGGCAGTTTTTCCTGGATGTTTGACTTTTAGTTTCTCCTCCAGAGCAATAGTGCTGGGTCTTAAAAGCCAGCTAGAATTTCTCGGTTAGTGTTCAGTGTTTTGCACGTTGCAAGCAGCCATTTGGAAGGTGCAGTGAGTCATAAAGTAGAGCATATGAAGCTAAAACGTGGTCTGACAGCATCTGCCTCTGTTTGGTTCTTTATTCCTATTTGAAAACACAATATGGGAGGAGAAAAACTGTCTAATATCTAAGGTAGGTCATCTCAGAGAAAACCAGTGTGGTTTTTTCCCTCCTTTCTAAAATGTGACTTGTTTGGACCCTTAAAGGAGAGGCTTAGTACTGATATGCATTGAAGCACATTCATAACGTGTCCCCAGCTGGTGTTGAAGGGAAGTGACCTGAGGTTGAATTTTCATTCCAAAGAGCACAGGTGTGGCTTCCCCTAGAGTGACCAGTTTCCATGTAAACGGAACCTTTGGGACTGTTCCCATCCCAGTGCATCCACAGTATTTTCCCAGGTTTTGGATAAACTTGTAATTGGACTTAGAGTATTGAGGCAGCTCCTGAAGATTTTGTGAGGCTCCCATCTGGGAGTGGTTCAGGGCCCAGAGTGCTGTGCAAGGGTTGTCACAATGCAGAGTGCGCTGCTGAGTGCAGGGTGGGGCAAGACGCCCACTGAGGGCAGGTAGCCTGCATCGCCCCTTTGCTCTTGTGCCCAGCCCAGGCGTGACCTGTGGAGGTGAGAAGTCTCTATGTACAGGTAGTGTGTTTATGCACCTACAAGTATAATCTACAGAAATGGATGTGGTGGCATCTTCATACTAGACTTGTCATGTCTCATCTGTGAGTAGATCTGCTGCTTGGGTTTCTGCCTAAAGCAGGGAGCTGTCCAAGCTCTTTGGGGTGGCAGCCCCATGGTTGAGGGGCAGAGAAGTGGCCCTGTGTTTGCTGCTTTTAGGTGTTTTTTTTTTTTTTCCACTATGGCAACTGCAGTGGACTTGATTGGGTGATGATGTCTGCTTACCTGGAAGTGTCCACCTAAGGAAAAGGCACATGTCTGATGACACCCTCTCTGCTCTGTCTCTGTGCATATTTTACAGTTTTGGTCCTGGAGATCAGGTTGTGTGAGGTCTCTGTGTAATAAGGAACAGTTCTAGCATACCAAGAGATTTTTCATTTTAACCAATGTTTCCTCCCCCTTTATATCACTTTTTATGACAAAAAGGAAAGTGTTCTGTCCTGAATTTTCCTTATTTCCCATCAGTTTATGTGGACAGTAATATGGCAATTGATACCTTCCTGAAGCCAACTAAGCAGCTCATTTTTGCCTTCTTGGCACGAAATTTGGAAAAAAGTTAAAATCAGGTGTTGAAAGTGGGAGGGATTTAACATTTCAATAAATTGAACAACCAAAATAGAACACTGTAATACCAAAACACACCAAACAGAACACTTCTGACTTGTTCATTGTGCTTTGGTACCTGCTGTGATGAGAGAGTACTACGTGCAGGAAATACTTCATAGCTGGGTGCTGAGGAGAGTTTCTACACTTTTTTTAATCCTCAAATGTGCAGAACTAAAGGAATTCTCCTTTTCAGCTTATTATAATTTGTGCAGCCGATGGTTTTGTTCTTATCTTTCATGGAGTGTTGACGGTCTCTTTGTAGATGGTGGTGAAATGTTGAGTGTTTAGAATATCCTAGAAATAGCTGCCTGAATAGAAGTCCTCTATTAATCTAGAACACTAGAAGAGAAATTTAGAAAAGTCTCTCAAAAGCCTTCTAAGAGAACAGAACTGGAGTCTGAATATTTGCAGTGTGGAACTCCTGCCCTGTCTTACCATGTGAGTGAAAGAAGTTGTTTCCTTTGCAATTCCCTGTCTCAAGATATGGGAGAGAAAATAGTTTTATTGGTCTCACTCAATTTAGTTAACATCTAGATGTCGCCACTGACCTCATAGTCTTCAGTAGTGTCATTTGTAGGTAAAAGTTCCAGTGTATTGTTTTCTTGACCTTCTGTTTTAAAGGTTAAACTTTCCATATTTAAGTGTGAGTTTAGGGTGGTGTTTTCCAGGTTTCCTCAGATTGATACTGTTGGCAGAATCCCATATTACCTTGCAGAACAGGGTCCCCACCCCCACCCCACAGTGCAGTGGTAATGACTGAAAGAAATCTTCAGAACATAAAATATAAAGACAGCAGCCAAACACTGTCAAACTGGAATTGGCCATCACGGAAATCAGTCACGCGGTTTTTCATTGATTCAGAGGCATTTGCTCTAGTAGGGGCTGGGCAGTGGTCAGAGGGCTGGGGGAAGCAGGAGACTGAAGTGAGCCTCTTCAGGCAGAGGCTTTCCCTGTTGCCACCTTCAGGATTTTTTGTTAACTGTTGTGTCCAGATAGCTGTTGTGTTTTAAAATATAAAGAAAGAAGACTGAAATTGTAAATACTTTGTAAACATAATCATTTGTACTTGAATAGTAGGGTTTTAAAGGGCACTGATACCCACCAAACAAAAGGTATAATAAATTGACCTTTTTATATGCTTGCTTGTTTTGTCTTTCATAGAAAACTACTGTTCAAGTTAAAATAAGATATTAGTTGTATTTATTTCATTCATGTGGAAACAAAATACAGAGAAACCAAGTAGTGTTGGAAGCTGAAGTTTTTTTCTCCTTGCCTCTCCCCCACAGGGTGGAAGGAACTAGAAAGAATGGAGTCTTTCAGTGAAATCACCAATTCTCTCCTCAGAGACCATGTGTTCCTGGCCACTGTGTTCCAAAGCCACACAGGGAGGAAAGACCTGGGTGTATTTTATTATTCATAATATTCTTGTTCTCCAGTACTACCTTGTACAAGGTAGCAGTGTTTTCCCAGCTGTACTGTGGTCCTATTTTATCCTCTTTAGCAAATATTTATTGAAGCATATCACATGCCAGCTTTATCACTGGTGATGGAAATTGTTTTTGAAAAAGCAACATTTGGTTCATTTCTTTAAGAAAATCAAAGCTAATGAGAGGGAAAATTATTGCTTTATTCGGCTGATGTTTATTGAGCATGTGAAGTGAAGTCACTCAGTCGTGTCTTTGTGACCCCATGGACGGTAGCCCACCAGGCTCCTCCATCCATAGAATTTTCTAGGCAAGAGTACTGGAGTGGTTTGCCATTTTTTTCTCCAGGGGATCTTCCCAACCCAGGGATCGAACCCAGGCCTCCCACATTGCAGGTAGAGAGAGGCTTTACTGTCTGAACCACCAGGGAACCCCTTTATTGAGCATACCATGTGGCAATTTGTTTTTAAGGCTCTGGAGCTAAATCTATGAGCAAAGTAGAAAAGGAGGTTACATTGTCCTACTCCAGACAGATAATAGAACAATTCAGAACAGTGTAAGTAAGTTCCATGCAGAAACAGGGACAAGGTCATGACAAGCAATCTGGATTTCATTCTAAGCAAATGGGGAAGGTTGAAACCTGGAAGATGACTTGATTTTCAGTTTTGAAAGCTCACCCTGTCTGCAGTGCAGATGGTGTTTAGTGGCAGCAAGAGTGAAACCAGGGATAGACACACTGGACCATCTCCCTGGTCACAAGAGAAAACAAATTATCCCTGTGGACCTTTAAATCCCAGCTTAGCCTATTAGGCATTTTCTGACTCCCCCCAACTGAAAATAGGCACTCAACCACCACCTCCCTTTCTCAAGCTGCTCGGTCTGTCTGGCCTAGCCTTATTTTCTAATTGGTTATTTACTTGTTGATGTGTGTCCCCTCCTCCCTAGATTGCAGGTTCTATCAGGGCAAGGACGAGATGTGCTTCGTCAACGTTAACAGGTAATTAAGTATGTGGTGAGGGGGTGGACCGGACGGGGGAGGAGCGGACGGACGAGTTGGATGCAAAACGGAATGACTGAACGAGGGCTTGGGCCCTGGGGACCGCGGGAGAACAAGGCCGGGGGAGTGCGCAGGCGCTGACCGAGCACCGGCGCGCAGATCCCGCCCGCATCCCGCCTCTCTTTCCGGTTCCTACACCTTCGCCCCGCCCCGCTCAGCCGACGCTGCGCCTGCGCAGTGGGCTAGGCCAGAGGGCTGGTAAGCTGGAAGGGTTCGGTCACCCTTTCGGCTGACGCAGCTGTTGCCCCGCTGGCGCTCGCCGTCGCGTCGCCGGGCAGCCACGGTGAGTGCAGAAGCTTGTCCGCACCCGGGCGGGGGGCGGAGGGCGGCTCATGGCGGCGCAGCTTTCAGCCCCCGCGCCCGCCCGTGGCCCCACGGTTCCCCCGGCCCACCTCACCCTCACCCTCCGCAGCCCCCCCGGTGACTGCCCTGGTGACTCTCCTCCCGGGGGCCCCCAGCTGGCCCCTGGGGGGCGCTGTCTTCGGTGCTGACGCCTCCGGGTGCTCCGCCGGGCGCGTCAGTCGGAAGAGGCGCTTCCCCACCCCCTCTCTCCGGAGGCCTTCCCCAGGACCCAGCGAGAACTGCGGACACCTTTGGGCAGTTTCAGGGACGGAAGTCTGTCCCCGCAGCTGATAAGGATTCCTTCCTCACGGAAACCTGGTTTAGCTTCGCGTAGCTCGCAGTTCACGTGCAAAAAAGCTCTAGGCTCCCAGGCTGCCAGATTTGGGTTATCGGTTCCCCTGCCTCACGGGGCCGGGGTCTGAGAATGAGACGTGCTGTCTCAGCGTCTGCAGAACTGAGGGCGTGGAGGGTCTCTCAAAACCAGGTTTATTTTCCAGATGCGATGTCGAGTCTTAAAATCTTCCTAGGGGCTTTGTGTATTGTGTAGAGACGGCCAACGCCTACAGATGACTCAGGTATTGCACACACATTTCCCTAACCTTTAGTCAAGCAAATGGACATGTTAGTTTATTTATAAAAGTGTCTACTTAATGTTGACGTCGAGGTAATAGATAAATAGAACTTTCTCCTTTAACAATATGTAGCAGATGAGATTGCAAAGAAAAATAGGTTTAATGAGAACAGTGTGATACAGAGTACTTCTGGATGTGACTCTACTCCTGGGCCTGTTGATACTGATGGTTCATAATAATTAAATATCAATGATCATCATAACAATTTCCTTTATGGATGCCCAAAAGCAGTGCAGTTTTAATATTTGAAAGTTGATGATAATGGAATGTAGGGGTCCTTGGGGAAGTTTGGGGAGGATCATCAGTTGTTGGGTGGTATAAGAATATGGTTTTCAGGAATGACCCTGAGAACTATGGGGCACTACACGTTTTGACTAGGAGAACAAAATGATCTAAAATGATTCTTGGGCCCTCAAAGTTTTGGTGACACCGACCATGTGGAGGAGAGTAGCGAAAGACTGTGCTCGATGCAGGGTTGTGGTGCTGAGGTACTCTAAGAAGAAGGAAAACCCAGCTTTGCTGTTCTGCTGTGTTTGTTTCATCCCAGCTGCCACAGAGATTATATATTTGTGTCTGACTTTTTAAAAGTACTTACTTATTTGTTTACTTCTGTATTTGGATGCATCAGGTCTTGGTTGTGGTATTTCAGGCTTAGTTGTCCCACAGCGTGTGGAATCTTAGTTCCCTGATCAGGAATCCAGCCCATGCCCCCTACATTGGAACGTGGATTCTTAACCACTGGACCACCGGGAAAGTCACCTGGCTTATTTTTGTATTTTGACTTATTTATTTTTGACCACACCACAGCATATGGAATCATACTTCCCTGACCAGGGATTGAACCTGCCCTTCCTGCATTGGAAGTATGGAATCTTAACCAGTGGGCCATTAGGACAGTCCTACAGTTAGTTTTTAAATATTATAAAATATAGTCTCATAAAAATTCAAACAACATAGAAAAATAAGAATTCCTTTCTGTTCTCTGTCCTTCTTAGATCTATTTACGCCACCCAACCCCACTTTTTTTTCCTCACATAATAGATCTCCAACATCTATTCAAGTCAAGAGATAAACAACTTAATTCTTTTTGTGACTAATAATAATCCACAGTGAGCATATACTATATTTATTTCATTATTCCCCATTGATGGGTTTTTCACTTAGAGTCTGGCTTTTATCACTACAGAGTCGTACTAAGGTAAGTATTAAAAAAAAAATTTTTTTTTTAATTTTTTAAATTATGAAAGTATGATAACACATTTACAGGAGACTTGGAAAATACAGAACAAAGTTACATATAGATCCACTATCACAATTATTTTTAAGTAGATAAATAAAGATTTTTAGTTGGATTTGGTTTCAGTATCAAGCTCTCAAAAATAGAATGAAAAAAAATAATTTAAAAAAACCAATACAGTATTGTAAAGTAAAAAAATAAAAAATAATAATAATAGAATGAATAGACAGAAATGTAGGATATAGTAGACCTGAAAAATGCTATGAACCAATTCAACATAATTAAATTTATACAGTTTTCACCTAACAGCAGAATAAAAATTTTATTCAAGTTCCCATAGAGTATAAACCAGGAGACATTGCAACATATTCAGAAACATAAAACAAGGTGCAAAAATTTCATGGTATAAAGCTATTAAATCATACAGTCTTTTCTCTTATCACTGTGGAATTATGTTAGAAATCAGTGTCAAAAGATATTTGAAAATAACCCACGTATTTTCAAGTGCAATGGGACATTTACCAAGAGAGATCTTTGATTTTAGTCATTGAAAGCTGAGGTAAGTATTTTAAAATGTAGGTCGTTCTGCTTTGTTTCTATAGATTCCCATTAGTAGGAACTAAATTAGGATAATAGGTCAAAGATATACATGCATAAAATCGTAATAAGGATCCCGCTGTATAGCACAGAACTCTGTTCAGTGTTATGTGGCAGCCCGGGTGGGAGGGGAGTTAGGGGGAGAACGGATACATGTATATGTGTGACTAAGTCCCTTTGCTGTCCACCTGAAACTATGACAGCATTGTTAATCAACCATGCAGTCGCTCAGTCGAGTCTGACTTTGCAACCCCATGAATCACAGCATGCCAAGCCTCCCTGTCCATCACCAACTCCCGGAGTTCACTCAAAATCATGTCCTTAGAGTTGGTGATCCCATCCAGCCGTCTCATCCTCTGTCGTCCCCTTCTCCTCCTGCCCCCAGTCCCTCCCAGCGTCAGGGTCTTTTCCAATGAGAGTCAACTCTTCGCATGAGGTGGCCAAAGTATTGGAGTTTCAGCTTCAGCATCAGTCCTTCCAATGAACACCCAGGACTGATCTCCTTTAGAATGGACTGGTTGGATCTCCTTGCAGTCCAACGGACTCTCAAGATCTGCAACGCCACAGTTCAAAAGCATCAATTCTTCGGCACTCAGCTTTCTTCACAGTCCAACTCTCACATCCATACATGACCACGGGAAAAACCATAGCCTTGACTAGATGGACATTTGTTGGCAAAGAAATGTCTCTGCTTTCCAATATGCTGTCTAGGTTGGTCATAACTTTCCTTCCAAAGAGTAAGCATCTTTTAATTTCATGGCTGCAGTCACCATCTGCAGTGATTTTGGAGCCCCCCAAAATAAAGTCTGCCACTGTTCCCACTGTTTCCCCATCTATTTCCCATGAAGTAATGGGACCAGATGCCATGATCTTCGTTTTCTGAATGTTGAGCTTTAAGCCAACTTTTTCACTCTCCTCTTTTACTTTCATCAAGAAGCCTTTTAGTTCCTCTTCACTTTCTGCCATAAGGGTGGTGTCATCTGCACATCTGAAGTTATTGATATTTCTCCCAGTAATCTTGATTCCAGCTTGTGCTTTTTCCAGCCCAGCATTTCTTATGACGTACTCTGCATATAAGCTAAATAAGCAGGATGACAATATACAGCCTTGACATACTCCTTTCCGATTTGGAACCAGTCTGTTGTTCCATGACCAATTCTGACTTGCTTCCTGACCTGCATATAGGTTTCTCAAGAGGCAGGTTAGATGGTCTGGTATTCCCATCTCTTTCAGAATTTTCCAGTTTCTTGTGATCAACCATACTCCAGTATAAAATAAAAAGTTTAATAAACGATTGGTTTTAAAAATGAATAAATTGTAAAAATCTTAACAGGTATTGACAGAATTTCTCCCCAGATATAGCAACTTATATTCCTATATGCCATGTGGGGGAGGACCCTTTACTTTACATCATGAAGGTTTGCCAGTTGAGGAAGTGAAAGGGCATCCTGCTGTTGAACTATGTTACTTTTTCTCAGATGCTGTTGCCCGCTGTCATGATCTCTTCTGTAAATGCCCTTCATACTCTTTCCCCATTTCCCCAGTAAGTTGTTTTCTTACTAATTTGTAGGGGCTCTTTTTATGTTAGGGATATTTTCCCTTTGCAGCTATAAATAAAATACTGCATATATTTCCCCCTTGATTATTTTTGTCTTTTTACTTTGTTTAGAACATTTTAACTTTGTTTAGAACATAGGACTTGCCTGTAGCTCAAACAGTAAAGAATCTGCCTGTGATGCACTAGACCAGGGTTCGATCCCTGGGTCAGGAAGTTCCTCTGGAGAAGGGAATGGCAGTCCACTCTGGTATTCTTGCCTGGAGAGTTCCATGGACAGAGAAGCCTGGTATGCTACAGTTCGTGGGGTTGCAAAGAGTTGGACAAGACTGAGTGACTAACCACCTACAGAACATTTTTACATAGTTGTTTTTTCCTTTATCGCATCTCTATTTCTTTTTGTATATAGTTAAGAAACTTCATTTCAACTGTACACTGATAAAAAAACGGGAAAAAGTTTTGGGGAGTTCCCTGGTGGTCCCATGGACGGAGGAGCCTGGTGGGCTGCAGTCCATGGGGTCTCGAAGAGTCGGACACGACTGAGCGACTTCACTTTCCCTTTTCACTTTCATGCATTGGAGAAGGAAATGGCAACCCACTCCAGTGTTCTTGCTTGGAGAATCCCAGGGACAGGGAACCTGGGGGTTGCGGAGTTGCGCAAGGTCGGACACGACTGAAGCTACTTAGCAGCAGCTGGTGGTCCAATAGTTAAGACGCCATGTTCCCACTTGCCGCAACTAAAGATCTCACAGGCAGCAATGAAGATCACTTAATGCTGCAAGTAAGACCAGATGGCAGAAAAATTAAAAAAAATTTTTTTTCTTCAAATTGAGTTTGAGAATTTTTCTGCATAGAAATTCTATACCAGGGATTTCCCTGGAGATTCAGTGGTGGTCCAGTGGCTAAGATTCTGCACTCCCAATGCAGGGCGGCTGGGTTCAGTGTCTGGTTGGGGAACTAGATCCCACATGCCACAAGCAAGAGTTTGCATATTGTAACTAAGACTTGGTACAGCCAAATAAATGGATAAATAAAAATAAATATTTAAAAAACAAAAAAGACTTCTCCTTCTAATGCAGGGGGTGTGGGTTTGATCCCTGGTCAGGGAGCTGAGGTCCCACATGCCATGCATCCAAAAAGCGAAAACAAAACAAGCAATTTTGTAACTTTTTTATTGGTTCACATAAAAATCTTTAAAAGAAATTGTGTATCAGATACTGTGATCTGAAAAACTTACAAATGTTTCCCCTGAATTTATATTTTGTACTGGGATGGAAGAAATGAGATCTGAACATCTTATAAAATATATTTGTCTTCAGTACATGTACTTTATTCAAGCACATTTGGAAATAGGGAATCATCTGTGTCCTGGGCTTTAGTCCCAAGTTGTGAAGGACTGGAGGGGCTGAAGATACCAACTGCATTTTGTCCTATGCGGGAGGTTCCCCTCTCAGCCTCAGTTCCCTCTGTGTCACATGGGATGATGCTGGGCTTGGTCTGGTGGTGTTCTCGTGAATAATCACCACATGAGGGCTGGGAAACCATTAGCACCATGTCTAAGCCCAGAGGACTGACCTCAGAAAATGTTAGCCTCACTGGAGGAACCCTTACCTCCAAGCCTCAGGCCAGCGGACCCCCCCCCCCCCGCCCCCAGAATGTACGTTCATAATAGAAAACCACAGTATGCATAGCACAGAGGCCTCAGGAGTGAGAGACTCATAGCTGAAGGTATGTTAGATGCTAGAATTGCTGGATCTAGAATAAAATGTGGAAAATGTATTTAATATGGTGAAAGAAGCAAAAGGAGGAAATAACAAGCATGGAGAAGAGACAGGGTTATCAGAGACCAAGCAGATGAAAACATGAACCAGATCTAGAAATTAAAACAACTGAAATTTAAAACTTTATGGCTATAATCTCAGTCCCTATCTCATACCATACATAGGGATGGACACAAAATGGATTGGAAATGTAAAACTCAATTCTGAAATACAGGAAAAAAATCTTTGTAGCCTTGGATAAAATTTCTTGGGACTTCCCTGGTGATACAGTAGATAAGAATCTGCCTGCCAGTGCAAGGGACATGGGTTCGATCCTTGATCTTGGGAGCAGCTAAGCCTTTGTGCCACAACTACTGAACCCGGGTGCCCAGAGCCTGTGCTCCACAACAGAAGCCACTGCAATGAGAAGCCTGGGCACCCTAACAAATAGTAGCCCCTACCTGCCCCAACTAGAGAAAGCCCATGTGCAGCAATGAAGACCTGGTGCGGACAAAAATACAAAGTTTTTAATAAGATTTCTTGGATACAACACCAAAAGCACAATCTATAAAAGAAAAAAAAGTAGAAGTTAAAAACATTTGCTATATGAAAAACATTGAGAGAATGAAAAGAGTTACTAGGAGAAAACATTTGCAAAAGACACAACTTATGAAGTACATCAGTTCAGTTCAGTCTCTCAGTCGTGTCCCACTCTTTGCGACCCCATGAATTGCAGCACGCCAGGCCTCCCTGTCCATCACCAACCCCCGGAGTTCACTCAGACACATCCATCAAGTCGGTGATGCCATCCAGCCATCTCATTCTCTGTCGTCCCCTTCTCCTGCCCCCAATCCCTCCCAGCATCAGAGTCTTTTCCAATGAGTCAACTCTTCGCATGAGGTGGCCAAAGTACTGGAGTTTCAGCTTTAGCATCAGTCCTTTCAGAGAACACCCAGGGCTGATCTTGCAGTCCAAGGGACTCTCAAGTGTCTTCTCCAACAGCACAGTTCAAAAGCATCAATTCTTTGGCACTCAGCTTGCTTCACAGTCCCACTCTCACATCCATACATGAAGTACATAGAATATATAAATAATAAAACACCTATTTTCTGTACTCACAACACTTCCAACACCAGATGCATGGGGTTTCCCACACCAAGCAGTTCTCCAGGTCCCCGTGACATTGGCCAGCTGTCCTGGCAGAACTCAGTTGGATGCTGAGAGCCCAAGACTAGCGCAGAGCCCCTCAGACGGGCCCAGTTCAGGTGCCACTTAGACGTTGCAGGTTGTCACCTGGCCTTTTGACCCACCAGCTATAAGTCAGGATTCCACGATCCTCAGGTTGAATCATTTGCTAGAACAGAACTCAGGAAAAGTTTACTTCCTAGGTTACTGGTTTATGATTAAAGGAAGAGATTTCATGGGGCAGAGTGTGGGGAAGGCGTGTGGAGCCCCTGTGCCCTTGCTGGGCTCCAGTCTGCACACCTTCCTGCGTTCACCAGCCAGGAAGCTTCCCTAGACCTGTCCTTTGGGATTCAGTGGAGGTCCCATTACTTGGGCCTGATTATTAACTCATTGTCTAGCCCTTTACTCTGCAGAGGATGGAGAGGGAGGCTGAAGGTTCCAAGCTTCTGACCGTAGTATATAGTATTCCTGGTGACCATCCTCTGGCCAGGAGCCCACCAAGAGTCACCTGGTTAGATCAAAAGACCCTCCTGGCAGCCCTGCCACTCAGGAGATTTCATGGGTTCTAGGAGCTCTGTGTCAGGAGCTGGGGACAGAGACCAGTATATTATATATTTCTTGTCATTTCCCAGTGAAGAACTGTGAAAACTGAGAAATGATTCATTTTTCTTTTCTTTCGTTTTTGGCCATGCCACGTGGTATACAGGGTCCTAGTTTCCTGACCTGACCACGGATTGAACCTGTGCCCCCTGCAGAACAACAGTGAGAGAGTTCACCAGACTGGCCACATAGGCATAAGATACTGAAACTCACGTGGTACATTCAGGTCTGGTCTTGGCTTCGCACGAACCACCGCTTTCCTTGATGATAAGCTTGCCACACTCCACTTGCCCTTAGGCATCTGCGACAGATACTCAGATCAACTGAGAACACAAACTGAAATCCTGTAACTTCTCACTGGTTTGCGCTCCCGCCGAGGCTTGTACTGCTCCTGGACTGGTGACCTGCTTCATTCCTTTTCTCCCAACTGAAAATTTGAGCTTGCTGTTGGCAGGTGCCTGGACACACTGTGAGATGGGCCGGACGTCAGAGGACAAGCAGGATGTCTATAACCGCCTCGCCAAGGAGAATGGCTGGCGTGCCCACAGCGCCTTCAAGCTGCTGCAGCTGGATGAGGAATTCCACCTCTTCCAAGGCGTGATGCGGGCCGTGGACCTGTGCGCGGCCCCCGGCGGCTGGACTCAGGTGCTGAGTCAGAAGATTGGGGGCCAGGGCTCTGGCCACGTGGTGGCTGTGGATCTTCAGGCCATGGCCCCACTGCCAGGTGTGGTGCAGATCCAGGGAGACATCGCCCAGCTGTCCACTGCCAAGGAGATCGTCCAGCACTTTGAGGGCTGCCCCGCGGACCTAGTGGTGTGCGATGGGGCCCCTGATGTGACCGGCCTCCACGACGTCGACGAGTATATGCAGTCCCAGCTCCTCCTAGCTGCTCTGAACATTGCTACACACGTCCTGAAGCCAGGGGGCTGCTTTGTGGCCAAGATCTTCCGAGGCCGGGATGTGACACTGGTCTACAGCCAGCTGCGTGTCTTCTTCTCCAGCGTGATCTGTGCCAAGCCCAGGAGCAGCCGGAATGCCAGCATCGAGGCCTTTGCTGTCTGTAAGGGTTATGACCCTCCTGAGGGCTTCCTGCCAGACCTGACCAAGCCGCTACTGGACCACTCTTACGATCCAGACTTCAATCAATTAGATGGCCCCACTCGCGTCATTGTGCCATTTGTGACCTGTGGGGTCCAGAGCACCTATGATTCAGATTGCAGTTACCCACAGGGCCTAGAAGACGGCTCAGAATAGAGGTAGACTCCACCCACTCAGCCCCTACCCTCTCACCATCATACCAGGAGGCCTGAGCATTGAAGAAGGGGCGGCTGACCAAGATCTGCCCCCAGGACTACCCCATCAGCACAGTGGCCACATTGCCCCCGTCCCTGGCTGCCCCACAGGTCACACCCTGCTGACCTCTGAGGTGGAAGACAGTGAAATGAATTGTTCCCCTTAACACGTTAACTAAACTGACAGTTTGAAAAGGACTTGGAAGCTATTTGCTGTTCAAGGAAAACCATAACTTGAGTAGGTGAACTTGTTTTCAAATACATCATCAGTGAGTCCTGAACATACAGGCTGCAAGTGGGAACCTCCAGCAACCACCACAAACACAGCAAGGACAGAAACATCACAGAACGTACGTCTGCACTGCAGAGGGGATTCTTGAATAGGGTCCTGCCTCTTCTCTAAATCTTTGCAGCTGTGTGTCCTGAATGTGTCCAGAATTTACTCTGAAAGCAGGACTTCTAAACCCTGGTAGAAGTCAGCAGTATCTGTGAAATTGATGGAAGAAAATATTACATCTTTATTTTCACGGATATAGCTGAAATTTTAGCTTTGCTAGGGAACCTGAATGCTGGCAGCAAATCACGGTAGTAAAAGCAATGCCTGCAACTTTCCCACTACTACAGATCAGTTACTTTTTTGTGTTGTGTTACAGTTGTGGGCATCTTAAAATGTTGTTCACGTTGGCCACTACTTTGAATAAGATGTCATAATTAGATGTACTGATTTTTAAAAGTTCATATATTTAAAAAACAGCAGTGAGATACAAGGACACACATGTTAGACTGGCTCAAAAGTGAAGACCTTGGCTCCTGAGGATGTAGGACAGCCCGTTCTCATGCTCTGTTGGTGGGCACTTGAAAGTGTAAAGCCTCTTTGGAAGCAGCTTGTTTTATTTAAACCATCATTTACTCTCTGACCCAGCAACCTTACTTCTCACTGTTCACACAGGAGGGGTGAAAACAGGCATTTACATAATCACCTGTATGCAAACATTTAGAGCAGCTTTGTTCATAATCTCCGCAAACTGGAAGCAACCCAGTCATTCACCTGGCAAACGGAGAAGCAGACTGCGTTCCCTCCAGACAATGACACAGCACTCGGGAAGCGGGACCAGGCTGCTGGTGCTGGGACGGCAGGGGGATCTCAAGTGTACTGTGCAGAAAGGAGGCGGCCAGACACCAGAGGCTGCATTCTGTAGTTGTGCATGCACGCTCAGTCGTGTCTGACTCTTGCGACCCCATGGACTGTAGCCGGCCAGGCTCCTCTGTCCATGGAATTTTCCAGGCGAGAATACTGGATTGGTCCAGACAGCTCAATTCACCATCATCCAAAGAGCAAGCGTGTGCATGCTCAGTCGCTCAAAACCCACTGTGGATCCAGGTGCTAGTATGTCATGTAATGTTTTCATCTCCCAGAATACAGGTGGTTGCTTCGTTGTTGTTTAGTTGCTAATCATGCCTGACTCTTTTGCAACCCCATGGACTGTAGCTCCCCAGGCTCCTCTGTCCATGAGATTTCCAGGCAAGAATACTGAAGGGAAAAAAAAAAAATACTGGATTGGGCTGCCATTTCCTTCTCTAGGGGATCTTCCCGACTCAGGGATCACATCTCCTAGCAGGCAGGTTCTTTACCGGTTGAGCCACCAGGGAAGCCCCTGCATTCTGTATGATTTCATCTATATGACATCCTGGAGATGGCAGAACTATAGAGTCAGACTACAGCTTGGGAGTTTTAGGGGTGAGATGGCGGTGGGGGGAAAGGAAGGGCCATTGGAGATTTGGGGGTGATGCAAATGTCCTGTTCATAGCCTTTCTCAACACTCACTATACCATGCATCAAAAAATTTGGGGATTTCCCTGGCGGTCCAGTACCAGATCCCTGGTGGCTCAGTAGGTAAAGAGTCTACCTGCAATGCAGGAGATTCCGGTTCGGTCCTTGAATTGAGGAAGAGCCCCTGGAGAAGGAAGTGGCAACACACTCCAGGATTCTTGCCTGGAGAATTCCATGGGCAGAGGAGTCTGACAGGCTACAGTCCATGGGGTTGCAAAGAGTAGAACGTGACTGACACTTTCACTGAAGGTCCAGTGGTTAGGGCTCCAAGCTTTCACTGCCAAAGTCCTGGTTGGAGAGCTAAAATCCCACAAACTGCCCAGAAGAGAAAGGTGGGGGTAGTGATTTTTTACTGGATGCAGATTCCACTGCAGATTTTTGAAACCTTCATGGGAGAGTAAACAGTCCATTAGAAAATTAGTGACTGAGAGGAGTGTGGAGAAAATCTGGCTAACTTCTCAGATAAGTCTGGAAACCAGAAAGTTCTTTCTGGTGTTGGGATAAACAGAGGCTCCAAGGAGTGCCTCCCTGATGGCTTCAGGGGAGTGGCCTCTGCAGCCTTCACACCCCTCATCTGTCCCTCTGCCTGCTGTGCCCACAGTTGCCTGTGTGGGCACAGGTCTGAGGACAGATGCTCTCTAGTGGGCTGGGTGCGGGGCTGCAGCTGCTTCTAGCCAGGTGGTGGCTTCTGCTTTGTCTCCACCTGCAGGACTCGTCCTTCCAGCTGGGAGGGCACTGGTCTGGATGCAGTTTTTGGCCACAGACCCGAGAGCTCAGAAAGGGAGCAAAGGATTGAGGAACGTTTCAACAACAAAGCTCTTTCTCATCCCATCCGTTTATTTTTGGGAATGAGATTTTTTTCGGTGTTTTGATCTGTAAATTGGAAAACAATAGAGTTGACATTGAATCCTGTGGATATAGGAACTAATTGAAGAATAGAATAGCCCCCTCCATCTGTTAGATTTCACTTTTTATATTTAGTAATTATTTACTATAATCATAGTACACTTGTCATACCAATAATAATTGTACCAGTTTATCAATCCAGAAGATTATTTTTGAATATTTAAGAGTCTTGTGGTCAGTTTTTGAGTACATTTCTATTGCAGAGACACAGGATCTGGGGTCTATAAAATAATTCCCCCAAAAATGTTAGGATTAGATCTGGGAGGGAATGGGATGGGAATAGGGATTCACAGAGGGGAGCATGAGCTGGACCCTTGGTTATTTAAGAGTTGTGTGGTCACACGTAGTTTTATAGGGTGATGACAAGTGTCCGGTTATAGGTGGAGTATTGGGTGATACCTGACAACCCCCTTTTTTGCCTTTTCATGCCTGACTCTGTCATGATGCTCTGAGTGGAGATGCGGGTTCACACACAGGTGTTCAGAGCTGCGGCCGTAGTCTCGCTATCCTCCTTTGTCTCTTATATCAGACGGTGGCAATGTGTTGGGGGAGAGGAAACTGGCAGGCCAGGGTACCCCCTTCACACACCTGCCAGAGAAAGCTCCCAGAAGCACCTGTGGGCACATTCTAGACTGTTCTTTAGCAGGAGGGAGCCTTTGCTGCCCCAGGGTATGGTACCTCCCCCAGCTCCAGCTCAGAGACAGCACCTGGGTCTTTGCTGGATGACAGGACCTGCTGTTGCCTTCCCTCCCCCAACCTGGCAGAGCTGCCTTGCTCCCCATCCTTACTCTGCACCCCTAGGTGGGCGAGGGCAGCAGAGCGGTTGCACTGAGGCCATGCTGTCTCCTGGCCTGACCCAGGGGTCACGTAGGAGGGCAGACCAGCCTGCCCAGGGATGTCGTGACCAGCGCAGCTGCTGGACTGGGGGGTCCCCGCCATGCCCCCTGCTCTGGGGGCCGCCTAAAACATGATCGGTTCCTGAACCTCGGGGGATGCAGCTCTGGGCTCTCAGGTCCCCCCTAGATCCTTTGTGAGCTCAGTGCCCGCCAGCCCACCCTGCTGCTCAGTGGGCCCAAGCCCACTGCTGCTTGGCCACGTTCCCACCCTCTTCCATTCTTTCCTTTTTTTCCCAGTTTTATTGAGATGTAGTTGACCGACAGCACTGTGCACAGCATAATGCTCTGGCACATACCATAGAATGATTATCACACCAAGTTTAGTGAATGTTCATCTCATGTAGATAGAACATTAAATAGAAAAGAAAATTTCCTTATGGTGAGAATTTAGGATTTACTCCTTTTAAAATAATGTATCTATTTGACCATGCCAGGTGTTAGTTACAGCACAAAGGATCTTTGATTTTCACTGCAGCATGTGGGATTTAGTTAGAACACGCAGGATCACTTACTTATAGCATGTGGGATCTAGTTCCCCAACCAGGGATGGAATCCAGGTCCCCTGCATTGAGTGTGTGGAGTCTTAGCCCCTGGCACACCAGGGAAGCCCATGATCCACTCTCAACAACTTTCATACGTATCATATGTAGCCCACAGCGTGTTAGTTACACTTGTCATGTACATTACATTCTGGTACTTATTTACCTAATAAATGGAAGCCTGTACCTTTTGACCATCTCCAGTCCCTGCTTCTGGTAATGACAGATCTGTCTTTTTCTATGAGTTTGTTTAATTGGTTTACTACAATGTTAATCCCTCCTGCTTCACTCTTTCCTGAAGTCGTTTTTTATTTCAGATAAAATGCCTAGCAGGTCACTGTTGAAACCCAGCACCAAAAAGTGACCTGTACCTCCAGCCCTCCTGAAAACACTGTTCCCTCCCATCTCCCAGACACCTAGGGCCCTGGGGGCCCAGCAGGTGCAGGGGCTGCTGCAGGTCGACTCTATCTTCAGGTTCAGAGCGAAGTCTAAGGCAAGCCATGTCCAGTTTCCTTGTGGTCACTTGGCTACTTCCTTGGAAGTGAGGATGCCAGCAGGTCTGGACTCAGACCCCCTCCCCACTCTCCCCCTGCTGAGGGGTACAGTTACATGAAGCCCTTGGCCCCTGGTTGAAGCCTCCTGGCCTCCCGCCCTCTCTGCTGACCTGGCCGAGAGCCTCCACTCGTATCCCTGCAGATGTACCCTCCCCACCACTTACACCCCTCCCCAGAACTCGTGGACAGGCTTGGGGCCACTGTGCATACCCTGGGCCCTGCTGGACAGTGGGGGGTGGGGCTAGCCTGGCCACCCCACAATACTCAGTAAACATGACACTGCAGTTTTGTGTCCTCTTGCATGTGTTACAAAACTTTCAGGCTCAGCTGTTGTCTTTAGTTACCTTCTTCTGATGCAAGCATGTCTGGATGTAAAGAAAAGGGCAAGCTGAGGGGCAAGCCGGGATTTCCAGTAATCCTATCACCACGGGGCACTGCACCCACCCCAGCCACTGCCCTTGCCTACCCCTCCCCAGCCCGTATTCCTTTTATTCCAGTGCACGCACACCGTGTTCTCATCCATTCAGCGGGTGATGAACACCTGGGATGTTTCTACTCCCTGGCTGTTAGGAGGAACACTGTGTCCTGCATGAACACACGTTCATTCTCTGGGGCATGTGCCCAGGTGTGGGGCTGGGGTCACACCCACCAACAGTGCCAGTGTGTGGGGCCGTCCGCACGTCAGTGTCACACCTGTGCTGTCCCGGCTCACTGCTGCGGGGGTGGCCTGTGTCTGGTACGCACCTCCTGGGTCATCAGTGACACCAAGCACCTTCTGATTGCTTGTTGGCCAAACCGCCAGGAGGGGAGCCTCCGCCATGCTGGGCAGGGGTGGGGGGTGGGGTGGCACAGGAGCTCAAACACAGCTGGCCCTTGTCTGGATTTTCTTAAGAGAAATGTTTCTCCATTTGCTATCTGCCCTTAGGACAATTTCTAGACTCTAAGCAGCTGTTTTTGTGATCTTGTCAGTAGTTTTGTTAGGGAGAGGGTCTATGGCATTCCCCGTTCCACCTCCTGGAAGCTGATTCCAGTCAACCTTACCTTCTCTGAGCAAAAGCTAGACCCAGTCAGCAGGGGCTGTTTATTTATCAGAAACAAGACTCTAGTAATTTTGGGCACTGTTTTTCAATAAACTGGATGCATCCAACGTGAGGTTTCCTGACAAGTGACTCAGAGGCTTCTGTTTCACCACCGGCTACACCTGTGCCTCCCCTCACCCCTGCCACTCGCGCAGACTGGTTCCAGCTCCTCAGGAAGGTGTGAGCCAAGCCATCTGTAATCATGTCCCTCCAACACAGACCACAGCCGGACAGCAGGCCCCTGTGCTCCCAGGGACTTTTTGCAGAAAGCAGCGCAGCTCCAGGTAGTGGCCACTGCCTCCCTGATTCGGTGACAGCGAGCAGTCGGGACGCCAGGACTCGTGGGCTGGGTTGTTACTCTGCCAAAACAAGTGACGCGTGTCCAGGCAGAGATGAGAAGCCACAGTTCGTCCCTGGTTTAACACTTTATTTAACGTCTGCACGTAAGTCTTGGAAATGAGGCTTGCTCACACCCAGCGGTTAGTGCTCCGAAGCCATTTTCTGGATGTTCATCTCACACACTCTGAATAATCATGAAGTAAAGCATTGGTGACCACATAGCGTGTCCTCTGGTCTCTGCAATGCCTCTCAGGGAATGGCTACCAAGTGGCCAGTGCTTTGCCCCAACAGTGAGGAACCCAGGGCCACCTCTCCCACTCAGGGTGGTGGCTCACGTCCTTAGAAGAACTGAATTCCTGAAGGCACTTCAAGGCTGACCCCCAACTTACAGCCAAACGAAGGCAGACACCACCCCGTCAGTTCTGGGAGAGTGTGAACAGCTTCATTGGAGCCTTGTTTCCAGGAAGACCACCTACAGGAAGCTGACCTGACCTTGTGCCCCCTTGCCAGTCTTGGGCCTGGGCCAAGCCTCGTGTGTGTCCTGGGCCTGGTCTAAGGCAGCAGAGTACTTGCGGACCAAGACTCTTGCAAGTGAGGAATCCCTGTCTCCTGCTCATGCGTCTGGCAGCCACTGCTCAGGATCTTTCCAGAAAGGAGGCAGCCCTCACTGATGAGTCCCCAGTCCTGGCCTAGGCTGCCTTCTGCTTCCGCTCCTCCTGCAGGAGGGGAGACAGGGTTGGCCCATACCACCTTCCCTCACTCCCTGTGCCAGCCCTGCCCCTCCAAACCCAAGACGCCCTGGGCCTGCTCAGAAAGTGAGCCCAGCCGTGGGCCTCCCCGCCCCGTCTCCACCCACCACCTCGGGTTTCCATGAAAGACGAGCCCCCGCAGTCGGCCCCTTACCTTGACGGCCTTCTCCAGCACGGACAAGGCCTCCTCGTACCGCGGAACCAGTGGCTGCAGGAGCTCGCTGGGGGTGTCATGCCGCTCCATCCCGGGCACCCCACCTTCCTCGAGCATGTGGAGGAACCTCCTCTCCTGGAGGGAAGAACACGAGGGAATGAGGTTCCTCCCTGCCCCACCCTGCGCCGCCCCGGGCAGAACCTGGCCCTGGCCTCCTGCGGAGACCACACAGACTGACCTGCACTTTAAGGAGCAGTGTGAAGGCCTGCCCGGATTTTCCTGCACGGGCAGTTCTTCCAACCCTGAAAGCAAGCACAGCTACTGCAGAGCGCTGGCCCCCAACCCCTTAGGGATCTGAGGGAAATGTGGTTCCTCCCCAGGCCCTCCCTGCCCCCAGACCCAGGGTCAGGCCTGCACCTGTGCACGTAGGTCCGCAGATACTGGGGGGCATCGTAGTTGACCACCAGCTGCACGCCCTGCACGTCGATGCCACGGGCCGTGGCGTCAGTGCTAATGAGACTGCCGGGATACAATGGGCTGTGGGTCCTGTCCGAGGCCAGGAGCAGTGACACACCCCCCCTCCCAGTCTGCATGGGACACTCCCATGAAGTCCAGAGGCGCATTTCCTGCACAAGGAGACCTTCAGGAACCCAGCTGACCCCTGAGTGAGCACCCCTCCCCAGAGCAGGACCCAGCCTTCCTCGCCAGGTACTCACAGCTGGATCTTTCCCTGCTCAAACTGCTTCAAGATGCTCTTCCTCTGGCCAGGCCCATAGCGGGAGGAGAACTCGGCCACGGTTACACCCCCGAAAGCCTGGACCAGCAGGAACAGCCTGGGAGGGAGAAGCCAGAGCCCAGTGGGCTAGGGCCAGAATGACCTCTGCCTCTGCTCCTGTCCCTGCCCTGGGCAGTGAGGCCTCACCTGTGTGAGTTCTCGCGGGAGTTGGTAAAACAGAGGACCCGTGAGAAGTTCATTTCCAAAATCAGATGCAGGATGACCAATGGCTTGAAGCGGAGACTGCAGGGCACGTAGTGATGCTGTATGGGACAGCATGGCGTTGGCCAGGCCCGGGTGCCTAGATGCACCCCCTCCCCACCCCCAGTACCCTGCTCACCGTGAGCCCTACGGGGAAGGTGTACTTCCCACCTGAGTCCCCATCCACATCAATGCCAGGGTTGCTGGGGGCCCTGTACGCTGACCCCGTTGAGAAGAGCCGGGGCTGGTAAAGGCCGAGCTGCTGCAGCTTTTCAGGGTTCTGGGTCAGGGTGGCTGAGAAGAGTAGCTTCTGCAGGGGCATCTGGGGACAGCACATGCTGAAAGGGAATGGGGTACTGGAAAAACAGCCACAGCCCAACCAGCAGCCCCTCCAGCCAGCGCGGACAGCTCGAGGGACCAGCTCAGGGCAGCCCCACTGGGCTGGGAGCAGAGCAACCTCAGGGCTGGGTACCTGGCAGCAGTCACCACCCGGGGCTGCGTTCTCTGGAGCAGAGCACAGGGATCCTTGGGGCCCTCACTGGGAAAGGCAGCAGCCACCACCCGTGGCAGCCAGGACTGGTGCATGCTGTCGATCATGCGGTCAGCCTCATCAATGATCTGCAGGAGACAGGAAGCTAAGGTCAGCTTCAGCTCTCGGCCCAGGCCTCCCTCCAGGCGGTGACCTACCAGGAAGCGGAGGTGCTGGAGGCTGAATCCTGGGGTCTGGTCGACGTGGTCCACCAGGCGGCCAGGGGTGGCCACCATGATGTCGGCCAGGCAGCGGAAGCCGTCTGCTCTGTGGAGCAGAGGGTGGCTCAGCAAGGTCCCCTGGCACTGACCCCTCCTATGCGGGGACCCTGTGGATGTTAGTCGCTCCCATTCCCCTGGGGCCAGATGGCTCCAGCTCAGCTGCACAAAGTGAGCCTGCCTCCCCGAGGTGCCCACAGCCCAGCAGGACCTACGTCTTCTGCACGAGGCTCTCCTGCTCCTTAGCCAGCGACTTCTGCCCGGTGATCAGGGCCACTCGAAGAGGAGTGGCATCCGTGTAGACATTGAACACTTTGCTCACCTGGAGAGGAGTGGCGATCACCAGTGTGATCTGAGGCCTCCCTGCAGCAACAAAGACCCTGGATCTGACCTCCAGGAATGGGGTCCACGTACCTGCTGGGCCAGCTCCTTGGTTGGCAGCACAACCAGGGCACGAACCTGGCACACGGCTCGATGTAGCAGGGCCTGCAGAGGAGGACGACCGCCCATGTCAGCAGGGTCGCTTCCTGCCTGCATGCCCGACCGGAGGGTGAGGGGTCCTTGCGCTCACCTGCACCACAGGGATGACGAAGGCCAGGGTCTTCCCACTGCCCGTTGGGGCAGAAACACAGAGGTCGCTAGGCCGGTAGCCGCCTCTGCTGACCAGAAACCCATTGGCTGTGCTCTCTAGGAGAGCAGGAATCACTGCAGCCTGCACTGGACAGGGAAGGGCGAGAGGCAGGTCATGTCTGTGCAGGGACACCCAGGATTAGCACAGGCTCTGAGGCCAGAAATAGCGTCTCCCCCATCCGTGACCTCTAGGCTGGGCTCTGCCTCAGGGTCGGCACCAGGGCCTCCAAGAGTGTCAAAGAGGCTAAAGGTGCTAAGACCAACTCCACACCCGACACTGGACGTGTACAGGGGCTGCCTGTGTTGGCAGCTGCTGAGTGAGGCCTGCATGGCTCTGAGCATGCTCTAGAAGGAAACCCACCCCCATCCCCAGTCCACCTGCCCAGGGCTGGGGCACCTGGAAAGTAGGATGAGATGCCCTGTGCCCGCAGCTTCTTCTGCAGGTCTGGGTGAACTGCAGGGATGTCTTCAATAGGCACCAAGCCTTCAGTTACATTCTTTCCAACGCAGCTTGGCTGAGCCAACCACACTGGCAGGAAAGGCTGGACCTATCACAAAGGACAGAAGAGAAAGACCGGGTAAATTCTCCAGAACCAGCTGGGCAAGGCCTGGGAAGCCAAGAACTCAAAACACTCAGGCTAAAAAGGCTATAGAAACAGGCAAGGCTTCAAACTTCTCCCAGCTCTTTTTCTTCTGCACGGCTTATGGGATCTGAGTTGTTGTTCAGGGATTGACCCCTCAGGGATCGAATCCAGGTCCTTGGCAGTGAAAGTGTGGAATCCTAATCACTGGACCATCGGGGAGTCCCCAGCTTTTCCCAGCTTTTCCTTGACCCCTACAATTCACTCTCCATGTGACATTTAAAGGAACTGAGAAATACAATCCAAAATGTGCCACTCCTGAGCCAAACAAACCACCCAAGGACTTACCTTCACACCTACGATAACATCCATGCTCTAAAAATATCTGTGCTCTGAGCCACAGCTCCAGGGCCCCGTGACCTGGCAGTTTCTTGCCCCCCAAGTATACAATCCCCTCCATGCTTTTTATACACTAAGCTCATTACTACCTCAGGGCCTTTGCTCCAATCCGGCCTTCTGCCTGGTACACACTTCCCTGCCCCTCTTCCCCCATCTTAACTAGGCTGATTTCTGTCTTTGAGAAAGACAGATCCCAACTCAATGTGGATCTCCCAATAAGAACCTACTCTACAGCACAGGAAACTCTATTCCATACTCTCTAATAAGCTATATGGGAATAGAATCTAAAAGAGAATGGATATAAAATGCTTGCTCCTTGGAAGAAAAGCTATGACAAACCTAGACAGCACATTAAAAAGCAGAAACATTACTTTGCCAACAAAGGTCCATATAGTCAAGGGTATTGTTTTTCCAGTAGTCATGTATGGATGTGAGAGTTGGACCATAAAGAAGGCTGAGCGCCAAAAAACTGATGCTTTTGAACTGTGGTGTTGGAGAAGATTCCTGAGAATCCCTTGGACTGCAAGGAGATACAACCAGTCCATCCTAAAGGAAATCAGTCCTGAATACTCATTGGAAGGACTGATGCTAAAGCTGAAACTCCAATACTCTGGCCACCTGATGCAAAGTGCTGACTCATTAAAAAAGACCCTGATGCTGGGAAAGATTGAAGGCAGGATTGAAGGCAGGACAAGACGGTTGGATGGCATCACCGACTTAATGGACATGAGTTTGAGCAAGCTCTGGGAGATGGTGAAGGACAGGGAAGCCTGGCGTGTTGCACTCCATGGGGTGGCAAAGAGTCAGACACAACTGAGCAACTGAACAACAAATATATAACTGACTCACTTTGCTATATAGCAGCAATTAACAAAACGCTGTAAATCAACAATACTCTGATAAAACTAAAAGAAAAAAAAAGTGGATCTCTTCACATGGACTCTGCCAAGCCTCTCTTATTTTTCCTAGTGACTGTCACCATCCAAACACGCTTTAGCTCCAGTATTTGTTCACTGAAATCTCTTTGTGCTAAGATAAAGCTGCAACTCCCAGTAGAATCTCCTGTTTGTTTGGAAAGCAAGTGAGCACAGTAGAACCTCCTTAAAGGTGCACCAAGGAAGTGAAGCTGTTTAGAGATCTCTGTGACAGCAGCACAGAAACCAAGTCGATCTTATAGGTTATGAAAAAAGACACGTTTTACAATTGAAGGTAGAAACGCTGAGCTTGCACAGAACTCAAACGATTAGTAGCCACCGCAGACAAAACAGCTGAGGCGTAGTAGTCAGCCTACTCAATAATGCACTCACTGAACACAAACCTGACACCCACCAGGTGCAGGCACCGTCCTCCAAGCTGTTCCACGAACAAGAGCCGCGTTAACGACAGTCACCCCAGCTCTGCAGCCTCCTCCGGGCCTCTCACCTTTGGCACCTTGCTTCTCCCGAAGCCCCCGAGCACCAGGGAGTGGGTTAGGGGTCTAGAGGCCTCTTCGAGGGGCGGTCCGCCCCGGCCCTCCGGCGATCCTGCGGCTTCGGCGCCCACGCTGCTCTCCGCCGGCGTCTCCTCACCGCTCTCTGCGCGGCAGAAGCGGAGCCGGACGGCTGTCAGCACCACGCGGCCCCGAGTTCAGGACCCCGCCCCGCCCCGCGAGGCCCCACCTGCGCCCTCGTCCTCGTCCTCGTCGTCCGTCTTCTGCCGCTTGTTGGGGGGCGCGGGCGTACTCCCCGGTTCCCTGCCGCCCTCGCGCCTCCGATTTCTGCGAGGTCGCCGCCGCCGTTTCCCCGCCGCCGGCGCGCTCTGCGCGGCCTCCTCGGGCGCTTGCTGCGGCGGCTGCTTCTGCAGCTGTCGCTCTCGGGCCCGGCACTGCAGCCGCTCCAGCAGGGCGCGAGCCCGACCGTCTGCCTCGGCCTCCGCCCCGGCCGCCTCGGGGCCAGCGTACCGCGCGACATGGAAGAGCGCCATGCCGGCCAGCCCGCGCCTCTCCAGCTCGGCGCGCAGCGATGACGGCAGGGGCGGGGCGTGACGTCAGCGGCGCGCCAGGCGGCGGAGCGACGGGTCTGGTCTGTCCCGCGTGGGGTGGCGGCATGGAGGGGGACGCCGGCCCCGGGGACGCGCGGCGGGCCTTGGGCCACCTGGTGGAGGCGGTGCTAGCCAGCCGCGGCGAGGCCAACGCCGTGTTCGACATCCTGGCCGTTCTGCAGGTGGGGGCACGTGTGGTGTGGCGGGGGTTGCGGCCGGGTCCGCGGGTTAGAGACCAGAATGGGGGTCTCCTCGGGCTCGGACGAAGTGGGACTTGGTCTCGGATGGGGGCAGATAATTGTGAGGTGGAGTCCAGGGCTATACTGGAAGTTTTCTCCAGCCTCGCAGGGCTCTAGGTTGGAGGGTCCCGGGGCGGGGCGGGGGGAGCTTTGGCAGAGGTGGGATGGGAGAGTCACGCCGGGATCAGGGGTGGAGGGGGATGGGGTTGAGGTACTGGTCGAGAAAGGGATCAGGGGCCACAGTTCCTGACGGGGTACCCTGCGAACACCGGCGTCTCCCCACAGTCTGAGGACCAGGAGGAGATCCAGGAAGCCGTGCATGCATGCAGCCGACTTTTCGGGGCCCTGCTGGCCCGAGGAGAACTGTTTGTGGGCCAACTGCCCTCTGAGGAGATGGTCCTGACAGGTGAGTGTCCACGAGGGCCTAGTCTTGACAGGGTTGGAGAGGGACTTCACTGACATGGAATGAGCCCCCCCAACCCCACCCTAAACTCCATCAAGGGCCATGCAGTTGGGTGGGATCGGGATTATATTTGGGGAAAGGGATGGGGTTCAAAGTAATACAGACTTTGAGGCCGAGTTTAAGTAAAGGATGGATGGGGTGTGACTGTGTCTCGTGCCTCTTGTGTGATTTGACCTTCTGGAGCGTTGGCTGTTAGTACCACGAAGATTTAGGTTTATGTGGCTGGTCCTTGGGTTGTCTGGGTCTTGGGGTGAGGAGAGAGGGCCTAGCCCAAGTAGGGCCTGCCCTGCCTGCCTGTGGGAACGTGCTGGTCTCACCCCAGGTCTGGAGCCACAGTGACTCGTTTCCACTCGTTCCCTGGTTGCCCAGAGTAGAAGGCAGGGGGAGGTTGGGGCTGGCACCAGTCAGGGTGTGGGCTGACCACCCAGTCCTGCCTACAGGGTCCCGGGGGGCCAATCGCAAATACAAGATGTGGATGCGGCACCGGTACCACAGCTGCTGCAACCGCCTGGGGGAGCTGTTGGCTCACCCCTCCTTTCAGGTCAAGGTGAGCTGGGGTGATTGGCTTTGCCTCTTACCTGCACGGCTCCTGCCCCACCTTCTCTGCACAGCAGGGGCCCTCTCTCGGTAAGGATGTTCTCTCTTTCTGTGGCTGGTTTCGAGGGTGTGGGTTCATTCTGTCTCCTGACTCTGCCCGGAGTGTGGTTTTGCCGGCATGCAGGTCTAAGCGCCAGTCTGCAGGGGGTAACGTGGTGGATATGCAGCGTGGTCCCTTTGCCACCCCTCCTCCTAGGAGCTGGCCCTCAGCACGCTTATGAAGTTTGTGCAGCTGGAGGGTGAGCACCCGCTGGAGAAGCCTAAGTGGGAAGGCAACTATCTGTTCCCCCACCAGCTCTTCATGGTAAGTCTCGGGGTCTCCCCCGGCCATCTGTGGGTTGTGGGGTTGAGGGGACTCTCGCAGCTCCCCTAGACTCTGCTCTGTGAGCTCCATGCCTGGGCTGCCTGTCTCGGGGGTGGGAGAGATGCTCAGTACCCTGCCCCACTCTCCCCATGCAGTTGGTGGTGGGAGGCCTGCTGTCTCCAGAGGAGGACCGCTCCCTGCTCCTCTCCCAGTTCCGGGAGTATCTGGAACACGATGACATCCGCTACCATACAATGCAGGCCGCCTCTGACACCGTGGCCCGGGTCACTGATGGGCGCCCTGGGGTGAGCCACCTGGGTCCCTGGGAGCAGGGAGGGAGGAGGCAGTGGGCATGCAGCATCCAGGTGCTCACCCTGGCCTCTGGCAGGTGCCCCTCACTTTCTGGAACAATGCCTTCATGCTGCTGTCCTCTGTGAGCCTGCCCCGCCAGGAGGGCACCCTCTCCAGCTTCTATGTGAAGCACACAGGTGAGTGTTGGGGGTGGGACGGCGGGCAGGAGGGGCATGGCCGGGTCTCACGTCTGGTGACCCCTTGCGTTCCTTGCAGAGCTGTCAGACAAGTGGAAGGTCATTCATCTGAAGGTGAGACTCCCGGGACAGATGGGTGGTTGGCCTTCCTGGGAACCACCTGATCCTGGGCCAGCACCTTCTTCCTAGCCTTGACAGTGGGGTCACAGGAGGACCCGAGGGAGAGAGGATGCCCACAGGCATGGTTCCCGGAGGTCAGAGGCAGCCTGCCCGGACCTCTTGGGTACTGAGTGTTATTGCCAGGGTGGGCTATGAACACTGACCCTGTGGTCCTGAGGGAGGTTTTCTCTCGCCGCGACCCCTTAAGTCCTGTCCTGTTATCAGAGGCAGGAGGAGGGTGGGGTGGCATTGAGAACATGGGGGACCTCGCCCCCTGCCGCTTCCCTGCAGGAGCACAGGAAGGCCTTCCAGCAGATGTGGCTCCGCTTTCTCAAGCACCAGGTAGGACGAGGGGGAGGGACCCAGGGCAGGGCTCCAGTGTGGGGCTCTCGGGATGGGGAAGCCGGCACCCTGACCTGCTGCTTCCCACAGCTGCCTCTCCGCGTCTGCAAGAAGGTGCTGGTGATCATGCACGACTCCATCCTGCCCCACCTGGCGCAGCCAAGCCTCATGATCGACTTCCTCACCCGCGCCTATGACATCGGTGAGCAGGAGATGCCCGGCGGGCCCAGAGTGGGACTGGGCATGGGGTGGTGCTTTGCGTTCCTGGATGCTGGCATCCAGCAGGGTTGAGAGCAGGGGCCCAGCTGGTCAGCAGTATTTGTGCTGGAGGTTTTTTCCTACCTCCCATCTGGCAGATGGCCTCTGGCTTTGCTGGAATCTCATTCCCCGAGTTGGGGTGCTATTAGGTTGGGGCTTCACAGCTGTGTCTGTCTGCAGGTGGAGCCATCAGCCTGCTGGCCTTGAATGGACTTTTCATCTTGATTCATAAACACAACCTGTGAGTGTCTGCCTGGGGGTTTGTGGGCCTTTTAGCTCTGCTAAAAGGCCCTTGACCTGAGCTGGCATTTTTTTTAAACTTATTTGTCTCTTTCTGGCTGTGCTGGCTCTCCATTGCCACGTGGACTTTTCTCTCGTTGAGGCGAGCATTCTCTAGTTGCGATGACTTCTCTTGTTGCGGAGCAATAGTCGTGGTACACAGGCTTAGTTGCCTCATAGCATGCAAGATCTTCCTGAACCAGGGGTCAAACCCTAGTCTCCTGCATTGGCAAGTGGATTTTTTTTAACCACTGAGCCAGCAGGGAGGCCCGCAGGTCGGGGTTCCGATCTATTCTCTCTGTGGCTTCTCCCCGCACGTGCCCCCCTCACTTACCTCACCCCCTAGAGAGTACCCTGACTTCTACCGGAAGCTGTATGGCCTTCTTGATCCGTCCGTCTTCCACGTGAAGTACCGGGCCCGCTTCTTCCACTTGGCCGACCTCTTCCTATCATCCTCGTGAGTACAGGGGTGGAGATGGGACTAGGGGACACCTGGCCTAGCTCAGTGCGACAGGGGCCACCTGGGCCCCACCGAGTCCTGCAGGGTAGGAAGGGGAGCTAGGGGCTGGTGCAGGGGGCAGCAGGGTCTCACACCCACTTCCCTGCCCAGGCACCTGCCTGCCTACCTGGTGGCTGCCTTCGCCAAGCGCCTGGCCCGCCTGGCCCTGACAGCACCCCCCGAGGCCCTGCTCATGGTCCTGCCCTTTATCTGCAACCTGCTGCGCAGACACCCAGCCTGCCGGGTCCTCATACATCGGCCCCGGGGCCCTGGTGAGTGCGGCTGGAGGTGGAGGAGGCCGGGCCGCGAGGCCAGTACGTGGGGGTGAGTGGAGATCAGCCCTGGATCTTGTTCCTAGAGCTGGACGCCGACCCCTATGACCCCGCAGAGGAGGACCCAGCCCAGAGCCGAGCCCTGGAGAGCTCCCTGTGGGAGCTGCAGGTGAGGGCACCCTGGCTGCCCAGATCACACCCTGAGCTTCCTGGAGCCATCCTCCCCAGGGCGCTCCCCCTGCCTACCCGCCCAGCTCCGCCTGTGTGTCTCTGCCCAGCTCCTTCCTCTGGCCTTTGTCCTCCAGGATCCCATCTTGCCCCATCACTTCGGGTTCCCAAGAGAGTCTCTGTCTCTGTCTGGAGTTTCCACTCTGTCCCCCTCCCCCAGCTGCTGAAGTGCTGGGAGGTCCACTGCTCAGTGCTGCCCGAGGAGGGCTGGTGAAATCCCACGTGTCCCTCCAGGCCCTCCAGCAGCATTACCACCCCGAGGTGTCCAAGGCCGCCAGCGCCATCAACCAGGCGCTGTCCGTGCCCGAGGTCAGCATCGCCCCGCTGCTGGAGGTCACCGCCTTCGAGGTAAGGGCATGGGGCGGGGCTGCAGTGGAGAGGGTAGAGGGGGGCAGGGGGATGGGGTGGCTGTGGCTGCACAGTGCAGACTGACTGTCCGTCCTTTCCTTGCAGATCTTTGAGCGGGACCTGAAGAAGAAGGGGCCTGGGTCGGTGCCGCTGGAGTTCATCCCAGCACGGGGCCTGCTGGGCCGGCGGGAGGACCTCTGTGCCCAGCACTTCACGCTGAGCTGACCCTATGCATCCTGCTCGCCACCACCCCCCATAAGTGGTTTCATAAGAGAGCTCTTCGGGTGGGCTGATGGGTGGGGGTCTAGGGAAGCCCACCCCCTCTTCCTTAGCCTGTGGGGCTGGGATCAGTGCTGGCAGCATGCCTTCACAATTGCAGTGTGTTGCTAGCCTCGCTGAAACATGCTACCCAGGGACCCTCCATTCTCTGCAGCCTGGTGGGGACACAGGCGGGGGTTTAAGGGGGAGGGGGTACAGGAACAGTCCCTGCCCCCAGGGCTGCAATTACAATCATGCTGGTTCATCCCTCCAGCCCCTCCATGCCCTGATCAGAGCAGGTGCCTTGGCCACAGGCCAGCAGCTGCTTGTGTTTCCAGGATGGTTGTTTTTTTTTTTTTTAATCTCCTGTTTTACCGTGGGTGCTTGGTTCTGCATCTACAGCAGTGACCCCATTTCTTTAAGAAACTGGTTTATTCAAGCACACAACTGGTGCTAGCTTACATTTGGCAGGGACTGAGCAAGCCAGGGGCGGGGCAGGGGGCCCAGCAGGGAGAGACGCTCGCTGCCCCCAGCAGCCACCTGTCCCCACCGTGTTCTGGGCATACCCCTCCCCACCTCCGCCTGCACTCCTGTTCAGAGGAGCAGGGCGGAAGCTCACAGCAGACACCCTGGGAGTCACAGCAGGGAATAGTTCAGCCAGTTTGGTCTCCAGGGACCCTCACTGCTGGCCCAGGGTCCTAGTGTGTGCTCAGCACCCCATTGGGAGCAGCACACGGCATGGCCCCACTGTCCTGAGAGAACCAGGGACACTCCTCCTCGACCTGGAGATCGCCTTGTCCCTGGGGCGCAGGGCCTGCCTCGGGGGGCCCTCATGCACGTTCCTGGTGCGTGGTTTCCAGGGTCCCGGACAGCCTGGCGCCGGGAGTGCTCGGTGAGCGAGAGGCTGCCATGGCCTCATCAGGGACACCAGGGGGCAGTGCTGGACGGGCCCGAGTCCTCTCGCTTTTCTTGAAAAATAGCAGTATGTAAAAATTTTAAATAAATTATGCAATGTGAACACGTTTTCTTGGTCTTACGTGGGTTCAGCCTCCTGTGCTCCCCGCAGTTCCTCACTTGGGGACGCCCGCCCACAGCCACTCTGACCCCTAGGCAGCTTCACTTTGCGATGGTTGAGGGGGCTGAGAGTGCCCTTCCCAGGGGCCATGCCATTGGCTAAGTGGCTGTAGGTGAGCAGTAAGTGGGTGGTGAGAACTGAGCAGGGTTGGAGAGGGGATTTGGGGATATCCTGCTGGGGTCTTTTTTCTTTCCCTGTTTCTGTACTCCTAGAATGACTACATCCTGTGTGCTGCCCACCCTCCAGGAGAGGTCAGGTACGCCCCCCTCCCCCACCCCATGTAGACATGTTATTTGTGGCACTGGGGACGTTATTTCCTAGCTTGGGTAGAGTTTTTACAATCGGCTTTTAAAAATTTCAGATATACGATGAATATGTTTTTGGTATAAGATATACAATGAATACGTTTTTGGTATAAGATACACAATACGTTTTTGGTATAAGTATGCCCATCTGATATTTGGGGTATACTAATTTTTGCAAATTGAAGTCCACAAAGCATAAAATTAAGCACTTTAAAATGCATGGCTCTGTGACATTTGTGCGTTCATGGGTGTGTGACCACTGCCTGTATCTAGTTTCAGAACTTTGCATTGCCCCATGGGTGTATATCTTGACCCCTCCTGCTTCATGATGAAGCCCATTGGAAGGCATCTGAGAACCAGAAGACCCTGCCTGGAAACCCACAAGGCAGAGGCTCTGCCATCCTCTCCCTCTAAGGTTGGGTGGCCGCCACGAGCTGGGTCAGCCCCAGGCCTCAGGCAGAAAACAATCCTGAGCGGACACGCGGGGCCCGCACCCTCAGGCAGAGGCACCTGTGCTGGGGTCTGGAGGAAGGTGGTGCCATGCCCACCCTGGGGAGTCTGGCGTCTGGTGGATGATTTAACCTGGTCCAGATCAAGGGCTGGCCTTTGTCTGGCTCCAGGAGGGACCCAGGCCCTGGGCATCCTGTCTCCTGGGATCGCTGTCCATGGGGCTGGGGTCCATCGGCGTCCCCAGTGGGGCTTTGGACTGAGTGGTGTCCACGCTCCCTCCAGAGGGGCTGTACACTTCCCTGCAGTAAATTGGGATCGTGAGAACAGAGCCCTTGAGTGCCTGGGGGAGTCCTCCCAGGCGGTTGTCTATCATGAGGGAGTTTCAAGGACCCCAGACTTGGCAGTCAGGGTCAGGATGGGGATGTTCTTGGGGAAGGGAGTGTGCATGACATTGGAGGGCCCATGAGAAAGAGGATCCCTGCATCTGCTACCCCACCAAGCACTAGGAGGGATGAGACCCCCCCCCCCCGCAACCGACCCCACCTTGATAAGGATCCCCGGGTGATCCAAGCAGGGCAGGAGACACCTCCAGAGAAGGAAGGTTGGTGGAGGACCTTGGATGGCGCATCCAGGATTGCCGGAGACAGCAAGGCAGACAGGAGCCTCACGGTGGGGAAGAGAGGACCAGTGGCCTCCAGACAGGATGGTGGGGAGGACGTGCCTCTTGGGGTGCCAGCCAGGACAGGTAGTGCCCTGTGTGTCAAGGGACCACCAAGTCCTTCCCCTGTGACCTGAGTCCAGGCTCCTCACAGGCAGCCCCATGGGAGGTGGGGCTCCCATACACACCTTGGCCCCCCACCCTGCCACCTGCTCAGGGTGACAGCTTCCTGTGGCTCCAATCTCAGGGCCACCTCCCTCCCTGCTGGCTCTTCAGCTCTGGTCCCTGGAGCTGCTCCCAGATCAGGTGCTGCTTCTCTCTACCGGCCCTCACCCTGGCACACACACCTCCATCCTGACACCACCAGGGAAAGGGGGCACCCTGGCCAACAGAGACCCCATTTCTGCCTCACTCAGAGTTGGAGCTTGAAACAGAATTTGCATCCTGCTGCAGAAACACAGGGACACAATGTCTCTTGCAGGTCCCATGGTCCTGCCTCTTAACTTACTGAGACCCAGTGAGCCAGGGACACAGAGTCCCCTTCCTGGATACATGAGCAGCCCCCCACTGACTGCCCCTCCGCACAGAGTCAGGCTCCAGGGCCTTCGGTCCAGAGTTTGCCCAGGGTTTCAGAAAAACTTGGAGGGAGGGCAGTGTGCTCAGTCACTGGGGCCGGGGAAGGGGGTGGATGCTGCCCACTGTGTGCCCAGCACACAGTCCGTATGCTGGTACATCCCAAGCATGCAGGGCAGTCCTGTCTCCAGAGCTGCCCTCCTTCTGATTCTGTCTCTCCCTCTCTCTCTCCCTGTCTGTCTCCCTGTCTCCCTCTAGGAGATGAATGAGGCTGGCCGGCAATTAAGTCGTAGTCACACAAGTAATGAGGAAGTCCGACGAGACGTGAACGCTCTCCAGCGATAAGGAACGCTCAAGCACTTCACTAGCATTTAGCAAATTAGCTGCAGAAAATTGGGTGTCAGAGGCGTGTCTCCTGAGACGTCAGTCAGGGCTTCAAGCTGGGGGAATGCAGCTGCCCCCAATCAAGGGTTTCCCGTTGGACCAGGGGCCAGGGTAGGGGGTCCCCTCAGCACTGAGTCATCCTCCTCCGAGGGGCTCCTCGATTAATAGAAGCCACTCCTGCCCTGCGGCCTCAATCCCATCTTAGCAGCTGAGGGTGAGGTCATGGCCTGGTGCCCACCAGCTCAGGCTCCGCTCTGTGCGCAGAAAAGTTGCTCAGATCCAGGTCTCAGTTGTCTCATCCACAAAGCGGGCGGTTCCAGGAGACTCAGCTGCTCGGGAAATCACCGTAAAACTTAGTGGCACAACAACATCGATTTCGCTCGAGAGTCTGTAGCCTAGGCAGGGCTTTGAGGGGACAGCTGGCCTCTGCTCGGCTTGGCAGGAGTTGGGGTGGCTGGAACCTCAGGTTGAGCTCCCCTGAGGCCTGGGGTGTCCTAGGGTGAGAGTGGGAGCAACTGAGCTGGTGTGTAGGGCCATCAGAGGTCATATAAGGCCTGGACCACTGACATTGTCGCAGGCTTAAAGGCTTGTCCAGGCAGATGTGCTGTAATAGGGAAGAATGTTTCTCACTGCACAATTCATCCATACCCATCATTGAACTTCAGTAATTACAGAAGCAGACGTAGGTGGGAAGGGAAAAGTCGCATACAGAAAACCTGTGAGACTCTGAAATGATCAAGAAGGTTCCCAGGAGATGTCTTTGGGAGGCTGGGGACTGCGCAGTGGGACCATCTGCAAAGCTTCTGCAAAAGGCCTGGAGGTTGGCTGGTGGCAGTAGCTCATCTCTGCTGCAGAAAGCCACCAGGACACAGTTGGCATGAATGCTGTGTGCCAAGAAAACTCTCTACAAAAGCAGGGGGAAAAGTCAGTTTTCATTCTAATCCATGTCATCTAACTGTTTTCTTGGGCTCCAAAATCACTGCAGATGGTGACTGCAGCCATGAAATTAAAAGATTCTTGCCCCTTGGAAGAAAAACTATGACAAACCTAGGCACTGTATTAAAAAGCAGAGACATTACTTTGCCGACAGAGGTCCATCTAGTCAAAGCTATGGTTTTTCCAGTAGTCATGGATGGATGTGAGAGTTGGACCATAAAGAAGGCTGAGCACCAAAGAATTGATGCTTTTGAACTGTGGTGTTGGAAAAGACTCTTGAGAGTCCCTTGGACTACAAGGAGATCCAACCAGTCAAATCCTAAAGGAAATCAGTCCTGAATATTCATTGGAAGGGCTGATGCTCAAGGTGAAGCTCCAACACTTTGGCCATCTGATGCAGACAGCCAACTCACTGGAAAAGATCCTGATGCTGGGAAGGATTGAAGGCAGGAGGAGAAGGTGACGACAGAGGATGAGATGGTTGGATGGCATCACTGACTTAGTGGACATGAGTTTGAGCAAGCTCCAGGAGATGGTGAAGGCCAGGGAAGCCTGGCGTGCTGCAGGCCATGGGGTCGCAAAGAATAGGACACGACTGAGCCACTGAACAACAACATAGAAAACTCTCTACTAAAGCAGGGGGTCAGATCCAGCCTGCGGGCCGCAGCTTGTCCACCCCTGGTCTAGCGACCCTCCTAGGTTATATCTGTGTCCAGGTCTTCATTAGCGGACATGACCAAGGACATAGTTCTCGTCCATGGAATGAACTTGGTCTGTAGGAGGGACGGTCATATCCCTTCTGCAGGTGGAAGGGGCCAGCTTGGTATCATTTTGGGGGATTCGCTTCAGTTCTCCCGATCGGCCTTCACTTGGGTTCCCCGGGAACTGTTTGAAGTCTTTCCAGCCCCTTCCTTAATCACTGGTTAAATAGACTTTGACAGAGGCTCATTTGCATCTGCAGGGGAGTTATATTTTCCCCTTTTTATAGGAGTTGTCCATTAACGGCCCCCGGGATGTCAGTACCAGACTTGACCATGGTTACCAGCTCAATACACATCTGTCTCCTCCTCAGGATCCTTCAATTAAAAATGGCAGCGTCACATTGTAAGTCCCATGAGCCGTCGCCTCCCCTCTGCCTGGGCCATGTACAGGCACAGCGCGTGCACACAGCACTCTCTCTGACTGGCTGCCCCCAGTGTCCCCTGAGTTGTGATATATTGACTTTTCATTGAATGTCTGTCATTGCCGTATTGATTCTCCTTCTGTTTTTCTTCTTTAGGCTGTGCTCTGCAGCATGTGGGATCTTAGTTCCCTGAGCAGAGATCGAAACTGTGCCCCTTGCAGTGGAATCTTAACCACTGGGCTGCCAGAGATGTCCCTCCACCCCCACTCCCCGCCGCCACCGCCGTTTTTTTTTTTGACCCATGAAAAGTATTTGTTCGCATTTCCAAGAGGTTGTGACAAATTTCTAGTATTCCTGGACACAACAGATTCTTGGGAAGTGGATTGAATATTAGATGCGTGTTCTGCCAGGAGGAGGTGGCATTATCTGCTCTGTGACACTTTCTGTGTCCCTCACTCTGCATCCTTGCCACGCCCAGAGTAACTCCCATGTGCCCTGGGAAGGAGCTGCCGCTGACCCCGTCACAGGGCAGGGGGCAGAGGGGAGGGATGGTCCCAAGTAGCGGGGCCTCTGCCTTGATGCCCCCACCCCCAGGAAGTAGAGTTGAGAGAGGTGAGTTTTCACCCTGGAAATCCGAATTTCTTACCAGAAGAAGGGTCTCCTTTGTACCCCCTCCCCACCGTGTGGGACCTTTCGCTATCTGCAAAGCCGTTCAGTGCTGCGCCCCTTCCCCAGCAATCCTGGCTGGGGTATTGAAACCCATCACACGCTATGCTGCGTGAGCCTCCCCAAGCAGGGTGCAGCCCAACAGCCCCTGGGAGGGTGTGTGCATTTCCCCACAGGGCTTCTACCCCTCCGGTTGCTGTCAGTGTGTAACAAACTGCCCCCAAACTCAGTGGCATGGAACAGCCCAAACACCCAAGTCCTTTGGGTCAGGAATTTAGATGGGGGCCCCCGGACAGCTCACTTAGCGCCACAGTATCTGGGGCCCCAGCAGAACGATGGAGTCTACAGTGGGACCTGGTCATTTGGAGGCAGCCAGACTCCCAGGGCTGGTTCCTCAGCTCCAGGGGCCTCAGGAGTATGAATCCCATGTGGCAGGTGGGGCTCTGAGAACATGTGGATGCTGCTTGGCTTTTTAAAACTCAGCTCCAGAAATCTTCTGGGGCCACTGTCTATGCTCCCAGACTCAAGCGGGAAAGGACACGAACCTCACCTCTGAACTGGAAGGGTGTCAAACCATGGAGTCTCTGCTGACCTTGGGCTGGGGGAGGGGAAGGTCCTTCCTCTTACAAGCACAGGGAGGAGGGCTGTGCATGGGGGAGCCATGGGCAAGTGACCTAGCCTGGCTGGGCCTCAGTGTCCCCATCTGTAAAGTGGGGACAAGAACAGCACTGATCTCATGAGAGATGAAAGCAAAAGTCGCTCACTCATGTCCGACTATTTGTGACTCCATGGACTGTAGAGTCCATGGAATTCTCCAGGCCAGAATACTGGAGTGGGTAGCCTTTCCCTTCTCCAAGGGATCTTCCCAACCCAGGGATCGAACCCAGGTCTCCTGCATTGCGGGCGGATTCTTTACCAGCTGAGCCACAAGGGAAGCCCAAGAATACTGGAGTGGGTAGCCTATCCCTTCTCCAGTGGATCTTCCCAACCTAGGAACTGAACCAGGGTCTCCTGCATTGCAGGCAGATTCTTTACCAACTGAGCTATCGGGGAAGCCCCTCATGAGGGATAAATGAAGAAATGTAGGGGAATTAATGTCCAAGGGCCGCATAACAAGCATCACAAACTTTGAGGCTTAAAACCACAGGAATTTATTCTCTCGTGGTTCTAGGGGCCAAAGGTCTAAGATCCAGAGGCCATGGGGCCATGACCCCTCTGAGGTTCTAGGGGAGGGCCCTTCCTGCCTCTTCTGGGGTGGCCGACAGTCCTTGACTGTGGCAGCCTGCCTGCCCGCCCAGTATCTGTGGGAGGGGTGCTGTCTTCACATGACTCCTCCTTGTGTGTCTGTGTCTAACCTTATAAGGACTTCCTACATGGAATCCAGGGCTCTCCCTACTCCAATATGACCTCATCTTAACTACACCTGCAAAGGCCTTATTGCCAAAAAAGGTCATCTTCTGATGTTTCAGTGGATGTGAATTTCGGGGAGATTCTGTTTAACCCATCACAGTGAAAATGTGTTGAGGAGACCCTGACCCAGCCAGTGCTCACCCGATGGTAACCAGTGTCCACCTCAAGGGATCAGTACTGTGTGGAGGTGGCCAGAGATGGTCATACTGGGTAAACAGACGCTGGGGCCTGGCCTCTCCTATCCTGGGACTGGTCAACTTTAGCCCCTTAAGAAATTTGGTTGGGGACTTCCCTGGTGGTCTGGTGGATAAGAACCCGCTTGCCAATGCAGGGGACACAGGTTCGATCCCTGGTCCGGGGAAATCCCACAGACCGCAGGGCAACTACTGAGCCTGTGTGCCTAGAGCCTGTGCTCAGAAGCAAGAAGCCACTGCAATGAGAAGCCGGAGCACCACCGCTAGAGAAAGCCCACCATCGAAGACCCAGTGTAGTTATAAATAAACGTCATTTTAAAAAAGAGATCTTGCATATGCTCACATCTACTTTTAAAAAAACATATACACGCATATGCCTAAAATATCACTTTAAAAATACCCAAGAAATGATGTTGTTGTTCAGTTGCTAAGTTGTGTCCGACTGACATGTGTTGTCCAGGGACTGCAGCGTTCTCAGGCTGCAGGTTGATTAGAATTTCAGCTGGCGCTTGGGCACCTCTGCAGAGGTGGCAGGAGAGCCTGGGGCCCCATAGATGAGGGAGGCGTGGGGCTGGGTTTTGATTTCCCCAGGGGATGACAGCTCCAGTGGCAGGGAGCTCAGGGCCTTGCTGGAAGGTGGCCTGACTTCAGCAGGAGGACCTGATGGGAAGGGAGGCCAAGTACAGCTTTTCTGCTTTGGGCCCATAAGTCAAGCGCAGAACCAAGCAGGGCTTTAACTTCAGGTCAGAAGTAAAGTTGGCTTCGGTTTAGGATAACTGAGGGAGGTAGCCACCAGAGGCCTGGTTGGCATGGGCCAAGGGGGCGACCAGGCCGGGCACCCCCGAAGATGTGCCTTGATGGGCACTAAAACGCTGCTACCACCTGTCTTCCAAGTTTTCCTGGCCTGTGGTTGGCATCAGCAAGGTACAGGATTGGCTACTCAGATGCAAATTCTCCTTGAAGGGAAGATACAAGGCTCCCTCATCCGCCATTAACAGGGGCTCGTTCCATTTATCACATCCTGCGGTGGGTAGAGCTGTGTCCCCAGAGAGCTGCTGCTGCTGCTGCTGCTGCTGTTGAGTCGCTCAGTAGTGTCTGAGTCTTTGTGACCCTTGGACTGCAGCCCTCCAGACGTCGCCATCCTTCACTATCTCCCAGGGCTTGCTCAGACTCATACCCCTCGAGTCAGTGATGCCATCCAACCATCTCATCCTCTGTTGCCCCCTTCTCCTCCTGCCCTCAATCTTTCCCAGCGTCAAGGTCGTTTCCAGTGAGTCCGCTCTTCACATCAGCTGTGTCCACGTCCTAAGCCTGGAACCTCATGGGGCAAGTGGGGTTCAGTTAAGGATATTGAGGTAGGGGTCTGCTCTGGATGGTCCAGGGCCCCCATGGATCACAAGGATCCTTCTGAGAGGAGGAGGGCCGGAGTTAGAACACTGAGGAAAAGAGACGTTAGCAGAGGCTGGGGGGAGGTGCTTTTGAGGGTGGAGGAAGGGGCTGCCAGCCCAGGGCAGTGGGCACCTCCTGGAAAAGGCAGGGGGCAGAGGGGCCCAGCCTCCACGTCATTTGGGGCCTGTGGGGATTCTGGTGTGAGACAATGGGCACAGGCCTTCTCATGCATAGGCTGTGGCACCTGGGAGGGGTGAGGGCAGCCCCCAGCCTCCCCACAACCCAACCTCACTCTTCACTGTGTCCCCCGCTTTCCTGCCTTTGTTTGAGGGACACAGAAGCTGCTTTGTAAGCATTTATTTATTTATTTGGCGGTGCTGGGTCCTGGCTGCGACCCACGGGATCTCCCATCTTCATTGTGGCATGCAAGATCTCCTAGTTGCCACACATGTGGGAATCTAGTTCCCTGACCAGGGATCGAACTCGGGTCCCCTGCACTGGGAGCTCGAGTCTTAGCCACTGGACCACCAGGGAAGTCCCAGGAGAAGCTGCTTTTGCAGTAAGCGATTCTCTGATGGCAGCAGCCTTGGGCCAGGGTCCCTGGGCAGGGAGGGCCTCAGCAAAGCTGTCCTCCATGCCCCTCCCACCTCCAGACAGACCAGCATGTCCCTGGTCTGTCTGTCTCCATGGCCCCATCAAGGAAACCTCAGGAAATGGCTGCACAGTCCAGCCCTTCGATGTCTGTCTCCATGTGCCCTGGGCTTCGGGCCTCAGAAGCTTGTGGTCTGAGTTCCAGTTTGGAAGCGGGGCTGGAGACAACTCCTCCAGCGAAGATCCCCTGGAGGAAGCTACGGCAACCCACTCCAGTATTCTAGCCTGGAGAATCCCATGGACAGAGGAGCCTGGTGGGCTACAGTCCTTGGGGTTATAAAGAGTTGGACATGACTGAAGCAACTTAGCATAGTGACAACTTGGCTCCTTTGTCCCAAGGCATGTGGCTTTTCAGCAGGGGACAGTAGGACCCTACCACCAACCTCCTTCCTGGACTCAGGCAGCCTCGGGCTGACCACTCAGCACTGCCTGCCTGAGGTCCAGCCTCAGCAGGGTCCAGGGATATCCTCAGGATGGACGACGTCGGCGAATAAAGAAAGATAGATAAAGAGGTAAGGAAAGAGACACGGGGTGACCAGGCTTCTTCGGTGAGCGAGGACCATTTACTTTATTCTTCTCGGGGCTTTTATACCCTGAGTTATACATACAGCAAGGTGAAAAAGGCAGAGTCAACTCAACATTCCATCAGTAGTAACTTTTATTGACATCAGGTTCCTTCCTGCAAAAGTCTTGTTTTCTGTACATCATCTTTTATTCCGGAGGCCTGTTGATATTCCATGACCTCCTTTTGATAAAGGGTGGTCAGCCAGAACACCAGAACAATGATTTTCCCTTAAAGTGTTTCTTCTTGAATTCTTAGCCTGCGTCACCGTTAAAGTACAGAGTTACACTTTTATGGAGCAAAGATTCAGCCGGTTACAGCAAAAAAAGGACTTAGTAACTCAAAGTCTAATGTTGCTAATGCTAAGGCTATTACTTGTTTCTTCTACATCCTGACTATATGCACTCCCAGGAACACAATGGGTAAGGGATGTGAGAACTTGGCAGCAAGCATTGCATAGGCTCAACAATGTTGCAAGAGTCTGGATAAAGCTGCCAAGTAAGCTAGAATGCTAACAGGGGGTTTGAAACACTCCTTTCATGCCCAGGAGATTTAGAAACTAAAGCCCTAAGTTAACTCTTTCCAGAGAAATGTGGTCGAGCCACATTAACAGCCCCCCTGTTAATGTCAGAGGAGTTGATGAAAGGCATAAAATAGTAAGACAGATTCTGGTTTGGGGGTAGATGCTCGATCAAGTTCAGGGGGTCCCTTGAGTCCTGATCTCGCCTTTGCCCATCAGGCCTCTTCCTCATGACCTTTGCCATGGGTGGGATTCTCCACGCTGGCTCCCGGCACGGGACCACTTCCTGAACCAGGCAGGACCCTCTGGAAGCAAGTGAGGGCCTCTTTAAGCCGGTTTGTATCCACAGGAGCCCGAGGCCACATCACTGGGAAGACAGTTTTGAAGTTTCCTGTGGCTGCTATAGGAAATGAAAGGCTTGAGATGACACAGATGTATTATCCTATAGTCTGCAGGACCAAAGTCCACAGAGTCTTGCTGGATGAGATCAAGGTGTAGGTCAGTTGGTCTCTCTGGGGCTCCGGGGAGACTCGTTCCCTGCGTTCTCTTTTAGAGGCGCCTGTGTCCCCCGGCTCCCGGCTCCTCCCTCCAACTCAGAGCTCATGACTCCAACCTCTGCTTTCATCCTCAGGTCTGCTTCCTTGCGCTGAACTTGGGCCCATCAATCACCCAGGACAAGCTCCGTATTGCAAACCCCTTAATTTAATCTTGTCTGTAAAGTGATTTAAAACAAAATAAAAATTTTTATTTATTTATTTTGGCTACATCGGGTCTTAGTTGCAGCACATGGGCTCAGCTGCCTGTAGGATCTTAGTTCGCCAACCAGAGATCAAATCCGAGTCCCCTGTATTGGAAGGCAGATTCCCGGTGAGGGGCCAGCCTCCCTGGTGGCTCCTAGGAGCCCTGCATTCACGCCGGTGCAGCCTAGGAGCAGGTTACAGCTAGGCCACCATCACCAACAGTACCTCAACGGAGATGGCATGTCACTTCCAAGATTCAGCATGAAAGACCATGGCCTCAGTCTTCAGGGTCCTCTCTCCATCACTCGCTCCTGGGTCACTAGCTGCCAGGCCTCAAGGAAGCTCGGCAGCCTAGGGGAGAGCCACGTGAGATGTCCTGGAAGAAAAAGGTCGGAGGCCAGGTGGCCAGGTGCACTCAGGATCCAGGAGGTGTCTCGGGGGGTGGTCTGTGGGGCAGATAGAGGGGCTTGGCCAGCACCTTGGGTCAGGACTAGGAGCAGGGCCCTCTGGGTTGGCTCTGCACTGCTGCCTGATTCCAGAGCTGGTCATTTTTATTGGCTGTAGCAACTGCACTCTGAGGAAAAATTACTGTGCTGTGAAATATTTCCCCTTGCCTCTGCAGTCAATTTCGGCTTCATTTAAAATTCAATAATGGCATGGCCGTCTTCCTGGGCAGTGGTGGTAATCGCCTTTGGTGGCTGGAAATGCAGAGTTAGGAGACCGGCAGGGCTCTATCACGCCCTCCCCAGCCACTGCCCTACTTCTCCTGTGCCTGGGTGAGACCTGTGAGGGTCCCAGGGGGCTGCTAGAGGGTCGTGATCTCCGGAGTGGCTCCTGGGAAACCCTGTGCTCCAGTTCCTTCACTGTCCGGCAATGGGATTGCTTATCAATATTTCAGAGAAGACTGGCAATCCTCTCTGAGTTAGCAGTTTACTTCTCTTGGACCGCAGAGCTGACCTCGTTCATTTGCTCTGGCTGTAAATGCAAGGGCTCCAGGGGGCGTCTGGGCAGGCTTCTGGCTCTGTCTGCTCTGTTTGTGCTTTTCTCTCCTGCTCCCAGGATCTTGCTGTCTCTCTCTGTATCTGTTTCCCTCCACAAGTTCTCCTGGCTATGCGCCCCCTTCCTTGCTCCCTCCTCCCTCTGACACCCCACTTGGCTGCATCCACCCAGCCAGGGGCCTTCTAAGGGGTGGTGTGATTGCATATTCACCTCTTGGCAAGTGGGAGGCACTTTGATGCCTTTTAATTTCCTTTTCCTGAAAACATACTTGACTCACATGGGGGCATTGATGGGCTCAGGTCCCTCTGGCGATGATGGCAGGGTGCTCTGGGCAGGTGGAAGGGGGCTTCCTGCTAGTTGGGTGGAGGTGGGTGGGTGCTGAAGGAAGACCTCAGAGCTCTAGAGCAGTCACCACTGTCATATCTCATCTCCCTCCACACATTTGAGATGTCCCCTGAGTCTAAATGCCAGCAATTCACTCACAAAAACGGGTACTGTGCAGAACTGACCCACAGAGGCTGGTCTCTGAGCTCAGCCAGTGCCTGGCCAGGCAGGAACAGCAGGCAGCCACTCCCAGCAGATACTATGCTGAAGGTTCAGGGTGTCGCAGTATTGCGCACAGAGCCAAAAATTGTTGCCGTGTCTGCTTGGCAGACTTGTGGCTGAGAAGCAGCAAGACCTCTGGAGTTTGATTATGACCCATCTCTGATGGATAAACGGCCAGGGGCTAGCCGCATCTACCCCATCAAGGGCAAACACTTTGAGGGGTCCCAGAGACTTGCAGAGACTGATCCCTGCCTCCAGGACATCCTCGATCATTGCTCAGCATGTTAAGCCCAGGACTGTACCCTCCTGGGGACCACAAAGCCCATCTCTGCCCCACAGGGCCCAGCAGAGAGTCTGGGTTGGAGATGTGTGAGGACTGGGGTGTCCCTGCCCCCACCCCCAAGGCTCTGTACTACCTACTGTAAGCAAAGGGAGCCTTTTCAGTGTACAGGGCTCAGGTGGGAGACAGGGCTGAGCAGAGGCAGTGCATGGGCTGGGGCAAACCTGATCCTTCATTTTTGCTTCTGGATCCAACTGTACCTGAAGCTGAACCCACACCTCCCTCCAAGAAATCATATGAAAATGCTTTGGTTCTGCAGCTTAGGGGACCCCAAGACTACACTCAGGTTTAACAATTAATGAGAAGGGCTCAGCATGGCTCAGTGAAGCCAGAGGACTCATGATTTACTTCAGTGAAAAGCCCAGACTACAAATGCAACAGAAAAAGCAGTGCATGGGGCCAGCTCAGGAGAGACCAGCCACCAGCTCCCGCCGTCCCCTCCCAGGGGTCACGTGGGTAGGGCTGAGCTCTCCTAACAGTGACATGTGACAGCGTGTGAAGTGTGGCCAACCAGGGGGCTCACCCCAGCCTGGGGGTCCAGGATTTTTACTGGAGCTTGGCCACTTAAGATGACTACACACATGGCTGACCTGTCTTGCCCCCAGAGGTCAAGCTGATACCACACGGCCCAAGACCCCCTAGTAAACAAAGACACTGATTGGACAGGACCTAGGGCCTGAGGTCACTTCCTAGGAGCTGGTCTAGGGCCAGCTCTCACTTTGAGCACAGTTAGTCTTTCACTATACAGGGTCTTCTTGAGACACTGGAGCAAAGGTGTACAGCCAGGCACCCTCAACAATCTTGGGCACATCACTGGATCCATCCAGCCCCTAGATCGAGCCATGCCTGAAGCCAGGAGCCATGCCTGAAGCCAGAACCATATATTTTTTTCCTCACTTCTGAGCCAAATTTTCCCTTTATCATTTGAATCGGTGTGAAGAGCTTTTCTATCTTGATTAATTTGTCCCTAGAGCCCAACGTTATGCAGTTTCTGAGGAAGTGTGGTCTAAACCTGCCCACAAGTTCTCTGTCATACTTCCCACCCAGACTGCATGACTAGCAGGGGTCCCATGTTGGGGGTCCCACAGTCAAGAACCCCACAGGCAGTGGAGGCTCAACCACATCCAGCCCCATGAGCCATTGTTGAGAAGCTGGGTCGGCTGGGCTCAGAGGAAGGGATGGTCATTGTGGGCGGGCTGTAGGGGCTGACCCGTCCTCAGGGCTGGGCTGACCCGTCCTCAGGGCTGGGCTGACCCGTCCTCAGGGCTGGGCTGACCCGTCCTCAGGCCTGGGCTGGCTGTGGTGGGGCCGGTGAGTACTGAACCGCTGCCCCACTGTGTGTCCCACGCCTTGTGAGGACTTGTGATTTCCCTGGACTGCGGGCAGGGGCATGCCTCAGAGCCTTGCCGCAGGCTCAGGCGTCTTTGTGAGGACTTGCGCTCTCCCTGGACTGCGGGCGGGGGCGTGGTATGATGAGGTGGGGGTGTGGGTCTGGAACCTCGGCTTCCCACTCATCATGCGATGGCTCAGCCGAGTAACCAGAGCCGAAACAGCCCCTGCCCGCAGGCTCGGTGGCAGTCCTCAAGCCATGTGTGTTCTGGGAGCGGGAGGCAGGGAGCAGGATTCACCAGCTGAGGGCAAGGGGTGCAGGGCTGGGAGGGACCCTAGTCTGACCGCATGGAGCCGCCAGCAAAGCTTGCCTGTCACCTGAGGCCGGGAGCTGGTGGCTGGTGACTGTGGTCACAGACCTGATCTCGCCACTGATGGGACGGGAGCTCGGGCCTCGGCTGTCCCCAACCAGAGGTTCCTCCTCCTCCTTCCAGCCAGACTTGGAGAGTGCCCTGTCCCCATGCGGAGGACAATGCCCGCTCCTTGACTTCGGCCACAGTCTGGCCCCCAGGAGGCTCGTAAGCTTGTCAGCTGAAGTATGTCCACCTGGCACTTCAGCCTGACCTGTCTGATCAACCTTCAGATTCTTCCCTGGTGGGGAAATTATGTTCCCAGTGATTTAGCTGCTGAGTTGAAAAATAAAATTTAATACTTTCTCATAAAACACACCTGGCGTCCTTGGCAGGCAGGGCTGTCAGAGGAGCTGGTTCGGAGGCTCTGACCTGGATAAAGGCTTGTTCAGCTGGATGGAGAGGGGGTCACCTTCTGGGGGTCCAGACACAGGGTGCAGATGAGGTAGGCGTGAATCTTCAAGGAAGATGGCCCCGCATGGTCAGAACTGGCTCCTGGTGGTGTGGGCCTGGACTAGCATTTGGGAACCCAAAGACCACGGATGGCATGGGGCTGGATCGAGACTGGGGATGGAGGTGCGGGCAGACTGGTGGGAACTGGGATGAATACCCTCCGGGCCTGCACTTAGGGTCTCTCCCTTTATATTCATTCATTCATACATTTAATTATTCTTTCATTCAAGACTTACTGGCACAACCACGAGTCTGAGGCATTGCAGAGATGAGGCTGCAGCCCAAAGTCCCTGCCCTCCTGGAGTTTGTATTCTAATCGAGGCCGACAGATGGCAAATGAGACAAAATTTTTTAAATGTTCAGTGTTCCAGAAGGCAGTGAAGGGAGAGAGCACTGGGGCAGAGACAGGAGGTGAAGAGGGAGCCCTGGAGCCTGGGGGGCAGGGTGGGGGAGTGGGGAGGACTCCCAGGGCAGGGACCTCTTGGAGGCTGGAGTGACTGGACGTGGGGCTGCAGGTTGGAGCTCTGAACATGAGGTGGGGAGACCACTGGAAGCACAGGGGGATCTCCGTTTTGGGGGAAAAGGAGGGGAGGGTCTTGGGGAGGTTCGGGCAGTTCTCAAGCCAGTGCACTGGGATCAGCTTTCCTCCAGCAAGTAGCCACGTTGGTGACTATCCCTGTGTGTTCTCAGCTGTCAGCTGCAGAACCAGGCTTCACCCCAGGGGTGACTCAGCACAGGCAGAGATGGGGGCCTCTGTTCTAAGGCTGAGCCCTGGTCTGCGGTATCATGGCTGTCTGGGCACAGGCTGAAATGGAATTTCCAGACACAGAGTATTGCATAAGGGAGTGAGTTTATTAAGAACAAAGAGCAGAGATAATGTGGGCACTATGAGCACAGAGCACTGACCTCCTGACAGGCCAAGCAGCGTCGGCTATTAGAATAGTGGGCCAGCTCAAGGGAGAGCGAACCCCTTTTGTGGGTTGTGTGTGAGCTGAGTCACTCAGTCGTGTCTGACTCTGCGACCCCGTGGATTGTAGCCTGCCAGGCTCCTCTGTCCTTGGGATTTCCCTGGCAAGAATACTGGAGCAAGTGGCCATTTCCTTCTCCAGGGGATCTTTCCAACCTGGGGATCTTTCCAACCTAGGGATCAAAGCTGTGTCTCCTGTGTCTCCTGCACTGGCAGGCGGGTTCTTTACCACTAGAGCCACCTGGGAAGTCCCCTTTGGTGGGTTAGCAGCCACTGTTTATAGCCCAGGACAAAGAAAGCTCCTGCTGAAAGGGCGGCATCAGGTGATTGGTTTGGGCACTGTAGGTTGAGTACTGGGGTGGGTATTTTTGCCTGACATGGGGTCAGGGAGCTAGCCAGTAAGGATCAGGGATCTTTTGGTAATGGTTACAATGGGGCTCAGAAGCTTCCCAGGTGGCTCGGCAGTAAAGAACCCACCTGCCAATGCAGGAGACATAAGAGACACGGGTTTGATCCCTGGGTCGGGAAGATCCCCTGGAGGAGGGCACAGCAACCCACTCCAGTATTCTTGCCTGGAGAATCCCATGGACAGAGGAGCCTGGCGGGCTACAGTCCGTGGGGTCGCAAAGACTTGGACATGACTGAAGCGACTTAGCATACACACACAATGGGGCTCAGTCAGCTTTGGAGATGACCTTGGTTCTGGGCCCCACTTCTGTGACCTTGGTACAAGGCTTTGCACCAGTGGCCTTGGGGTAGGACTCTACACCTGGATCAGTGTGGGATGGGGTTAAGTGGAAGCTCACATCTCAGGTTCTTCTCACTGTCTCTGGACCCAGCAGCCTCCTGCGCAAAGCCCATGGCTGGACCAGAAGTGGGACAAGGCCTTGCAGTCACCCTGTGTGATGACACAGGTCAAGGGACACGGCAGGAGAGAACGAGGGTGGGATTTCTCCCAATGCACTTTTGTAGCAGCAGAGGTGGGTCTGGATTTGGGGAACTTGCTTAGCACTGATGCGCTGGGTGTTCTTTCTGTTGCAAAGGCTCTGGGTGCTGGTCGCTGCCCTGCAGGTGGCCCTGCCTTCCCGCCCTGGGCCCTCCAGGCCCTCAGCTCCTCCAACCTCTGAGCTGAGCTGCCAGAACACTCTTTGGAGTAGGGAGCCTGCCTTCTCCATCACACAGGCTTCAGAGCATCTGTTTGCCCCTCCAAATCCGCTCCCATCCTGCCCCCTCAGGGGCTATACCCAGGGCTCAGTGGGGATGGAGTGTGTGTGAGGGGGTGCCTCTCCCAGCTCCCTCCACCGCAGAGAGGCCTCAGGCTGTCCCTCAACTGAGGAAGGTAAGGGGCCCCAGTCCCAGGAGAAATTGGTGTCCCCTGGCATGGCTCTGAGGCCCTGACAGAGACAGGGACCTCCCACCCCCCATCCCTCTCTGCCCTGCCTCACTCCCTGCAGCCCTGGAGTCATTGCCTGCCCTGTCCACACAGTCTGGACAGAGGAGACAGGGTGCCCCTCACAGTCCCAGCTCAGGGTTAGAGCCCCCAGCCTGGGGTGCTTTGCCACAGGGGCCACAGGGAACTCTCAGAGACCCTATAGTGCCCAGGTGGGAGATGGCACCAACAGCAGATGGGGGGGAACCTGGGTCTGGATCCCAGCTTTTGGCCTGGATCCAGGCTGGCATCTCTGAAGCTGGGGAGTGGGTGTGAGTGCCAGGAGCAGTGTCCATCCCTCTCCCATCAAGTGGCCTGGGCGGGGGTCCCCCGGGCACGCTGGTGATTAATGAGCTTTCATTCCCGAACTTTCTCCTTGTCCAGAAGTCTGGGTTATTAATGGACACTGACAGGCTTTAGCATAATCAATGAAGCAGAAGTAGATGTTTTTCTGGGGTTCCCTTGCTTTTTCTATGATCCAACGAATATTGGCAGTTTCTCTGGTTCCTCTGCCTTTTTTTTTAACCCAGCTTGTACATCTGGAAGTTCTCAGTTCACATATTGCTGAAGCCTAGCTTGAACCATTTTGAGCATAAACTAACTTACTAGCATGTGATGGGCTTGCTAGATGCTGGGCTGGCCCCAAAGAAGGGCACACTTGTTACACAGCATTGAGATGGACTGATACTAGACCCTCACCTCTGCCCTCTGGGGCTCCAACCCCAATACAAGCACTCACTCTTCCTTTTCAATTAATAGATTGTTTTAAAGAGCGATTTTAGGTTTATAGAAAAAACTGAGAAGGAAGTACAAAGAGTTTCTATGAATGCCCATTGTTAACCCCTTGCAGTCATTGGTATATCTGTTACAATCTGTTAAACTGAGCAGGCAACACTGACTCATGTTAATAACTGAATTCTGCTGTTCACATCAGCAGAATTCACATCAGCACCCTCTTGGTGCTGCACATCCATGGGTTCTCTGAATGCACAATGCCACCTCCCCGTCGCTGTCCCACATGGAAGAGTTCTCTGCCTTAAAAGGTCCTGATTCCTTTCTAAAAATGGGATATAATTCACTTGTTAGGAAACGCACAGAGAAATGTTCAGTTCAGAGTTCTGATGACTGTCTATACCCAGGTAACACCCACTCTAGCAATATATTTGGAGAGTGTGCCCACTTCTTCTGGGAGTTCAAAAAGTCTCTCCCAGTTCCTTTCTTTTCCCACCATCAACATCCCAACAGTGGGCAGATGTTTACTCCTCCGCAATCCTCAACATTCAGAAAACTAAGATCATGGCATCTGGTCCCATCCCTTTATGGCAAATAGATGGGGAAACAGTGGAAACAGTGACAGACTTTATTTTCTTGGGCTCCAAAATCACTGCAGATGGTGACTGCAGCCATGAAATTAAAAGACGCTTGCTCCTGGAAAGAAAAGTTACGACCATTCTAGACAGCATATTAAGAAGCAGAGACATTGCTTTGTTAACAAAGGTCCGTCTAGTCAAGGCTATGGTTTTTCCAGTGGTCATGGATGTGAGAGTTGGACTATAAAGTAAGCTGAGCGCAGAAGAATTGATGCTTTTGAACTGTGGTGTTGGAGAAGAGTCTTGAGAGTCCCTTGGACTGCGAGGAGATCCAACCAGTGAATCCTAAAGGAGATCAGTCCTGAATATTCATTAGCAGGACTGATGCTGAAGCTGAAACTCCAATACTTTGGCCACCTGATGCGAAGAACTGACTCATTTGAAAAGACCCTGATGCTGGGAAAGATTGAAGGCGGGAGGAGAAGGGGACGACAGAGGATGAGAAGGTTGGATGGCATCACTGACTCGATGGACATGAGTTAACTCATGTCCAACATGAGCTGGCAATGGACAGGGCGGCCTGGCGTGCTGCAGTCCATGGGGTCACAAAGAGTTGGACATGACTGAGTGACTGAATTGAATTGAACTGAATCCCCAAATCCGGGCTTCCCTGGTGGCTCAGATGGTAAAGAATGTGCCTTCAATGCAGGAGACTCAGGTTCGATCCCTGGGTCGGGAAGATCCCCTGGAGAAGGGAATGGCAACCCACTCCAGTATTCTTGTCTGGAGAATTCCATGGACAGAGGAACCTAACAGGCTACAGTTCATGGAATTGCAGAGAGTTGGACATGACTGAGTGACCGAGCAGGCAAACCCCAAATCCATCCTCATTTTCCCACCTCCAAGCCCCCACCCCCTCTGGCCTAAGGGAGCATAAAAGGCCACCTCCGTCTCCTACTTCCTCTTTGGGACCTCCAGCCCCCAGCAGTGGTCCTTAAGCAGCAGGGCCACCTTTGCAAAAGGCCGCTAATATCACACACTGCTCAAATCCCACCAGCAGCCTCTTATCACCCTTGAACAAAATTCCAGCTCCTCACTCTGAGTCCCAGACCCTGCATGACCCTCACACCTTGCTCTCACGACCCCCTCCCCCGGCACTGCTTCTCAGACCTGTTGGTCTCATGTCCTTCAGACACATGCAGGTAGTCCCTACCCCAGGGCCTTTGCACCTGCACTGCCCACTCCCATAGTGCCCTGTGGCGGGTTGAAGGGCATCCTCGGAATTTATGTTGAGTCCTAACCCTCAGTAGGGCTTCCCAGGTAGCACCAGTCGTAAAGAGCCTGACTGCCAACGCAGGAGACTTAAGAGACATGGGTTTCAATCCCTGGGCCAGGAAAATTCCCTGGAGGAGGGCATGGCAACCCGCTCCAGTACTCTTGCCTAGAGAATCCTATGGACAGAGGAGCACGGTGGGTTACAGTCCATGGGGTCTCAGAGTCAGACACAACTGAAGCGACTTAGCACAGCATGGTAACCCCTGGTACCCATTAAAACTAACTCCCCAGCCCCTGGTGCCCGTCCTTCCACTTTCTGTCTCTGTGACTCTGACCTCTCTAAGGGCCTCATTTAGATGGAAGCATGCAGGATTTGTCCTTCTGGGGCCAGTTTATTTCACTTAATGTAGGAAGCTGCTAACTTTTCTGCTAGGCATAAACTTCAAAGTTCCAAAGAAAGGTCAGAGGATGCGGTTCAACGCCACGAAAGATCCTGGTGCCCTGCCTAGAGCAAAACCCCAGGAGGTGTCAGGGGTCCCTCCCTGGACTGTCCTTCCTCACTTGGGTCTGACAGATTCTGCTCTTGGTCAGCTTGCCCTGATGTCCCCGCTGCAAGCCCCAGGCTTAATGTCCAGGCAAAGAGCCTGGCCTTCCAGGACAGGAGTGCAGGCACTGCTGATACAAGGACCCCACACGCTGCAGCCAGATTTAAGCCTCAAAGAAAGCGGATGCTCTGTGGTCAGTCCGGGCCTGGTTGGGGGGCACTCTCCATCATCTGTCTCCCCTACTGGGACTGATGCTCCTCCTCATGGTAGGGCTCTGTTCCCAAGCCTGGGGCCCTAGCAGTGGATGCAGTAGGCCTCCCAGGTAGGTCACAGCCTCCCTCTCTCTCTCTCTGTGCTTTGTTCTGTCTCCTGCCCAGCCCGCCTCCCCTCTCTACTCGTCTTTGGAACCAGTGTTAGTTTCCTAGGGCTTCATAACAAGTTACCTCAAGCCAGACGACTAAACAACAGAACAACAGAAGTACAATCTTCTGCGGCTCCGGAGGTCAGAGGTCAGAAACCAAGTCTCCTGAGATTTGAGAAGGATCCTGCCAGCTTCCAGTGTGGCCAGGAGCGCCTGGCCTTCCTGGGTGTGTAGCTGCATCATTGCAAAGGCAGAGGGGCCTCTGAGTCTCTGAGGCTTGAACCCTTCCCCAGGCCCAGTGGGGGTGGCTGTCAGTCCCTGGCGGGTGGAGGCAGAGGACAGCCTGGCATCCACCCTGGCCTGGATGGAGAATTTACATACAGGTTTGGCGGTCACTGAGTACTGACAGCTGGATGGATTCCATCAGCAAGCCCCCCTCGACCCCCTGGAATTGATTTTGAGTTACATTTTGTTTCTTTTCATCACCATCAATACTTGGGCCAGGTTCTCATCAGAGGAGGCTACCTGAGTGTGGCTGAGTGACGGCGGCCCCAAAGAACTGGATGCCAGATGCCTCTGCAGAGAGACCACACCTGACGTTTTCCCACAAACACCCCCCGTATGAAATGCCCGCTTGGGGGTCCTTGGCAGCCTCTCTTCCCAGGTCCTCCCCACAGCTAGAGCTCACCTTCTACCAACTGGGAGGAGAGCACTGATGTGGGAGTGACTTTGGGTTACAAGTCACCACTCAACCCAGACTGTCCTAAATCCTTAAGGGAATTTTTGGCCTCATACAACTGATGAGTCCAGAGGTAGATGGGCTTAGGGGGAACATCTGTCGGGATTCTCCAAAAAGCAGCAGTTGTGTCTGACTCTTTGTGATCCTATGGACCATAGCCTGCCAGGCTTCTCTGTCCATGGGATTCTCCAGGCAGGAATTCTGGAGTGGGTTGCCGTGCATTCCTCCAAGGGAATCTTCCCAATCCAGGGATCGAACTCGAGTCTCTTAAGTCTCCTGCACTGGCAGGCAAGTTCTTTACCACTAGCGCCACTTGGGAAGCCTACTTTGCATATGAGACCAGATCTTGTGTGCACATCCTCTTTTGTTGGGGATCCTGGGATAACAGCCCACGAAGATGCCCACGTCCCAAACCCCGGATCCTGCGAATGTGGCACCTCACAGGGCTCAGCCGATGGGATCAAGTGAAGGACCTTGAGGTAGGGAGGGTATGCTGGGTGATCTGAGGGCCCCACGTAAGGCTCCCACAGGGACCTGAAAACCTGAGCACTCTCTTGGCTCTGGTCAGAGGGTGGCCGTGGGGAGAACCTCTGCCTTTGGGGGAGGTGCTGCTGCAGAAAGAAGGCAGGTAAGCCGACACTGCCTGCAGGAAGCAGAACCACCCACCTCTGCTGTGGTGGGAATGAGGGGGTAGAAGCAGCTGGCCTGCCTGCGGCCCTCTGGGGACATTGCGTGTTTGCAAGGGGCAGGGCAACCTGCATGGGGCGGGCAGGTGCTAATGCGGGAGGAAGTGGGCAGGCAGTGGGAAAGGATGCACACAAGGGGTAAGGCAGAGACCTCCGGGGACACGGGCTGCTGTGGAGAGCATGTTGGACCTGGTCAGACCACCAGCGGGAGGGGCTGCAAACTCATGAGAACCTCAGCCAGACCAGCCCCTCTGAAAGTTTTTAAAGCTCTCTGTTCCATTGAGAAATAGCAGCCACGCATGACAGTTGCCCCTGGTCACTTTTTGTACCAGCAGCTGTGACTCCCTTCGGATGTCCAGGGAAAAATTCATTTGTTTCCGGGGCGCTGTGGCAGAGCTGGCCAACCCTGCTCAGGACACATGTCAGCACAGGAGTCTTCTGCTGCCTTGGGGGTCTGGGGCCACGCCCTCTGCTCATGTTGAGGGTCCATGGGTCCTCCCCCACACCCTCTACTCTTGGAATGGGGCCTGACTTCCCTGGGGTACACTTTCCACAATTCACAAACCACCAGGGCAGCAGGCAGGGGCTGTAATGTGGGTTTACTCCCAGATCCCTTAGAACCACTGATATGAGACCATGCTGTAGATAAACTTACCCAGCCCTCTTTTGTCTGGCTTTCCTCAGCTATTAATATTAAGCCAACAAACTTATCATCAGACTCTCTTGCAGCTGGGTTGGCTGTGTGAAGAAGATTTACCCATGAGACAAAAAGCAGTTTCCAGAGGACTTTTGGGAAAGTCTTTGTCTTTCTGCTATAGACTTCTGCTTTATCCTCCTTCCCTTTACTCTTCCTTATTGCCTAGAATGTGTATGCAATGGCTGGAGTTGCAGCAGCCCTCTTGAGATCATCAGGAAAAGATACAGGAATCAGAGACATTTGGTTCTGATTTTCTTGAAATGCTTCCCTGGAGGGTACATATATGAGAAAAATAAAGCTCCTAATCTGTTTAAGGCACTGTTTTCTTCTGGTTTGCCATTTCTTGCAACTGAATGTGGTCCTTATCTATCCCCACTCACAAAGGGGGTCTCTGCTTTCTTTGGCAAGGACACGTCCATGCTCCCACAAGTAGGACCAGATTTCTGAATCATAAACAAATGACTAGAGGATAAGTATAATTTTGTATGAAAAGGATTTGTTAGAAAAAGGAAGTCTGACCCAGGAAGGCAGAAGCTGAAGGAACTTGATCTGCTGTCTTGCAGTTGCTTCTCCTCTGAGTTTAATTAGGATTCCCAGCTCAGTTGGTAGATGTGTGCTTCCTTTTTAGTGTCTTCAAACAGGATGGTGGATTAAATGCCCTGTGAAAGGAGAGCATTAAAAAAAAAAAAAAAAGCAAGATGTCAGTGGAGACCCTGCTGTTGTTTGATGTAAATGTTAGGAAAAGAGCTATGTTCAGCATTCACCCCAGGGAGAATATTGTACTTCTTTAGAGGAAAAGCATCAGCTTGTTTGTGGAGCAGGGGCTCCCTGATGCTTACAAATGCAGGATGGCAGTGAAGCTGTTCAGCGGAGCAGGGAGGGGACTGTGGGGATCAGAGCCCAGTGCAGGGCACCTGCAGGGTGATCCTTGAGACCCACCACCCCCTAAATGGCAGGACTGCGTGCATCAGAGCCCCGGGGGCTGCTGTAACAAGTGACCGTGAACTTGACATATTAAAACAGCAGACCTTTGTTCTCTCACAGCACAGGAGGCCAGGAGTCTGAGCGGAAGGGTGCCTCAGGGCCGTGCTCCCCCGAGGCTCTAAGAGGGGAAGGCTCCCTGCCTCTCCAGCTTCCGGGGCTGCCGGCACCCATGATGTCCTGGGCTGGCGGCCGGATCTCTTCATTCTGGGCCAGCACGAGGGCAGATGCGCTGCTCCAAGGATGTGGAGGCAGGGGAGGAGTTTGGGCCACGTGGACACAATTTTGGACATCAGGGCTTTGTGGCACTGGGTAAATTCTCACAGGCTCAAAAAGAGATGAGGTTGTCTGTTGGTTGTTGTTTGAGGGACAGAAAGCTGGGGTCCAACTGAGTGTTCAAGACGGCAGATGGATGAGCCAAGTGTGGCAGGTGCAGACGGTGGGGCACAGCCGCAAGGGACCAGCTACACAGACAGTAAACGTGGGAAACTGGTCAAAGGTAGGGTTTGATGGGGGGAGAAAGATGCGGAAACACAATACCACTGATGTGACTGGAAAACACAAAACAATTCTACACATTTTGCAAGGATACGTGCTTTTTTTTTTTTTTTTTTTTTTGGCCGCACTGTGAGGCAAGTGGGATCTTAGTTCCCCAACCAGGGATCGAACCTGTGTCCCCTGCAATGGAAGGCAGAGAGTCCTAACCACTGGACCATCAAGGAAGTTCTGGTGGGTTTTTAAAGATAAGTATCAGACACACTGGAGAGGTACCTGCAGGGAAGGAAATGGGAAGGAGGGTGCAGATGGTGATGACGCACCTCAGAATGAACACCTGAAGAAGCTACCTCTCAGTTCCTTGTCATGAGGTCCCAGTAACAAGAGAAGTGATTTCCTGAGCTTCTCAGGGAGCAGGGGGCTGCTTCCCACCCCTGGTTCTCAAAGTGGGGTCCCTGGAGCAGCAGCAGCATCACCTGGGGGCTTGTTAGAAAACGCAATTATTGATATTATTTTAGAAGTACTTTTTAAAAAATTGTAGTAAGAACTCAATGTGAGATCTATGCCCTATGTGTGTTTCTGTGTTGGATACAGCACACCTAAGCAAGTCTTTAGCACTGAGAAGTCTAGTCAGGCATCCTGCCCATTTTTCTATTTGACTTTTCTCTTGATCTGTAGATATTCTTTGTGTATGTACTTGATGTGGTTCTTTGTTATATGTGTTAAATGTCGTTTTGCCCTAAAAACAGAGACAAGAACTGAAAATTCTGGCCCCACGTGGCTCAAAAACTCTACAGCTGGGATGGCCTCCATGCTCACACAGGCCCCCAGGCCCAGCGGCACTGGTTTAGAGGCACCACGCACTCAGTGCCCTCCTGCCCTGGGCTGGCAGAGGGCCTCTGCTGATGGAGCCTGTCTAGGACAGACCCTGAAGTTGAAGTGGAGAATTTATTAAGAGGCACCACTTTGCCTAATGGCTGGGATGGGGCAGATGTAGATTTGGTCTTACTGTAAGTAGGACAGCATTTCCTAAAGCCATTACACTTCATTTTCTGGAGTGGACCTGGAATTAAGAGAGTGTCCCGAGGGGGCTGGGGAGGGGGGTGACTGAAAACATCTGGCTGGAGATGAAGGGAGGTGGCCATGCTGTGAGGACAGGGCCAGGGATCTGCTACCTGGACCCAAGGGTCTGCTAGCTGCACCCTAGGTCTGCCTTCGAGGAGTAAGGTGGGCTCTCAGGTCTGGGGGTTCCTGCTGCCCACTTCCCCTTGCAGAGGTGGTGGCCCCCCTCGCCCCCAGAGGGTGCTGCCACTCAACCTCACAGGCCTGAGCTTTCCTAAGACAAAACGGGCCCTGCTTGGAATCACAGGTGTCACCAGTCAGGCTACGTTACCCAGACCCCGGCCAGCAGGTGGTCTCAGTGATGCATAGCTGCCCCCCGCCCCACGTCCCCCAGCTGCCAAAGGGCCCAAAGAGGCCTTTTCAGTTCCTTCAGCCCAGCAGAGACCTGTGGGCCCTCACTTGACTCATCCCCCATTTAAGAAATAGTCATTTCCTTTTTAAAAACTTTATTTTATTGAAGTATAGTTGATTTGTCTCCTCAGGTGGCTCAGTGGTAAAAAAATCTGCCTGCCAAGGCAGGAGACACAAGAGACACGGGTCGTCTCCTTGGGTTGGGAAGATCCCCTGGAGAAGGAAAGGGCAACCCACTCCAGTATTCTTGCAGGGGAAATGCCAAGGACCGAGGAGCCTGGTGGGCTACAGTCTGTGGGGTCACAAAGAGTTGGACACAACTGAAGTGACTTAACACACACATATAGTTTTAGTTGTAATAACTACATAATTATGCCATTAATTTATTTAAATAATTTCTATTATTTGTATTAACAATTAAATAAAATTATTAATATAATTCTATATATATTAATTATAACTACAATCCCCAGGAGCAGGAAATGGCAACCCATTCCAGTATTCTTGCTTCGAAAATTTTACGAACAAAGGAGCCCAAAGTCCATGGGGTAGCCCCTGTGGATAAGTGGTACCACGGACGCTGGGGGTTTATTTGCTTCCAAACCTTTTCACATGTGTACCTAAACGTGTTATGTGCTAAGCAGAATTATAATTTACGCACTTAAAATTCATTATTTATTTTTGGCTGTGTTAGCTCTTCATTGCTGCACAGGCTTTTTTTCTAGCTGTGGCATGGGCATCTCATTGCAACGACTTATCTTGTTGGGGAAAACAGGTTCTAGGTGTGGGGGCTTCAGTAGCTGGGACACATGGCTCAGTAGCTGTGGCTCTCAGGCTCTAGAGCCCAGTCTCAGTGATTGCGGCACACAGGCTTTGATGCTCCGAGGCCTGAGGGATCTTCCCAAGCCAGTGATCAAACCCATGTCTCCTGCATTGGCAGGTGGATTCTTTACCACTCAGCCACCAGGTAAGCCCATTTTATGCACTTGTTAAACAAAAATTTTCTTTGTTGAGGTATAATTTGCATATAATAAAATGCACATTTTAAAAAGTCTTTTCTTAGTTTTGCCTTTTTCACTTTGAAATGATTTGACTGGTAGAAACAGAACAAAGAATTCCTGAATGCCCTTCCTCTGGCTCCCCACCTGACATCAGCCTGTTGTCAGAAGCTGGGGGCCCTGGGGTGCAATGCAGTGACCCGTCCCTGTGTCCTTGCTCTGCAATGGGACTGTCCAATATCCTCAGGGCATCCTTGGGGCGGCTCACTCCCCTTAACTCAGCTGGCCCCTTGGTCCTCTACTTCCCTGCACCCCTATCCTTCTGAAGAGTTCTGTGCTTAGTCACTCAGTCATACCTGACTCTTTGCAACCCCATGGACTGTAGCCCAACAGGCACCTCTGTCTGTGGGGATTCTCCAGTCCAGAATACTGGAGTGGGTTGCCATGCCCTCCTTCAGGGAATCTTCTCAACCCTGGGTCTCCTGCATTGCAGGCAGATTCTTTACCCTCTGAGCCACCAGAGAAGCCCAAGAATACTGGAGTGGGTAGCTGATCCCTTCTTCAGGGGGTCTTCCTGACCCAGGAATCGAACCAGGGTCTCCTGTTTTGCAAGTAGATTCTTTACCAGCTGAGCTGTAGTGACCAGTTTTCCCTCCACTGAGTGTAAAGTTCCCGGGATTAAATCCAGCTTGTCCACTTCTGGCAAGAAAACCCCAGGAGCAATGCCTGCCTCCTCAGAAAGGTACCATTTTAAACGTGCGGTTTGAAGAGCTGGCTGGACATGCACATCACACAGACCCCGTATCTCCCAGAGCACCCAGGACCTGGCTTTAGTCCTCAAGGAGGGATCACACAGACCCCGTATCTCCCAGAGCACCCCAGGACCTGGCTTTAGTCCTCAATGAGGGCGGGAATAAAGTTCTCAGAACAGAGACCCCTAGGGCACTTGCTTCCCCCTCTGCCACATGAGTTCACAGCCAGATGGTGCCATCTGCACCCAGGAAGAGGGTCCCCATGAGAACCCACCACGCTGGAACCCTGGGACCCCTGCCTCCCGAACTGTGAGGAATTCATGTCTATGATATTTGTGAGGACAGCCCAAGCCCACTAAGATGATCTGCAGCCAGGCCCTGCTGCCAAGGGGCTGGGCCTCCTCTGAGTAACCATCCACACAGCCAGCATGGACTCAGACCCTCCCAGGTCTCCCAGGGTTCACCGGTGACAAGTCCTTAGTGAAGGGATGGTGAGGCTCATGGAGACTGGCATGAGTGGGGGTGTTGGGACCCATGTTTGAGGGGCAGCTGTGTCTCCAGGCCTTGGAGAGGGCCAGAGCCTGGAGCGGGGGCCACCCAGTGGGTGCTGCAGTAAGAAGGGACTTGGTTCCCAGGGAGGAGTCCTCGGTCCCCTGCTGGGGCTTTGGAAGCCATGGAGCCCATGGAGCCCAAATGCAGCATCAGCAGCAGCCTCCAGGTCAGAGGGAGGGGGTGGGTGGAGAAGAAGGGGTGCTCCAGCAGGAAGGGCCCAGTGCAGGGCTGGGCAAACAGCTGATGTTCAATCTAGGAGGTACTGTAAGTCGTCCCGACAGGCTCTGTTCCCTAGAGTCCACTGCACCCTAGGTCACAGGGCCAGACCCCTGGGACAGGCAGGTGGAGGCCCACTCCTGCCTGGCCTCTACCCTGGACTCCTCCGCAGCCTGATGCAAGCTCTGGGCCTCCCATCCAGGGGTGCCTGATTGTGGAATGGAGGCAGGGGGAGGGCTACATCTAGGCAGAATCTGTGCCACTCGAGCTGGGGAGCCACTTCCTGGTAGCCCAGCAGATCCAGAGGGCTTGCAGAGGGCCCCCAGCCCTCACCTTCAGGAGCACTCTGCAGGCCTGGGGGGCCTGGCTTTGCCAGATGACCTGGGAGTCTCACAGAAGCTGAGGACAGACACCTGTCCCCAGCAGGTGTCCCTGGGCTGTGAGGTTTATCCCCTCAGCATGTCTCATTTGTTTCTCCATAAAATTAATTTCTCCATCCCCAGGATCTTCTTCTCTCCCCACCAGCTGGATGGTGGGGCTGCTCTGGGGCAGGTGTGTGTCAGCTGAGACCCCTCACCTCCTTCTGGGACCCACCTGCTCAGTGACACCCCGGACTGTCAGCACTTCGAGCAGCCCTCTCATCTCTGAGGCTGGGGGCTGGGGTGCTCCGAGGAAGATACCACCACATGGCTGGGGTTCCCTCCGTCTGCCCTCCATGCCCACTTTCAACAGGGAGTCGGTGTCCGAACGCTGATCAGCATGTGTCTGTCATGGTCCTGGAAGTACGGGCTCTGAGGAAACCCACCAGCCACTGTGATGGCTAGTTTTAGGAGTCCATTCAGCTGGGCCACAGGGATGCCCGCTGAGCTGGTAAAACTTTATTTCTGGGTGGGTCTGTGAGGGCATTCCCTAGAATCAGTGGATAAAGAGAACCATCCTCTCCAATGTGGGTGGCATCATCCAGTCTGTCGGAGGCCTGGATACAGCGAACAATGAGAAGAAAGGCAAATTGGCTTTATTTGTGTGAGCGACAGCCCCTCTGACAGGGGCTCCTCTGACGTTAGTTCAGCCTTTGAATTTGAACTGAGTGACACCTGTTTTCCTGAGTCTCCAGCTTGCAGATCTTTCAGACTGTGGGATTTCTCAGCTTCCATAACCACATGAGCCAGTCCTTCATAAGTCTCTTCTATCTACTGATCCATTTATCATCTACCCTATCATCCATCCTTCCATCCATGTACCATCCATATCGGTTCAACTTCTTTGGGGAACTCTGACTAATAAATAAAGCTTCTTGCTGGCTGTGTGACTTCAAGAAAGTTACCAAGCCTCTCTGTGCCGCAGTTTCCCCTTCTGCAAAATGGGGGTCAATACTGGCGTTTTCCTCCCAGGCTCCCTGTGAAGATTTGAGAAGTGAAGTACGAGAGTGCTGAGAGCAGTGAGTGCTGTGCCCTGCAAGAGCTCACAGTTGTGACCATTGCCACACTGCTATTTGCTGCCCTTCCCCACATGTGTGCAACTTTCTGTCTTCCACAGAGGCATCTAAGAGATGTGACTCCGTCTTCCTTGAACTTGCACCCTATTTATTTCCAGCTTTCATCTAGGCAGAGGTTGAGCAGGTGGAGACCCTGGACCCACAGCATCAGCATCTACCGGGAGCGTGTCAGAAGTAGAGATTCTCAGGTCACCCAGGTCTGCTGAGTCAGGAGCTCTGGGGGTGGTCCCGTGTCTGTTCTCATGAGCCTTCCAGGGATCTGGTGCTTGCTCAAGAGTGGGTCCTTGTCTGAGGGTGGACCTTCAGCTGAGGGTGTCAGGAATGGAGAACTCCAGGTGGCAGGTGAAATTCCTAGCCCCTCATGGAAAGATCATCCTCCTACAACACTGACTGGGAGCCTGGCCAGTGGAATGCAGACAGAGCAGGACGTCATGGGGCCAGGTCCCCAGGGGAGCCCGTATCCTTAAACCGTCCGCAGCATCCCCGATCCTTTCAGCATCTGTAGGGTTGGTAGTGGTGTCTCGGTTCCATTCTCGATCCTGGTGATTCGTCTTCCATCTTTTCTTTCTGTCATTCTCACTAGAGACTTGTCCACTTTATTGATCTCTTCAGAGAACCAGGACTTTGATGGTCTGTACTGTTTTCCTATTTTCAGGGTCTCTGATTTCTGTCCTTTATTCTCTGCTACTTGATCTGGGTTCATTTTGCTCTTTCCCAGTTTCTTGGCCAGGACGCTTAGATGATGGATCTGAAAAATTCCTCTTTCCTATGAGGGTTGGGGGCTTCACATCCCAAATGCCCCCACATCTGAGATATTGTTTTCCACTTCCATCTGGGGTGGGGAGCTGCTAGTCCCTGATGGTCTCTGTGAAGAGGACTCTGGCAGGAGAAGCAGGGCTTGGTGTTGCAGATGGGGGTGGAGGTCTTGGCTCCCTGGATGGTTTCCGCTGACTCCATGGCTGGGCTTCAGTGCTTCCTGGTGGGGCAGCATGCATGGGTGTAGGGATCCAGACTTTCCCCAGCATTTGGGTAGAGGAGTACAGTTAGTGTCTGTGCATTTTTGGTCCTTTGGCTGACAGCAGGCTTTGTCCACTGGGCCCATCATGGTTTCTGGGTTGCTGGCTTCTTGGGCTCCAAATCTGTGTAGGATGACAAGGCAAGAAGAAATTCACTCCTGTAACAAAGCAAGACCCTACGAGGCCTTCTCAGAATAGAGAAACCCTACTTCCCCCATGTTCTCTGCTTGCCTTTTGTCTATAGAGAAACTTTAGTCCAAGAATAAATTTAATCAGAAAAATGAGGAAATGCAGAAAGGAAAACAGTCATGTAAGACAAAAGAATAATAAGCCATTAAGCAAAGTCAAGGACCTTTATTTCCTCCTCAAGGGCTATAGGTAATATTCTGAGCTACGTCCTAAGAGATGTTTTGCAGATGCTGAAACTCTCACAAGGTGAAAGAAGTTAACGGCATGCTGCCCATAAACACTAGACTCCAGACCAGCTGGAACCAGAAGCTTGATGATGCTGACTCCCACTTACCTCACGACCAGCCCACCAGAAGGATGTCCATGAGCTATTCATGCCCTCCTCTTTGAACCGTCTCTATGAGACTCCTCACTACCCTCTCCAGTGCTGGACACAGTCTTACAGGCATTAGTCTGCCATGGCCCCCTTTGCCTCGCAAAGCAATAAAGCGATTCTTTTCTACTTCACCCAAAACACCGTCTCTGCATTTCTATTCAGCATCAGTGAACAGAGGCTGAGTCTTGACAACACGCCCCACCCATTACCCTCAGGCCCGAGGCCCTCAACCAGCCTGCCCTTCTCTCCTCCTTCCAGAGTCTCTCTCCTTACCCTCTCTGGAATGTCTTGAGTTTTAGGCTGAACCTGTGGGAGGAATAGAAGACAGTATATCTGCTTGTTTTGCTGGAGGCGAGTGCGACTGGGCTCTTTGACCTTGAGTGCTGGTGCTGCTGTGTCTGAGGTCAGCCCCTGCCCTGTAGGTGTCGGCCTGGGTTGCCAGTCAGTAAAAAGTTTGTATCACGTGTCCTCAAAGCACTGTGGACTTGTTCAACACGAGCTCAATTCATTTAACTCATTCATCTGCCTTCATCTCAGGCAACTTTGCTTTCATTACATCTTTGACCAGTTTTCCTGGCTTTTCTGTTGAAGTTTCTTCCTCTGGACACCGGGTATCCTTGGGCTGATGCATCTTTGTGTGGATTCCCAGTGTTAATCATCTTTTCCCCAGTGCTTTTCTCAAAGGGTGTTTGTTTGTTTTGTTTGTTTGTTTTAATCTCTAACCGGTGTGAGTGCCTTGAGTTTTTCTGCTGCATCAGCAGTCTCATCCCAGGTCACGCTTCTATTTTCTTTGTTTGATTTACTCTTTCAGTTCAGTTCAGTCGCTCAGTCGTGTCCGACTCTTTGCGACCCCATGAATCGCAGCACACCAGGCCTCCCTGTTCATCACCAACTCTCGGAGTTCACTCAGACTCACGTCCATCGAGTCCGTGATGCCATCCAGCCATCTCATCCTCTGTCATCCCCTTCTCCTCCCGTCCCCAATCCCTCTCAGCATCAGAGTCTTTTCCAATGAGTCAACTCTTCTCATGAGGTGGCCAAAATACTGGAGTTTCAGCTTTAGCATCATTCCTTCCAAAGAAATCCCAGGGCTGATCTCCTTCAGAATGGGCTGGTTGGATCTCCTTGCAGTCCAAGGGACTCTCAAGAGTCTTCTCCAACACCACAGGTCAAAAGCATCAATTCTTTGGCGCTCAGCCTTCTTCACAGTCCAACTCTCACATCCGTACATGACTACTGGAAAAACCATAGTCTGATTTACTCTTTAGTTGTGTATTATGCTGTTCTGAGCCTTATTTTATTTCTTTAACTCTGAAACCAGTGGTTTTCATCTCATTCTTTAGTTTTGTGGTCTAATCTGTAAGCTCTTCTTTTGAAATCTTAGCTTCTTAGACAAACACTGTATGATATCACTATATGTGGAATTTAAAATAGGACACAAATGAACGTATCTACGAAACAGGAACAGACCCACGGACATAGAGAACAAACTTGCCAGGGTGCAGGTGGGATGGGGAGGGATGGAGTATGAGTTTGGCGTTATGAGATGCAAACTATTATATACGGGATGAACAGACAACAAGGGCCTAGAATATAGCACAGGAAACTATATTCAATATCCTATGATAAACCATAATGGAAAAGAATGTAAACATACATATAACTGAGTTTCTTTACTGCACAGAAGAAAGTAATACAATGTTATAAATCAACTATAATTCAATTTTTTTCTAAGTTTAAAAGAAAAGTTAGCTTCTCAACTTCTCAAGTGAGAAGCACTTATAGAAAGTTTTCTTCTATTTTGGGGTGTTTTTTTCTAGAATGCTTTTTGTCTGTCTTCTGCCTGCCTTTCCCTCCCTTTTCTCATCCTCTATACCCTCGTTTCTTCTTCTTCTCCTTCCCTTCTCCTTTTCCTTCTTTTTTTGTGGAAGCACGTGGAGGGGTTGCTGTATGAGGCCAGGCACAGGAGGAGGAGAGCTGGCAGGGCAGCTGGGCCCCAGCATGGTCCTGATGGTGAGCGCCCGGTCTTTCCTGAAGCAGCTTCACAACCCTGCAGAGAACATCACAAGGATGTTCCTGATTCTGTGGGAACAGTGGGAGCAGATCCCACTGCTGTGGCTTCCAGACGCCCCACGGGACACAGGAAGGAGGGTTCTGAGGCTAGAAAGGACAAACCTTGGAAGCCACACAACTGTGACCTTCAGGAGGGATACAAAGCTGGTTTTGAAAGTCAGCACTTTTCAGGAAGCTCGGGCCAGGCTGTGCTGCGCTGAGAGGAAGGTGTTCGCAGGGTGAGGACACTGTCAGCCATCACTTGTTACAGAAGGAAGATCACCCCGTCCATCTGTGTTAGCACAGATAAGCCATTTAATTTTAAAATGTCTATTGGGTGTCTAAAAGGGCAAGAAGAAATAAACAGGCTTCTGATCTTATTTATCACTGAGCAGTTTCTTGTACGACTTATCAAGGCTGTTGGTTTAATTAACTTTGGCCTGGGAGGCAGTTCTCCTCAAGAGGAGGGGGCAGCATGGCCGAGCCAGCCCTCCGGGTCCTGCCTCTTTGCACGGGTCTGGCTCTTCTGGGCTCTTTTTCCTGCCTCAGACCCGGAGCCTCCGGGGCTGGTCCCTCCCTCCTGCTTCCAGGAGCCCAGTGCACGTGAAGATGGTTCTACGGGGAGCCCAAGAAAAGCGCATCTCAGCCAGTGCAGGGGGCTCCTCACGCCCCTCCCCTGGGCCAAGCCTCCGTGGCTGCAAGGGTGTGACAGGAACCAGATGAGGGTGAGCCCTGGCAGCAGTCCCCAGGGCTGGTGAGCGTGCGAGGGAGAACCCATATCTCCCTCTTCACTTACTTCTGAATGGAAAGCAGCGTTTCCTTCAATTACAAACACACTTAGTTCTCATCCTCTTTGGGGGTCCCGCGCTATGAGGTCATGTGATCGTGAAATTAGTGGCACCAAACCTGTTCCAGGGAAAGCCTGAGCCCCTGGACACCATATTTTTGTCCGCCAACCAACAGACAATTTTATTTGATGTGTTTCTGTTTAAAGATATCTCATTTAATCTACGTTGTTGACTCATAGTGCCCACAGCGCTGAGATCATGCCGGGACGAAGCCCGCCTAACACGCGTCTTCTCGGTGGCACGTCACAGCCTTCCTGTCCTTAGGACACTGGATGGCGCTTGAGCTCTGAGCTTAGGGCCGTTTTAAACAGCAAAACAACAAAACAGAAATACACACCAAAAAAAAAAAAAAAACCCACACAAAAAAACCCTACACAGACACAAAGGGCATTTGCTTACGCCTCAGAGCTGACATAAATCAGCTGCATCAGCTGGTTCCGCGCCCGCCAGAAGCACACTTGTGGGGCCAGTCACGTCTCTCCTGCCCTGCCACATTCTGAGTGACCACGGAAGCACCCACCTGCTGATGCTGGGGTTACAGATAGATTTAACAAGCAGGCACATTCACAAATACAGAATCTGTGCATGATGTGGGTGGCTGCACAGTGGCAAACCTCGCTTTTACTAGCTGCACATTGATGGCGATGTTGTCGTCAGTGGAATCACAGAGCTTCAATCTGCATCATCTTGCCACCGCTGAAGAATCGCATCTTGGCGGCCGCTGGTCACCGCTCTCACACGTGTGGCTGCATTTTGATGTCTGAAGCGTGAATATAGCAGCATAGTCTATCCTCTCACACTGTGTTTGTTTTCAATATTTTGACAACTGGCTGGATTCCAGTAGAATCGGTTTCCTCTATAATGCTATGTATTTTATTCGATTTTGGTACAAAATAGCTGCGCATCTCCCCCGAGGTTCCTCTCTTCCCAGGTGGAGACAATGTTCCAAGTGGACCTCATTCTTATCCAGTCACTATGTGGACACCCTCGGCCACCAGGCCTGGGAGATCTGACTTCTGCCCTGTGCCCCCTGGAGGCAGTGCTTGTGTGCTGGTCTAGGGAGTAGGCAGGGCGTGAAGAGGAGTTAGGGTTGTGGTGTGATGCTGTGATGCTGGCAGGGAGAGGGGAGGAGTTGGGGGTAGAGGTGGGGGCATCCATGATACAAGAAACGTCAGCTGAGCTCCGGGGTTGCTGTGGGCACTGTCTCTGTCCTTCGGGTGCTGTGGGAGGGGAACACGTCACCTCACACATCTCTGAGATGTGGTTACCTCTAATGGAGTGTATCAGTGTCCTGGGGCAGCTCTGCCAAGTGACCGCAGACGTGCTGGCTTAAAACAGCAGGAGTTTCTCTTTTCACAGTCCGGGGCCAGAAGTCTGAGACCCAAGTGTCGGCAGGGCTGGCTGCTCCTGGGGGCAGAGGGAGAAACTGGTCCAGGCCCCTTGCCCACTCCTGGGGCCGCCAGCACTCTCCATGTCCTGGGCGTGTGGCTATAGCACTCCAGCTCTGCCTCCATCTCTGCGAGGCTGTGTTCTCTGTGTGTGTCTGTGTGTCATCGCTTCTTATAAGGACGCTGCGAGGGGATCAGAGCCCATAAACTCCTGGCTGACTGTATCTTAACTAATTACACTACAAAGACCCCAGGCCCAAAGAAGGTCACCTTTTGAGGTTCCATGTGGACCCCATCTTGGGAACACTGCTGATCCCAGCACAGGAAGTGACTGTCTCCCTGGCCCAACTATGTCCCAGGAAGGCATCCTGCCTGCCTGCTAAGTCTCTTCAGTTGTGTCCAACTCTTTGCAACCCTATGGACTACAGCCCACAAGGCTCCTCTGTCTATGGGATTCTCCAGCCAAGAATACTGGAGTGGGTTGCCATGCCCTCCTCCAGGGGATCGTCCAGACCCAGGGATCGAACCCATGTCTCCTGCAGCTCCTGCATTGCAGGCAGATTCTTTACCACTGAGCCACCAGGAAAGCCCATAGATAGGCATCGTTTCCACCTAAATTGCCCAGAACGAGTTGGCTGTGTGGTGCTTCCCTCTGCACCCGTGGGCTCCTGCTGGCTCAGGCTGCCTCCCTGCCTACTCCATACACCTTTGATGTTTCCGCAGCCTGTGTTTTCTGAGCCAAATTCAACTCGGGGGATTGGCTCATGTCCCCGCTTTTGTCCCCACGTTGTCCCTACTGGGATGGCTTCCATTCTCCACCCACTGCTCTTGTTGGGGGGTAGGGGGCACGTGGGATGCTGCTGGAGACTGGACCTGTCATGGGCTTGGGACACCTTGGGCAAAGGAAGACCAAGCCTGAAAGTTGAAGTAAGTCCTCATCCCCAAGAATGGTTTCTGCCTTTGGCCAGGCTATGACTTCCTGCAGCTTGCGAGAAGTTCTCAGAAGGGAGGGAAACCAGGCTCCAGGACGGGTATTCACGGGGGTGTCTGAGAGCTCAACCTCCTACTTTACAAGTTCCCCCCCACCGCTTGCTGCAATCCCACAGAGCTCTGCCCTCCCACTCAGGGAGCCGGGCTTGCAGCATCTGTCCGCCCAACTTGGCTTCTCATCACTGTGCTGAGATGCGGATCCCACCCTGGCCCCTCCGTTCCTTGCTCTCTCTGGGGTCTTGCCTCCTGGGACCGATGGTGCTGTGAGTATCAACAGCCAGCACCCCAGACTTCTTCCCAGTTCTGCCAGGACAGTCCGTCTGCACGAGGCCTCAGCAGGGCGGTGTCAAAGCTGTGTCTCACACGGGGGAGGACTGCATCAGGGTGGGCGAACCTGGGGGGTTTGGGGTTCGGGGCCTTGTCTGCCGTCTGAGTTCTGCAGGACAGTTTATCTCTGAGCGCGAACACCCCAGCCTCTGTGCTCCCCCATGCTGGTGCCTGGCTGCCAGACGGCTCTGTCTGCCGCAGAAGAAAGTTAAAGCAAAAAAAGAGAAAGTTAAAGCATCAGTGTGTGATGTGAACTATGACCCCCACTCCCAAGATTCAGTCCCTGGCATCTGCACTGGCAGCTTCCTCATGTGGAAGTAGGGCCTTTGCAGACGCCATCCAGGGAAAATGGGCGGGTGGGGGTGGGGGTCTCATCCATGGCTGTGTGTCCTCAGGAGGAGGGGGAGGGGCAGACACAAGAGTGGGACACTGGCCTGAAGGGAGGGGCAGGCAGGCAGGCAGGGTCCCCAGGGGCACCTGGGATGTGCCTCCTGAGGGCCCTGGGCACCCCTGGGGGTGATGGGCATCGGCAGCCAGCAGTGTGGTCCCATTTTATGCTCCCCTCTGGGCCTCGGGGCTGGAAGGCATCTCTTGGGGTCCACTTCCCAGGGGCCAAGGAAGCAGGATTCTAAACTGTCCAGGAGACCTGTCCCTGCAACCAGGGGTCCTTGCACCCACCGCATGGCCCTGAGTAACCCTCTTCCCTGCGGGAGGTCCCCGTGCTCTCTCGAAACTGTGGAAGGAGCTTGTCTCAGCCTCTGGGGGTCTTTTTTCCATTGTCTACTCAGAGCCCCAGGATAAATGTTGCCCTTGCCTGTCCGGGAGGGGTGGGTTTGGGACCCTGTGCCAGAAGTCCCACAGGCCTGGGACAGTTTATGTCCTCATCTTTAGTCCTCTGCTGCCAAACACAGAAGACATTTTTCAAAGACAGGTGATCGATTTTTCTCTTGCTCTTTATGCTCAGTCATTCATCTCCCTTGAAGCAATGCAGGGGAGAGATCCACGCACTACAGCTCAAAGCAGCAGTATTTTGAAGCAAAGGGGTCTCTGATGGTCTGGATCTAGGAAGGGAAGGATGTTTCCTTTTCCAAGCCTCAGGGGTGCTTCAGGGTCCCTTCCCAGGTAGACAGCAAGGCCTCCGGATGCCGTGATGGGGGTGATGGAGGCAGTGTCCTGGTCACCTGGTGGCTGAGAGCCACCCAGTAAAGCCACTCCAGTGAGGATCTCTTGTTTCCTTTTGGAGAACTTTGATGACTCTGGAAAATAGCAGACCTTGGGGCTTAGAATGCAAGGATCCACAGACTAGCTGTGCACCCCACAAAGGCCAGTGCTCAGAAGGTGCTAATGCAGTGCCTGCCAGCTGACCACCCGACACCCCTCCTGCCACCAGATGTGCTGTGGGTTCATAAAAGCTTGGCCCATAGCTCATGCGAGCTCCAGGTTCCTCGTCCCGAATAAAGTTCTTTGTAGACTTTTGTTGAGAAAGCGCTCATAGTTCACCTTGTCAGGGAAGTCCTGCATCCTGCTTCCCAACTGTGGCGGGGGGGCCCAGTCGTGTGCTGGGGGGTTCCTGGTACCTTTGACTCCCTGGTGTTTGCTCCCTGACTACCCACTCTCAGCCAGGGTGCTCAGAACACATTCACTGAATAAGTGAGCGAGTGAATACATGAATAAATGGCTCAGGCGGATGGAATTTCCCTCTAGTCATCATTGGAAGTGCATCTTGGCAGAGGCTTTGGGGGGCGGTGGACGTGTGGGGGACCAACCACACGAATTGCCAGACTCCCTGTTCAATCATGTTTAGGGAACTTGGATAAGTATTAAATAAAACTGAGGCCCCTGTGAGCAGGAAGGGAGGCCCCGTGGGGACGTCAGGTGGCACCCTGCTGACTCTTAGTGAGGGTACTTGAGGACAAGGTCTACCCTCGAGAGAACGCCCTGGAGGGTGAGACCACAGTGCTGGCCCCTCTCCATGTCTGCAGTTGGGCTGAGGACCTCAGGGACCCAAGCAAAGGGTGGGTGCTGGGGCCCCCTCACCCCGTTTCCCCTTTCAGGCCAGTCCCTCCCTCCGGGCTGCATGAGGACTATTAACGACTGTGCTGTGCTTATCTCCACACATTGGCGGGCAGTGCTTTATACAACTCTAACTGTCTATCTGATGGTCGTTTCAGCTTTCCTCTTGGTCCATCCTCGGGCACACAGTTTCTCCCCCATAATATATTTCCTTTTTCACATTTACTTATTTATTTATTTACTTATTTTTGGCTGTACTGGATCTTCACTGCTGCTCGAGGGCTTTTCTCTAGTAGTGATGAGTAGGGGCTATTCTCTAGTTGGGGTGCATGGGCTTCTCATCGCGGCGGCTTCTTTTGTTGATCTAGGTGCAAGGGCTTCAGTAAGTTGTGGTATATGGGCTTAGAATCGATCCTGTGTCCCCTGCATTGGCAAGCGGATTCTTAACCACTGGACCGCCAGGGAGGCCCATGAAGTGATTTCTTCACTGGTACCTGGTGCTGTCCTGCTGTGGGTGGAACTGCACCCTCCTTGAAAAACACCCGTTGAAGCCCTAACCCCAAGGACCTCAGGACCTCCAAGAACTTACTTGGAGATGAGGTCTTTACAGAGGGGATTAGGTTAAAGGGAGATCATTAATGTGGGCCCTGATCCAACAGGACTGATGTCCTTATGAAAGCGGAGATTTGGACCCAGACGCTCACACAGGGAGAAGGCCACGTGCAGCGGAGGCAGAGATGGGCTAATGCTTCGACAGACAGAAGGGTGCTGCCCGTGGACCACCAGGACCTGGGGTAGGGGCAAGGATAGACCCTCTTGCACGGCCTCAGGAGGAGCCAACCCTGCCGGCATCTCTATCCTGGAATTCTGGCTGCAGAGCTGGGAGACATATCTATCTGTTGCTGAAGGCACCCCCTCTATAGCACTTCATCTGGCAGCCCCAGCAAACTTGTTCTCCTTCCCCAGGGCCTCCTTGTCTCTAAGACCTTTACCCATGAACCCTTCCTGGTTTCTCTTCCTGGCAACACTCACTCCTCAGTGCTATCACCCAGTCTGACATCTTGAGACATCCCCGATCCCAGCCCAGACCTCTCCCCCAACCCCAGACTCCATTGGTATCTTCAGTGAACCTTCCCCCACCTTCACTGTCCCCAGACCCCCATCTTGGTTGACAGCAACTCCATCCCTTCTAGGGCTTCTCTGGTGGCTCAGATGGCAAAGAATCTGCCTGGAATACAGGAGACCTTGGCTTGATACTTGGGTCGGGAAGATCCCCTGGAGGAGGAAATGGCAACCCACTCCAGTATTCCTGCCTGGAAAATCTCAGGAACAGAGGAGCCTGGCGGGCTGCAGTCCATGGGATCACAAAGAGTTGGACACAACTTAGCGACTAAACCACCACCACCACCATCGCGTCTAAGCCCGGATGCCTGAATCGAAAGAGTTCCCTTCTTCTCTTTCACTGCCATGTCCAATCCTGGTGGTCCCTGCCACTACAGACAGTGATGTTGCTCTGCCCGACCCCAGATGGCCCCATATCCCACCTGGAGGCAGTCCCCAAGGATCTACAGGGCTGCCCTCTCTGACTGCTTCCACTCCTCTCTATACCTGCCCCACCCCATGGCACGCTCCTTCTGGCTGCTCCTGCCCCAGGACCTTTGCACAGACGGTCCCATCTGTTCTTTTCTCCATGAGGTTTCCCCCAGTGACTCCTTAACGAAGTCACCCCAGCCTCGCCCTCTTCTGTTGTGCTTTATTTTTTTCTCAGCACCTACCAGCTTCCAACAGGCACTTTGTCTACTGCTTATCATCATTTTACTGGCTCTGTGAAGGTGAGGCCCAGCTCCATGGCAGGGCAGGATTTTATTCTGTTCCATTCCCTGCAGAGTCCTCAGCACCAGGGACAGTGCCCAGAGTGCAGAAGGTGTTGAATACCTTAATGAATGAAAGAGTAGATTATTGTTCACAGCAGACACATTTCTTGGCAGAAAAACAAATACATACAGACAAGAATAAGAAGCAAATAAAAAATCAAAACTGCCATGGATAAGAGTTATTTGTTTTTTTTCCTAATCCTCAGGGCAAAGTTGGGCGCAGGTATTACTTTTCCTTTTCAGGTTCAGACAGGGAAAGAATTGACCAAAATCACACAGCAAATAGAATCCAGGTGTGTCTGCTCCTGGCATTCCCTCCTTAGGACACAGGGTTGATTCCCAAAGGTCCCACAGACCCCAGAACCACCCCTGTGTTTATTTGTCAACGTTGCTTCCCTCTTAGCTAGATTTTGCTCATGAACAAGGACAAGATGCTTCTCTTGGGTTTTCAGATGGGTCTCCATCCCTTGTGTCTGCTGGGTCCCTGGCCAGTCCTTGCCAGGCCTGCATCCCTGCCCCCTGGGGGCTGCTGTTCCCACCTACTCCCAGGCGTTGCGGGCTGCCTGCTCCCCTGCCTCTCTTCTGGGGACCCCAACCCCTGGGGCCAATCCCACTGCAGTCCTCTCCCTCAGGGTCACTCACTCAGTCTGAGCCATAATGAAGATTCATAGGAGTGATGAATATTTTTATTAGACAAAATTAAATTCTGGTACACATCATCTCTATCAAGGGCAGAGGAAAGTGGGGGGGGGGGAAACCCTGCACGTTCACTGTTTTCCACCAGAAGCATCTGCTTATTAATAGTCTTTCCCAGAAACCCGTTTATTAGGTTGGGTTACAAATGAACTGTTTTAAACAGATGATGTGGATTTTTCTGAATTTGCTGCAGAGCCAATTAATAATTGAATTAATGAAAGAAGTGGGCCTGTTATTAGGTTTTATTAAATGCTGTTTGTTGCATCTTTGCCATTTAAAACAAGACTGTTGTTTAAAAAGAAAAAAAAAATCCACTAGGCAGCTGGGCAGAGTGGAAAAAGCAGAGGCTTGGAGTCAGCAGGTCTCAGTGTGACCACCACCTGCTTCAGCAAAGTGTGTACTTGTGCCAGGCCACTTCACGCCTTGGGCCTCTGTTGTCCCATCTGAGAAATGGGCACAGATGTTCTCAGGGCTACTTGGGGTCATTTCAAGAATTAAGTGGGTTGGGACTTCCCTGGAGGTCCAGTGGTTAAGAACCTGCCTGCCAATGCGGGGAACACAGGTTCAATCCCTGGTCCGGGAAGATTCCACAGGCCACAGGGCAACTAAGCCCTCGTGCCTCAACTACTGAAGCCCATGTGCCTAGAGCTGGCGCTCTGCTACCAGGGAGGCCACCACAGTGAGAAGCCTGAGCACAACGGTGAGGAGAAGCCCCCTCTGGCCGCAACTAGAGAAAGCCCACTCGCACCAACAAAGAGCCCTGGTGCCGCAACAAAGACCCACTGCAACCGCAAATAAACAAACAAATAACACATTGGCTGTTAAAACAGAAAAGAACCAAGAGTGATTAAAATTGGGCATTTTAGACATATTGCTCCCTCCCTTGCTCCCTCCCTTGCTCCTCCCTCCCCCTCTTCCGTCTTCTGAGAATAGGCACCAGCACTTTCCCAAGCGGACAGGGTGGGAAGTCACACAGCAGTAGGCCCTCTTTGTTCCACGTGTCTGTCCTAGTCCTGGTCATGAGGCCGAGAAGACTCATCAGGGCTCCAGTGAGAACACAGCAAGGGTGTGCTGGGCAGAGCCTGCCTGCAGGCCCTGTGACACCTGACCTAGTTTGCAGCCTGGCCAATTTCCATTTACAAATATCCCCCACCAGGGGCTATTTCCAGCTACCAACCTGCCCTCTGGGAGCGTGGAGTTGAAAAGAGGTAGCCCCCCACCGTCCGCACCACACAGATTTGTAGACACAATAATCTGAGAAGCACAGAGTATAATAAAATAGAGTAAATCACTAGGAAGGGCTGAGTTTTGAGTATTTATTGCCTTTGCTTTTATTATAATTGATTGAGTTGTAAATAGTTTATTTTTAGTAACAGCCATGTTTGGACTCCAAGGAGATCCAACCAGTGAGTCCTAAAGAAAATCAGCCCTGAATATTCATTGGAAGGACTGATGCTGAAGCTCCAATACTCTGGCTACCTGATGCGAAGAGCCCACTCATTGGAAAAGACCCTGATGTTGGGAAAGATTGCAGACAGGAGGAGAAGGGGTTGGCAGAGAATGAGATGGTTAGATAGCATCACCGACTTAATGGACGTGAATGTGAGCAAACTCTAGGAGATAGTGAAGGACGCAGAAACCTGATGTGCTGCAGTCCATGGTCTCGCAGAGTCGGACACGACTTAGCGACTGGACAACGTTTCCCAATTGGTGCACAAAATTTCTGAGAATTTCAGCATTGACTCTTGCCAGCTACAGCAGTCCAGTTTCAGGTGAAGCTGGAGGGGATAAAGCACGCCTGATGTCATCAAGGGTGCTGTTCCGTGAGCCTCTGGTGCCCAGTCCTGGTCCTGTGATGGGGAGGGAGGTGTTCTGGGCCCTCTGGAAAGAAGGGCAACCCTCTGGCCCAGCTTGAACTTGTCAGAGTCAGGAATCCTGTCCCGTTGAGATGACCTGTGGCCACCACCTTCGAGTCTGTGCTCGGACCCCCACCCCGCCCCTACGTCCCCGCTCTGCTGCACGGAGAGTTCTGTATCCCATGATTTCTTGTCCTTCAGCTCCAGATAGTTTCAGCCAAAAGGAAACGTTGGAGAATTGGAGGGTAGAGAGAAACCAGGGTGCTTCCATCCCCAGCTCTGGTTTCAGGAGCATTTCTGGAAGTGCCGTGTCTCTCCCATCCCTCTTTCTGGAGTCCCAGTCCTCACAAGGGGCCCCGACTCCTGGCTCCAGTAACACTGCCCTCTGTTGGGTCCCTTCAGCCCATGGAAGATGAGTCCCTGAGATGCCTCAGCCCTTTTGTAACTTGTGTGATCAACTCCTTGTGTTGAATTCCCTTTGTTTGACAGACGCGATGCATGCTGGTAACCATTGAGGTGATCTCAACTACGGACCAGTGGTTAAAAGGGGTAGAGGGTTTAAGGGGGCTGGGTTGGCTTCACTACAGTCCATGGATGACATTAGTGGCTATTCTGAACCCAGGATTACAGAGGGGGATGATGAAAGTGCATGTCGCCATGAATTAGAAAGCTCTGTGAACTTGGCCCCAGACAAGCGTATGCCTGGAGTGCAGGCAGAGTCTCGACTGGCAGGGACGTCCCACCAGCTGTGACCAAGTGTCGACCACAAAACTGCAGGGACCGTTCCCAGCGGCTCCACCACATGGCTGGCCCCACATGGCAGCATGGGAATCATGGTCCATCTTCAACTCTCTTCCCAACTGACTTTGGGCGGGGGCTCTTAGCATGGAGTTACCCCCTGGATTCTATGGCAGTTTTTCTGGAAAAGGGCCAACCTCATGAGGGATTCATGTGCTCAGGAGGCCGGTAAGGACTGGAGGCGACAGAAACAAGAGTGCTGCCTGGTCGTGTGTTAGGAAGAAGGATGCTAGATTCCATCTTGGTTCTGATAGCCGGCAGCCTCTTGGCATGAGAGCATGGACGGCACTGGGCAGTTGTGGGCTGACCTGATTTAGTCCCGCTGCCCGTGGACCCAGCTACTGCCCGCCCAGTCAATGCCTTTGTCCTCATGTGTCCTGGTGGCAGGCAGGACCCTGACAGAAAGAGCAGGCTTTCAAAACACGGGAACTCCCCGCCTCCCAAGAGGATGAGAGGTTTGTCAAGACGCTGAGAGGCAATTTTCCAGGTGTCAGGCTTCTGTGGGATCCTGTGTGGGCTGCAAACCACCCAGCTTTGACGGGACTGTCAATTTGCCTAATGAATTGTAACATGAGCGAGGTTTATAAGTTTGAGCCTGTGATGTTTTCTATTTTAAAGCATAGGCAATACATTTGGCATGCTAATGGCTGCTACACTGTTACACTGCTGTAACTTCACTTGCCAGAATCTTCTGAATTATTGAAGACCAGTCCTTGGCCAGTGACTGTTTTGTTTTGAAATCTTTATTCAGTTTGTTACAGTATTGTTTCTGTCTTTTTTTTTTTTTTTTTAATGTTTTGTTTTCTCAACCATGTGGGATCTTTTCTCTAGTTGTGGCACACGGGCTCAGTAGCTACGGTCCACGGGCTTAGTTCCCCAGACAGGCATCAGACCCTCTTTCTCTGCATTTGACAGTGGATTTAATCACTAGACTACCAGGGAAGTTCCCTTTGAGCTATTTTGCAGATACTGAAACCCCCACTAGGTGGGAGAAGTTAACGGCATTACCTCACCACCAACCAACCAGAAGAATGTCCACCAGCTCATCACATACCCCACAACCCCCCTCCCACACGCCATCTCTAAGAATCTTGCTCTGAAAACCATTGGGAGTTTGCATCTTTTGAGCACGAACTTCCCAGACTCCTTGCTTGGCGCCTGCACTTTCCTTCGCCACAAACCCCGGTTGGTACACTGGCGTCACTGTGTGTGTGGGTGAGTGGACCCAAGTTTGCTTCAGTAACACTTCTGCTTTCATCTCTTTTGGAAGCTCATTTTTGGGAAAAACTGCCCCCCTCACCAACAGGATATGAGATCCCTGGCACTAGCGGAAGTGACTTTTCCTCTCCTGGGAAGAGGCAGTGCTGGGAGGCAGGGAGCAAGATGGGGGAACCCAGGAGGCAAGGGGGAGGGGCCACTCTCCCACTTCTGGGAAGACAGACTACCTGGCTACAGCCAGGTGAGAACAGAGATCTTCAAGTTCCCCCCAGCTTAAAGCCCTGTTGTTTGGAACCCCTGCCACCCTGCCTTCCAGGTTACTCTCTAAGAACGGGGAGGAGGGCTTCCATGGTGGCTCAACGGTAAAGAATCTGCAGGCTAATGTAGGAGACACAGGTTCGATCCCTGGTCCAGGAAGATCCCACACGCCATGGAGCAACTAAGCCCCATGCATCACAGAGCAACTAAGCCCTCTAGAGCCCATGCTCTGCAACAAGAGAAGCCACCGCAGTAAGAAGCCGGCACACCACAGCTAGAGAGTAACCCCTGCTCGCTGCAACTAGAGAAAAGCTCATGTAGCAGTGAAGACCCAGCATGGCCAAAAATAAACGAATAAATAAAAACAAAAGAAAAAAATGGGGAGAAACTAGGAAGCCACTGATGGTGCCCCCAGCTTCCATCCCCAGGAGACCCTCTGTGTGGGAGGAGACAGTTGGTTGGCTTTCAGCAGCTTGGCATCTCATCTGCTGTTCATTTCCACGGCTGGGTGAGCCCCGCCTGCCCTGGGGCCCTTCACTGATGCCACAGCTGAATATGCCCATCATCAGGAAGGAGGTTAGCAGCTAGGATTGGACTGTTGCTTGGCACTGGGCCTGGTGGGGCAAAGAGACAGCCAGAACTTTTTCTCCAGTTTCCCTCCCAGTGTCCTGCAATTCTAAATGCAATCATGAAGCATCCTCTTGCCCAAGTGGGCGTCTTGGAGGTCTTAGGACAGCCCTGGTGGGGGGTGTGCTGCTTCTCAGCTCTGGTCCTGGAGCATGAAAGCCGCCGTGGACAATACATGAACAGAGGGGTGTGGCCGTGTGCCAATAAAACTTTATTTATAAAAATAGGCAAGGGGCCAAGGGTTATCATTTGCTGACCCTTGCCTTAGAGTAACACGAGAAGGCGCCTGACCCTGGGTTAGCCGCTAGAACAGGGATCCCTCCCTGGACTGCTGGCTAGCTCCTGTGGACGAGACATCAGGTGTGTATGTTTAATCACAGCCGCCTCCTCACCCAGCGCTGCCCTCGGGGTTGTCTTTGATGTCACCGCAGCTAGTGCTGCCCCGCTCCCCTCACCAGCCAGGGTTTAGGTGGAGATAGTCACAGGGGCAGCCCCACCCAGGGCTGGAGACATTGGGAGCTCAGAGTTCACAGGGGGCTATTTCTGCCTGGGGGATGGACAGGGGCTCAGCACATGCAGAAGAAGTGGCCGTGGGCGGCTGGACAGGAATACCGTAGAAAAGGCACGTGATCTGGAGCTGGAGTTGGCTGTCAGCTGATGCGCTCAGGCAGAGCCGCCAGCTGAGGGAGGTCCGTGCTCCTGGAGGGGGGCTGGTCCTGGCATCGGCCTGCAGAGCACAGGGAGGTCCCTAGGTCTCAGGTGACAGGGCCCGCCAGCAGCCACGGAGAAGTCAGTACCCAAGGTGGTGCAGGCACGACCAAGGCCCTCTGGGTTCGAGTGGTGGGTTGAGTGGGAGGGCTTCACACCTGCCCCAGGTCCTCGGACTCTTCATTGGGGTGGGGGCTCAGGGTGAGGCTGGGGGTCAGTGCCGCCCTGGCTTGATCCAGTTTCTGATGGTCCATTTCTGTCCTGAGCACCTCTGCACCACCAGGCGGAGCCCGAAGTTGGCATCCTTGGACATCTCCACCTCCAGGCACCGGCCTGTGTCTCTGCTCACAATGGGGCCGCCCTGCGAGGGAGGGAGACCCAGTGAGCCCATGGGTCCCATCCCGAGAGCTTCCTGGAAGTGGGGGTGATGCCAAGGCCACCTGAGGGTCAGGTCCTGCCTCTTTCCAGCCCTCTTGTCTCCCATCCCTCTGTCCCCACTGACCATCTGCCCTCCAACACTGCCTCCCAACAGCCACCTCTCTTCTCCTGGGGTCCCAGGAATGATCAAAACAATGGACTCCAGGGCCCTTGAGATGGGTGTTCCCCCCAATATGCCCCCCTGACCCCTGGCAGGTCCGATTTGCCCATTGGCCACCTCTGCAGGCCCTCTGGTCCTTCCAACATCAAGGGCTCTGGCCTAAACCTGAGGATCCCAGGCTCGTATTCTGTTCTCTGTTCTCCAGAGGTCCTTTCCATGCACTGTGGACCTCAGCGTCCTGGCCCCAAACCCAGCCTCCTGGGGACCCTGATTTCACTGACTCTACGTGACACAGTGACAGCTCATTCCTGCTGTAACGGGAGCCCCCAGAGAGCACTGTGCACATGTCTGTCCCAGGGTCTCCTGCTTGGGAGGAGTTGGGTCAATCTCAACAAATCTCTGGGGCTTCCCAGGTAGAAGTAGCGGTAACAAATCCACCTGGCAATGCAGGAGATTTAAGAGAATTAGGAGCAGGTTCGATCTCTGGGTTGGGAAGATCCCCTGGAGGAGGGCCAGGCAACTCACTCCAGTATTCTTGCCTGGAGAATCCCATGGATAGGGGAGTCTGGCAGGCTACAATCCATGGGGTCGCAAAGAGTCGACAGGACTAAAGCAACTTAGCACACTTGCCCTCAACAAATCTCTGGGCAAGTCCAGTTCAGTCCCACTCAATCAGCAGCTGGGGCACTCAGAACCCACCCCTTCTGCCGAAACCCTTCCCCCTCACCCCTCCAGGAAGCTGGAGGAGTAGGCAGTGTGGGGCAGCGAGTCCTGAGGAGGCAGGCAGGGCGCTGGGACCAGCCCAGCCCTTCCCTGACCGCGACTGCCAGCAGATCCCCTAACGTCTGTGGAGGGGGTTCATGTGGGAACAGCTGATCCAGCCCCCTGGGCCTTTAAGTTCGGCCCCCACTGCCCTCAGCTCTCCCCACGGGCTGGCCCAGAGACCCAGGGGTCCCAGCGGCCTGCTGACCTGGGTGAAGTCCCACAGCCTTTGCGCGGGCCGGGCCACATCTTCGCACTTCTTCAGGGCGGGCGTGCGGCCCCTGCCGTCATCCACCAGGCACTTGGAGTCAGGCAGGAAAGCGGTGGAGCCCAGGGGGCCCAGCTGCAGCAGGCCCTCGGCGCTGTACCGCACCAACTGGGGAGAGGCCATGAGAGAGGGGTGCATGGGCACAAGGGGGCCCTGCGCAGGGCTGGGCCCCAGGCCCTGAAGGGGGTGGGCGGGGCATTGTGGGCGGAGCGTGGTGGGCGGGGTTAGCCCAGTCACCAGGGCCAACCTTCCTGGGGAAGGGCTGGCCCTCCAAGGAGAGCCCTGAGCCCCGGGATGCAGGGGAGACCATGTCTGGTGGCCCCACGCCCCCAGCCCCGTTCCTTCTGCTAATCCCCCCAGGAGGAGCGCCTCGGACCTCTTCCCCTGAGCTCCGTGCAGACCCCACCCTCCGTGGGGCCTGCCCTTCAGCCTCGGAGGAAGAGGGTTCCACTGTTGCGAAGGCCACCCGTCTCCCCTTGAACCACAAGCAGCCCCAAGTTTACGATCCCAGGTCACGTTTTTTGCCAAACACCAGGTAAGCAACATCTGTGTGCTAATGAGGAAACCAGTGCTCCAGATTCCTCCGCGCCTGGGCTGTGTGGCTTTGGGCAAGTCACGTCACCTCTCTGTGCCTCGGTTTCCTCATGTGTGAGCAGATAATGACAGTGCCTGCCTGTCAGGGCTACCGTGAGGACCCTAGGGCACCGCACGCAGAGCGCGCCGAGCACACAGAAGTCACTGGGCTTCCCTCCTCGCCTTTCTCTTGATTGCTTTCACATAAGAGTGTGTGGGCACACATATACACGCGCAAACACACCGCTGTATTTTCCAGGACAATCTGATAGAACACCACCTCCCCGGCACCTTCACATGGCCCGGCGACTCTGACACCCCCGTCAAGCGTGAAGCCCACGCTTTCTCCCAAGTCCTCCTGAGAGGGGTCGGGGGCGGAGGGGTGTGTGAACATCGCAGAAATGGTGCCACTAACTCTGGGCAAGGTGTCAACACTCAGGACACCTCCCGCATCTCCATGTACCCTGCTGATGGGATGGCTGCTCAGCCCGGAAGGGTGGGGGTGGAGTCTACTTGGGGAGGGCCCGAGACCCCAGAGCAGCCAGCCGACCGCAGCTCAGAGGGGGCCCCCGCCAGCCTGCCAGGTTCCCGGGGCGATGCTGTGCAGATTACTGGCCCTCCTGCAGATTTATGGCCAAAGTGGTCCTTTCAGGTCATTTTGTCTGGGGACAGGTGATCACAGATACGCTCATGCCACTTCTCTGTTAACTTTCTGACCCTGAAGAGGTTTGAATCTAGGACCTGAAGCCCATGAAATGTCCAGCACGAGCTCCAAGTGGGCGGCCTGTAGCTTCAGCCTTGCAGGTAAGGACTCAGCGGAGCCGAGTATGGTCAGTGCTCAGGAGGGCCAGGAGCGGGGGTGAAGCTGATGGAGCCCCCTGTGCCCATGGAGGATTTGACAGCCGGAGGGTCTGGTCAGGAGGCTACTCTGCACTAAGGAGTCTCCACTCCTGTGCCTCTGGCCAGCGGCTCCCCTGGCCCTGCCGCAGACGCCCAGCTGGGGGAGCAAACCGGGCTGAGAAGGGCATGGGTGACTGTAGGGCATCGCTGCTGGCTTGTGGGGAAGCCACATACTTTTTAGAGATGCATCCTCAGGAAGCATCAACTCTGGGATCTCACCCTCAGACTACTTGGGCTCTCCTGAGAGCTGGTGGGTTACAATGCCCCAGTAGAAGGGATGAGGGAGAGGATTTCAATAATCCAGACTTGTGCGTGAATGGGCCAGTCATTGAGCACTGGCTGGGAGTGGGTTTAGTGATGTTTATCAAACTGCCAGTCAGGCAAGAATTAGGCACCTACTGTGTGCTCAATATGGTGCTGGGTCTAATGTGACTGAAGTCACCAGACAGGAGTCCAAAAGCTCAGAGTCCAGCCCAGGACAGCAAAAGGTTCACAGGCACTTGTCTTGGTCCACAGAGGGATGAAGGCAACTTACAAAAACAAACAACAACGAAAAACAAACCCTGCAATATAACAAAACAAAGCACTGAAGAAATAAAGTCAAAGGGAAAATAGGGAGCAGAAAGATATGTTATTCCAGGAAGGAGAGTAGTAAAGAAACTGTATGAAAATGGGCAGGATATTAGCTGCTAAACGGGTAGATTCAGAAGAGAAGAAGGGCTTCCCAGGTGGCTCAGTGCATGAGACGCAGGAGACATGGATTCGATCCCTGGATCAGGAAGATTCCCCTGGAGGAGGAAATAGCAACCCACTCCAGTATTCTTGCCTGGAAAATCCCACGGACAGAGGAGCCTGGTGGGTGACAGTCCACAGGACTGCAAAGAATCGGACACACCTGAGTGACTGAGCACTCACCTGACGTATGCAGAGGTGAAAAGATTCAGCATCTGCAATGTGCTTTAAAGTGACTCAGATAAAGTAGATGATACAAACACAGCCCAGTCTGAACACCATCGCATCTGGATCAGGGGTGGAAAACCGTGTCTGTGAAGGGCAGGGAGCAAGCAAGCGTGCTCTGTGGACACTGTCGCATGTTCTTTTTCTTCTTTTCCCTCCATAAACCTTTAAAAAGCTAAAAACCGTTCTTTGACTGGCAGGCTGCTGTTTGCTGATCCCATGAGTATGTGGTTGGTCATCTTAAGACTTTTCTACGTTTCAGGATGTTTGAAAATTATCAGAATAAAACCTTACGAGTTAAAGGAAGGGCCTTTAAATGACCCCCAGGCTATCGAGTCCAGCCTGGGAGGGGTCCCGTGCGCATGTGGAGGTGGACACACCTGCCCTATGTCCTTCTCAGGCACACTGGTCAAACCAGTACGGTGGACAGAGGACAGAGGGCTGGGCCTTACCATGAAGGGTCCATGCCTTTGTCTGTGTCCACTAGCTGAAGACTGTTGACTAACCATCTGCAGGTGTGAAGATTTTGGTCCAAGACTGGATTTCTTTATGGTCATTGTTATAGGCTGTATATTGTCATCCTGCTTATTTAACTTATATGCAGAGTACCTCATGCAAAATGCCAAGCTGGATGAAGCACAAGCTGGAATCAAGTTTTCCAGGAGAAATACAATAACCTCAGATATGCAGATGACACCACCTTTATGACAGAAAGCAAAGAGGAACTAAAGAACCTCTTGATGAAAGTGAAAGAGGAGAATGAAAAAGCTGGCTTAAACTCAACATTAAAAAAATGAAGATCATGGCTTCAGTCCCATCACTTCGTGGCAAATAGATGGGGAAAGAATGGAAACAGTGACAGACTGTTTTGTTCTTGGGTTCCAAAATCACTGCAGATGGTGAATGCAGCCATGAAATTAAAAGACACTTGCTCCGTGAAAGAAAAGCTATGACAAACCCAGATAGCGTATTGAAAAGCAGAGAGAGGGACTTCCCTGATGGTCCAGTGGCTAAGACTCCAAGCTCCCAATGCAGGGGGCCTGGGTTTGATCCCTGGTCATGGAACTAGATCCCACAAGTCTCATCTAAGACCTGATGCAGGCAAATAAATAAATATTTAAAAAAGAAAAAAGAAAAACAGAGACACTACTTTGCCGGCAAAGGGTCATCTAGTCGAAGCTATGGTTTTACCAGTAGTCATGTATGGATGTGAGAGGTGGACCATAAGGAAGGCTGAGTGCTGAAGGATTGATGCTTTTGAAGTGTGGTGCTGGAGAAGATTCTTGAGAGTCCCTTGGACTACAAGGAGATCAAACCAGTCAATCCTAAAGGAGACCAGTCCTGAATATTCATTAGAAGGACTGACACTGAAGCTGAAGCTCCAATATTTTGGCCACCTGATGCAAAGAGCTGACTCATTAGAAAAGACCCTGATGCTGGGACACATTGAACGCAAGAGGAGAAGGGGACGAGAGAGGACAAGATGGCTGGATGGTATCACCAACTCGCTGGACATGAGTTGGGCAAGCTGTGGGAGATGATGAAGGACAGGGATGCCTGGCATGCTGCAATCCATGGGGTCGAAAAGAGTTGGACATGACTGAGTGACTGAACAATTGTTATAGGCTGAACTGTGGCCCCCTCAAAGTCATGTTGAAGTCCTAACCCCCCAGTACCTGTGGTTATGACCTCATTTGGAAACATGGTCATTGCTGAAGCGCTCTAGGGAAGATGAGGTCACACTGGGCTTGTTGTGGGTTAGTTGCTAGGTGGTGTCCAACTCTTTTCAACCCCATGTACTATAGCCCTTCAGGCTCCTCTGTCCATGGGATTTCCCAGGCAAGAATACTGGACTGTGTTGCCATTTCCTGCTCCAGGGGATCTTCCTGACCCAGGGATCGAACCTGGGTCTGCTGCATTGGCAGGTGGATTCTTTACCCCTGAGCCACCTGGGAAGCCCCATACTGGGTTAGGTGGCCCTAATCCAACATGACTGGTGTCCTGATAAGGAGAGAAGACATAGACACGGGAGAAAGGAGGGGGAAGATGAAGATACAGGCCATACAACCCATGTGCCAATGAAGGCAGAGATTGGAGGGAAGTGGCCACAAGAAAAGAACTCCAAGGGCCACCAGAGGCAGAGGGGAATGTCCCTAGAGCCTGGGAGGGAGCACAACACTGCTCATACCTGAATTTCAGATTTCTGATCTTCAGAGCTGACAGAATAATGAACATTTGTCACTTAAACCAGTGCCCAGTTGGCTGTACTTCATCACGGTGGCCCCAGGACACTAACACAGCTGGGGATTGGGGTTTGGGGGCATAGCTTGTCCCCCTTAATATTTTAACAGGCTTCATGGAGACCAAACAGACTGAAGGTGTTTGCAAAGGAGAAATTACTGTGGGTGTGTCTGGCTTGCCGTGGACACAGGTCCATCAGATCTCTCCGTGGGGCTCGGCCACGTGGGATGGCCTCTGCCATCCACCTGTCTCCACCTCCACTCCATTTCTGGCAGCAGCGAGGCCCCTTCTGCTGGCTGCCCCAGGGTCCCCATGTGAAGCAGGCTTCCCCGGGGAATTGAGCAGGGTTGCTGGAACACCCACCCCTCACCCAACCATGCGAGTCCCTGCTCCAAACACCTTGAAGCCAGCCCTGCACTGCTTCTCTCCACAGCAGGGCTCAGTGGGAAATGACCACGTCCACCTGTCACCTTGTGTTGCTTCCCCTCGAGGGGGCAGACAAACAGAGCCTGTCCAAAGACACCCCACAAGACATGGCCCCTCACTTAGGGTCTATGCCGGCCAGAGGACTCTCCTCCCATGTCTGATGGGCCCAGCAAAGTGGATTTCTTTCTGGAGGCCACATTAGCATCTCGATGGGCCATATGTCATCAGGGGTCCTGTGAGGAGGGGGCAGGATGGGAGGAGGAGAGGCGTGCTCTGTTGTCATTATAGGCTCAGGGGTCCCTCCCATCCGCAAAGCACCCCTGGGCAGCTGCGTGGACACGTCAGCATCCGTGGATGTCCTAGAGCACAGATTCAGAGAGCTTCGAGGGGGCCAAGTGTCATTTCGGGGGTTAATTTTAAAGAACACTCAATACCCATTGAGAAAAAGCATTTCTCCTACAAGCTGTCCCATACCCCTGAACCCACTGATTCCACCAACCTGGAGTCTGCACACCTGTACCCACCAACTCCACTGGCCTGGGTTCTGGACACTGGCATGGATGTTTTTAAAGCCCTCCAGGTGACTCTGAGCTGCAGCATGGTTTGGCAGGTGTTCAGCTCTAAGAACTGGTGGTTAATGTGATACTTCCTGGGTTTTGTCTACCCTGTGGCCACTGTTTATTTTACCCTCATTTTCCACTTCAGTCCACACAGCAGCCTGAGAAGTAGGTACCATGATCATCCCGTCCAACGGATGGGGAAACTGAGGCATGGATGGTAGGTGATTTGCTCAAGGCCTCTTTGGCACCAGAGCTCTTGCTCTTAATTTATCTGGGGCCTGAACTCAGCCACTGTGGCATCAGAACACAACAGCCAGCCTGACCCTGTTCCCTGGGTGCTACTTCTGGCTGTGGTCTGGGCTGTGGTCCCTGAGAGACATCACCATCCTCCCTACCTGGGAGGACATCCCGTGGCAGGGGTACAGGATGGCGCGGTCATCATCCTCTGCTCCTTGGTCTAAGCAGTAGCCGCTGGCTTTGCTGTTTCTCACCTACAACCAGAAGCCAAAGGAGAAGCCCCATCACAAAGGGCTAAAGGAGGCTAGAAGGGCTTTACTCACCTGTCCCCTGCCCAGAGCCAGTGGTCTCAGGAAGGGGTAGTCCTCCCAGGATGAGAGGGGACAAGGGAGGGGAGCCTGGCGCTCTGGCCAGTGGGCTGGCTGAGGACTGTCTGGCTCCTGTGAATGGCCTCCCCGAGTTCAGGCCTTTGACTGTATGACCAGCTCTTCCCCTTAACAGTGGTAGGGTTGGTGAGGGGTGGGTGTTTCTATTCCCACAGTCCCCGTCTGGGCCTGCCTAGAGGCTTGCGTGGCTGATAGATGCAAGAGATGCCTGTGTGCAGCTCTGAGCCTCGGAACTCCTGCAGCTCCAACTCTGCCCAACTCTGGCTCCACCCTTAGAGCAAGCCGGGCTGCCCTGCTGGGGGTAACAGACAGGGGAAAGGAGGTCTGCCCCCAGCACAGATCAGGGCAGGAGCACATCGCTCTTCCCGGCTTTAAGGAGAGGCGGGTATGGCCATGCATGTGGGGGCCGGGTAGACAGGAGGGTCTTCCCACAACTGGTGCCTCTCCTGGTGAGTCTCTGGGTCCTTCTGTTGTGCTCTCAACATGCAGGCATTGGCAGCACACAAGCAAGGTGGTGCGTGTGACCACCTCCATGTGCAGGCCTTTGCACGTGTCTGCTCATGTTCACCTGTCATTTTGTCTTGGCAACCAGTATTTGTAACATGCAGAGCAGGCTTGATGGATGGGGTCTGTGTACATAGGGGAAGATGTATGGGGTAGCTTTTTGTATGTATGTATGCGAACAAAACTGTGTGCAAATGTGTACTTTTGTGTCTGCGTACACTTAGACGTGCATGCTTGCTTAGTCGCTCAGTCATGTTCGGCTCTTTGCAACCACATGGATGTAGCCCACTAGGCTCCTCTGTCCATGGGGATTCTCCAGGCAAGAATACTGGAGTGGGTTGCCATGCCCTCCTCCAGGGGATCTTCCCAACCCAGGGATCGAACCCAGATCTTCCACATTGCGGGCAGATTCTTTATCGTCTGAGTCTCCAGAGAAGCCCAAGAATATTGGTATGGGTAGCCTATCTTTTCTCCAGGGACTCTTCCCAACCCAGGAATCAAACTGGGGTCTCCTGCATTGCAGGTGAATTATTTACCAGCTAAGCTACCAGGGAAGCCCGCAGTCTTACACATGTATATGCGATTGCATGGATCCACGCATGTGCATGTGGGCACGTATAAGCACATGTATGCGGCACATGTACACACACACACACACACGTGTCTCTGAATCTACTTTGTGACCCACGGAGGCAGGCATGCGTGTGCGTCCATGCAGCTCTTACACTGGCGTGTGAGTGCGCCTGTGTGCTCTGCCGGCTGCTGTCCATGGAAGTTCACAGAGGGACAGGCCAGGGAGCTGGGGGGCGGGGTGCGGGGTGCCAGCCATCTGCGGAGGCGGTACCTCTCCGTACGTGAGGGTGTCGTTGTACGTCCTCATCTCCGGGTATACGTTGTCCAGGTACCACTTGAAGCTGCGGCACTTCAGCCTCTGGCGCAGGGCCAGCCGCTCGGACACGTCCCCGAAGTCTACGCCCGGGTTCTGCGAGGCCGGAAGTGAGGCAGGGCAGGCGCTGGGGTGTGCGGAGCCCTGACAACCCAGGCCACGACCCGGTGGGGGGAGCTGCGGGACCCACAGGCACCCCTCCAGGAGCGTCCCCGCCCTCAGGCTTCCTTGTCTGGGGGCCTCCTGCCCTCCCAGGACCCTGCAAGGTCCAGGGCAGCAGGGCTGATGGCAAAGGCCTGCCGTCTCTGGCCTGTTTGCAGCAGGTCCCGCTGGAGACCGGCCTGGCCTTCAGTCAGCCACTGGCGGCATGTGTGGGCCTGGCTTGCTTGTCATGCCCTGCACACTCACCTGGGATGTAACTTAGAACATCCTGAGCACTGCTGTTTACCTGGGCTGGGCCAGAGGGTCTGTACTACAGGATGATTTGTGGGGGTTGCTGTGGGCATTAGCTTGACCTCTGCAGGGACCTGAGACCAAGTCGGCACACGGAGATCAGCCACGTGCACATGAGCCCCATAAACTCTAGACGCTGACCAGTGACCTTCCCTGGTTGGTGACAGCCTACATGTGCTGCTGCTGGGAGAATTCAGCACTGTCTGTTCTTTCATCATAACAAACCCCAACCCCCATGTGACAGCTCTCCTGAGTTCTGAGTCCTTGTAGCCAAACACTGAAGCTCAGGGTGGTCTCGGAGGCCCTGGCACTCAGTGACAGGTGGGGGATGTGGGTGGGTTGGAGGAAGCCCACTCCCTAAGCCCAGGTCCCCAAGCGTTGATGCCAGCTAAGGACTGCCTGTGGGCCTCGGGAGAAGGGCAGACTCTGGACTTGGGTGCGACTGGGCCTGGGAGATATCACCAGATGCTGGGCTGTGGTCTGACTCAATTCAGACGGTTCCAGTGAAGTTGTTTAAAACACTAGGACATTTTGCACATAATGAAGATAATTGTTGCTTCTTAACTTTTTTGTTATACACACGAAGCTCTATCTTTAAGCTAAAAATCCACATATACATGTGAGCCTATATGTGTGTGTGGATCCTAATAGAAGATCCAGCTGTTTCTGTGGGTGGATGTAAAAAAAAAAAACCTGTTCCCAGGACAAGTCTACCCCCAGAGACTCAAATCCTCCTGTGTCCAAGGAAGCAGCCTGTGTGTGAAGCCTGGTTCTGCAGCTGGTCGGGGTTGGGGGACAAGGAGAGCCTGTCCTCAGCACATATATACATGCCCCTGTATGTACATGCATGCACATGTACACACACACATATGCCCAAGCCCCCTTCTCAGGCTGCCCTGCCCCCCAGGCACTGGCTAGGACCCTCTGGCTCACACCCAGCTCCTGCTTCTGGCCAGCAGCAGCAGGCAGACCCCTGGCGTGGGCCCCCTGCCTCCACTCCCCGCAGGATGGGTAGATCCGGCTGCAGACAGCACACATGAGAGAAGCCGCCATCCCCAGGCCCTGAGACCCTCATGACAGGGTCCTGTGGAGGACCAAGTTACATGCCTACTCTGCCACTCATCAGCTGTGCACACTTGTGTGTGCAAGGCATGGGGTCATCGTATCACTGTGGACTCCTGCAGAACTGACACGAGAGGCTTCCGCAGGGCAAGGGGGATGCTTGTGCGTCCCAGGAGGGGCTGTGGTTGCCCTGGGGGAGCCCTCTCCTCACTGCCACCGCTGCACCCTCTCAGGGGCTCGTAATATCTAGTGAAGGAGCTCCTGTGGTGGTGTCGGGGGCTGCCAACGAGCGTCACAGCTGTTGGAAACAGGCTCTCCTCGGTGAAGGGAACGATGTTTCTGAGATGGAGCTGTCCAGCTGTGCCCTTGGATGACCCTGAGGCCGTCCCCAGGTGTTGCCCCTGCCCCCGGCCCCTCCCCGCCCAGCTTGGCCAGCTTACGGTCATGGGGATGTTCCAGGCCATGTACACGTGGGACTTGAAGCCGTCCATCCACACCTCGGCTGCTCGCAGGGCGTTGCGCTTGGCATAGTAGTCGATGTCGTTGTTGTAGGGCTTCTTGGTGCGCTCGATGTGGGCCACGCGGGAGCAGGGCAGCACCTCCATGCTGCCACCACACTGCCACACCTGCGGGGCACCCGAGCGCCCTGGGTAGTGGCCCGGCTCCTTCCCGACAGCCACCGGGAAGGAGTAGGACCAGGGGCCAAGGGCACCATCCCTCCCTCCCTGCATCCCCCGCCCACGGTCCCTCGGACAGGTCTTCCCTCCCTAGAGTACGAGGAGGCCTGGCTGCCTGGGCTGTTCCAGGGGAAGAGGCCAACGAGAAGCTAAGGCCTTGGGCTAGGTTCACCAAAGCCTGGGCACAGGCTTGCCTCCCCTTCTGGATTTCCTACCGAATCTCATTTCTTTTGCACATTCCACCATCTCAACAATGGAGGGATTTTTCCTGGCACCCTGACACTTCATTATTATCCCTTTCCTGTGGCCCTCGCCCCCACTCAGCATTTGCTCCGGGCCAGGAGCCTGGCCCGAGAGGGCTCACTTAGCACCAGCAGCTGCCTCCACCACCTCTGAGCTGGAAAAACCAACCTACAGTCTAATTTTAAAAGAGCAGCTTCCTGTGCAAACGCCACCCAAACCACTCCAGATAACTTCAATCCAACGGTGCACTTGCTATGCAAACAATGGCTTCAAGCACCCCAGACACAATCTCAGTCTAAAGAAAAGTCTAAAGAAACAACTGCTTCCTCTGCAAATAGGGCTGCCCAAAGTCCCTCACCGAGGCAACCTCCATCATGACCTCCTTTCATGCCTGCTTACTTCTTGTCCTGCTTCACCTCAACAAAACTCAGCCTTACTAGACATGGGCTGTGTTAGTCTATTCTATTCTATCCCATCCTGCCTGTGCTGGTTAAACTTTTTTGGCGGGGAGTTTTTCATTTTGTATTGGGGTACAGCTGATTAACAATGTTGTGATGGTTTCAGGCGAACAGCAAAGGGACTCAGCCATACACATACAGTACTGGGGCTTCCCAGGTGGCCCTAATTGTAAAGAACCCGCCTGCCAACGTAGGGGAGGTAAGGGACATGGGTGCGACCCCAGCCCAGGGATCCATTTCCGATACAGAAATGGATCCATTCTCCCCCAAACCCTGCTCCCATGTAATGGTTAACTTTATGCGCTGCATGGTGCCCGGATATTTGGTTCAACATTACTCTGAGTGTGTCCAGGAGCATGTCTCCAGCTTGCCCGCTGTGGGTCTTGTGCTTCTCAGCCTCCATCACTGTGTGGGCCAAGTCCTTATCATCTCTGAAGAACCCAGACTAATATCCTACCGTATCACATCCCACCCCATCCCACTGAAAGATGCTAGTACCATCCACCCGGTTGATGTCACCATGAACAAATCAGTCTGATCAACTTGGCCCAAGCTCTCTTCAGTCAGACTGTTACCCCTAAGCCTCTTCTAATTTAGACATTTTGGAGGTGCCAGGCACATGCTCAGCACCTTACTCACTTCATCTCACTCACCCCCACCATTACCCAGGAAGGACGGGTACCACAGGCAACATTCTCCCCACCATACAGAAGAAGATACTGAGGATCAGAGAGGTTAAGCCAGTCACACGAGATCATGGGATATGACCAGGCCTGATCCCAGTTCACAAACATTTGTCCACTCAGCCAAACACCTAAGAGCTGTAGTTTCTGATCGCAGCGAGGATGAGTTTTAATTCATTTCCTGTTGCCCAGTTATTAGACATTTAAATCTTCCTCCTTCAATAGATCCTTCACTATTCAAAACAATGCTGCAATCTACATTAAAAATGCTTTCTTGGGACAAACCTTCACTGTAACTTGGCAGGCATGGGTGCTTTAAGCTAAAGTCTTGATGACAAGTATAATAGGGTGTCTCAGCCTTGAGCATGGGTTTCACTCGGCCACTTGCTTGGCCTTCTTCAGCCTAGAAGTTCTCCCTGATGCCCAGTTTAAGTGGCACCAGCTTCCTCAAAGCCCATTTCTCACTCACAGTGACTGTGAGGAGTGGCCTGATGCCTCCGGGCTCCAGCTTGAGCATCCAGAGCCCACCTCAGGGGCCCCTGTGGAGAGGTGTGCAAAGCTGAGCCTGACACCAGTTTGAGGCCACCCACATTTCCTGGGACCACCATAAATAAGGACCACAGACCAGGTTTGAACAACAGACACTTATGCTCCCACAGCTCCAGAGGCCCTGCTCCCTCGGGGGCCACAGCGGAGGACCCCACCTGCCTCTCCCAGCTTCCGGTGGCCGCGTCCCTCCCACCTCATGGCCTCCTTCTCTCCGGGTCTGTGTCTTGCCTTCCCTTCTCCTCTCTCTGGTAAGGACACCAGCTGTCAAATTGTCAAATTTACAGCAGTTTGGTTTAGTCACTAAGTCGTGTCCAACTCTTGCGCCCCCATGGACTGTAGCTCACCAGGCTGATCTGTCCATGGGATTTCCCAGGCAAGAATACTGGAGTGGGTTGTCGTTTTCTTTTCCAGGGGATCTTCCCAACCCAGGGATCAAACCTGGGTCACCTGCGGTGCAGACAGAGTCTTTACCAACTGAGCCGCCAGGGAAGCCCTGTTGGGCTGTGCTGTGCTACGTCGCTTCAGTCATGTCCAGCTCTGCGATCCTATGGACTGTAGCCCAACAGGCTCCAGGAAGCCCTCCACACCCTAAATCCAGGAGGATCCCATCTTGAGACCCTTCACAGATTCCAGGAGGATGTATCTCTGGGGTTGCCACTCACCCACCATAGCCACCAAGCTCTCATTTCAGGAAAGAGGACAGCCTAGCCGTATTATTCCTGTGTCCCCACTCTGCCTCCAGACAGAGGAAGAATGCAGGAAAATCTCTCAGTGGACAGTTGATGGCCCTTCCTCACATCACCCATAGCCAGGATAACAAATCATGTCTGAGCAAGTCAGACATCGTGGGTCGGGGAGGCTGCCTGCTCCTCATGGCTCGCTGAGCATGCACCCAGCACCAGGTCCCCTGGCCCAGCTCATGGCCACTTGGGACCACTGCTCTGCACCCTGCAGAGGGCAGAGGGCAGCATCTGCCTCCCTTGCTGGATGGTGAGAACCCTGCATGCTCTGTGTCAGAGATGCTGGCTGAAGTTTATGCCTGCATTGTCTTGCTTCCACATCACTGGAGGAGGGACTGCTGCCCATCCTGGCCTGACCCTGGAGAGTTGCAGGGGGAGGGTGGAGGGCACTGTGGAAGCTTTGAAAGGCCAGGCCCACGTGTGACGCCTACCCCTTCGGCTCACTGTGCTATGCTTAGTCAATCAGTCATGTCCGACTCTTGTGAACCCATGGACTGTAGGCCTGCCAGGCTCCTCTGTCCATGGGGATTCTCCAGGCAAGAATACTGGAGTGGGTTGCCATGCCCTCCTCCAGGGGATCTTCCCAACCCAAGGATTGGACTCAGGTCTCCTGCATTGCAGGCAGATTCTTTATTGTCTGAGCCATCAGGGAAGCCCAAGAATATTGGAGTGGGTAGCCTATCCCTTCTTCAGGAAAACTTTGGGACCTAGGAATTGAACCGGGGTCTCCTGCGTTGCAGCTGGATTCTTTACCAGCTGAGCTACCCAGGAAGCCTGGCCGTGACTTTGGCTCACACATTTCTATCTAATTCCAGCACAAGGCCCAGCTGCCCATGAGCCTGGGAACGCAGGAGGACACTTGGTGATCCAGGAACCTTCCAGGAGGCCAAACATGGAAACAAACAAAAGAAGCTCTGTAGACCTACAGGGCAAGCATCTGTCCATCTTCTGCGGCTGGATGTTTCCGAGGGGCCTCCCTGCTGTCCATCATCCCTGCCCAGTCTCCACCTCAGGCTAGAGGTTCTTCAAAACCCCTGTCCAGCCGTCCAGTCCTCTGATCTTCCCAGGACTCGCCACCCCTCACCCCTGCTCTCTCTGCTGGTCTCAGACCCTGCCCCACAGTCTGCCACGGCCTCTGCACTGGCTGCTGTCTCCATCAGGAATGCCCTCCTGTCTGGCTGCCTGTCCAGCTTCAACTCCTCAGATGTCACCTCCTCCGTGATTCCCTCCTGAGCACCTCATTTAAAGCTGCAGCCTCTCCTGCCTCATTCCCCTGACCAGCTTTATTTACCTATGTGACTTCTGTCTCTGTCTCACATGGGGCACCATTGGACTACTCATTTAATTTTGTCTGTGTCCCACTAAAACGTAAGCCTTGTCAGTGGGGTTTTCCATTGCTACGTTCCCAACTGATAAAGCTGGACCAGGAGATAGCAGTGAGGTGAAGATAAACCCCCACAATGCCACGTGGGATGGGCGGGGGATTAATCTGACTTCAGTGCAGATGAAAATGAGAACTGAGGCTCAGAGATGTTAAGAAGCACATCCAGTGTCACACAGCTAGTTCGTGGTGGGGCAGGGACTCAGCACTGTTGCATGAAGCCCCTGAAGTTGCTCTTCACCCAGGACTGTGAAAGGTGTCATGAGGCTGATCCACACGATGTAAGTGTTCTGGTTACACCCACTCTGTGTCACAACCGCTAATTATTAATATCTCAACAAAGGTGGTTAACTGCCACCCAAACAGAATAGCAGACAAGAGGCAGAAGGCCAAGGGTCAGGCCTGCAAGAAGCTGCTTGGAAGGAGGCTCAGGGCACCTGCCCACCCCACCTGAGGGACCCCCCTGCCTGCAGGGACCTGTGTCCCTCAGCCAGCAGGTCTCCTCAGCTCCTGGAGCCTCAGGGCTGGAATTCCAGAGCTGCAGCTTTCACACATAAGCCCTTCTCCTTAAAAAGTCTGGAAATAATGGTCTGCCAGTAGGGATGCCAATGAAAGCTTATTCATCCTCTAGCCCCAGCGTGAGCCTGACCTGTGCCCCAGTAAAGGCCAAGGGGCTGGGATGGTGACCTGGGACGGTGACTGGGCTGAGTGTGGCCTGAGGAAGGCAGGGTGGGCAACAGCGCCTGGTACCTTCCCTCTAAGGATGCTCATCATGAATCAAGTTGCCATTTCTTGTGGTTTCTTCTCCATCTTCTTCTTGCACCACAATGATCAAAACAACATTCCTGGAGAGCCCTGCTATCAAAGAGCCAGTGCTTCCTGTGGCCTGAGCAGAAAAGGAAAACAGTGCCAGCCGCTTGGCCTTGGCGTTCATCCATGTAGCGGTGGGAGGTGATGGGTCTATATATCATTTTTATGGAGACGCTTCTTTGGACTCTGAGTTCATTTCCTTAACCGCACAGCCTCCCCACAGCCAAGAGCGTGGCACGCGGCCCCTTGCCGGCCCCGATTCTCTGTAAGCCAGTCTGTCTTCAGGGCGCCGAGCCTGGGTGGGGAACACAGATGGGGTAGGGGGCCTGCAAGCACTGCCAAAACAGGGGCACCCCAATCTGCTCCATAGTAGGATCTCCTGGTGTGGCTTAAAATCCTGTGGTCTGGGCCTCACCCCGTCAACCTCATCAGAACTGATGATCAGATGGTGGGCTCCCTGGGGACTGGAGTCTGCACTCAGGCAGAAGGCCGTGCTGTCCCTGAGGCCTCCTGGGAGGGGGAGGGAGCAAGCCCTGTGGTTCTGTTTGGATAAAGCTGAACTCAGGGGTCCCTGCTGTTGCAACCAGGGTTTCCAACTGGGACCCTCCAGTGAGGCAATGAAGTGACGAGACCTGCAGGTTCAGCCCTGCAGCGAGACCTGCTCACACGCCCAACTCACAGTTACTGCTGGGACATCTCGCCCTGTGGACATGCCGTGTCCTGTGGAGCTACCCCCGCCCCATGGCAGGGACGCTCAGGAGGGTTGCCTGGGAGCCCACCTGGGCCTCTGCTCTCTCCCGGCAGCAGTGGAATCTGAGGGTCTGGCGTCCCGGCTACCGGGACAGAAGGCAGGCCTGTGCTGACACATCAGGCCCGGAGCGGAGACCCAGCGAGTCTCAGGTCCTTGAGAGCTGGCGGCCCAGCCCACAGGCCCGGTGATTTCACAGACGCAGCCCCGGTCGCCATCCAGGATGGCGGAGGAAGCAAGGTCCAGACACCTACTCCCCGCTGACTCAGGGTTGATCCCGAAGGTCTCAGGGGTCCCAGGGTGAAGGCTGGGGAGAGGCCGAGGGTACTGCAACTCCTTTCTCCTAGGAGTGGTCTGGGAGCCGGCCAGCAGTTGGACAGTCAGGCCCAGCTGGCCCTCCTTGATCAGAACTGAAGTGTCTTTGGGAGACCTGGAGGGAGGTGCCACTGCCATGGCTGAGCTCCTTCTTATGCATCCGATCTCCCCACAGGCAGTTAATGACTGTCCAAACAGATGCTGGCCATAAGACACCAGCTTGGAAACAGGCACAGTCTGAGCCATGAGCACCTCCCCAAAAGTCTGTCCATCCTTCTCGCACTTTCAGAGGACCTGAGGACTGCCAGGAGCCACACGGGAGATCCCACCCATGACAAGGTCATGTGGAAGAGAACTGTTACGCAAGGCTCCAGAACTCAAGGGGCTCCCTAGGCTTTCTAGAGCATCTACCCCCAAGCCAGAATCTGTCTGTTTTACTATTTCATGACTTTCACCAACTCCTCTGACATTAACAGGGGGCTAATGGGAAAGACTAGAGATCTCTTCAAGAAAATTAGAGATACCAAGGGAACATTTCATGCAAAGATGGGCTTGATAAAGGACAGAAATGGTATGGACCTAACAGAAGCAGAAGATATTAAGAAGAGGTGGCAAGAATACACAGAAAAACTGTACAAAAAAGATCTTCACGACCCAGATAATCATGATGATGTGATCACTAATCTAGAGCCAGACATCTTGGAAAGTGAAGTCAAGTGGGCCTTAGAAAGCATCACTACAAACAAAGCTAGTGGAGGTGATGGAATTCCAGTTGAGCTGTTTCAAATCCTAAAAGATGATGCTGTGAAAGTGCTGCACTCAATATGCCAGCAAATTTGGAAAACTCAGCAGTGGCCACAGGACTGGAAAAGGTCAGTTTTCTTTCCAATCCCAAAGAAAGGCAATGCCAAAGAATGCTCAAACTACCGCACAATTGCACCCATCTCACATGCTAGTAAAGTAATGCTCAAAATTCTCCAAGCCAGGCTTCAGCAATACGTGAACCATGAACTCCCTGACGTTCAAGCTGGTTTTAGAAAAGGCAGAGGAACCAGAGATCAAATTGCCAATATCCGCTGGATCATGGAAAAAGCAAGAGAGTTCCAGAAAAACATCTATTTCTGTTTTATTGACTATGCCAAAGCCTTTGACTGTGTGGATCACAATAAACTGTGGAAAATTCTGAAAGAGATGGGAATACCAGACCACCTGACCTGTCTCTTGAGAAATCTGTATGCAGGTCAGGAAGCAACAATTAGAACTGGACATGGAACAACAGACTGGTTCCAAATCGGGAAAGGAGTACATCAAGGCTGTATATTGTCACCCTGCTTATTTAACTTATATGCAGAGTACATCATGAGAAACACTGGGCTGGAAGAAACACAAGCTGGAATCAAGATTGCCAGGAGAAATATCAATAACCTCAGATATGCAGATGACACCACCCTTCTGACAGAAAGTGAAGAGAAGCTAAAAAGCCTCTTGATGAAAGTGAAAGAGGAGAGTGAAAAAGTTGGCTTAAAGCTCAACGTTCAGAAAATGAAGATCATGGCATCTGGTCCCACCACTTCATGGGAAATAGATGGGGAAACAGTGGAAACAGTGTCAGACTTTATTTTTTGGGACTCCAAAATCACTGCAGATTGTGATTGCAGCCATGAAATTAAAAGACGCTTACTCCTTGGAAGAAAAGTTATGACCAACCTAGATAGCACATTCAAAAGCAGAGACATTACTTTGCCGACTAAGGTCCGTCTAGTCAAGTCTATGGTTTTTCCTGTGGTCATGTATGGATGTGAGAGTTGGACTACGAAGAAGGCTGAGTGCCGAAGAATTGACGCTTTTGAACTGTGGTGTTGGAGAAGACTCTTGAGAGTCCCTTGGACTGCAAGGAGATCCAACCAGTCCATTCTGAAGGAGATCAGCCCTGGGATTTCTTTGGAAGGAATGATGCTAAAGCTGAAGCTCCAGTACTTTGGCCACCTCATGCGAATAGTTGACTGATTGGAAAAGACTCTGATGCTGGGAAGGATTGAGGGCAGGAGGAGAAGGGGACGACCAAGGATGAGACAGCTGGATGGCATCACTGACTTGATGGGCGTGAGTCTGAGTGAACTCCGAGAGTTGGTGATGAACAGGGAGGCCTGGTGTGCTGCAATTCATGGGGTTGCAAAGAGTCAGACACGACTGAGCAACTGAACTGAACTGAACCCTGACCACCTTTCTCTGGAGAAAATCAACTTAGAGCTATAGCTAATAAGTCTCCTGGACATGGAAGGAATATTTCAAATCAAACCCCCTCTGTTAGCATTCTAGCTTGCTCAGCAGGTATATCCAGACTCTTACAGCTACGCACGTGATTATTTACAGCCTCCCAACTATGAAAGGCACGGAAAGCCTAAAACATAGAGCCTTTGAAAGAGTTAAAAGTTATTAGAGTAGTGCTAGTGCTGGTGTAGGATTTCATTATTGGGCCAATGCTTGTTACTAAGTTCCCATATCTCTTATCCACTGTGCACCTGGGAATGCATTAGTTAACATAGTGAGAATGTAAGAAAAACAAGTGTAGCCTTGAATTTAACCACATTAGATCTTTGAGCTAATTGGTTCTTTCTTGTAACTCACTGCACCTTTACTCTGTGAAATGTAACTCTGTTTGGCATTTTCTGAGGCTGACATAGATTAGAAATATGAAGAAAAAACACTTTGAGGGAAAATAAGTTTTCTGGTTGAGCAGCCTTTATCAAAAGAGGGTCATAAAATGTTCACAGGCCTCCAAGGCCAGAAGATACTGTACACAACATCATTTGTGGGAAAGGTATGCAGAAAAATCCTGGTTTCGAAAAGGGCAAAACTGCTGGAATGTTTGGGCTGACTCTGTATGACCTTGCATCTTTCATTTCCCTCTATGTATAAGGCAAGGTATAAAAGTACCTTTTGAAAAATAAAGCTTTTGGGCCTCGCTCATCGAAACAGCTTGGTCATCCCGTGTTTTTTCTTCTGTCTATCTATCTTTCTTTCTCTCTCTCCCCCTCCCTCTCTTTTTCAGGCTGATCCCTTGGAGCATAGAGGCTCCCTGCGTTCACTTATCTGCCCGGGTTTCTAAGACCTAAACGGGAAGACGTTCTGCATCTTCACTCCCTCGGGAGACCGGGAGGGCACCTGTGGCCTCCGTGAACAGGGCAAACTTCTTGTCTCGGAGTTTTATTGGTTCTCTGTGTAAACCAAGGAATACCAGCCTCTTTCTCTCCTCTATTTTCTTATCTACAACATTCTTACCTTATCTCTCTCTAAATCAATCGCCGACGGCCTTTTCTCCTTCGGGTTTCCCTGGATCCTGTGGGGGCTGGACCCTGGCGGGGGACATCACCTCCTTCAGGATTATTCAAAAAGATTACCCCAAAGAGCACTGGAAAAGAAGCCATTGACTCCTGCGCCCAAATGCACGTCCATGACCTGTAACAGCTGGCTCACTAGGAGATGGCTGGCATAGCTGCATGGACTCAAGAGAGGCCAGAGGGGAGCTCTGCAGAAGGTCAGGGCTGAAGAGGGGATAGGAGGGCTGACCTGTGTATTAACTGTCTTTTTACTTTAAATTTTTATTTTATTGGAGTATAGTTTATCTACAGTGCTGTGTTAGTTTCCAGGGTACCGTACAGTGATCCATTTATACATACACATGTGTCGATTCTTTGTCTTTTGTCTTTACTCTGGGCTTTGACATCTGGGGCCTCACTGACCCAGAGGGACTGCCTCTCCCAGGTTCCTAATTCCTGGAGGCTGTAAACTGCTCACCTGATGCCCCTTTACCTGCAAACCAACCAGCCTGAGCCCCACCCCAAGCCCCTCTAGGAGCTCTCACACTGAGGGCAGGGCCAGTCCCATGTCCCAGAGCCTTGGAGTTACTCAACCAGCCACTGCTGGGCTCCCCTGCCTCCCCCATCCTTCCCTGGGAACCCTAGTAAAGGTTCTGACCGTGGTGTACCCCACCCTCTGCCTCTTGACCTCCCTGTGGTCCCTCCTCCTGGAAACTGGCAGTAACCCCCTCCTGTTAGTGGCCATCATCTCCAGACCAGCTGGCTTCCCCATAAGTGAATAATGAAACAGCTGGCCAGGGCTGCCAGCCACCTGGGGGCTGGGACAGCAGGTGACAAGGGGTCTTAGACCCCAATTCCCTCTCAGATTTCATCTTGCAGAGCAGGATACACCTCACTCCATGCAGGCCCTGTTCCTATTATTATCCTATGACTGCGTTGGAGGAGGATTTTAGCTGCTGGGCAAACTCGGAGTGTCCTGCTTTGAGAGTTCAGAAGCTGCCGACTTTCACATGAGGGCCTCGGAAAGCTTTCTGCTGGTCACAGCGTCCTCATGACCTTGCTCTGGTCCAGCCTGTTTGAAGCCCACTTGGGAGGAAAGCATACAGAAACGCTGGCTCTTGGAGGTGCAGACCCCAGACACAGTGGCGCCTCCCCAGCCACTTTGACAGAAGTCATCAGTTTCACCGGTGACCTGCTCAGGACCCTTGTCTTTCTCAAAAGATCTGCAAGTGACACTGGGAGGCTTTTGGTGACGGAGCTGCAGCTGTATCACACTCCTGCAGACCGCATCAATTATGAAATTATGTGCCTGGAGATGACTCCTGGCTGGCATCTGAGCCCCCGGCCATCCCCAGGACTCTGCTGTGAGTCCAGGTGGGGAGGGTTTTCTGCATGAGGCCCTCTGCTTCTGGTGATGCTGTTTCACAAGTTCATCCACCAGAGCCATTCTCCCTCGTTTCCCAGGGAGCTCAGGTCCTCTGGGTTCTTGGAGCGTCCACGCAGAGGGTGGCGCGGCCCAGTCTACCCCTACGGCCCCAGCTGGCTATTTAAGTCTTTGAGGCCCGAGATCTGAGGATGACCAGAACGACCCTTTTCGGTATCAGGATTGACTGATCACTTTAATCAGCAACCAGATTTCACTGGATCCGGGCAAAAGTGCAAGTCTGGCTGCTGTCTGTGTGCACAGAAAGTTGGGGGTTTAGGGGGCCGGGGTAGGGCGCGCTGCTCCAAGCAGCCACTCGGACCCACCGGCACCTTTCTGCGGCTCCGCGCCCTCCCAGTGGCTGTGGATGGAGAAGGAGCGCGGGTGTGGAGGGTGGCGTTGGAGAACTCACCGCTCAGCCTGAAGCCGGGGAGCACGCCGCCGCCTCTCCGCATTGCCCCATTAGGGAGTTAATGGACGGTGGTGGGGGAGACCACACCCAACAAGGCTGGGCAGTGCCAGGCTCCGGGGGAGGGAGGCGCGGCTATGCGGCTCTGCAGCCAGCGGAGGAGACAGAGACGGGGAGGAAAGGGGGAAGGAAGGGGGAGGGGAGAGGGGAGGGGAGGGGGAGAGGGGAGGGGAGGGGGTTAGGGGAGGGAGGGGAGGAGGGGACGGGATAGAGGAAAGGGGGGAGGTTAGGGGGCGAGGAGGAAAGAGACGGGAGAGAAACAAAAGGGAGCGGGATCATCCGGCCTGAGTGCTCGGCCAGGTGGAAAAGAAGGGGCAGCTGCTGAGTGAAGGCTGGAGGAGCAAATGAGAAGCCCCTGGCGGCCCACGTCTCTTTGAAGGTGGCAGCTGTGCGGGAGCGGGGCCAGGGGCCGGCATTCCCAGGCTTCTCCGGGGAGGGCTTGTCTGCGTGGGCTTATTACTTGGATGCACACAGGAGGCACTGCAGCAGGGTAACAGGCAGGGTGGAGCAGCCAGAGGTGGGGTGTGGGAGCCCGGCCTGGCGTCTTGTCACTGTCCCACCCTTCGGCCGTGAACGGCATTTTCTCCGGCAGAGGGAGGCTCCTGGCAGATGTCGGTGCGTCCCCAGGCCTGTAACACGAGTTCCTGGCTTCCCTCCGATGTGTCCCAGGCCTTCACTGGCCATCTTCCTCCTGCGATCCGTGAGCCCTCATCACCACTCTGGGAAGCGGCTCCACAGTCTGTGAGGGGAAAATGCTTTCTCTCTGGACCTAAGAGCAGGGAACTAACTCACTGCTGGGCCGGAGAGAGCCCGAGGGGCAGAAGCTGATGCTTTACTGAGTGTTATTCTGAGGTTAAAGCCGGCTTTGTCCAGGCCAGCTATAAGGAGCATATTCCTGAGTTTCTCAGCTTGTCTTCCTCAGAGTAGCCTGCGCTTATACATGGTGAGGAAAACTTGGGCCTAATTTAGTTTATTCTTGACTTCTAGGTTTACCTGTGATGAACTGTGTATGTTTCCTTCTGGGTGTTGGAATCCACTAAGCATGATGAGTTGAGTTTACCTTGAAAATACTGAGGATGGGACTTTGCCTGTCAAGCTATGGCCAACATCTACTCACATTGGCTTCTTTCTCTTTCTCTCTCTCTCTCTCTTTTTTTGCCTTTGTAATAATCCATGGATCCAAAACCAATCAAACTGTCCATCCATCCACCCACTTAACTCCTTAATAAACCCATTCATCCACCTGAGAGAGTCATTTCCTAGGCGGGTTGATAAGAAGTCTAGGGGTCCCCTAGGAGAGAGGGGTCTGGAATTCTCAAGGAGGAAGAAAGGACAAATTTTTTTCTTTCTCTACATTCCTTAGGATTATATAACAACAATGTATTCTGCCTGAGGACAGTCTCTGGATTAAACCTTTTGGCTAATTCTGTAAATTATGGGAGTAGACCTGCTCTTTACAAGGATTATATAACAACAATGTATTCTGCCTGAGGACAGTCTCTGGATTAAACCTTCTGGCTAATTCTGTTATCTTAAAATATGGGAGTAGGTCTGATGAGGTCTTTACAACCTCCAGACATTCTTTGGATTTACTGGAGAGTATATAACTCCATTGTTAACACTAGCAAGGGGGTACTCTTTCTGCCCCCTTCTGATGCCTATGTCAGAAGCTTTCTCTATCTCCTTTATACTGTAATAAAACTTTGTTACACAAAAGCTCTGAGTGATCAAGCCTGTCTCTGGCCCCGGACTGAATTCTTCTCCTCCGGGGGCCAAGAATCCCGGCGTCGTAATTCAACAACAACCTTTCACACCCATCCACCACTTATTAAACACCTATCCACCACCCACTCATCTATGCATCCACCTAGCCATCCATCCAAGCATCCATCCATCCATCTATCTGTCCACCCATCCACTCACCCACTCATCCATCCATTCGTATATTCACTCATACATTCATCCACCCACCCACTCATCTATATTAGTCCTTCAATCAACATGACTCTAGGCGCTGTGCAAAGCTGTATTAAGAACAAATTGAGAGGCAAAGCAAGCTCAGTGTTCTAGCCCAGACCTCTAGGGAAAAGGTTGGCTATAACACAGGCTGAAGCTAAAAAGAACCTAGATATCCTGCCTCACACTGTCTCACCTGGCACACACCCAGAAGGTACCAGCCATCATCTTCCTTTTGGCAGTACAGAATTCCTCCCTTTAACAAAAAAACTGGGCTTCATATCCACTCTGGAGAAAACCATGGGCATGATTTTTTTAGAGATTTCACATCTGAACCTAATTTTTTGAAATTATTTACAATCTGTTCAACTGCCCGCCGCCCCACCCCAACACACTCTCTGCCCAGGCCCAATTATTTCAGGAAATAATTCCTAGAGCGCAGCCAAGGCAATGCCTCCCTCTTGTCACACAAACTCCTCACTCTGCAGGACTAACTCATCTCCAGGGGCCGAATTTGACTGGATTTAGCTTTGGAAAAGCAAGTCGCAGCTCCCTGGACTCAGTTGGGCTCAATTCATAAATTTTTGACAAGAAAACATCTCTTCCTGGACTATCTCAGGCCATATACATATACACACAAATATGCTATAAAAAACAGCTGCTTCTGTGTTCTATTCTTATGCCAGATGCACAGAAACTTTCGAGCTGAGTTTTCATTTCAAATTCCTCCCACTTGTTTCACTGAACACTTTGAACATCTCAAGCAAAAGAAAAGAAAAAACTAGTTTCCTTCCTTCTAAACAAGTGTTTTTCAAAGTGTGATCCTGGAGGAATTCCCTGGTGGTCCAGTGGTTAGGACTTAGCATTCTCACTGCCAGGGCCCAGGTTCAATTCCTAGTTGGATAAGGCAGCCAAAAAAAAAAAAAAAAAAAAAGTGTGGTCCTTGAACCACAAGCATCAGCATCACCCAGCACTCCTTAGAAATGCAGATTCTCAGGTTGGCCTTCAGACCCGCTGAATCAGAAGCTCTGCAAGTGGGGCTTCCCTGGTGGCATAATGGTAAAGAATCCACCTATCAATGCAGGGACACAGGTTTGATCCCTGATCTGGGAAGATCCCATAAGCCTTGGAGCAACTAAGCCCATGCACTATAACTACTGAGCCTGTGCTCTGGAGCCTGGGAGCCGCAACTACTGAGCCCATGTGCGGCAACTACTGAAAACCCACAAGCCCTAAAGCCTGTGCTCTGCAACAAGAGAAGCCACCATGATGAGAAACCTGCGTGCCACAACTAGAGCATAGTCCCCACATGCCGAAACTAGAGAAAAGCCAGGGCAGCAACGCAGATCAACACAGTCGATAAATAAGTAAAGTTATTTAAAAAAAGAAGAAACTCTGCAAGTGTTTTAACAAGCCCTTTGGGGAGTTCAGAGGTTTGCTGGAGTTTGAGAACAGATGTGCTAAATGCTGAGTCTTCTCACCCCTCCCCTACCCCCTCTCATTAGTACTTTGAGCACTTGGCATAATCGTCTATTTCAGTAGCTCTGTCTCTTGAACACTAATTGAAGGTGACACCACATCTTCTTGAGTTTTCTCTCCTCAAACATAAGTGAGGCTGCACTTTTTAGGTCATGATTCCCAAGCCCACTGTAGTTGGAAGAAATGACAAAGGAGATATTTAGTTAATATGGGGCTTCCCAGGTGACTCGGTAGTAAAGAATCTGCCTATAACGCAGGAGACACTGGTTTGATACCTGGGTTGGAAAGATCCCGTGGAGAAAGAAATGGCAACCCACTTCAGTCTTCTTCCCTGGGAAATCCCATGGACAGAGGAGCCTGGCAGGGGTCCTAGTCCATGGGGTTACAAAAGAATCAAACATGACTTAGTGACTAAACAACAGCAAGTTAGTATCATGGATATGGAAATCTTTCCTACCTGCCCCCACAAACATATAGGAATGACAGGCAAAATGATTTTAAAAGTTAAAAGTACATATTAGAGAACAAGATGGAATTCCCCTTAGCTCAGAAAAAGCAAAAACGTGATGGTCTAGTGAAGCTGAAGCTCTAAGGCACAGTCATCTAAGCTTTATGAGGAGACAGGGGCTGAATGAGTAGCCAGGATCCTTGCAGGAAACCAGGGCTGAGACTAGGCTCCCTGATTATGAGTAGAAGCTCAAATCAGCTCTGATTGCTCCCTGGTTTTCAGCCATAAACAATCAACCGAGAGAGGAAGCAGAGGTGTACACAACATCTTAGAATCAGGTCGGTTCTCTGAATAAGAAATGAAACAGGAGATCTCAGGCTGAACACTAGAGTTCAATAAAAAGAAAAAAGAATACCTAAGCCACTAAATTCTGATCTGGGGAGTGCTCGGACAAGATAACCTGAAACTTCCAAGAACTAGCGAGTGTGGTGTGAAAATACAACTGCCGTGAAAGATGAGCTGTCAAAAACTTGCAAGGCACACGAGGAAATCCAGCTCTAGGAGAGTCACCAACAAATCCAAAGATGGGTAAATTTAAACTGAAGGAAAGAGAGAGAAAAGAGTGACTAAAAAGGTCTTAAGTAGACTATTAAGATTTTCAGAGATGAAGGAATGAGGGGAAAGTATTCATCAATAAAGACCAAGAGGTTAGGAATCAAAACAGGCAGTTATAAAAAAAGAACAACCAGATATGAAAACCACAAATGGAAGATGTCATAAAGTGTATTAATTGAAATCAAAATCCAAAGCTAAAGAGGTGTCTTAAATAGTCACCTGGACATGGCTAAAGGTAGAATTTATTCATTGGAATATGGAGCTGAGGAAATTACCCAGAACACAAGGCAGGATGAGGAAGATAGAGTAAAGTGGTTGAGATCTGAGGAGATCTGGAGGGTTGATGAGCAGCCCCCCCAGGTGCCGAGGTCCAGCCTCAGCAGGGTCCGGGGATATCCTCAGGATGGACGACTTTGGCGAATGAAGAAAGATAGATAAAGAGGTAAGGAAAGAGACACGGGGTGACCAAGCTTCTTTGAGTGAGGCCCATTTACTTTATTCTTCTCGGGGCTTTTATACCCTGAGTTATACATACAGCAAGGTGAAAAACGCAGAGTCAACTCAACATTCCATCAGTAATAACTTTTTATCGATATCAGGTTCCTTCCTGCAAAAGTCTTGTTTTCTGTACATCATCTTCTATTCTGGAGGCCTGTTGATATTCCATGACCTCCTTTTGATAAAGGGTGGTCAGCCAGGACACCAGAACAATGATTTTTCCTTAAAGTGTTTCTTCTTAAATTCTTAGCCTGCGTCACCCTTAAAGTACAGAGTTACATTTTTTATGGAGCAAAGATTCAGCGGGTTACAGCAAAGAAAGAACTTAGTAACTCAAACTCTAATGTTGCTAATGCTAAGGCTATTACTTGCTTCTTCTACATCTTGACTATATGCACTCCCAGGAACACAATGGGTAAGGGATGTGAGAACTTGGCAGCAAGCATTTCATAGGCTCAACAATGTTGCAAGAGTCTGGATAAAGCTGCCAAGTAAGCTAGAATGCTAACAGGGGGTTTGAAACACTCCTTTCATGCCCAGGAGATTTATCAACTAGAGCCCTAAGTTAACTCTTTTGGTCAGGGACGGACCCCTGCTAATGTCAGAAGAGCTGGTGAAAGACATAAAATAATAAGACAGACAGATTCTGGTTCAGGGGTAGATGCTTGAGCAAGTTCAGGGGGTCCCTTGAGTCCTGATCTTGCCTTTGCCCGTCAGGCCTCTTCCTCATGACCTTTGCCATGGGTAGGATTCTCCACGCTGGCTCCCAGCACCCAGGTATCCAACAGGATTTCCAGATGAGGTGAGGCCACATACAAGAACCCAAGCACTTTCTAGATCTGTAAGCTAAGCCTCAGGTTGATGACCTAAACCAGGACTCAAGAAGAATACAAGGCAAAGGGTCACAGTACACAAGGGATTCAGGGCCCAGGACTATCTTCCCATCCATTCCTGTGTGATACTAAACTCAACTGATGTACAGGGGGACCAGAGTTTGATCAAATGTTTCCAAAGTTCATACAAAAGAGGAAAAACAAGAGAGCAGCCAGAAAGATTCTAAAATAAAAATGAAGATACATGGACTTCCCTGGTGGTACAGTGGATAAGCTGACCCACTGGAAAAGACCCCGATGTTGGGAAAGATAGAAGGCAGAAGGAGAAGAGGGTGACAGAGGATGAGATGGCTGGATGGCATCAGTGGATTCAATGGACATGAACTTGGACAAACTCCGGGAGACGGTGAAGGATAGGGAGGCCTGGTGTGCTGCAGTCCATGGTGGTCTCAGAGTCAGACATGACTTGGCAACTGAACGCATACACAGTGGATAAGAATCCGCCTGACAGTGCAGGGAACATGGATTCGATCCCTGGTCTAGAAAGATCCCACACGCCTCAGAGCAACTTAGCTCATGTGCCACAACTCCTGCGCATGTGCTCTCCAGCCTGTGAGCCACAACTGTTGAGCCCACGTGCTGCAACTGCTGACGCCCACTCGCCCTATAGCCTGTGCTCCGCAACAAGAGAGTAGCCCCTGCTCTCTGCAACTAGAGAAAGCCCACGTGCAGCTACGAAGACCCAGCACAGCCAAAAATAATAATAAAATAAATAAAAATGAGGATGCATTCAATTAGGAGATATTAGCATATTTTATAAAGCAGCAAGCTAAAGAGTAGAAAGTTTAAAATAGATACAAACACTTCTAGAAGCACCTTTCCCATCAGTGGGAAGGGGTGGACTATTTAACGGATAATATGAAAAGAGTTGCCTACCATTTAAAAATGATATAAAGGCAGATCACAATCTTACTTATATAATGAACATATTCCAAATGGATTAAAGCTTTTAATGTAAAAAAGGAACTATAAAGTGTCAGAAGGAGATGTGGTCAAATAGTCTTTCAAATAGGCCTTTCCAAGAAGGAGAGCAAATGCATGTCATTAAAAAAAGTATATATTTACATTAAAAATTATCTATATGAAAAGTCAACATCATAAAATTAAGAACAAGGAAAGCATTTGTCTCGCACAATAAAGCATCAATATCCCTACTGTATAAAGTGCTCTTAAAATCTACCACGAGATGCCACAAGAAAATATTAGCAAAGAAAGAAAAACATACGGTTAACAAATGTCCCAAAATGTTCAAGCTCATTAGTAATTGAAGAAATGCAAGTTAACCAACAAAACATTCCCTGTGTGTCTTCCATATGTGAAAAAAGGACGATTATATTTAATCAGAGAAGAGGGCAGCAGAGGATGAGACAGTTAGACAGTATCACCACCTCAGTGGACATGAATTTGAGCAAACTCCGGGAGATAGTGAAGGACGGGGAAGCCTGGCGTGCTGCAGTCTATTGGGTCACAGAGTCAGACATGACTTAGCAACTGAACAACAACAAATATTTAATCAAGGCTCCAGTATCCTTGCCTGGAGAGTCAGGCGGACAGAGGAGCCTCCGGAACTTATGGACTTAAGTCTGTGCTCCTTATGGACTCTGTGGTCCCTAGAGTCACAAAGAGTCGGTCACAACTGGAGCGACTTAGCACACACACACGTGTGTGTTACATGCCCAGGAAACTATCTCATCATGTACCATTTGAGAACACACACACACCACCTCTGGAGGAGGAGATGGTGGCCCACTCCAGTGTTCTTGCCTGGAAAATTCCATGGACAGAGGAGCCTGGTGTGCTGCAGTCCATGGGGTGGCAAAAAGTCAGACGGGACCGAGTGCTCACACACCTGCTCACACCACCTACACACCACAAATCACACACATACACACCACACACACCACTCAGACCTACACATCACAGACACAGGCCACACACCGCACACATACCACACATCACCCACACACCACATACACAGACATAGACCCCCATACACCACACACAGACGTGTATACACACACGCATAGAGGAGGATTTGGCAAATTGTATCAAAGACCATAAAAACACGTGTTTCAGGTGACCTAGCAATTCTACTTCTAGAAATTTTATCCCGAGGAGATACTGAAACCTGAAGAAAGATCCAGACAAGAGAACACGACTTCAGGGCTGCATGCGGTGTGGGGCTGCCCCGTCACAGAGCCCCGCTATCGAGTAACTGCTGCAGCAGGCGAACAAAGGACACGCCTGGCGTTGGGCTGTCAAGAAATGCGCACGTAGAAAACATACGCAAGCATGCAGTGCACGCCATGTACATGTATACCTGTGCACATGGGGAGACTGTTTAGATACACACAAGGGACCTCTGGGGAGATGTCCACCCCAGCAAAGGCAGAGACAGAATCCTGGGTGACTTAATTTTGTTCCCATTAGCTGACCTTGTATTTTCTAATGAAAGTCGCTCTTATAAAGGGGAGAAAATAGTACTGCAGAAATCCTTGCGCAAACAATGAGCACTACCCATGCCGGTTACATTTCATTTAATCCCCAGACGGCCCCAGGAGTCACGTCCTGTGTGCCCCTGGGGGATGAAAGTGGGAACCGAGGTTCAGAGGTGGCCCAGGTGCCTAACAGGCAGAGATAGCCTCCAAATGCAAGTCTCAAGGGCCCTTTGGAAGACCCCATGTTGTCCAGGGTTTTCTCCCAGGACATTCAGTGGGTGGAGACGTTCCCTCCCCTGCATGCATTCATCCTCACCTAGCAGGCAGACAGACTCACTCATGACTAGAACAAGCCTTTCCTGAAGCAGAACTGCAATGGGCCTTCACAGTCTGTTCACCGCCCTCACTGAAAAAGATCAGGGACCGCCTGAGGGCTGCCCATGCCCCCCACCTCCCCTGCCTCGGTGTCTCCCTCCACCAGTAACCAGGCCACTTCCCTGCTCTGGGTCCACTCCTGGAGAACAGGTAAACCACCACCAGGCCCCAGATGGTGTAGCGCTAGTGCAGCCCCTCAAAGGGTTGGAGCTGAAGGCGCAGCAGTTACCCTCAGTGCCTCGAGGTTTGCCTGTAACGCTGTGGGGGAGGCAGTGACTGGGAACAAACGATTTCCAATTTCTGCGCAGCAGAGCTTTCCTGAGCAGGCGCTCCCCGTTTGATTCTGTCCTGACCTTTATTAAACCTAATGGACGCAACGGATTCATTTCCACCTAATTGGCTCTAGGACTTTCCTCATTAGGGGCTGAGCAGTTGGCAGTTTTACAATCACAGAAATGTAAATTGGCCCCGAGACCACAGAATTACTCCTCTAATTGGACTGAATCGATCATAAGGGCTGTGCAGCCACTTGTGTTAATGGCGGATCAGAAAGTGTGGTGGCGGCCAGGCCCGTCTGAGAGGGAGCAGGGGTCCTGAGAAGGCCGGAGGAGTACACGGCCTGGGGCCACCCAGGGAGTCAGCTGCTGGGGTGGGGGGAGGGGGGGCACCACACTCCTGCTGCAGGGCCTTTGCACTTGCGGTTTTCTCCTCCTCCGGGAACACTTCCCTAGCATTGCATAACTTCTCCCCCTCCTCCTTCACATCTGCTAAGATATCACCATCTCAGTACCCCCTTCCCCGATCATCCCATTTAAAATGACAGCCTCCATGATCCCAGATATCACTACACTGGGAATGAAGGGAATGGACGCGTGTGCCCTGCTGAATCCTCAGCACTTAGGACAGCGGTCAACACTCTATTCCTCAACAGGCGATTGTTCAGCCAATGAACACCTCGCTTCCCTTTGATGCCTCAGAACCCAGCACTTAGAACAGATGATTCATTTTTATTCTATAAGTAAACCAAACACTGCAAGGAGATCCAACCAGTCCATTCTGAAGGAGGTCACCCCTGGGATTTCTTTGGAAGGAATGATGCTAAAGCTGAAACTCCAGTACTTTGGCCACCTCATGCGGAGAGTTGACTCATTGGAAAAGACTCTGATGCTGGGAGGGATTGGGGGCAGGAGGAAAAGGAGACGACAGAGGATGAGATGGCTGGATGGCATCACGGACTCGATGGACGTGAGTCTGAGTGAACTCCGGGAGTTGGTGATGGACAGGAAGGCCTGGCGTGCTACGATTCATGGGGTCGCAGAGTCGGACACGACTGAGCGACTGAACTGAACTTAACTGAAATGAAACCAAACACTGAAGGCCGGTCGCATGCAGCAGTGAATGGGACCCAGGCCAGAGCACACGACTTACATCCCAACCAGTGAGGGAGGGGAGGAGACCCGCAGTAAAACGTAAGCTAGTAAGCTAGACGAGACAGTGATGGATAGAGCCACATAGAGCCAAGGAGTGAGAAGACAAGGATTAGCTTTGGTGGGCGGGGCGAAGCGGGATGGGGCGGGGCAACGAGGCGGGGTGGGGCTCTCTGCAGGGAGTAAGAAAAGCTTCGGGCTTTTGAACCAGGGAGGGTGGAGGCCCGAGGGTGGTGCGGGTGGTAAGAGGGTGGGCACTGGGACACACAGGGAACAGGATGGGGAGCGTCACACACCATGGAGGAAGTTTGGGAGTCTCAGGGTGATGATGAAAGAGCCCCCTCTCTTGGGTTCTGCGTAGCGTGAACAAGAAGGGTGCAGACTGCGGAGGAGCCCAACTCCAGGTGGGCTTGATACCGACCTGGATCCTCGGACTCTTTAAATCATCAGACATTGATAAGAGGCCAGATGAGAAATTCAGGCAAGGTTTTGTTAGGACTCGCGCTGTGGCACCAGGGAGTGAAAACCAGTGACAGGTGCCCTTGCTGTTCCCCTAGATAGGGTGACGGTGGGGGTGGATTGATTGGTGGGTGGGGCTGGAGGGATGGCTTAGGCGGTCTGCCCACCCCCTTGGTGATGCTATGTGCAGGTATCATGGGCAGGACCCTGCTTTTGCTGCCCCCGCCTCATAAATGGCAGTTGGTTTGTGGCCTTTTTTTAATCTTCATAATTTGACCCAACTGAACATGGGTGCAGTTATTTTTAGTTCCTTATAGTTTCTTTGTATTCTATTGTCCAGGTGCAGTGTCCCAGGCCCCAGCCTGTCTCAAAACCACACTTTTGGATGAGTGAATTGAAGCAGAAGGAGAAAAGTGCCCAAGGTCACAGCTAGTAGAGGTGGTGGTGGGGGGGGGTGGTGTGTGTGAAGAGCCACGCTGTGTTGAACAAGCAAATAGGAGACCATGACATTGAAAGTTAAAGAAGAGCGCAAAATCCTTGGACTCTCCCGCTGACCTGAGTCCCTCTCCTGAGCCTTGGATCTGGTCTGGCTTGTGTGTGCTTCCACCACTGCCGAGACTGGGATGTGAAAGAGAATCACAGTGTCTGCCTTGTCTGCTGGTACATGGATGCTGGGGCCTGGGGCCACCACATGTGAGGAGGCTCAGCCACGGCAAGGCCACGGGGAGGCACTGTCACTTATGGCCCCAGCTGAACTCTAAGACAGGCAGTGTCCACCTCGGATGTCATGTCCTGGGGGGCTTTTGGATGAGTGCAACCCAGCCACCTTCTGACAGCATCCAGGTAAAAAACCATAAGCTGAGCCCTTCCCAAACTCCTGACCCACCAAATTGTGAGCAAAATAAGAGGGTAATTTTAAACATCTAAATTGAGGAATATTTGTTACACGGCAAGAGTAACTCGTACACAAACTAGCTGTAGCTGGGGACCCATGTCTGTGCGTCCTGTGTTCGTTTCCCAGGTTGACAGGCATAGAAAGAGCTTCATTAGCGTGTGCCCGCCCATCTTTGTGTTCTCCTGGGAGAGCCCTGCTAGCTCATCCAACTGCCCATACTCTTCACCCCAGGGCCGTACCTCACAGCTGAGCACTCACGGTGCTGAATGGGACACATCACAGCCCAGGAGACTGCAAGCAAATGCCTCTTTGACACACAGTCTCTAAATATCTGCTCAATGTATATTATATGGGGCTTTCTGTGCATATTATATATCAGGGCCAACTGGGCCCCCTCATTTGGAGGTCAAGGTCAGCCTCCCTGGGCTCTGTTGTATTGACCTCAGCTTTCCTGACTCAGCGGGATCTCAGATGTGTTAGCCAAGACCAAGGTGGAGGCATCAAGGTGGGCCCTGGGGGAGGCGAGGGGCTGGTGTCTAGTGGGAGGGGCCCTGCTGCTGCTGCTGCTGAGTCGCTCAGTCGTGTCTGACTCTTCGCGACCCCATGGACTGCAGCCTACCAGGCTCCTCTGTCCATGGGATTTTGCAGGCAAGAGTACTGGAATGGGTTGCCATTTCCTTCTCCAGGGAGGGGCCCTGGATCTACTTAAAAGGGAGATGGAACCTAGAATTCAATCTGAGATTTTCCACTTGAAATAATCAAGTTAAGAGAGAGAGGGGGCACTTTGGGGTGGCAGATAATTTATTTATCTATGTGGGAGAGGGTGCACCAAGGCTTACTCTTGACAAAGCCCCTGAGCTGCAGTCTTGAGCTGGCAGGGGCAGCAGAGCGAGAGAAAACATAGGAACCAGCCGCTTTCCCTGACCTGACTCCCATGCTAGCGTCCCTCAGGGTGGATTCTCAGTCCAGCCTCCTTCCTGAGCTTTGGGCAGTGTTCCCTTCGCTTCCTGCACCTCTTTGTGTCTTGTGAGGTGGGAGCCTTCTACCCAGGCCCCCGTCTTCCAAGGACACAGCTTTTCTGAGAGGTTGATGCCCAGGGCTGTGAGGCGCTCCCACCAGAACAGGAACTGCTCTAGTCATTTCAAACAGGCGTGTGACACCTGAGGGGTCACCAGTGGGCTGGGCTGCGAGGGAGACAATGCTCAGGAGGCGGCCAGCCACCATTAAAAGAACCGAGCTGTGTGGGGGCTGGGTTGCACAGGGCACAGGCCTCTCCCCAGAAGCCGCTGGAAGCACCGAGGGTCTGTGAGGGCAGGAACTGGAGCCCCAGGGAAGGGGGAGGCATGCGCAGCCCTGCCTTGCCAGAACCTCTCCAGGAGCTGGGCGAGCAGCCTGCAGGGGACCCGGCGGGCACCGCCCCCAGACTGGGGACTAAGAGGACCGAGAAGCCCACCCCGCCCCCTAGTGGCGGTGTGTGGAACTGCTCCAGTGCTTCCGGTCAGCGATGGCCATGGGGACACATTACTGTGTGATGTTCCACAGTGGCTCCACTGAGAATGGCACTCAGGGAAGGTCACTTGAAATGAGTCTGATCTCTGCCCTAAACAGGAGGTCGGGAAGGCACGCCTGTTCATTCTGATCCCCCCAAGGCCTGTGCTTGCCCTTCACTCTTCTGCAGCCTGCTGTGGTCCATGGGCTGCTGGGCTTGTAGAGAGACCCTGCCCTAAACTCAGGACTGGGCTCACAGTCCTGGTGACAGTCCGTACAGGACAGACACTCTGGACAGGGTGGGAGACACAGTGGAGCTGCTGCCCTCGGGCCCACGAGTATCCTGCCGCTGGCTGTTAACAGCACAGGGCAGCCTGCAAACCACAGGGCAGGCATCTGTCAGGCCTCTTGCTGGCCCTCCCCACCCCCAGGCCCTGTCTGCTGTGGGGACAGCCTGCTCCTCCTGGACCAGGGTGAGTCACTGTCCTGGGGTCCTTGATCCCGGCCGCCGGGCTCGCCCCTGGAGGTCCAGCCTCCCTTTCATGTCTCTGTCTGATTTTTTCTTTCTTCTTCTTACTATTTATAATTTACTGTATCTTGCTGGGATTTTTCTGTTTCCTGGAAAGCTACCTTACATCTGGTCAATAACAAAACTTTATAAAAATAGAACTACCATATGATCCAGCAATCCCACTCCTGGGCATCTATCTGGACAAAACTATAATTCAAAAAGATAATATGCACCCCTGTGTTCATAGCAGCACCATTCATAATAGCCAGGACATGGAAACAACTTAAATATCCATTGATAGATGAATGGATAAAGAAGATAAGGCATATATATACAGAGGAATACTACTCAGTCATAAAAAGAATGAAGTAATGCCATTTGCAACAACATGGACGGAACTGGAGATTATTATACTAAGTGAAGTAAATCAGAAAAAGATAAATACCATATAATATCACTTATATGTGGAATCTGGCTTCCCAGGTGGCTCAGTGGTAAAGAATTTGCCTGCCGAGGCAGGAGAGTCAAGAGACTCCAGTTCAATCCCTAGGTCAGGAAGATCCCCTGGAGAAGGAAATGGAAACTCACTCCTGTATTCTTGCCTGGAGAATCCCATGTACAGAGAAGCGTGGTGGGCTACAGTCCATGGGGTTGCAAAGAGTCAGACACGACTAAGCACAAACACATATGTGGAATCTAAAATACACTCAACCTGCCTGACTTCAGGCTCTACTACAAAGTCACCGTCATCAAGACAGTATGGTCCTGGCACAAAGGCAGAAACATAGATCAATGGAACAAAATAGAAAGCCCAGAGATAAATCCATGCACCTACGGACACCTTATCTTTGACAAAGGAGGCAAGAATATACAATAGAGAAAAGACGATCTCTTTAACAAGTGGTGCTGGGAAAACTGGTCAACCACTTGTAAAAGAATGAAACTAGATCACTTTCTAACACCATACACAAAAATAAAGTCAAAAAGGATTAAAGATCTAAATGTAAGACCAGAAACTATAAAACTCCTAGAGGAGAACATAGGCAAAACACTCTCCGACATAAATCACAGCAGGATCCTCTATGACCCACCTCCCAGAATACTGGAAATAAAAGCAAAAATAAACAAATGGGATCTAATTAAAATTAAAGGCTTCTGCACAACAAAGGAAACTATAAGCAAGGTGAAAAGACAGCCTTCAGAATGGGAGAAAATAATAGCAAATGAAGCAACTGACAAACAACTAATCTTAAAAATATACAAGCAACTCTTGCAGCTCAATTCCAGAAAAATAAACGACCCAATCAAAAAATGGGCCAAAGAACTAAATAGACATTTCTCCAAAGAAGACATCCAGATGGCTAACAAACACATGAAAAGATGCTCAACATCACTCATTATCAGAGAAATGCAAATCAAGACCATAATGAGGTACCATTTCACACCAGTCAGAATGGCTGCGATCCAAAAGTCTACAAGCAATAAATGCTGGAGAGGGTGTGGAGAAAAGGGAACCCTCTAACACTTTTGGTGGGAATGCAAACTAGTACAGTCACTATGGAGAACAGTGTGGAGATTCCCTAAAAAACTGGAAATAGAACTGCCTTATGACCCAGCAACCCCACTGCTGGGCATACACACCGAGAAAACCAGAATTGAAAGAGACACGTGTACCCCAATGTTCATTGCAGCACTGTTTATAATAGCCAGGACATGGAAGCAACCTAGATGTCCATCAGCAGAAGAATGGATAAGAAAGCTGTGGTACATATACACAATGGAGTATTACTCAGCCATTAAGAAGAATACATTTGAATCAGTTCTAATGAGGTGGATGAAATTAGAGCCTATTATACAGAGTGACAGAGAAGGCAATGGCACCCCACTCCAGTACTCTTGCCTGGAAAATCCCATGGACAGAGGAGTCTGGTAGGCTGCAGTCCATGGGGTCGCTAAGAGTTGGATACGACTGACCGTCTTCCCTTTCACTTTTCACTTTCGTGCATTGGAGAAGGAAATGGCAACCCACTCCAGTGTTCTTGCCTGGAGAATCCCAGGGACAGGGGGGCCTCATGGGCTGCCATGTATGGGGTTGCACAGAGTCGGACACGACTGAAGCGACTTAGCAGCAGCAGCAGAATACAGAGTGAAGTAAGCCAGAAAGAAAAACATCAATACAGTATACTAACGCATATATACGGACTTTAGAAAGATGGTATCGATAACCCTGTATGCAAGACAGCAAAAGAGACACAGATGTATAGAACAGTCTTTTGGACTCTGTGGGAGAGGGAGAGGGTGGGATGGTTTGGGAGAATGGCATTGAAACATGTATAATATCATATATGAAATGAATCGCCAGTCCAGGTTCAATGCAGGATACAGAATGCTTGGGGCTGGTGCACTGAGACGACCCAGAGGGATGGTATGGGAAGCGAGGAGGGAGGGAGGGTCAGGATGGGGAACACGTGTACACTCGTGGCGGATTCATGTTGGTGTATGGCAAAACCAATACAATATTGTAAAGTAATTAGCCTCCAATTAAAATAAATAAATTTAAATTTAAAAAATACAATACAAATAAACATATTGACAAAGCAGAAACAGACTCACAGACATAGAGAAAAGACTTGTGGTTGCCAAGGGTGGGGAGAGGAGAAGGATGGGTTGGGAGTTTGGGATCAGCAGAGGAAAACTATTAAATAAAGACTGGATAAGTAACAATGACCTACTGTAGAGCACAAGGAACTATATTTAACGTCCTGGGATAAAGCACAATGGAAAAAATATTAAAAAAGAATATATATATCTGTAACTCAAAATGTTATATATATATACACATACATGCACACATCTGGACACAATATACACAAGTATGTGTGATTTATGTAAAGTAATATTGTATGAGCTCAGCTGGGAAAGAATCTACCTGCAATGCAGGAGACCTCGGTTTGATTCCTGGGTCAGGAAGATTCCCTGAAGAAGGGATAGGCTACCCATTCCGGTATTCATGGGTTTCCCTAGGGGCTCAGATGGTAAAGAATCTGCCTGCAATGCAGCAGACCTGGGTTCAATCCCAGGGAAGATCCCCTGGAGAAGGGAATGGCAACCCACTCCAATATTCTTGCCTGAGAAACCCATGGACAGAGGACCCTGGCGGGCTGCAGTCCATGGGGTCGCAAAAGAGTTGGTCACAATTTAGCAACTAAACAACAACAAAAACAAATATTGTGTATGCGTGTCTAGCTCTGTCATCTATGTTTGTATCTGCATGCCGGTCTATCTATATTCAGATCTATATCTGAATGGGATGGAATACCTACACCCATATCTATAGCTACATCCTTATTTACATGCGAGTCCACACTCACCCCCACACCGAATGCATGCCTACACCTACACTTGCCTCACCTCAGTTAGTGAACTGGCCCCTGGTGTCCCACTGGCAGCGCCAACCCCAGCACCTCCCCCGCAGAGAGGAGGACCTGCCCAGTGCAGAGCCCAGAGCCCCATTGACACAGTGGAGACCCAGGTCAGGGGCACTGGGGCTGTGGTCAAAGCACCAGGGACAGGCAGAGACTGGTGCTGGTCCCCTTTTGCTGGATGCCCCTTCTCCAATATCCCCAAAGGTTCCTACCTTCCTGCAAACATAACCGCTGGCCTCCGCATCCCTTGCCACTGTAACCACCTGCTAGAAGCCGCCCGTGTGAGCATCGTCCTGGCCCTCCCCCTGCTGTCTAATGGCCAGGCCTGCAGTGGCACTGTGTGTTCACGAAGCCTAGTGAATGCAGGGGAGGGTCCACATCTGGACTCCCTCCTGCCTCACCAGCCAGGACCAGGGGGCTCCCCAGCTCTGCCCTCCCCCTGAGCCTGTCAGCACCCCGGGTCCCCCCCACAGGCTCAGCTGTCCCCCAGGAGTCCTGGGCAGCTACCCCACTTCTGGGAGCCCCCTTACTGTGGGAGGCACACTGTACGTGGTATGCCTGGGCACTGCTCATGTTATGTACGGGCCATTCCCTGCCTGACCCCTCTGACTCCCCAGCCCTGTGCGGGGTGCCCTCTCTTCCCAGCAGGGTGTCTGGTGCCCATGGTTAGGTACTCCGGCCTCCAGCTCCTGCCTCTCCTCAGGAGACGGCCCCCCCTTCCCGTGGAGGCTCACCTCCTCTCCCATTCTCTAGGAGGATATTCCCACCAGTCTTCCTGGTGCTCCAGGCACCACCAGACATGGAGACGTGCCCATCTCTCCATCGCCCTCTCCCAGGTGCCCACATGGCAACACCCAGGGCAGCACCTCTCCCACCCCCCATATCTAGTTCTCATTGGGACAGTTCAGGGGCCTTAGATAGACCCCGACCCTACCTTACCCCCTACATGGCCTGCTTCCTAGATTCAGGTGGTGGCGTCCAGCCTGACTTCTCTCTCCCCTGGGATTGCAGGATACAGTTGTTGCCCTCATCCGGCTCCCAGACACCTGGTGCCTGCTCCCCTGGACCAAGTCCCCCCTGTTTCTCCCTCCCTTGTCGGCTCCTCCAGGCTGACTTCTGCCTGTCCCTGCACTGCCCCTGACTTGAGCCACTGCAAAGCGCCCCCGGAGTCTCTGCCCTCTGGCCCACAACCCCTGGCTGGTCCCACCTGACTTGGTTGGCAAGTCGACCCCAGCAGCCCTTAGCTGCCAGCTGAGTTTGGTTTAGCAGGAGACAGAAGTTAAAAGTCGTGGCGGTGCTTCTCTGCCCAGCCCTGCATGCATGCCTTGCGTCTCCAATGGTGGTTTATCCTTCCCAGGGTGGGGTCCCTCTGCCCAGGTGCCTGTCCGCTGAGCATCGTGTTCCCCCCACCAAGTTCGAGCATCAGGGGGCAGCAGCTGGGCTCCCTCATCCCCCAGGACCACTGCAGCTTCCTCGGGACTCTGACTCTGCTCACTGAGCTGACATCATCTAACTCCAGGAAGGACTGGAATCCAACGCAGAGAAGGACGAATAGACCAAATACGGAGAACTGCCAGGTTCAAGAATCATTTGCAAAGGTTTGGTCTTTAATAATGAAACCAGTTGGGAAAAGTCAGCGTATTGAAGACTACCAGATTAATCCTCTGATTCCGTTTTAACATGTATAGTTGAGGGTTGATTCTAAATTCGTGGTTTAAAATTGGACCTTGTCAGAGAACTTAAAACATTTGCAAACAATCCTGAAATGCTTCAGAGAATTTGAGATGTGGTATAAGTTTGATATACTAGACACAAGAGAATTTTGTAAGCACATAGGGGAGCTTCTGCAGGGATATCAGGCCTTCAAAGTTCTTAAAGAGAAAAGAAAATATGCCACACTTATAAGTGTCATTTTAAAAGGTTCAAGGGAATTTAACTAGGCAGAAGTTGAACTGATCATTGTTTAATAGTGTTTAATATATTCAATCTGAGTTAATCAAACATTAATCAAAGAAAAGGGGAAGTTGAGTGTTCTTTTATTATATTTATAACCATAACAATATGATCTCTAGGTTTCACTTTAAAACCTTAAAACAGGTTTGGAAAAGTGTGACTTCAATAAACTGTATATAAAATTTTAAAAATAAATCTTAAATAATCTTTCCTGTGAATAAAGTCTCCGCAGACAAAAACCCAAGTGAAACCCCAGAAACAAAACATTAAAGCCCAAGAACCCCAAATCAATCAGAGCTCAGCCCCACCTCAGCACAGCCTGGCCGCAGGAGACCCCGAGGCCTGGCCTCTGGCCCCTTCCCCTCTGTCCGTGTTTATGGAGTGAGCTTAGTAATGCGCAGAGCAAGCGGCATGCGAGCCTGGCAGGCTCACGGTCCCTAGAGCGGCAGTCGGGGTGGCAGGGTGGGCAGCTGGTTCTCAAAATGGGTTCCAGTGGAGTCAGTGGCCCCTGGGAATTTGTTGGAAATGAAGATTCCTGGGCTCCACCCTGCATACTGAATCCACATCTCTGGGGTGGAGCGCAGTGACCTATTTGTAAGGCGCCTCTAGGTGATTCTGATGCTGCTGGAGTCAGAACCAGGCCGAGGGACCTGCTGCATCCTCGTGGTGGGCCTCCCAGTCCCTCCCAGTCTGCCTGCGAACCTGCTCTGCTCTCTGAGTGGTGGAGCGGCTGTCACAGCACCCTGGGGCCTCGGTGAGACCTGCTGGAACCTGGGACCCTTTGCTGCAGTGCTTGTACCTGGACAAAGGTCTCCTTGGGCAACAAAACACAAAGAAGCTCTAAGGGACTAAAAATAACTGTGAGCATGTGCAGTTGGGGCAAATTCTGGACAAAAGATACAAAAAGACTAAAACCCAATTGCCACTTCTGAAGAGCCAGGAGCAAAAGCAGGGTACTGTGCATGCCCCCTGCACACAGCACCATCTACGGGGTGGACAGACCACCTATGCTACCCCTCCAGCCTGAACCCTGGACACACCCCTACCCTCACCGCTTGTAGGGAACCAGCTCAGCTAGCCTCAGGGAGCTCCACCTCCAGGAGCAGGCTAGGGAAACTGTTGCTTGTCTTCACTGCCTTCTGTAGCCACAGAAGCCCCAATAAAGCTTTGCCTAAATTATTTGTTTGACCTCTGATTAATTTCTATTGATTAGGGAGGCAGAGAACTCTGGTCAGATCATCAGGACACAGTATCACAGATAATGATGACTCTTATCCCAAATAATGTCCTAAAAATTGGAAGTCAGTGCCCATGCTGGCTTCCTCTTATTTAAATCAGAAACGGCTCTGAACCTCAGGCTCGATTGCTGGTGGGTGAGAGACTCATGTCCAGCCCATCCACTGTTGCAGAACTTGGTCAGTTCACTGGCTGTCCCCAAACCCTGAGTCTTGGCCTCTTTGAAGAGGGGCAGGAAGGAGTGCACGGGAGTGAGGTCAGAGGTGGCATGTGGGTCCACATGCCTGTCAGGCTCTGGCTATCCTGCCCCTGGCAGCCTTGCTCCCACACAGCCAGAGCCTGTGGGCCGACTGTCACTTACAGGCCGTGGGAGCTGCCCTGCTTCACAGTTTGGATCCATGACCAAGCTCATTCAGCTTCCCCTAAGAGAGGGCGTCACCAACCGGGGTCATCCATAGCTCTTCAAGTTACTCTGCCCTTGGATGGGGCAACCCTGATAATTAAGAATAGTTGGAGGATTCTTGGGCAAGTGTGACCAGAGGGGACCTCCCTGGTGGTCCAGTGGTTAAGACTCCATGCTTCCACTGGAGGGGCATGTATCTGATCCCTGATCAGGGAATTAAGATCTCTCACACACCTTGGAGCAGCTAAGCCCATGTACCACAACTAGAGAGCCCGTATGCCGCCAACGCCTGAGCCCACGCACCACAACTACTGAAACCCACGAGCCCTAGAGCCAGTGCTCCACATCAAGAGAAGCCACTACAATGAGCAGCCTGCGTCCTGCAACCAGAGAGCAGCCCCCACTCACTGCAGCTGGAGGTAGCCCACTCACAGCCACAAAGACCCAGCACAGTCGAAAATAAATTTAAAAATGTAAAAAGAAGTTGTTGGCATCTTGCCTGCTGTTCTGTCCTCGTTGACCAGTCTACTGCATCAGATCAGGGTTGACAGCAGATACCAGGAGCTGGGAGAGGCAGGAGGGATCCTCCCCAGCAACCCCCAGCCATGCTGAGTCTTCAGACTGGTCTCTGGGTTTAAGCCTCCCAGTGATGGTGCTCTGTCAAGGCTAATAGATCCTGTGTCAAAAATGTTTTGATTTGGGAGCTCCAGTGTTGCCACTGGGTAGAGACAGCTAACCACTGGTTAGTTAGCCTTGAGCTACTGCGAGTCTGCTTTCCAGCCCTGGATGCACCTGGCTAAGCTGCTTCCCCATCCTGGGCCTCTGTGCACTCTGGGTAGAGCCAGGCCACTGGACTGCATTTGCGACAGGAAAGGAAGGAGTATTAGTATCCTGCTGATGCAGGAGTGAGGCAAGGACTTGGTGACCCATGATCAGGGGCTGAGGTTCAAACCCGCACTCTTCTGGAAGCAGGGTCCTGTGGCACCTCAGGTCCACAGTCCTTGAAAGCCCTGCCTGTCCCTCTCTGGATGGGCTGTGTCACGTCGTGTCAGTCATGCTGTGACCGTCCCACTGAGCTGCGAATGGAGCCCAGAGTACCAGCCTTCAACAGGGCATTGGCTCAGAACCCAATCCCATTTCCTAGGAGTACACTGAACCAAAGAGGTGAAAGTCAACACACTGAAAACTACAAGACAGCAAGGAAAGAAATTGAAGAAGATACTAATAAATGGAAAAGTATCCTTGCTCATGGATTGGAAAAATGTTGCTAAAATGACCATACTACCCACAGCTATCCATAGATTCAGTGCATCCCTATCAAAATGCCAATGATATTTTCCCTCAGAAATAAAACAAATAATTCCTATAATTTCTGTGGAATCACAAAAGACTCCAAAGCAATCTTGAGAAAGAAGAACAAAGCTGGAGGCGTCACATGCCTTGATTTCAAACTATATTACAGGGCTACGATCATCCAAACATATGGCATTGGCATAAAAACAGACACATGGATCGATGGGACAGAATAGAGAGCCCGGAAATAAACCCAGGCACACACTGCCAGTGAAGTTATGACCAAGGAGCCACGAATATATAACAGGGAAAAGACAGTCTCCTCAATAAACTGTGCTGGACAGGCCAGGGAAAACTGAACAGCTATATACAAAACAGCAAGCTGGACCACTCTCTTACACTATCATGCACAAAATTAACTCAAAATGAACCAAAGATTTGAGCATAAGACCTGGAACCATCACATTCCTAGAAGACACAGATGTAGAGGACAGTCTTGTGGACACAGCAGGGGAAGGAGGGAGTGGGATGAACGGAGAGAGTAGCCTTGATACATACTACCGTGTGTGAAATAGACAGCCAGTGAGAAGCTACTGTGTAGTACACGGAGTTCAGCTCAGGGCTCTGTGACGACCTCGGGGGTGAACTGGCAGGGAGGGAGGTCCAAGAGGGTGGAGATATATGGCTGATTTGTACTGTTGTATGGCAGAAACCAACACAACATTCTAAAGCAATTATCCTCCAATTAAAAAACAAAAATAAAGTGAACTCAAAAAGAAAATAACTAGAAGAAAACATCCTGCCTGGAGTCTTCTCTACACACTGGCCCCCTGGAGAAGCCATGGGGGCTTCCAATGCCCACAGTGCCCATGTGCACTCCGCCTTTCACCTCCACCAAGCAAGCCCACAATCTTCCTGGGTCTCCTCACCACTGATGCACAAACTCCCTGTGCTTAGTTTCCAAGCTCCCCACCAGCCCCGACTTCAGTGTAAAGCAACAGAATGAGAGGCTTGAGAAATAAAGCAAGATCTGAAATACAGTCTCTTATTACCACGTTCATAATGCTTCCCAGTCCCCTCGCCACCGAGGTTTCTTAGGTTGACCTAAGTTTGGGGGCTTTTACCTCCTCCTGACCTGTAACAAGCAGCTCACAGACCAGCCAGGCACAACTTTCAACAGGTCTTCTGGGCACACCATCCCCGTGAAGTGGCCCCAGCGACACTTACCCTCATGCCCAGCTCTATGTTCTCCCCGCCATACACCTCCATGCCCGGGTCCAGCAGACCAATGTCCCCGAAGTACTCCCGGTCCACAACGAAGGAGCAGCCGATCATGGCTGGGGTCCTGGGGAGAAGCAGACAGGGGCTGAGCAGGTCATCAGTGTGTGGCGCGGACCCCGGCAGCCTGGGGGGGGGGGGCGCCACCCTCTCTCCAAGTCCTCACACATCATCCCTGAGCTCCTTGTCTTCACCTGGTCACTGTGCCCAGGGCTTGCCTCAGGCTTGTCTTTGCACTCATCAGAGATGACAAAAAAAAAAAAAAAAAAACAAAAACAAAAACAAACCAGCATTCAATTCACGCAACTTAGTGTAGATTTTAAAAATTTAAAAATCTGATGACCCAGTGAGTTATTTAGTTGCCCTGACCATAATCTCCCAGGCTTCAGTCACTTACCTACCCCCTCCATTATTTTATCTGTGTATCAGGAATCAGGGCTGCAACTGGCAGTCACAGAGCCTGCACACTGCTCAATTCTATGGAACCCCCTCAATATCAGGCTCTCTCTGAATGACACTCCTTGAAATTGTACAGTGTACAACCTCTGCACCTCTATGCAACAGACTGCCAGCTGTACTATATTCCTGTAATAATTCTATTTAGTGAAGTGAGTGAAGTCGCTCAGTCGTGTCCGACTCTTTGTGACCCCATGGACTGTAGCCTACCAGGTTCCCCCGTCCATGGGATTTTCCAGGCAAGAATACTGGAGTGGGGTGCCATTTCCTTCTCCAGGAGATCTTCCCAACCGAGGGATTGAAGCCGGGTCTTCAGCTTTGTAGGCAGATGCTTTACCATCTGAGCCATGAGGGAAGCTCAATAATTCTATTTCCATCTACACACTTTAAAAATGTCAGTAAATCTTGCCTTGCCCCAAGCAATGGTATCTGTAAAATCACGTGTCAATGTGCTAGCTATATTTTCTTCTAAGATGTATTAGCAATTTATCAATGTGGAGACCTCCACTGGACTCATGGAGCAGTGGTGATCAAAGCAGGTCGTGAACGGACAGAGTGGCAGAGAAGAGTGGGCAGTCTCACTGTGAGTGGACCTGCACACTCGCTGACTCATTCATTCATTCCTGATACACTCACATCATAAACGCAGGGTATACTGAGAACCTATTAGTTGGAGGAGAAAAAAACACATAAAGGAAAAATATCTTTCTAGCAATAGGCACAATCTCTGTTTTGTAAGAAAGCAGGACCTTCCTAGCTTTTGTTTTTAATTTATTTACTTTTATTTTTGTCTGTACTGGGTCTTCATTGCTGCACAGGCTTTTTCTCTAGTGGCAGAGAGCAGGGGCCACTCTCTAGTTGCAGAGAGTGGGCTTCTCATTGGGATGGCTTCTTTTGTTGCAGAGCACAAGTTGTAGGGTGTGCACACTTCAGTAGTTGTGGCTCCCGGCCCAGGCTCAGTAGCTGTGCAGGCTTAGTTGCTCCGAGGAATGTGGGATCTTCCCGAATCAGGGATTGAACCCATGTCTCCTGCATTTACAGGCAGATTAGTTACCATTGAGTCACCATGGAAGTCCCCTTCCAAGCTTCGGATGGAAGAATTTGCTTCACAACAAAGATAACCATCTTGTAGGCTAAGGGCTCAGTTTCTTCCAAGCTCTTAGAGGACTGGCAAAGGCTCCCCCACTGTCCCCAAAGGCCCCCTAAGACCCCCGAAAGACAGGGCTGCGGCTTCCCTCTCCTCTGCTTCCACTTGTGTGCACCCGCTGCTTCACAGGTATGAAATCTCTCTTCAATGAAAACAACACAAAAAGTTGTTCTTAGTCACAGTTTAAAAGAACCATTTCTGCTCCCAGTGACTGGGACATCAGAAGCAAATGCCCATGATTTGTCCAAGAGTAACAGAGGCATTAAAAGGCAATTATCCTTTTATTTGTGTAAAGATCCAATTTGTTCTGTCGTGACATTTGGGCCACAAATCTAATAGTAACGAAATTGTAATGTCATCTGTGACGTGTAGCAAGCGTTTAACTGGTTAAGTTATAGTTCACCAACGACGACAGCTATTTCTTTCACTTTCTTAACGACAACACAAAAATCTCAGGGTGATCTCTGATGAATTGAACTGCCAAGTCCCTGCCAAGTCTATTACAGCTGTAATGATTTTTTTATTATTGCTCCGAGTTCCAAAATAAACTTCACCTCACAAGGCAACGGTAGCAGAGTCAGCTGGCTCTAAATTTATTTGCATGAGAAATTCTTGCTGTGATTACAGAAAACAGTAAAGGCTGAGGGTTCTCCGGTTTGGCAGAGGAGGAACTTGGTCACCTTGGGGAGCATCCTTACGTCTGGGCTGCTGTGCTGCCCGCCGGGATACAGCCTCTCTACGAGGATGTTCACCTGGGCTTCTGCCTTGCAGAGGCCACAGACATGCAGACACACACAAACACCACACACATGCATGGACAAGCATACACACACAACAGACACACATGAATACATGGACACACACACGCAACTCCCATACCCCATAAGGACAGACACACCCACAATAAGCAGATGTACAGATATACAGACACACGTTACACACACAGTCCCACGAATGTACTCACAAACACATACACACCCCAATGCACACAGATACATATATACACACATAACACACACAATACACAGATAAACACACGTGTGCACACACATAAACACAGATACACACCTGCAGCAAACACACAGAGATACATACAGCACATGCATACACAGAGATACACACAGACACACATCTAGGCATTCACACATAGGCACACATCCCCAGGTCCATGAAGCCTCGGAATTCTATATGAATAGGAGCTGATAAAATGAAGATCACAAATGGGCTCTTTAGCTATTGGGAGAGTGACAAGGGACAAGAGAGGTGCCTGCTCTCGATGTCTTGAAGAAGAACATGGGCTCACAGGCAGGGCAGTGCCAGGTGATCAGCATAAACACAGGGGAAGACAGCCGACCAGGTGTAGGGGCCACATGCGCTGGTGACAAGGTGGTGGAGAAACTGGTGTGCATTGGCTCAACCCTCCTGGAAAAGTCTGAAGCTATGAACAGAGAGCCAGCAATACTTGTGCAATGATACAAGCTGACCCAGCTCCCTGCACACCAGCTGTGTGCCCTCGGGCAAGCTGCTCAGCTTCTCTGTGCTCAGCTTCCCTGCCAGTGATACGAGAGGCAGAATGGTGCCTCCCCAAACGCAGTTGTGCACATGAAAACTATATGGAGGAGGGTCTGGAGCCTGGGGACCATTTACTGTTACTATTTTATCCCCTAATTCCGTGGCTGGTATTTATCCTAGGAGACTGACCCAAAAGCTATTTGCACAAAACTGTGCACTGCAGCGTGAGTTATAGTGGCAAAAGGGAAATCAACTTAGAGTCCATCAGTGTAGATGGTCGAATGAGTTTCAAGCCGTTCTTTTGACGGATTGTTACCTACCCAGCAGGCGAGGTGCTTATCAAGACCACCCAGCGCCATAAGAAGTGATGCTTGGGAGAGGGTAAGCGACAAGTCAGCAAGGAAAATATCACCAACCTACCACTGTGACCAGAGAGGCAATTATGTGGGAGTGTGCCTGTATGCACAGGCTTCCCCCGTGGCTCAGCGGTAAAGAATCTGCCTGCCATGAAGGAGACACAGGAGATGCAGGTTCGATCCCTGGGTCGGGAAGATCCCCTGGAGCAGGAAATGGCAGCCCACTCCAGTGTCCTTGCCTGGAGATTCCCACGGACACAGGAGCCTGGTGGGCTACAGTCCACGGGATCGCAAAGACTCAGACGTGCCTAAAGCGACTGAGCATGCATGCAGGCACGCCTATAATGTGCACACGGATCTATGTATGGTCTTGTGTGTGTGTCCGTCTCTGTGTGCAGATCTATGTGTGGTCTTGTGTGTGTGTGTCTCTGTGTGTGGTCTTGTGTGTGTGTCTGTGTGTGCAGATCTATGTATAGTTTTGTGTGTGTGAGCATGTACATGTGTCTGTGGTCTTGTGTGTGTGTCTGTGTATGCAGATCTATGTGTGGTCTTGTGTATGTGTGTCTATGTATGTGGATCTATGTGTGGTCTTGTGTGTGTGTGTGTGTGTGTGTGTGTGTGTACGGATCTATGTGTGGTCTTATGTGTGTGCGGATCTATGTGTGGTCTCGTGTGTGTGTCTGTGTGTGCAGATCTATGTGTAGTTTTGTGTGTGTGTGTGTGTCTGTGTATGCAGATCTATGTGTGGTCTTGTGTATGTGTATCTATGTATGTGGATCTATGTGTGGTCTTGTGTGTGTGTCTGTGTATGTGGATCTATGTGTGGTCTTGTGTGTGTGTGTGTCTGTGTGTACAGATCTATGTGTGGTCTTGTGTGTGTGTCTCTGTGTGCAGATCTATGTGTGGTTTTTTTTGTGTGAGCACGTACATGTGTCTGTGTGCTTGCATTTGTATCTTCGTGCTTCTCTATGCATGAGTGTGCATCTGTGAGTATGGGTGTGACTCAGACCTTCATTCCATGTTTACCTGCTTGTGGAGGGGAGCAGGTGCTGGGTGTGGGCCCCTCCGCCGACCCCACAACATCCCCTCTTTTCTTCTAGGTTCATCTGGCCCCACTGGAAACCGACTTACACCCGTGGTCCCTCTGTATCCACCAGACACACTGGCATGAATCTGGACTGCCCCAGGGACAGGGGTGCAAACCCACACGTGGGCTCTGTGGCCCCAGGAAGATGCAAGCCAGGTGAGCAGAGGGGCTGCAGCTGCCCTCCTGGAAGCGGGGGGCCCACAGAATGCAGCCAATGCCCCACACCTGTGCTCTGCTAGCAGCTCAGAGCCACACGGAGACAAACACACCACTGGTCATGGGTCCCGTCTCAACCTCGTGCAGAATTCAGGAAATAGCTCCATTTCAATGATACAGTTCACACAGGCAGCCACCTCCGGCACACAGGACCCCTGGGGCCACGAGGGCCTCCCAGCCCTTCACTGCCCTCTCTTTCTCTATCTGTCAAGGCTGAGATACTTCTCTGCAGAAATCCAAGCCTTCTTTTGACCCTTTTCTTCCTTGAGCTTCCAGGATAATGACTGGCAGAGAAATTTCCTTAGGTAAATTTTCACACACCAGCCTTTCCCAGGCCAGCTTACTCAGAGCAGGTGTGGGAGCTGTGCCCTTCAGGAGAAGGGCGTCGGCCCCTCTCCAGGTCTGAGGGAGACCAGAAACCCCAGAGCAGTTCTCAGGAAAGACTCTTTCAGGCCCATAGACTGCCCCAGGGGTGCAGGTTCCCAGCCCGAGGTCAGGTCTCGTGACACGGTAAGGGGCAACATCACAACGTTTGCCAGGAGCCTTTGCTGCAGGAGCTGGGGTACCAGGGCTTCTTCTCACAGGTCTGCCACTTAGGGGAGGTTGTGGGAAGCCCTTCCCTGAGATGGTGGAGAGGAGGGCCATCCTCTGGATAACGACATTGGAAGCAAAGACCTCAAGGCTGCCCTTGGAGTCTTGTCACTCCAGACTCGCCAGCCTGAAGGGTGTGTGAAGCAGGCTGTTGGGAGCAGTGGGGACTGCGGCACTGTCTCCCTCCCCATCCTGAGAGCTCAGTAACAACTCAGCTCCAGTGGATCATCACCAGCTAGGAATGGGGACCTGGGTTTTTCCAGAATCTTCTACTTTTCAAAGAGTAGATACCAACTTCGTGTGAAATCTCTTAAGTATAAACATTGGTTCCAAGTTTGAGACATATATGACAAATCAGGGGATATACTGAGACTCAAGTGGCTTCCCGAGAACTTTAAGTACAAGGTCACGCCACTCTAGGCTCCCCGGGCACTGTGCACACTAAGAGTGGGAGATTCAGAACACCTTGTTCTCCCCCCAAGAAGAATGGCTGGGCGTCTGGGAGCTGTCCGAGGCATCACTAGGCGGGCAGTGAGTCCCAGCATGGAGCCTGCTGAGGGCCCAGCAGGGTCTGGGGAGAGGCTGGTTGGCTTCCTCTCCAATTTGCATGAAGCCTTGGCTGGGTGTGGTTAAAGCGATCGCACAGGCCAGCTGGCCACCAGCCCTGAAGGTGGCCTTGAGAGGCCCCTGTCAGCGTTCTGCTTCCCCAGTGGGCTGCACTCATGCACATGGAGGATACAACTTGGGAACTAGCTGTGACAGTGGCACCATGTGGACCTGAGGAATGTTTGTGATTGTCACACGCATTATTGGACGTGAACGGCCCTCAGGGTCTCATCTCCACATGGCTGTGTGTCGGCTCCATCCCCATGGGGTCACCCTGCTGGGAGATGCCCAGCGAGGCTTGGGATCACCCAACCTTGGAGTAGGGCTCTGCGGAGGGCTCTCTTCTGGACACAGGCATGTTCATTTCTTGCAGCTGTGAAATAAGCACCACATGAACTGGGGCTTCAGACAAGAGCTATTTGTCCTCCGCTAGCTCTGAAGGCCAGAAGTCTGAGGTCAAGGTGTGGGCAGGGCCATACTCCCTCTGAAGCTCCAGAGGAGGACCCGCCCTGCCTCTTCCAACTCCTGGTGGCCAGGTGTCCTTGGCCGGTGGCTGCATCCCTCCCATCTCTGACTCTGGAGTGGCATGGTCTTTCCTCTTCTGTGTGTCTCTTACAAGGACACTTTCAGCAACATTCAGGACCCAGCTGGGTCATCCACAGTAATCTCCCCGTCACAACATTCTAATTACATCTGCAAAGACCCTTTTCCCAATGAGGTCGAATTCATAGGTTCTGGGTGGTCAGGACATAGACATGGCTGTCTGCTGCACCCAGCCTTCCATCTCGGCCTTCTTATGAATCCTGTAGTACCTTCTTGGGAGACCATCTCTCTCCTTGCATGTACTCCCTGTGGGATGGTGAGTCTCCAGAACTTCCCCTCGGCGAAGGTCACCAGGTCCTTGGAGGGCCCTTCTCCCATCCACTTCCAGGAAAGATAGGGGCAGGGGTTTGTGACCCTGGAGACTGTCCTGGGGGCTGACTGAGGTGGAGGGGACACCCTCTTCCCAGTGTGCAGGGAAAAGTCTGGCATTTCCGCTGGCTCCTCCTCTAACTGGGTGCTCATGTCTCCGCAAAGCTGCTTTGATTCATGTTGACTGGCGTTCTCTTGTTAATGGAATCTGCCAGATCTCAGCTCAGAAATGCTAATTTAATGGAATGGTAAGCAGCTTGGGCATTAGAATTATTACCTTTTTGTATGTTTTAAAATTCATTTAAAAAGTCAGCTCAACAGAGTTAAAGTCACATGAAAACAGGACACATCCGTTGAAAGTGTGTGGTTTGAGTGGCCTGACTGATGGATACCCTGGGGTAACCCCAACCCAGTCCAGGCAGAGAACGTGCCCATCCCAGGGCTCCTGGGCCCTCCAGGAGCTCTCCCCGCCCTGCCTCCTCCCCCAGGCGTCTGCTGTACATCAGTCACACCACGTGCGCTCTTCCATGTCTGACGTTTTTGCCACACTTTGAGCTTTGTCCTCATTGTTATGGGCATCACCATACGTCCCTTTGTAGTTCTGAGAAGCATCCCATTACGTGGCTAGATCACACTTCATTTATCTCTTCACATGTTGATAGACATTTGGGTTCAATTCAGGACTACTGTGAATAAAGCTGCTGCTATGAACATTCGCAGCTTTGTGTAGACATACGTTTTCATCTCTTTTGGGCAAATACCTGGGGTGGAACGGCTGGTCATGTAGGAAGTGTTTTAACCTCTAGGAGAAACTGCCAGGTTTCCAAAGTGGTCTTGCTAATGTCTGCTCCCACCGGCCATGCTGAGAGTTGCGAATGCTCCGTGTTGCCATCGGTCTATCTGACCGACATTGTGTCTTATTTCCCTAGTGACTCTGTAGTGGGCGGCTCTCCATGGGTGTGTTACTGTTTTGTATACCTCCTTGTGTGTAGTATTTGTTCAAGGTCTTTGCCTGTTTTTTTTTTTTTTTATTTGGGGTTTTGGCATCAGGGCTTTCTAATTCTTTCCAGGTGGTGTTAATAAGGAGCAAAGTTTAAGACAACTTGCAGTCTGGCCAGAGCATTCTTTCTTCAGCTTGAGCATCCAGGCTGCTCTGAGACTTAATTTCTTCCTAGACAGCTCTTTGCTAATGGAGGGTAGGTGCCCAGAAATCCCTCTAAGACCCTCCTAGGGGAAGAAACAACTTGTAAAGGTGCCATGATAGACAGTTCTGGTCACTCATGGGCAGAGTGGCCTGTTTCAGCAGGAACACACCAGACTGTAGAGATGAGGCAGGAGGGGTCCCTGCCTGAGGCCTTGAAACCCCAAACCTCTGTGGGGAGAACTGGCCAAGGCTCCAGGGGATCAACAGACCCTGGAGATGAACATTCACTCCAAGAAAAATACCTCCAGCCTGTTGGGCTCCCAGGAGAAAGTGGCAGCCCCAGTTGATTTTGAAGCATAGATTTCCCAGGGGTTCAACAGACCAGGGAAAAGAAGGGAGGGGCTGAAAACTGCAGAAGGTCAGTCAGTGATGGTAACGAACGAAGCAAGCCAGGTGCAAGGAGTGACCGTGCAAATCTGAAGGCAGAGCAACACAGAGACATTAGGGAGTGGTGGGGACTGCAGCAAATTGGAGACCTCCGCCCTGTTTAGATAGGGCGTCACTTCTCAGCTCCAGTGACTGGCTGCCCTGTGAGAATGTGCACCTTCTCATCTTAATAAAAATACATTTTTAACATGGGAAAAACTCTCCATTTTCAGGTACGGGAACCAATTCAAAATAAATAAGTGCTTTGGAGGACATTCTCTATAGCACACCCACCATCCTGGGTCTGCTGGTTTCTTTGCCCTCTGCTCCTTTATGACGCGCATGGTGTTGCCTCTGTCTGGCCGTCTGTCCCTCGTTCTGTCTGGGTCTCTGTCTCCTTCTCACTCCCTCTCTGCATCCCTATTCCTTTCTGCTCCCTGGCACTGTCCTCGTTTTGTTTCTTAGTGCGCATCCTCCCCCGAATCTCTGTCTTTCTCTGCTCATCCTGAAGTAGGCAACAGATGGGCCCCAGGTTAGACATTTAGAATGGGTTTCCTATTTGCATTTCAGGGGGCTCAGGCTGGATTCCTGAGACAAGAGATAGGTGGGCTCCAGCTCAGGCATTTACAATCAGCCTCTTGTTTGCCCTCTGAGATGGAAGTAACAGCAGAATCAGGGTCAATAGCCATTGTATGTCTCTTGTAAACACCTAAAGTAATAGTCATGGCAAGGACAAAGAGGGGCAAATCCTTTACCCTGTTTGAGTAAAGGATTAAGGGATCTCTGCTTCCCCCTTTTAGGGACAAAGGAGACACTACGTATGCCCCCCAAAGGCTCCTTTATGGGAGTGAAAATCAAGGGATAACGCCAGGCCATAATGAGCCTTGCTTTTCCCAGAAGCATTTACTTTACTTTGAGATCCATCTTGGCTGAGAGGTGTGTGCGCACCCAGGGGAGGGTCCCAGGGTAGGTCAGGTGTGGAAAAAGGAACCAGATAATTAGCCTGAAGGAAGACAAAGACCCAGAAGAACTGACCTATATAAATGACTTAACCACCTCTTTACTGTGCTGCTCACCACTAGGAGGGGCCCACCCTTTCTCTCCAGGTGTTTGTCTCTGCCTTGCTTCTGTCTTAACTAAGCAAACATTTTCTCCATGTGCTCTCCCACTTGTGGTCGTGTTGTCTGTAATAATAAACCTTGTACCTGCATTTATAGTTTCTGCCTCTGTGATAAATGCATTTTTCACTGGGTGCAAAGATCCATAGAAAAATAGCTTCTAGCCTCTAGCCCTTGCTGGTCTGATGGCTAGAATTCTTGGCTCTCATCCAGGCTTCCCAGGTTCGATTCCCGAGCAGGGAATGAAGATCGTGCTTCACACCACTGCTCACTGCTGCTTCCCTGAGATTCATCTGTCTTGTTTCCCTCTCTCTTTGCTTGGTGTCTCCCTTTTTCTGCTCTCTCCAAGTCTGTGTGTCTGTGTTCTTTTTCTCTGTCTCTTTTACTGGCTCTTTCTCTTTGGATGTTCCCTCTGTCTGTCTGTCTCCCTCCTCCCTCCTTCTCTCTCCTTCACCTGACCTGGTTATCAGTCAGTCCAGTCGTTCAGTCGTGTCCAACTCTTTGTGACCCCATGGACTGCAGCACACCAGGCTTCCCTGTCCATTACTAACTCCTGGAGCTTACTCAAACTCATGTCCATCAAGTCAGTGATGCCATCCAACCATCTCATTCTGTTACCCCCTTCTCCTCCTGACTTCAATCTTTCCCACCATCAGGGTCTTTTCCAATAAGTCAGTTCTTTGCATCAGGTGGCCAAAGTATTGGAGCTTCAGCTTCAGCATCAGTCCTTTCAATGAATATTCAGAACTGATTTCCTTTAGGATTGACTGGTTTGATCTCCTTGCAGCCCAAGGGACTCTCAAGAGTCTTCTCCAACATCACAGTTCAAAAGCATCAGTTCTTCAGTGCTCGGCTTTCTTTATAGTCCAACTCTCACATCCATACATGACTACTGGAAAAACCATAGCTTTGACTAGATGGACCTTTGCTGGCAAAGTAATGTCTCTGCTTTTGAATATGCTATCTAGTTTGGTCATAACTTTTCTTCCAAGGAGTAAGCGTCTTTTAATTTCATGGTTGCAGTCACCATCTGCAGTGATTTTGGAGCCCCCCAAAATAAAGTATCTCACTGTTTCCATTGTTTCCCCATCTATTTGCCATGAAGTGATGGGACCAGATGCCATAATCTTAGTTTTCTGAATGTTGAGCTTTAAGCCAACTTTTTCACTTTCCTCTTTCACTTTTATCAAAAGGCTCTTTAGTTGTTCTTCACTTTCTGCCACAAGGGTAGTGTCATCTTTGTATCTGAGGTTATTGATATTTCTCCTGGCAATCTTGATTCCAACCCAGCATTTCACATGATTTACTCTGCATATAAATTAAATAAGTAGGATGACAATATAAGCCTTAATGTATTCCTTTCCCGATTTGGAACCAGTCTGTTGTTCCATGTCCAGTTCTAACTGTTGCTTCTTGACCTGCATACAGATTTCTCAGGAGGCAGGTCAGGTGGTCTGGTGTTCCCAACTCTTTCAGAATTTTCCACAGTTTATTGTGATCCACACAGTCAAAGGCTTTGGCCTAGGCAATAAAGCAGAAGTAGTTTTTCTGGAATTCTCTTGCTTTCTCGATGATCCAGTGGATGTTGACAATTTGATCTCTGGTTCCTCTGACTTTTCTAAAACCAGCTTGAACATCTGGAAGTTCACAATTCATGTACTGTTGAAGCCTGGCTTGGAGAATTTTGAGCATTACTTTGCTAGTGTGTTAGATGACTGCAATTGTGTGGTAGTTTGAGCATTCTTTGGCATTGCCTTTCTTTGGGATTGGAATGAAAACTGACCTTTTCCAGTCCTGTGGCCACTGCTGAGTTTTCCAAACTTGCTGGCATATTGAGTGTAGCACTTTCACAGCATCATCTTTTAGGATTTGAAACAGCTCAACTGGAATTCCATCACCTCCACTAGCTTTGTTCGTAGTAATGCTTCCTAAGGCCCACTTGACTGCATTCCAGGATGTCTGGCTCTAGGTGAGTGATCACACCATCGTGGTTATCTTGGTCATGACGCTCTTTTTTGTACAGTTCTTCTGTGTATTCTTGCCACCTCTTCTTAATATCTTCTGCTTCTGTTAGGTCCATACCATTTCTGTCCTTTATCGAGCCCATCTTTGCATGAAATATTCCCTTGGTATCTCTAATTTTCTTGAAGAGATCTCTGGTCTCTCCCATTCTATTGTTTTCCTCTATTTCTTTGCACTGATCACTGAAGAAGGCTTTCTTATCTCTCCTTGCTATTCTTTGGAACTCTGCATTCAGATGGGTATATCTTTCCTTTTCTCCTTTGCCTTTCGCTTCTCTTCTTTTCTAAGCTATTTGTAAGGCCTCGTCAGACAACCATTTTGCCCTTTTGCATTTCTTTTTCTTGGGGATGGTCTTGATCACTGCCTCTTGTACAATAACATGAACCTCTGTCCATAGTTCTTCAGGCACTCTTTTGATCAGATCTAATCCCTTGAATCTATTTGTCACTTCCACTGTATAATCGTAAGTGATTTGATTTAGGTCATACCTGAATGGTCTAGTGGTTATCCCTGCTTTCTTCAATGTAAGTCTGAATTTGGCAATAAGGAGTTCATGATCTGAGCCACAGTCAGCTCCTGGTCTTGTTTTTGTGGACTGTATAGAGCTTCTCCATCTTTGGCTGCAAAGAATATAATCAATCTGATTTCAGTATTGACCATCTGGTGATATCCATGTGTAGAGTCATCTCTTGTGTTGCTGGAAGAGGGTGTTTTCTATGACTAGTGCGTTCTCTTGACAAAACTCTATTAGCCTTTGCCCTACTTCATTTTGTACTCCAAGGTCAAATTTGCCTGTTACTCCAGGTGTCTCTTAACTTCCTACTTTTGCATTCCAGCCCCATATAATGAAAAGGACATCTTTTTTGGATGTTAGTTCTAGAAGGTCCTGTAGGTCTTCATAGAACCATTCAATTTCAGCTTCTTCAGCATTAGTGGCTGGGGCATAGACTTGGATTACTGTGATATTGAATGGTTTGCCTTGGAAATGAACAGAATTATTCTGTCATTTTTGAGATTGCATCCAAGTACTGCATTTTGGACTCTTTTGTTGACCATGAGGGCTTCTCCATTTCTTCTAAGGGATTCTTGCCCACAGCAGTAGATATAATGGTCATCTGAGTTAAATTCACCCATTCCAGTCCATTTTAGTTCACTGATTCCTAGAATGTCGATGATCACTCTTGCCATCTCCTGTTTGACCACTTTCAATTTACCACTTCCAATTCGTGGACCTAACATTTCGGGTTCCTATGCAACATTGCTCTTTACAGCATTGGACTTTACTTCCATCACCAGTCACATCCACAGCTGGGCGTTGTTTTTGCTTTGGCTCTGTCTCTTCATTCTTTCTGGACTCATTTCTCCACTCTTTTCCAGTAGCGTATTGGGCACCTACCAATCTGGGGAGTTCATCTCTCAGTGTCCTATCTTTTTGCCTTTTCATACTGTTCATGGGGTTCTCAAGGCAAGAATGTTGAAGTGGTTTGCCATTCCCTTCTCCAGTGAACCACATTCTGTCAGAACTCTCCACCATGATCTGTTGGTCTTGGGTGGCCCTACATGGCATGGCTCATAGTTTCATTGATTTAGACAAGGCTGTGGTCCATGTGATCAGTTTGATTAGTTTTCTGTGATTGTGGTTTTCATTCTGTCTGTCCTCTGAGGGATAAGGATATGATGCTTATGGAAGCTTCCTGATGGGACAGACTGGCTGTAGGGGGAAACTGGGTCTTATTCTGATGGGTGGGGCCATGCTCAGTAAATCATTAATCCAATTTTCTGTTTATGGGCAGGGTTGTGTTCCCTTCCTGTTGTTTGACCTGAGACCAAACTATGGTGGAGGTAATAGCGACCTCCTTCAAAAGGTCCCATGCATGCACTGCCGCATTCAGTGCCCCTGACCCTGCAGCAGGCCACCGCTGACCCACGCCTCTGTCGGAGACTCTTGGACACTCACAAGCAAGTCTGAGTCAGTCTCTTGTGGGGACATTGCTCCTTCCTCCTGGGTCTTGGTGCGCACAGGGTTTTGTTTGTGCCCTCCAAGAGTCTGTTTCCCTAGTCCTGTGTAAGTTCTGACAGCTCTATGGTGGGGTTAACGGCGACCTCCTCCAAGAGGGCTTATGCCACACCCAGGTCTGCTACACCCAGAGCCCCTACCCCTGCAGCAGGCCACTGCTGACCTGTACCTCTGCAGAAGACACTCAAACACTCAAAGTCAGGTCTTGCTCAGTCTCTGTGGGGTCTCCTGGTACACACAAGGTTTTGTTTGAGCTCTTCGAGCGTCGCTGGTAGATGTGGGATTTGATTTTAAGCGTGATTTCTCCCCTCCTACCATCTTGCTGGGACTTCTCCTTTGCCCTTGGATGTGGGGTATCTTTTTTTGGTGGGATCCAACATTCTCCTGTCCATGGTTGTTCAGCAGCAAGTTGTAATTTTGGAGTTCTCGCAGGAGAAGATGAGCACATGTCCTACTCTGCCACCTTGATCACCTGGTTATCACTCAGGTCACAATATGGAGCCACCTCCCATTTCCCCATTACACCACCATGTCCCTTTGCACACCTAGGGAAACCCTGTACCAACTGCATCCCGCCACTTCTACTCTCGCACCTGGTGCCAGGCCTTGGCTTTCTGCAGAGGACTGCTACCAGTCCCTCCAGTCCCCAAGGCCGCTGCTGCTGCCCTGCCCCACCTCACTGTCCTGGCTCTTTCCAGGGCAGGCCCCGCCCCAGTGGCCCCGCCCACCTGACTCCTCCAGTGCAGGCCCCGCCCCAGTAACCCTGGTGGCCTGCTCACCTGATGGGCGCCGCCTCGTCGCCGCGGTCCAGCCAGTCCTGGGGCGGGACGATGTACATGCACCAAAGGCCCCAGTTGTAGCCGTGGGCCGCGCTGGCGTATTGCTGCACCTCGAACGTGTCGTACTTGATGTTGTCGATGGCTGGCAGGACGATCCGCCGGCGGTCCTCCCGGATCCGCGTAAGGGCGGGCTCGGCCCTGCAAGGAGACGCCGGTCCTTGAGGAAGGGCACCGATGCCAGGGATCCCCGTCCCGTCCCCCTAGGTAGGGAGCCAGGACCCAGGCAGCCACACCCGCATCTAATGTTGGGCTAGACCAACCCTGCGGAGGGTAGATCCAAGCGCTGCACCTCTGGAAGCCCCGAAGTCGTCTGGGCTGCACGCTCACCTGCCCGAGGTCTCACTCTGCCCGAGGCAGCCCGTGGCTAACCAGCGATTGACACTAGGGATATAAACACCATCCAGGCCCAATCTCTGACATCTCTGACGGGCTGTCCTGGCTCCAGAGAGCCCTGTGAGTCAGCTCAGACTGTCAGCAGGCCTGCCTCACAGTCTGGCTTTACTCGCAAGCGAATCCTACTTCCTGGCAGGCCTTCCCTCCAGGGCTGGAAGGTACATTCATTTATAAGCAGGAATGGAGGCATCAATGTGCCACACCCTCTTGTAACACATTGGAGCAAACCCCTGAACTAGAAAAGAAAAAAAAAAAATCCATGCCTCCAGGAGCTTAGGATATACTGAAGGGACAGAAAGGCTGACAAGTGCTGTTGTGCAGTGCACAACCTACACAACAGTATGTGGTGGGCCTGACTGAGTGGGTATGGGGGGACAGACAAAAATGTATAAGTAAATGATATATTAGGAGGTGATATGTATTGTGACAGAAAAAGAGAGCAAAATAAGGGTGATTTGGAATTGCAGTTTTAAATAAGGTGTTCAGGGCAGGTTGCACTGGGTGATGAGCAGAGGTGGTGCAGGATATAGCAGCTGGTTGTTGGGGAGGTAGGTGGGGTGCGGCACACAGAAGGAGCAGCCAGCGCTGAGCCCCTGGGATGTGCTGGTGTGCTTGGGGAGCAGGCCAGGCAGCTGGAGTGGAGAGATGGTGGCCGTGCAGGCGATGAAGGTGGAGAGGAGAGAGACCAGAGGACAAAGGCTGTGGGTTGTGAATTTTCAATGCAGGAGTCCCCAGGGGCAAACAGGTAGAGTTTCACTCTCTAGACGACCTTGTCTCCTGCAAGGATGAGATGCTGCCCAAGGGGCTGGAGTTCAACAGGCTCATGAGCAGCCTGCTGACTGGGGCACCAGAGAGATGAACAGGGGGACAGGGGCCGAGCTCAGGGAGGGACAACAGGGGCTGGGGCAGGGTGGGAGCTCTCAGACTCTGCCTGGCCAGATTCACCCAATAGCCAGCCTTTCTTCCTGTCCTTCCAAGCGAGAGCCTGGTATTTACCTGCCTTTCAGCTTCACTAGGAGGATTAATTAATTACTGTTAGCAAAGTGCTTCAGAGATGAAAAGCTCTCTGCAAATGCCACATGTGCTAATAAGGCAGAATCTTTATGGAGGCAGTTCTGGGAGGGGAGGGCTATTTGCAGATGGCTAACTGGGTTTTCAGTGGTAAAAATTAAAGTTACAGTAGTTTCAAATGGCATTTTGATGTGATAGACTTGTGACTCTCCCAAACGTCCTCCAAATGCTCCAGGGAGTTAAACATACATGAGAGGGACAGAAAGGCCTTCGAGTACAGCTGTGCAGGGCACAACCTACACAACAGCATGCAGTGACCTGGTGGAGGACAGACCGTAACGTCATTACTGACAGAAGGGGGCAGATGTCACGGGAAAAGAAGAGTTGCTTCATGAGGGTGGCAGAGGAGAGGGAAATGGGGGCCAGCAGCGATGGCACCCCACTCCAGTCCTCTTGCCTGGAAAGTCCCATGGGCGGAAGATCCTGGTAGGCCGCAGTCCATGAGGTTGCTAAGAGTCGGACCCGACTGAGCAACTTCACTTTGATTTTTCATTTTCATGCATTGGAGAAGGAAATGGCAACCCGCTCCAGTGTTCTTGCCTGGAGAATCCCAGGGATGGGGGAGCCTGGTGGGCTGCCGTCTATGGGGTCGCACAGAGTCAGACACGACTGAAGCGATGTAGCAGCAGCCGCAGGGGAAGTCAGAACTCGCATCTCAGTCAGGCACGCTCTGGGTCAGAACCAGCCCTGAGAACACACTGGTGGTGCTGGGCTGGCTGAGATGTACCAGCGGGAGCGCAGGAGTGTGGAGGGAAAGGGCTCCATTCACCTGCCTACCAGGCACCAAAGCCCTGGTCCAACCAAAACAGCAGTTAGGAAAACCGGGAACTTTGAGAGGTCCCAAAGGCCAGACCCTCAGGGGCCCTAACTGGGGACGCCTGGCCAGGCACTGTGGGACTTGATCAGCATACCCATCATGAACCCCCTCCCTATAATCCTCTCATCTCCCTCGAGGGAATATCTCAGTGAACCTCTTAGTTTAGGCTTCAGAGAGTTTAAAGATGTGACTTGGGAGATTTGATATAAAGAAGGGTGAGTTTTAGTTTCTCTCAAAATGGGGCAAACTGGCTACATGGGGCTGACTTTTCCCTGCTGCTCGGCTGGTAAGGGCTGCAGGCTGCCCCTGGGTGAGGGGTTCATGCTCCCCGCCCACTGTGGACCCCTCGCATACCCTACCACTGTGGGTTTAACTTAGGATCTTCAGGTGAGATTACACTGGGTGACCTGTGTGTGTGTATGTGTGTGTGTGTGTGTGTGTGTGTGTGTGTGTGTGTTATGGCTCAGGTATGTCCGACTCTTTGCAACCCCATGGACTGAAGCCCACCAGGCTCCTCTGTCCATGGAATTCTCTGGGAAAGAATACTGGAGTGGGTTGCCGTTTCCTTCTCCAGGAGATCTTCCTGACCCAGGGATCAGACCCAGGTCTCTTGCATTTCAGGCAGATCTTTACCATCTGAGCCACTGGGGAAGCCTAGGTGGGCCCCAAATCCACAGACAAGGGTCCTTAGAAGAGAGAAGGGGGGAGGCACAGTCACACAGCGGGGAGAAGCCATGTGAAGACAGATACAGAGATTGGAGGGACGCGGTCACAAACCCAGGGACTCCTGGAGCCCCCGGAGCTGAAAGAGGGGTGAATGGTGTCCTCCCACAAAGACTGGTCCACTTGGAACCCGGGATGTGACCTTACTGGCAAACAGAGTCTTTGCAGAGGTAATTCAGTTAAAAAACCCAAGATGATATAACCCTGGATTGGGGTGAGCCGTGAATCCAAGCTGTGTCCTTCTAAGAGAAAGGAGAGGGAGACTTGAGACCAGGACACAGAGGCGAAGCCACATGATGGCGGAGGCAGAGATGGAGGGATGCTGCCAGAGCCCTGGACGCCTGGAGCCGTCAGAGCTGGAAGAGGTGGGAGGCGCCTCCCCAAGGGCTTCCTGGGAGCCCAACCCTGCCGGCAGCTTGATTTTGACTTCTGGCCTCAGAGCTGTGAGAGAATGAATTTCTCGCGTTTTGAGCCGCCAGCCTTTGGTCACTGTTATGGCAGCCCCAGGACATGCACTGGGTGACCCTCCCTCCACCTGTTCATGTCCAAGCCCCTCCAACATACGTGGTCCCCTGGGGTCTCAGTCTTCAGTCCCAGCTGGGCACTTGTCTGACACCTGTTTGCTGAAGCCAGCACTGTTCACAAGCATCCCTCATGTAACCTTGGCAACAATCCAGCTCTCTAACATCACCAGTCAGTGCATGAAGAAACCAAGGCTTGCCCGGGGCTCAAACACTCGCATCATGTTGGTGGCCCAACCGTCCTGTCCCAATCCTTCCCACAGGATCGCCAAGCTCTGCCCTCCCCACCCAGTTGCCGTTTATTCCTCTTGGGTCCTCTGCAGGGCCTGGCGGGAGTGAGGGCTCAGGGGGCGACTCCTAGATGCAGCCACCAGAGAGGAAATTAGGAAACATACCAAGAGACCAGTGGGTGCTTTCCAGAAAACTTTGGAGCACATCCTTCTGTTCTAGCAACACATCCTCAGGCACCTGTTGTGAAAGCATCAGCTCACCACCTGCCTAGGGACATCAGGGTCTGGATAGAGGCGCCAGGGCCACCCGCAGCTCTGAAGCCCCATGTGGATAATTTGCTGGACAAATGATTCTGTTCTTAAGGCGTCACTGGCCGCCTTTGGGCATGGCCTCATGAACATCCTCAGGCGAGAGAGCACAGATCCGGGGCCCCACCCTGGGACCCTGTATCGCACAGATCTGTACTTCCTGCCAGCTCTCAGGGGCATCAGATGCCGCTGGTCTGGGGTTCACACTGAGCACCGAGGCCCTGCAGGGTCCCTGCCCCCCGGGGCACCTCTAAATCATCCTGCACATGTGCTTGGGTGTCTCTCCGGTGTCCCAGCCACTACCCTGTATCCCGGCCACTCCTCGGTGTCCCGGCCACTCCTCTGGCCAGATGCCCCTCCAGGTTTCTCATTAGAAGCCCACCTTGCCCCTGAATGGATGGGTGGGGGGAAATGGGCAGATGCTGTGTCCTAGGACTTTCTCATAAGGATGAGAAATTGCTTCCAATCAGACTTGGGTTTCTATTAACTGAGACCCGATAGACCACATTTCATATACACGAGACCCAACCTTGTGTGTACCTTCCTGACCTAAGGTCACATGCACATCCTCATTTGAACTGTCACCTGCTGGAGTGACTGGCCAATTAAAATTCCTCTGGGCACAAGTTGGGGAGACAGATCAGTCCTCATACACAGGCATCACAAACAGGGTTCTGGGTTCTAGGAACTGCACATGGAGTGGCCACGTGGCTGGACTCAGCTGCGCCCCCCTCACCCCCACCAGGCTCATCCTCTTTGCCCAGCTCCTGCAGGCCGTAGCACACCCCACCCGACCCCACCCAGGGCACAGCTCCACTTGGCCCCAGGCCCCAGCCTTACCAGCCTGTGCTGAACTCCACATGGGCATCAAAGAAGCCGACGACGGGGGCCGTGGCGACCTTCCAACCCTGCAGCCGTGCCCGGATCAGGCCTTCCCGCCTGCTGTTGCGGACGATCTTCACCAGGCCTGGGTATCTCTTGCTGACGTATTGGTCCAGGTTGAGCTTGAGTTCCACTGCGGGGACACAGAGAAGTTTCAGGTGTGGCACTGTGGGAGAGCCCGAGGCCACTGAGACCCACAGTCGTTGTGTGCTCCGGATCCATACTTCATAAACTTTAAGAGGACACACCATGGCTGGACGCGGCTCAAGGTGCTGGGGGGACTTCGGAGAGATAAGACCCCCACCTTGTGGAGCTGTGTTCCAGTGAGAGAGACCACGATCTGTCAAGCCAGATTGATCCAGACAGAAGCACTTGTTATGAGAATAAGAGAAAACGGGGCTGAATTACTCAACTGTAGGAACGCAGTCCACAGGCAGATGGATGGATAAACAAAGCGTGGTGCATCCACAGAATGGAATACGGTCCGGCCTTAGAAAGGAAACTCTGACACATGTTACAAGGTAGATAAACTTGAGAACATGATGCTCAGTGAAATAATCCAGTCCCCAAAGGGCAAGTGCTATGTGATTCCCCTTACATGAGGTCCCTGGAGCAGACGTGTCCATAGGGACAGAAGGCAGAATGGGAGGTGGATGGGGAGTTAGTGTTTAATGGGGACAGGGTTTCATTTGGGGAAGATGAAAAGGTTCTGGTGGTGTTGGTGGTGATGGCTGTACAATGATGTGAACGTCCTTGACACCCCTGAACTCTACAATTATTTTGTAAATGGTTAATTTTACGTTATGAGAATTTCAACTCAATAAGTCATTGAAAAAACAGATGAGGGCCCAGGAGTCTTTGTGAGGAAGCTTCCGAGGGCTAAAAGTACAAGCAACAAAATAGGTCACAATAATAGCAAACATTAGCCAAAATGAAACAAGAAAAAGGGGAAAGGGAGTGGGTGTCTGAGTGGGGAGGGGGCTTCTCCAGGTCGGCGGGGCAGGGACAGGGGTGGCCTGTGGAGGTGACACGTGGGCTGTGACAGGACAGGGAGCCAGCGGGGTAGAGAGGAGGACATTACAGGCATGGGAAAGGAGCAGTGTGGGGACACCCTTAGCTGCCCTCAGGGGTAGGGGAGTGGGTGGGGAGGAGGTGCAGGGAGGAGCAGAGGGCTTGGGAGTGGGCTCAGGGCTGTGCAGGAGGAGCCGAGAGGGTTGGAACCAGACCCTTGCTCCTGGGCCTTTGCAATACTCTCACGCCTTGGCTATGGGGACTTCTCGCAGAAGACCTCCACCACCCAGAGGCCTTCCCCCCACACGCCCACCACCAGGCTCTAGTGGATACTCCCGGGAGGGCAGCCTGGCCCCACGGAGGGCTCCAGCTGCAGAGCCAGTGGGTCCCAAAGCAGTGTCCCCGTGCTCTGTCCTGCCCTCTCCAGGCCTCGTTCTCGCTCCCTTGACAGTGTCAGGCGGGGCTCTCCTGGCGTAGACACAGAGGACAGGCGAGGCTGGAGATCCTTCAGGCCAGGAGGGCTCTGGGAGGCCTCTCCCCGCTTTCCTCCACCTTCCCCCTGCCTCCCGACGTGAGAAAGAGAGACTGCAATGATGGAGAGACCCAACAGTCACAGCTCAGTGCACCGGGACCTCGGTGTGGGAGCCGCTGGTAGTGGGGTCCATGCTCCTCTCTGCTTCTGCAGAGGAACAGATGAGGACAGGCCAGGAACCTCCAGACCCTTGTTGGGGGCTTGGAGCCCCACATGCCTGGTGGGTGTGGATAAATGCCTGGGCTGGATGGAGGCCGACGTGGGGCCATGATAAGAGATCCCTGGGGCCCGCGCTCCAGCTGTGAGCACTGGCCCCTTCCCCATCAGCAAGCCTCCCACTGGAGTTTTGTCCACAAACAAGAAGTGAAGGTGTGATTAGCTTAGGGATACTCAACACACGGGGGGCCTTTCTGGATGATGGCTGTAGGGGTTTTGGAAATAGGGGTTTTGTGGATGTAAACAGTTAAGGGTCTTGAGATAAAAACCTTCCGGATTAGGATGGGCCCTAACTTCAAGGACGAAGGTCTTTATAAGAAGAGGAGAGACAAATATACCAGAAGGGGGAGAGGTGTGGCCACAAGCCCAGGATACCAAAGATGCCAGCAGCTGGCAGAAGCAGGAGGGATCCTCTCCTGGATCCTCTGGAGGAAACGTGGCCCTGCCCATACCCTGAATTCAGAACTCTGGGCTCCAGGGCTCCAACACGCTTCCCTCACTGGGGTGCTGAGCTGGCCCCACTCACCATTATCGCTGTTGTCGTCCACCAGGATCACCTCCTTGAGGAGCTGGGAGGGCGTGTGGTTGACCACGCTGTGGACGGAGCGCAGAATGACTGAGAGGGCTTCGTTGACAAAGATGAACACCACCGAGATCTGGGGCAGGTCATCCGAGTAGGTCATCTGTCTGCACCTGCAGGAGAGATGGCGTGGGGGGCAGAGGTCAGGGTCGGGACAGGCTGGGGAGGTGGGAGCCGGGAGCCCCCAGAGGAGGCCCGCTGGGACCACTTCTAAATCCTGCTACCGATGGAAGAGCAATAGGGATGCCACGGTTAGAGAAGGAATGAGCACAGGGAGAGAAACAGGGGGATGATGTTCATCTCAGAAACCCTAGCTTCCACACTCTGCCCCTGGACCCTGCCGTCTCCCTGCGGAAAGACAGGGACATTGCACCTGTAAGGGATTAACGTCCCACTGAGATCCCATGGAACATTTTTTGACACCCTTGGAAGACATGAAAGAGAAGTGAAGGGGAGATGATCACCTCTTAGTGCAGTCCAGTGGAGGGTCCAGGAGAGCCCCAGCCTGGAGCCCACATCAGCCACTCCCCATGCCCAGCTCTATCTGTTCCCCAGGTGGTCATGGTGTTGGTGGCTGCTAGACAGAGGGTGTCTACCGGGAAGGTCCTATGCTCAAGGGACACTGTCCTCCGAAGTGAGACCTGAGCAACACTGGTGACAAGTACGCAAGTGTCCAACGAGGGCTGTTGAACTAGGAGAGATGCCTGCATGGGACGGCCTAGTTGTGGCCTCCGCTTAACCTCAGCGTCAAGATGAAATAGAAGGATGAAGTATCTTCTCCAAAGGTCTTATCTTGGAAGTAGGGATGTGGGAGGGGAAATGAAGGGAGCAGGGAAAGCAGAATATTCCATAATTGAGCGTGGGATGAGGCCGGTGAGTGCCTGCTAATGTAATAATACAGTGGAATAAATTCACAAGGAAACATGGGGAATTATCAAAAATAGAGAAGTGGGGGGAAAAGGAACAAAAATTGAAGTGGGTAATAAAGTAAGACAGAAGGAACTCAAGTATGTTGGCTGCTACAATAAATGTAAGCAAACTAATTCTCTCTTTAAAATAGCAGAGGCTGTTCAATGAAGTTAGATACATACACACTAATCCACACACACACACTTGCACACATTCATATTCACACACAGCTTGCACATTTTCATTCACACACAGCTCTGGTTTATGGTTTATAATAAACACAATTAAAATAGAGTGATTTTTTTTTTTAAAAAAAGATTGGAAATATAAACAAGTGAGAAAGAGATGCCAGACAAATACTGCCTCTCTAAGCCAGACTTTCAGCACAGATATCACATAGGATGGAGAAGGCTCTTTATGAAGGAGACAGAATAATTATAAACTGTTATCCCAAAGTGAACTGGCACCTGGGTGTAAAAGGAAAAATTACTAGAAAAGTAAGGAGAGTTTGATAAAACTATAAGTGTGTGTCACCTTCAGACTGGGCAGACTGAAAAAGTAAGACCATGAAGGAATTTACATAAGGAAGCCCCTAATTCCTTCAAGGAAATTTTTTGTTTTCCTTAGGCTCATAGGACATTTACAGAAAGTGGTCATGTATTTGCAAAATAGGGAACTTTAGATTTTTATGAAGCAGAAATTTCACAGGCTGGGCTGGGTCTGTGGGCCTGTGACCTGAGCAGTCCCACGGGGCCCACACTTGGAGCGACCCACTCCCATCACAGCCTCCTCCCCATCCATCCATGTGCTTCCTATTCTCATCAGCTAACCAGTCATTCGGTTAGGGGTCACACTGCTCCAGTATGACCTCATCTTAACTAGTTACACCTTCAACAACCCCATTTCCTATTCAGAAACACTCTGAGGTCCTGGCAGGTAGATCTGGACATCTTTGGGGGGACACTTAGCCCATGATCAGTCATGCTTATCCCACAACTGGAGAAAGAGCTTTATTTAAAGATGGTGGTGTGGGGGGGACTTCCCTGGTGGTCTAGTGGCTAAGACTCTACACTCCCAATACAGGAATCCTGGGTTTGATCCCTGGTCAAGGAACTAGATCCTACCTGCTACAACTAAGACCCTACGAAGTCAACAAATAAACAAAAATAAATATTAATAAAAATAAAAATGGGGGCTCATTGTAGTTGTTGGGGGCTAAGGGTGAGAACAAGGTAGAGCTGTCTGAGAAAGATGACCAATACTGGCATAATCAACCATGATGATAACCAATAACTATAATAATCAATTATGAGAATGACCGATCATGATAATAAATAATAAGGAGGGCAACTGATACTGATGATAACCGATTGTGATAATAACTAATACTAATGGATAATCAGTCATGATGACAACCAGTCAGGATGATAGCAACAGCTGAGGGTCTCCAGCGCACAGCACTTGCTCTGTGTTTCTCAGCCCTCCAGCTCCCTCAGCGGCCCTAACAGAAATGTGAGGGTCCTGGCGGTTAACTTCCCCCTCCTGTAGTGAGCGCTGCCCTCAGAGGTGGTGCTGGCTGCCCCCAGCCAGCGGGGAGCGAGCCTTGAGGGGGGCCCTCCCTCCTGCCTGCTCCCAGCTGGGGTTAGAGCGCCTGCCTGACTCTGTGACTAAGGAGAGCCCTGCGTCACTGTCACACGGGTATGGGCTGCGGCGCTGCAGGGAGAGTTCATCACTCAGGAAAATGCTTTCTGACAAGAAGACTTCACTCCATTTTTCTGTGGAGGAAGGAAGTTGGAATGTACGATTTTCATGAACCTGCAAAATGTGTAAAACAGGAAAAAAAAAAAGCACACCTTGAGGAAGGAAATCTATCTTGAGAGTGACCGCAGCTACAGTTGCAGACAGGAAGGACGGGTTTGGAGGAGGGGTTCTTGGGGGCCTGAAGGGGCGGGGCTGCAGTGCCCCCCACAGCCTCCCCATCCCAAAGGCCTGGGTGCTGTCAGTCCTGCACCTTCTTGCCAGCCCGCTATGCTCAGGCGTCCTCACGTGGCTTCTTTAGGGTCTCTCGCCCCCCACTGTAGGCCCCCCAAGAGCAGGCTCCTTCACTGCTGCACCCCAAGACCCCAGAGCTGGTCACACAGTAGGGCTTACGAGCACTTGTTGACAAGGGGAAGAAAGAACAAGTAAATGGGTCATACATGGCCGAGTCCTGACACTCATGGGCTCCCCCGCCCCGTCTAGATGCACAACGACCTCAGCGCAGCAGGAACCTCCACTGTGTTCAGGGTGTGGAGGAAGCTGGCGGAGTCTGGAGGGCGTGGGAGCTCTCGTCCCCCTTCCTCTCCCTCCGTGACCAGGTTAGGAGGCCAGGGACCTCTCTGGCTTGGCCACTGGGCCCCAGACTTCTCTTCTAAAAGACGTTTCAACCGGCAACAGCCACCTGGTGCTGCCTGTGGAGAAGCCACCAGCGTCTGAGGCCGTCTCCTGGGGACACACCTCACACGAGACTCCTTCCAGGGGCTGGAGGCCGTACTGGCAAGAAGGGACGAGGTGCCCACCCCCACGGCTTCCACTTGTGAGGGCACGAGAGTTGAGGGGCGAGCACAGAAACAAAGGTTTTGACTGCAGAGAATAGAGCGGGGTGACAGGGTGAAGAGTGGTCACAGGGAGGTGTCTTTGGACAAGGCAGGGGAGGAGGTGTGGGGGTCCCAGAACAGTCAGTCCATTTGGGCCCCGGAAACATACACCCAGATATTTATAGTCCCAGGTCCAGAGGCTGGAAGGCCAAGGCCGAGGCTGGTCTCTGAGGCCTCGCTCCTTGACGTGTATACAGCCATCTCCTCCCTGCATCCCTACACATTTGTCCCTGTGTGTCTCTGTCCAGATCTTCTCCCATAAGGACACCAGTCCTGTGGGATTAACCCCACTTTGCAGCCTCACTTTACCTCGGTCACCCATTTGTAAGCCCCACCTCCACATACAGTCACATCCTGAGGTCCTGGGGTGAGGACTTTAACATATGGATTTGCGGGGGCATACAATTCAGCCCACAGAAAAATCCAAAAGATAAGTAGGGCTCAGCCAGGCAGGGACCAGGCCATTCCATTGGCTGGGAGTGTGTACGGCAGGTTTCCCATTGGGCGATGAGCTGTCTCACTTTATTGTTTGTCTACACTTAACAAATCACACCCGTTGCAAACATTTGCAGCTTACAAATTGTTATTTAAGTTAGAAATCATGCAATAGAGGTGGCTCATTTTTCTCCAGCACAAATTTGCATAAAAATAATCTGTTTTCCTTAGCATATAATCCCCTTCTCAGTTGAAAAATAAAATTGTTTGTGTTAAATATTGAGCAGAGGGTGTTCCCTGGTGGTTCAGTGGTTAGGACTCTTCGCTTTCACTGCTGAGGGCCCAAAGTCAACGCCTGATCGGGGAACCAAGATTCCACAAGCTTTGCAGCGGCCACAAAAAATAAAAATTAAAAAAATAAATATTGAGCCGATAGAAGGGTTTGTTTATCACACACAAGTAGGTAAGATGTCAGTGAGGCAGTAAGAAACCTGTGCTAATACCCCGCTGGAGATCAGGAATGTTACTGTCCAAAGTGCAGCCTCCCCTATGCTTTTCTTTATAGTCTCTGATCCCAGGTACCCAGCCCGTAGCACACATGAACTTGACCTTAGGCCGAGCCCCTCTGGTCCTGCCTTTGTACCAGCACAAGCTCCACTGGCCGCCGGGCCAGCCTGTCCCACGATGTGCCTGCTTCTCCTCCCAGCAGTGGCACTGTGTTTCCACATCTCTTTCTGTGCCTGAATCAGCGTTCAGTTTCAGGGCTCAGTGGCCTCCCCGCCCCGCACTGGAGCCAGGGAGGGGCTGGATGTGATGGTGGAAACAAAACTGACCACCACGCGGCGGTCCTGGAATAAGTCTGTCTAAGTAGAACCAGAGGGCTCTTCTCTGTAATTAAAAGCTCTATTTCTGTCAGACAGAAAATAAACCAAGTTGACGGAGTTTGGAAAGAATCAGAGTTCAGCAAGAGGGCAGCTCTGAGAGCTTATAGTCACAGTGACCCAGAATGGGCCCAGGAGTGGGGCAGATGCAGGGGACAGAGCGGGGGACATGGGCAAAGAGGGAGAAGGACCTCCATCATCCCCACCAGGGGCCTCCAGAGGGGGAGGGAGACCCAGGGCACACCCACACGCTCGTTGCTTACTGTAAAACAGGGAAGACCGCGTGATACACTATAATGATCTCAACTTGACACTGAATGTTACATCAGCATCACATTTTTATGTTCAAACCCGCAGCGGGGTGTCCCCACCCATCCCTAGACAGTCACAGGTCAGGAGAGAATAAGGCCCTGTCTCCTGACCCCCTCCCTCCTGCTACTACTCTCTCTGCTCCCCTTTGCGATGAACTCATCCCTTTCCAGCCCCACCCCCTCTGGCAAAGCCTTGGCCTTGACTTTGGCCTCCCCCACCTCTCCCTTGACCCTCTTCCTGCATGTGCTCACCACCCACTAAGGCGCAATCTCTGGGATGTGAGCTGGGTCCCCTCTGACCTGACCTCTGTATTTTCCCTCTTGCTCACCTGATGGCCCCTCATGGCCCCTCAAGAGCACAAGAGTCTGCTCCTGCCTCAGGGCCTTTGCGTGCCCTCCCTGCCTGGCACACGTCTCCCCTATGTGGCCACATCACTGACTGCTACTCTTCCCTGCCTCCCAGGCTGGGAGCCCCAGGCAGGGCTTCCAATTTGTCTGGTCACTGCCTCATCAGCACCTAGGACTGCAGATGCTCCAAAGGCTTTAACACATATCATCACAGCTCCTGGTGGATTCAAAGGTGGGCTGTGCGATGCACGTTTAAAGCTATGGCGCATATGGACAAACCTCTGGATAATTCTGAATGGGGGAAACATCAGAAGTCTAAATGTGAGTGAGGTTCAAGCTGAACTTGAGGATACGTGTGCATGTATACCCCACATGGGCACACGCATGCCCACACTCACATGCCACACACACCCATGAGCCCTTGACAGAGGAGTTGCGTACCCCCCTTGGGGGCATTTGCCTTATTCGGAGGACTCTTCAGTCCCTGCTGAGCCATGAGTAATCCATCCAGACCAGGTTTTCCCCGTCTCAGCACTCTGGAATTTTGGGGAGGGATAATTCGGTTAATTCTCTGTTGTGGGGGCTGTCCTGTACATGGCAGTGTTTAGCAGCATCCCTGGCCCCCACCCAGGTTGAGACAATCCAGAGTGCCTGCAAACATCTCTAAATGTGCCCTGAGGTGACATTACCCAGTAAGGAGCCCTGGTCCAGGATCTGAGGTCTGACCCCAGAGCGCTTGAATTCGGCAAACATTCTAGAATCATCAGGCTCTCGGCACCCATCCCAGTGTGCCTGGTGACTGACACCTGTTGCAGTGCAACTCTCTTGAGGTCCCTTCCTCCCCCTGAAAATGTAACGCCAGCCAGAGTCCTGTCCATCCTGTCTCAGGCTGAGAACATTTGCTGTGGTCCAACTCAGCCCTTTCCTCTTCCCCAGTAACACATGAAGTCCACTTCCCATCATCACATTCTAAGTCTCAGCCCCTGGATGCAGTGAGGCATGTGAGTAGGCCTGAATCAGGCGTTTCACCAATAGCCTCAGGAATAGACACACAGAGCCACAGAAATGTTGCTCCTTGGGGAGATAAGATGTGCGGCTGGAGCAGCTGTATTCATTTTGCTTCCAGTGGTCAGGATGAAGCCATGAGGCAAGAGCAGAGCAGAGAGACGGTGAGATGCCAGGTCCAGATGACGTCAGCTGATCCTCATTTCCAACTTGACATGAAGCCAGTGCTTCCTCCAGACTTTGTAGTTGCAGGAATCATATGTCCCCTCCCTGTCTCTCCCTTTTTCTCTCTTTTTCCAGTACAAGACAGTTTGAGATGGATTTTCTGTCACTTGTGATGGAAGGAATCCTGATCCAGCACAGGTCCTAAAATGTGCGTGATGCAGAGATGCACTTGTCTGAAATCAAGGATGCCCCTCAGGAAGGTCTGCCTGGCTGCAGCATCCTGGAGTCCCTGAGCATGCAGAGAGGGGAAGACAGGGGAGCTGGTGGGTTCAGTGCTCACAGGGGTTAGCCTGGCCACTGCCTTGGAATGTCCCATAGCACATTCCATCTCAAGATGTCCCTGTCCAGGTGAGCTAGGGGCTTTTATCATATTGTTGGTGGAGATGACACCAGCTGCTTCATCCTAACCCTGTCCTTGTCTGGGACACACACAGTCCCAGCTTGGAACCTTGGTTGCCTCAAGAGGAGGGGAGAACCAACTGCAAACCCCCTCAGTTAAATTCTCAGCAAACTCCCATCTCCAAGATTCGGGTGTCCCCATCATCCTGTGAGGCAGAGACTGAACAAACCAAACTCTGCAGGGGCTCTGAGAAGGAGCAGGAAAGCATCCTTGCCTTTCATGGTTCACAGAAGAGACACACAACAACCTAGGACACATGAGAGGAAGCCTGCTAGGGGCCCTGGGAAGCTTCCTCTGTTCTTAAAGAGCAACAAGATGTAGGAGCGTATTTATTCTAGCCCTTTGGAAATTTGACTTATGAAGATGTGATGCTGAGAGCTGCAGCAGCCATACTGTGACCAGGAGGAGCAGAAGCCCAATGCACTGAGTGTGGCAGAGCAGAAAGTTGGGAAGAGTAGAGGTCCCTGGTGATGTCACTGAGCCACCAATGCACAGCTTTGTCCCCCCACCAAGCCTGTGGACTTCTTGTTATCTGAGACTAGGAATTCCATTATAGTTGCAGTCACTCCTGAGTTCCTGGGTTTTTCACCTGAAAGCATTCTTTCTGACATAGAACATCCACCCTTTTTTAGGGGGAATCCCACTTCTACCTTGAAATGTCATCTAGCCCCTGTACCCGCAAATGTCACCCCACGACAGTCTGAGATGGGTGTTTTGGCAGGTTATGCTTTCCAAAGATGCTGCAACATCAGCTCCCAACCCTCCTGGCACTTTGCCTCCCTCCCCTTGAACCTCAGGGGCTCAGCAGCCTCTTGCCAACAGAATGCAGGCAAGGGACGCCACTTGGCTTCTGAGCTGAGCCATGAAGAGCAACAAGGTTCCGTGTGCTGGGACTCTGTTCTGGGGCCAAGTGGTACCACAGAGGGAACCGGACTCTGCCCTGAATGCCAGGCTGTGAGGAGATGCAGGCCATGCAAAGGGGCCCTGTGTGGGTGCTCGGTGGACTGTACATCTGCTGGGAGGCATGTATATGATGATACCCCCAGGTGACTCCAGCCCCCATGGTTGAGCCCCCCACCCCCGCCAACATCACTCCTTCCCAGAGCAGTCCCAGAAGGCATCGCTCAGAGAGTCAATTTCCTCTGCACCCAGTCTGACCCCTTGCCTCCGAGTCCATTAACACAGCTGACTGAGCAGCAGCTGTAACCACGACAGGTATGTTCCCCAAAGCCTGGCAGTTCCATCTTTCTCTTGGACACATGGCATCCTGCACAGTGCTGGGCACACAGTGGAGGCTTCCTGCAGGCTGGCGGACTACACACTCGCCCCCACGCCCGCCAGATCACAGTTGCAGGAGGGGTTGGGCTGTGTGCTCCGTCCCCCGCCCACCAAGAGGCTCTGACTTGGCCTTTGCGTGCCCCACCTGGAGCCAGAGAAGTCAGACATTCTCAACCACCAAGCCGTTTGGCAGAGGATTTATAGACCCGGAGAGCCACAGGCGGTTATGAGCTCTCGAAGCCACTTCCGAGGTCGTGGCTGGAATGCGCAGCAGGCAGTGGCCCGGCTGGCCTCACGGGAAGCGGGGCCATGGCAGCGACACTAATGGAAATTTATGGGGACGCCCTTTGTGCTGCTGGAGAGATAAATGCAGGATGGAGAGGGGATGAAGTGGCAGTGGCTTCCCAGGGGGACAGCAAGCTTCGCCTGGTGACAACAGGACACACATCCATCTCCGAGCGGAGGAGACAGGTCTGGGCTGAGCACAGGCTGGGGAAGCTGAGACTGATGTTTCAGGGAACAGCTGCCAGGAGGGTTCTAGGAAGCCTGTCACCAAGGCAGCGGGATCTCCCTGCTGGGTCAACATGCTCCTGCCCTTTCAGGGACATCAAGGTGAGCCTGGAATCCCCAGCTAGCTCGGGCCACCACAGTGCCCAAGGCAGGATTCTGATGGGCACAGGGGCAGAGCATCCCCCACAGAAAACCAGCACAGATGAGGCTGCTAGGGAAGGTAGGAACTGGAGACCAGCAGGATGAGAAACACCAGAGCCTCCTGCTTGGGTCTTTCCAAGACTGAGTCCATCCTTCTGTCCAGGGAGTTGGCTACAAGACCTCCCAGAAACAGTATCTATGTGCACACACACGCACTCGTGTGCACACACTGCACAGATGTATCAGCACACATGCACACAAGTAATAGTGAAGTGAAAGTCGCTCAGTCGTGTCCGACTCTTTGCGACCCCATGTCCATGGAATTCTCCAGTCCAGAATACCGGCGTGGGTAACCGTTCCCTTCTCCAGGGAATCTTCCCAACCTAGGGACTGAACCCGGGCCTCAGACATCACAGGCAGATTCTTTATAAGCTGAGCCACCAGGTAAGCCCAAGAATACTCGAGTGGGTAGCCTATCCCTTCTCCAGTGGCTCTTCCTGACCCAGGACTGAACCGGGGTATCCTGCATGGCAAGTGGATTCTTTCTTTACCAGCTGAGCTACTGAGGAAGCCCACACACAGAGTCAGACACGGCTGAGCAACTTTCACTTTCACACAAGTAAAACACTATGGAAACACACACACACACGACATAGATGTACACATACGTATCACACGTGCCCATGCGTGCATTCTCATGCGTGCACACATAGGGCACCTTGCACACGGCCGCACACTGTGGAGATGTTAACGGCTCACATTTTATTTATTTATTTATTTTTAATGATTTTTGGCTCTACTGGGTCTTTGTTGTTGATGGAGGGCTTTCTCTAGTTGCGGCAAGTGGGGTTAATCTCTAGTTGCAGTGCCCAGGCTTCTCGTGGTGGTGGCTTCTCTCGTTTTGGCTCTCCGGCTTTAAGCACCAGCTCAGCAGCTGTGGCACAAGGACTTAGTTGCTCTGAGGCATGTGGGATCTTCCCGGACCAGGGGTCAAACCCGTGTGCCCCCCATTAGCAGGCAGATTTGAGGGAAGCCAAATGGCTCACATTTATTGGAGGCACCTGCGCGTGGAGCTAAGGGCAAGCACAGATCAAGTGCTCACTCTTCCACATCTAGGCCCCCACTTGCATGCAGTAAGCAGCTGCAGGCTGACTTGCACAAACCCTCGGAGAGACACATGGGCTGCGATGCATGATCTTGACACCACATATCTGAGGAGATCTGAGCACACACAGGAGAAGGCAATGGCACCCCACTCCAGTACTCTTGCCTGGAAAATCCCATGGATGGAGGAGCCTGGTGGGCTGCAGTCCATGGGGTTGCCAAGAGTCGGACATGACTGAGAGACTTCACTTTCACTTTTCACTTTCATATATTGGAGAAGGAAATGGCAGCCCACTCCAGTGTTCTTGCTTGGAGAATCCCACGGACGGGGGGAGCCTGGTGGGCTGCCGTGTATGGGGTGGCACAGAGTCAGACACGACTGAAGTGACTTAGCAGCAGTAGCAGAGCACATACACCTTCAGAGCTCAGAGCAAAAGCCAGTCAGAAACAGAACGTTGGGCCGTGCAGAGAAAGACCCCTCCCACATCCCCCTCATAAGAGGCCTGGTGGGAGAGTCACACTTGGAATTGTGGGCTGAAGGGCATGGTCGCTATCCAGGTGCCCTGAGGCCTACCCACACCCAGGAAAGCGAGTGGACTGCACCAGTGGCCAGGCTGCAAATCCCTGGGTGCAATGCTATAGAGGAGCCCTGGGCCTCCTGGAGTGCCTCTGCCTGGCAGCAAGGTCAATCAGGGCCCAAGTGTGCGATCTTCAGGGCCTATGACCTCCGGTCCCTCCAGGCCCTCCCTCAGACAGTTCCTGAGGTCGCTGGGCCAGAGGCCAATGACCCTTCACATGCAGGAGTCCAGCCCAGCACCGATGTCTTCATTCTGTTGCTCCAGAAGCCCCAGCAGGGCCTCTGAGGATGCTCGGTGAGCCCATGGGGAGGACGGTGGAAAGGAAGGGAAACACGGGACCCCAGCTGTTTGTTCATCCAGTCCCACATTGACTGGGCCCTGCTCTGCCATCCAGCACATCCCCAGCTGAGATGGAGCCACAGGGGAGGTGGCCCTGTTTCTCCTGTCTCCTGAAACTAATAAAGCCTTAGACCTGCTGCCAGGGGACCAGATGGCTCCAAGGAAGAGCCCAGTCTGCAGGAGAGCAAGAGGGTGGGGGGTCTGTTCCCAGCAGTGACCATCCCACGCTGAGAAGCGGGCTCACCTGATGGGTCCCTGCCCTCCCTAGACACCTCTTTCCCTGAGCACAGACGAGGCTCCAGGGGCTCTGGGAGCTGGTGGGAGGGAAAGAGGGTCAACTGGCTGCAGCAGTTCCACCCGAGGGGAAAAAAAAAAAAAACCTGGCATGTTTCCATGACAACCCCACACTTTCCATCCCATCCCATCCGTCTGGGACACGCCTCCACTTGCAGAGCCTCAGCCCTCCAGCAGCGGTGTTGGAGCCACTGCGTGGAGTCGGATCGGCATGCGGGGCCTGCCTACAGTGCCTCACAGTCGCCATCCACTAAATCTGCACTTATTACACTTGACAGCCAAGCCGTGCGCAGCGGAGACGACTAACAGGTACTAAGTCTTCGCCAGCACCTAATAGGGGGCAGGATGGGGTCTCAGATGAGGCCATTCATTTTTATGATGCTGTTTAATTTGGGTTTGCTAGTCTTCCTTCCATTATCCAAGGCCCAGTCTTAATAATCAAGATCTATGCTATGTGCTTTGTGGCATAATTAAAGCTGCTGCTTAATTAGAAAACCTCTCTACCTCCAGACAAAGGGAAATCGATAGTGTACCTAATGGAGAAAGGTAGAGAGAACTTTGGGTTGAGAGTGGAAGGGGGTGCCAGCTGGGATTAGCACACATCCACACGTGTGTGCAGGCCCAGTGCACACATGCGCATGCTCCTACCCTCGTGTGATTCTGAGGACCACACCTGCCAGAACCAGTCAGTAGGGCAGTTTCCAATTGGATGGATGGGCTCCGGGAGCTAAAGGTTGCTCAGGAAACCAAACTCTGAAAGTTTCCAACGGGCATAGACTGAGCTTGGATTTGTGCGTTTGCTCATTTAATCCTCCATGGACGTTTGCTGAGGGCCTCAAAAGCACCAGGCATGGCCATGACATGTCAGCTGCCACTGTCAGCCTCGCAAGCCCCGTATCAGTCTTGCCGCAGGGCCAGGCTCGGACCTCCTCCCTCGGGCGCCAGGCATCCTTAGCGCATCACATTGTCCTCTGAGTCCCTCTCGTGGCCCCTAGAAGCCTCAGCTGGCAATATCAGATCAGGTACTGCGGGCTGGGCTGTTGCGGAGCCTGGGGCAGGCGTGCTGGCTGGCGTGTCTCTGAGCCTGGCTCTCGGAGCCTGGCCAGGTGGACACTCTGACAGAACATGCTGAGGTTTCCTCACAACATGACGGCTTATGGGCCAGGGGCCGTGGCTGGCTGGCTGGGGACCCTCGAAGCCCTACTGCCTCCCCTCCGTCCTCCTCAGTGGGATGACCAGCCATACAAGCCCACCCAATTGGAAGCAGAGGGACACTCTCTACACCTCTCGATGAAGGCAGGGCTCCAGAGGAGGGTTTTGAATCCACCTTTGAAAAATGTGATATGTCAACCAGGTGATGTGAGGAAGGTAAGACCAGGATAACTAGCCAGGCACAGGCTGCTTCCTGATGGTGTAAATTGTTCTGTGCTCTCAACCCTGCCCAAAAGGCTGAAACGTTTACTCTCTGCTTCATGAAATTATGAGAAATACATACTGGTCTCTGCCCCCATTTCCTGACACAGGGAGACACCCTTGGAACCTCCAGGGTGATGGGCGAAGTCAGAATGCCTACACTGAGCTCCTGAGTGCCTTGAAAGCTCCTGGGTTTAGGGAAGAAGTTTTATTCTAATGAGGTGATTCTGGGTGGGTCCTGCTTGGGGACCGGTCACCAAAAGGACCAAACCATGATTAGAAGTTAGAACACTCACCCCCATCTCCACCGTCCAGGGAGGAAGGGGCTGAAAATGAAGCTAAAAATGGACCGTGCCTATGTGATGAAGCATTTATGAAAGTCTCTAAAGTAGGTGATCTAGAGTTTCTGGGTTCCCAAATAACCCGTGCCAAGAGGTTGCATGCTAAGTCACTTCAGTTGTGTCTGACTCTTTGTGATCTCATGGACTGTAGCCTGCCAGACTTCTCTGTCCATGGGATTCTCCAGGCAAGAATACTGTAGTGGGTTGCCATGCCCTCCTCCAGGGAATCTTCCAGACCCAAGGATCAAACCTGCGTCTCCTATATCTACCTGCATTGGCAGGCGGGTTCTTTCTGACGAGCGCCTGGGAAGCTGGGAGGATGGGTACTCCTCCAGGAGAATCTCCTGTGCTCCGGACCCTCCCAGATGTCCCTGAGCACTCCCCATCTGGCTGTCTCTCTGTGACCTTTATCATATCTTTATTACAGAAGAGGCCAGTAGACACAGGTGCTTCCCTGAGTTCTGTGAGCAGTTCTAGCAAGTGTCTGAAGCCAAGGAGGGGTCAGAAGTGCCAGGGGCAGCCTAGATTTGAGATTGACATCTGAGTTTCACCTGTAGGGTCTAACACTGACTCCAAGCAGATGGTGTCAGAACAGAATCGAACTGTAGGACATGCAGCTGGTGTCAGAGAATTGGTCAGTGAGGGGGAAACTTACATATCTGATACCAGAGTTGTTGTTGAGTGTGGTATCGTTGTGAGAATAAACAGTGAGGGGTTTGTTTTATTTTTAACACATGGCCTTTTTCAGAAAAGATTTTCTGACACTCCCCCACCCCACTGCAGAACGTAAGGCACAAGGCTACTGCATTTTATTGAGCACTTATTGCTGTCCTCTCTGATGCCTCAACATCCCTCGTGGGTTTCCTAGATTCTGCCTACATCCCACCTGAGGATGCCATCAGTTTCATTCCAGGATCCTGACTGATCCTGGGGCTGACTTGAAGGCAGGCAGAGCTGATGGCAACAGCAGCATCCCCTAGATCAAGCCACACCTGAAAGCCTACCATTCAGTGCCTGGGCCAATAAATTCCCCCCCTTTATTTTTTCTTAAGTCATTTAAAATTGGGTTTTAAGTCTTACCAACTCAGCAAACTGGGGCCCATGTTTTATGCAATGCTCGCACGATGCCTTGAATAATCCCCTAGATGCAGTCTGCTGAGCATAGAGGGAAGCTCTGGGCTGAGTGACTGGAGGCAGTAAGCTCCAGAAAGGCCCAGGGTAGAGAGTATGGGGCAGGAGGGGAGAGGGGGAAGGGTATGGGGGAGGGACATGAAGGAGGGGGCCTGGGGAGGGGAATGGGAAGGCCTCTTTTTATTTCTAGTTCCCCAGCCACATTGCCCATGGGGATAGGGGCACCTGGTGCCAAAGACTTCTCATTTCTTTTCTGGGGGAAGAATTTGTACATAAACAAACAAGTAACTAAATAAAATCCATATTCTCTAATTCAGGGAGGCAGAGAGCTCTGCCCCTGCAGATCAGAGTTTCTGTAAATCAGGTTTCTATCAATTAAGGTGGATTGTAAATGTCAGCTCTTGCAAAGTTCGCCCTGATGTCTTCTTTTGTAACGTGAGAATGACAACTGGGATTGATCGCTCCGTCAGTTTTTATTTTGGCAGACTGAGATTCCTCACAGGTGGCCCGCCTGCTCTGTGAGGGGAGGGTGGGTCTGAATCCTCAAAGGGAAAGTCAGAATTGCTCCTGCTACTGGAGCAAATCCCAGGCCCAGCAAGACCCAGGAGGTGCTTCCGAGGACAGGAGGGTGTGCAGTGACGCACCACACACTTCAGGTGGAGCACTTTACACTTAAAAATCAGAAAGGCCAATGCAAATTTGCTTAAGCAAAAAATTTAGATATACACGTGTAGGTGTAAAGAATCCACCTGCCAAGCAGGAGACGTGGATTCCACCTCTGAGCCAGGAAGACCACCCTAGAGAGGGAAATGGCAACCCACTTCAGTATTCTTGCCTGGGAAATCCCAGGAGGAGCCTGGGGACAGAGGCTCCTATCCGCAGAGGACAGAGGCTCCTATCCTCAGAGGACAGAGGAGCCTGGGGTTGCAAAGACTTGGACGTGACTTAGTAACTAAAACAACAATGAATGTGTGCATATTCTAATTTACTGCAGCGTCTGGAGGATTTATTTTTTCATTTATTGGTAATTTATTGCAAGTGGATTCAGGGACAGCTGGATCCAGGTGCTCACAGCATGATACTAGAACCCAGTTCCTCCCCACCTCACAGCTCTGCCAAGCCCTGCACTGGATTTTTCTCTTGGGTTTCACAGCTGAGCCCTGGGAGTTCAAGCTCCTCCTTCCTGTTGATAATATGGTGTAGCTCCCCAGGCTCCTAAACTTGCAGTTTTACTGTGGGGTGGGGAAGCTTGACTCTTCCCTCAGGGCCTCAAGCAATTCCAAGACGCACTCTCAACTGCTCTAGACCATATGATCTTCCTGATCCAATCACTGTGGCCAGTTGACCATAAGCTCTGATTGGCTTAGCCCTGGGTCATGTGACCAACTCCAGCAGAAGTGGGATGTTTCCATTGGTCCCCACATTGAACCGGGAGCTACTGCCCTAAGAAAGAGAAGCGGATTTGGAGGAGGCAAAGGACAAGTCTGTTACAGGCAGATTCTCATCTTTTCTATAACTGCCACTGCTCTGATGTTTGGAGAGGGAGCAAGACCATTGGGAGACCCCTGCCCTTGGCCCAGGGCTGGGACTGAGGTCCAGTCACCCTGAGCCCTGAGGGCTGGGACCACTTGGAAAGCAGGCCTGGGGGGAATCAGCACCGCCGTAACTTCTTTGTGACTGAACACAAGCCCGATGCCTATTGGGCAAGGGGTACAGCCGTACAGAGGCCGCTTAGAAGGGTTCTAGAAGGTTCCATAGAACCACAGAAAGGATGTAGTAACTGGGAAACAGGGTAAGAAAGGGCTTTCTTCAGTCATGACAACGAATACTATGAGGTAAAGGAACAGATGCAGGAGGGGAAGGAACACTCTCCTACTGTCTCTGACCCGCGTCCAGTGGCTGCAAGTCCCCTGGAGTCACAGGGACGGGGTCCTGTGACCCGATATTCCATGTGACTCAGGGAAGTGGAGCATGGCGCCACCTCTGAGCCAAGTCAGCTGAGGTGTCCCCACTAGGACCACGTGCACGGGGAGAGGTCATAGGAGGGAATCTGGCTTGTCCACGCCCTGTACCTCCTGGGAGGTGACGTCTGAGCCCTTGGAACATCCTGCTTGATGAGAGTCCTGGAGCCTCGCAGGGTAATCTTTGCTGCAAGTAAGTTCATGTGGGGCCTCAGCTTGACCTCTGCAGGAGCTTGGAGACTGAGGTCAGCCAGTAAAAACCCAGATACCAAGGCTCAAGGGCGCCCCTGGTGGCAATACGTCCCCGTGCGCTAACACCTCCCAGCGGGGAGAATCTGGCACTGTCCCCGCGAGCCCCACGGCTCTGAGGGGCATCTGGGACTCCTTCCTGTTGTTCTTCAGTGACAACAAACAGCACCACATGTCTAACAGCTCTGCTGAGCCCTGCGAGTCCTTTAGTGAGTTATTGAAGCTGCCCTTTGGGTTCCTCCGAATGACACCATGGCTGCCCAGGGGCTCAGAGCCAAGAATGGTGCTAAATTCCAGCAGCTGTGCTGACGGGATAACTGGGGTCATTCTCCAAAAGTCAGGACACAATTGAAGGGTGGGGGGAGGGTGGCTTTCAGAAATCAACGCACACTGGACCACAGGCGCACTCACGCACGTTCTTGTGCGAGCACATGCGCGCGCTCATGCAACCTCAGAGCACAGACTGGAGCTTCCCAAACCTGACTCATTCAGGTCCGTGCCTGTCTGCTGTCAATCTCGGCACCCCCTGCCTTATTACTTACTTAGGATGTTTCTCCAAATTGGGCTTTTTACACCTAAATGCACTTTTTATTCAAAAGGGGACCTTTATGTCATCCCTGCAAATGGAAAGAGGCACTACTTGTGCTATTTCAGTGGTAACCGTGAAAATAAATGTGATGAAAATAAAACAGCACCGTCACCTGCAGTGCGTGGTGGAGCAGGTGGGAGCCGCCCGCTCTAGGCTCTCTGACTGTATCGGGGACAGAAGGGTAATTTCCTGGTATGGAGTCACGAGGGAACCTAACCTCCTACCGTGTGGCTCCAAGCTCTCCAGGGAACACACCAGCACATCTAAGGGACAGGGTGGGGCGAGCACATGGAATCAGAATGGGGCAGACAGGCTGGTTACCACGTCCCAGGCCCCAGCACTCCCTGTTGCGGCCGCATGCTCATACCAGCCCTGCCCCACACCGGGAAACTGGTCTCTGGGCATCTCACCTCACTGCCCCTGCAGCAAGCCCTCAAGTTTGGATGAATGAGGAGTCTGTGAGAACCGCTCCTAGTCCTCCCTAGGCTTGGGTAACCCCGAGGCTAACTCCATAACTGCCCCCATCCCCAGTGGCACTGATCTGCCACCATCCACCTGAACCCACAACAATGATGCACCCTCTCAGGGTCCAGCCCTTCCCTGTCAGCCTTCCCATTCCCTCCCAGGGGTTCTGGGTGTGTGTTTGTGCTCAGTTGCTGTCATCAGACTCTGCAAACCAGGGGAATGTTGCCTGCTAGTCTCCTCTCCCCATGGGATTTCTCAGGCAAGAATACTGGAGTGGATTGTCATTTCCTTCTCCAGGGGATCTTCCTGACCCAGAGATAAAACTCATGTCTCCTGCATTTCCTGCATTGGCAGGCAGATTATTTACCACTGAGCCATCTGGGAAGAGTTTCTGGGACCACTTTACAAACCAGAGTCCTGTCTCAGAGGCCACAGCAGGAAGAGGGGTAAACCAAGATAGCAGCTAAAAGTAGATACACTCCCACCCCCCATCTGCCTTTCCTGAAAGACTGCTTCAGAGGCCAAGGCACGACCTGTCACCATCTCAGGACCCACAATATCAGCTCTGACTACACGGCTGGCCAGCCTGGCCTAGGCCTAAACTCCGGTCTCTGCTGGAAAGGTGTGGCTGAAAGTGTTTTGCTTGTTCTAGGTTCCCAGCTGTGGCTGGAGCCACAGCAAGGAGTCTGGCCAAACTCTTCATTCATGCCCAGTGCCCAGGCACCCTGCTTGGCTGATTTATTGAAGCAATGAGGTCCACTCAGTATGGCATTTTGTTCCAATCTCACCTCTGCCAAAGGACCTAGTGAGCTTTAGTACAGGACGCAGTGGTCTGAGACCAGGAATCAGTCAAGGGACCGGAAGGCAAGGCCACAGCCATCCGTGGGTCTGACTTTTCTGACTCAACTGCTGTGGCTTTGGGGATCAGTGGACCTGGCGTTTAGAGGCAACTGACAGACATGGGAATATCTTTTAGACATAGGCAAGGCTTGTTTCAGGCAGACTTTCCACCCGCCGTTGCAGTTCCTGGACCAAAAGCAGGGAGGACAAATGTACTTGGCAGAGTCTGATGCTTCCAGCTTGTGTCACTTGTCACTTGTGTCATCTAAAGTGGTGGCACCTGGAGCATCAGCTAGTGAGGCCCAGCTTCCTGGGCAGGTCCAGACTCAGTCCTATGGTGGGCACCTGCAGAGGACACCCAGGGCACAGGGGGCAGGACGCTGGGGGCAGAGAACCCAGAGAAGGCAGATGGGGAGGGCCCTGCCAGCCAGGGCGCCCTTCCCTCTGCTCTGCCCTGTAAATGTCTGGATGCCAGGAGCCTGGGCCTGCAGGGGTGCTGCTTGGAGGTGCCTGTGGGAGAGGCCGCGTACTCACTTTTTGGGCCTGTAGTCTGGGATGGTACGGTCCAGGGAGATGCGGTCGCTGAGCTGTGCATTGTACCCATATTCCTCGAACCTGCCTTCCGTCTCCTGGCTGCCGTCCCGCAGGGTGGCTGCCATGCCGCCCTGGCCCAGGCCTCCTGGCCCCTCCACCAGACCAATGGGCTTGGCAAGACCTGGTGGGAAAAAAGAGGGGGTCAGGAAGGTCCCATGCCCTACCATGTCCCTCCCCCACCCCCCTCCCAGTCTCACCCTGACAGCCCCTTTCTTTCAGATGCAAGCACAGCCAATTCCTCACATATTGCAGAATTCCAACTATAGGACATTGCAGGAAGGCAAAGCAGTAGGAAGAGTATAAGGACCAGTGCCAAGGTTTCAGGGTAGGAATGAACAGACAGAGCACAGAGAATTTTTAGGGCAGCGAAACTTTCTATGATGATGGATACATGTTAACATACGTTTGTCCAAACCCAGAGCAAGTAGGACACCAACAGTGAACCCTCATGTAAATTATGGACTTTGAGTAATTAGGATGAGTCAGTGTAGGTTCATTAATTGTTACAAATGCACCACATTAATGCAAGCTGTGAACAACAGGGTAAACTGAGTCAGGGGAGGGGCTACACGGGAACTCTCTGTACTTACTACTCAATGTTTCTGCAAACCCAAAACTGTTCGAAGAAGCAAACTCTATTGGTTTTTTTTAATGTCAAATAAAAATAAGTGAACTTTAAAAATGTAAAGCAGCTGCTCCCAATCCTTAATATTGTGGATCTTCGTAATTCCAACTAGTTGCACATCCACACGGTGTAATGCTGCTTCGGGATGAAAAGGAACTACCAAACATGCAACAACCTGGATGAGTCTCAAAAGTATTGTTGAGCAAGAAGCGTCCCACGGCACAGAGGAAAACATAAGTACAATTCTATTTATCGTCAACTACAGATCGGCACTTGCCATGGGCCCTTGCCATCTGCCTCTACAAGGATTAAGTCATGTGCGGCTGTAGATGCTGACCTCCCACACGCCCCAAGGGAGTTCAGGGTGGAGAGCAGAAACAAGGCACCCTGTTGAGTCCTGCCCCAAGACCATATAAGCAAAGCCCAGAAATAAGGTCCTCGCTGGAACTGCCTGAACCCCCTTTGTAATCTGCCGAAAGCCTCTGATCACCACCAGCAGGCTTCCTGACTCCAAGTTAGGCAAAAGTGTCCATCCTGTTACCCACCCTACAGCACCCTAGCCAGTCACCTGATGCCAACCTTCCAGCAGGCATTTTCTTTGTCTTGAGGCTATAAAAATTGGCTATTAACTCATGAAAGCTGTCGACTCTCCCAGGTCTGTCAAGAGGTTGGCTCGCTACACTCACAGCGCCCACGTTATCTCTGCTCTTTATTCTCAATAAACTCACTCCCTTCTGAAATGCTCTGTGTCTGGAATTTCTTTTCCAATGTGTGTTTAGATCACCTCAACACTCTGGGCTCTGGGAAAACCAGCAGGACAGGTCTTCAGATAGATATTCTCAGGAGCTGATCTTATGAGCCCAACTCTTGTATCTCCTCATATCTAGAAAAGCACTAAAATCCTTCATGGTGGTGACTGTTTCTTGGGACTAGCAGAAACTTCATGAGATAAGCAGAAAGTTCCTACCAAAAAAAAAAAAAAGTGCTTGATTGCCTGTACTCCCCCTTCACCAAAATCACATATATACTGTCTTTCCCCACTACTTCCTTGGAGCAGTTTCTCAGAAGTATCTGAGGTGCTCTATCTGGGTCGCAGTCCTCATTCTGCCTCAGATAAAAAGCTATCTTGCAACTCTCTTGCTGTGCATTTTTTTTAAGTTGACATTACAGAAGTTTAAGAACAGATGAAGCTACTCTCTGGTGACACCAGGAGACCTCCAGAATGAGGGTGGCACTTGCTGAAGAGGAACCCTCCTGGGGGGACCAGGGCAGGGACTGGGAGAGGGCTGACCTCTGTCTTCCACATGCCCGAGGGTCTCCTCTGCTTACTGGAGCCAAGGACCTGTGAGTGCCTGAGAAGGACAAACCAGGGGAGTGGTCTTCTGAAATGTTCTATTTGGGCACTTGTGCCAGGAGAGGAGACATCATCCCAGGGGGAATCAGGGACCAGAGCAGTGCCCACCAGGCAAGGACCACACATCTTGCTCTCTCTGGGATGGACGACTGTGGGGCATCTTGCCTGTGAGACTGAGGTCCAGGGAGCAGAAGCTTAAGACAGAAAGAGTTGAAGTGAACTCCCGTCCCGGAAATGCATTTATTAGATTTCACAGAGAAGTTTCTGGTCTTAGTTCAGGCCACTAGAAGTACAAACTCTGAGAAATATCTAACACTGATGTCACATGCTGCTCCACACTGGATATCAGTTTCTTCCCTTGTGATACCCACTCCCTCCTTAAGGTTTTAAATTAATTAAGCAAGAAGTCCACTTGGCTGGGGGCATCTAATGCATGGAACCTATGCAAGTAAACCCAAACCTAAGCCTGTGAATACCTCAAGGTTAGGAAATGCAAATCCCAATCACACACAGCCAATCACAGCTAACTACACAAAGCTGGGGTTTAAGCCCTACCAATCAACAACCTCCTTTGTTTCTACACTTTTTCTGTATACTTTCTCCAGCTCCTGGGGGTGAGGTGCTCTACCACTTCCTGCTGGAGGTTGTCCCATTCCAGTCAATTTTTGTCCAAACATGATCTTTCTTTCTTTCTTTCTTTTTTTTTTTTTTGGTCCAGTGGCATTCAGGATCTTAGTTCCCCAACCAGGGACCAAACTGGCACCCTTTGCAGTGGAAGCATGCAGCCCTAACCACTGGACCGACAGGGAATTCCCCAGCCCAAATATAATCTTAAGATTTGTAATCTGCCTCAGTTTATCTTTTAACACGTCCCAGTGAGGGCAGGAATGTGGGGGCCTGACCTCCCTCCTCCGTACACCCAAGGGGCTCCTGTGCTCACCAGTGCCATGGCCACAGGCTCCAGGGACCTCTCATGATCCAGACTATTCCATTTTAAATGACAAATGTAGCCTTGGTATCTGTGTTGAACTGAAGGATACTCTTTGGATGTAAAATTGAAAAATCACATGACACAAATCACTTCCAGTTATTTTAATACTGCGAAATATATATAATCATGCTGTTTTTAAACGTCTGTACTGTACTTGCAGTTTTCTTTGAAAGGTCTGTAAATAGATGTCTCCCACGGGCACATGTACTTCCAGACCTAAAGAGAAAGTCTCACGGCTCATGGGGGCCAGCTGTGTGTAGGGGGGCCAGGGCAGGGTCTGGTCCTGCTGACCCTGACCCGCTGCAGTCAGGCCCTGACAGTGGCCACCAGACTCCTTCACACCAGTTTCCGCTTACAAAAGCAGAAAGCACACACTGAAAAATTCAAACCATCCAGAAAGTTATAAAACAAGGACTTAACGTTTCCTGTGCTGTCTCCCTCTCTTCAAAGGAAATAATTTTCTTCTGGTTTTAGGCTTTCTCGTTTTGTCCACTGCAGGCACACATAATAATTTTATGGGTCTAGTTCTTGCTTTGCCAGCCTGAGACAATTTCCCTTGCCTTCCTGGCATGAAAGATGAGGGTTTAGTCCTACCGCCTACATCCTTGTCCCCTGTCCTCCCTCCCTTCCTTGATTTTTCTTAGCTATGTTATTATTTTTAGCTATTCTCATGGTTACTTTTGTGACCTTAAAAGGAACACTTAAGGATCTATTTCAGGAAATATCAACTTTAGCTGCTGTCTATGGACTCCCTACCAGGTTAGATGAGAAATTAGCATACTCCCAGGGTTGCCGTTCAATGATATGAAGTTTCAGTATATATACTTGTTTCAGGGGTACATATATATCTGAACAAACTTGGAGGTCTTCTGCAGAACACTGTGCCTAGTTAGCAATACTGCCTTGTGCACTTAAAAATGTGTTAATGATTCACTTGGCTGTACACCTGAAACCAACACAGCTTTGTATTCAACTACACTCCAGTTTAAAAAAAAAATTGTTTAATGTGTTAAGAAGGCAGATCTCATGTTCAATGTTCTGACCACAATAAAAAGAAAAACATTAAAAAAAAAAACATAAAATGTTGAATGGCAAAAAACAGAAAAGACCTTAACATACTTCTCTGCATCTTCCATTTAGCTTTGCCATCACTTTTATGGTGTCAAAGATCATTTGAGGACTTCTCTGGCGGCCCAGTGGCTAAGACTCCGCACTTCAAATGCAGGGGGCCTGCGTTTGGCCCCTGGTCAGGGAACTAGATTGCAGCAACCAAGACCCAGTGCAGCCAAATAAATAAGTTAGTTGTTTTTTTTTTTATAGACCATTTGTAACATCTACATTTTGCTCTGTAACTACAATCGAGCTTTCCGCAGATTGGTCCATGTGTTGATTCTAAAATGAGAGAGGAGGCCACATTTGCCGCATGGTGATGATGTAAATACTATTCTCTGTATTGCCAGGCAATGTGGGTCCATGAGGACCAAAGCGGAATTCTATCGATAACTGCACCCATGCACCTAGTGAAGAATTTTCAAATGTCAGGACAGTATTGATGGCTTTTTCTGACATTCTGTTAATTTCCCCCAAGTAGGCATATTTTGGTTTGCATCTCTTTTTTGGGTTTGCATCTTGACTTTCTTTTTTAAAAAATATTTGTTTATTTGGCTTTGTCAGGTCTTTGTTGTGGCACATGGGATCTTTCATTTCATCTAGAGGGCTTTTCTCTAGTCAAGGTGCAGGGGCTTAGTTGCCACAAGGCATGTGGGACTTAAGTTTGCCAACCAGAGATTTAATCCACGTCCCTGGCAGTGGAAGGTGGATTCTTAACCACTGGACCTCTAGGGAAGTCCCTGCATTGTGACTTTCTGTACATCATTATAGGGCCAAAGGAGTAGAAAATGGCAACCTGTTCCAATATTCTTGGGCTTCCCTGGTGGCTCGGTTGCCTGCAATGCAAAACACCCAAGTTTGATCTCTGGGTTGGGAAGATCCCCTGGAGGAGGGAAGGGCAACCCACTCCAGTAACTTGCCTGGAGAATCCCATGGACAGAGGAGCATAGTGAGCTACAGTCCGTGGGGTTGCAAAGAGTCGGACATGACTGAGCATTTAACACACACTTGACCAATATTCTTGCTTGGGAAATCCCACAGACAGAAGAGGCTGGTGGGCTACAGTTCATGGGGTTGCAAAAGAGTTGGACATGGTTTAGTGACTAAACAACAACAAACATAAGGATGATAACAGTAATAGTCAGGTAGCATGTATCTTTTAGATAGGAACACATTCATTTCCCACAACACCCCTGTGAGATAGGGCTATAATTCACCCCATTTTGCAGATGAGTTGACTGAGGCACAGAGAGGTCACGTGACCTGCTTAAGGTCACACAGTTTGCAAGCACCAGAACCCGCATCTGCAGGCAGGCAAGGTGGCACCATAGGAAGGTGCTTCGCCGCTGTGTGCTGCTGCCTCTCCAGAGCTTCCGCACCCCTGCCTGCAGAATGGGGTCCAGCTTCCTCTCACAGATTCTCCTCACAGCAGGGCTGGGACTAGACCAAGGTGCCTGGGGTGCAGGATTCAAGGAAATCCCTGCTGTGAGGGTCCCCCCTCTCAGAAAACCCTCCATGTCTTTACTCCCTGAATCAGCCATCTGCCAGGTGCCCACATCCACAAATGACCACAAAAGCACCATGCGTGTTGATCTGGGGGTTATAAATAAAGTTTACTGAGCAAGTGGGTTCACAAATGCAGAATCTGTGAATATCAGAGCAGGGCTGCCCTTCGATATTGTCAGCTACAAGCTGGCACTCGCCAGCTACCTCTCCAAGGATTAAGTCATGTGCTGCTGCAGCTGCTGACCTTCAACACCCCTGAAAGGAGTTCAGGGTGAGAGCAGAGATAAGGCACTCTGTGCTTGAGTGAGGGGAGAACTGGGAGGACAGGTCTTCAGATACTTAGATATTCTCAGGAGCTGATTTTATGAGCCAAATTCTTGTATCTCCTCATATCTAGAAAAGCATTAAGATCCTTTATGGTGACGACTGTTTCTCATGACGAGTAGAAGCTTCATGAGACCAGCAGAAACTTTCTGGAAAAATACGTGCTTGACCAAAATCATATATATATTTCAGTTTCAGTTCAGTCGCTCAGTTGTGTCTGACTCTTTGCGACTCCATGAACCACAGCACGCAGGCCTCCTTGTCCATCACCAACCCCCAGAGTTTACGCAAACTCAATGGCACCCCACTCCAGTATTCTTGCCTGGAAAATCCCATGGATGGAGGAGCCTGGTAGGCTGCAGTCCATGGGGTCACTAAGAGTCGGACATGACTGAGCAACTTCACTTTGACTTTTCACTTTCATGCATTGGAAAAGGAAATGGCAACCCACTCCAGTATTCTTGCCTGGAGAATCCCAGGGATGGGGGAGCCTGGTGGGCTGCCATCTATGGGGTCACACAGAGTCGGACACGACTGAAGTGACTTAGCAGCAGCAGCAGCAGCTTGTCCATTGAGTCAGTGATGCCATCCAACCATCTCATCCTCTGTCATCCCCTTCTCATCCTGCCCTCAATCTTTCGAATGAGTCAGCTCTTCGCATCAGGTGGCCAAAGTATTGGAGTTTCAGCTTCAACATCAGTCCCTCCGATGAACAACCAGGACTGATCTCCCTTAGGATGGACTGGTTGGATCTCCTTGCAGTCCAAGGGACTCTCAAGAGTCTTCTCCAATACCACAGTTCAAAAGCAAAAATTCTTCGGCACTCAGCTTTCTTTATAGTCCAACTCTCACATTCATACATGACTACTGAAAAAACCATAGCCTTGACTAGACAAAACTTTGTTGACAAAGTAATGTCTCTGCTTTTTAATATGCTATCTAGGTTGGTCATAACTTTCCTTCCAAGGAGTAAGCGTCTTTTAATTTCATGGCTGCAGTCACCATCTGCAGTGGTTTCAGAGCCCCCCAAAATAAAGTCAGCCACCGTTTCCACTGTTTCCCCATCTATTTGACATGAAGTGATGGAACCAGATGCCATGATCTTAGTTTTCTGAATGTTGAGTTTTAAACCAACTTTTTCACTCTCCTCTTTCACTTTCATCAAAAGGCTCTTTAGTTCTTCACTTTCTGCCATAAGGGTGGTGTCATCTGCATATCTGAGGTGATTGATATTTCTCCCGGCAATCTTGATTCCAGCTTGTGTTTCTTCCAGCCCAGTGTTCCTCATGATGTACTCTGCATATAAGTTAAATAAGCAGGGTGACAATATACAGCCTTGACATACTCCTTTTCCTATTTGGAACCAGTCTGTTGTTCCATGTCCAGTTCTAACTGTTGCTTCCTGGCCTGCATACAGATTTCTCAAGAGGCAGGTCAGGTGGTTTGATATTCCCATCTCTTTCAGAATTTCCCACAGTTTATTGTGATCCACACAGTCAAAGGCTTTGGCATAGTCCATAAAGCAGAAATAGATGTTTTTCTGGAACTCTCTTGCTTTTTCCATGATCCAGCGGATGTTGGCAATTTGATCTCTGGCTCCTCTGCCTTTTCTAATCATAGTGTATATATATATGTATATGTATATGTGTGTATATGTATATATATACTGTCTTTCTCCCCTACCTTTGGAACAGTTTTCTCACAGCTATCAGAGGTGCTGTCTCCCAGGCGGCAGTCCTCATTTTATCCCCAAATAAAACTTAATTTGAGACTCCCATGTTGTGCATTTTTTTCTAATTGACAATATTTTAGCCTCCGCTGTGGACATGCTGATGGGACCAGCTGGATCTGGTCACGGTTGGAACCAGAGCCCCAGGAGCCTTGCTTGCGTTCTTCTTCGCTCATCTCCCAACAGCCATGGAGCCTGTAGGGGACATGAGCTGGTAGAGTGAATGGAGGAGTGACTGAGCCTGGCAGCTAGGGTGGGCAGCGAACCAGCAAGCCAGCTCCATGGGTGCACACCCCTGAGACTGAGCCCTGGAGGAGGGAGGAACAGCGGCCCTTAGAATAGCGGTTATCAATGTAGAGCAGCGCCCCCTGGAGGACACAGGCTGCAAGGACCCACCCAAAGTATCTGATTCTGCAGGTCCAGGTGGGCCAGAGAGCTGGCATCTCTGAGAAGCCCCTAGGGGATGCTGATGCTGGCTGGGGATCCCACGTGGAGGACCTCTGCCGTGCGTGGAACAGGGGCTCATGGCCTTTCACCTTTTCAAGGGTACACGATGGACTGCAGACAGGAATAATGTACAGACACTGCTTCTGGGCTCTGGAGGGGCTGAGAGCCAGGGCAGGGTCCTGGGTGGGTAACTTCTGGGCCTTGCCCTGGCCCTGGCCCCTGCTGATGGCTGACCCAGAGGAGGCAGCAGGGGCTCTGAGAGGCTGGCCCTCCAGAGCATCCCTGCAGCCCCTCAGGGAGGCAAGCCCTGCCGGCCTCGGATCTCTGATAGTCCTCATCACAGTTCTCTGGAGCAGGAGACATCTGTCACAGCTCCCCTGATTGAAAACCCACGGATCCGATTTTGCTTTGAAGGAAAGTCACGCACATCGGTGCTTCCCTGCAGGGTTCCCGGAGCTCTCATCTCCCCTCTTTTCTCACATCCCAGCGTTGACTCACATCTTTTCTCACAAAGAATTCCTTCTAAAGAGGCAGGATTGATTGATACCCCCAGGAAATGAGGGCGAACGGAGAGAGAGGGAAATTGTAAAGATTAAAGATGGCTCGGCCGTTACTGCAGGATCTGAGGCCCACATTTCCCTGAACCTATGGTCAGGTAGGGCCTGCCAAGGCCTTCTGGAGTCACACCTGCCGTGGGTTTTCCTCCTCACATCTGCCAACTCCCAGTTACACCAAGTAACCAGCACAGGGGGTAGGGGTGGGGGTGGGGGACAGCCAGGTGCCTTCCTTCTCATCCTGCCTCTGGGGGCTCCTGTTCTAATTAGTTGTCCTTGGTTCGAGGGCCCCTGAAAAAGCAAAAGACCAGATTCTGCAGACGGTTGTGGGTTGAACCATGCCCCCCCATCAAAGATACGCTAAGGTCCTGACCCTGCTGTAACTAGGACCTTATATAAGATGGAATTTTGGACACACACAGAGACAATGGCCAGCAGAAGCAGTGACAGCAGTGATGTGGCCATGAGCCCAGGACACTTGGGGCCGCCAGGAGCTGAAAGTGGCAGGAAGGGTCTGATGGGGGAAACACTGACTGAAACTACCCATGCTGGCCAGGCATCCCAGTAACCATTTGCGTGAGTTATTTTACGACAGGAGGTCCTGGTAAGGAACACGGAACTAATAAGCCACCACCAACCAGAACTGACTCATTGGAAAAGACCCTGATGCAGGGAAAGACTGAAGGCAGGAGGAGAAGGGGACGACAGAGGATGAGATGGTTGGATGGCATCACAGACTCGATGGGAGATGGTGAAGGACAGGGAAGCCTGGCATGCTGCAGTCCATGGGGTCGCAAAGAGTCGGATATGACTGAGCAAATGAACTGAACTGAACTGTACTGAACCAGAAGAGCTCAGGAAGGGTCAAAAGGTGACACCACGTGTCTTACCACCTCCCAGGATCCTTCTCACTGGCATCTATCTTGGCTGAGTGACACGTGCACCACCAGGAAAGACCCTAAGTCAGAATAATTGACCAAAGACAACCTGGAAACTAATCCCATCACCACAAACCTGAGACCGGAAGCCACATGGCAGAGCAGTCCTCTTGGGTTCCCTGACCCTCCTGCTCTCTGCCCAGGCACCCCTCCCCAATAAAGTCTCTTGCTTTGCCAGCACATGTGTCTCCTTGGACAATTCATATCCAAGTGTTAGACAAGAGCCCACTCTCAGGCCATGGAAGCGGTTCCCCTTTCTGCAACAGATCTGTCCCTGGAGGCTCAGAAGGATCTCGGCCCTGCTGACACCTTGGTTTCAGATATCTGACCTCCTGGACCGTGAGAGGGCAATGTCTGTTGCTTCAGCCATCGGGTTTGTGGCGTTTTGTCAGAGTGGCACCAGGAAACCTACACACAGATGCAACCTCACCCCACCCGCGGGGACAGGGATCCCGAGAACTGGGCATGCCGGGGTGGAGCAACAGTCACATCCCACAGGCGCTCAGCCTGTTGTCTGGCTGATCTGTGCCCATGCAGGTGCAGATTCAGAGGCGCTGGGCCTCCTTAACAAGAGCGGAAGGGTAGTTTTTCCTGTTTTGAAATCCTCCACTTCCTCCTCCAGGGAAGGGTGACCCAAGCTTCTCATTTCATCCTTGAATAGATGTGATTTTGAGAACAATGGGAAATTTGCATTCATTAGCTCAGCCTTTGAAACTTCTGTCGGACAACTTTTCAGACAATCCAACAAAGGAGACAAACAAAAGCCAGCATCCTCTCTGCATTTCTGGGACTGGAGGTCACTGCAATGGCCGGGCCATGACAGATGCGGCCCTCATCTGTCTCCTTTACCCGCCAAGGGGCCTTTCTGTGCCGAGTGCTTTCATTCTGCCCACTTCACAGAGACCCCCAAGGGTCTCCCTGGCCACCCATCCTCTTAGCCACATGCTCTAAACTTCTGGGTATCTCAAAGAAGCATCTTAGAGAGGACTCATAAAGGTCATCCGTTTTTCATTTTGACACCAGGGACATTTTAATTACAATTATTACTATTCCAAAATCACTGCGGATGGTGACTGAATCCATGAGAATAAAAGACACTTGCTCCTTGGACGAAAAGCTATGGCAAACCTAGACAGCATATTAAAAAGTAGGGACATTACTTTGCTGACAAAGGTCCACATAGTCAAAGCTATGGTTTTTCCAGTAGTCGTTATAGATGTGAGAGATGGACCATAAAGAAGGCTGAGTGACAAAGAACTGGTGCTTTTGAACTGTAGTGTTAGAGAAAACTCTTGAGTCCCTTGGACTGCAAGGATATCAAACCAGTCAATCCTAAAGGAAATCAACCCTGAATATTCATCGGAAGGACTGATGTTGAAGCTGAAGCTCCAATACTTTGGCCATCTGATGTGAAGAGCTGACTCATTAGAAAAGACCCTGATCCTGGGGAAGATTGAAGGCAGGAGGAGAAGGGAGCGACAGAGGACAAGATGGGTGGATAGCATCACCGACTCAATGGACATGAAACTGAGCAAAGTCAGGGAGATGGTGAAGGACAGGGAAGCCTGGTGTGCTGCAGGCCATGGGGTCTCAAGGAGTCCGACCCAACTGAGCGACTGAACAACTCTCACTACCGTCTCAAGAAAGAAGGGGCTGCACTACACCCTGGGCAGGAAGGATCCACCCTCATGACAGTATACTGGTGCAGGGCCTCTGGCTGTCCCTTGGCCCAGGCTGGTGAACAGCATGGGGGTGAACACCAGGCCCTCACTACAGATGAGTGACAGAAGGCTTCAGGGGCACCTGCTGGCCCATGGTGCTCCTGGCTGCATGATTCCCCTCCAGGAGGGTAAAGGGCTCCCTCTGTGGGGCGGATACCAGCTCTTTCCCCTCTCAGTTGGGGTTAGAGGTAAGGATGGTGGTGGGAACACTCACAGTTAGCATAGCTTGAGGACCAAGTGATGGTGGATAACCAGCATGGCCATGTCACATTATCTAGATTGAATATAAGCCTGGTCAGGGGATCCGCAGAAGCTCTCTGCATGCCCAGTAGGGCATCACATCTCACTCAGAGAATGAGCTGCCAGCTGGCGTTCAGGAAGCTTCTCCAGCTCAGCGGGAAGGCCAGGATGAACAAGGCTTCCTGGGCACCCGCTGGCTCCCGGCTGCATCGCCCTTGCAGAGGGGTCAGGGGAACACAAGGGGCAGAGCTGCATCCTGCTTTTGCTGCCACTTCGAGTTACTGTCAGGACTTCTCTGTTGGTCCACTGGTTAAGAATCGGTCTGCTAAAGCAGGGGACGTAGGTTCGATCCCTGGTCCAGGAACTATGATCCCAACTAAGTTGCCTTGGAGCAACATAGCCCACATGCTGCAATCACTGAAGTCTGAGAGCTCTGGAGCACTTGTGCTACAACTGAAGAGTCTGTGCACCACCATGAAAGGTCTTGTGTTAATGCAACTAAGACCCCATGAAGAAATAAATATGAAAAAAAATAAAGTTACTGTCAGTGTCTCCCACAGTTTTATGTGAGGCAATAATAATTATAATTAATAACCATCTTTTAAACCACCATGATATTTAAATGTTTACTTAACAGTTCCTCTATGCTTATACATTTACTTATTTTACATATTTAGGATCATATTCTTATTTCAGAAACTGAACCACTGGGTCAAGCATAAAACATTTTTGGAGATCTTGGTGCCAAATTACTTTCCAAAAGGGTTAGATTTGCTTTATACTGTGGCCAGCAATATCTGTTTTTACTTTTCTAATTAGAAAGTGCATTTCTTCTGATTGAAAAGGTCATAAATATTTATTGCGGAAAATTCTGAAAATATATACACACAGAATCACCCAGGAAAACCAGTATCAGTATTTTAGTGCCCTATATTATTTTTATAAGTTTACATATAATAGTTTCAAACAAGTTTAATAAATACACGTGATGTATATATAAGTCTACATCTTAAGCATTTTCTTATGTCACTAAAAATTCTACATAAGTGTAACTTTATATGGCTGCAAACATAAAATCTCATCTTGTGGTTGTACCATTTATTTCTTCATCTGTTCATCGAACATATATGATGTATCTCAAATGTCAAGAGCTGTGCCAGGTGCTGGCCATCTTTGTCTACACAAAGGGAGGTGGCCCACTCAGTTGAGCTCTAGCCCAGGTGGGTAACCTGCTCAGGTGTACTCCAGCTCAGTCCAGGTAGACAAGAGCTGGACTCACCAAGGCAGAACAGGTGCCTGAGGCTCCAACACAGAGGCCTGGTGGGTGGGTGGCTCTCCTAGGAGCCCAGATCACTGGGAGCCCAGGTGCAGGAAACAGAAGTGGGTCCCGGGCTAAAGGAAGCAGGTGGTCAAGGTTGGGTTCCAAGGGGACAGGCGCAACTCATGGGCCCTTTTCAAATCCAAAGTCCCACCATGCCCCTGCAGATGAAGTGTGCGTCCAGAACTCACTCTGTTCTGGTGCTCTTGTCCAGAGCCCGAGGTGACACTTCCGGGGAAACACATTTGGTTTCTGAGGCAGAGATTGGACTTTCAAGAGGAAAAGTGGCTTCCATTTGAGGATTGCGGTGACAAGAGGGCCCTCCCCTCTCAAATTCATCATCATGGCTGTAATTGGCAGAGATCGCACACGGATGTGAAAGGCTGCTGAAGGCCCACAGCAATTCTACTTTTATGGAATAATCATTGGAAGTTCCTTTCCCGTGACCTGAGGGAAGGCACTTCTAATTAGAAGAGATAATTTGGAAGACACCATGGGGAGGGGAAGACGGCTCTATCAGAGCATGGGTGTGAGATGCTATTCATGCCGTGTGGGGGGAGGGGAGACTGACTTGGATCTGGAGGCAGGATAGTGGGGATCGGGGGTGGGGAGGGGGGAGCGGCTAGGAGGAGTTTGGATCCCGTTTCCCAGATGCTTTCTCTTGTGCCCTGAGAAAAGTGACAACTGCTGTTAATGATAAATAGGACTGTGGCGTGCGTCAGGGGGCGAAAGGGAGTGGTGGGGATGGGGTGAACGGGTGCACACACCCCGCGTGCAGCAGCCACTGCTCCAGATCTAATGGGTCCAAACCACTAGATTTTCTAGACTTCCGAGAGAAGGCAGCAGCACATGTTCACATCTCTAAATATTAGCAACTCATTCAATAAATCACAGTAAGTTAACAAATGGAGTCTCTGTCTGTTAGTTAGCTGGGACGGGTGTGGTGGGCTGAGTAATGTCTCCCAAAGATATCAGGTTCTAATCCCCAGAACCTGTGAACGCATTGCATTATATGAGACTTTGCAAGTGGGATTAAGGTATAACCCTTGAGATGAGAGATAGATGGGTTACCCAGGAGGGCCCCAAATGCCATCACAAGTATCCATGAATGGAGAGGGCGGGGGAATCTGACACAGAGAGGAGGCCTGTGGCATGGAGCCTTAGCCGGCAGCGAAGGCGCAAAGGAAGGGACACCTGGGCCCCCAAGAAGCTGGGAGAGGCAGGAAGGAGCCCCCTGGAGCCTTCAGAGAGTGTGGCCCTGCCCACACCCCGATCTTAGCCCAAGGAAACCCATCTTAGGCTCCCGCCCTCTGTAACTGTGAGAGAAAACTATCTGTGTGGTTTTAAGCAACTCCCAGCTGATGAGTTGTCACAGCAGCAGTGGAGAGACGCAGAGGACAGAAGAAGCCGCTGTAACAGCTTCAGACGTTCACATCCTGGGTGGTCCCTCCCTCGCTCCTCTGCCCCAGGCCTGTCCTGACATCCTCAGGGTGGGGCCAGGGACCCAGCAGAGAGCTGGGTGGAGGCCTGCCTGCTGAAGTGCAGTTTCATGGGGGTGTGGAGGCCCCAAAACTGGGATCTTGGGACGGTCTGCTCTCACCAGCCCTTCCTGGGAGCTCTGGGCTGGACAGTCCAACAACCTTTGTCTACGGTCAGCGCATGTGAACCACAGTGCCCTAGGGATGGTAGGGGCACAGACCATCAGATGTAGAAGTTCGGGGAGAGAGGGGTGAAGGCATCTGCTGAGAAGCCACAGGAGCCAGGTGGAGGCAGGGCCAGGCCTGGAGGCCAGCTGTCCCGGGTACCCTGATCCTGGAATCCAGAGGGATGCTCCAGCCACTGGACACCTCAGAACCTCAGGGTAGCCAGCTAGAGTGCAGGAGCCTCGGTCCTGGGGTGCCCAGAGGCTGGGTGCACCTCAGGAAACTTGGGCACTGACCCTCAGCAGAGGGCCCAGACCCTGCAGGGGAGCAGCCAATTGGAAGAAGGGCCCCGCATGGGGATCAAGTCCCAGAGGCATGCCAAGTCCCCACGTGGTGTTCGTAGAAATCAGTGCAAGCAGGTCTTGCGGGAAGCCTTCCTTTGGAAGGATCCAGCAGGATGGCTTCCTAGGTCTGCTTCTTCACAGGGCGCAGCCTAGGGCCCCACCCCTACATAGGCAGGGCTGCGGCCCCACCCTCGCTGCGGGTTCTGCACAGTTCCCTGAGGAGTCAAGAGCTTGTGCCCTCGGTTTAGGAGAATGGACAGGGGTGGTGGGCTGAATGGTGGCCCCAAAGCCCTGTCCAGAGGGAACCTGTGACCTTGGCCTTATTCAGAAACAGGGTCTTCGCAGATGTTAACTAAGCTCAGAACTCTGGGTGAGGTCATCTGGATGCGGTGGGTCCTAAATCCAACGATGAGCATCCTTACAGTTCAGAGAGACACTTACAGAAGGAGAAGCCACATGAGGAGGGAGACAGAGATCTGAGTGAAGTGCCTACAAGCCAAGGATCGCCAGGGAGCCAGGACTGCCAGGAGCTGAGAGAAGCTGGAGAGAAGCCTGGAACAGATTCTGCCTCAGCGCCTCCAGGAGGATTCAACCTGCCAACGCTTTGATTTCAGACTTCTGGCCTCTAGGACAGGAAAAGGATAAATTCTGGATGTTTACAGCTACCCTATTTGGGGTCATTTGTTATATAGCAGCCCCAGGAAACTCATACAAGAGGGAAGGGGGAAGGGGAGGAGGGGGGGAATTGTAAGAAAAAGGCCAGCGGCAGACCCCACGGTTGCTCGGCTAGCACCTACTCTCTCCATCCTTTTTATTAGTAGAACCACAATTTGTTTTGGATAGGAAAAAAAAATTCTAAAGCGCTTCCTCCCTGGGCTGACCTTGAAGCTAGAAGTGGCATGTGCCCAAGATCTGGTCATTAAGATCTAAATGGAATTTTCTGGGTGGAATTTCTGGGAAATATGTCTAAAAGGCACAGACTCAGCTAGTATATGTGGGGTTTGTTTTTGTTTTTTGCCTTTTATCTACATTCTTTCTCCTACCTGGAATGAGGCCTCAATGCCTGGGGTCCAAGCAGCCATTGTGTGACCATGAGGTAGACTGTCACACAAGAGGAAGGCAGGGGCTGGAACTTAAATAAGATTGGGCTCTTGAGGATGTCTATCATCCTCTGGATTTCATGTTCCATGAGAAAAACAAAGCATAATGCAGTTACGTCATATCAATCAGGGTTTTTTCAGAACTCTGAATTCTCCACCCAGAGAAGTAAGGGGGTCCGTGTTAGGAATAGGAGGACACCACAACAAGAAAGACCAGGCCACCTTCCCCAGTGGACTCTCACCCAAGAAGGACTTGGCTGCCCATCCCGGGCCAAGAACCTTGCAGGTATGCAGATGAAACCACCAGCTCCAGAGGAGCCCCTCCAAACTTCCTCTCCCCCAGCAAAGTCATTCACACTTGGCCAACTCACTCCTTCCAGCACAGAAACCTGGGCTATGTGGGCGGCTGTGATTTTTCAACTTGGAAGGAAGCGTGGCTTTCAAGCTTCCAGCTTGCCTTTGAGTCACTGATTTCCATCTGTCACGGCGACTTAAGCCAATATTCCGGGAGAGGAAGCCGCCCAAATGAAGAGGCTGCCGGTCACAAGATAATCTGAGAGGAAGAGGTTGGATGGAGACACCTTCAGGAAGTCAGAGGCTGTCCTCACCAGAAGGTCGGGCAGGACACCTCTGGAGACACACAGCAGCTGGCAGCCCAGATAAGGGGACTCCATCAGTAGGGGACCCATAGGGACAGGCCAGGCCAGTCAGGCCAACTTGCCCCCTAAAACCACCTAAGAATGTTAGATTTAAGACAAAGTAGCAAGATCAATTGTGAAAAAGCAATAAGTATCTGACAAGATGGGAAGAAATTACTAGGACAAATTTGAAGAATAGAAGGGATCTGAGAGATGACTGAGTCCAGAACTTGCTTTTTTCCCTGAGGATGCTCTGAACACGGGGAACTTAGGGACACAGAGGGGAGGAAGTCAGAGGCCCAGATGAACCCCTGTGAGGGGCACATAGCCTCTGGGCGGCTGGGGACCCACAGGCCTTGAATAGGTGTGGGAAGGAGGGGCTCTACTAAAGACCTTCCTTCTCCCAGCCCCTCACCCCCATGAACCTGGAGGAGGAGATGCAAACTTACCCTTCCAGGCCTCCAATGAGACCATAAATCCATGTTTTCTGAAGATGATCAGCACACAGCAAACATACTGGGATGCTCGAGAAGAACAGACAGACTCCAGGTGGTGGGTCCTTACACTCCCCTGGGATCAAAGAGGTATCAGGGGATTTTGCTGGTGGTCCAGTGGTTAAGAATCAACCTTCCTCTGCAGGGGACGCAGGTTAAATCTCTGGCTGGGGAACTCGGATCCCCCGTGCCGTGGGGGTGATTAAACCCACACACAACAGCTAGAGAAGCCTATGCGTTGCAAAGACCCAGTGCCACCAGAACAAAACAAAGACGCCATCAGTCTCCTCTCCTAGCATCACCCGGAAAGTGGGACTCCACAGTTTGCAGTGGAGAAACACACCCTACCCCCCATGACCCACTCATCACCCACAAGGCTCCTGACAGTCCTCTGCATGCCCGTGACCTTGACCACAGGCTTCACGGAGCATGGATTTGGAGGTTGAGGGGTGGCAACGATGGCAAGCCAAACATCCCACCACCCTGGCTTCCCTCTCTCTTCCCCAGTGAGAATTTAGGCCGATTTTATGTGCTTGGCTATTAATTTTAATGATTACAAAGCAGAGATAAAAGCAAGAGCCCCTGGTTTGCCTTTGAAGATAACGTCCCTCCCAGTTTCCGTTTTATCCACTCTCTCCAAACACAACGGGTAATTTCATTACAGACAGGTCTTTTAAGATTCCCTGGGGACTCAAACCAATAACATATTGTCAATAGCGGGAAGACTGACTGCCCTTCTGAAACTATGAAGTCATGAAGATTTCGCAGGACACGGCAGTACCTGTAAAATATATTCTCACTGAGACTAATATAATATTTGATAAATCTTCCCACATAGTACTTGTGTTCAACTAATATGAATATTTATGGGACCAAAGCAGGGGAGATAAGGAATGACTGGAAATATCTGGCAAAATGGATTTCCTGGTTCCTTCACTTTGTTAAGTACATGGGGCCGTGGAACGTCCCTCTGTCAGCTCTGTGCAGCTCTGTCCCTGGATTTGGGTCTGCTTGCTACCGGGGAGCAGGAATGGGGGATGTTTGGGTGTCCTGTCACTTCAAGGTGACCTGGCTCTGAGTAAAGCCTCCTGAGACCGTCAGGGTGTCCAGGGCCTGACGCCTCCATGCCCATGGCATCAGACTCCAGTCCTGATGGCAGAGTCTCCCAGGAAATGCTTGTCCCCTGGGCCAGCCCAGCTCTGGGGGTCACAGGCAGGAGGAGACCTCGGAGGCTACACTCAGGTCCTTAGGGAGCCGAGAGCCTGGGTGGCCCAGAGAGTGAGGCTGACTCAGTGTCCCCAGCCCCACTGGGGACAGGGCGCAGCCCCGCCCTGGCCTGCTTGCTGCCCTCCGGGGCAGTGGCTGCCTGCCATGCTCAGGCCGGAGCCCCAGGACCTTGTGCATAGTAGGTGCTTATGGATGAATGAAGGGACGAGTGCATGAATGAATGGGCCACTGCAGACCCCCAAGGGAAGGAAACAGAATGGGAACCAGGAGTACTGCCCCCGAGCTCTGTCCTGGAAACAGTGACCTTCCAGACAAAGAATGATGGATAAGCATGAGAGCTTCTGTTGACCTCAAAAAGGCAGAGTGCCCCCTCCCAGTGTGGCCCCCCAGCTCAGTCAGCTTAAGCTGCATAACAAGTACCACCAACAGGGGCCAAACAGCAGACATTTCTTTCTTATGGCTCTGGAGGCAAGAAGTCCAGATCAAGGCAGTGGTTTGGTTCCTGATGAGAACCCTCTCCTTAGCTTGCAGACGGCAGCCTTCCTGCTGCATCCTCAGGGTCCTTCCTTGGTGTGTGCATGCACAGAGCATGAGATTCCCATCCTCCTCTTCTTAGGAGGCCAGTGATCCCATCACAGGGGCTGCCCTCATGACCTCACCTAACCCTAATCACATGCCAGAGGCCCCACCAGGGTTAGGGCTCCAACATAGGAATCTGGGGGACACAGACATTCAGTCCATTGCATTTCACCCCAGCTCCCCAAATTCTCATCCTTCTCTCATGGAAAATACACTCACTCCATCCCAACAGCCAACAATATGTGAGTCATAGGCCCACTGTCAAGTGGGTTTGTGAAGATCCACCTGTCTCTCATCCATCATCCATCCACGTCCCTACTCATCCACTCATCCATTCAAGCATCCTTCCTTCCTCCCTCCCTCCACCCATCCATAAGTTCACCCACCCATCCAGGGAACAAATATTTACTGAGAAAATATTATGTATCAGGCATCATGCTACCCCATCTGTTCAAACTCTGCCCCATTTCAATTCTTTTCCTTCCATTGTCTTTGCTTACATTTCTGAGGAGTTACTATGTGTCAGGCACTTTCACAGGCATCACCTTGTCTAATCTTCTCAAAATCCTTTCATGGAAGGGTGATCATGTTTCCCACTTCACAGATGGGAAAAGCACAGCTCAGCAAGAAGAACTGGCCTGACACGGTCATCCAGTTGGGGTTTAGAACCAGGTGCATCCAGCTCCAGTGTGCTGCTCCAAACTCCTCCTCATCCCTCCTGACCTTCAACACAACCCATCAACACAGTGCTCCCTTTTGTCGCTGATACTCAATGCCTTAGAGGACAGAGAACGCCAGTTGGCTGCCTCTTTCCCACTTCACTGTAAATTCTCAGAGGAAGGCACCCAACCTCCGAGCTTTGGGCACCCCCTCCTGTGCTCTGCACAACAGATCGTGTTCTGTGAGTAAAGTGTTAATTGGATTAAGCCATCTCCCTGATCCCCCTTCTTCAACTTCCCGTGGACATCTTGGAGCATTGTGTTTTTCTGCAGGGGTGGGGCTGCATAAGAAACAGAACTACAGGGCTGGTGGAGTTGGGTGAGGGGAGGTCAGAGAAACTGTGGACAAGCAGAAACCAGAGCTGGTGCTGAACCAGGTCATCTGAGCCAGAACCACACGCCAGGCATTACCTCCACGAGCTTATATGCGTCCTCCACTTACTTCTAAGAATAAAACCAAGAGATAATTACTATTTCATCCCATTGTACAGGTGAGGGAACTGAGCAAGGCTGTGAAGGAACCTGCACAAGGCTGCAGGGAGCAGGGCTGCTCGCCTGGGTATTTTGACTCCACAGTCACATTGCAGCTGCAAGGCTCTGCCCCATCAAGGAAGATATAAGCTTGTTTGCTTCCCTGTGTCCACTGCAAAGTGCTCAAGCACACAGAATATTAACACATTTTCCACAATATGCTCAAATAGTGTGAAAATAGTCCCAGGCACTTTCTGTTATTGTCTTTCTCTGGAATAAAATTGAAGCTTGCTGGGTTTCAGATGGGGGCTGCACATAGAATCAATTTGACTTAACTATTCTGTTAAAAGTAAAAGTAGTCCTTTTTGCTAGCGCAGGAGGTATCAGTCCTCACCACCGAGCTCACTAAGTTGATGTCTTCCCAGCTCATCGTCGGGGAGGCGAGGCAGGGCAGGGACCCTGGCACCAGTGTGCCTGGGTCTCAGTCCCACTGCTGCCAGTGGGGGCTGACCTTGCTTGGCCATGGTCTCATCAGCAAACTGAAGATAGATTATCTCCTGCACAGGCTGTTGTGAGCGCCAAATGTGGTCACAGACCTCGAGCGCCTAGCATGGTGCATCCACCTTGGTTACTGTTACCGTCAGGTGAGTGCGAAGCATCTCAGAATGATGCCAACCGATGGCTGGGACTCAGCTCTGGAGCTGTGAGCAACCTTTGTCCTGGGGTCTCCCCCAGAAACGTGAAGGCTGGGAAGCAGGGCTCAGGGTGTGGGAAGGAGAGCAGCCCTTCACCTGAGAACACTCTCCAAGAGGTGGCAACATCTACAGGGTGGAGGCAAAGGATGGAGGGGGTGACAGTGCCAGAGAGGAAGGGGTGTCCAAGATGAGGATCCTGGAGGAGGCACAGCTAGCTGGGCAGCCCCCCACCAGTGCCCATTCGCCTTTGGAGCCAGATGGATCTTTCCTAAACTTTCCCCCTGCTCCCCAGAAAAGGCCTGGGGATGAACCACCCTTGAGGGGAACGGGGGAGGAGATCAGCTCCCCTCGAGGCTGGGAGGTGACAAGGCCCCTCTCTGCCCAGGCCCTTGCAGCCCCCTATACCTTTAGCGGCCTCTCCCAGGCTCCTACCTGCCCTGTGAGGGGCTCCCACCTTACAGACCAGGGGTTCTCAGCCCTACCAACTCAGTGTTCCTATTCACAACACACATCTGTAGTGGTCCCTATTCTGAAATAGGATGTAGATAATACATAACCAGACATATATTTTTTAAAAAATCCATTTAATAGTATGTGTGTGCTAAGTCACTTCAGTCGTGTCCGACTCTTTGCGACCCTATGGACCATAGTCCACCGGCTCTTTTGTCCATGGGATTCTCCAGGCAAGAATACTGGAGTGGATTGCCATGCCCTTCTCCAGGGGATCTTCCCAACCCAGGGATTGAAACCTCAACTGATAACTTTATTTGCTGCCTCTCTGAGAAAATGGAAAAAAGAGAACACCCCAGCTTCCACCCCACCCGGCTAGCTCAACTACTGTCCCTCTACCTCAGAAGCAGGAGCAGGAGGAGCTGTCCGAGGTGCTGGCCAGGCCTCAGCTTCTGAGCTGGGGTGCCACCCTCTCATGGACTCCAGGATGGGCTCTGGCACCCAATCCTTCCCTCTCAGCTAATTCTCATCTTGGAAATAACACCCTCTGTCAGCCCCATCTCCCTTTCCAGGACAGACCCTCATCTCATCCTCCTTCACAGGACTGGTTCTCAGTTGGGGGAGGAGATGCCCCCAGGGGAAATTGACAGTACTTCTCCATGTCCCACATTGCATGGGGGTCCCACCACCAATAGTCATCCAGCCCCCAAATCCACAGTGCTTTGCAGAAAGGCCCCGTGTCTGCTGCTTCCAACTTCACCCCCAACCCGCATCTAAGCTGACTTTGTCCAGGTCACCCCCACCCTTGGAGCAGCAGTCAACTCTCAGTGCTCATGGAGTGTGACCCATCAAAGTACTCAGCAGTGCTTGTCCCCTTGACTCCCAGGATCAGACACTGGCCTGCCTCACCTCTCTTCTGGCTATTCCTCATCTCTTGGTAGACTGTCCCAGCTCAGCCAACCTGCCTCTTCCCCTGCACTCACTCCCTAGTCTGGGTGAGACCATAAGGCTATGTATGTGGGTTTCGATAACATCTGCATGTGGATAACTCCTGCTATGGGCTCAACTATGTCCTCTTAAAACCTGTGCATTGAGGGGACTTCCCTGGTGGTCCAGTGGTTAAGAATCTACCTTGCAATGCAGGGGACATGAGTTTGATCCTGATCAGGAAACTGAGACCCCACATACCAAGGAGCAACTAAGGCTGCATGGCACAACTACTGAGCCTGTGCCCCAACTGGAGAGTCCGTGTACTGCAACAAAAGATCTTGCATGTCACAACCAAGACCCCAGGCAGTCAAATAAATAAGTACTTTAAAAAAAAAGTTTTATGTCGAAGACCTAACTTCAATGTGACTGTATCTGGAGAGGGGCCTTAGGGGGTACTTAAGAATAAATGAGGTCACTGGGGGACTCTAAACCAATGGGGCTGTGGCCTTACAGAGGGAGAGACACCAGGAATGCTCATGAACACAGAAGAAGCCATCCGCAAGCCAGGAGGAGGCCTCATCAGAAACCAGCCATGCCAGCACCTTGATCTTGGTTTTCAAGCCTTGGGAATTGTGAGACCATGAATTTCTGTGGTTCAAGCCCTCCAAGTGTGCTGCTTGGTCACAGCAGCTCGAGTAGACTCATACGGCTCCCAGTGTGAGTCTCCAGCACGGACTCCCTGACCACCACTCTAGCCAACCCTCCAGCACATTCTGTGCCTCAGGACTCTTGCACTTGCTGGGCCTGGATCTCCCTCCTTCAGATCTCTGCGTGTCACATCCCCACCCTTACTTTCAGACTTCACTTAAAAGTCACTCCCTTCCTGGGGCCTTCTCCGGATGCATGATGGAGATGCCAGGGCCTCTCCCCTGACACTTCATCCTTCTGCCTTATTTTGCCCCCTACCATGTATTCAGGTTCAGTAGTCTGTTCAGTTTGCTCACTGCGATCGGCAGAATCACGGACCCCAAAGGTGTTCACATCCCAGCCCCCAGAACCTGGGAAAATGTTAGGTTACATGGCAGAGAAAATTAAAGGTGTTCATCAGCTGAGTTTGAGCTGGATTATCCAGTGGGCCCCTGTGATCATAAGGACGCTTAAAGGTAGAAGAGGGAGGTGAAGAGGAGAGTGGGGGTTGGGATGTGACTTTGGGAGAATGGCACAAAAAGGCGAAATGCTGCTGGATTCGGATATGGAGGCCGGATATGGATGCAGGATATGGGTGCTGAACCCCCAGAAAGGGCAAGAAAACAGGCAGGAAAAGCCTCCACAGGGCACCCTTCCCAGGAGACCCATGTCAGCCTTTGACCTGCAGGAGCCTGAGAAGAAGGCTTTCATCACACACCTCTAAACACACTGTGTTCTCAGACCAGGACGTCTACAAGAACCAGTATTTCTACAAATTCCTTGATCTTTCTGTGAACAGTACAACTACACTGCACTCCAGTGTCAAAAGCATTAACTCATTGCATACAAATGTCTAAAATATATGACTATTTTGGTAACTTCCTGTTGAGATTTCTTCCATTTTTAAAGAAATATACTTAGAGGCTCATGAACCAGCTGTGACCTGAGCCTCTCAACTTCCAGGAGGTCCTGTCTGGCAAGTCAGTCCACACACAATTGGGACAATCAGGACTTCCCCTCATCCCAGCCATTGTTCCCCTGTACCAGCCCTGTGTCTAGCTCTGGGCACACACTGCCCCTATAGCCTTGAAGCCAAGACTCACTTCTAACCAGGGTGGAAAACTCAGGGAGGAGGAAGGGGTCTACTCTGGGCCAGCCAGGAGGCTACTGGAGCGGCTACTGGGGCCAGGATCCATCACAGGCCGGGCACCTGTAGATCTTATTTCTCTGGCACACTGCCAGGCCCGGGGTGGCATATTAAGAGCCATTGTACTTGGGCTCATTTACTTAAAAATAAAACCCAACAGCTGAGGCTTCTGAGCAAGGCCCCTCTCTGGAGGACCAGAAGGTCGAAGGTCGCTGCCTTGGGGTGGGGGTGCTGGGGAGCAGCCCGGGGGTGTGGTCAATGCTGCTGCCTTCTTTTCAGGACCCAAGAATCAGGGCCACATCTGCACAAGTGGGTTATTTTATTTTTATTTATGTTTTATCAAACTCAAAGCTTCAGAAAGCCTTGGAAAGAGCACGGATCCAGAGTCCAGCATCTCCCTTCATCGGTTCTGAGGCCATCAATCCACAATCCCAGGGGAGACCACTTTCTAAGACCAGATGCTACAGCTCAGAGCCTCAAGGGCCATCTATGACAGCAACCCCACACTGGTCTTTCTTCCAGCCTTCCTGCAGTATCCATGTCTCTGTAAACCACTCAATTCATGTTACTTAATAGCCTCCTTTAAACCAATGCACTTTTGAATTAAGTGAATTTGCTTCTTAAATAAGTGATGTATTGATACGCAAGATAGGAGACCTCTATCCTTTGCCCAAAATGTTAATCAATAGGAAATGAAACAGCATTTGGCTATTAAAGTCTAGCTGGATACAGAGCCAGCCAAGGATGCTGAGCCTGGGGGTGGCACTAAAGGTAGATAGGCAAGTTCAGAACATGCAAGAGGCATGTTGCCATTGAGTTGAGACTGTCTTGGTACAGTCAGCAAGGTCAACGAGGATGCATGGGGGACAGCCTTCAGGATGGCAATCTGCCTGTGCCCAGCAGGATCCCGAACTTCGGGCAGTGTGGGTTAGCCAATTGCACTGGACACAGGGATGACTCCCTTCACTCAAGCCAATTCTTTTTGCCTCTACAAGGTTCTGCTGAGGTTGGTGTTTCCATCATCCCCACTTTACAGATGAGGAAACTGAGACTAGAGGGGAGTGACTGACTTGCCTGAGAGGTGGAGCCAGGTATGAACCCCGCCAGTTAACCCCTGTGTTCTAGACAGAAGGTAGGGATCTCCACGGGAGTTTTCTGGCCCCCAGGGGACACTTGACAACGTCTCATGCTGCAGCTGGAGGTGGGAGAGGAGAGGACTACTGGTATCTAGTGGGTGGAGGCCAGAGATGCTGCTCAACAGCTTACCAGCACCCTACCACCATGTGCAAAGATTACCTGGCCCAGATGTCAACAGCGACATGTTGAGAAGCCCTGACGAGAGACCCCAAGGCAGGCCACAGGCTGAGCAGGCAGAGAATCAAGACTGTCCTGACCCTCAGGTGGCTGGAGAGACTGTGTGTTGTCACTGTCATTTTGGTCCCTCAGATCTGAGTGAGATCACAAATGTGCTTTAAAAATCCAACCAGCTAGACAGAGGCACAGACTTCCATGGTTGCAGATGAAGTCCAAGCATTCCTGGCACACAGGACATTTATGGTGTGTGAGCACACCTTCCTAAGAGCACAGTCCCATGTCCTCCCTGATAGCCACACACCACTCTCCTCCTTCATAGTGCTCTCCACTCATGTAGGTTGGGCAGATCCCCTGGAGGAGGGCATGGCAACCCACTCCAGTATCCTTGCCTGGAGAAACCCCATGGACAGAGGAGCCTGGCAGGCTACAATCCATGAGGTCACAAAGAGTCAGACTGAGTGACTAAGCACAGCACCACTCATGTGGGGCTGGCCCCTGCCCAGATGCCCTTCCCCAATCGCCTCACAACTCACTCGCATCTGAGTTTGATCATCACAGAGGAGCTCCCCACCCACCTTTGGTGTCAGTGTCCCAGCACACACAGCCACGTGGTCCTCTGGTGGTCAGAACTCAGGGCATCATGGTTACACTCCCTTTGGAGGCCCCAGGAAAGGGTCCTTCCTGCCTGTTGCAGCCTCTGGAGTTGCTGGCATCCTTGGAGTGCTTGGGTTGTAGACACATCACCCCAGGCTCTGTCTCTGCCTTCTATCTCCTATGTCTGTGTCCCTCTTGATCTCATAAGGACAATATTACCCTTACAAATCACTGGATCAGGGCCCACTCTACTCTAGTACAACCTCATCTACGTACGTCTGCAAACGGTTACATTCTGAGGTTCCCGAAGGACATGAATCTGGGGAAATGCTATTCAAGCCACACCCTATCTAAAGCGGGACCCCGTCCCACCTACCCACTCTCCATCACTCTTCCTCTTGGTGGCCTTTCTTTCTGCCTGGAGTTGCCCTGTTCACACCACTCGTTTCTCACCTGCCTCCCTCCTAGGATGTCAGCCCTGAGAGGCAGGGACATGCATCTCCTTCGCTCCTACACCCTGACTCAGCATCAGGAACATATGAGGGGTGAATGATAAGGATAAAGGAGATACTGCCTTCATTCCAGAGAACGAGAGAGCTTCAGCCTGCAGAGCAGTTTCCAAGGACCCATCTCACCATGAATCAGCCTCTCCCCATCCCTCATTTGACTCCTGGCTATCCTCCCTTCGAGGGTACCTGTGCTTTTTGAGAGCAGAACAGAAAAGCTGACCAAACAGCAGAAAGCTGGATCCCAGGCAGTAATGTCCCCAGTAGGACATGGGATATGGAAGTGAATAGAGACTTATTTTTGTCAAGTTACCAGCCAACGAAGGATAAACTGTCCTTTCAGAAAATAGTGCCGAACCTCTGAAATATGCAAATTGCTGAGCTGAATTGTAAATGCAATCACTCAGCCCCGGCAGGCTCCCAAGGTGGGGGTCACGGTTGGCCTGAGTTATTCCTAGAAGTGGGGCCCCCGCTGGATTGCAGAGTCTCTGGATAGAGCTAGCCTCTCCAGAGTGAGATCTGCTCCTCCCCGGGGAATTGCGTGAGGGGTGTTTATCTCAGGGTGAAGCACCCCTGCCTCTCATCGCCCCAGATGCCAAGGCCCAGGACTGCACAGCGCTAACCTCTGTGACCGGAAGTGGCTCCGGCTGTTCTAATATGGGTAGTTGGTGGTTGGATGGGGTCACAGGCAGACCAGCAGGCAGAGGAGCACAGGCAAAGAAGGGGAAAAAAAGGCAAAACCAACATGCTGTTAATCTTCTCAGGGTGAGTGAAATGTAATTGCAGGCGGCTCCCATGTAGGAGAATGGAAAAAGCCATTTGTGTCAAAAGCCCCCCCGCTGGCTGTGGTTGTGTAAAAGCCTGGGCTCTGGTTGGGAGCACCAACTATTTTTTCACTTTCTGTAGTAAATCAACAACAGTGGGGGATGTGAGACAGATGCAGGGGGAGAGGCCAGCCAATTAATGACCTGGGGTGGGGGTGGGGGTAGGGGGAGGAAATGGCCAACCAATTAATTGCTGCCATTCTGAAGCACGACCTGCCAGGACCAGTGATTAAATCCTGAACGAATGGCAACTATTTCTCCGGCCACGGTGGCTTTAGCTGCTGGAATCAGCAATGCAGGACGTTTTAACTCATAAAGCAGATTCGAGGAAGATGGAGGAAATTGATGAACTCGAGCTGGACGGGCCCAGGAACCAGTGGGGAGCTACTTCTGGAATTAAAATTCACAATGACTAGGGAAATCTTTCTGAGGAAACACACATGCCCTGCAAGTGGAATATCTTAGGCGTCTTCAAAACCGAGCTGCTCGTGCATAGCAAAGGGCTTGAAAACCCTTCTTGTGAATTCAGCACCTTCTACGCACACGGGATCTCAGGAGTGGGCAGACTGGGACAGGCATACCACAGAGGTGAGGAGTGGTCCAGAGGGGCAGCCAGCCCCTCGCCGTCCGCAGGAACCTTCCAGGCCCCTCTCAGACACCCAGCCCGCCCCTCCTCCACCAGGCTCTCCTGCAGGCTCCACCCACCTGAGGCATTCATCCTTTGGTCCCTTGAAGGGCACTGATCAGGCATCCACCCCACGCCAGGGTTTGAGGCACTTGCTGTCCTCACATGGCTTGTGCTCTCATGTGATATTTGAGTTCCCACGCCAAGTGGGGACCGTTTGGACACCTCCCCAAATTCAGCTTCTCAGCTGTGACACCTGCCTACCGCCAAAGCAAGCACCACAGTGCAGGAAAGACGGTTCCACACGGAGGGGTCTGTTCCCCCTGCAGCCCGAGAGACCAAGGCAAACACAGGGTGACCACCTGGCATTCTCTCCATCTGCCTCCTTCTCGCCTCTTCCCAGGCACCTCCTGGTCTCAACTCCAAAATTCTTCGATTACTAAAACTCAGGGTGGGGACTTCCCTGTCAGTTCAGTAGTGAAGACTTTGAATGCAGGGGGTGTGGGTTCAATCCGTGGTGGGGGAGCTGAGATCCAATGGAGGAGAACAGAAAAAGCGATTCAAGTCAAACAACCCCCTCCACGCCTTATGACCAAAAAAGCAGAAGGTAAAAACAGAAGCAATATTGTAACAAATTCAATAAAGACTTGAAAAAATAAAAACACCACTCGTGGTGCTCAGACTATTGTTAGGATTTCAGCTTCCTGATCTGGGCCCCCTGCAGTGGATGCAGCCTCAGGGACAAGTGCCCCTTAGCAACTTGACAGCCACTTCCCCACTCTTCCCACCCAATTCACACCCCCCATCACATCCCCTTAAGCAATACTCTGCTCCAGACCCGGGCTTCCCAAAGTGTGCAGTCAGAATCCTGGGAGGACCAGCACATGGGACAGGATTGTTGGCAGAAAATGAACGCAGCAGTAAATAACATTGACTCATGCCGTGAGACTTATCCCCTCTTAAAGGCTGTCTCAATCCCCTGATTTCTTCAAGGAGAAAGTCTTGGTTTCATGCCAATATATCCCCCACACTTGAGACTCTCCCTTCTAACAAAGAGAGGGCAGGTTTCTGGCTCAGAGCCTCTGCTGACAGCCCTGTCACGCTGGAATTAAAGAGCATGATTTTGTTTTCATTACATTCATTCGCCTAGTCCCTTCCTGCTTACGGGTATGGTGGTGATTTGCAAATGTCTTTGAAAATAAATTTATTCTAAACAAAAACAATCGTTTAGAGAAAGATCCACTCACTCTCTCATCCAACAAATATTTCTGGAGCATGAACTGTGTGCAAGGTACCACCCAAGACCCTTGGCATTAGAACTGTGCATAAAACAGACAAAAATTCCCACCCTCGGATGAACAATAGAACAGGTGTGGTGCACAATTTCTTTAGTTTGAGAGAGCAGGGCCAGCAAGTACCTCTTCCCAGTGGACGGGAAGTGGTGTTGGCAGAGCTGGTGGGAGGCAACCCCCACCTGAGATGTACAAGGCCATCACCCGATAGACCACAACGGGACCTCCTGTTATTTTAACTTGAACTTTTGTTAAGTTAAGAAATGTAGATTCTAAAGCAAGTATGCTTCTAGCAGCTGCTAACTTCCTAAACAACCTTGAGCAAGCCCTGCTGTCTCACCGGCCCTCAGCTTTTCCATCTGTACAAAGGATACACGGCTTTGACCTTTGATTGTGAGGGACTTGGCTGATTAGAGGGTCAAGTTAGAGGGAATTAACACACATGTGTCTGAGTTTTTAAAAGCAGCCAACCAACCCAAATGGAAACCTCCCCCTCCCATCCCCAGCTCGAATTCAGCCTCTGCTCCTAAGGGGTCATAGAAGGCAGAAGGGCTTGAACATGTGACCAACTGAATGGGAGTTCCTCTCCCTTCTCACTGAGCTTAAAGTGAAATTGAAAGTTGGTTGCTCAGTCCTGTCCGACTCTTTGCAACCCCATGGACTGTACCCCACCAGGCTCCACTGTCCATAGAATTCTCCAGGCAAGAATACTGGAGCGGGCAACCCAGGGATTGAATCCAGGCCTTCTGAATTGCAAGCAGCCTCCTTACTGCCTGAGCCACCAGGGAAGCCCACCGAGCTTAGAGGTTCTCCAATTCCAACTTCATAAGACTCACTGTGCCAGTTGCAGGCATGAAACCAGGATGCTGTACTTGATGTGCAGTTTAAGATATTTGGAAGGATGATTTTTGCCTATAAACATTTTTTCTTTTGCCTTGAGCACAAAACTTAGAAGCAAACTCTCACGTACATACAGCGTGTGACTATACTGCATTTCCTTAAAGAAAATCCATGCCCGCCTCCACCCCCCGCCCCGGTCCTGTGAATTTGAATCTACACACACCATTAATAAGTCTTTGCTGAGTCAACAAGACATTTCAAATAAAGGGCACTGGACCAGCTAAAGAAAGGCTGTGGGGGGTGTTGGGGAGGATGCTCTGTTTCTGGGCCCTGCTCCCCAGGGACAATCTTTCCTTCCCACCAGCTCCTTCAAGCCAGGAGAAGTGTTTCTAGGAAGCAGTCAAGGCAAAGGAAATATAAGCAATAAATCAATTTTGTTGAGGTTTCTCCCTCTCCTTTCTAATCTCAGCTGAATTCGTATTAAGCAGAAGCTCCTAGGAATCCATATCCTATTTCTCGGATCTAAAACACAACAGACAGTAGTGTAAAGGGCTGTGGCTTGCCTCCTCTGGGAAGCAAGCTCCTTGATGTTCTTCAAAATCCTTTAACAGAGGAATCTGTGCCAGTTTGAAGGGTGAGCACTGTTCTCAAAGGGCTTCTTGTGAACAAAGATCAACCAGTCCTGCACTGTCCTCTCCTTAGTGACCCATCCGGGCTGAGTGCTAGATTGGGGCTCTCTTGTCATGTCCAGAAACAAATACTGAATGACCCCTGGGTAAGACGCTATGCTAGGCACATGGTCTGAGATGGGGATGCAAGATAAAGAGTGGGATGGGTGGGAGAGACAGAACAGAGATTGGAGAGAGACAGAACAGTTGGGCTAAGGGATGGGTAAAGAAAGGAGAAGAGAGCAAAATTGATAGGAGGAAGAGATTTGGTGAAGGGATGAGGGAGAAAAGATTTTAAAAAGGAGAAAGGGGTGGGAAGAGGAGTAGGAAGAAGAGGGGAGGGAGGAGGAAGAAGCCAGGAGAAGGGAGGGGGAGAGGCTGGGGTGGGCCTGGGAATGACACTCCACTTTCCCAAAACACTTCATCCCCCATCAGTCGGTCGAAGGTCCTGGCTTTTCCAGCCTCCAAGAATCCCGGCTTCTTCTCACCTTGATGTGGGGGAGGGGGGAGAACAGCTCTCAGCGCTGAGCTGGCCGTCAGGATGTTACACAACCCAACGTGCTGCCAATGTTTTTATATAATCCTCTACTTCTCCCCATAAAACAGACCATAACACCCTGGCAAACACACTTCAATAAAGCTGTGTGCTATTACCGGGGCACACTGCCTTCCTGGAGATGAATCACCACTGGAATGGTCAAGTGACAGCTAAACTAAACTTTTCTCCCCTCGTGGTTTCAGCTGAATAGGGAAGATCAGAAAAGCCGAGCAACCCACCAGAACTACCTCCAGAAAAAACCCAGGAGTTCAGGGGTGGTGAGAAGGCACTTGGGAAGCCAGAGGATGTGCTACTCTCCCAGAGAGGGCGGGCATGGCTGCAGACAGCTCCTGTATCCCAGGCATCACCAAGCCTCGGGTTCAGAGCTGCTGCTCCAAGGCTGGCTGGGCATCCAGAAGGAAATCCCAAGAGGACCTCCACATTGGACTCAGTGATGTGCGGAACAGGCCCCGTCTATGTAAGCTGGCTCCCAGACAGCTCCTGCTGGAGCCTGTTACTGATGCTTCCTAAAGAGCATTGCCAGGGGCTGCTGGTACAGAAACCAGAATAGCACAGGACAGAAGGGGAAAGCCTACTAATGGGGTAAACATAAACTTTCCTCTTTCCTCCTTGCACACTGGCACAGAGTAAGCCCAGGGAGCAGCAGTTGCTTTATTCTGCTCTACTGCAACCCAATGTGGAAAAGTACTCCTCCTCCCCCACCACCTAGCTCCATATTGGCCCTGAACCTCCTTGACTCCCACGCTGACCCTCAGGGTGACTCACATCCGCTTGGGATGAAACAAGGAGTCCACCTCCAGGAGCCATTTCCTGTAGAAGCTTCCAAGGACTCCAGGTTCCCAGGCACCATGGCTCAGGGTCCATTTAGGTAATTAATATCTGCCAAGCCCCTGCCAGGACCTAGACTCTATTTGTCCATGAGTCACAGGTTCACAGCCTCATACTTGGCCCACAGCACCTGGTTGATTGAGCCCAGAGCATCCCCAGGATAGGGAACTGAACAGCTCCAGTGGTTGGGGCATAACTCTTTGCAACCCCGTGGATTGTAGCCCACCAGGCTCCTCTGTCCATGGAACTCTCCTGGCAAGAATACCAAAGTGGGTTGCCATTCCCTTCTCCAGAGGATCTTCCTGACCCAGGGGTTGAACCTAGGTCTCCTATATTGCAGGCAGATTCTTTACTGTCTGAGCCACTAGGGAAGCCCACTTTTCTCCACCAACATCTAACAAACACCTCTGAAGGGCAGCATAGCCATCCTGCCTCTCTCCACTTCTTCCTCATGAGAGAAGAGTGAGTCTGGGCTTAGCCCTGATGCCCCACAGCTCCTGAAGCAGTATGGCAGACTCCCTTGCTCTTAGATCTGGGCACCGCCTGCTCTTAGCACAGGCCCTACAACCTCTAGAAGTTCTCTCAGTTCCTCAGGGAACAAGGTGGAGTCCCTTCATGTGTACTGGTGGGTTGGGGCACTCAAGTGTCCTCTGGGCACATAAGTGTATGCGTAGTCATTCAGGCCAGCATCCTCAGCTACACAGATGCTGTATTCCCATCTGCCTTCTACCTGACTCACTCGCCAAGTAACAGGAACTCGATCCTAGCCCTGGTTGGCCACCAGGTCCCTGGGGTCTTCGCAGGTTGTAGCGCCAGGGACACATTTCAACGTCCCAAGCCCGGAAACAATTCTTCCCCAACCCACTCTCCCAGCCTCTTTGTCCCGAGTGAGGCGCTGGCTCAGCTCACCATTCAGCTGGTTGTAGACTACCTCCTCCAGGTGGTCGAGGCGCTGCAGGATGGCTTCGCGCTCCGCCAGCGCGCCCACCTTGGCGTGCCGGCTGCGCACCCGGCGGTCGGCGCTGCGAACGATCTGCACAAGCCCCTCTGAGCGGTCCTGCAGGCGGCAGTACACGGAGAAGAGGATGATGCCCACGAACACCAGGATGTTGACTGTCAGCAAAGTTTTGATCTTCCTGGCCACCGCCATGAACGCGGTTGGAAGCTGGGGGCTGCCTCACCCGCGGGGCATCCCCGTGGGCCCGGTGGACACAGGAGCCTCCGCCTGGCCCGCTGCTTCGGGGACCATGAGCCACCCCAGCTCGCGGCGGGCTGGGGGTGCTGAAGGAGGGGGGCTGCGGGCCGGGAGCTGCAGGCAGGGGCTGCAGGCGGATGCTGCGGGAGGGCTGCGCGCTCTGCCGCCCCGCCCGGGAGCTGTCCCTTCAGCACCACCCGCGCCCTCTCAGCGCGCCCCTCTGCCTCCCGGGTTCCCCACGCGCAGGGGCTGCCCGGGGCCGTGGGCGCAGGGGGCACTCGGCATCCTCCTCAGAGGGGCGCGGCCCCCTCTCAGGGGAGGCGGGGAGGGCTTTGGGGCCCGGAAAAGCGAGGGAGGCTCGGGCCGGCCGCGCTCGGCTGGTGTGCGGCTCCTGCCCGCCCCGCAGCCACGGCGCCGGTGCGGAGTGACGCGGCCGCCCAGCTTATCAGCATGCACGCGGGGCCCCGTGCCCGCCCCCTCAGGCCCGCCCCTCCGGGACCGCCCCCTCAGGGACCACCCCCACCCCACCCCACCCGGTGGGGCATGAGGTCTGGCGCGCGCTCTAGGCTCACGAACCGGGTGGGGCGGGGCGGGGCCTCGCGTTCAGGAGACCCAGTCCAAGGGCGTCCCGGAGCGCGCGAACAATCTCTCCACACGCCCCCTCCCCAAACTTGACCAGCGGAAGCAGGATCTTGGAGAGTGAGTGTCTGGTCAAGGCGGTGTAGTGTGCGTGGATGAGCAGGGGTAGGTGGGAGGGGAGGCTCTTTGTGAGAAGGAGGGGGGACAGTAGGGTCAAAGCCTCCTTGGTGGTTTGTCTCACCTCTCCCTCGCTCAAATTTAATCAACCCCGGCCTCCCTCCCCTTCCCTCTCTGCAGGGCAGAGCGCTGGGAAGAGCTGAGTCCAAGAACTGGTGCCCCGGGCTTGAGAGTCCGTGGTACCCAGATACACACAGGCAGAACCGCAAAACCCACTGTGGGGACGCGGGAGGCGCAGGCTCTTGGGCGTCCGGTGCTCCAGGACGCGGTCCTCACACCTAAGGGAACAGCAAACCTGGCTGACCCCGCCTCCACGTCAGTCTCTAATACAGCCAGCGTTTTATAGTTGAGACAGCTGAGGTTCAAGAGAGTAAAGACCCAGCTTTGGACCCTGAGCACCAAGAAGGCAGGAGGCTCTATGTACTTCACACTTTCTCCCCAGTGCTTGATGCTCGGTGCTCAGTAAATATTTGTTCAGTGAATAAATGCAGGAACATTCATTAAGAGCTGGTTTCTGTTGGTCGCTCACTACAAAGAGATGAATAAGGACCTTTGGGCTTCAGGGAGCTCTTGGTGTGCATGTGTGTGTGTGCATATGCACATGTGTGTATCCATGTATGCATGTGTGTCTCTGTGTGTGCTCCTGTGTGTCCATGTATGTGTGTTTATGTGTTCATTAGTGCATTTGTGTGCATCTATATGTGTACATGTGTGTATTTGTCTTGTGTGTATTTATGTGTGTGTCCATGTAAGCATTTGTGTGTATGTTCATGGGCATGTGTCTATGTATGTGTCTGTGTGTGCGTGTGTATCCATGTATGAGTGTATAGAGGGACTTGGGGGTCTTCCAGCTCTTAGTTCAGTATTCTTTTTGCAAACATGCATTTCTAGACTTCAACCATACCAGTATATCCAGCTTGGAGGTTTTGTGCCTCTGGATAGATTCTCTTGAGAGCTGAAAGATTCCTTGCTCCTCTCTCTCATCAAAACTCTCTTTTCTTTCTCAGGACATTAGTCCAAGAAATTCAGAGGACCATCACCAGGAAGAACATAGCCACTGGGACTTGAGGCCAGCTGTCCACAGGGTGCTCACCAGATAAATCACTTCCTTTGCGAGGAAGCTGGATTCTGTTTTCATCATCATTCCAGGAGAGTCTCACAATGCAGCAAGTTAGATAAACACTGGTCTGTTTTTGATAAATAGCCATTCCCCTGTCTCTCCTTAAGAAATATTGCGTTTTTCCTGTTTATAAAATGCCGAGTTCTAGGATGTCTCCCCATTTTACAAGGATGGCTTTTGGAATCATAATACAAACAGTTAACATTTAGGCAGTGGTAAGATTTTGCCAGGCCTTGTTCTAGGTCCTTTATGGCCATTAACTGATTAAGACAAATAACATTACAGAACAAGCTGGCATGATCTAATTAAACTATGAGGAAACTGAGGCATCGAGAGGACAAACGCCTTGCTCAAGGTCACATCAAGGGCAAAGCATGAATCCGGGCTTCAAGGCCAGACATTTTGACTCCAGAATAAAATTTATTAGCCACTGTCACTCAAGAAAAAAAATCAAGCACTTTTCATTGTATGTCTATTGAATGCGATGTTTAAGTGGTTTTGCTGGAGGAAACATAATTTTGTCCATGTAAATACGTTCTTCTGCATTCTAAGGTTTAGTAGGATATGATGCATCCAATATGCATTAATATTTGGTGACATTTCATTTGAAATATAACCACACTGACTTGGGAAAGTTGGGGGGGGGGCTGCTTTTCAGTGAGGGGAATGCATCTAGTAGGCTAGCAACCTGGTATTCACTTGATTTTGTAAAATATACTAAATATATTTTAACTATGAGCTGTGCTACCAATAATGTGGATCTGAGGCAGGACCATGGAAGGAGAAGCACCCCACCCCCTTTCCACCACCGCTGTTTTCCCTCTGACAAAGCTCTGGCCTCCCAGGGTTCCCTCAGATGCCAGCCCTTCAGAAGCTTCAAGGCCAGAGTGCTGGTTTGCTGGCCTGGGAAAATTCTCACTGGTATTCAGATACCACGTTGGAAGGTATGCATGGGACTAAGGGAGTCTATTTCAAATCCTGAAAGATGATGCTGTGAAAGTGCTACACTCAATATGCCAGCAAATTTGGAAAACTCAGCACTGGCCACAGGACTGGAAAAGGTCAGTTTTCATTCCAATCCCAAAGAAAGGCAAGGCCAAAGAATGCTCAAACTACCGCACAATAGCACTCATCTCACACACTAGTAAAGTAATGCTTAAAATTCTCCAAGCCAGGCTTCAGCAATACGTGAACCATGAACTTCCAGATGTTCAAGCTGGTTTTAGAAAAGTCAGAGGAACCAGAGATCAAATTGCCAACATCTGCTAAATCATGGAAAAAGCAAGAGAGTTCCGGAAAAGCATCTATTTCTGCTTTATTGACTATGCCAAAGCCTTTGACTGTATGGATCACAATAAACTGTGGAAAATTCTGAAAGAGATGGGAATACCACCTGACCTGCCTCTTGAGAAACCTATATGCAGGTCAGGAAGCAACAGTTAGAACTGGACATGAACAACAGACTGGTTCCAAATAGGAAAAGGAGTACGTCAAGGCTGTATATTGTCACCCTGCTTATTTAACTTCTATGCAGAGTACATCATGAGAAACGCTGGACTGGAAGAAACACAAGCTGGAATCAAGATTTCTGGGAGAAATATCAATAACCTCAGATATGCAGATGACACTACCCTTATGGCAGAAAGTGAAGAGAAACTAAAAAGCCTCCTGATGAAAGTGAAAGAGGAGAGTGAAAAAGTTGGCTTAAAGCTCAACATTCAGAAAATGAAGATCATGGCATCTGGTCCCATCACTTCATGGGAAATAGATGGGGAAACAGTGGAAACAGTGTCAGACTTTATTTTTTTTGGGCCCCCAAATCACTGCAGATGTTGACTGCAGCCATGAAACTGAAAGACGCTTACTCCTTGGAAGAAAAGTTATGACCAACCTAGATAGCATATTCAAAAGCAGAGACATTACTTTGCCAACAAAGGTCTGTCTAGTTAAGGTTATATTTTTTCCGGTGGTTATGGATGTGAGAGTTGGACTGTGAAGAAGGCTGAGTGCCGAAGAATTGATGCTTTTGAACTGTGGTGTTAGAGAAGACTCTTGAGAGTCCCTTGGACTACAAGGAGATCCAACCAGTCCATTCTGAAGGAGATCAGCCCTGGGATTTCTTTTGGAAGGAATGATGCTAAAGCTGAAACTCCAGTACTTTGGCCACCTCATGCGGAGAGTTGACTCATTGGAAAAGACTCTGATGCTGGGAGGGATTGGGGGCAGGAGGAGAAGGGGACGACAGAGGATGAGATGGCTGGATGGCATCACTGACTCGATGGACATGAGATTGAGTGAACTCTGGGAGTTGGTGATGGACAGGGAGGCCCGGCATGCTGCAATTCATGGGATCTCAAAGAGTCGGACACGACTGAGCGACTGAACTGAACTGAACTGAAGGTAGTCTTGTGGTTGCAGCCTTGAGGAGCATGAACGTCGTGCTGGTGCAGACCACGAGAGGGTGGAACCATGGAAACATGAAATGGACCCCCCAGAAGGGGTGTGCTGGGTCCTCTAATGTCCTTGAAGTCAGCCTCTCTTGTGAGGTCCACCTTGAGACGACACTAGGGCCTGAACAGAATTCACTCTGAGTTGGGTCTTGCCCCTTCGTGGACCACAAACGGAAAGTCGGGACTCCCTGATGATTCTTTCCCGGCTCATGGAAAGGACAGGTCCTATTCAGGATTCAGCCTGAGTATGTGGCATGCTGTGTTTTATTATCTAAAGGTATCAGTCAGGAGAGGCTGGGTGATGTAGAAACAAATGCCCAAATCTCAACAGCTCAAACAATGGAGAGCTATTTCTCAAACATGCTTTACATCTATGGGGATCAACAGGGGCGTTCTGCTAACCACTCACTTCAGGACCCAGTCTTCAGAGAGTAGCCACCTTGAGCGTTGCACACGGCTGTATGGAGGGGAGAAGATGGCTCAGGAGGGCCACACGAGGTCATTAAACACCCAGTCTAAAAGTGACGCCTGCTATTTCCACTCAAAATGTATCATCCAGAAAGCATCATGTGGACCACCCAGCACCAATAGCTAGGATAGAAGTGAAATTCTACTGTGCTCTTGGAAGAGGGCAGTCTGGAGATATTTGGGTAAAGGGCGCTCATGATCCACACAGCAACCTTCCAGAAAATCAGGATTTTATTCCAAACTCCCCTCCAGCCACACTCCCAATCACCAGGCTCCCCAGGGTAGCAATGCATGATTGTTGTCAAATTAAAATTTAAAGCAACCATTTTATAGAGGAGAAGATGAAGGTGGAAAAAAAAAATATGTGGTGAATTTTGGTTAAGACCAGATTCATTGATGAGGTTGGATCTCACCCATCTGCTCCTGAGCCCAGATCCTCTGAGAATTGAAATTTGAGCTTCTGAATCATCGTAGCTCCTCCCAGTGGAGATTCTCAGCTGGCAGTGGCCTGAGGTGAGGGCAGAGGTTGTGCTGGCCAACTTCTCCCTGAGTGATTAACCTCCAAACACTGAGCTGCAGAAACACCCCCAACAGCTCCAGTTCATGCCCAGAGATGAAGTGGGGAGCTAATGACACCCCAGGATTCCAACTTCAGTCCTGCCTTCCCGACTGAGACTTGACTAGATTTGACTCTAGGAAGCTTAAAAGAGTCAGCAGAGGGCTTCCCAGGTGGCTCAGTGGTAAGGAATCCACCTGCTAATGCAAGAGACTCAGGCTCGATCCTTGATCCAAGAAGATCCCACGTGCCATGGGCAACTAAGCCTGTGCACCACAACTGCTGAGCCTGTGCTCTAGAGCCTGGGAGCCACTACTGAGCTCATGTGCCGCCATTACTGAAGCCTGTGTGCCCCAGAGCCCATGCTTTGCAAAAAGAGAAGCCCCCACAATGAGAAGCCAGTGCACTGCCACTAGAGAGTAACAAAGACCCAGCACAGCTATAAATATATAAAATTATTGTTTTTAATGGTCTACATCAAAAAAATCTTTTTAAAAAATCAACAGAGATGTTGGCAGTCTATTCATTAGCACAGATCCCCTCTTGGATGCCCTCTCCATGACAGCTGGTAGACCCACAGCCCATTAGCTACACAGATGGACACATCAGTCCTCGGGCAGGTGATACAGGCTCCCAGTGGGCAGGAGAGGCAGGGAGATTTGAGATCTGCAGGCCAGGCGACCACCTGCCTTCTCTGGGCAGAATGGCCACGTTTCACTGGGTCAAGAGAGGAAAGAAGCACAGGACGACAGGAAGGTGCATGTAAGGGGAAGGGAGGAAGGTCAGAGAGAGATGGAGAGGGAGAGAAAGAGGGGGAAAGAGGTAGAGAAAGATTTTGCTGGGAGGTGGGAAACACGGAAGCGTTAATCCGAATGAAAGATGTTGGGTACTGTTCTCTGCTACCTGTTCTCCCCAAGACATTCTAAAAGGGTGATAGAATTTGTGAGTGTCCTCACAGCTGAATCACCTCTATCTATCTCTTGGGTCCCAGAGCTGACCCAGCTTCACAACTGCTCTAGCAGAATAGCATCGTCTGTTTCCCAACAGCAATTGTCAGCAGGTTCAAATGTCTATTTCTCACTGGTATCACACAGAAAAAAACCTCATCTAGGAGACTTTCAGTATCTGACTCTTAATTTATTTGCCAAACATGTAAAGAGTGTTTGACCACATGCCAGATGCTGTCCAAGTACTGTACAAAAGGCACTCACTTAACTCTCATAGCAACCCTCAAAGGGAGGTACCATTATGCCCATTTTGTAGATGTGGAAATAGAGGCACATAGAGGTTTCATAATCGCCTAAAGTCACACAGATACTAGAGATGGAGGTGGGATTCAACCCAGGCCATCTGGCTTCAACTTTTAAACTCTACACTCAGCTGCCTCTTCTGCCTGTAAAGTACCCTAAAATATATTCTTTCTTTTGCCATATTGAAGGTTAATCTCTCCTGTTTCCTACTGACCCATGATGCTAACTTCATGATGTCCCTTCATCAGAGGCTAGGGCTGTTGAATCATTACTCCATCAGGGTATTCAGACCACCACCAAACATCAGCTTAAATCCACCGCATTCAGTCTCTCAGCAGGTGTGTCTACAACCAAGGCAGGACTCACAGAATAGGCTCATCTCTGAGGCCCCTACTGGCATTAAGCAGTGGAATGGGGTCATCTGAAGGCTCATTTGCTCAGGTGTCTGTAGTTGTGGCCAGTGGTTGGCTGGATCTGGGGGGAATGCCTGAGCACCCATGCTGGCCCCCCCTCTCACGCTGGCCCCTCCTCTCACGCTGGCCCCTCCTCTCACACTGGCCCCTCTGTGTGGTCTGGGTTTCCTCACAACATGAAGGCTGGTTCTGAGACCAAGACTTCTGAGAGGGCCGGCCACACCGTCTTTTGTGAACTAGCCTCAGAAGTCACACAGTGTGGCCTCCGCCACCCAGGTTCAAGGGAAGGACACAGACAATATTTCTTTGTGGACACCTGGAGGGGGCCTCTCCATAACCAGTCTGATGAAATGTCTCTTGCTGCACACCTCCCAGCTGTTGGAAGGATGTGGCTCAAGGTCAGCTGTTTGGGGGACTGACCTCTGGTGGGTCCAAGAGTCTCCTCTGAATGGGAACAACTCTTGATTGCTTTTAGGTTTAAGCAACTATACCACCTGAGTAGGTGAGACTAACCGGAGAAGGCAATGGCACCCCAGTCCAGTACTCTTGCCTGGAAAACCCCATGGATAGAGGAGCCTGGAAGGCTGCAGTCCATGGGGTCGCTGAGGGTCAGACACGACTGAGCGACTTCACTTTTGCTTTTCACTTTCATGCATTGGAGAAGGAAAAGGCAACCCACTCCAGTGTTCTTGTCTGGAAAATCCCAGGGACGGGGGAGCCTGGTGGGCTGCCCGTCTATGGGGTTGCACAGAGTCGGACACGACTGAAGTGACTTAGCAGCAGCAGCAGGTGAGACTAACATCATAAACCCTGGGCTGGCGTCTCAACGGGGCAGATGATGTCAGTTGCTACCCAATCTGCTTTCCTTCCCTGATGTAAGAGCAACAGCAAATGCCTCTTGGCCACAAGCACCTATTTCAGACCAAGAAGTGAATCTTGATTAGTTGATAGGTCTATGATGGTCTGTGGTCTGAATGCTTGTGTCTCCCCAAAAGTTCAGGTGTTGAAGTCCTAACCCCTACAGGTGATGGTATTATTAGAAGATTTGGCCTTTGGGAGGTGCTTAGGTCATGAGGATGGAGCCCTCATGGTTGAGGTTAGTGCCCTTATTAAAGAGGCCCCAGAGAGTTCTCTTGCCCAGTCCACCAGGTGAGGGCACAGCCAGAAGTCAGCAGTCTATGGCCCATGAGAGGGCCCTCACCCAGCCACACTAGTGCCTCGATCTTAGACCTCCAGTTCCCAGAACTATGAGAAATAAGGGTCTGCTGTTTATAAGCTACTCAGCCTATGATATCTTGTTATAGAAAGAACGCACCAAGACAGGTGGTCATATTAGCCAGTTGTGGCCTAGAGTGTAGACAGAAGTCTGCAGGCTGCAGCTTGTAGAAAGGATTTCCTTCTCAGTTAAAAGGCACTGATTCTACTGATCTGACCAATATTCCCCTTGCCCTTTCTGCTGTCCTCTCTGGAGCTCAATGTGATGCCTGGAGGAATAGCAGCCATTTGGTGACCACAAAGCTACAAGCATACTGATGAAGGTCAACACCCATTAAAGAAGGCAGAAGAGGAAAAATGAAGGAGGACGGTCCCTGACAGCATCTCCAGGCAGCTCCCCAGGCCTGGGCTGCTTGCCTGTGGAATCTTATTATGTGAGACAAATGAACTGCTGTGACTTGAGCCACTATTAGCCAGGCTTTGCGCCCTGCATTCCTAGTTGACACACCTAACAAGCTGCTCCACAGTTTGGGGCTGGCTGAACCACTCAATCATCCACCACAAGCACAGCTTCTGTGGTCGCCTGACTCATTAACCCCCATGAGCATCTATCATCCTCACTGGAGAACAAGGGTGATGCATCTTCCCATTCTTGTGTTGTGAGCAAGGAACTTTTAGTGACTGTCACTTGCAAACCCAGCACTTCTGACCAGGATCTGCCCTGAGCAATCGTGGCCTCTGCTCAGAGCTGGGTACAGCCAGCATCTTCACTTTGCCCAGGATACCCAGAGCATTCCAAGGCCAGAAGCTGCTGGCAGCTTGGTGCCCTTGTTGTGAGAGAGGCAGCAAGGGAGCTCCCCATGAACTTGGTTGGCCTTGTCCTCAGAGCCAGTTGAGTGTCCTGCTGGTCGAGAAGGGGAAACTTCACTTAGGTGGGAACACTGCTTCAGGCTCTGCCAGGGCCCACAAGGCACAACCCCCCTCCTACCTATGCCTACTTGCATGGGCCTGGCTCTGCCCACACCTGCTTCTGTCTGCTGGGGCACCTCCTGTGGTCCATGCTGACCTGGAGTCTGGCCTCTGTGAAGTAGAGAGACCCCAGGGCCTCCTGCATCCCTGTCCCTGCCTTCTGCCCTCTGCAGCTGAGCTTCTTGGTGCAGCTGCCTTCACTTCCTGCTTGGATGCACATCCTTGGTTCTCCCTTTGGTGGTGCCCCCATGTTTCCACCAGAAGGCTTTTCGTGAAGACACTTGCCAGACTCAGGGACGTCCTCTCAGCTCCTCCTTCACTGCTCTCTTGAACTGTGCTGGGAAGTGTTTAGCAATTGGCTCTGGAGCACAGCGGGGAGGACCAAGTGCAAGGTTTGCCAATTTCCATGCTGTCAATTCTCCCATCGTGGCTGGTTTCAAACTGGCAATGCGACACCACTGAACATACAGCTGGGAAATGTCCAGAGTGGCTTCGTGCGCTGGTCGGAGCCACTCTGGCCCAGCCCATCTCGGCAGCACCGACACCAGCGCGCTCGCCTTTCTTGGAAGCTCTCCTCTCTGGCTGGAGAACCAACCTTCCTTGCATTCCCTCCTGCCCCCTGTGGCCCCACCTTCCCCGTCTCCTCTGGGGACTGGTCTGCCTGCTCGGCTCTACAGTGTGGCTCCCCTCTGGCCTTGTTTTCAGATCTTTCTGCAACACAGTCCACCAACTGTCTCCACACTCGCTTCTGTTTCTGTCCAAATGTCCCAAGTTGGCATCTTCCCATATTGTGGAGCTTAGGAGAGAGGCCTGCAGATACAAGCCCAGAACAGAAGAGACCTCCATGAGATGGAGATGCCCAGCTTCCTGTGTCTATCCAGGTGAGTAGTCCATCCCAGTCTCCATCCTTCCTGTGGTTTGGGGGTCCCCACTTTGTCATTCCTTATTCCCACCACACCCTGCTTTCCTTCCCAACCAGACCACATGGCACAGGTCTTCATCACCTTTTAAGTCGGTTCCCTTGACCCCAGTCCCTTCTGCCATCCATCACCAGTAGTGGCACGAGAATTCCCTCTAAAGCACAGCTCCATCCAGGGCACCTCTCTTCCTCACATGCCTCCATGGCTCCCTAGTGCCTCCAGGATACAGTCTGCCCCCAGCCCCAGGCCTTCTGCACACTTGCCCTCCTCTACGTTCCCAGCATCCTCTTGCTTCTCCCCATCGCCCCATCACCGCCTTCAATAAGATGGAAACTGGCACAATTTCCTCAACACCCTGCCCTGCGCCCCCATGCTCCAGCTCAACTGTCCTTTCCCAGGAACTCCAGGGAACCAGGCTGGCGAGGGTGTTGTCACTCTCAATTTTCAAACAAGGAAACTGAGGTTCAGAGACATGAAGTGATCAGCCAGGCCACTCGATGGGGGAGCCACACAGCCCAGATTGGCATGAGGGCAGTTATACCCCCAGTTATATGCATACCCACGTCTGCACCCCCACCAGCAGGCTCTGCCTCATTGGAAGCAAGCTTGAATCTCAAGACACCCTGAGTGAGGGGTCTTGGTTATGCAGGCCCAGGGTTGCCACCTCTCCCTTACCTGAAGGGCACATTTCGAGGTGCTGTTCTTCTGCCAGGACAGGATAAAGGAGGTGGGGGCTTCAGCCAGTCCCTGAGGCCCAGGGAGGACCACGACAAAGGGCCTTTGTCCTGGGTTCCTGCTGCTGTCATGCTGGAAAGTGCTGTGACCTGGGTCTGCGCATCATCAAAGAGAACCAGACATCTTTGCATTAGGAACATGAAATTACCTTCGTTCCCAGAGGGAGATCTTTGATTTCCCTCCTGCTATAGGTAGAATTAGCTCAAAGCTTACAGAGAACATTTCAGCTGGAAAAGGCTGTTACTGGATGCTGTTCTTTCTGTCAGAGGAAGAAATATTCATCAAACAGTTTTCATTCTCATCGACTTTCAGGCTTGGAGTAGACCTGTAAGCTGGCCAGCCCACCCTTATTGGGTTCTTCGAAAGGTTCTAATAACCCAGGCTGACTTGAAAATACACTGTTCTCGGTTTGCAGGGACCCACAGCTCCCCGTGGATTCACTACCCAGCCTTTGTGAGGTCCTGTCCAAGCAGAGGGAGGCGTGAAGCCTTTGCGGGGGGCCACCCCAGTGCAAACCAGTGGGTCACTGACAGCCTCAGTGTGTTACCCATGCAGTCGCCAAGGTCGGCCGTCAAGGGCCGAGGCTCTCAGAGCAGCTTGGGGCTCAGGTGGGTGAGTGACAGTGGCCTCACGCCACCCACAGCCCTGAGAGGCTGGGATTGTTCAGCCTGGACATTCGTGGCCTGAAAGCTTGAGAACACACAGTGGCACAGGAGTGAGGAGCAGGCCTGCGGGAAAGGGCCCCTCTCCTGGAGGCGTGCCCTGCGGCTCCAACCTCAGGGCAGAGCTGAAGGACATAGACACAGAACACGCACACAGTAAGCTAAGGCGTTTTCCCAGCTTGCGTGCCGTGCATGCTCAGTTGCTTCAGTCACGTCTGACTCTTTGCAACCCCTGTGGACTGTAGCTTGCCAGGCTCCTGTCCATGGGATTTCCTAGGCAAGAATACTGGAGTGGAGGAGGGTTGCCATGCCCTCCTCCAGGGGATTTTCCCAACCCAGGGACTGAACCCATGTCTCTTGTACCTCCTGCATTGGCAGGCGGATTCTTCACCACTGAGCCACTGGGGAAGCTCCTTTCCCAGCTTATTGGGGGTATAATTGACAAAAATTGTAGATATTTAAGGTATGCAGTATGATGATTTGATGTGCGTAAGCACTGTGAACCAATCCCCCCAATTAAGCTAATTGGCACATCCATCACCCCACGTCAGTACCATTCTACACATGCCATGAGAATAATTGATATTTACTCTCAGCAAATTTCAAGTACACAATACAGTATTGTTAACCGTAGTCTCCATGATGTACATCAGATCCCATCTTGCAGCTGAAACTGTGTACCCTGTGACCAGCATCTCCCCATTTCCCCTACCTAAGCCCCTGACACCAACCGTCTAGCTCTTGGCTTGTATGTTTTCAGCTTTTTACAGATTCCACCTGTAAGCAAGATCTTACAGTGTTTGTCTTTTTGGGTCTGGCTTAGCTACTTAAGTCTATCCATGTTGTTGACAGAGGATGAGATGGTTGGATGGCATCACTGACTTGATGGACATGAGTTTGAGCAAGATCCAGGAGTTGGGGATGGACAGGGAGTCCTGGCATGCTGCAGTCCATGGGGTTGCAAAGTGTCGGACATGACTGAACTGAACTGAACTGAACTGATGTTGTTGTAAATGGCAGGATTTCCTTTTTTAAGGCTGAATCATATTCCTTTGTACTTGCATGCACATACACCCACACCACACATTTTCTTAACACAGTCTTTTTAAACTACATGTGAAAACAAGAACTATCTTGAAAGGTCCCCTGGCTGCTCAGCAAGGCAGCTTTAGCAGGGGCAACTGGAGACTGATTAGAGAGTGATTTCTGGAGACTCATTGATTTCACTCCTCACCTATCACCCCTTCTTCTGGAAATGGTGTCTGGGAGGACCTCCCCTCATTCAGCCTCATCCAGGGACTTGCATGACTGGGTCATGCAAGAAGTCTTGGGTCAACCCTGGCACTAGGCGGGCATCAGGTGGGTGGATCAGATGGTGTGTTGTGCTGGTGACTATGGTCAGCTCACAGACGGACACTGGCTGAGCTATCAGATCTGGTCAGAGCTGACCCAAGACTTCTGCTTGAGTGATCAGGAAAAACAGATTTGGGGGGCTGTGAGCTGTGACTCTGGAGCAAACCATGCCATTGCAGGGAAAGAACCTAAAGGACAAGGCAGCCAAGCCCCAGGGAAACTAGAACTTTGGGTTGGGAAGAGCTAAGACCCTGAGGCAGTGATTGAGCTCCTGGATCAATCTATACCTGAAGCCAGTGTAAGACTAGGAACAGTTCTGTGCCAAGATGACAGGTACAGCATATCTGCTGGAAGAAGTGCCTGCAGAGGTGGGGAGGGAGAAAGCCAAAGTGGCAGAGATGCCTTCAGACCAGGCTGGCACCTGCAGGACAACAGTGGGGAGGAGCCCCAGGGCCGAGGAGCCCTGTCTGCGGTGCAGCTGAAATGTCTCAGCCAAGCTGACTGTGTCCTTGAGCCAGCGTTGCCCTATATCCTACAGGAAGGCCTGCACCCATCCTAGAAACAGAGTTCACAAAGAAAGAAAGACAAATGGCCAGCACATTTATGGGGAAACAGTCAGCCTCTCTGGCAAAGAAATCCAAAATAAAATATCCATAAAATATCTCTGCAACCACTAATCTGACTGGGGCTAAAAGAACACATTAGGTTGTGGGGAGGGTGCGGGGTGGGGACTGCGTCTCCCCTGCAGGGAAAGTAAGGGGGCACTTTCTGGGGGTGACTTAGCAACGCCGACCCAAGTCCCTGCAATTACATCTCACCTTTGACAGTAAAACCATGCCTAGCAATTTGTCCTTCCAAAACATGAACAGAGACAAGTACGCAAGGAGATTGTAGTGTTGTTTCAGGATGGGATAGGGACCCCTTTTTATCAGATATGTGCATATGTGTTTGAGTGGGCACTGTGTGTACGTGGGGTGCGTATTGCGGGTGGAGCTGTGTTGTATGTGCTTGCACACACATGTGGTGTGTGTGATTGTGTGTGCGCATTCCTGTATGCCTCCCTTTCATGGTGAGGACCTAACTGATTCAGCAGGAGTGGGCAGCGCTGCCAGGTGGGCAGGGAAAATGCTGTTTTGCACAGATCACCAAGTCTGCTTTGCAGAAAGGAAGGCCAGAGTCAGAGGCTGTGAGGCCCCAGCGCACCATCTCGGGATGAAAGCCTGATGTTTGGGTGGATCTGGGTTCTTCTGAGCACGAAGGATGGGTGCCATGCCTGGGCTATGTGGAAGTGACTGCATGCCTCCCATGCCCTGAGTAGGTACAGCTGAACAGAGAACAGAGCTGGGGGCTGACCTTGACAGCCTGGAAGGGTCGTCAGGCCGTGGAGACGTGAAGCCTGGTCTGAAAGTGGACTCACCTCTCAGGCGGCCTGTGTTCAGGCGCATCGCTCACGTCTCGTAATCCTGGGCTCAAGCTGCCCAGTGCCTCTCAAAGGCCCCCTGACACGAGCATCCACCCACCCCACCTTCCCTGTGCTGTCATCATGCAGTCTAAGTATCCCAGGGTGGCTGTGAGCGCCCCCCGCACAGGCCATCTGAGTGCAGAAGCCCGAGCCCTGCCTGAGGAGCCATGGGGGTCCCAGCACCAGCAGAGGGGCCCCAGCCCCTTCACTGAACCAGAAGCAGACGCTGCCACCCCCCATCCCCACCCACCCACCCCCACCCCCACCACCGCTCAACCCTCAGAATCTGGAGACCAGCCTCACTCACACAGAACATCGGATCCTGCGGAGGGAAGAGCTCGCGACTGTGCACAGCAGAGGGGATCTGAGTAAACGGTGGGGGCCCCCAGCTCCCTGGAGGAAGAGGCGGAACAGGGGGCCCTGACAGGTGAAGAAGGTAAGGGTCATCCCAGGAGGGCTCAGTGAGGACGGGCGCTACGTGGGGTCAGGGAACCTTCTGGTACCAGAACAGGCTGGAGCAGATGAGCCTCCGCAAGAAAGGGGGAAAGGGCGTTTGGGACAAGGCAGGGAAGCCAGACGTGTGCGGCCCATGGCAGGGCTTAAATGTGTCCCGGATGGGAGGGGCACGTTCTAATCATGGAGGGCATCCTCACGCTGTATTAGAAAAGGTCAGGCTTTCTGCGGTGCGGCAGGTGGTCCAGGGGACGTGGAGCAGAGTGAGAGCTCATCAAAGGAGGAGAAACCTGGGTGTTTTCTATGTGGCTGGGGAGTATTCCACGGAGAGGTTGGACTTGCAGGAGAGCTAAGAGAGGGTGCAGGTGCTGCCAGAGGGTGGGGCTTCCGAAGCCAGGAGGAGGCTCCCCGGCAGGGGACGCTGAGGGGCCCCCTAGTAGAGAAAAAAGGCAAGGGCGGGGCTGGGGTTTGGTGGCAGGAACTGCAGAGGGTTGTGCTTCAGGTTTCTCCCTGTGCACACTGATGTCCAGGAAGAAGGAGCAGAGGCGGGGTTTGTTGTTCTCCTGGGGATTCAGGTGACCCTGAGCCTAGACTGGGAGCAGGGGTGGGGGGCAGACATGGCTTCTCCTCTGAAGTCTCTGCACTGCCTTCCAGGGGCCTTACTGAAGCAGGAGAATGGGGCGGGGGGTGGGTGGGCATGGGTAGCCTGAGGCCCAATGGCCTCTGATTGCAGCAGCTGAATGGCAGCCCCCCAAAGACATGTCCATGTGCCAACCCCGGGGGCCTGTGGTGACAACTTTTGGAGACAGGTTCTTTGCAGATGGAATTGGAGTGAGAATCTTGAGATGAATCATCTTGGGTCAGGGTGGGCTTTGCAGCTGCAGCAGCTCCCTAAGAGAGGAGAGAAAGCGGGCAGGGGCTCACAGGCTCACAGGAGGGAGGCCAGGAGAGTCCAGAGCAGAGACCAGAGTGTGTGGTGCACAGACTCAGGACCACCCCCACTCCAGAAACACTCAGAGCCCGGGAGGAACCAGCCCTCTGATACCCAGGTCTCGGGCTTCTGGCTTTGAAGATGAGAGGATAAACTCCGGTGGTTTTCAGCCCTCAGGAAACACGTATGCAGACTATAAAACAAGCTTCAAATATAAACAGTAACAATTGACATCAGAATAAATGAAGGAAGTCTTGTTTTCCTGTATAGTCTATGGTGGTCCCTGCCATCATGAGATTAGACAGGGAATGTCTGCAGGGGTGGGAGGAGGGAGTAACTATTTCATTTGATGTTTTTTTTGGTTGTGCTGGGTCTTCCTTGCTGCATGAAGGCTTTCTCTACTTGTGGCAAGCGGGAGCTGCTCTCTAGTTATGCTGTGCGGGCTTCTTATTGCAGCAGTTTCTCTTGTTGCAGAGCACAGGTCTAGGCACTCGGGCTTCAGTAGTTGTGGCACAGGCGCTTAACTGCTCCAGAGCACATGGAATCCTCCCAAATCAGGGACCGAACTCATAGCCCCTGCACTGGCGGGTGGATTCTCATCCACTGTACCACCAGGGAAGTCCCTCACTTGATATGGTCCTCGCTAGTGCCAGGGATTCACAGATCTCACGGTTGGCCAATTGTGGCCCCCAGTGTTGTCAGAAATTCCAAAGTTTTCAAGAAAACTAGAAGTTTCAAATTCCACATGGGATTTCTCAGTGTTTAAGTGTCAACAAGAAGCAGCATGTGTTTAAATGCTGGGGGTTGACATTGTGTCTGAGACACCCAGGGCAGCTTCTCCGGAGACCCCACGGGGCTCACGCCTGTTCTTCACCCGGAGCAGCTACCCAGTAAGTGGGAACACAGTCAGGCCAGGAGCCAATCACTCAGTTCTCAGGACTCTGGGAGCTGGTTGACATCATGCTGGGGGGCTTGAAACTGGTCACGGCAGTAGTGTTCACACCACAGACACTGGCAGAGGTTACAGATCCAGCTACCCCAATACCTCAACCCCACAACCCTGGCCCCTTGTTAACCCCTTGCTCCCCATTACACCCGCATTCAGGCCCCAGATGCCCTCTCCACTATGGCCAGAAACAAGGCCCTTTTCCATGTAATGACCACAGGAAGGCAGGCTAATGTCAGACTCTCCCCACCTCTAATCCGTGGGCCCAGAAACCAGAACCCAGGTCACATGGGCTGACTCACTCTCTGTCTGGGGTGCAGCAGGACACCCGCCTGGCTGTGGCTGGAGGGCTGCCTGCACTTTCTGTCTCTGCTGGGGTCACTAAGAAGATGAGATGTCTATCTAGGGGTCCTGATAGCAATTCCAGAAGGGAGCCTGCCTGTGAATATAGTCAGCACCCAGGGCAGCAGAACAGAGGGCTGGAGGGAGGGGAGGAAGAGGGAAATAAACACAGACAACACAGCGTGTAGGTAATCCATGCACCATGCATTCACCCACATGCATGCATTCACTCCCCACCGCTGAAGGGTTCTGTACTTGCAAATGTGCCTGCCCAGCAGAATCCATCTATCAATACCATCTATCAACCCACAATCAATACTGATGGTTCTTGCTAGTCACTCAGAACGTGACTGAGCAGGAGAGATGAGATTGGCCCCGACACGCATGTTCCTGGCAGGGGTGAAGCCAGGTGACGCTGCTATTTTGTGTCAGCTCTGGGACTGTGAGCAAGTGCCCTTTGTGTTTATGGCCATGTTTTTTCCATTTTTGTGCTTTTTGTGGGTGAGTTCACTGTTTAAAACAGCCCCAAGCACAGAGCTGAAGTGTCATCCGGTGTCTTAAGGATAGGAAGGCTGTGACGTGCCACTGAGAAAATGCATATTAGATGGATTTTGTTCTGGAGTGATTACAGCCTGTGAATGCCAGGCCCGTGTTTTGGAATAAACAACACAGATTAAAGTATCTTGAACACCAGTGGTAAAGAAGCTGCCTGCCAATGCAGGAGATATGAGATGCAGATGTGAGATTCCTTGGTCGGGAAGATCCCGCAGGGCAACCCACTCCAGTGTTCTTCCCTGGAGAATCCCAGAGACAGAGGAGCCTGGTGAGCTACAGACCATAGGGTCACAAAGAGTAGGACACGACTGGAGCGACTTAGTGCACAAACAGAAACATATATAAGCAAAGTTATATGTTGATTAGTTGATGAAAATGCTATGCCCAGAAGTTCACAGGAACCTAACTCTGTTTTACCCCTAAGAACAATAGTTCAGTATCCACTAATTCAGCATTTGCAGTGACTTTATAGAATATAACTACTGAGAATAATGATAATAGACTACACACACACACACACACACACACACACACACACACACACACACACGTAAATTGTAATGACATCATTTAAGCCCCTGGATCCAGCTATTCCTGAAGCCCTGGTTCCATCATACAATCCCTGGTTATATAAATCAGCACCTTTCCTGTTTTGATTAAGCTTGTTGGACTGGGACTGGTGCTTGTTAACAACATTTTCCTTATAGAAACCCAGCTGTATTGTGGTTCCAAGAGGTGATTTCTTGGTTCTAAGAGAGAGCCTCCCCAGGAATCACAAAAGGACCTTTACTTCCCAAGCACTTTGTCCAAGCTGGTGGCAGGAAGGCTCAGCACTGTTGGTGACATTGAGGAGCCATGCAGCGGAAATTGGGGTAGGACGTAGGCTCCCCTGCAAGCTCTGCCATTCCTCTGCCCTCTGAGCAGTCTCCCCAACTCTTTTCCCCAAGATAGGCCAAAGAACAGAGCCATCAGCTGGGGGATTTACGACCATCGTCTGTACATGCGTGTGCTCCCGGACACAGTGCCCCAGCCGCTGCCTTTCACTTCATTTAGTGTGAAGGAGTGACCTGGTCCCAAATGCATGTATGCATTGCTCATAAATCAGACAACTCTGAGCTCCTTCCGGGACAGCCAGCTCTGGGCAGGTGCTGTCATTGTCATTGCCCTGCTTCTGGCTTTCTTCTCGCCAACAGGAACAGTCCCAAGAACCAGTGGATGGGGAGAACACTTCCAAAGTGCAGAGATGGGTATCAATGCACCCTCTGTTGTGCATAAAGGGAGGAAGAACGCTCAAGTGGGCATCCACATGCCCACAAGCTATTCGTCTTGTTTGTCTCAGAGGCCTAGCTCCAGGCGCCCTTGATCTGCTGACTGCTATGCGTGGTGTTTATCTGGCTCTCCTGGCAGGCCCCAACTCCAGTGTCCTGACCCCCAAGCGTGCCCTGACCCCCATCTGAACCCCCACATTCTGTTTCTCTCACTGTCCTTCACTGTTCTTGTCACAGAGAAGAAGGATCTCAGGGGTCCTGGGTGTGTGTGTCTTGGCTTTGCCTCCAGCTCAGACTCTGGGCTTCCTGAGGGTGGGGACAGTGCCTGGCACTTGTTTCCTGGGACAGAGGAGAGGTGAGCTGCACAGTTCCTCAGAGAAGCCAGCGGACACACACACACGGGGTGGCCAGTGTAGACCTGACCCCGGACCAGCACCCCTGCTGAGGATCTGAGGGTCTCTAGGGGACCCTAACAAGCTCCTGTCAGGGTGGGGACCTAGTCCTGAGGTGGGGGGCTTACCCCTGAGAAGTTGCCCTGCTGGAGTTTCAGGGTGTCTGCAAATACAGATTCAGAAAGGAGGGGATGGAGCTAGCTTGAGATGCTGCTGAAGGCAAGCTGGCAGTGAGCTCTAATCAAACCCTCAATTACTCACTGAGTTAACAGAGAAGGGGGTGCTGGAGCAGACAGCAGAGAGAGAATGTGGGTGGCTGAATTGTTCTAAGCCTTGAAGGACACCAGGCTTCCCACCCTGTCATAGCTCTGAGTTAATTTTTAGGGTCAATCAATGCTTTCTTGTGCTGGAAAAGAAAACAGTTGTGCAGTTCTTCCCATCGCCCACCCAATGAGGTCATATTTAGCCAAAGGGGTACCTAGGAGGGCAGCAGATGGACAAGAGGGTGCTCCCAGACCTCACTTGTCCTCTGCCCACAGCAGCAGCTGCAGACATGGCCCCACACACCTGCACACATGTCCTCCATGGACTCACCCCATGATGCTCCAGGCAATGGTCACTGGAACCGGCAATGTGGGCCCCAGGTCTGAGACTTTGCTGAAGGAGATCACAGCAGTGGGGGCGACTGGGGCCACCTGTATACAAAGTTACCTGTTGTCAGAAAGCTGGCCATTCAGCGTTCCCCACGGTGGTCTCTGGATCTCTAGGGGCTCAGCCATCTGCAAGGGTGTCCTGAGAAGGTGGGAAAATAGGAAAACAGACAAACAGTGGGGTTTGTACCTGGACCCCTTCTGCTGGGTGCGCATCATAGAGTGACTGCCAACACTGTAGTTACAGGGTGCACACACCACCGTGAGCCTTGTCATGTGACCCCCCCCCCACCCAGACATCCTGAGGCCATTCAGAAACAGGAATGCCCCCTGCATGTCATTCCACACACGCCATCTAAAATAACCTGTAACAGTCTCATTAGGAAAAAAAAAAAAAATCTGTGCTGCTTCAAGGCTTCCAGAGCCAGGAGCGTGGGTTTCTTGATTCTGCAAGCTCCGGCCTGGGGCTTTGCCAGCTTTCACTACTATATAATTTAATCTAATTGATCAATTAAATCCAAATAATTTTTAAACAAGCTGTAATAACAGTTATATAATTTCAGTACTACATATAATTTTCTTAACGACTTTATCAAAGGAAATTGCTCACTGGGACTTGCTCTGCGTGTGGAAAACGTCATCCCCACAGCTCGGAGACCCACGCAGCTCTGGGGAGCAGCCAGTGCTCAGAGCTTGCTGATGGAATGGCCCACGGCCCCCTCACTGGAGAAGGTAGCTTCCTGGATCCAGAGTCTCAGGGCTGGTTCTCTGAGGCTCCCCCAGGGGCTGCGGGCAGTCCTTGGTGTCCTTGGCTTGGCGCCTCACCTTCTCTGCACCTGTCTCCATGTGGCCCTCTCCCTGGTGCATGTCTGTGTCCAAACCTCCCCTTTCTCTGAAGACACTAGTCTCATGGACTAGGGCCCACCCCGCTGCAGTATGACCTCATCTTAACTTGCCTAATTACATCACAAGGACTCTATTTCCTAGTGGGGTCACATTCTTAGCCACTGGGGTTTGGGCTGTCAATGTGTGCATTTTAGGGGGAAATACAGGTATGACGTGGACTTCCCAGGTGGCGCTAATGGTAAAGAACCCACCTGCCAGTGCAGGAGACATAAGAGACATGGATTCTATCCCTGGGTTGGAAAGATCCCCTGGAAGAGGGCATGGCAACCCACTCCAGTATTCTTGCCTGGAGAATCCCATGGATAGAGGAGCCTGGAGGGCTACAGTCCATAGGGTCTCAGAGTCAGACACGACTGAAGGGACTTAGCACACAGGGGTACACGCACAGTGTGACCCACGATAGCCAATGAGGGGCTCATGGCCCTGAGCAGAGCACTTCCTCTCTCTTGACTCTTGACTCTTGACTGAGAAACGGAGCTTGCTTTCTACCTAACGTTGTGAGTTTTTTTTAAATAGAAAAGAAGCAATGCATTTTTATTTATTTACCTGTTTTTGGTCAAGCTGGGTCTTTGTTGCCGTGCAGGGGCTTTCTCTAGTTGCGGTGAGCAGGGGCTACTGTTGGCTGTGGTGCGGCGGCTTCTCTTGTTGCAGAGCACAGGCTCTACGGTTTCAGTAGTTGTTGCCCACGGGCTTAGTTTCTCTGGGCATGTGGAATCTTCCTGGACCAGGGATCTAACCTGGCAGGCGGATTCTTATCCACTGGGCCACCAGGGAAGCCCAGGTTGTGAGATTTGAAGGATAAGCACATGTAGGCTTTCCAGCCTAGCCAGTACCTGCAATGACCGACTTTCTCCACGCATAGTTGAGGGCAGTGTGGGCCACACTGCAGGCTGCCCTCTGCCTAGAGAATTGCTCCTCCCAGGTCACGGAAGGACACAGCAAGCCGGAAGAGGAGGTCAGGAGTAGCCAAGAGCTCCTGCTATCACCCATGACCATTGGCAGGAAGAAGGAAATGTTCTGACTGAGGGCTCCATCAGCTCCATCCAGGTCAGCATTGCTGTGCAACAGGCTGATGAGGTGGAGAAGATTTTATGCCACAAGTTCACGTGCTTCATGACGACGTGAGCAGAGAGTGGCCGCTGTTTCCCCTTGTCTGTCAGTGCAGTGCCTGCGCTAGAGGTGGACAGGTGAGTCCTCCAGAATGTCCCAGCCAAGGCCTCCCGCCTGCTAAGGCGCCTCTGCTCCCACTCTCACTGTTCCTTTTCTTATTAGTAGATCCTTCCTCCTCTAATTAAAGTCTGGGGCTGCAAAAAAAAAAAATGAATGAATGAATGTAAAAGGTAAATTACATGGCTGGGCCCTTTGGAGGAACCCAGTGTGTTAATATTAATACATCAGCCATCACTGGTTACTAATAAGGATGAAAATGGAGCCCCCAGCTCCTGGCCTGCTTTATCTGCCACTTCAAGTAAACTCCAGCTCATCTGTTGCCATCTCCCTAACCCAGAGTTCCCTCCTTTATTGGCCATGGCCCAGGGAAGGGGCATTTCTCTCAGCCCAGGCCAGCGAAGACCACCTTTTAGGGCTCTGTGGGTGTGTTCTCAGTCACTCACTTGTGTCCGACTCTTTGCAGCCCCATGGACTGTAGCCCGCCAGGCTCCTCTGCCCATGGGATTCACCAGACAAGAATCCTGGAGTGGGTTGCCATTTCTTCCTCCAGGGGATCTTCCCAACCCAGGGACTGAACCCACATCTCTTGTGTCTCCTACATCGGCAGGTGGATTCTTTACCACTGGGCCACCTGGGAAGCCCCTTTCAGGGCTCTATGTCCTCCTTATTCTCTCAAGGGGCTGAAGTGGGGGCAGGGTGCTCTCAGAGAGCTTTGTAGTAAAACTCCCAAAATTTCTCCCGAAAACAGCAAGAGAGCTTTGTGTTATTGCTCCGTAAGTGTGAGTGTTCCCACAGGCTTCAATTACAGGCTTCTGTGGAACTAAGGTTTCCCAAACATGCTCCGTTTCAATGTGAACACCAGATTCCTCACACAGCATACTGCCATGATTCCCACCGAGCCAGGGAGAAGAAGGTTCCTTGCAGACCCTGGGGTCTGGACCCCCAGGCCTTGGAAATGAAGGGGAGATGGACTTGGGGGATCAAGAAGTCCCTGGAGGCTGGAGCCCTGGGAGAGACCTTGTGCCGCCTCCCTGGACTGGGGTGGTAGAAGTTAAGGGTCTTCTTGCCCACAAAGCCCTGCTGATTTTACTCCGCCTCCGTCACTACAGCTTCATTTCAAAGAGTGCTTACAAGTGTTCTCAGCAGATCTGTTTTCTCTTGTCCACTCACATTTCTTCAAAAATTTGAATTATTTTGCCAATATTTGCAAATCAGAATATTTCACATTAAACGGGATTTCTGGTTTCTCTAGAAGTGCTGAGAGACGTCACCATAAAGGGCTCCTATTTCCTCATGGAAAAAGTTGATGCACCTGAGCAAGTGCTACTCCTTTTAGAAGGATGTGCAAAGTTCAGTTTGCCACAACTCCCATCTGGCCCACTTCAGTCGGTTACTTTACCTGGTTTTTTTTTTTTTTTTTTGGTTGCAATGGTTCTTCACTGCTTTGTGTGGGCTTTTTCTGGTTGCAGAGAGCAGGGGCTAATCTTCACTGTGGTGCACAAGCTTCTCATTGTGGTGGCTTTTTCTGCTGCAGAGCACAAGCTCTAGGTTCATGGGCTTCAGTAGTTGTGGTGCATGGGCTTAGTTGCTCTGAGGCATGTGGAATCTTCCCAAAGAAGGGTTTGAACCTTCATGTCCCCTGTATTGGCAGGAGGATTCTTATCCATTGTGCCACCAGGGAAGTCTGTTACTTTACCTCTTAAGTTTTGGATCACCTTTATAGAATCCTTGCTGCTAAGTCACATCAGTCGTGTCTGACTCTGTGCGACCCCATAGACGGCAACCCACCAGGCTCCCTCGTCCCTGGGATTCTCCAGGCAAGAACACTGGAGTGGGTTGCCATTTCCTTCTCCAATGCATGAAAGTGAAAAGTGAAAGTGAAGTCACTCAGTTGTATCTAACTCTTAGCGACCCCATGGACTGCAGCCCACCAGGCTCCTCCATCCATGGGATTTTCCAGGCAAGAGTACTGGAGTGGTGTGCCATTGCCTTCTCCCTATAGAACCCTTACTGCTCTTCAAATCTGCTATACCAAGAGCAAATTGTTACCACCACCATCATCATCACCTCCACCATGTTCACCACCATCACTATCACCATCATCACCATCACCACCACCATCACCATCATCACCTCCACCTTCACCTTCACCATCACCATCACCATCACCACCATCACAATCCCCACCACCACCACCACCGCCATCACCACCACCATCACCATCATCACAAAACCATCAACACCATCACCACCACCACCACCACCACTGCCATCACCACCACCACCACCACCACCACCACCCCCACCCCCCACCACCATCACCACCATCATTATCACAACCACCATCACCACCACCATCACCATCATCATCACCATCACTACCATCACCATCACCACCACCATCACCATCATCATTACCACCATCACCACCACCACCACCACCACCATCACCAATCACCATCATCACCACCACCACCACCACCATCACTACCATCACCATCACCACCACCATCACCACCACCACCATCACCACCACCACCATCACCATCATCACCACCACCACCATCACCACCACCATCATCACCACCACCACCACCACCACCACCACCACCACCACCACCATCACCCATCACCATCACTACCACCATCACCACCACCATCATCACCACCATCACCACCACCACCACCACCACCATCACCACCACCACCACCATCACCATTACCGCCATCACCACAACCGTCACCATCACCACCATCACCACCACCATCACCACCAACATCGCCACCACCATCACCACCACCATCACCATCACCACCATCACCACCATCACCACCACAACCATAACCCACCACCATCACCATCATCACCACCATCACTATCATTACCATCATCATCACCACCACCTTCACCATCATCATCATTATCCCATTATCACCATTAGTATCACTATCTCCATCACCATCACTATCATCATTACCATCACCATCATCATCTCCACCTCCTCCACCAATCTACATACACATATGCATGTGTACACACACAGAGGGACTCTCTTTTTCTTTCACCAGATTCATTTCTTTACCTCTGACCTCTTTGGAGCTCTTTCAATGTATCCAAGTGTTCCTGGCTCATGCAAGTACTAGTTAGTGCAACTGGGTCAGAGCTGGTGGGGGTGAGAGCAATGGTGGGTGAAGGTGGAGTTGAAATCCTGTGTTAAGAATGCGCATCTTGCACAGACCTGGGAAAGATATGTTGGTGAAATTTGCTCACATGGTGCATCTCGCTTAGGCTCCATGTCTGGCTATGGAAGGATATTCATTGCCATTGTTTTCTGTAATAGCTATCTGGTAATGACTGGGCGTCCAAGATTTCTTCAAGGAACTACCTATTCTCAGTCCACTGAGAGGTGAGGTAGACCCCACTTCCAGCTCCAAAACAGTCCAGGGCCCCTCCAGTCAGTCAGTATATTCCATGCCCTTGGCCCAGGGGCTTGTTTGAAGGTGGATACTGAGCCCATGACAGGTCAGCACAACTCAATTCTTGGACTTGCTTGTGGAAGACTGGCTAATGGTGCTTTTTGCCCAAGGAGTTTGCACATCTGATGGGCTAAGGTGAGGAGTGGCTGGGGATCATCTTCACAGCAACTGGGGAGCCTGGCTGAGAGTGAAGAGCTCAGCAGGGGAAGGCAGGGGATGGGCAGGGGGGTAAGCCCCAGGGCCCTGTACTGAGCCATGCCTGAATCCACTCTCATGACCAATAAATCTGCTCTTCTACCATTTTGAGTTGGGTTTCTGTCACTTAAAACCAAAATAGCTTTAGGAGGGCTTCCCTGGTGGTCCAGTGGTTAAGAATCCGCCTGGCAGTGCTGGAGATACAGGTTTGATCCCTGGTCAGGGAACTAAGATTCCACATGCCATGGTAAAACTAAGCCCCTGATCCACAACTGCGGAGCCCAAGCCCCACAGCTAGAGAGAACAAGCACTGCAGCAAAAGATCACGTGTCATGCACGAAGATTCCGCAAGCCACAACTGAGACCCAAGCGAGCCAAATAGATCAATCAACAAATATTTGTTTAAAAATCAAAATAGCCTTGAAATATTCCATTCCTTTCCTTCAAGATGTTTCTGGAAATGTTCCAGCCCAGCCTGGCTTCTACAGGGTTCAAAGGTCACCTTATCCTCTCAGCTTCAAGCTCCTGCCCCAAGAAATGGGGCACGTGTTCTTACCTTGATGAACAGCACAAGCTGTCACCCAAGTTGTCTCTTCCAACATCTGTAAGAGGTGGACACTCTGGGGTCTGGGCACTGCCTTGCCCCCACCCACTGAGCTCTGGTTGGGGCTCCTGGGCAAAACGGGCAAACCAGCATGTTCTCCTGACCCTGGGCCCCGCCTCACCATGGGGCGAGGGGATCTGTCCTCCAGGATTCTCAGCTAAGCCAACTCTGCCCCTCTGGGGGTGAGCACTGGTTCCTTGGGAGTTAAGGCTGGGAAAGCTTGGTGGCCTCCCAGACATGCTGATACAGCCCCAGAGGCAGCCATGGGAGTGAGATTACGGGACCATTTCAGTCCCTCTGCCCCAGGGACTCATATAAAAACCCAAGACCCCTGCCTCACATGCCAAGGAGCCCTCCCTGACCAAGCTATCATCGTAAGATGGTCAGCCTCCCAGGTATTGTGTTTTTTCTGTTGTTGTTTCAGAAGTACTGGTCCCAGAAACAAATGTCAGATTTTCTCATCTATAAAATGGATGTTAAAAGTCTGAAGGTGAAAAGATGAGAGAGAGAGTTTGGGCCTGCTTCCCACACACAGTTCACACACACTGGCTACGACAGAAATCGCTCGAGATGTGCAAGTGCGAGACAAGAAGCAGGGGGATTTCACTGCAGAGCTCACTTCCTTTGAGGCTCTCAGCTGCCATAATAGATAAATAAGGTGGTGTGTGTGTGCTAAGTGGCTTCAGTCGTATCTAATTTTTTGCGACCCTATGGACTGTAGGCTCCTCTGTCCATGCGATTCTCCAGGCAAGAATGCTTAAGTGGGTTGCCATGCCCTCCTCCAGGGGATCTTCCTGACTCAGGGATGGAACCCATGTCTCTTATGTCTCTTGCATTGGCAGGTGGATTTTACCACTGAGCCACCTGGGAAGCCCAGATAAGGTGGAGATTCCAGTAATTTCATAGGTGAAACTGGCACCAAGAGACTGACTGACTTACAGACACTGAAAATAATGAGAAGCAGATGTAAAAACAGTGTAGGTGCACCAACCCTCTCGCTGCATCATGAATCAGACTCCCTCAGATTCCTGGCTGCCTTGCCCCGAGTCTGCAAGCCAAGAACCAAGGGTCCCCATTCCTCCTCTGACCCTGTCCAATGCCCAGGAATGCCCCCTCTCCTTCCTTCCTCCCTCCTCCATGGACCGCCCCAAGGCCCCCAGGACTAGACTCTGTGTCCCTGCAGGAAAGAGGATCAGGGGCGGTGACTGAACCAGTACTGTATGTTCCTTCCCAAAGAAACTCTTTCTCAAGCAGATGAATTTAAATCTCCACTCCTCCTGCCAGTATCCCCACGCCTAGCAGTTCCAGAGCTGCAGGTCCTGAGCTAGCGCAGGAGGGAAGAAGGAAGTGAGGCAGGAATAGAAATACAGAAACTGACATATGCGAGAAGTGAGTCTATGAGTGGGCTTGGGCCTCACTTAGATTCTGTGTTATTCTGATTATTATCCTTTCACGTTTTCTGGACCAGCCTAGAGAAAGAGACGGAATTTCTGCAAACTGGCTTCTAAAGCTCACCAGCCACAATGAAAACAGGACTCCCAAAGGGTCGTCATCAAGCAGCTCAGGCTCTGAAATGACTTTGCTAAGCTTTTCTCCCTCTCTAGGCAGCCATGAATGTCCTCAATAACGCAAACAAGTCCGCCTCCACCACTCCACTTGGAAATATTTGATCTATCAGCTTATCAGTGGGAACAGCTTCCCTTTGATGTGTGCCTTGAATGTTTTCCACAAAAACGTGACCAGATTTTTTCAGAACCTTCCACATGCCTCTGTTAGTCTAAAAATGTCCCAGATGTGGAATGCTATGTAATAAGGGTTGAATGGTGAGAAATTTGGGGCAGGTCAGCTTGACATCCGGGGTTGAGAAGGGACAGGAGGTGTGTCCAGCTCTGGGCATCATTCATCTTGTGGCAAGGAATAAACCCACAAATGGGCAGATCAAGGGGGAGGAGACTGTCTTTTCTCCTCTTCTACACGGACGCACAGCTGAACTATGTATCCCAGACTCCCCTGCTACCATGTGACTGAGCTCTGACCCATGGTGTATGAGCAGAGACGATGCACTTCCCTTCCAGGCTGGGACCTGACCCTGGCTCTGTCCCACCTCTGACTGAATGGAGAAGATTCAGAGGTCAGAGGACAGAGCTATAGGACACAGAAGGGTCCTGGGTCACTCCATGACCACTCAGGATCAAGCCACACCTGCCAACCAGCCACTGGTGACCTACACTGGATAATAACAGAACTTTTTTTTTCCATTATTTTTTATTGAAGTATAATTGATTTATAATGTGTTAGTTTCTGGTGTACAGCTAAGTGATTCAGTTATTTATATATATAGACATGTAGGGGCTTCACAGGTGATGCTAGTGGTAAAGAACCTGTCTGCCAATGCAGGAGACATAATATGTGCAGGTTTGATCCCTGGGTCAGGAAGATTCCCTGAAGGAGGGCACAGCAACCCACTCCAGTATTCTTCTCTGGAGAATCCCATGGACAGAGGAGCCTGATGGGCTACAGCCCACAGGCTGCGGAGTCAGACACAACTGAAGCAACTTTGCATGCATGCAGGCACATATATATGTATTAATATATACACACTTATATATATTCTTTTTCATATTCTTTTCCATTATGGTTTATTACAGGATATTAACTATATTTCCTGGTGCTATTCAGTATGACCTTGTTGTTTATCTGTTTTGTATACAGCGGTGTGTACTGCTAATCCCAAGCTTACCCCTGCTCTAGCTCCTTTCTGCTTTGGTAACCGTAAATTTGCTTTCTATGTCTAGAGTCTGTTCTGTTTCTTAGATAAGCTCATTTGTGTCATGTTTTAGATTCCATGTATAAGTAATATCATACAGCAATTTGCCTTTCTCTGTTTTACTTACTGCACTTAGCGTAATAATCACTAGGTCCATCCATGTTGCTGCAAATGGCATTATTTCACTTTTTATGGCTGAGTAATATTCCATTGTATATAGAGAGACATGAGCTCTTAATGCAGTAAATATTTTTGTACTAAGCTTCTGAGAATTCATAGTGTAACTCTCCCAGCAGCTAGCGTGTTTGACATTTGCTGATGTGATGCTCTGAGGCAATATTTGCTGGGTTGGTCAGAACTGTTTATTTGGCTGTGCCAAGTCACAGTTGCGGCACATGGGATCATTGATTCTCATTGCAGCATGCGGGATCTTAAGCTGTGATGTGTGAACTATTAGTTGCCGCATGTGAAATCTAGTTTACCTACCAAGGATTGACCCTGGGCTCCCTGCATTGGGAGCACAGAGTCCTAGCCACTAGACCACCAGGGAAATTCCTGATCAGGACTTTATCTGTGACGAATAACAGAAAACCCAAGTTGGAGGGGCTTGAGCAGCATAAATGGAATTTATGAGCTCCTGTAACTGAGAAGTGAGAGGCAAGTGGGGTTCAGGCATCGCTTGATCAAGGATCAAAAAATAGCACCAAGAACACACATCTCTCCCAGCACAGCCCCTCCACACTGGCTCCAGGTTGGCCAAGCTCACCTCTGTGGGGCTGGAAATGCCTGGCCAAGCCCAGCAGGTGCTGTCATCCCAGAGTCCTCTTCTCTAGAAGGGTCACATATGCAAGGGGACACAACCTCTAATTGTCCAGGCTGAGGCACACTGATCCTTTAGCTCAGAGTCATGAACGGAGATGGGCACAATCACTGGAGAATCCTGGGACAACTCTGATTGGTTTCAGGAAAGACTATGGTGCCTGAGCCAGCAGATGCAGACACTGGGGAGGGTAGAGGGGCAGAGCAGATGTTGGATGCAATAAAGCTCACCCACCTGCTTCCCATGGGGACTCCCTCCATCCCACCAAATGGCCCCAGAGCAGCCTCCACTTCCACACACAACTCATGCAGATTGACCCAGCCCAGCATAAGCGCTCTCCTGAGGTTTTTATTCCACGGCGAGGGCATTGGGGGAGTATGGGGCGGGGTGGGGGGCAGAGACCAGAGTGAGCCTCTAGACCCTGAGGGCTCTGAGACTGGGGTTGTTAGCCTGTCCTCCCTGGGAGGGAGCCGCTTGTAGTGAAGGATCAGAGCTGAAAGCTGCACTGGGAGGGCCAGAGCCCTGCCATCTGTCCCTGCCTGGGTCCCCGAGGCAGCCTTCAACACATCCCTTCTTTGCCAAAGGGAGTTCAAGTCTATTTTTCACCACTCAAAGTCAAAGGAACCTGAAAACACAGACTTTTACAGACATACTTCTTCCTTTTCTATTGTGTGTGATGAAACTTTCAATTTACCCGAAGTCCTTTCAGTTAGTCTGTGACCTGAAGTGAGACCTACACATGCCCGGGGATGGACCCCTGCATGCCATTTGGGGCCAAGCCATCTCAAGAATTCCTTAAGTCTGGCCTCGCGATGCTGCCAAGGGTCCTCAGATCCCTTTCACCACCCCCCATCAACACCCTAAACCTGCTCCCAGTAAACATAACAATGGGATCGAACCTTGACGCGAACTATTGACATTTCATGGGTGTTAAATGTTCTCAATCTTACATAAAAGTAGCTTTAGAAAAAGTGTCTGGTTCCACTGGTCTCTAACATACAATGCCCATGTGCTCTCCCCACATATTTAAAAGCAGACAGAGCCCCTGCACCCTACTGTCGACTGAAAAAATTCACAGCCTAAAAGTTGAGACTATGTTTTATTCAGCAGACAAAACTGAGAACGCAAGCCCAGGACACAGCCTCTCAGAAAATTCTGAAGAGGCAAGGGAGGGACCAGGATATGTAAGAGTTTTTGCAACAAAGATCTGGTAGTGGGAACATCAAAAGAGTACTGTTGATTAAGGAAAACCAGATCTCAAGTTAAGGGATTTAGCACTTTTCCATGTATGGGAAGATGCAAAGTTTGGGCTCGCTGAAATCATTCCTCTGATATGCACTTCAGCTATCTGAGGCCAGTATCCTGTGTTTTCTCATCCTGAGTACCCTGAGGGTGCACCGTCAGGGTGGCAGCAGCTGTTGGCTGCTAGACGCGAGTCATCCTGCCTCCATCCTGAGTTCCCTCAGGGTTTGCTGTTGGGGAGCCTGTAATGTGATGGCCTGATGGCTGCAACATCATTTGTTTATTGATATGCAGGAAATATCTTTCATTTACCCTACCCTGTGGGTGCCCTGGAGCTGCCAGATCTCCGAGGACTCTGGAACCGTCTCAACTTTGATCACAGGAAAACTCGGTGAGCTGGAAGAAGTTAGTGGATCCACAGTCCCACTCATCAGCAGCCCCTGAACGGGTGGAATTTTGGAAACTTGGTGATCCTGCATGAACCTGCAGGTGAGAATCCAGCCAGGACCATTCCGTGGCGCACAGGCTCTCACTCAACCTCACTCCCTTCATAGGAAGAACTGCCAGGCCCCAGGCACCCATATTTTCATGTCCCCAAGGAGGCAGGAATGCTGAAGGTTGGATCTGAGTCTCATGGTCCTTCTCTGCTTCTGTTGGACTCTTGGGACATTCGGAGAAGAGGAAGGAGAATAGAGGTGGGAGCTCCCCAGGCACCGCAGAGAGTGACTCAGGAGCCTTCTGTTCAGTGGGGAATGTTCCAACTTCCGAGGGAGCCAGTCCCACCAATTCAGCCCTGCCATCTGGAACGTTCCATCTCTGATCCATTGGTGTTTACTTTCTAAAACTTTGCATTCCTGGGGTCTGAGATTGGGAGCAACTGTGTGTGGAAAATACACGCTTCCTTTCATATGTTCCCGTGACACATAACAGCTTGCTTTCAGTCCTTTAAAAATGCAAACCAAAAAAAGAAGAAAAGAAACAAAGAAACGCTTTCACCAAACACTCTCCCCAAAGAGAAGAAACACTGCAGATTCTAGAACAGAAAGGGCTCTGAGAGGGGAAGACAGGTGTGACTCTGAGGTACCAAGTTGGTACAGAGGAAGGTAACAGGTGAGGGTCAGGTAAAGGGCCTTTTGAACGGGATGAGCAGGGTCCAGACTGGCAGGACCCACCCTGGGAATTCCACAAAGCAGCCTGGGACATCAGACTGGGGTGAGGGAGGTGGGGAAGCTGCAGAGTCACAGAGGAGGGTGCAGGGCCTCAGCTCTGGGCTGACCCTTTGGCGCCACATGCTGTTCAGGCTGTTGCTGGTAAGTGGAAGAAACCCCACTTGAACTCACTTAGTTGGATGCAGTATGTATTACCTCATGAACTCTAACTTGGAGATGAATGGAGCGAACCTTGGGTGATGGAAACCAGAGTTGTGGGTCCTGCCAACCCTTTCTCCATCTCATACCCTGGGTTCTCTGACTTCCTCTGCCAACTTTCTCCTCTCCCTGCTTCCTTCATGTCAAACTCCCAAACCCACACTCCACAGACTGGGTCTCTATGGCAAAGTCTGAGAGCAGTTCATTTTCCAAATCTCTCCTCTGGGTCCCCTACCTAGTGACAGAACCCAGATAAAAACTACATTTCCCAGCCTCCCTTGCAGCAAAGTGTGGTCACGTGACACATTCTGGCCAATCATCTGTGACAGAGTGATGCCAGCTCTCCCAGGCAGATGTCCAACAGGAAGTCCTCTCTTCCCAGGTGGAAGGTGCACTTGGTGGAAAGCCATCCTTAGAACAACACAGGTGGAGACAGAGAAGACACATCTGACAAAGGAAGAAGAATGTGCTGGGAGACAGGTTTGGCCTTCACAGGTCTTGGACACATCATGGTTGACCTGAGAATGGCCCGTGGATCACAGGTAAACCAGAGAACAGTCATCTTAGCATCAGTTGTCCCCCAAGTTGTGACAGCCCAGAGTTCAGGGACCCTGAAGGCTTGGCATGGAACACAGGTCCCACCCAGTGATCCCCTCTGCCTGAGCCCTGTCCAGCTGCTGGTGTCCTCTTCTCTCCAGACCAAACCTTCACTCCCTGGGCTGACCTCTCTGGGGCCCTGCTTCCCACTGGGTGATGATTTGGGTCCCTGGGAACCTGTCAAGTTCTGTCTCCCTCCTCTCAGGTCACCCAGTGACCTGCTTCATGAGAAAGCACCTGTGTTTGTTTAGTGGGTGCCGAGGGAGTGATGGGCCGCTGGGTAATTCAGGCAGGTGGTCCCCCCAGGTGTGGCCACTGGATGAAGAGCCTTCCCCAACTCATGCCTCGATTTCCCCCCTCATCTGCACAATCATTCCAGTCTTGCTGTTTCTGCCATCACACCTTCTGGAGAGCCATCCCTGTGGATGGAGAAGCAGCAGCGCTCCTATGAGCCCAGTGATCTCAAGAGTGTACCTTGAGGTTCAGCTGAGTATATCTCACACTCTCCAGGCTCCCCTACCCCTCTTTCCTCATGGAACTTCTCATCCACATGTTTGCTTCTGGCTCCAACAGTCCCAGTAGCCCCCACTGTTTTGAGGATAATATTCATGTCCTTGCTATTGTCCCCAAGAGGCCAGGGATCCAGGCCTGCTGCCCCTCACCTCTTCTTGTTGCCACCCAAAATCTTGGCCTTCTCTGCCCACTGAAGCTGAATGAAAAATACGGAGACAGAGTTTGGGGGAAATAGAAAGGTGGATTTTATTCTTAGCTGGTGGAGAGGGGAACATGGTAGGATCATGCCTCAAGAACTGTGCCCCTACTCCATGAGAAGTCTAGGGGTTTATATAAGGCAAGGGCTCACAGTCAGGAGTCAGTGATGAGGAACAAAGGTGATAGGATCTTGACTTCTTCCTCTTGCGTTGTTTCAAAGACAGTCATAAGCTGGCTTCAGTAACCCAGTCATTGAGTCTGGCAGTTGGGTGGCTCTGTGGCCTTCTTTATGATATGTAACTGCAAGGGGAAGGGTGTTGTAAGGATAAACAGCAGATATGGGATGGATTTAGCATAGAGTCAAAGGAAAAAATGTGAATTGTATCTCCTGCCAAGTTAGGGGGCAGAAAAGCAAACTTAGTTACAGAATGCAAAGTTAGGAGCAGTTAAAGTTAAACAAACAAACCAGGAATATTCAGGCCTGCTCACTGTTCTCTTTATCTTCTTTGTTCTCAGGAAAGGGAAAGAGAAAAACTAATTCCTCCTTTTTCCTTTTCAGTGCAACAATCTTGCACCTCTTCCGCCTTCTCACTGTGCTCTAACTGCCTGGTCCTCGTGTGGTTCCTTGGATGTGCCAGGCCCTCTCCTGCCTCAGGGCCTTTGCACTTGCTGTTTCCTCTGCTCCATCTGCTTCCCTTCCATCACCTTAACTGCTGCTCATCTTTCAGATCTTAGCCTCCCTCCCAGCATGTCAGGATTTCCTGTTTTTCTCTCTATAGTCCCATGTGCTTTCCTTCAGAGCATTTAGCAAAGAGTATAGAAATGTAATCATGTGCTTATTCGATTAGCATCTGCCTCTCCTGCTACAGTGGAAGGCCACTTGGACATCCCCACCCACCACTGCATCTTCAGAATACAAATGTTTGTTGAAGAAATGAAAGATGGAAGGTCACACACAGGCCACGTGGACACAGATGACATAGATGGGCTCTCTGTGGTTTCCTCCGTGAGGACTGATCTCCAAACAAGGGATTCACTCCCAAATCAAAGAAATTGTCAGAGTAGGCATGTTACCCTTCCAAAAGCTTCCATCTGTGATCTTGACACTGTGCTGGATATACAATCATTTTTAATTCAACCCAAATTGCCCATATGGAAGAGCCAGGAAGCTTGGCTTCAAGGAAGAATTCATCAGACAGATGTATCCTTTTATGTCACCTAAGACAAAGCAGTTTAATTGTTTCCATTATCTTCAAGTTTTCATTTCCCTGGTTATTGATCTTCCCTTTTAATGAAGCCCATAATTAAGCAACTAGGAGGCTATGCTTGGTCTTAATGAGTATGCTGTCAGGCTCGGCTCTGCCAAGGAGCCCCCATAGCCATGAAGGAGAATCACCTTCTCCTCCCATCTCTTGACCTCTCCTGTTCCTTGACGACATGAAGGGCAAAGGTAAGGGGGCCCCAAGGACTTTCCTGGGGACATTGTCATTAGTAGTATAAGCAGGAGCCCTCAGCCGGCACACAGAAGGGCCTGGTCCCACCCCGTTGGGACCAAAGCATCAGGAAGGAGGAGAAACAGGGGAGGAGGTGGACATAGACTGGCAGTTGGAGCAGGAAGCCCTGTTTCCAACAGAGAGAAGTGGCAGCAATGCCCATCTACCAGTGCCGAAAACAGAAGATGACACGGCTTCTCTTTGTCTCCAGCTGACCATCCAGCAGGCAACTGACCTCATTCCTTGTGTGGCGGATGCCTGTGTTTCACCCTCTCAGAATTCAGTGCCCCTCCTGAGGGGGCCAGCAGCACAGCTTCCTGGGGGGAGTCACCCCTGGCTCTCACTACCCAGGCTGTAAGAGTGAGGTCAGCCTCACTATCTGCTTCCAGGATTATCTCCTGGCCAATCCACACATTCCACCCCTTGGCCCAGGGGTTGATTCAAGAAAGAGGACACAACCCAGTCAGGCAAGGTCAGATACATCTGGAGGATCTTTGCTGCAGCAATTGAGAGAGAAAGACCTCCAGAGGCCACTTTATGGAGAGAGCCTGCCTAAGGACGAAGCCAAACCCAAAGAGGACAGAGCTGGGGAGAGAAGACTCCTGAGAGCGTGATTTCAGTGCCTGGATAAAGCTCTGCCTGAAGTTCCATCTGTCCTCCAGTTACATGAATCTTCAGTTACATGAGCAGTCTGGGACTGGATCCCAGTTCAGCTGAGTTTCTGCAAGTTCGGACTGATATATGATTCACTGTGGTCACAGTCAGTCTGTTGTATCTGTCTGGAGGGTTTCCCAGCTGCCACAGACCACAGTGGTAGTGCGGAGTGAGAGGTCAGTTCAAAGGAGCAAAGCCCTGTTTCCAAATGCTGGACAGACAGAGAGCGCAAGTGGGATAGAGCCTAGTGCCACCAGGTGGCACTGTTGAACACTAGTCCTGCGCAGTCCTGTGGCTGCTGCAGGGCGCTGGTCCAGGCCCACAGAGGCTCTAGGCTCTGTATTGTGGTCCAGACAGTTGGCCCCCAGCCATGATGCCATGCTAGTTTGGAAGGCAGCTAAGGAGATTTCCACTCCTGCCACCAAGTATGCTGGAAGGAGCCCTGTCCCTTGTTATCCAAGCTCCCAGTCCCCCTCCCCCTCCCCCCCCCGACTCCTCCACCTGAGGCTTCCTTGGGGGTTGCTGCATAACTAACAAACCACTTAACGACATACAGTGATAGCAACCATCTATTTTGTTCACAAACATGCATTTGGGCTTGGATTGGTAGGGAGGGCTCATCTCTGTCCCACAGGGCATCAGTTGGATGGCTTGGCACGAACTGGGAGATTGGTGAGCTAGAGCTGGCTGTTGGCTGGGGCCTCAGTTTGACCCCATGTGGCCTCTCTGTGCACAGCTTGGGCTTCCTCACAATGTGAAGGTAACTGTTCTGAGACCATGTACCTCAGAGACAAGCCTCACCTTTATGACCTAGCCCCGGGAGCCACGTGATATCACTTCTACCTAGGGAGGAGGCTGGAACCCCCCCCCCCCACTCAATGGCAGCAATGGACAATAGGAGTACTGTTTGTGCCCTTCAGAAAAATAGGATGGAGTCCTACCCCAGTCAATGCTGTATATTGTCACCCTGTTTATTTAACTTCTATGCAGAGTACATCATGAGAAACACCGGACTGGGTGAAGTACAAGCTGGAATCAAAATTGCCGGGAGAAATATGAATAACCTCAGATATGCAGATGACACCACCCTTATGGCAGAAAACAAAGAGGAACTAAAGAGCCTCTTGATGAAAGTGAAAGAGGAAAGTGAAAAGGCTGACTTTAAACTCAACATTCAAAAAACAAAGATCATAGCATCAGGTCCCATCACTTCATGGCAAATAGATGGGGAAAGAATGGGAACAGTGACAGATTTTATTTTCTTGAACTCCAAAATCACTGCAGATAGTGACTGCAGCCATGAAATTAAAAGATGCTTTCTCCTTAGAAGAAAAGCTATGACAAACCTAGACAGCATTAAAGAGCAAAGACATCACTTTGTTGACAAAGGTCCGTATAGTCAAAGCTATGGTTTTTCCAATAGTCATGTATGGATGTGAGAGTTGGATCATAAAGAAGGCTGAGCACCGAAGAATTGATGTTTTTGCAATGTGGTGTTGGGGAAGACTCTTGAGAGTCTCCTGAACTGCAAGGAAATCAAACCTGTCAACCCTAAAGGAAATCAGTCCTGAATATTCATTGAAAGGACTGATCTTAAAGCTGAAGCTACAATACTTAGGCCACCTGATTTGAAGCGCTAACTCATTAGAAAAGACCCTGATGCTGGGAAAGCTTGAGGGCAGGAGAAGGGGACGACAGAGGATGAGATGGTTGGGTGGCATCACCGACTCAATGGACATGAGTTTGAGCAAGCTCCAGGAAATGGTGCAGGACAGGGAAGCCTGGCATGCTGCAGTCCATGGGGTTGCAAAGAGTTGGACACAACAGAGTGACTGAACAACCACCTACCTTAATAGGTCAGATGTGACCTTATTTGGAAGTAGGGCCTTTGTCGATGATCTGGTTAAGATGAGGGTGGGCCCTAATCCAATACAACAGTGTCCTTATTAGAAGAGACTAGGTCATGGGAAAACCATGTGTGCACACAGGGAGAAGACGGCTGTCTACACACCAAGGAGAGTGACTTCAGGAGACAGAGGCCCTGCAGACACTCGATGTCAGACTTCCAGCCTCCAGAATTGAGAGAGACTCTCGATGTAAGTTGTTTAAGTCACTCAGTCTGTAGCGCTTTGTTACCGCAGCCACAGAGGCTGATCCAAGGAGATACATTGCAGCCATCTATGGAAAATGCCTCCCACCAGAGTGGGTGTGATAGCCTTGAGTATTAAAAGAGAAAGGGGGCAGAAGCAGGAAAAACCAACATATACAAGATATACAAGGCATGGCTCTGCCCAGGTAGCTCAGAGTCTAGGGGCAGGGCGGGGAAGGGGATGCACTTTGGCTGGTGGGGAAGCAGTGACAAAAACAATGATGTCACCAGGTCCGACCCCGATTGGTTCACCTTGCACATTTGTCCAGCAAGATGCATTTGCTGTCATGTGTTTCCTCTACACCTTCTCATTCAAGTTTCCCAAAACAGGTTATCTCGGCAAATTGCTAAAGAGAGTCCAAGTCCGAAAAATGGGCCTGGCAGTACACGTTCTCCCAGAACCGCCCTCATCACTCCCACGCACCTCCTCCTTGAGATTCCAGGCTCCGTGCATCTGTAACTGCTTCCCCGGAGGCGGTGCTGTCCTGCCCACCCTCAAGCCTCAGGAGCCCGTACACTCACAGCCCCATCACAACCAGAGGCCACCTCAGTGAGTCCTCCCCGCAACACAAGGGCTTGCTCCAAGTGATCGTTTGCCCAAGATGATCGTTCTGGCTACCTGAAAAGGAAAGAGCTCCTACTGCAAATGGGATGTGGCACTCAGCCAGGTGCCCAGGCGATGTGCACGTGAAGGCAGCCCACGGGACCGGGAGAACAGAATGCTTGGCCAGATCTGGGGATGGGTGGTGGGAGTGGGCAGGTCTGGCAGTGCCACAAAGTCCAGACCTGGGAAACACCCCCAGAAGGTCCCACAGGATGGCGCTGAGAACCCTGCTCCACCCCCTCCTCAACCCAGCACAGTCCCCGCAAGCACTCCCCGGCGCCTCCCAGAAGAGCCTCTCAGGTTCTTCGGGAGTCCAGGACTCCCTGCAGTAAGAGATGGTGCATCTGTCTAAGTCGCTACTGCAAATTGCAAGGCGAGTACATGATTACTTCCCTCCTCAAATTATGGGTAATTACACCTGGACTAAGTGTAATAATTACAGACAAAGCGCTGTTGATGCAACTGTCAGGTACGATGTTTACTCAGCAAACCCGGCCCTGCCTTGGAAAATGAACAGGCATATTGGAGCAGCAGAAGAGAAGAATAAAATTGCATCTAAAATATTTCTCCACCTCTGCCGAAGAGAGAACAGGCTGTGACATCCCTCTGTTGGGCAGGGCTGGCTTGCTCTGCCTGGTGACTCCTTCCTGACGAGTGAGTGGGCAGGTGGGCCATGAGGTGGGCTCCCCTTCCACCCCAGCTTCCCTCTACCCCAGCAGAACTGGAAGCTGCAGAACCACCAGGAGAGGGCTGACTGGGTCCCAAGCTGGCAACACTTTCAACTCCTCAGATCTTGCTTCCAGGGCCATCTCAGGCTCAGGGCACATCCTCTGTCCTGCTAACCCCACCTCCACCCCCACGGGGGTCTCTTCAGTTCTGCACAGAGCAAGGACTCCAGGTTCAAGCTTGGATCAGCCAGACTGAAATCTAATGCTAGGTAGCCAGATGGGCCTGGGCTCACACAGTCCACATCTCAGTGCCTCAGTTTCCTCTCTTGTGAACTGAGCACAACATTCCTTGTGGGTTTATTATTATTTATTTTTGTTTGTTCTGGGTCTTCGTTGCAGCAAGAGGGCTTTCTCTAGTTGCGGTGAGTGGGGGCTACTCTTTGTTGTGGTGCGCAGGCTTCTCATTGTGGTGACTTCTCTTACTGTGGAGCACAGGCTCTAAGCGCTCAGGCTTCAATATTGCAACATGCAGGCTGAGTAGCTGTGACATGCGGGGTCCAGTAGTTGTGGCTCAAGGGCTCTAGAAGCAAATGGAATCTTCCCAGACCAGGGATGGAACCCGTGCCCCCTGCATTGGCAGGCAGATTCTTATTCACTATACCACCAAGAAAGTCCCCTCATGGAGTTTTATGAGGATTAAATAAACATAGTGAGCACTGGTCCAGGCAGTGCAGTGAAACTCTTCTGTATGATGCTATGATGGCAGAGACATGACACTATGCTTTTGTCAAAACCTATAGAACGTACAGGGCTTCCCTGGTGGCTCAGTGGTAAAGAATCCACCTGCCAATGCGATAGACACAGGTTCAGTCCCTGGGTCGGGAAGATCCCCCAGAGAAGGAAACGGCAACCCACTCCGGTATTCTTGCCTGGAAAATTCCACGGACAGAGGAGCCTGGCAGGCTACAGTGCATGGGGTCGCAAAGAGTCAGACACAACTGAGCGACTAACACTTTCACTTCACTTTCACAGGAGGTACAGCACAAGGTGAACCCCAGTATGGACTACAGACTTCAGTTAATAATTGTGCGTTTGTTCATTAGTTGTAACAGGTGTACCCACTAAAGTAAGATGCTAATAAGAAGAGAAATTGTGGGGAGGGGCTATGTGGGAACTCTGTACTCTCCCCTCATCTTTCTGTAAACCTAAAGCTGCTCTAAGAAATAAAGTCTATTAACTTTTTTTAATGAACCAAAAAATATCCATTCTCACTTTTTACTATTGTTCCTCTCATGCTGGCCTTCTGACCTCATGCCTAATGCCCCCTCTCCACTTGGCCTGTTTCAATGGAAGACTTGGTTTCATGGTCTGATCCAGCCTGATATAGTTTCTCCCCAAAGTGTGTGTGGCAGCAGCAGCCAGGTGTCTACCTAGATCCACTCTCCCCCTCCTAATAGAACCCCAGTTTGGTCTGGGGGGGCAGTGGAACAGCTTTAGAAAACTACATTTCCCAGGTGCCCTTGCAGTGAGGCAAGGCCATGCCGCAGAGTTTGGGCCAATGAGTAGAGATCTCCTGGGTATTTCTGGGAAAGCTTTTCTTTCTGACTTGATGTGTCCATCCCCTTTTCCTTCTTCCTGTTTTGAATGTAGACATAATGCTTGGAGGTGCAGCAGCCATTTTGTAGCCATGAGGCGAAAAAACACACACGCTAATTATGGTGGAGAAGGGAGTGAAACTGAGTTCTCCATGACATCCTCAAGCAGTTGTTCGAGCCCTACACTACTTTTATGTCCCTGTTTGCTTAATCAACTTTCTGTTAGGTGCGGCCGAACATAATCCCAGTTGCTATGTGCTGCCTGTGAGACTAGCCCCCGCAGGTCTACACACCATGGCACACGGGCAGGTGGCCCTACACTCATATGTGAAACAGATCGCCAGTGCAGGCTCGATGCATGAGACAGGGTGCTCAGGGCTGGCGCACTGGGATGACCCAGAGGGATGGGATGGAGAGGGACGGGGTGCGGTTCAGGATGGGGAACACATGTACACCCATGGCTGATCCATGTCAATGTGTGGCAAAACCACTACAGTGTTGTAAAGTAATCCCAGGCCTTTACCAGTGACCAGGTTAGTGCCAAGGAAACCTGATGACACAGGCTTCCAACCAAATAATGAGAAGTGCCAAGTAATCAGGACTCAACACAAGAGAAAGAGAGGCTTTCTCTGGTGGGAGATCTCTCTAGAGCTGGGGCACAAGCAAGCATCGAGGTGGCCCTCGATGGGCCTCAGCCAGCATGAGAAGGGGGGAAGCTGCTCATTCCAGCTTGACCCAGAAACTGTCCTGCTCAGCCTGGGGGACAAATAGACCTGAGGAGCCAGGCCACCACTCCCAGGTCATCCGAGAAGGCGGCAGGCAGAGCTGGGGAGGGCCTTCCTCTGAGAGCAGTGCAGGTGCCGGCAGCCTGGGCACCGCAGGACAGGTCCCTGTCTCGGGCAGCACAATGGGGAGGGAGATGCTCCCGTGGGCGCCAAGGGTGTGCTCATGGTGCCAGCAGACAGGCATCGGCCCCACTTCCTCTTAATTTGCATAATTCAAACCAAAGGAACTTTTGCATTTTCTCTGAACATTTGTGCATCTCAGCCCGCCCCCTCCCCCGCTGCTGGGCCTAGAAGCCCAACAACATCACGGGTTCTCAGCACAGACTTCTCACTTTCCTTCTCAGATGAAACCTCTTATTTCAGAGCAGCTCACAGGTCAGGGAGGGGGAGGGCAGAGGGAGCCCTTGACCTTGAGGTTTTGAGGCCAGTACTGCAAAGATGACTTCAAGAAACTGTGCCTGCCTTTGAACCAGTTGTGAGGTGAGGGCTCCCATATTCTTCCTGAAGCCACCAGGGGATGGAGGAGGGGCCCTCCAAGGTTATTCATCAGTGGCAGCAGGATGCTCCTTCCTCCCCATGGGAGGGCCCGCCCTCCCACCAGCTATGAGGAGAGGCTGTCCATGGCAGTGTGCATGCTCCTGGGGGCTGCAGATGTGGGTGGAGGCACCAGCCTCTGTGGGCCAGCAGGGCACGGAGCAGGGGCTCAAGGAGGCACAACTCTGCCTCCGGTTCCACCACTGGCTCCACCATGAGGCCCTGGACAGCAGGCTTCTCCTCCCTGAAGTTCATGTTCTCATATTAAAATGGTGTAAGTGGGACTTCCCTAGCAGCCTGGTGGTTAAGACTATGCCTTCCAATGCAGATGATGTGGTTTCGATGCCTGGCCAGGGAGCTAAGACCTCACATGCCTCGTGGCCAAAAAAACAAAACATACAACAGAAATGGTATTGTAACAAATTCAATAAAGACTTTAAAAAGGGTCCACATCAATTAAAAATGTTTAAAAAATAAGAGAAATATTTTTTAAATAAATAAAATGGTATAGTATCATCAGCAGGGCTTGTTCAGTCACTATAACTGGCAGTCACACCCAATTGAATATGACTTAAATCAGAAAAGGGAATATATTGGTACATATGGCCAAATGGGGTATCATGAACTTCAGACACATCTTGATCCAGGTGCCCCACCAATGTCATGGAGACCAAGTCTCTCCTGACTCTGATTCCACTGCACTAGCTCTGTGTCCCTCCCATCTCTCCCCTCCTGGTGACCAGATGCCACCAGCAGTGTCCAAGCACTTGGGACAGAAGAAGCCTCTGATGGGAGAGCTCTGATTGGTTCAGACTGGGTCACATGGCTTTCCTTGAACCAATTGGTCAGAGGAAGCTGAAGCTCTGATTGGCCAGGCTGGATCACATGCTCAATTGTGGGTTCAGGGATTATGTCACCTGAAGCACTAGGCTGGAAGAGGGAGAGAAAGGACCCTCACAGGAGATCCAGGGTGCTATTAGCAGAAGGGGCAATGCTGGGCACTGGTCTCCTCATCGCTGACCCTTTGTGACTTGATGGACACGATGCCTTCAGTCTTGAAGACCACAACTGGCAGCACTCCAAGGTATTATGGGCACAAATGCCTGCCCAGGTGAGTGAAGCTGGCCCTGGCAGCCTCCTAGGCTGTCAGCCTCAGACACCTGTCCTGTGACCACAGGGGAGGGAAGGGCAGGCTCACAAGCCATTAGACTTCAGGAGCTCTTGAAAAAGTTGGGCTTGAGGGTCATAAGCCCAGATGCGCTGAGCAGGTAAGGGCAGCTCCAGGGAGCAAGCATCTATGCTCAGTGGGTTTACCAGGCACCCAGAGTGTGCCATGCCTGCATCTGATAGGTGATCAATAAATGGCTGTTGGGTGAATGAGTGAGTAGAAAAGGCTGAGGCGAGGGGAAAGCCAGCACAGGTATTATGAATGTCAACTCTGCCCATACTGGTGCCAGGGCATCCAGAGTAGTAGTGGGGACTGCGGCAAAGTGGGGGATGCCTACCCCACAAAAGGCAATAGCCCTCACTTAGCCGCAGCCAGCCCTAACCATACTTCAACATTGCTAGAATGCTGGCTTTTAAAGAAAACCAGAAACCCTGGTTTTTTAGAAAAATCTGAGATTTTTAAATACTTTTCTAACACACTATAGAGACAGGAAAATAAAAACATGTCCTGTGACCCAGATGGGACCCATGCTAGACATTTTGTAACCTCTGATCTGGTCCAAACTGTGTTCCAGACAAATAAAATGAGAGCTGAACTACCTTCTTTTAACCCAGCCCAGACAGGCGGGCTCTGCAGGACTGTGCCAAACTCTGCGGGGAGACCAGAGCATCTCCAGCCCCAGGCTGGGGGTCCATTTCAAAACCTTGACGCCCAAAGCAGTTATGGCTGAAGAAGGAATTTGCAAATGAGTCTCCAGGGGTCCAGGGAAAGTGTCCAGCAAGGGCTGAAATCCACTGGTAGGTATGCCTTGTTCAGCTGGGGGCAGCCAAAGCCTTGCCTTGCCTTGCCTGTAAAAAAGAGAATTTTCATTTTATTCACACCATCCCTGAAAAAGGAAAAGAATGAAGCTCTCATGGACTCCTTTGATGCGGCCAGCATCTGTTTGATAGGAAAGTGGACAAAGTGATATGCCTTCAAGTTAGGAATCCTTAACTCTGGACTGTGTGTAAAATTCCACACGAGATGTTCTCTGTCCCTGGACCCACCCGAATGCTCTCAGCTGGAACAGAAAACCAACTGAAGAGCCCCTAAAGAATGAGGGATTAATTATCTCTTATCCAAGCACTGTAAAAGCCGGCTGGTTGTGGGCAGATCCATCTGTGTGGCTTAATGAAGATTTCTTGGGACTACACAGCCTCCTCCAAGTTCCAGGCAGCCCATCCTCATGTGTCAGCATCTAAAATCCTCCAAATGTGAGTCGCTCAAACGTGTCTGACTCTTTGAAGACCTGTGGACTGTAGCCCGTCAGGCTCCTTTGTCCACAGAATTCTCCCAGCAGGAATACTGGAGTGGGTTGCCATTCCCTTCTCCAGGGGATCTTTCCAAACCAGGGATCAAACCCAGGTCTCCTGTATTGCAGGCAGATTCTTTAACCTCTGAGCCACCAGGGAAGCCTCCAGGAGCCAGTCTTTTCCTTATGTCCTTTTTAAGAGTGCAGTCAATTTCCCAGCAGCTCCTGGCAGACTCTCCCTGAGTCCCATTGGCACGGTGGCCTGTTGGGCCGCTTCCAGGCTCTCCAATCCCGGCGTGGCCAACTGAATTGTAGGACTGGCTGTATCCGCTGCAGACCAGGCTGGTATGGCACCACCTCCCCCAAGCACATTGCTGCTGCCCGAAGCCTGAGTGAAACTAGGGCTTGCTTAGCCAGGGGGAAGGTTGCCTGGCAACCAACAGTGTCAGCCACCTTTTCGCCAACTGCTGTTGGTTTGGTTGGACACTGCCTTCAAGGGGCAAGGCCAGGCCTGGGGCAGCATGGTGGCCCCACCAGGAGGGTGGGTGGCCACTCCCAATGAAGCCTTCCTGGACACCCAGGGCCCAAGCCCATCCAGCTTGGTGCCATTACCACTCACTCTTTCTGTCCCAAAGAGCAGAACCTCCACAAGATCCTGAGATGGACCCCGGGGGATGGCTTCCATCTTTCCTGAATGCCAGCATACCTGCCTCTGCAGCCAAGAAGAGTGAGGCCAGGCCCAGGGCCCCAACCAAACACAGAGGGCTGTCCTGCTGGTTCACCCTGGTCTGCCCAGGGACAGGTAGAAGTGGAGCAAGAGGAGAGTTGCATTCAGTAAATACCTGCTGCACACACACACACACACACACACACACACACACACACCGCACATACACACATGCGCACATGATACCGTGCAGGGCCCTATGGGGCTCCTGGGCACAAGGCCTTTCTGTGTCTCCCATTTTGTTAATTTACTTTACTTTATTTATTTGTTTTTGGCTGTGCTGGGTCTTTGTTGCTGCATGCTGGCTTTCTCTAGTTGCAGTAAGGAGGGGCTGCTCTCTAGTTGCAGCGAGCAGGCTTCTCATCGAGGTGGCTTCTCTTGTTGCAGAGCCCAGGCTGTATGGCAAGCAGGCTTCAGTAGTTCCAGCTCCCAGCTCTAGAGCATGGGCTCAATAGTTGTGGCACGTGGGCTTAGTTACCTCACAGCATGCAGGAATCTTCCTGGACTAGGGATCAAACCCTCGTCTCCTTCATTGGCAGGCAGATTCTTTACCTCTGAGCCAACAGGGGACCCCTCCACCATTTCTTTGATTATAGGAAACAGCCTTCATTCACCCTCCATGACCTTCCCTGAGCTCCAATGTGCAGATTCAAGCGGTTGTTAACTGGGGACGGGAGGGGATGAAAAACTCAGGGGAAACAAACTGTCAAGTGCAGCCTTGGGGCAAGGTCCTATTTCCCCAGCAACAGATGCACAACAATATCTCTGAGCTATTTTGCACATATTGAAACCCCTTCCAGGTGGGGGGAATTAATGGTATGCTGCCCACAAGCATATAGACTCCACACCAGTTAAACCTGAAGGTTGGTGTTATTGACTCCTACCCTGCTTACCTCACCACCAACCCATCGGAAAAATGTCCATGAGCTGATCACGCCCTCTTTTTCTATAAAACTTGTCACTATTGTCTCCAAATGGGAACACGGGTTTTGAGGGAATTAACCCCCCTGTGGCCCCCTTTGCCTGGCAAAGCAGTAAAGCTATTCTTTTCTGCTTCACCCAGAACTCTGTCTCGGAGATTTAATTCGGCCCCAGTGTACAGAGAAGCTGCTGAGCTTTCAGCATTACACACGCATGTGCATGGACACAGAAATAAACCTGTGCATATACCCGCACACTCACATGTGCAGGTGCACAAACACAGCACACACACCCCGCCCTCACCTTTGGATCCAGCCCCACAAAAGAAGCAGCTAATCTATGTTTCCAACTATAATTACATTTCTGAATGCATTAGCGTGACTATTCCACAAACGCATGACTCACCATGTGGCAAACAGAGATGAAATTCGTGATTGCAGTTGAGCCAGTGCTGGGAATCTCAATTTTTATTTTACTTGAAATTCAACACCAAATAATAACAGCGCCACTTGGATGAAACACATTTCCACATTCAATTAAAAGAGAAGCGATCCTTCTTAGCAGAACCCCTGAGGCAGTAGGCGCGGAGGTTGCAAAGCGGAGAGATGGTGAGGGAAGGGGCCCAGGTTCACCCGTCAGGAAGAAATCTTTGAGGATGGGAGAGGGTGGGCTTCGGGAGTGGAACACAGGTGTGTGGCCGTGGTTGAGTGTTGGACAGGTTTCTGGGGGCAACCATGTCCACCAGCACCCACTGGCCCCAGAAACAAAAGGCAGGCCTCAGGGATGGTGTCCCCAGGAGGAAGCCAAGACCACGGTCTGTGGCTCCTTGAGGGTCAGCCCATGGAGTCATGGTCACTGGTCCCTAGGGCTCACCTTCCGTAGGTGGTGGGGGAGGGCTGGGGGGTGAGGGGTGGTGGGCTTGCAGCCCACTGGGACCTGCCCTCCCACCATGTTCTCCTCTTCCCTCTCACTGGGTTACCTCCGGTCCCCTCTAACCTTATGAGGATGACAGGGCCAGACTTGTCAAGGTGAGTCTCACCTAAACCTTTCCCAGAGAGAGTAGACAGAACTGTGCAGGGGTGTGGGATTTCAGCCATGTCAGCACAAGGATGTGCCCACCTTCCCTGTGGAGCTGGCTGGTGCTTCAGGGGGTCTTTATGCGCCAGCTCCGCCCTTGGCTTTGGTTGCTCAGCACTGACCTCTCCAATTTTGGTGGTGTGGTTTAGTCCCTAAGTCGTGTCCAACTCTTGCGACCCCATGGACGGTAGCCTGCCAGGTTCCTTTGTCCATGGGATTATCCACACAAGAATACTGAAGTGGGTTGCCATTTCCTTCTCCAGGGGATCTTCCTGACCCAGGAGTCAAGACTGGGTCTCCTACATTGCAGGCAGATTCTTTACCGACTGATCTATGAGAGAAGCTGTAGCTGAACCCAACTTCCCTTCTAGGAATCTGACCCTTCTCCATCTCTGCATACTCAATTTTGGTCAAAACCAGTCTAGCTGTTGCTAGAAAGATACTTTTTTAGATGTGATTAGCATTTTTTTAAATTGTGCTAAAAAAGCACATAATGTAAAATTTACCATTTTAACCATTTTTATGTGTGCAGTTCAGAAGTATTAATTATATCCATAAGGTGAAGCTATTACCACCATCTCCAGAAAATTTTCATCTTCCAAACTGAAACTCTGTCCCCACTAAACACCAACTCCCCCTCCCCCTCCTCCAGCCCATGGCTCCCACCATTCTACTTTCTGTCTCCATGGATTTGTGTGCTATAAGGACCTCAGATACGTGGAGTCATGCAGGATTTGTCCTTTAGCAGCTGAATTATTTCACTGAGCCTGTCCTCAAGGTTCATCTGTGGTGCAGCAAGTGTCAGAATTTCCTTCCTTTGAATAATATTCTCTTGTGTGTGTATACCACATTTGGCTTATCCATTTATCTGACCATGGACATTTGGGTTGCTCCTGTTGTTATTCAGTCTCTCAGTCATGTCCAACTCTTTGCAACGCCATGGACTGCAGCACACCAGGATTCCCTGTCCTTCACCATCTCCTGGAGTTTGCTCAGATTCATGTCCATTGAGTCAGTGATGTTATCTAACCATCTCATCCTCAGCCACCCCCTTCTCCTTTTGCCTTCAGTCTTTCCCAGCATCAAGGTCTTTTCCAATGAGTCCATTGTTTGCATCAGGTGGCCAAAGTGTTGGAGCTTATCTTCTGCACCCATCCTTCCAATGAATATTCAGGGTTGATTTCCTTTAGGATTGATTGGCTTGATCTCCTTGTAGTCCAAGGGACTCTCAAGAGTCTTCTCCAACACCACAGTTCAAAAGCATCAGTTCTCTGGCTCTCAGCCTTCTTTACGGTCCAGCTCTCACATCCAAACATAACTACTGGAAAGACCATAGCTTTGACTAGACGGACCTTTGTTGGCAAAGTGACGTCTTTGCTTTTTAATATGCTGTCTAGGTTTGTCATAGCTTTCCTTCCAAGGAAAGCTCCTATGTTTTAGCTATTGTGAACAAATGAAGCTGTGAATAATAGTGAACATGAGTATACAAGTATCTCTTCAACACTCCTTTCAATTCTTTTGGATGTATGCACACAAGTGGAACTACCGGATCACATGGTGGTTCTATTTCCCATTTTTTAAAGGACCACCATATTGTTTCCCACAGATGTTGTGCCATTTTACCTCCCACCAACACAGCCCAAGGGTTTCAGTTTCTCCACTTTCTCCCCACCATTTATTTTCTTTTTGGGAGTAGCAGTCTTAATGGGTATGAGGCGGTATCTCATTGTAGTTTTGATTTGCCTTTCCTTAACACTGGGCTGGAAGAAGCACAGGCTGGAATCAAGATTGCCAGGAGAAATATCAATCATCTCAGATATGCAGATGACACCACCCTTATGGCAGAAAGTGAAGAGGAACTAAAAAAGCCTCTTGATGAAAGTGAAAGAGGACAGCGAAAAAGTTGGCCTAAAGCTCAGCATTCAGAAAACAAAGATTATGCATCTGGTCCCATCACTTCATGGGAAATAGATGGGGAAACAGTGGAAATAGTGTCAGACTTTATTTTGGGGGGCTGCAGATGGTGACTGCAGCCATGATATTAAAAGATGCTTACTCCTTGAAAGGAAAGTTATGACCAACCTAGACAGCATATTGAAAAGCAGAAACATTACTTTGCCAACAAAGGTCCATCTAGTCAAGGCTATGGTTTTTCCAGTGGTCATGTATGGATGTGAGAGTTGGACTGTGAAGAAAGCTGAGCACCGAAGAATTGATGCTTTTGAACTGTGGTGTTGGAGAAGACTCTTAAGAGTCCCTTGGACTGCAAGGAGATCCAACCAGTCCATTCTGAAGGAGATCAACTCTGGGATTTCTTTGGAAGGAATGATGATAAAGCTGAAACTCCAGTACTTTGGCCACCTCATGCAAAGAGTTGACTCATTGGAAAAGACTCTGATGCTGGGAGGGATTGGGGGCAGGAGGAGAAGGGGACAACAGAAGATGAGATGGCTGGATGGCATCACTGACTCAATGGATGTGAATCTGAGTGAACTCCGGGAGTTGGTGATGGACAGGGAGGCCTGGCGTGCTGCAATTCATGGGCTCACAAAGAGTCGGACACGACTGAGCGACTGAACTGAACTGAACTGACCATTTGAATATCTTCTTTGGATAAATAGCTTTTCAAGTTCTTTGTCCACTTTTCAATCAGCTTGTCTGTGGTTTTCAGTTAAGTTTTAGAAGTTCTTGCTATATTCTGCACACTAATCTATATAACTTAGAAATATTTCTCCCATTTTGTGAGTTGTCTTTTCACCCTCTCAATAGTATCCTATCACTCTCAAAATGTACAAAAGGTTTTTTTCTTTTATAAAGTCTTACTTCTCTACCCTATAATCATATGGAACCTCAGTGGACACTGACTAGCCAAAGCAAAACATCTTGAGAAAGAGGACCAAAGTTGGAGACTTGGAGTAAAGCAGATTACCCTCCATAAAGTCAGTTCACCTATGGCAAGATAGGAGCATCTCTCACTGTTGCTCATGAGTTGAAAGGGAGGAAGGAGAGGGAAGAGGAGAGGGATGCAAGGCGGAGGCAGGTGGATGGGGAGAGGATATGGAGAAGGAAGAAGAAGGATGGACACCAGCTGAGTTTACTGCCTTGCCTGGCAAGAAAGAAGGAGCCAGTGAGGAAATCCTGAGTAGTCATTTAAAGGGAATATTTGTGGATTGGGGGCATTTGAAAGAGGGGTTCGTATGAGGGACTGATGGCCAACACTACAGATGGATGGAGGAGGGAAGGTTTATGTGATTGGACAGGACAAGCTCCCACTCACTGGTCAGTCTTCTCAGGGTCTGGCATCCTGGGTCACTCTGCATTCACCATCAATCCTCAGCTTCAATGATTGAATCAATCGGCATGAAACTCAACCGTGGTGTCCAGCCTCCTGCGTGGCCCCAGAAAGTCCCACTCCTGCTGGTCGTGTCCTGGGAAACACCTCCCATGTTAAATCAGGTAGATGTGTGACACCAATGGCATCTGGGAGAAACAGTGGAGCATGACTTCCAAAAGCAGGTCATAAAAGATGTGGCAGCTTCCCCCATATTCCATATCCTGTGGGACTGCTCACTCTGGGTGGAAGGAAGTGGCCCCACGGAGCCCCGTGAGAGCACCATCTTGGAAGTGGATCAGCCTCAGTCATTCTTCAAAGGATGAAGTCCCTGCTAGCAACTTGAGTGTAACCTCAGGAAAGACCCTGAGCTTGGACACCCTTCCAGGCCTCTCCTGAATTTCTGATGCCAAAAAAAAAAAAAAGTGCAGGATAGTAATTATGATTTAGGCTGCTAGTTTGGCGGGCAGGTGTGTGCACTAAGTCGTTTCAGTCATGTCTGACTCTTTGCAACTCTATGCACTATAGCCTGCCAGGCTTCTCTGTCCGTAGGATTCTCTAGGCAAGAATACTGGAGTGAGTTGCCATGCCCTCCTCCAGGAGATCTTCCTGACCCACGGATCGAACCTGTGGCAGGTGGATTCTTTACCACTAACACCACCTGGGAAGCCTTTTGGCTTGTGGGGGGAGGGATTTAATTTGTTACACACTGTTGATATACTTCCTAAGCATTCACAACCACAAGAGAAAATATTTTCTTTTATATGCTTCTGAGTTACCCTTGATCAGAAGGGCCCCAAAACAGGATGGCATGTGCCCCAGTGTTTCCCAGTGTGATGAGGAGCAGGAAAATTTCTTATTTACAGTCTTTTGTGGGTTGGATTGTGTCCTCTCAAAATTCATATGTTGGAGTCCTAGCCCATAGAAACTCAGAAGGTGACCTTGTTTGGAAATAGGGTCATGGCAGATATAATTGGTTAAGATGAAGCTGTTTTGGTCATCCTAATCTAATACAGCTGTGTTCTCATTAAAAGAGAGATTTGGGGACTTCCCTGGTGGTCCAGTGGTTGAGAATCCACCTTGTAATGCAAGGGATAAAATTCAATCCCTGGTCTGGGAAGATTCCATGTGCCACCAAGCCACTAAGTCCCTGAACCATGACTATTGACCCCAAGCGCTCAGGAGCCCATGTGCGTTACAAAAGATCCATCGTGATGAACAAAGACCGAGTGTGCCAAAATGAAGACCCAATAGCCAAATAAATATTTTTTAATTGAAAAAATTAGTGAAAGATAAATTTGGACGTAGAGACACACACAGGGAGAAGCCGTGTGGCCACAGAGGCTGAGGCTGGAGGAATGTGGCCACAAGCCCAGGGATGCCAAGAGTTGCTGGACCCAACCAGAAGCTAGGAGGTGCAAGAAAGGCCCCCCATTAGAGCGCAGACCTGCGGACACCTTGACTTCAGACTTCCAGGTTCCAGAACGATGGAAGAATAAACGTCCACTATGTTGAGCCCACTCTGTGTTGCTGTGTGATGGCAGCCCCAAAAACTGGCACAGGTGGCACAAGGGTGTGTATCACCATGCTCTTCATAACGGGATAGATTGCATGACTATCCCCAGATATTTCCTGGCCTCTATGAGGACTTACGTATCTCTGTCTCCTGATGGCAGGCTCTGGTATGGTCTCACCTGGGGCAATGAGGTGTGAACGGAATCTTCCAGAGCCCTTGAGTGGCAGAACCCACTCCCCTCTGCCATGCCACCAGCAATGGCCCGGTCAGGCCTTGCTGCTCAGCACACTGGGCCCAGAGACAAGTGTGAAATGGCCCTTTTTTGTTGTAACCATTGGTCTATAGGACAGCTGCCCATAGGAACACATCACCGAGACTCACTCAGCACTAACACCATCAGAGAGGGGAGAGTCCAGGGATAAGAGGCTGCCCAAACCAGCGGGACCCATTTCACAAAGGAATACATTTTGACCGTTAAAATCATGTTGTGAGAAATACAATGTTCAGGATATGTTGCGCTTTTTAATTATTTATTTATATTTATTTTTGGCTGCACTGGCTCTTCGTTGCTGTGTGCGGACTTTCTCCAGTTGCAGTGAGCAGGGTCCACTCTCTAGTTGCGGAGCACGGGCTCCAGGGCAGGAGGGCTTCAGTAGTTGCTGCTCACAGGCTCAGTACTTCTGGCACAGGGGCTTAGTTGCGCCACGGCATGTGGGATCTTCCCAGATCAGGGATTGAACCCATGTCCCCGGTATTGGGAGGAGGTTTTAACCACTGGACCACCAGGGAAGTCCTAGATTGCATTGAAAATAAAAAACATGTCATGTGGAATTTGGGCTGGATTTTGTTAATGCAAGGAGCGCTGTTTGCACTGAAATGCAAATGGAATCTCTGCTGAGTTACTGCCTTACAGGCAGTACACATTCTCTTATTCACACTTCTATTCATTTTACAAATCATCCACAATAAAGCTAAGTTTATTGTAACCTGATCAGGGAAAAGAATGCTTTACTTCTGCACATATTAAAACACAAAGAATGGCCCAAATGTCACCAGTAATGTGCCTTTTTACACACCACATATTTAAACAGCAGACCCTTTAGCCTTTCTGCCAGTCCTCCAGCAGCTCTCCTCCTAAGCTGGGCAGCTCACCCCTTCCTGGGACCACATCTCAGCAAATGTTTCAGGCTGGACAGTTAAAGTTTCACTGTAAACCAAGAGGTTCATCTTTGTTTCTAGGTAACTTATTTAAAAGCCTCCTAAAATCTACTAACTTCCAGTATGAAAATCATTATGCCTGCTGCCTCCCCCAGCCACTCAAAGCTGGACCACCACCAGCAGAGTCTCCTGAGTCCGTCCTCACAGCAAGAGATGCTTTACAAGTGCCTGCAGAGTGAAAGTGACCACATGACCCCACTGGACTCCTCAATGCCTCCTAAGCCTCACTCTGCACACCCCACAGGCCACCTGAGGTCAACTCCCCATCATCAGCCCTCTCTGATTCTGCCTTGAGCAGTCAGTTAGCTTCTGCCACAGTCGTCATCTTAACAAGTTACCCTAAAACACAGTGGTTTTCAGCAAATATTCATTTGGCTCACCAGTCAGCAGAGCCATGAGTAAACTGGGCTGTGTGTGTGAGGGGGGCTGGTTCTCCTGGTCCAGCCTGAGCCCCTTCTGTCTTCGGGGATGAGATGGCTGCTGGTTGGTCTAGACTGGTCTAGGCTGGGATGGCTGGGCCCTGCTTCATATCTCTCATCCTGCAACCGCAGCCCTGGATGTTGTCATGGTGATGGTGGGGGGAGGGAAGAAAGCAGAGGTGCAGACACTTCTTCCAGACTCTGCAGTGTCCCATCTACTGTCATCCTATTGACCAGAGCAAGTCCCACCTCTCTATGGGATCACCTCTGGACAGGATGGGCAGCCCAGTCAATGGCAAAGGAGGGTAGGGTCCCAGGCCTACAACACAGCTGGTCCCCCGCACAGACAGCTGTGCTCTGGGACCTGGCCGAGTCTGTCCCTCCTCAGGACATGGCCCAGGCTGAGCCCTTGGCCCAGGCCACTCTTACCACCTCCTCCAACCACATGTGACACTCAGGTCAGGCCTACTTCCTTGGAGAAGCCGCTATGCACACCCCAGACCTAGAGGGGCCCCTGGTCTGCACCCTCCCACTCACTTTGACCCCTTCCCTCTAACTCTTCCACAGTGTAGAACAGCAGACAATGTTTTGATGAGCCACCCTTGTCCAGAAGCCCAATGAGGATGAAGGCCATGTCCATGAGGGGACTTCCCTGGTGGTCCAACGGTTAAGAATCTGCCTGCCAGTGCAGAGGACACTGGTTTGATCCCTGGTCCAGGAAGATGCCACACACCGTAGGGCAACTAACCCCATGTGCCACAACTGCTGAAACCCATGCACCCTAGAACCCATGTTCTGCAACAAGAGAAGCCACCGCAGTGAGAAGCCCGCACACCTCAACAAAGAGTAGCCCCTGCTTGCCGCAACTAGAGAAAAGCCTGAGCACAGCAGTGAAGACCCAGAACTGCCAAAAATAAATAATTAAACATTTTAAAACAAAAAGTCCACAAGACTTTTATCATGTTTACTCCCAGCACAGAGAGCGATGTGGCCTTTGCTCACTGGCCAGTGGGTGACCAGGTGAATGAGCAAGCAGAGTTAAGAATCCTGTGGCTTTGTTAGGTAGGAAGTTAGACATGAGCAACGAGGGGAGGACTGGCTAAAAGGGATGCAGGCCCATCTCTAAACTCCATCCCAGACACACCCAGGAGAGCTCACAGATATGCTACAAAATAGCCACAGAGACTTCTTCAACTCCTGCACATGCCCCCTGGGCACACAGTGGGTACAAAATGACCACAGGGGCTTTCCCAAGTAACCTTAGGCAGTTAGGAACCCATTAAGGGCTCAGGAATATTCTACATCTAATTATAACAGATGGAATTATGAGAAGACATAAACAATGCAACTTGCTGTTATATAACCTATAATTGCTAATCGGCCTTGAGCATATATCCATTTGCATTCTCTTTCATTGATTGGTGGTGGGTACAAGCCCTACTTTGCACCAGGCATAACCAAAAGGAGGAGACTGGAAGTATAAAATGGGGAAGCCAAGCAGGATCAATAAGAAAGATGAGGAGGACTCCTTTGGGAGTGTTGGACTAATAAAAGATCTGTCTGCTTGAGCTGAACTGAGCTGTAACTTGTCTGTTCTACACATTTTGGTCTCTTGCTCCAAATTTTTGTTATGACAAGACAAAACCAAGGAAAAGAAATAAACCAACCTGACAACTTGAAAGGGCCAAAGTGGCTAATTGTATATTTGGGTGGTTTGCTGTATTTGGTTTAAGCCTCAACAATGAGTGTGGTGATATCCTTGTCTGTTTCCTTCTTCCCAGGGGAGGAGACTGTCCAGAGAATTAGGAGTGGACCCCTCTGACTGCACAGCTGTCTTCCCTGATCCATCTCAGCACACGTCTGATGGATTCAACTCATAACCCAGTCCTGTGCTTAGTTACTCAGTCATGTTTGACTCTTTGTGACCCCCCTCCATGGACAGTAGCCCACCAGGCTCCTCTGTCCATGCGGATTCTCCAGGGAAGAACACTGGAATGGGTTGCCATGCCCTCCTCCAGGGGATCTTCCCAACCCAGGGATTGAACCCAGGTCCCCTGTGTTGCAGGTGGGTTCTTTACTGTCTGAGCCACCAGGGAAGCCCCAACCAGTCACAGAGACTTGATTTGTGGCCCCGTTCTCTCTCTCCAGCTAATGCTGAGAATCTCTGCAAAGCAAAGACAGGCCTCTTTGTCCAGTCTGAGAGTAGCAGCTGGTCCTTCCAGACGGCATGGGCTCACTACCAAGACCAATGCGCCAGAGGGAAACTGATGATGGGGACAAATTATATGTGCTCAAAAAGATAAATGGGTGGTGATAACTCACTGTAGCAGCTTCAGAGCAACACCCTCCAAATTTCCATTGTCATTTTGATACTAAAATAAATTATTTTAAAGAGGAAGACTAGTGAGTTAGCAAAACCCCAACACTTCTCATAAACATTCCCAATCTGGAAAGCAGCAAATACTAGGACTTTTTCTGTTTCTTCCTTCTTCTAGCTGAGATCTGAAGAAATGATGGCCAGTGACACAGGTGAGACTGTGAGATGGAACTAAAGCTCCAGGACCCCACACAGAGCCCATAGCCCAAGTGAAATGAAACCGGCAGGGAGCTCACTCTACGGCAGGAGGTGACAGCAGAGCCCACACACTTTTCAGGAGTGTGCCTTCAGCTGTGAGTACCAGAAACGTGATGGAACAGTGCCTAAACACTGGCTACTCAGAGGGTGGCCCATGCTGGCAGCACCAGTAACACCCGTGAGCCTGGTGATATAGATGCCCAGGCCCCTCCCTGGACCTGCTGAACCAGAATCCACATTTCAAACTGATCTCCAGACAGCTCATACATACAGTAAGGGATCTAGAAGTGGGCAGTTGCTTGGCCTTGCTTTGATGGTCTTAGGATGTCACAACTGAGATTTCTGCAAGAGAGTGTCTCTGATCTCTCATGGTTGCAAGATGGATGCTATAGCTCCAGCCATCAAACTATGTTTCAGGGAGAAAGGAGAAAGAGAAAGGAGTAGAGAGAAGGATAGCACTTGGATCTGTAAAGGAGACTACCCATAAATTTGCACAGACCAGAACCATGTCACGTGGCAACCCTTGCCTACAGGGGAAATTGTGGATAACAGTCTATTTTTAGCTGAGCATGTTGCTTCCCTGAACAAAATCAAGGTTTTGTAAGAAAAGAGAAAGATGAGAGTAAATATGTGATAGTCGTGTAGTGGCAACTGCTACATCAAATATGCTATAAAAAGGTGCACTGTCCTTCCTAACCATAACTCCATCTCCCCAGAAGAGCAAATCTCCAAATTGAAGCCGGAGACCAGGGGCATCACTTCAGAGAAAACTGAGGGTCTGGGAACTTATGGCCTAGATACCTGGGTCAAGTTAAGCCCAACATACTACAGGGGAGACAGAGAGAACACACACAAAAGACAGGCAGAGGTGAGCACAAAGAGAGAAAACTAACCTAATTCTAGGATTGGAGGAAGTGTCTCATAATTTTTTCCATGGGGAAACAACGGTAACATGAATTCAACAAGCAGAATTAAGGGTTTAAGATGAGATAATAAAATAATAAAGTGATTTGAAAAGAGAAACTGCAGATCTAAGGAGACAAATTGAGGACCAAAATAACACCGTTATGGGTCTAATAAGCAAGCTAAATGTAGTAAGAGATATAATAATAATACTGAAAATTGATTTTCTTTCAGAATTTTGTACCCTATTTTTATTTGTAAAATAACTCTTTTATTATTATAGTAGTAGAAGGCAATGGCAACCTCACTCCAGTACTCTTGCCTGGAAAATCCCATGGACGGAAGAGCCTGGTAAGCTGCAGTCCATGGGGTCACTAAGAGTCAGACACGACTGAGCGACTTCACTTTCGCTTTTCACTTTCATGCATTGGAGAAGGAAATGGCAACCCACTCCAGTGTTCTTGCCTGGAGAATCCTAGGGACGGGGGGAGCCTGGTGGGCTACCGTCTATGGGGTCTCACAGAGTCGGACACGACTGAAGTGACTTAGCAGCAGCAGCAGCAGATATGTACAGCAGAACATTAGGAAACACAAGCAAAAATTTTAAAAACTGAACTTCACGTATCCATCATCCAGCTATCTCTGTTGTTTACACCTATAACATCTCTTTCCTTCTACGAAATAACAAATTGAGGCCATGCTGTACTCTGTCACCTGTTTTTATCAGTCAATGGTTTCCATCTTTCCATTTCACTATCTGTATTTTAATCTCATTGAACAGCCAGACCATTTTTAAACTTTCTGAGTTGACCTAAAATTATCCCATTCAGCTGGCTGAAACAAGTATCAAGAGCTACACATCACATTGGGTTCTTATGTCCTTGATTTTTTTTTTTCAATCTAGCAGAGTCCCTTGTTGAAGAGACTCAGGACATTTGTTCTGCAGAATGCCTTAACTTCCATATTTCTGGTTGCTTTCTGAAGCTTAGCTCTTTCCTCTATTTCTGGTGTTATCTATAAGCTGGAAGTTGCATCATGCTGTGGATGAAGAATATCACCTGCCATATCAGTTTTTTTTTTTTTTAAAAAAAGGATGCTGCAGGCTTCAAGCCAGCAGCCACTGCAGCAGCACCCTTAGTGGGTTCAGGATGGAGAAACCAGGACACTGGCCCCAGAGAGCTAAGTGAAAGCGAAAGTCGCTCAGTTGCATCCGACTCTTTGCAGTCCCAAGGACTATACAGTCCATGGAATTCTGCAGGTCGAATATTGGAGTGGGTAGCCATTCCCTTCTCCAGGGGATCTTCTCAACCCAGGGATCAAACCCAGGTCTTCCAAATTGCAGGCGGATTCTTTACCAGCTAAGGTGCATATTAAAGGAATGGTTTCATGAAGTCGGACTTTTGAAACTCCCCATACACACTAAATTCTTTAACCTGAGATGTCTGACCTTTTTAAATTAACAGTGATTTTTTGACTACCTGTTTTTTGGTTTTTTGTAAAACTCCTATATATCCTGGCTTCTCCCTTACCTCTTCAGAGCAGTCCCTCAGAGTTCTCTGAGAGGCTGTCTCCGGGCTTAAGTCCTTAGTTGTTGTTGTTCAGTTGCTAAGTCGTGTCCGACTCTTTGCAACTCCATGGACTGCAGCACGCCAGGCTTCCCTGTCCTTTATCATCTCCCAGAGCTTGCTCAAACTCATGTCCATTGAATCGGTGATGCCATCCAGCCATCTCATCCTCTGTCGTCCCCTTCTCCTCCTGCCTTCAGTCTTTCCCAGCATGCCCACCAAATGAAACTTAATTCCCAACCTTTGGGTTGTGCTTTTTTTTGTTTTTTTTCAGTCGATGATGCATTCAAATGAAAAGTCTGGAGTGTTCCTACTCCATAGACTTTTTTGTGTATTTCTTGTTGAATCACAGGGTAATGTCCTACAGTTAGGGAGGTGGAGATTAACCCCTGATTTCAGACTACAATCTAAGCCTTCCCTTTTCACTTATCTCTTCAAGCTCCCATTCAGAAAGTATTCTTTATGGTGTTACTTTGCCACTTTATGACTACACAGCTCCTCACTAATCATTCACTGAGTCATTTTAACACCATTTTATAATCCTTGCCTGGAGTCATAATTTTATTAGAATCTGCTAATGAGACAGAGCAGCATCCTGTGAGGCTTCTGGATACAAATCCTCTTTCCATGTCTCCTGCTTTTTGTTTGTAGTAAATAGGCTTCATCCATCCTCCATGACCTTCCCTGAGTTCCAAACAGTAGACTCAAACACTAGCTAATCAGGAAAGGGAGGGGTTGCAGTAACAAATGTTGTTGTTCAATCACTAAGTCGTGTCCAACCCTTTGCTACCCCATGGACTGCAGCATATCAGGCTCCTCTGTCTTCCACTATCTCCCAGAGTTTGCTCAAATTCATGTCCATTGAGTCCAAGATGCTATCTAACCATCTCATCTTCTGCTGTGCCTTTCTTCTTTGGCCTTCAATCTTTCAAACATCAGGATATTTCCCAGTGAATCAGCTCTTCCCATCATGTGGCCGAAGTATTGAAGCTTCAGTTTCAGCTTCAGCATCAGTCCTTCTAATGAATTTTCAGGATTGATTTCCTTTAGGACTGACTGGTTTGATCTCCTCTCTGTTCAAGGGACTCTCAAGAATCTTCTCAGTTTAGTTCAGTTAAGTCACTCAGTCATGTCTGACTCTTTGTGACTGTAGCATGCCAGGCTTCCCTGTCTATCACCAACTCCCAGAGCTTGTTCTAACTCATGTCTATCACGTTGGTGATGCCATCCAACCATCTCATCCTCTGTCATCCCCTTCTCTTTCTGTCATCAATCTTTCCCAGCACCAGGATCTTTTCTAATGAGTCAGTTCTTCGCCCCAGGTGGCCAAAGGATTGGAGCTTCAGCTTCATCATCAGTCCTTCCAATGAATATTCAGGACTGATTTCCTTTAGGATTGACTGGCTTGATCTCCTTGCTGCCAAGGGATTCTCAAGATCTTCTACAGCACCACAGTTCAAAAGCATCAATTATTCGCTGCTCAGCCTTCTTTATGGTCCAACTCTCACATCCATACATGACTATTGGAAAAACCATAGCTTTGACTATACGGACCTTTGTCAGCAAAGTGATGTTTCTGCTTTTTAATACAATGTCTAGTTTTGTCATAGCTTTCCTTCCAAGGAGCAAGCATCTTTTAATTTCATGGCTGCAGTCACCATCTGAAGTGATTTGGGAGCACAAGAAAAAAAATCTGTCACTGCTTCCACTTTTTCCCCTTCCATTTGCCATGATCTTAGTTTGTTTCGTGTGAGTTTCAAGTCAGTTTTTTCACTCTTGTCTTTCACCATCATCAAGAGGATCTTTAGTTCCTCTTCACCTTCTGCCATAAGAGTGGCAGCATCTGCATATCTGAGGCTGTTGATATTTCTCCTGCCAGTCTGGAGTCCAGGTTGTGATTCATCCAGCCTGATGTATTCTGCACATAATTTAAATAAGCAGAGTGACAATATACAGCCCTAACATACTCCTTTCCCAATTTGAAACCAGTCCGTTGTTCCACGTCTGGTTGCAACTGTTGCTTCTTGACCTGTATACAGGTTTCTCAGCAGATAGGTAAGGTGGTCTGGTATTCCCATCTCTTTGGGAATTGTCCACAGTTTGTTGCAATCCATAATTAAAGGTTTTAGCATAGTCAATGAAGAAGAAGTAGATGTTTTTCTGGAATTCCCTGGATTTTTCTATGATCCAATGAACGTTGGCATTTTGATCTCTGATTCTTCTGCCTTTTCTAAACCCAACTTGTACATCTGAAAGTTCTCAGTTCATATACTGCTGAAGTCTAGCTTAAACTAGCTTAATGATTTCGAACATAACCTTATTAGCAGGTAAAATGAGCACAGTTGTACAGCAATCTGAATGTTCTTTGGCATTGCCCTTCTTTGGGGTTGGAATGAAAACTGACCTTCTCCAGTCCTTTTGGCCACTGCTGAGTTTTCCAAATTTGCTGGCATACTGAGTGCAGCACTTTAACAGCACCATCTTTTAATGACCCAAATAATCATATAGCTCAGCTTGGAATTCCATCACCTCTACTAGTTTTGTTCATAGTAATGCTTCTTAAGGCCCACTTGACTTCACACTCCAGGATGTCTGGTTCTAGGTGAGTGACCACACCATTGTGGGTATCCGGCTCATTAAAACCTGTTTTGTATAGTTCTTCTGTGTATTCTTGCCACCTCTTCTTAATCTCTTCTGCTTCTGTTAGGTCCTTACTGTTTCTGTCCTTTATTGTGCCCATCTTTGCATGAAATATTCCCTTGATATTTCCAATTTTTTCAGAGATCTCTAGTTTTTCTCACTCTATTGTTTTCTTCTGTTTTTTTCTTTTTTTGCACTGTTCACTTAAGAAGGCTTTCTTACCTCTCCTTGCTATTCTCTAAAACTCTGCATTCAGTTGGGTACATCTTTCCCTTTCTTCCTTGTTTTTTACTTCTCTTCTTTCCTCAGCTATTTGTACAGCCTCCTCAGACAACCACTTTGTCGCTTTGCATTTTTTTCCCTTGGGGGTGATTTTGGTCACTGCCTGCTGTACAATGTAGAAGAACCCCCTAGTTCTTCAAGCACTCTGTATACCAGATCTAATCCCTGGAATCTATTTGTCACCTCCACTGTATAATCATAAGGGATTTTATTTAGGTCATACCTAAATGGCCTAGCAGTTTTCCCTACTTTCTTCAATTAAGCCTGAATTTTTCAATAAGGAGCTCATGATCTGAGCCAGAGTCAGCTCCAGATATTGTTTTTGCTGACTGTTTTTCCTTCTCCATCTTCAGCTGCAAAGAATATAATCAATCTGATTTCAGTATTGACCATTTGGTGGTGTCAATGTGTAGAGTCATCTCTTGTGTTGTTGGAAAGGGGTGTTTTCTATGACCAGTGTGTCCTCTTGACAGAACTCTTTTAGCCTTTGCCCTGCCTAGTTCTGTAGGAACCAAGGATTCCACCCAGGTAGAGGATGGTAACTTCAGACTGAGCACAAGATTCCTGGAGCCCCACCCTGTTACCTTACCAACAACCAATCAGAAGAAAGCCTGCACACAGCAGAAGAGAACAGAAACTCTGACCCTGCTTCCCTAATGACTCTCCTTTTACAAACTTTCATGACCAAGCAGAATCTTCACATTTGGTTTGTGGACATGAGTCCACCTTATCCTCAGGTTGCTGGCCTCTTGAATAAAGCAAGCTTTCCTTTCCAACCAATGTTTGTCTCTTGAGTATTGGCTTTCAAGCAGTGAGCAGCTGAACCTAAGTTCAGTAACATAACTTAAATTTTTTTAACTCGGTTATCATTTCTATATGTATTACTTGCCACTGAAAATCAAATTATTGTCTTAGATGAAAGGCTTGAGATAAGCAGAGTTAAATATAGACGAAAAGACAATTAAGAGGGACTTCCCTGGTGGTCCCATGGTTAAGAATTCTCCTGCTCTTGCAGGGGACTTGGCTTCCGTCCCTGACCTGGGAACTAAGATTCCCACATACAGTGGGCCAACTAAGCCCACACGTGCCACGACTACCGAAGCCGGCTGCGCTCTGGAGCCGGAGCTCTGCAACAAGAGAAGCCACTGCAATGAGAAGACCACACACTTCAATGAAGAGTAGCCCCCACTCACCACACCAGAGAGATAAAAAAAAAAAAGCCCACACCCACCAATGAAGACCCAGTGCAGCCAAAAATAATTTTTAAAAGAAGACAAGAGAGAAGCTAATCAATATGGAAGATGTACAAAGAAAATTCAATATAAGGAAAATTTATTTCCCTGAAGGCAAGAATCCAACATGTGGAAGACATAATGTCTTCAAAGACAGAACCCAAGAAATTGCCCTGAGGTAATGGTGGTAAACCACACTGGACATGCAGATCTAAAGAGGATATTGTTTCCCAGGAAATTCTGATAGGAAGTAGCCCAAACTGCAACGTATCTTATTAATAGTTAAGCTAAAGAACACCAAGGGTAAAGAAGAATCTTTTAGGCAGTAAAAAATAAATCATTTACAGAGAAAAGAAAAGAAAAGTCAAAACTGTGTCAGAGGTTCCCATCAACCTTTAGCCAAACCATGACTGAGGCTGTAGGACCCACAGAAGTCACACCCATGAGATATACTCAAGTACACAGGAAGAAGCATGCACTCCCCAACATGAAGAACTGAAGCACCCACAAACCCTTCCTGAAAACACAGACCCTCCCCACCAATGCAATCCAGAGTGGAGCCAAATTTCAGCAACAAAATAGCTGCAGCAACAGTGTTAGTGGTGAGCACTGGAGCCACTGAAAGACATGCCTGTTAGACGAAACATTGGCTGAAACTGTCCACACTGGCCAGGCCAGATAGTAATGATTTGCATGAGGTCTCTTACAACAGGAGGTCCTGGTAAGAAATGCGGAACTAACTAGCTACCACCAAATGGAAGAATTCAAGAAAGATCAAAGAGAGGAGATATCAGTCCATGTGATACTGAGTAACTCAGATTGGGACTTGAAGCCACTGTCTTTTAACTGAGATCACATACCTGGTTTCAGGACTTAATAAAGCTCTGATTTTTTTTTTCTTCTTCAGATAAGACAGCAAAAAAGATGCTTTATTGCACAAGTTACATTCAGTCACAACTGAGAAGAAAACTAGTCCATAATATCAGGTCCAGGGCAAAGAACCAAAAGGGACCGCTTTGATACGAGCAAGGTGAGTCTCTCCAAGGTGGTCAAGGTGATCAGAATGGCCATAGATGTTCCAAATCCACTGAGACAAGTTCTAGTTTACAGGCATTCAGTCCAACAATTTGTACCAGCATCCCTGGCCTCTGGCTTCCCTTCTTTCTGCTTCTGTGGCCTCCGTGGGTGTACAAGTTTACTTGGACCTCTGCCTCATCCTTCTTCTTTTGCACTTGAGCCTGTGCACTTGCTTCTCCCTCCTCTTTGCTCTAATGGTACGGAGGTTTCTCAAAAGATTGTGGTAAGGCTGAGAGTGAAGCTCAGATCCTTGATGTCTCATTGCAGAAAGAATTCAGTGAGAGACAAAACGATAGGTAAGAAGTGGATCTATTTAGAGAGAAACTCACTCCACTCCACTGTGGAGTGGAACTCACTCCACACTCAGAAGTTGAGAGTGGCTCCAAAATATGATGTGGATAGTTTTTAGGAGCTGGATCATCTCATAAGCTAATGAGTGGGAGGATTCATCCAGCTATTTCAGGGAAGGGGCGAGGGCTTCTGGGACTTGGGCCACCACCCATTTTTTGATCTTTGATGGCCAGCCTTGGAACTGTTACCGTGCTGGTGGGTGTGTCATTTAGCTTGCTGATGTGTTACAATGAGCATATACTGAGGTTCCAGATCTAGGGGAAGTTGACTCATCTGCCACCTTGAACCTATTTCGTTCTATTCAATTTAAACAGTGTCCTCAGACTATGTCTGTCTGTTTGTGCCCTGCCTCCTTCCCTCCTGTTTCACATATGTCTTACCAACCTCCCAGAACCCTTTTCACTGGAGTCCATCTTGGATGAGTAATGCACGCAACAGCTGGAAAGACCCTGAATCCAAATGATTGGCCAGAAACCAACCCCATTACTATAAAATCCAAGATGGGAGCCACGTGGCAGAGCAGTCTTCCTGGGTTCCCTTATCCTGCTGTTTTCCACGTGGGTGCCTGTTCACAATAAAGTCTCTGGCTTTGTCAGCTCCTGTGTCTCCCTGGACAATTCACTTACAAGTGTTAGACAAAGGCCCGCTCTCATGCCCTGAAAGGGGCCCCCCTTCCTGCAACATTCCAATCAGAAGTTATCTTATAATTATCATTACAGAACAGAATATCAGTGTTATAAAGTAGAGTCTTCCCAGGTGGCTCAGCGGTAAAGAACCTGCCTGCCAATATAGGAGATTCAAGTTTGATCTCTGGATAGGAAAGATGTCCTGAAAGAGGAAATGGCAACCCACTCCAGTATTCTTGCCTGGGAAATACCATGTACAGAAGAGCCTACTGGGCTACAGTCCAGGGGGTTGTAAAGAGTTGGATATGACTGACAGACTGTGCATGAAAAGTGGGACCACATAAAAATGAGAATATAACCAACAAAATAGAAGGTGGAAGGGCACAAGACAGGAAGAAGACTGTTCTCTAATGAAAGAAAAACTGTTCCTTCTTTTCCTTAGCCTCTCCAGGCACCACCTCTCAGCACCTGGACTGTTCACCCACCTGGGAGCTCTCCAATCCTCTCCTTTGGCAAAAAAAAATTTTTTTTTTTTTTTGGAGGCTTTGGGCTTCCCTGGTGGCTCAGATGGTAAAGAATCTGCCTGCAATGTGGTAGACCTGGGTTTGATCCCTGGGTCGAGAAGAACCCCTGGAGAAGGGAATGGCTACACATTCCAGTATTCTTGCCTGGAGAATTCCATGGACAGAGGAGCCTAGCGGGCTACAGTTCATAGGGTCACACAGTCAGACATGACTGACAGACTAACATTTTCTGTCTTTTCACTTTTCATTATGTGGACATGATTGGTTACATAATCAGCCATTGGTGACTGAACTCAATCAACCTCTAGCCCTCTCCCCCACCCAGGGCTTGGGGGGTGGGGCTGAACAGTCCAGTCCTGTAGTCACGTGGTTGCTCCCTAGCCACCTGCTCCATCCAGAGGCTCTCAGAAGTCCCCAGCTGCTGGTCATCCTATTAATACACAAAAGACACTCATCATTGCAGAGGTCTCAAGGGATATTTTAGCAAGGACTCAATACATATATTGCCTGGAAAATCCCATAGATGGAGGACCCTGGTGGGCTGCAGTCCATGGGGTCGCTAAGAGTCGGACACAACTGAAGCGACTTAGCAGCAGCAGCAGCAATATATATATATTTCTTGTTATGTCACACTAATTCTTTACATGTTACAGCCACATCATCTAAAACTAAGCCATGTATTTCTAAAAAAGGATGCAAAGCTTTGACTGTTCTTCATAAACTTTTTATTTTAATTTTTAACTTCTTTTTAGTATTTATCTATCTGGAGGCTCTGGGTCTTAGCTGTGGCATGCAGGGTCTTTGATCTACCTTGTGACATGAGGGCTCTTTAGTTGCAGTATATGAAACTGTTAGTTATGGCAGGTGGGATCTAGTTCCCGAACCGGGGATCAAACCCAGGTCCCCTGAATCAGGAGTGTGGAGTCTTAGCCACTGCACTGCTGGGGAAGTCTCCCTCATAAACTCTTTAAAAATGAAAAGAGAGATCTTTCAAGAAGTAACAGTTGACAAAGAAAGAAATATTTATTTGCATTTCAAAAACTCCTTAATTCCCATTTCTGGCCTGAAATTCAAGTGCATGAAACACAGCTCTTACTGAGAATAATAACTGCAGTCGAGTCACACTTGCACCAGTTCTATTTGTCTCTCTCTCCACACAGGACCTACCTGGAGTAACCATCCTGAATATTAACGATATTAACAGATTTTCCTTAGCAAAAGCTTGGAGTGAGTTTTTGCATTTTTATCTTTGTACTTTCTGCATTGATTAAATTCTTTGTAAGCAAACCCTCCTTTTACATAGAATACCTTTTTGCAAACCAGTCAATCCTAAAGGAAATCAACCCTGAATATTCATTGGAAGGACTGAAGCTGAAGCTCCAATAATTTGGCCACCTAATGGGAAGAGCCGACTCCTTGGAAAAGACCCTGATGCTGGGAAAAATTGAGGGCAGGAGGAGAAGGGGATGACAGAAGATGAGATGGTTGGATGGCATCACAAACTCATCAGACCTGAGTCTGAACAAACTCCAGGAGATGGGGAAGAACAGGGAAGCCTGGTATGCTGCAGTCCGAGGGGGTCGCAAACAATCGGACACAACTTACCAACTGAACAACAATCACCTTTCTGCAAAGGACAAATGCAGAAGGCCTAAGGAGCATGAGCCAAGCTTTGACCAGTTGTTAATGCCAGGTTACAACCTCCTGAATCTCTGTGTATTATTCTATTCTTTCAAATTTTCAGAAGGCAAGGGGGATTGCATCTGGGTCCTTCAGACTGTTGTCCTTTGTGTCTCATTTTGATGGATTTTACCTCAGTCCAGGAGTCTGCTGCAGCATTGTGGGAATCACCCCTCCCCAGAAAGAGGGACCCTCTGAAGCTGCCCTTCCAGGTGTTCCACTGACCTCTGCACACCTGGGTGGCCTGGGTAGCGTGGAGGCAAATCAGCGAGGCCATGAGGGTCCTGCAGGGAGTTCTGGGCCTGGGGGTCTCCATCGCCATGGCTGGGAAGTGGGGGAATTCTGTCTGGCAGGTGGACCCAAGGTTCAGCCACCCCTGGGCACCAGGCCCCAGCCCGATGGACTAGCATGCGGAGGGGGTGGATAGAGGAAAGGAAAGAGGATGTTGGGGTAACAAGCAAGGCTCTGCCGCCACTGACGTGGAGCCTGGGAAAGCCTGTTTCTTCCCAGAGCCAAGGCTGCACCTTCGCCTCCTTTCCCTCTGTTCCCCCTTCCTCCCCGGCTGCCCACTGCGGACAGACAGAACAGCAGGAGGAAGCGGTGGGCGCTGCCACCACGGAAGCAAACCCACGGACGTGATTCCTAAAATCGGAAGAATGCAGGAGGCCCCGACCTTGATCCTACACAGCCTCTAAATGAGGCAGGCCTCTAAGTGAAACCTGGCGGCTGGGCTGGACAGGACAGCAAAGGAACCTCCCGAAGCCCCGCGATAAATCTCAGGCTCTTGGCAGTGTTTCGTTCTCACATTGTGCGGGTTTCTGGGTGGCCCCATCCCATGGCCCAGCGGCCCCCAGAAGGGGGCCCTGTGGTTCTGGAAAACCAGCTGCCACCCAAGTAAATTGCTTTATAATGGATGTGTGAGAACAATGGCAATTCGGGCGACTGTTCTCTGTCCACAAGTTGAGATTTGATTACTTTTTTATCACTAAATTAAATTCTTTCTCTTGCTTGTCTCGTTACATTAAATCTCTTTAAATCTTAATAGACTACAGCTTCTCCCTGCAGCTTCAGGAGCTGATAACCTTGTGGGGGCCCTGGAGCCAGTAGGCAGGGAGGGAGTGGGTAGGCTGGGCAGGATGGAGGAGTGCGAGATGCTGGGGGCCCCTAGGAGACAGACGGTACAGAGGCTCAGAGTTCCTCATACCCAGACATATTGCCTCTCAGAATAGCTACAGCCAGGTGACAAGCCTGGGCCTTGGGACTCTCTGGGGTCGAAAAGGAACAGCTGGCCCCACAGAAATGGCTGCGGGTTCTGAACCACCCTCCTGCCTGACTCCACAGCTGTGCATACGGCTTCCTGACAGCTGCCCCTTGGCCAGCTCAGCTGGGCAGAGTCCACTTCCTTGCTCCGCAGTCAGGGGCACCTCTGATGAGACGTCCCGAGGGCCATCTAGCTGCACAGGAGCTTAGGAATTCCCCCATGAAGGTGGCTAGAGTGGGGGTCTTGGGAGCTCACTGCAGGCATCGACAATGAAACAGAATCCCATCTGGAAATTTGAAGTGTTTCCCTTGACAAGTGACAGGCCAGGCAGTGATGGGAACTAAGCCTGTTTCTCAGCACCCCTCCTTCTTGTCACTGAGCTCAGAACTTCTACACTGCATCCCGGAAGCTGAGCCTGTCCTGGGCTCACATGCATGAAGGAACCCATAAACGTGTGCCTTCATCTCCACGACAAGAACTGCATGCCTCCTGAGCATTTGCTGGCCTCTTCAAAGCCTCAACAGTTTCAGGAAGAGTGTCAGCTGAGTGGGCTGAGCTGCTCTGCAGCTGCAGTAAATCCTGAATCTCAGTCGCTCCAAACTGCACGGTTTCTTTCCTCCTCGCACTGCACGTCCATTGTGGCTGAGGCCTCGATCTCACTCCAGGGACGGGACGTGGGTGGTGCCAACCCAAAACTCTGCAGTCCGTCCCAGCAGGGGAGAGATGGGCTGGCACCAGCATCGGGAATCAGACGCACTGGAGATGACCCGCATTGCCTCACGACTCCCTGGCTATTCTGGCCACATGGCCCCATCCAACTACGAGGACACAACTAGCTGCTCACTGAGGGTGTTGGTGAAATCAAGTACTGGGCAGTCACACACTGAGGGACGTTTTGAGCTGCTTGCTGGCTGGGTCCATGCGGAGCTGCAACCAGGAAGGTGTGGCTGGGACTATTTGTCTCCTGGAGGTGCCGCAAGAGATGACCACCTGAACTCCAAACCACTGCCAATTTCAAAAGACAAGAAAGCAATTTTCCTGGGAGGATTCAAACCCACAATGTCCTTTCCACTTCCAGCCATGTTGGAATCCCTAGAACAAATGTATCCGTGTCCATCAACAACCAGAGAACCAGACAACATATATGAGACAACTGTCTTCAGACCTCAAGCTAGAGGCACTGGGCATGCTCTCCAGGGACCCGCACAGAACGCAGCTGGCTGGCTGTGTTGGGGAGACAGAGATTGTAGAGGGAGGCAGGATTCATAAGGTGAGTGGAAAGAAAAGGCTCCTGAAACCTGCACAGGGCTCCCCTTGAGTCTGGCTGAAAACTAACTCCTGTAAGTGGGAAGGGACACCCTACAGGGATGGGCCAGGAAGCGAGCAACCAGGGAGCTGAAGCTGACAAATCCAGTCACTGCCTGCACACCACCACGATGTCCAGCATCTAATCACAAATTAGTAGATGTGCAAAGAAGCAAGAGTACATACCGCTGGACCTGGAGAAAAACCAGTGACTAGAAACTTGTCCCCAGGAAGCAATGGTGCAGCAGGTGCCCATGGGCCCTGGGGACGGGCAGCTGTGTGTTGGGACCACATTTGGGGTCTGAGTGGGGTCAGCAGAACCCAGAAAGTCACACAGTCACGCTGACATGAATAATGCCTGGATATGAGATTCCCATCCAACCAAGTAACTTTGAGTTTCGGCACCAGTAGTCGTTTCCCCTCAGCAGCAACTCTGACCTCAAGACCCCAATCACTGAAAATTTAGCTACACTAATGGAAAATGACTTCTGTGCCTGTCTAAAAATAAATGGGGGCCAATTTCTTTCTGAGGTGAGTTTCCAAGATCTCCTCCGCCGCAAGGGTCCCTCTGCCTTGGCTGGCTGCTTGCACTCTGTATGTCAGAGCAGAGCAAAGAGGCTGAACTTTGCACAGTGCGAGCGGGTCCAGGAGCAGTGGGTGTGGTTTATGTCTCTGGGGCCCCTGTCGCTGTGACTGTGGGTAGGAAACAGGCAGTCTTGAAACAAGGACTAGTTGTAAGTTGTTTTGTTACTCAGAGGTGGCTAGTTGCTGAAACATCAAACCCCAAGTCTCAGGGTTTAACAATAAAAGCTTATATCTTGCTCATGCAAAGCCCTTTATGGATGTTGTCAGGTGGTATACTGGATTTTTAGGGTCACCATAAAGTAGCACATCCTGAGGGACCTGAACAGCAGGAAGGTATCCTCTCACAGTCTGGAGGTCAGAAGTCTGAAGATTCAAGTGTTGGCATGGCGAATGTTGTAGACTGAACTGTGTCCCTCAAAATTCACAGGTTGAGGTCCTAACCCCCAACACCTCAGTATGTGATGGTACTTGGAAATGGGATATTTACAGAGATAATCAAGGTAGATGAGGTCATACGGGTGGGCCCTAATCCAGTGTGACTGGTGCCCTTACAAGAAAAGGAGATCGTGGGACTTCCCTGATGGTCCAGTGGTTAAGAACCCACCTTCCAATGTAGGGCATGTGGGTTTGATCCCTGGTCGGGGAACTAGGATCCCACATGCCATGGGGCAACTAAACCAAAACAAAGAACCCACGTGCTGCAATGAAAGATCCCCCATGCAGCAGTGAAGATTCAAAGTACTGCAACTAAGACACGACGCAGCCAAATAAATAAATCTTTTTTAAAAAAAGAAGAAAAGGAGGAGAAGATCGGGATGCAGATACACATAAAGAAAGCAAATGAGGTCACAGCAAGGAGACGGCCGTCTAAACACCAACCAGAGAGGCCTCAGAGGGAACCAGCCTTGCGACACCTTGATCTTGGACTCCCAGCCTCCAAGACATGAGACTCCAAGTGTCTACTGTCGAGGCCACCCCATCTGTGTGTGTGTTGTGCAGGCCCAGGGCACCAGTAGGGCCTTGGGGAATCTTGGTGTTTCTAGTTTGTGACGTCACCATTGTCACAGTGCCACCCAGGGTGGCGCTAGTCAGGACTCACTTGGCCCTTCTGGTACATGTCCTTCTGGAGCCCTGAGTACAGCGGCTTCAACCAGGAAGGAGAGGAGACAGAGCGTGCTCTTCTGCAGGCTGAGATGAGAGCTACTTTGACAAATACATTTTTTTTCCTTCACTTCTCTCCGGTGTTTTTACTCTGTGGATTTATTTTAGCCTCTTTTTCCAATAAAGTAGGTCAGGAAAAAAAAAAAAAACTGATTCTTACGTGAGAGCTGGAAAATCCTCAGTGCCAACAAACAAAAATGACAACTTGAGGAGCTCTGGTCCTTCAGGCACTCAGCCTGTGTACAGACAGGGAAGCCCTGTGTGCTGGACACAGTTCTTTCTGGAAGGTCAGGCCCTTGCTCTCCTGCCCACCACCAGCCTCGAGCTTATGTGACAGTGGTCCCCAAACTACAGGAGTTGTACAGAAGGGGAGAAATGGGTTTAGTCATTCTCATCAGTGACTTCATGTTGAAAGACATCCTCAGTGGGAGTCTAGGTCTGGGATCAGAGCTCGTGGAGGAGCTGATGTTTGAGATGGGATTGGTGGGCTGATCGGGGTTTGCTCTGTGATGTGGGAACAAATGGGCGTTCAGACAGGGGAGGCATGTGCAAGCTGTGTGTGGTGGGAGTGAACAGGGACCCAGGGGTTGGGGGGTGTTAAGAGGCCAGGAGTAGGAGTCAACCTGTTCAAACTGTGGACTGTGAAGGGCTGGAGAAACAGCCCTTCTCCATGGGGGCGCTGAGTGAGGATGGATAAGCATGGTGCAGCTAGACACAGATGGAGCAACAGAAAGGAGGGAAACAGGGAGAGAGGCCCTGAAAAGACAGCAGGGCTGAGATCCAGGACCAGGAAATGTGCCTGCTGACAGGAGAGTTACCCTTTCCATCATAGCAGGAGAGAAGGCAGAATTCCCTGAAGCCACCACTCTCCTTCTTCCTTGCAAATAACCCCAATTTTGTCCAGGACAGCAAATGTCAGGACCTGTGGAGTAAATGATAGTTTATTTATGCATTAAGCCATCATTAAAATAAGAATCCATTTCCCACTGATGAATATGAACTATTTCAAATTTTGCTTGCAGCTAAGCATTGCTGTACTGTGTTTAGTCGTTCAGTCATTTCTGACTCTTTGTGACCCCATGGACTGCAGCATCACAGGCTCCTCTGTCCATGGGGATTCTTCTGGCAAGAATACTGAAGTGGGTAGCCATGCCCTCCTTCAGGGGATTTACCAAACCCAGGGATCAAACCGAGGTCTCCCGAATTGCAGGCAGATTCTTTACCTTCTGAGCCACCAGGGAAGCCCAAGAACACTGAAGTGGGTAGCCTTTCCCTTCTCCAGGGGATCTTCCTGACCCAGGAATTGAACTTGGGTCTCCTGCATTGCAGGTGGATTCTTTACCAGCCAGAGAAGCCTAAGCATTACTAGTTATGTTCAATTGAACCTACAAAGAAGTCTGTTGGAGGATTCGAGAAGAATATTTACCCAGAGGGGAAACCTCTTTTTCCATTTGGCCCCTTTCTCCTTCCTTAAATGTCATTGAATGCGACTGTGACCTTAGGAGCCATGGCAACTATTTTGTGTTCATGAGGCAAGCACACTGAGAATGAGGAAATGAAAACAGACATGTGACAGTAATTGGGCTGCCTCACCAAACTTAGAATTGCTTCCCTTTAGACTTATAATTTAAACATTATAATGTGTGATGATATCAAAGTCTTCATTCAGTGACATTTCAGGGATGAGAAGAAACATGCCCTATGTGAAGGTGATGAGGTATTCATTTCCTGGAGGGAACTGGATACTAATCATCAGTTCATTCAGTCACTCAGTCGTGTCCAACTCTTTGCAACCCCATGGACTGCAGCACACCAGACTTCCCTGTCCTTCACCATCTCCCAGAGCTTGCTCAGACTCATGCCCATTGAATCGGTGATGCCATCCAACCATCTCATCCTCTGTCATCCCCTTCCCCTCCTGCCTTCAATATTGCCCAGCATCAGGGTCTTTTCAAATGAGTCAGTTCTTCAAATCGGTTGGCCAAAGTACCGCAGTTTCAGTTTCAGCATCAATCTTTCCAATGAATATTCAGGACTGATTTCCTTTAGAATTGACTGGCTGGATCTCCTTGCAGTCCAAGGGACTCGTAAGAGTCTTCTCCAACACCACAGTTCAAAAGCATCAATTCTTCAGCACTCAGCTTCCTTTCTAGTCCAACTCTCACATCCATACATGACTACTGGAAAAACCATAGCTTTGACTAGACTGACCTTTGTTGCCAAAGTAATGTCTCTGCTTTTCAATACGCTGTCTAGGTTGGTCATAACTTTTCTTCCAAGGAGCAAGCATCTTTTAATTTCATGGCTGCAGTCATCATCTGCAGTGATTTTGGAGCCCCCCAAAATAAAATCTGTCACTGCTTCCATTGTTTCCCCATCTATTTGCCATGAAGTGATGGGACCAGATGCTATGATCTTAGTTTTCTGAATGTTGAATTTTAAGCCAGCTTTTTCACTCTCCTCTTTCACTTTCATCAAGAAGCCCTTTAGTTCTTCTTTGCTTTCTGACACCATAATGCTGGTGTCATCTGCATATCTGAGGTGATTGATATTTCTCCCGGCAGTCTTGATTCCAGCTTGTGCTTCATCCACCTCTTCTTAATACCTTCTGCTTCTGTTAGGTCCATACCATTTCTGTCCTTTATTGTGCCCATCTCTGCATGAAATGTTCCCTTGGCACCTCTAATTTTCTTGACGAGATCTCTAGTCTTTCCCAGTCCGTTGTTTTCCTCTATTTGTTTGCATTGATCATTGAGGAAGGTTTTCTTATCTCTACTTGCTATTCTTTGGAACTCTGCATTCAAATGGATATATCTTTCCTTTTCTCCTTTGCCTTTAGCTTCTCTTCTTTTCTCAGCTATTTGTAAGGCCTTGTCAGACAACCATTTTGCCTTTTTGCATTTCTTTTTCTTGGGGATGGTCTTGATCACTGCCTCCTGTACAATGTCACAAACCTCCGTCCATAGTTCTTCAGGCACTCTATCTATCAGATCTAATTCCTTGAATCCATTTGTCACTTCCACTGTATAATCGTTAGGGATTTGATTTAGGTCATGCCTGAATGGTCTAGTGTTTTTTCCTACTTTCTTCAATTTAAGTCTGAATTTTGCAATAAAGAGTTCATGATCTGAGCCACAGTCAGCTCCCAGTCTTGTTTTTCCTGACTATATAGAGTTCTCCATCTTTGGCTTCAAAGAATATAATCAATCTGATTTCGGTGTTAACTACCAGGTGATCACTTACTACTTGGAAAAAAAGTTATGAGCAACCTAGATAGCATATTCAAAAGCAGAGACATTACTTTGCCGACTAAGGTCCGTCTAGTCAAGGCTATGGTTTCTCCAGTGGTCATGTATGGATGTGAGAGTTGGACTGTGAAGAAGGCTGAGTACCAAAGAATTGATGCTTTTGAACTGTGGTGTTGGCGAAGACTCTTGAGAGTCCCTTGAACTGCAAGGAGATCCAACCAGTCCATTCTGAAGGAGATCAGCGCTGGGATTTCTTTGGAAGGAATGATGATAAAGCTGAAACTTGACTTTGGCCACCTCATGTGAAGAGTTGACTCATTGGAAAAGACTCTGATGCTGGGAGGGATTGGGGGCAGGGGGAGAAGGGGACAACAGAGGATGAGATGGCTGGATGGCATCACTGACTCGATGGACGTGAATCTGAGTGAACTCCGGGAGTTAGTGATGGACAGGGAGGCCTGGCGTCCTGTGATTCATGGGGTCACAAAGAGTCGGACACGACTGAGCGACTGAACTGAACTGACCTCCACATGTAGAGTTGTCTCTGGTGTTGTTGGAAAATGGTGTTTGCTATGACCAGTGAGTTCTCTTGGCAAAACTCTGTTAGCCTTTGCCCTGCTTCATTTTGTACTCCAAGGCCAAATTTGCCTATTACTCCAGGTATCTCTTGACTTCCTACTTTTGCATTCCAGTCCCCTGTGATGAAAAGGACATCCTTTATGGGTGTTATTTCTAGAAGGTCTTGTAGGTCTTCATGGAACCATTTGACTTCAGCTTCTTCAGCATTCCTGGTTGGGGCATAGACTTTGATTATTGTGATATTGAATGGTTTGCCTTGGAAATGAATGCACTTTTCTCCAGAGGCAGCTTGGATTTATTGTGCACGAAGTATTGATTGTGAGAAATACTTCTCCCTCTTGTGGAGTTCTCTAGGTATTAACCTGAATAATATGAGATTTTTATAAGGCTCATTAAATTCTTACTCTTCACTTTCATGGACTCCTGGGCCTTCCCTCTATCGAGACAGTTTTCTCAGGCTTTCTTTTCAGGAAAACTAGTTCCTAGACCAGCTTGACCTCACCCTACACCCAGAGGCTGTGTACCCCGCCTGCCCCTCCCCTGGCAGCAGTGACCATGACCAATTTGCAAATTTGAGGCAGTTAGAAGTTTGGAGCCACACCTGATGTCCTTTGCATCTCATCAATGGACAGAGGGGCCCACAAGGCGTGGCTTACTCCCCTGGGGGAGAGGAGGAGCCTGGATCAAAGGCCTCTTCCTCTGAAATGGCCCATGTGTATAGAGGGAGGCCCCAAGGATGCCTTTGCAGCGGGATGGATCTGCAGAGGGGCCTGGCCACATGGGGAGCTGGGGAGCTCTGCCCACCTCCGCCTCCCAGCACAGCCCAGGGCTTCAGAGGAGGGGGGGAATGTCAAGGCCACTTGTGACCAGTTGCCAGCTCTGACCACCACCTTGATCCCATACCAGCCATCCCTAATGCAGTGTCCCTTCATCTACCCCACAGCCCCGCTGCCCTGTGAGTCAAGGGGCTCCCAAGTGTCACCCCGGAAGTCAGACTGGCTCACTCTCACAACATCCCTGGGTGGAGTCAAGCCTCCAGCCCCAAATGTCTCAAGTCCTTCTATAAATATCAGAGGGAGTTCTTCCATTGTCTCCATACAGATTTCTTTCTTGTTGAGCTGAACAATCTCCTGGGATCCGCCCCCCCACCCCCCACGTGACCCCTGTGTCCCCAGGGACCCCAGTCTGTGCTCAGGCCCCTTGGCGCTGGGAGCTGTGGGGCACGACCACCTGGAGTGAGGCATTCTCAGGACGCATTTGCCCTCAGGCTGCTCTCCACCCATCACCTGCCGCATCTGTCCCCACAGCACCCTGTTCTCACGGGTCAGGGACCCTTCAGCGTGCCCAACATGTGCGGATGAAGTCACCAGAGGGGTTTAGGTTTGCCGTTGAATCTCAGTTGCTGTCCTTCCCAGGCCAGGGCACAGCACCTGCCCAGCAAGAGCCAAGACACAGGACCAAGGGTGCCCAAGAGGTGGGACCTCAGCGTGAATCTTCAAACAGCCCGAGGGGTCCAGGTAAAATGGATCTGAATCCATCATCCTTTTCTTTCTTCATTTATTATTTATGCAGCATCTATTTCCAAAGAGAATTTGAGACCGATGAAAAATGGGATGGAGGACAATATTTGGGGAGCTCTCTGATGGCCTTCCCAGGTGGCACTGGTGGTGAAGAACCTGCCTGCCAATGCGGGAGACATAAGAGACGTGGGTTCGATCCCTGGGTTGGGAAGATCCCCTGAAGGGGGCCATGGCAACCCACTCCAGTATTCTTGCTTGGAGAGTCCCATAGGCAGAGGAGCCAAGTGGGTTACAGTCCACAGGGTCACAGAGAGCGGGACACAACTGAAGCAATCAGGCATGCACGCATGGACTGAAACAGGACTTCTGAATCGACAATTCAGACAGAAGTTTGGAGGTGCTTTTCCTCCCCCAGCTCCTCTTCTTGATAAAATTTCTTCTTTTACTTTGTCCTTACTTCCCCTCCCCTCAAACTTCTTTCTTTTTTGAGTTTTTAATTGGAGGATCATTGCTTTACAATGTTGCATTGGTTTCTGCCGTAAAACACAAACCAGACATGCCCTCCCTCTTGACCCTCCCTCTCCACATTCCCCACGAATCCATCACTCTGGATGCACGTGATCTGGAACGAGTCAGTGCAGGTGGGGAAGATGAGGAAGAGGGGGCCCTCGTGGCCCCACACAGAAGCCACCTTCCTGGGACCAGCTGGCCAGCGGAACTCACCATCAGGGGAGCAGCGTGTCCATGGGGATCGCATCTTCTCCCCTGCTCTGCCGGGCCGGTGGGGGCACACTTTGTGCAGTCATCACCCTTTCTCCCAGCAACAGCCCCCATTTCCCTCTAGGGTTTGCTTCTCCCTCACTGGGCCATGTGGTCCCAGCTTGACCCTTACCCTAGAGGCTGGTCACGTGACCCAGCTTGGAGAGTCTTCGGCTGGTCACATGACCCACTGGAGCACTGTGGACTGGTTCACAGTGGCTGATGCCCTCGGCTGGCCCAATGGGACTTTTCAGGAAATAAGAGGACAGAGCCCTCCACATGAGGAGGAAATCTGGCCGCTCCTGCGCTGTCAGTGGCAGCCTGGGATAGCCTGGAGAGGCCTCAAGAATGCAGAGCTGAGAGGTGGTTTCAGGATACATCAGAAAGTTCCAGGGCACCCTCCCCGCAAGAGGCGAGATCTGGGGAGCTGTGCCTGTGGCCACATCCCACAGACTAGCAGGGCAGAGAGGGTGCTGTCAGACTTCTGGTGGCCCCTGAGGGGTCTATGGCTTCACGCCCTCTGCACAGCACCAGGTCTGTGCATCCCTAAAGCGGCAGGGCCTGGCACTGACCCTCTGAGCCAGAATTGGGTATTTTCCAGCTGCTGCCCACATGGGGTGTGCCCTTTGTGATCGCTGCTCATAGACCTGTCTGACTTTGCCAAGGCCTGCTGAGCCAGAAGAAACAGGGAGGGAGTGGGAGGGGAGGGGCACGCCCCAGGAGACATCTGCCTGCCCAGCCTTTCTGTCCTGATGACTCCTGACCCCAAGAAGAAGGAGCAGGGATGAGAGATGCTGGCTTCTCTTTCTGGAGAAGCCATTTGACCGAGTTGAGGTGAAAGTAATTCAAAACATTAGCAGACTGAAAAAAGAGAAAATGGTATGGACCTAACAGAAGCAGAAGATATTAAGAAGAGGTGGCAAGAATACACAGGAGAACTATACAGAAAAGATCTTCATGACCCAGATAACCACGATGGTGTGATCACTCACCTAGAGCCAGATATCCTGGAATGCAAAATCAAGTGGGCCTTAGGAAGTATCACTATGAACAAAGCTAGTGGAGGTGATGGAATTCCAGTTGAGCTATTTCAAATCCTAAAAGATGATGATGTGAAAGTGTTGCACTCAATACGTCAGCAAGTTTGGAAAACTCAGCAGTGACCACAGGACTGGAAAACGTCAGTTTTCATTCCAATCCCAAAAAAAGGCAATGCCAAAGAATGTTCAAACTATGGCACAATTGCACTCATCTCACACACTTGCAAAGTAATGCTCAAATTTCTTCAAGCCAGGCTTCAACAGTACATGAATCATGAACTTCCGGATGTTCAAGCGGGATTTAGAAAAGGCAGAGGAACCAGAGATCAAATTGCCAACATCCACTAGATCATAGAAAAAGCAAAAGAGTTCCAGAAAAACATCTATTTCTGCTTTATTGACTATGCCAAATCCTTTGAATGTGTGGATCACAACAAACTGTGGAAAATTCTGAGAGAGATGGGAATACCAGAGCACCTGACCCGCCTCTTGAGAAATCTGTATGCAGGTCAGGAAGCAACAGTTAGAACTGGACATGGAACAACAGACTGGTTCCAAATAGGAAAAGGAGTACGTCAAGGCTGTATATTGTCACCCTGCTTATTTAACTTCTATGCAGAGTACATCATGCAAAATGCCTGGCTGGATGAAACACAAGCTGGAATCAGAATTGCCAGGAGAAATATCAATAACCTCAGATATGCAGATGACACTACCCTTATGGCGGAAAGCAAAGAAGAACTAAAGGGTCTCCTGATGAAAGTGGATGAGTAGAGTGAAAATGTTGGCTTAAAACTCAACATTCAGAAAACTAAGATCATGACATCCAGTCCCATCAGTTCAGTTCAGTTCAGTTCAATCACTCAGTCATGTCAGACTCTTTGCGAACCCATGAATCGCGGCACACCAGGCCTCCCTGTCTGTCACCAACTTCCTGTCCCATCACTTCATGGTAAATAGGTGGGAAACAATGGAAACAGTGGCAGACTTTATTTTGGGGGGCTCCAAAATCACTGCAGATGGTGACTGCAGCCATGAAATTAAAAGACCCTTGCTCCTTGGAAGAAAAGCTACTACCAACCTAAACAGTATATTAAAAAAACAGAGACATTACTTTGGCAACAAAGGTCAGTCTAGTCAAAGCTATGGTTTTTCCAGTAGTCATGTATGGATGTGAGAGTTAGACTAGAAAGAAAGCTGAGTGCTGAAGAATTGATGCTTTTGAACTGTGGTGTTGGAGAAGACTCTTCAGAGTCACTTGGACTGCAAGGAGATCCAACCAGTCAATCCTAAAGGAAATCAGTACTGAATGTTCCTTGGAAGGACTGATGCTGAAGCTGAAACTCCAATACTTTGGCCACCTGATGTGAAGAACTGGCTCATTTGAAAAGACCCTGATGCTGGGCAAGATTGAAGGCAAGGGGAGAAGGGGACGACAGAGGATGAGATGGTTGGATGGCATCACCAACTTGATGGACATGATTCCGAGCAAGCTCTGGGAGACGGTGAAAGACAGTGAAGCCTGGTGTGCTGCAGTCCATAAAGTCTCAGAGAGTCAGACACAACTGAGCAACTGAACTGAACTGAAAAAGGAGGAGGGGGACTTCGCTGATGGCTTGGTGGCTGAGATTCCACTCTCACAATGCAGGGGGCCTGGGTTTGGGAGCTAGATCCAAATCCCTGGTCAGGGAACTAGATCCGGTATGCCCCAACTAAGACCCAGCACAGCCAAATGAATAAATAAATAAATATTTTTTAAAGAATAAAATAAGAAGAGGGGAGTTCAAAGGTCTCCTTTTCAGCCCCGCCCCCTCCTGTGCCCATAACCTCTCCTCTTTGTATACAGAGTCACACACAGCATCAATGGTCAGATTTCTGCCGGTTGCAAGCTCACATCCTTTGAGAACAAAGGAGGATGTGGGGAAATGCATGGCAAACTGCTCTCCCCAAAGCCTGTGTCGGAGAGCATCAGGGCACAGTCAGAGGACATCGTCAGATGCCGGCGCCGGGGCCTCGGGATTCTGCTTTTGAGAAATTCTCCTTCTTAATGCTTGCTCAGAAAGCTGGAATCATTGTTTCTTTATTCCTAATTTTCCTGTTTCATATTTCAGAGTGAAATGCTTCTCTTAATAAAAGCCCCTTTTTCAATGAAAGAAGAAAGAAAGTGGTATCAATTGCAATGTTCGGAATGCAAATTCAGAGTGGGAAAAAATGCCCAGTGCTACAAAAGACGAGCATTCCAGCGAGTGCAAAGAACTGCAACCTCCATCGACAGTGTCTCTCTGAGATGACAGCAGGCGAGTGTACATCATCACCCGGAACCATGAGCATGGCATTCCTGGCACAGTGCATGGGATGAAATGTTGCCAAGAAGGCTTTGCTGACTCACCCATCGCTCCTGCAATGGATCATCCATCCCACTCACCAAGGCCCCCATCTGGCTGCAGGATGGGAGGGACTGAGGAGGGGTCCACCCCCCACTTGAAGCACTGGTTTGAATTAGTCACCTGGGCACACCTGGGTTTGGGAGGAGCTAGAAGGTGGGAGTCAGAGGGTTTGTGACTGTGGAGGAAAGGAGGATGGAGACTGATGACTCTCCACCACAGCCTTCTCAGGAGATGGGGGTGATTCTTTACACACCAAGCAGAAAGCAAGCTGGGATCATGTCTGCTATAACAGCTGCTATAACAAAACACCACAGACTGAGTGGCTTATAAAACACCGGACAGTTATTTCTTACTGTTCTGGAGGCTGAAAGATCAACACACCTGCAGATTCAGCATCTGATGAGAACCTGCTCATAGTTGGTCCTCACACGGTGAAAGGGGCAACAAGGCAGTTCCCTGGGGCCTCTCCAATAAGGGCACTAACTCCATCCATGAGGGCTGCACCCTCCTCACCTAGTCACCTCCCAAGGGCCCCTTCTCCTGTCACCATCACATTAAGGGGTAAGTTACAACGTCATTCGGTGCACAGCAGACCAGACTCTGAAGGAGATCACTGTGCTGGAGTGAGCCTGAGCCTGAGGGTGGAATGGTACTTGAGACCCTAGAGAGAATCCAGAAAGTTTAAGCCATCTCCTCTGTAAGCCCCTGGACCAAGCAGGTCAAGGTTGAGGTCCTGCAGCCTCGGACATCCCAAGATGCCACTTGGGTGACAACATCCCTGTGGCCTCTCTTGCATCTACTTCCACAGCTGAGAGACTCCCCCTGCCCCAAGAACAGTTGTTCAGAGTAAGTTAGCTAATTGTGATTTACGAATGAAAAACAGAGTTTTGAACACAGCGTTTCATTTCCTCTCCTAATGCGACAGCACAAACCTAAAAAAGCCCAGGTGCATCCAGGTGAGAGTTACCTGCTGCCTGCCGGCCCAGCATCCCTCCTCCCTGCAGCAGCTCCCTGGCTTCCAGGCCACTCTTGTCCTGTGGCTTTGGGATGGCCACTGAATCCAGGCCAGGCTAATCAAAGTCACAGTGTCGACTTGAGGATGGACAGGATCATGGTCTGCAGCCACTGGAGTCATCCCGGGACTGTTGCTGAAACTTCAGGGAGCACGGACTTCCTGCTGCGGGGCTGTAACCCGTGGGGACCACGTGCACCCCTGCCCACAGCTTGCTGGCAGTGAAGCCACCCCAGAAGAAGAAACTCCGCAGATGGAAAGCAGCAGGCCTGCACACTCCATGAGGGCCTGAACCAGTCCTCCAAAACCCTGTGGGCTTTCATTGCTCACTCACTCAGTTGTGTCCGACTTTTGAGATCCCACGGACTGTAGCCTGCCAGGCTCCTCTGTCCATGGAATTTCCCCGGCAGAATACCGGAGCAGGTTGCCATTCCCTTCTCCAGGGGATCTTCCTGACCCAGAATCGAACCTGCGTCTCCTGTGTCTCCTGCATTGGTAGGTGGATTCTTTACCACTGAGCCACCTGGGAAGCCCGGACTTTAATTACCTACTCAAATAAATTAACCCTTATTTCTTTTTTACTTAAACCACCCTGAGCTATATTTCTGTCCCTTATAATTAAAAGACATCTGGTGGATTCTAATGGCTCTGTGACCTCAAGAACTTAATATCTGTGCAATGACAGAGAAATCCTCCCGTTTATGGAAGACATCCTGCACCTGGAGAGTGGGGCTGGCATCACAAAAGATGCTCCAGGGTTTAAAACATGGAGACAGCAGGCGGGCACCCAGAGCACAGGCTCCGATGGGACCTGGAGCCTTCAGCTGGAGCTGAGCGAGGGGAGTCACTCTGCACATACAGGCAGCACATGCGGGAGGAAAGGGTTTGTTTAAGATGCTCATGTTATGAGAAGTTCAACATGGTGCCTGAAGCTCCCATGGGAGGAACCTGCTCACTTGGGCCCCAAACCACAGCACAAAGGCCAGGTAGCTTATCAGATAGGTCCATCCTCACTGCTCAAGGCAGGAACCTTCTCTTAAGCTGGTCTAAGTGAAACAAGGGAAGTCATCGGCTTGTGCGGGTGGGAAGTCCCAGGTGGTGCGGAGGCAGGGCCTTGTTCACCAAAAGCAGGAAGGGACCACCAGATGTCTTTTAATTACAAGGGACAGAAATATAGATCAGAGTGCTTTAAGTAAAAAAGAAATAAGGATTAATTTCTTTGAGCAGGTAATTAAAGTCCAGGCTTCCCAGACGATTCTGTTCTCCAGCTCCAAGGTCCAGCCAGGGTCCTGCTATTGGTGCAGATCGTTGTCTGCTACCTTTTGACACTCACCTTCTGGACGATGGAACGGACTTGGGAGGTCAGGGCTGGAGCGTGATGATCACCAGAGGTGCCCCCCAAACACTGGTCTGGGTGGGAGAGCTGGACAGATCTCACCCACTCCTCAGGACTCCGTGGACCCTCCTCCTCCTCCTCGGGCCCACTCCTCTCGCATCAACTCTGCTGAATGGGAACATGGGCATGTCACTGGCATCTCCGGTTTTGCCTGACACCTCCATGCTCATCTCTCCCCAACCAGTCCACCAGCCCTCCCTGCTCCCGGTCATTCTGTCCCCCTGCCCCAGACCTCAGGACCGAGAGGGCTCAGGGAAGATGCTGAGGAGAAGCGGGGACACATGGTGAACCAGCCTCATCCCCCCATGCCCTTGGGGCCAAGGCTGAGGGCACTTTCCAGAGCAATGGGGCGCCCCTGATACAAGCAAGACCAGTAGAGGGGGAGGGGTGTGGGGCTGGTACGGGGGGAGGACACCTCAGGCTCTTCCTAACCTCTGGTTACCCTGAACACACACACACATACACACACACAGCACACAGTGTAGCAAATCAAGTGACTTCCAGAACAAAGAAAATCCACTCAAAGATAATTTGCTGCCAATGTTTCAAAGCAGCCGGCAATTTTCAGACGGCAGCTTCCTTTAATTACAAACAAAACTAGAGAGCTGCCAGACTGCCCAGCTCTGCCCCAGGCAGGCGCCCTGGCTTATGGAAGGCATTATGGGTGAATCACTCAGCCAGGCTGGAACACCATCCGCCCAGGAACTGGAGTTTGTCTTGAGGCTTTGTCAGCCAGAGATTAGGGGTCAGGGGTCAGGGGACATCAGTCAGGAGTCAGGGACAACAGCTGTGGGTCTGGAGATGTTGGACCAATCACACATGGGCTTCTCGGCAAGGCTGCTCAGCATGTCTCAGGACAAGTCAGAAGTGTCACAAAGGCACAAGTACCAGGGCCTGGGGTCTGACCCGGAGCCCATGGCCAGGGCCAGTCCGGAGCTGGGACACAGCAGGGCCCTCAGCCTGTGGAGCTTTCAGCTGAACTCCATGAAATAATAGACACTGGAGGTCAAGCGGTAAAATGAGGACCTGGGCCAGCTGCCGGGTCTGCATCCAGACTCTGCCTGGGGCAGGGCCCCACATGCTTGGCCTTGGTTTCTCATCCGTCTGAGGAGAGTGTGATTCCAGAAGTGTGGGGGGTCATGCACTGGACACTTCCCATGGCTGGGCTTGGACACAGGACCCAGTGCCCAGGGGAGGGGCAGGAGGGCTTGAGTGTCGCTTAACTACTGAACACATGTGTGGTCAGCTCCTGTCCTCCAGCCCAGGTCTGAGCGCTGTCACCCAGCAGCTCCCCCAGTCCCTACAACAGCTCTGCCCAGTAGGATGGCTCTCAGCCCCAGGGGGATGAGACCAGACGCAGAAAGTGGGCACCAGGCATTCTGCCCCGATGGCCTAGTCAGGGTCTGGTAAAGGGGCCGGGATGTCAGGAGAGAGATAGACAGAGACAGAGAATGAGAGACAGAGAAACTGAGAATCAGAAAGACAGACAACAGTCACTCGGTGCCAAACCTGGGAAATGCAGGTGTCAGAGCGGAAGCTGCCCGTCCTCCCCTCAACACACACACACACACACACACACACACACACACACACACACACACGCCCAATCCCCTCCCTACCCCACTGCTCTCCAAATCAAGACTCTGCCCTTCTTAGCTGCTCAACCCCACAATCCTGCCTGGAAGGGTGGCAAGGACCACCCACTACTAGCCGGACCACCCTGCCCTTCTCCAGGATCTGGGGAGGGTGTCCAGGCTGCAGGGCACTGCTGCCATCTAGTGGTCACAGGGGGTCCTGCGTGCCCTGGGAGCTTCAGCCCAGTTCACCTGGATGCCCTACCTCTCTGTTGGCAGGTGGGCCCATGCCTGTGGGTAGGTTCACACCTCACCTCCCACGGTTCACGGTCAAAAGGAAGGGGGACCATGGCACACTGCCATCTAGCTGTCTTCCCATGGTTTGTCCAACCTTGACAGCTCGGGGGAACAGGGTCTTCCCAGACCATCCCTCCATCCACATGCTCTGAAGCTTTCCCATGACTCTCTGTGGTGGTGGGTTTGGGGTAATTGCACAGGGGAGAGGTGCCTTCCCAGCATGTAGCACTGGGGTGCTCATTGTCAGTGTGACTCGCTGCTGCTGACCTTGACCCCTGGGCTAAGCTGTCGGCCAGGCTTCTCCTCTGTCCAAAAGCAGGTCACTCAGTCAGCCCACCCTCAGGGGAGGGGGGTCTGTGACCCCAGGGCCTTCACAGGCCTGTCTCATCACTCCTGCTGGGCCCCGGGCAAATTGCCCAGTTTGCTGGGTCTCAGAGCCGTGGTGAGAATGTGGCTGTTCTCACCAGCAGGTCCGCCACCTGGAGAAGGCACAGGCAGGGCTGAAGACCTGGGTGGGCGCAGGAACAGACCAGGTGGGAGCGGGAAGAGCTGGTGGCTGGTGTCTGGGGAGGACCTCGGCAAGACCCACCTGAGCGAGATCCCAGATAGCTGCCAGGAGCCAGGAAGGAGGCGGAGCCTCCCAGCCTGGGGGACTCCCCCACGTCCCCCGTGAGACCCACCCTCACCCAGCTGAGGCCACAGGACACCCCCAACACCAAGCATGCTTGAGGGCCCCAACTCTCCATCTCCTGGGGCCAGGCATGCACAACTTTGGGCAAAAGCAGAGCCAAGCCCCTTGTGTCCAGGGCCAGGACTTGATCTCCAGATGGCCCGGCTTCTGTGCTCTCTCTCTGGGGAAAGAGGAGAGTCATGAGTCCTGAGTCCTACGGTGGTCACTTTTAGTGCCTGCTCCTGCCCTTTCCCCACCCGCCCCCTGCCCCCACCCCCACGTGCCCCCCCACACACACACACAGAAGGCACTGGGAAAGGCCAGAGCCACTGGGGCTGGACGGGCTGAGGGGGTCTACCCAGGGTGAGGGAGCCCTAGGAGCAATGTCCCCTCTGTCCACTAGGTGTCATGCTTGGCCATGCCGTGTACCAAGCCACCTGGAGCAGAAAGGACCCTAGCGGCTGCAGCTTCACACCGCCAGCAAGCCCTTATCCCTGGGGGTCTGTCTGCTGATCACAGAGAGTGGTTCAGACTGGAGCCCATGGACACCCCCAACTCCTTCACGGATACGTAGGCAAGTGTTTCCCCAGCTCCTCTTCAGACCTCAACCACTCAGGGTGGGGAGAGGGGACAGGCTACAGTCCTAACAGGCTCCCGGGTGCTTTGGCTGCTGTCGCTGCCCTGAAGCCCTGGAACAGCCCTAACTGGTGGCGGCAGGGACTGCCATGCAGAGCCGCAGTCCTGTTCCCACCTCACGCGGACGCAGTGACCTGAGAAGGACTCTGATTCTTCTGGTCTGAGGCGGGGGGCAGGAATTCTTCTGAATTCCTAATTCAGGTAGGAATTAGGAACTGGAACCCTGCAATTCCCTGTGCCCCCGTTAATCCATCTGGGACAAGGTGTGAAAACTCAGCCCCTGATCCAGGGAATACTTGCTCTCAGAAGAGAGGAGGCAGCCCACCCCTGTGAAGACTCCGGAGCTTTGATGTCCTGAACCTGGCTCACCCAGTCAGTCCACAAAGCTGCCTAAAATCACCCTTTTTTGAGGGGAAGGGACCTAGGGGGCGATGCCGCAGGGGGCCATGGGTAGAATGCCTTGCCTGTGTCCACCTTGAGAGTCAAGGACCCCTTAGCACCCTCGCCCGTCTCCACCAAGAGAAAGTCCCCAGGGTGCTGATGCCTTGTTCCCCGTCGGTGAGTGTGGACAGCAGCTCAGAATCCCAGCCCTGCCGCCTAGGGGCTGGGAGACCACAGCACTGGCTCAGCCTCTCTGTGCCCAGTGTCCTCACCTGTAGGTGGGGAGTCACGGTTCCTAGACCACAGGGCCCCTGAGGGGACGGGCGGGAACTTTCTCAGGACACAGAAGCTTGCCTGACTGGCAGAGGGGGATCCATGAGTGTCTGCTGGGAGGAGTGCGTGGAGGAAAGGAGCATTTGGAAGCATCAGCCGTGTCCCATCTGCCCCTGAGGACTCCCAGAGCAGGGCTGGTGGAGGAGGGGGTGGATGTTCCTGTGGACCCATGTGGGGTGTTGGCTGTGCCCTGCCCATGTGGCCTTAAGACTCTGGAAACAGCAGTCGTCTCCAGGCAGGGGCTCGGGTGCATCAGTGGCAGAAAACATGCCACGTTGCAGTTTTCTCTTTGTCCTGCTCACAGTTTTTAACCAAGTCTATATTACTTTTTCCAATTAATGATAAAGTTGGCCCTAGGGTTTGCAGGGGAGGAAATGGCACTGGCCAGTGCCTTCTGCATCCTAGGACCTGCAAATGGCTTGGCAGTTTGGGCAGAGCTGTCTTCTGACAGGGCATCAAACCAGTGCCGTCATCTCAGGGCACTGCAGGGCAGCTGGGTCGCCCCTTACGATCAAAGGTACCTCCCAGCAGCAGGCCCTGCAGAGCTCCCAGCCAACAGCAAAGGAGCGGTCTCTGGATGTCTGGCCCGTCCTGGGCGATGCACACAACCCACCTCCATCCTAGTCACACGTTTGTCCCTGGTGCTCCTCTTCCTCCTGCCTGACATCCGGGAAGCAGAGACTTGTCCTCTGGTTTCCAGCCACTTCCCAGCTCCTATGACAGTACCCAGCGCACAGTGGGGGCTTAATAAATGCTGGGGTCAAGAACTCACTGGCTCCACATTTCTTTAAGTTTTAGGTTTTTATGTATTTATTTTGGCTGCTCTGGATCTTCGCTGCCGCACAAGAGCTTTCTCTAGTTGTGGTGAGCGGGGGCTACTCTCTAACTGTGCGGCACAGGCTCCTCACTGTGGCAGCTTCTCTAGTTGCAGAGCGTAGGCTCAGTAGTGGTGGCGCCCGGGCTTTGCTGCCTCAAGGCATGTGGAATCTTCCCAGACCAGGGATCACACCCATGTCCCCTGGATTGGCAGGCAGATTCCCAACCACTGGCCCACCAAGGAAGTCCTGGCTCCGAGTTTCTGAGCATGAATCTGCAGAGCACAGCCTCCTAGCCTCAGGGGACCAGGCAGTAGGCTCCCGTCTCCTGGGGCCTGGCGCTCACTCCCAGGGAGGACTGGAGGGATGGCACAAGGAGAGGGCAGAACCTTAATGAGCCATAGAGCCTGGCCCACCCAGGGCCCCTGGAAGCCCGCGTGCACTGCTCCAACAGTCGGCTGGGACCACGTCATGGTGAATTATTCACTTAACCAAAAGGTATTCAGCAGAGCTGAGCAGCAGCTTAAAGTCCAAGGCCTGCTGATCCATCAGGGACTCTGCCCCTGCAAAGCTGCTCCGCCCTGGAAATCTGCCCGATGCACGTTTCCCTGCACTAACGGGTACAGATGCTATCGAGTGAGTTACTTGGTGAGTGAGGCTCTGGATGGATGTGAACTGGGGGGACCCCAATCATCCCACTTCAGCACTCCTGGAAGGGAGAACCTAGCCCTGCACCCACAAGAATCCTAAGCAGGGGAGCTGGTCATACTGGGTATTCCTAGAGGAAGAGGAAGGAGAGAAGGCAACAGTGGGGAGCAGTCCTGGAAGGCTGTCTGTAGGAGGCAAGACTGCAGCTGGACCTGCTGGGGGAAGGGCAGTATAGATGGAAGGAGAGGACCCTTTAAGAAGAGGACACCCTGGGGAAAGGTACAGACAGGCAGCGCTAGGATGGGAAGAAATGGACAAGGCTGTGGGTGCCATGCGGGCACAACCAAGGAAGGCAGGTGTCCAGGAGCTCAGACACAACCTCCAGGGCAGCAAGTGAGTGACCACAGGCAGGAGAGACTGTAGCCCAGGATGTCAGGCAGGCTGCCCGCAGACCTCACATGACACAGTGACAAGGAAGCTGATTCTCCAACCGAAAGCCAGGGCGAGCCCCACAGTTTCTGTCCCTCACACGGACACCGGGTCCCCGTTTCTGCTTCCTGCCCTCAGGTGGGCAGGTGGAGGTCCATCCTGGTGCTCCCTGAGATGGGAGGACACTTCTGAGCAGAAGGCAAGGGGGCCACAAGGACCTTGGGCTGCCTCTCACAGCCCCGCCTGCCCATGAGGGACACACAGGCATAAGGGTGTCATCCCTCCATCCTCCACCTAGGTCTGGCCCCTTCCCAATCCTGCTGCTCCCAAGCCACCCCTACTATCTGGAGGGACACCCGGGATCCCCCAGGCAGCTGAGTGGCCCTCCCTGATGACATAACATATTCCACCACCGAGGGGTCCTGCCTCAGCTCTTGTCCACCTTGGATTCATCTTGGTTCATCTTGATTCATGACTGGCATCAGGTAGAATTTCCCTCCCACTGCCTAGGCCCTGACCCCTGTGAAGACGAGACAAACCCTGGTTGACCCAGTCCTCAGCTCAAACTGTCCCATCAGTCATGGGGCAAGCACAGGGCAGCCCAAGGCTCAGCCTGTCACCCTCATCCTGAGATGAGAGGTGAGAAATGGAGAGAAAGAGACAGAGATGCAGGAAGAAAGGCTGAGAGAGAAGGAGCGAGGCAGCAAGAGCGATACAGGAGGAGAGAGACGAGAGATGGGGAGGCGGAGACAGAAGCGATGGGGGAGAGACAGGGACAGGTGCAGAGGGGGGCAAGTGAAGAGACCGGGAGGTCAGGGGAGAAGGGTGACTCCGCTGCCTCCCACTGCCCTCCTGCGTGCCGCTGATCCTGGTGACACCGTCCACGCTTTGCAATCACTGCCTCCCAGAAAGGCAGCAGGCGTGGGCCGGGGCTCCTTCGCACTGCAGGCCGGTGTGGCTGCCCTGGATGTCACACACCAGCATGTGTCCCGCCTCCAGCTGCTCAAGGCCGCTGCTCTAGCCTCCAAGGGCTCCTAAAACCACAGCCACCCCCTCCCCACCAACCTGTGCTCTTCCGGTTGGTGGGTGCTTAACTGGTCACCAAATATTCTGACGATCATATTTAGGTGTAATCACCCCCATTTTATTAAGGAGAAAGCGGAGGTATGAGGAGGCTCAGTGTTTTCCCAAATGTGCCAGAGCCCTTGGTTGAGACCCAAGTTCAAGCCCAGGCATGAGATGGTGGCTCCGGTCTCTCAGGGAGAAGCACTCCAGTGACCAACCACACGGGAAGGCGCCCCTGGGCTGCTGGCTGGTGTTCCCTGCTCACAGGGAGGGCTTCCCTGGTGGCTCAGATGGTAAAGAATCTGCAGATCTGCCTGCATTGCGGGAGACCAGGTTTGCAGGAGATCCCCTAGAGAACGGAACAGCAAACCACTCCAGTATTCTTGCCTGGAGAATTCCAGGACAGAGGAGCCTGGAGGGCTACAGTCCATGGGTCGCAAAGAATCAGACATGACTGAAGCAACTAACACTTTCACTTCCCCCCGTCACGGGGAAGCTGGAAACAGGCCATCTGGGAGTGTTCACACCAGGGCCATTAGCATCTGCCACCAGCCAGGCCAGAGGACCTGTCTAGACTTTAAGAGGTGAACCATGCAGATCAAACCGGGAAAGGTCTGTAGCCATTACATTGTGAGTAGCACCCAGAAGCCTCGCAATATTTGTCCAAAGTCTACAGTTCATTCTCAGTTCAGCAAAGAAGCCACACGTGTCCTGTCAGGGGACTTGGGGACGTTCTGCCTTCAGCATTCGTGGCTGGGCTTCCCTCTCGCTCCTGAACTCGAGCAGGTGTCGACGTCACCTTCCAGCCACACTCACGGCAGACGAGAACATGGGCAGACCGCAGCGAGTCGGGAAGACCTGCAAAGAGCTTTGTGTGGGGACCTGCTGGCTGCGGCGTCAGGAGGACGCGGTATGTGGGCCTGATTTGCCAGCTGCGTGCTACCACACCCCTGTCAGGAGCGCAACACAAGTGCACGGTTTAGGTCGGCATCCTCCGGAGAGCCGGCTTTGGAATGGCATCAACAGCACAGTCCCAGCCCCGAGATGGGCAGTGGAGAGGTGCCTCTGAGAGTGGGGGGCTTTCAGCACTCCCATCACCTCACCAACAACCCTTCTCCCACTTCCTCTAAAGCGCTCATTATCCTTGGAAACCTCCACCCCATCCTTCCTTTATTGAAGTAGGCAGGGACTATTATGGGCCATTTTGTCACCGTGGCAACCACTGTGGTCTGAAGGGTTTGGAGAGCCCTGATTAGGCTGGCAAGGCTGCCGTGATGGCAAGTGATGAGGACAGCATATGAAGGGGGCGCTTTTATGAGGCTGCGCGTGAAGCCCGCACCAAACCTCCTCTCTGCTTCATGGGGAGGGCTCCCACTGGCGGCTGAGTCCAAATGGAAAACTGATGAGGCAGCATGACCCATGGGCCCTTGCTGATATCCTAACAAGCCCGTTTAGAGGGTGAAAGCAGCAGAGACTCACCCAGGCCCTCCTGGAGAACGGATGTGGGAGCTTGGCATGGTCGGATCCCCAGCCATGCCCTGGGCACCTGAGGGGTAAGTCCTCACACAGGGAAGGCCGCTCCCTACCTCAGGACACTGGAGGGTCTCAGGTGGAGCTGTCCTCAGGAAGGCCACGCATCTTCCAGGAGCTCACACCCTATGTGTGAACTCAGGAATGAAAACAACACGTATTCTGCCAAACTAATGACTGCTAATTACAGGAAGGCTTCCCCTGTCCTGCTTCTAAGTCAAATTATCACCATCCTTCACTTCAACTATCGCTTTTTCAGATAAAGTAATAGCTGGCACTTGCTGGGCTTTTCCTCCATGCCTGCCATTATTTAAAGTCTTTTCAGTGGTTATCTCAGTGGCACCAGGGACCAGTTTTGTGGAAGACAATTTTCTACAGACCTGGTGGGTGGAGGCGATGGTTTGGGGATGATTCAAATGTATTGCAATTATTGTGCGCTGTATTTCTATTATTATTGCATCAGCTCCACCTCAGATCACTAGGCATTAGATTCTGGAGGTTGGGGACCTCTGGATTATTTCACTGAATCCTTCATAGGAACCTTAGGAGGTGTGTACAATTAGTCTCTCCATTTTACAGATGAGGAAACTGAGGCCCAAAAGGTCAATAATGCTGTTAAAGCTGCGTGGTTAGTAAGGGCAGAGCAAGGACTGGAAGCCTGAAGCTTATTTTCTGACATGATGCACTCATGGACCCCGGCAGGCCAGGGTCAGAGTGAGGCATAGTCCCACCCAGTGTCCAGCCCCAGTGCACTGTCCGCCCCAGCCTCAGCCTCCCACAGGTGAAACGAGAGGGGAATGAGGGGCTGGGAATAGCATCTCCCCAGGGGCAAGTGAACCCCCTGTAGCCCACCCAAGCAGGACCCTCACTCCAGCTTCCCTCCCAGAGTCTGTGGCACCCATACACACCTCATCTGCAAACCCTCCATATCCCCGCCACAACCAGGTAGGTCAAGCTCTGAGCTCTGCCCAAGACGAGAGTGTCTTGGGCTCCAGTTCTCAATACACTTTCTCTGTTCTACCAAGTTCCCCACTCTCTGGCTGACCTTCTGCTCTCAGTTGGCAGGATAGTAAATTAGGGTCCCAAACCAATCAGGAGGGAGAAGATGTCTCCACAGACTGGGTCACCACATCCTTAAGGAGGAGCTACTGACATCCTGCTGGGGCTTTGGGGGTCATGGCTGGAGTAAGACCTGGCAGGCCCACCAGTTCCTGGGGTGGAAGGCTGCCTCCGAGGCCTGCAGAGTAAGGCCTCGTGCGGGATCGGGGCTTGGCTGACAAGAAAGCAGGGGTAAGGTCCTCCATCCAGCCTGGATTCCTGTCCTGCCAGGATAGGGCCATGATGAAATGTTCCCAACAAATCTGGGGGAATGCTATTCCCAGCCCACCGTGGGCAGGCTTTCACGTTCCTAACTGCAAATGCACAGGCTATTTCTGACTGTCCCAAGTGAGACTACGCAGGTGGTCTGGGTATCCACCTCCCCACCGCCCGCATGATCCTGTTACAACGCCTCCTTTTCTTTCACACTCCTCAATCTTGAGTTTCCCTTGTGATTCAAATGGTAAAGAATCTGCCTGCAATACAGGAGACCCAGGTTCTATGCCTGGGTTGGGAAGATCCCCTGGAGAAGGGAATGGCAGTCCACTCCAGTATTCATGCCTAGAGAATTCCACCAACAGAGGAGACTGGCGGGCTACAGTCTATAGGATCACAAAGAGTTAGACATGACTGAGTGACAAACATTTTCACACTTTCGATCTTGAGTGGGGAACAAGTGCAGGACAAAAAAAAAGGGAGTTTTGATTGGAGAGGTTAATTGTATGCTCAACAGAGGAACTGGGTTTTAGGAGGACTTGGCTTCAGCTTCTCCATGTAGTCTCGTCTTATGGTCTTACCACGTGGTCTGGGTAGCTAACTTTCTTACATGGCAATTCAGGGCTCCCAAAAGTGCACATGTGGAAGCTGCCAAACCTTCGTAACTCTCTGCCTTCTTTTGCTTAAAGGAAGGCCTGTATCTGAGCAGGACTTAAAGGGGTCCCCCCTGCACCCTCTGCTGTAGCTCCTCTCTGAAGTCCTCAGATAACAGTATCTGATGCACACTCCCTGAGTTGTTTTACAGATGCTAAAACCACAACCCAGTGGAAGAAGTTAACTACTCGATGCCCATGAGCACGTATCCCCCAAAACTACTGATGCCTGAGGATTAGCAGTGTGAACCCCCATGACATTACCATCAACCAGCCAGAGAACTGTGCACGAGCTGATCACAAATCCTGTGACATCCCCCCCACCTGGCCTTTTTAAATGCCTCCTAGTGACTTCCTTGGTGGCCCAGCGGTTAAGAATCTGCCTGCCAATGCAGGAGACACGGGTTTGATCCCTGGTTTGGGGAGATGTCACATGCCACAGGACAACTAAGCCTGTGAGCTGCAACTATGGAAGCATGTGTGCCCTAAAGCCTGTGCTCTGCGACAAGAGGAGACACTGCAATGAGAAGCCCACACTCTGCAACTGGAGAATAACCCTTGCTCACTGCAATTAGAGAAAGCCCATGCACAGCAATGGAGACCCACCCAGTGCAGCCAAAAATAAATAAATTAAAATTTTTTAAATGCTTCCTGGGGGGGGGACATCCTTGGTAACCCAGTGGTTAAGACTCTACAGTTTCACTGCAAGTGGTGCAGGTTCCATCCCCGGTTCCGGAACTAAGATCCCACATGTCACAGGGCCAAAAAAAAAAAAAAAAGATTTCCGGAAACCCATCAGGGAGTTCATGTCTTTTGAGCATTAGCTGTCACTTTTCCTTGCTTGGCACCTGCAATAAACACTGCGCTTTCCTTCACCACAACGCAGTATCTGTAGACTGGCTTTACTGCTCATGGGCAAGCAGACCCAAGTTCGATTCTGTTCGATGAACAGCCTGTGTCTTGGGAGGCTAAACGTTCCCTAGACCCACCTCAACTGCTCCCAGTCCCCCTCTCTCCCAGATTCATAGGTTTTCCAAACACACCCAGGACCTGGTTGCAGCATGGGCTGGACTTTGTTCTGGTGGAGCACACCAGACACTTGCCTTCACCAGGGAGGTCCTTCAGGGCTCAGCTTTTCTCTAAACATGCATAGAAGAGGAAATGAACAGGCCCAGTGAGGCGAGCACAACCAGGTCTCCTAAGCAACCACCCATCTGCTCAGCTCTGGTCAAATCCTAAATGGTGAGACTCATTAGACTCATTATCCAGGAGCTCAGGCCGGGTAATCAGGGTGTTGCAACTAAATGGTTCTGCTGGTCTCCCTACCCGAGCCTCTCTGGCAGGTGCTAATTAAGGGAAGGTAGGGGCTTCCCTGGTGGCTCAGTGGTAAAGAATCCACCTGCCAACGCAGTTTGATCCTTGGTCCAGGAAGATCCCCCAGGCCACAGAACAATAAGCCTGTCCACCACAACTACTGAGTCTGTGCTTTAGAGCCAGGAACCGCAACTGCTGAAGCCCGTGGGCCCTAGAGCCTAGGCTCCGAAACAAGAGAAGCCACTGCAATGAGAAACCCAAGATCAGCAGCAAGAGAGTGGCTCCTGCTCACCGCAACTAGAGAAAGCCCTCGCTCAGCAACAAGGACCCAGCACAGCCAAAAATAAACAAAGAGAAGGTGGGATGCTTGACATGCACACCTTGCTCTCCAGGCTCTGTGAACAGTTTTGGTGACCGTGTGTGCAAGTCCCCCCAGGAGTCTCCTACCTAGCCCCACTAGCACACTGCACACACATGCACACATGTGCACACACGTGACATGTGTGCATGCAATGTGCACATGTGTGTGCATGCGCGCGCGCACACACACACACACACACAGGAGCAGATGTTTACCTCAAAGCGCTAACAGCCATACAAATGCTTAGGCAAACAAGAAGTTACATTGAATAGACTCTCCGCTATATGTCAAGCAGATACCTACTAAGTGAAGTGCACTGTCAGCAGGCAACAAAACCCTTGTGTCAGCCTATGAAAAGGAACAAAGAAACATAAGTGTATCCAAAAGACAAGAGGAAAATGAGAGGCTGGCATCTTGGAGGAAAACGAATTTGCCGTGAGATAGAATCGACACTTGAAAAGAAACTTGCTGACAGTGTCAGTGCTGATCTGCTGCAAATCTTTCCTCCATCTGTAGGTTCAGCGCCCAGTGAACCATGGGAGGGGCACTGCAAGCAGAAACCAAACTGTTACCTTTCTGGAAACAGGAGTTTCCCCAGAACAGGAGGGATGAACGGGAACGTCTCCTCTTGGAAAGAGGTGGAAAACCTTCCACGCTACCAAGGGGGCTGGGATCTGGAAACCAAACTCCGTCTGGTTTCCATCCAGAGCTCTGAAACCTGTCCCTAACCTGAGCAGGTGCCTGATTTAGTCCCTACGTCACTCTTGCTGTCAGATGAACTGGTCGCCTCCCTCCCCATAAACCCAGCTGCTGCGGAGGGCAGGGAAGAGAGCGAAGCAGCCTGGGACAGAAGGCCTGGATTCACTTACTCTCCAGCCCTGTACTTGTTCATCTAGACACAGAGGACGAGCCGTGGTGCCCACTGCCTGGGGCGGCTGAAAGGGCTGGATTGGGGGCATGTGTGAGATGCACTCAGCCCCGGTGCCTGGCCACCTGTATATCTGCCATTAACATTGTAACTAATGTTATAACTAACAGGGGGCCCAGACTGTTAGTTACAGCCCCACTCACACCACTGTCATTTGGCAGTCAATAACAGGAATCTGACCACTGAATAGATGGACTGGTTATAGGTGACAGAAACTCAACTCAAATTGCTTCAACAAACAAATAAATGAAAGCCAAGGAAGAGATCATTCACAGCATTTATGAGGGGCAAAAACATCTGGGCCTCTGTCTGTCTCTGCTTCTCTTTATATCATTTTTCTCTTTTGAAACCAACATCTAGGGACTTCCTTGGTGGTCCAGTGGTTAAGACTTCACCTTTCAATGTAAGGGGTGTGGGTTTCGATCCCTAGTTGGGGAGCTGAGGGACTTTCCTCGTGGCTCAGTGGTAAAGAAACCACCTTCCCAAGAAGGAGATATGACTCAATCCCTGGTTTGGGTAGATCCTCTTCAGGAGGAAATGGCAACCCACTCCAGTATTCTTGCCTGGAGAATCCCATGGACAGAGGAGCCTGGCAGGCTAGAGTCCATGGGGTCACAAACAGTCAGACACGACTTGGCAAGTGAGCACCCACAACCACAGGGCAGCTGAGATCCCTCAAACCTTGTGGCCAAAAAGTCAAAGCATAAAACAGAAGCAACGTTGTAACAAATTCAATAAAGGTTTTTTAAATGGTCCACATTAAAAAAAATCTTAAAAAAAAAAAAATCAACATCTACAGTAGCCTGTCAGGCTCTTCTGCCCATGGAATTCTCCAGGAAAGAATACTGGAGTGGGTAGCCATGCCTTCCTCCAGGGGATCTTCCCGACCCAGGGATCAACCCACGTCTCCCTCATTGCAGGCAGATTCTTTACCATCTGAGCCACCAGGGAAGCCCTATGTGCTATTAAGAGATGGCCATAAAGTGCAACTGACCTCTTTCTTATAGCCTTTAATTCCAGATGAAGAGATCTGGGTATCTTTGATCTAATCTCAGTTTATCCCCTCACTGGTCCTTCTTCAGTCAGTCAAAAGGAAGGGGAGCTCTCATTTGCCACCCTGGAGGTGAACCCACCTGAAAACTATGGGATGGATCCACATAAGAAAGAGATAGAGGGGTGACCCTGTTCCCAGAACAGGTGGGCAATTCCATAGACATTAAAAACATCACCTGCCCTCTGTGTCAGGGTGGTGGGAGAGAACCTGACAAGGAGGAAGGGGCTAACACTTCCCTGGCAACATGGTATCAAACCCTGGTGACTGCAATAACAGGAAGGTTTGCTCTGACAAAAGGAAGGTTTTCTAAAGAAATTGATTCCTATAGTCTGGAACGTGCTTGTTGATTCCTATAGGCTGGAACATGCTTGCTTTATGAATAAGTGCTGAGGATGTAAAAACCCACGGCCTGGAGGGGCAGAGTCAGGCCTCCTCCAGTCTCCCCCGCCCCTGTCTCTCCTGACCTTCCTCTCCACAGCCCCCATCTCAGTCCTCTCCTCTCTTCGGCCAGAGAAGATGGGGGCAGGGAACTCCATTGATTCAGCAGACACCAGAGCCTCAGAAATCCCATTAGAGAAGGGCCTTGGGTCTTAATTACCAAGGAAGGGACAATGTTTCCTGGAAAGTGAGAGAAGCAAGAACTCCACAAGGATGAATGTTTTGATGAGGCTGGATAGAAGGAGGCTTGCTAGGGTGGTGCTGCCCAGGGGAGGGTGTGTTTGCCAGAAGTGGTGGTCAACTCCATGCCTGACCCCTCCACCACTAAGCACCCAGAGCACCATTGGACCCCAATGGCGCATCCTCCCAGTTCCTTACAGGGCAGCTTTGTCCATCTCTTTGGACATGTGTTGATCAGCTCATATTAGGTTGTACTGCAGTAGCTCACATGCATAGCTTTATCTTGCAATTTTGTTCTATGTTGGTTGAAGGTTGGCTGCAGTTTCACTCCCATTTGTTCTTCATTCCAGGACTCAGGCAGGGCAAACAGCCAGGCAGGAGCATTCACTGTCATGGCAAAGAGCAGAAGCGGAGCCAGGCTCTCAAACCTCTGCTTGTAAGAGGTCCATCACCTCCTCGGTTTTCATTAGCCAAAGCAAGTCCAACAGCCAGGCCCGGTGTCCGTGATGGGGAGAGGCATCCTCTCGTGGGAAGGAGCAGAGAAGGTTCTGGAAAAGCACAGTCTACCAGAGGACAGTGGCCTCTTGGTCCCTGCACCCCCTCTCACCTGAGGAGACTCTTTCATAGGCGTCACAGGGACTCATTACCCCCAGTTCCTGAGGCCTGAGACAGGGTAGGCATTACTCCATTTCCTCCTGGACACACATGCCATGGCTCCTCCAAGCTCTGACAGCACCAGGCTCTCCTTCAGGCATCTCCAGACCAGAAAAGAGCTCTGGTCTCTGTCTAATGCAATGATTCTTTCTCTATAAGAAACAGCCTAGGGGTTTCCCTGGTGGCTCAGTGGTGAAGAATCTGCCTGCCAACGCAAGAACATGAGTCCGATCCCTGTCCGATCCCTGTCTGGAAAGATCCCACATGTAGCAAAGCAACTGAGCCTGTGCTCTAGAGCCCAGGAGCCATCACAATTGAAACCTGAGTGCCTAGAGCCCGTGCTCTGTAACAAGAGACGGCACCACAATGAGAAGCCTACACACCACAGCGTTGGTCAGGCTCCACAGGGCCAGACCAAATTCAAGTGGAGGAGAAGCAGGCCCCACCTCTTCACTGGAGTACAGGGGCTTTGCAGCCATTTTTCATCCGACCTATTCATTCATGTCCCCAAACTTTACACGGCACATAGCAAGAACGTTTTTACCACGCTGTGCTGTAGCCACACTTTGAGTGGCACGTAGGTTTCTTCACTCTGAAAGCATCGAGCCACAGAATGCATGGCGGACTTCCCTTCCGTGAACAGCTGCTCACAACATGCTCTCTCAGAGCCCCTGATGCCACTTGGAGGAAGGGATCCTGCATGGCCCCAAAGGTCCCTGACCCTGACCCTTTTACATGGACTCATTGGGCAGGGGGATGGTGATGGTAGGACAGGATGCACTCCTCTTGGGCCAGTCTCATCTCCTGATAGCTCATTGGTTCTTTCAAATAGGGGGGATTTGACTCTTTGTTCTAATTCTTGGGTCTTAGTTACTTCTCTAGGACAACAGGAGAAAATTCACCTCAACATCCTGTTACACTAGCTTAAGATCATGCAGCCTTATGATCACCATCACCATCACCAGCATCCTCACCATCACCACCATCATCATCATCAACATCCTCACTATCCCATCACCATCATCGTCACCATCATCACCACCATCCTCACCATCACCATCATCATCACCATCACCACCCTCACCATCACCATCACCACCATCACCATCACCACCATCATCATCACCACCATCACCATCACCACCATCATCATCATCAACATCCTCACTATCCCATCACCATCATCGTCACCATCATCACCACCATCCTCACCATCACCATCATCCTCACCATCACCATCATCAACATCACCATCACCACCATCATCATCACCAACATCCTCACTATCCCATCACCATCGTCGTCACCATCATCACCACCATCCTCACCATCACCATCATCAACACTATCACCATCCTCACCATCACCATCATCATCACCATCACCACCCTCACCATCACCATCACCACCATCATCATCACCAACATCCTCACTATCCCATCACCATCATCATCACCATCATCACCACCATCCTCACCATCACTGTCATCATCACCACCACCCTCACCATCACCACCACCCTCGCCATCACCACCACCATCATCACTTTCATCACCACCATCCGCATCCTCACCACCACCATCACCACCATCACCATCAACATCATCAGCACTGTCATTATCATCATCTCCATCAGTAGTAGCACTACCACCAACATCATCCCTATTTCACAGCCAAAGAAGCCAAGTCACAGGGGATCAAGTGATCCCCATGGGATAAAGAGATTACATTAATCTAAAGTTCACAAGGGGACGACAGAGGATGAGATGGTTGGATGACATCACCAACTCAATGGACATAAGTTTGAGCAAACTCCAGGAGATGGTGAGGGACAGGGAAGCCTGGTGTGCTGCAGTCGATAGGATTGCAAAGAGTCAAACGCAGCTGAGCGACTAAACAACAGCAAAGATCACAATATCATTTTTTCCTGGGTCCTCCTGGGCCAGAAGGAGCAACAGTGACCCCAGGCTAACGGCCTCGTTTGGCCAACGGATGGGGAAAATGAGAAAGGTTCAAATAATATTATCAGAACAAAATCTTCTCTCTTTCTGCCTCTCTCCTCCCTTTCTCTCCCCTTTCCCCTCTTCTCTCCCTTGCAGCCCTGTTTGTCCCATGGCTCCCTTCTCAGCCAGGTGACTTCCAGAAGCTCTCCTGATGCAATGCCACCTGCTTGCTGCCCCCAGGCCTCTCTTCCAACAGTGCCACCCAGAGCTCCAGGCCCAACTTTGGTTGCTGCAGCTCAGATCAACAGGTTGTCCTGCACCTAAACCTATCTCAGCTTCAGGGAGAGGAGTCCTGCCGCCAGGCCTGGTGCAGGAGCCAGCAAGCAGAGCTGGGTAGGGGATGTGACGGTTCTGAATGGAGACAGTGGGACTGCAGAAGAGGGAACAGATGCACACACAAGATGGTGTGGTGCCTCCAGGACAGGAGGGGACTTGGACAAAGACTAGTGGGAAAGAGTCTGAATTGCTCTGGTTCTTGCTAGCTGTGTGACCCTGGGTGAGTCACTCTCTCTGTGTCTGTTTCCCATCCATGCTGCTGCTGCTGCTGCTAAGTCGCTTCAGTTGTATCTGACTCTGTGCGACCCCATAGACGGCAGCCCACCAGGCTCCCCCATCCCTGGGATTCTCCAGGCAAGAACACTGGAATGGGTTGCCATTTCCTTCTCCAGTGCATGAAAGTGAAAAGTGAAAGTGAAGTTGCTCAGTCATGTCCGACTCTTAGCGACCCCATGGACTGCAGCTCACCAGGCTTCTCCATCCATGGGATTTTCCAAGCAAGAGTACTGGAGTGGGGTGCCATTACCTTCTCCGTCCCATCCATAAAACAGGAATAACAATATACCTACATCTCAGGGATGGATGTTAATGCACTGAATGATGACTGCGTGTAGATGCTCAGACATGGCTGTGTGACTCTAGGTTATCGTCCCAACCTGGGGAAAAATTCACCTGGAAGTAGATGGGGCTAACTTGAACACCTCAGACACCCCTGATCCCCCAGAAAAGACACTGGAAACAGCTCCTGCTAACCAAACCCACCCCACCCCTGCCCCCGCCACTGAAATGCAGGGAGAAAGTGTCCAAGGCTGACCGTGAGAGGTGAGATGGACTCAGGCAGGCTGCATCCCAGGACGTGACCTCCACGGCCCAGGCCTACTTGTCAAAGCTTTGCCTCTCCTTCATGCCTAATTAGATCCTGTTGTAAAGAGATAAAGGCTGTTACTGTGTATCAGCAAGGCATCTTTTTCTGTAGGATTGAGTCCCTGAAAAGGGGGGGAGACTGCCGAGAGAGAGCTGGGAAATGGAGGAAACAAGCCGGGTGTTAATAGACTTTGGAATAAAATCCTGACAGACTCAAATTGATTCTGCAGCCCGAGAAAATTGAGTGCGGAGGGAATTAGATTTATGCGCTGTTAAATGTAACTGCCTCCTGGTGTCTATACCAAGAGCTGTTAAAGTGGTAATCTTTAAAGATGTATGGAAATCGTGTGTGAACAGATCCAGAATCCATCCGGGGAGCAGCCTTCTTCCATGGGGAAGTACATGCCCGGCATCATGATTATTAACAACCTGGTAAACACGATGCGCTGTGGGTAGGATTTAATCAGAGCATCTCAAAGCATGAGCAAAGCCGAGGCTCCTGGCGACTTCTGTAAGAGTGTGATCCCTCCGGAACTCTAGGGGCTGCTAAGGAAGGTCCATCGCCCCGGGCAGTGGGTGGACTAGGGGGTCCCTCAGATGAGGGTGGGAAGGGCAGGATTCATTGCTCATTCATCAGCCCCAATCCAGAACATGCTCAGGAGAGGACTCAGGCCTGCTGCTCCCTCATGACAGAGCCCTGGAAAGCTCATCATCCCATTTTTCCAGACTCCTTGCTCTCACAGCCAGGGCTATGCCTCACCACAGAGCACACCTGGAGACTTTCTTTCCATTGTCTCTGACAACCTCGAAGTAAGGTGTTTTGAACCTCACTGAGAAGCAGTCCTGTGCCCACTCCCCCCGAACCAAGAGCAGAGTGACAGCCCCTGTATTCGTGTTCAACAGGGTGTATCAGTCAGGCTAGAACAGGGTTTGCTGTGTAACCAACATCCCCCCCACCACATCAACAGCCAAACACATCAAAGGTACATCTCTTGCTCACACTATGTGTCCAGCATGGGCCGCAGGGCCCTCAGCTCTAGGTGATCACATGGGGCCAGGAACCCAGGGTGACCCACACTTCTACAATCACCAAAGCAGGAACTAGGAAACACCATAAACTGACCTTTAAAGGCTCAGGTTTCGTTGTCCAAAGCAGGTCACATGGCCAGGCCACACTTCAAGGGAGCAGGGAAGGGGAATCCTCTCAGATGTCTGAAAAAGGAGACAAAATAATTTGTGAACAGCCTGGATGACTTCGGGCCAGCTAATTCTACTCTCTGTCTCTCATCTTCCCAAGCAAGATGACCCCAAAATTCCAGCCACATACAGCCAGGGCTTCTGGGCAAAGCCTGGGGGTTCGTACCATTGTACCCTGTTCACATGGGGCATCTCTGCATCTGAAGACCCTGAAGCTAGAAAGATAAATAATTTCCTTGCACACACTCAATGCTGCATGGAACAAAGACAGGAAAATGACCGTAAACAGGCCCAGCCGTCATAGGAAAGGGAGCCCTCCGGATGGACACTCTGAGCCCCTGCAGTGTGTGTTTCTCCCTGCTGCACAGTAAGGATGTGGAGCATCTATGTTTCCAAGCTTGAGAGGGCAGTTGCTGCTGGGCTGACTGGATTCATCCTTTGCTCCCTTATTCATTCATCAATTCAATCAACAAATGCTTATTGAGGATTTGCTGTATGTCATACACTGATTCGGGCCATAGGGATTCAGCAGGGAGAAAAAATAGACACACACAGAGAAATCGCTCTTCTCACGGCCCACACATCCTAGCAGCAAGTGAGGGGAGACAGGAAAGAGTGCTGAATGCTGACAAGGAAGAGGAAGGGACAGGGCAGTGGGAGGGGGTGGGGTTAAGCAGGGGGCCACGTGAAAAGCGAGAGGGTGACCTAGTCATGCAGCTCAGGGAAAAGCATCCCAGGCAGAGGAAACAGCCAATGCAAAGGCCCTGAGGCAGATGCAGTTTGGAATGTCCAAAGAACAGCACAACACTCATGAGGCCAGAGGAGAGGGGGCAAGGTGGTGGCACTTGAGAGTCCAGATCAAGGGGTGAGGAGTGAGGTGGGGCCATTCGGCTACTGCAAGGGCTCAGGTCTTTGCTCAGAGTGTGAAGGTGACCCTGGGGACTGTGTGCACACAAGTGATATGAGTAGTCTGACTGCTGGCAGAGAACAGCGTGTGGGGCATATACTAGCTATTTGTGGCTGCGTAACAAATGACCCCAAAATCAGCAGCTTAAAACTTGAGTTCACTACCTCACATTTTCTCAGGTCGGGAACATAGTGTGGCTTAGAGGGCTCGCCCGCTCAGGGTCCCTTGCAGGCTGCAGTGGGAGTCGGTGGGCTGAGGTCTCATCTGAAGGCTTCACTGAGGATGAAGCCTTTCTGGCTCACTCACGGCTTCTTGGCAGGACCCTTCCTCCAAGGGCTCAGTTCCTGGCTGGCTTTCAGCAGGGAAGGGCCGTCCTTGGTCCCCTGTGACATGAGCCTCTCCACAAGGCTGCTCTCAATGTGGCAGCTGCTGGCTTCATCAGCGAGAGCAAGAGAAGGGCAGGAAACGGAAGCCAGAGTCTTTCTACAACCGTACTTAGAAGGGGGCCTCTCATAACCTTTGCCGTTTTCTACTGGCTGGAGGTGAGTCACAGGCCCACCCACACTCCAGCAGCAGGGATCACATGGGGCGTGACCACCAGCAGGGAAAGTTCATTAATCAGCTGGAAGCCCACACAGAGGGTAGGAGTCGAGATGGGAGAGTAGCTGCTGCCTACTGCTCCAGTTCAGGTCAGGATGGCAGCAGCACGGAGCAGAATGGAGGTGGTAGGAAGTGGCCAAAAAGTAGGCTACTTTTTGAAAATGCTGAAAATGATCTTTGGGCCGGGAGACTGTGAGGTGTCTTGGTCTGATTGCCTTTCAGCTTGAAGATGAGGTTGTCCTGACCTAAGATGGGACTATCCCAGACCCCCCTCTGGACAGGGCTCCCTCCCACACTCTGGGACCCTCCTACCAGCAGAGGAAGGAAGTGAGGAGATTGCATGGGAAACCCCAAGTCCCAAAGCCCCCTGAGAGCAGATACCCACCCACACTCCAGCTCCAATCACCCCACCCTTTACACAAGCAGCCTCTGCCCCGTCTGTCACATTTCCCAGGTACTAAGTGAGTTAATTGCTACGTAAAAGGGGAGCGCAGATGCCTCGACTGAGTCCCTAAGCCAGCTAGCCCTCCCACTTAATCCGCTTTAAGACTGAAGGCGCAGGGGGAGAGCCAGTAATCAGTTTTTAAGGTTATAGACAACATCCCCACTCCAGCGGTTGCCCGGGGCAACGGTGCAAGGCTGAGCACCAGGCCTGGGATTGGATTACTCACCCTGTGGATTCATCCATACACTTTATCCCGCTCCACCTGAGGCCAAGAAGGGATTTGTGGCTGTGTCATGAACGCAAAGAAGGATTTATGTGGGAAAAAACACAGACCAATGTCAGGAATTCATCTCAGCTAGTCTCAGCTTCCTCGTTTATCTTTTGGTTTAGAATAGTCCCTGAACCGATTGTTCCTGACAAGGATCCAACTAGCAGAGAAGATGCTCAGCACCTCCCCAGGGAAGACTAGATTCCACAGGAAACTGATTCAAGAGATCATCAGTCTCTGCTCTCTGGGGAAGCAGTTTAAGGCAGGCCTCCAGAGACCAGAGAAAACCACCCTCTACCAGAGCTCATTCTCTGAGGGTTCTCCCAGGGAAGGAGACTGCACATACTCCCACAGGCTTCCGCAGTTCTCAGGACCGCTTGTAAGGCCATCTCCCCCTTTACCTGACCAGGTGAACTTCTGTCCTCTGCATTAACCACGCTTGCCTCTGCCTCAGGGCCTTTACACTTGCCAGGCCCTCCTTGCCCCTTTCACATGTCTGGGTGCCCCTCTGCAGGTCTCAGCTCACTCATCACCTCCTCCTGGAACCCCATCTGGAGCATCACACACCCATCACTCTGTAGCCCATCTCAGGGCACTCATCACTCCCTGAAATTAGCTTTTAATGAATCTCTTTACCCAGTGACCAACTCCCTCCCCAAGATGGAAGTCCCAGGTTACTGGCCTTGGGTCTGTGTTTTTTCTGATCTGGAGGGGGGACAGTGGGCAGTGGCTACTGGATGAATGAGTGGGTGAATGGGTGAAAGAATTGGGAGGACATGTGGGGTCAGGACTGGAGCAGGTGGAGAGGCAGAGTGGTGTGATGCCAGAAAGGATTAGGAGCCAGCATGCTAGGCATCACCTTGGCAGACCACGAAAGGCAGTCCAGGCAAACAGCACTGAGGTCAGGGGCAGTTGAGGTCGCTCACACCTCTTTGAGGACACAAGACCAGTCACCATCTCAGTTTGTCTTGCTGGGCCCCTACCCCACACTAGCTGGATGACCCCTGCACCCTGGCTGAGGATTCTACTCAGGCACCTGTTGGGGAGGGAGAGAGCTGCTTGGAGAGGCAGGAAGTCCTCCCGGGCTATGGCAGCTTGATGGGGCAGCTTCCAGGACACCAGCTTCCTGGAAGCATCCTCCCGTCAGTGGGACTTTTTCTGTGTTTTAGGGGCAAGGTCTGGGTAAAGAATCCGCCTGCCAGTGCAGGAGGCACAAGAGATACAGGTTCGATCCCTGGGTCGAGAAGATCACCTGGAGAAGGAAATGGCAACTGCTCCATTACTCGTGCCTGGAAAATTCCATGGACAGGGAGGGACGCAGAGTCGGACACAGCTGAGTGACTGAGCATACACGTACTGGGTGCTTCTAGCCCAGAGGCGCCTGCCCTTCTTCAGTCTCCAAATTCTTCCCAATAGCTCCTGAATAATAGTGCCCAGAAGAGGATGGAGCAGAAGGTAAGGGAGGCTGGGAGATGAGGCATCTGGGCCAGGCCAGTTCCTGTTTTCTGTGAGACACTAAGACATGCACCTGAGGGCAGGGCTCTGGGCAGGGACCCCCACTGAGTCTGCATCCTGGGCCGGTTGCAGCCACAGGTGTGTTGGGGCCATCCTGGGTGGGCTGGCATGTCCCTGCGCTCCCGGAAGAGACCACCAGGTGGCAGTGTAGGACATCCGCCTGGGCCGGAAGAGACTGGTGTTGCAGAGTTGGGGAAAACCCCTGTCTGCTTCCTGGGCAAGTGGTCATAAGACATTAGCAGACCTCCCACACTGGACCTGAGGCTGCAGAAGCCCAAGGTAAGACAAGCTGAAGCGCCTGGGCTCCTGGGCCTGGCACCCCCCACACCTGCACTCGCCTGAGTGCACACCTGCACACGTGTCTGAACACGTCTGTGCACACCTGCACACCCCCCATGCTCTTCTCATTTGGCTGTGGCATCTTTCCCGACAGGCTACCAAAGCTGAGGTCACAGGAGAAAGTGAAGAGGCAGGTTTCAAAAGGCGTTGCAAGGCAGGGGAAGAGCCTGGTGTGACCTCAATGGGGGTTGGTAAGGACTGCGCCAAGTCAGACCAGGAGCCCACTTGTAGGGGGTGGCCATTCCACACAGCACCAACTGACCATCACCCTGCAGAACTGACCAGCCTGACACATCCGATCCTCCAAGAGAAGCTGCAAGCCTGGCCCTGGGGGTGAAGATTCCATTTTTAGAAACATCCTGCCAGCCAGGCAAAATGTGTCTGTGAGCTGGATGTGGCCTGAGGAGCCCTGGAGTGTGACGTCTGTTTCAGGTGGCATCCGGGTTCCATGTTTGCACTGACCACATCCTGAGCAGAGGGCCAGGCGACGTCATCCCCTGACCAGGCAGCCTACTGGATGACAATGATGGTGCAGATAAAGGCCTCACCTGTCCTAGGGCCTGGCACACAGTCAGTGCTCAATAAACCATTTCGTGTTTGAGAACATAGGCTCTGGATCTAGAAAGCCTGGGTTTATACCCAGATTATAGGTAGATTGCATCAAAAATGGCCACCTCAGAAGCCTCTGGTGGCTCCGTGGTAAAGAATCTGCCTGCCAATGCAGGAGACACAGGTTTGCTCCCTGATCCAGAAAGAGCCCACACGCCATTGAACAGCTAAGTCATGTGCCGCAACTACTGAGCCTGTGCTCTAAATCCCGGAAGCCACAACTACTGAGCACCAAAGGCCTGGATCCTACGCTCTGCAAAAGAGGAACCACTGCAGTGAGAAGCCCACGCACCGCAACTAGAGCAGCCCCACTCGCTGCAGCTGGAGAAAAGCCCAATAACAACGAAGACCCAGCACAGCCAAAAATAAACAAATATATAAAATTATTTTTAGAATGGCCAACCCAATATTTTCTATCCCCCATGTGCTTCCAGAACCTTGCAACCTGCCACGCACCGATGGTGGAGCCTCGTCCCCTCCCTTTGAAACTGGATGGGCCCCTGTGGCTGCCTCAGTGAGAAGAGCGGTCAGAAAGGATGCTTCAGCCTTCTGAGGCTCGGTTGTCAAGAGCCAGAGTCTCCACCTGGTTTTCTGTCTGCGCTCTGGATGCTTGCTCCTGACACCAGCCGCCACTCTGTGAGGAAGCCCAAGCAACATAGCGAGGCCAAACCTGGGAGATGACCTCAGCCCCAGCTCCTGCCAAGTGAGCAGTGACCAGCCTTGCCCAACAAGACTTGCCCAAACCGCAGATTCACAAACGCACACACAATTTAAAAATCAGTGCTGTTGTAGTTGTGTGCCGCTAAGTTTAGGTGGTTTGCTACTCAACAGCAGGGAGTTGAAAAGTGTCTGCTCCCTCAGGGACCTTGGACAAGTCACTTAGTACCTCTGTGCACGTTTCCACATCTGTGCGTGTGTGCATGCTAAGTCACTTCAGCTGTGTCCAACTCTGCAACCCTATGGATCATAGCCGGTCAGGCTCCTCTGTCCATGAGCTCCTCCAGGCAAGAATACTGGGGTCGGTTGCCATGCCCACCTCCAGGTGATCTTCCCGACCCAGGGATCAAACCTGCCTCTTACATCTCCTGCATTGGCAGGCAGTGCGAGAGGATAAACTGCCCTTATTTCCAGTGGCCTGGTTTGTGGTGACATCACAGCAGACAAAGGCTTGAAAGGCTTGTCCCCGCCCCCCTTGGACAAAGGCAGAAAGTCTTCACTGTTACTTGCCAAGCACCCGGATCTGCCCCTGGATTCCAGCTGGGTGAAAATGTTCACTTTAAAGTAATAATAAAATGAAATCCCACTTGCTGCAGGCCCACTGGCTCCTAACGGGATTCCTGGGATGGAACCTTCTAGCGAGCGTCTGCTCCTTGGCGGATAGGGCTGTTCTCGCGAGAGTTGGCATTGAGTGCTGGCACCACGGGCATAGGCGTGGAGAGGAGAAGACCACTCCCGGCCCCGCCCCCACCCCGGCCCAGGCACACACTGCTGCCGGCCGCTCTCCCCAGCTGCCCTGTGCCGAGCCCAGGTCCCCAGCTGGAAAGCTCAGCCAAGGCGTGGGCACGGCCCTGAGATCCCACATCACCCCCCAGGCTCTGCTTCCTGCGTTGCCTGGTGGAGGTAGGGGATTTGCATTTGCAGCCCAGCAGCCACCACCTGCCTTTCCAGAGCCGGCAGCTCTGAGGCTGTTCACCACTGCGGAGAGATGTTGCCAAGTGGAGCCCGGGGCAGGGCTGGGCTGCAGCTGTTCCGGGCCTTCTCCTCCAAAGCGTGGCCTTCAAGCCTTTGCTTCCTCCCTGCCTTCGGGAGTTTTGCCAAAGGCGTTTAAGCGAGGAGCCAGCCTCTCTCCCCACCCCCACCTTCCAGAACAGAAGCAGGGTTGTTCAATCCAAGGGGAGACAAAGACCCCCCAGAAGCCTTGGAGCCAGGCCCTGCTATGTGCCCAGGCTGTGTCCTCCAGCCTGTCTGTGAGCACATGTGCATGCCGCGTGGACACACATGTGGACACAGCACATGGGCCCACAGGAGCACACGTGCACAAGGAGATACAGGTGTGTCTGCAGGTTCATACATGTCTGCCTCCTCTTATGGACACGGAGGCCCATGAGGCACGTGCATTTGCTACTGTTTGCGCATGCAGGGCTGGAGTCAGGCATGTGAGTCTGAGTCCGGGCACCCATGTGTTTGTGAGCGTCTGGAAATATGTGTGGACGTCTATGTCTGAGTTGCAGCTGGGCCCGGGTAGGCGTGAGTGTGTGTGGGTGTATGTATGTGAGGGGGTGTTTGCATGTGCTTGGGTGTGTGTGTGAGAGTGTGTATATCCATGTGTGCTTGTGTGAGAGTGTGTGTTTGAGTGTGTGTGTGTATGTGAGAGTCTTGTGAGTATGTGTGTGCAGGTGTGCTCATGTTTACCTTGGCAGTTTCTACATTTGAAGTACACGTGTGGATTTGCGTGTGTCCTCTCCATACCCACGTGTGTGCTCGTGGGATGTGCAGGATGGAACAGCGTTAATGCGAGGGGGTGGGCAGAAGAAGTTGCACCTGCCAGGGGCGGGTCTTCCGAGGTGGGGAGTCTGTCCTGTGTTGCCATCGGAGGGCTGGTGTTGGGAGTGATCTGGACACAGCCTCTCCTCTCCTGCGCTGCCCTCCCAGGACAGGTGTTTCTCCAGTGGGTGCATAGATAGGGGTGGGGAGGTGGTCCCAGAGGCCAGCACCAGGTGAGAGCTCACTGGTCCCCCTGCAGAGGTCCCCCAAGCTCCCGGCATCTGTCTCTCTAGCTCAGGCCCAGGCTAGAGGAGAAGTGAGGTAGGTACAGAGAAAGAGGAAACCGAAAACCCCCTGGAGGAATGGAGCACGTGCATCTGAGAGCAACTTCTGAAGGGCTTGCTGCCCTGCCAGCGGCCCGAGTCCCTGCTGGTCCAGCCTGTTTCCTCCTCCAGGGCCCGAGTCCCGCCCCAGCCCCGGATAGAGGGAACAGCAGCCCTATTCACTGCCTGAACAGTCCCCATTACAAGCTTCCCTTGGAGGAACCTGAGGTCTTAATGCTGCCACTGCGAGAATGGGGTTAGGTCACCAGTAAGAGGAATTTGCGGCATTTGAGACAGGTCTAGCCTAGGCAATGGCACCTCACTCCAATACTCTTGCCTGGAGAGTCCCAGGGACGGAGGAGCCTGGTGGGCTGCCGTCTCTGAGGTCGCGCAGAGTCAGACACGACTGAAGCAACTTAGCAGCAGCAGCAGCAGCAGCCTAGAGCTGGGGAGGTGGGACAGAGCAGTGCCTGCAGGCCGGGTAGGCTGAGTCAGAAGGCTGCTGTGAAACCAAACAGGAGGGCTGCGGTGGGGATGGAGGGTTGTTTATTGAAAAACAACAAAAACAAAGGAGTTGTTGGTGCCTTAACGCTGTTTCTTGATCGCTGCTGATCAACCATCCTCAGCACGGGACATGGGCATCATGAGACCCCAGGTCTGGGCCGGACAGGCCTTCCCTGAGGTCTGAGGTGGGGGCTCAGCTCCAGAATAGTAGGGCATCGGCTGGGGGGGCTTCCAGAAGAAGAGCTTGAGACCATGGGGACCCCTCTACTTGCTTTCTTTCCACATCATGACCCATGTGCACCCAAAGGTGGCTGGGAACCCAGCGCTGTGACTGGGGCTCAAGAGCACTTGCCGAGAGCACCATCCCCAAATTTGCTCCACGTTTTCCCCACAAAGGTGCAGGGATGCAGGAATGGTCCTCCCTGGGCTGGGTGCTGTGTGACCAGTCAGTGTGGGACCCACCCTACTGCCCAGTCCATCCTCCGTCCTCAGCCACCTTGCCAAGGGGGAGACACCTTGACAGCTGCACCTGCCAGGCCCCCCGTCCACTGGCTTCTGCTCCAGCCGGCCAGCCAGGAGGGCGTCCCCTCCCAGTCCCCAGGGCTCACTGCACTTACTTTGGAGGTGAAGCCTCCCATTCCGGCCAGTTCCGGCTCCTCAGCACTGCTCTGCCTTGCCCGCATGTCTGTAAGTCATCTATTTACAAGTTTTCTTTGAATTCTGTTTCCAGCTGGTAGCCTGGATGATACAAGCAGAAACCCAGCAGGGCTCCACCACTGCCTGGAAAGAGCCCTGAGCCTAGACACACAAGAGCCAGAGATGAGGGATGTTCCTGTGAGTCCTTTTCCTCCAAACCAAGCAGACATCCCCACTGCCTCACCACCATCACTGTCACCAACACCCACAGCATTATCCACCCCACCCCAAACAGAGCAGCACCGACTATTGCCAACACCCAAAATACTGGTACCTCCACAAATGGAGCACCCATCTGCTATCTGGGGCTTCGGAAAGTTCCCACCCTTGGGTAGCTTCCGTTCCAGCAGTGTGGAGCAGATGGTGAACAACTGTCCATGCAGAGGCACGGCACTCGTGGGCTGGCTACCCAATCTGTGGGGCCCAGGGTACAAATTAAACACCAAGGCCCCTTGTTCAAAACATGTGGGAGGACTTCCCTGGTGGTCCAGTAGCTGAGAATCTGCCTGCCATTGCAGGGGACACAGGTTTGATCCATGGTCTGGGAAGATCCCACATGCTACGGAATAACTAAGCCAGAGGGCCACAACTACTGAGCCTGCGCGCCTAGAGCCCACTAAGGGCTCTGCAACAAGAGCATGCGTGCATGCTTAGTTGCATCCAATTCTTTGCAACCCCATGGGGTGTAGTCCAGCAGACTCCTCTGTTCTTGGGATACTCCAGGCTGGAGTGGGTTACCATACCCATCCGGGGATCTTCCCGACCCAGGGATCAAACCCAGGTCTCCTGGATTGCAGGCAGATTCTTTACCATCTGAGCCACCAGGGAAGCCTGCAACAAGAGCAGCCACCACAATGAGAAGTCCACACTCCGCAATGAAGAGTAGCCTCCGGTAACCACAACTAGAGAAAGCCCACACGCAGTGATGGAGACCTAGCACAGCCAAAACTAAATAAATAAATACGAATTTAGGAAAAGAAAAAGAAACTTTAAAAAAACACATGGGAAAAGTGTTGTAGGCACTGAACAAGACTTTTTCTTTCTTTTCCTATTTCTCTGATTGTCATGGTGTTTTTCATTTGCTATTTAATGTTATTCTAACTAAATAAAAAGTTGACACTATTAGCATGAATTTTGTAAGAATTTTCATTTTTACATCATGTAATGCACATGCCAGAGCATATAATCCAGGTACAGCATCACCGTACGCACATGACGTATGTGGCTCATCCCTCAGTGGACCCAAGAGAAAATACAACCCAGACCAAGGGAAGTCAAAGGGGGAAGAGGGGACCCACAAATCTTGGAGGCTGTCTGAGCGATGTTGTAAAATACAGAGTCCTGATGGGAAACATGAGATGCCACCAGGCCGGTGGATCAGATGACAGCCACTAACAGGAGGGGATTACTCCCAGGAGGAGGGGCCACGGGGTGATCAGGAAGCAGAGGGCAGGGGAGCCGGGGTCAGGGCCTTTACTGGGTTCCCAGGGAAGGATGGGGGAGGCTGGGGAGCCCAGCAGTGGCTGGTTGAATCACTCTAGGGCTCTGGGGCATGGGACTGGCCCTGCCCTCGGTGTGAGAGCTCACAAAGAGGGTTGGGGTGGGGCTCAGGCTGGTTGGTTTGCATGTGACGGGGTGCTCAGGTGAGCGGTTTACAGCCTCCAGGAATCAGGAACCTGGGAGAGGCAGTCCCTCCAGGTTGGTGAGGTCCCAAATGCTCATAATTACAGAAGATGAAGGGTGTGGTTGATACTCGGAGAAGTCCTAGGCATGGGGATGACTGTGGGGCCTGTTCCTGCCACATGGGTGTCCTCTGGGACCTAACACCTGACGATTCTCCTCCTAAGGTCTGACAGCTGGGAGAGGGCCTCGGGGAGGTGGACCAGGCATCTCCTCTTCCCCCAGGTCCACACCCCACGGACCACGGCAGACGAGTCACCCCCGTGATTCCCCCAGGGAATCAACATTTCTTCACTGGGACCATGTGGTTCCCCATCAGGATCCCAGGAAGCTTGCACCCATCTGCTGCCAAGCTGCCATCTGGGCAGGACAGCCACCCCCACCCCACGCTGAGTCACTGCAGGGTGGGCTCCAAGGACAACCTGCCCCTCTGCTCACACCAGGCCCCATGGAGGGCGGGGAGCCAGGACCTGGGACCCTGGGGTGAGGGAAGGACCTTCCATCCCATCCAACTCCACTCACAAAGCAAGTTAAAAGATAAAATCATGAGAAGTTTCAAGACAGGGACCACAAAGCATTAAACTTCAGTGTGGTCCCTTGGGTTGGGGGCCCGGGCGCTGCTCAGGTGATACTCTGTGAGGTCAGCCCTAGGCTTTGGAGAGAGTTTTGATCACAGAAGCCCAGGGAGAGAGCTGTGCTGTTCAGTCCTAGGAGGAAGGTGGTTCCCTGCTGAGGCCCAAGGAGGGAATGTGGTGGGCATCCTGGGAGACAGGGAGGCTGGTGTGGTCCCAAGAGATGAACAGGATAGAGGATGAGCCAGAGAGAATGGGGGGGAGGAGTGAAGTCAGCCATGGACAGACAGGAGGTTAGAGAAAGAAAAACAGAAGCTGGGCGGATGAGGGGTGGGGCTGACAGAGAGTCATGTGTGCAGATAGAAGATCTCCTAGAGAGAGACTGTGGACGATGCAGAAGAAAGATGGTTGCTGGGACATCGAGGGACTGGTGTGAGGGATGCTCAGCCCCAGCCCAGGGAGCCAGAGGAGCCTGGCAGCCGGCCCCTCGTGGGCAGGTGGGCTCACAGCAGATCAAGAAGCAGGCGGATGCCATTTCTGGGGCTGGGAAAGCCCTCTTCCAACTGCTGAAATAGGAGAGCGGTGATGGGGCAAGAGCGAGTCTGGGGAGGAAGTGCCTGATGTTGGAGAAGAGAGGAGACTGCTGCTGCGGTGGTCAGGACAGAGTCAGAGAGAACGCATCTGGGCAACGCAAGACTGAGTTTCCGGACGTCCCTCCTTGGGGATCAACGGTCATGAGTTTAAAGTGAAAACCATCAGCACTTCATTCTTATCTTCCTCGCAGCCAACTTCAGCAGAATGGTGCAGAGAGCAGGCAAAGGGTTGCATTTAACCAGAGGAATAGATTCTCAGCAAAGCACGATGAAGGGAGAGCACGAGGGAGTCAGCGCATCCGTGCAGAAGTGACCCTGAGGTTTACCTGCCAAGGAGCAGTGGATGGGAGAGAAGTGGACAGTGAGAAGGCAATGGTCACGGGGCTGGAGGTTGTAACTGGTACAGCAGAGGAAGGAGGGGGTACAACTGGACGAGGCTCTGGAGGTGGGGCTTGAAACTGAGGTGCAGGATATCCTGCTGCAGGATGAGGCGGAGCATGGGGTGAGGTCAGGGGACCCGGGCACGCATGTGCTGGAAGGGTCACTTCTGTGGACCCAAAGGGGTGGCTCAAGTACCGTGGACAGGTGTACGGGTGTCGGGGAACCAGGAGCTGAACACCTCAGGGAGTGAGAGGACACCCAGGCAGTGGGCAGCCCAGACCCCAGTCAATCTGATTATGTCGTGTTGCCTGGGACACAAGATGCCATCCTGCTCCTACCTGATCCACCAGGAGGCCCCATGACACCAAGAGTAGCAGGCGGGCACCTGAAGGGCGCCAGAGCTCATGTGGCAAAGACTCCAGGCTCCAGTGGGCTCAGATCTCCAGGCTGGAAGAATCTGAGGTTGCTGCTACGCATGTGAACTGCAGCGAAGCAGCGGGGAATAGGCGTGTCCCCAAGCCTGGTCCTCTGGAATCAGAACAAGATAGAGGCAGATCCCACACACAGCAGACCAAGACCTCGAACCTTCACATGTGAGATTCTGGATCCATCATTTCACAGTGGAAGGACCGCTTGATGTGAGGGAGCGGAAACACCTTCTTGTGCTCGGACAAGTCCCTACTTGAGTGGGGTGAGGGGCAGCCCCCATCTCACTGTCTACCGTAAGTACAGATGTTGCCTCTCAGCCCCTGCAATACGGGACCCAGCTCTGGCCACCCAGACGTACTTGTGCCTGGTTTTGACACAGAGCAGAAGCCGTGTTTAGAGCAGTCATGGGCCGGAAAGGGTTAACTCAGAAAGTCCCACTTGTCCCCACTCCAAAAGCTCTGAAGGTCCTAAGGACTGGCCCTTGCCAGCTTCAGGGAGGTGACCTCTGAGCGCTGGGGAGGTCCTGCCTGATAAGAGTGTCTTTGTTTACCTGGGACCAGTCTCTCCTACTATCTGATTTACGGTCTGGCCTTTGGCCACACAGCATCAGCCTGACCTCTGGAGGGGCGGGATGTTAAGGTCAACCATGTGGGCAGCCAGCTATGTCTACATGACCAAACCCAATGAGAACCCTGGACCCCAAGTCTCAGTGACCCTCCCTTGTCGGCAACACTGTGCCTCTGATGAGCTGTCACTAGTCACAGCTGGAAGAATCTAGCGCTGCCCCAGGGAGGGCAAGACTGGGAGCCCACACATGGCTTCCCTGGGACTTGGTCCTGGGCATTTCTTCCCTCTGTGGATTCCATCCTGTACCGTTAGTTGTAATAAACTGTAAGCCCGAGCATAGCAGCTTTTCTGAGTCCTGGGAGTCCTAACAAATCATCAAACCTAAGGGTGGCCTTGGGGAACCCCAAACTTTCAGAGGATATCAGATGTGAGCTTGTCTTGCGGACCCCACACAAGCAGGAAATATGCAAGGATTTCCAGGTGTGCAGCATCCAGAGTCAGCAGGGAGGCAGTCGAGGGCTCTGCCTTCAAAGGCAGCCTTGGTCACTCCTCACCAGCCTGTCCTCTAGCTCAGGGAACTAGTCACGCTCTGGCCTCTTGACTTCCCAGTGTATCTTCCACACCTGTGAACTAACCAACATCCTCTGGACTACACTCATTGTCTGCGTAGATCATCTGGAGTCTATTTCTGCTACTCCAAACCCAGAATGCTGACTGATCTAAAGGAGGCCATGCTGGCTGGGACCCCAGATGGGACAGCTGAGGAAGGTCGTTGTGCCAACGGTGACTCCACCTGGAGACCAGGAAGGAGCAGGTGTGCAGCCCGTGAGTGGGACAGGTGTGCCACCTTGGTGATCAGCCGCAGGTGAGCCAGCTGGTCTTGCTCTTTGAGGGGGAAGGAGGGACAGATGTGAAGTCCAGGATGGGCTTTCTCAGGACTTTCCTGCAGGTCCAGTGGTTAAGGTTCCCTGCTTCCAGAGACAGGGATGTGCGTTTGATCCCTGATTGGGGAACTAGGATCCCACATGCCATGTGGTATGGCCAAAAGAAGCAAGAAACAACAACAGCAACAGAGTGGGCTTCTCACTGAGACACCAGGCGCCTTCCAGCCCACGACAGAGGGATGCACTTGGACGAGGGCTCAGCACTGAGGCTTCAGTCAAGGTCAGCTCAGCTATTTTATCTGATTCCTTCCCTGTCGTCTGCATCTTGGGGCTCCCCAGGACCTCCTTGCCCTGGCCCTGATTCTTTCCAACAATTATGCATAATGTATGCTCTTGCCTGGAGAATCCCATGGACGGAGGAGCCTGGTAGGCAGCCGTCCATGGGGTCGCTAAGAGTTCGGCACTACTAAGCAACTTCACTTTGACTTTTCACTTTCATGCATTGGAGAAGGAAATGGCAACCCACTCCAGTATTCTTGCCTGGAGAATCCCAGGGACGAGGGAGCCTGGTGGGCTGCCGTCTACGGGGTCACACAGAGTCGGACACGACTGAAGCGACTTAGCAGCAGCAGCAGCAGACTCGCTTACTTATTGTCTGTTTCCTGCACAGGAGCAGCCACTATGGGTTGGGATCCCTCTGAGTTACATACTGCTGGGTCCTGAGTGCCTGGCGAGGACTTGGGGAAGGTGGGGCGGGGAGGCCAAGCTCCCATGGCTGAGAACCTCCCCACTCCAGCCTGATACGAAGGACTTACCAGGGATGACAGGCCCAGGGCCCAGCCAGAGCCTGGAAGGTGCACGCCAGCACCCAGAGGGCTCACTGAAGGCCCTTCTGACCTGCAGGTGTGGGGTAGGGCTGGGTCTACATGGCCGACTTGCATTCATTGGTAAATGGTCCCACCCAGCATCACCACACCCTGTGAGGAGGACGCCCCAGATTTCCCTGTCAGCCAAGTCGTCTGGGTGTGGCTTGTCAGGCACTTGCCCAAACCTAAGGTATTGGTGCATGGCTCTCCTTGGCTGTGCGACTGTCCTGGAATAGGCACTATCCGAGCTAGTGTGATGCGTGAACTGCAGGACTTGGGAGACGGCTGGCACGAGGGCCTCCTCTTCTAGAAGCATGCTCCAGGCTGACAGGGCCAGGGCCTCCTGTCCCTCCCTCATGGCCTGCAGCCCTCAGCCCTCCCATCACTCTGATGGCAGCCCCCTGCATCCCACTCCACTATGTGGACTTCCCCCTACAGAGGTTCCTGACTGACAGATTCCAGACGCAGCCCCCATGAGGAGTTCCAACGCCTGCCCTTGAGCTCAAGGTCACCACACCTCCACTTCTGTGCAGCCAGCCCATTTCCACCCAGCACGAGGGCCACCCCATCAGGTCCTGGGAACACAACCCTTGAGAGCTCTGCAGAGGATGGCTCAGTCCTAAGCCCCTAGGGGAAAAGCTACTCCACCAGCTCCTAAGTGAGCACACGGGGTTAAGCTGCTGGTCGCCACTCAGAGTGCCTGCCGGAGGCAGAGGCGGGTATTCCATCTGCCCAGGCAAGTGTTCCAGCTGCTTCCTAGTACCTGCTGCACATGACTGAGAAGGCAGCAGAGCTGCCTCGGGTTCTTTATTCAGACACTTCTGACCAGGGGCAGGAGGAGGAGGAGGGACCAGAGAGGATATGGTCCCCTGGTGGGGGTGGGACCTGGAGGTTCCCGGGGGAATGATGCTATTCCAGCAGGAGCCACAGATGCTGAGCACGGCCAAGTTGAGTGAGAGGTATATGGCCCAGAGTCAAACTCCTGGCAAATCCTCCAAAGTTCAAGTTCAAGGGCATCCTGCTTCCACTCAGCTTGGAGATCTCTAGGAAGTGACAAGCGACCGCCTTGGAGCTCACCGCCCAGAAAGCTGGATCTGCCAGCAGGGCCACTTGAATGGGAGGCTTGTCCCAGGGTTGATGTAAAGGGTGCAGGATGTATGGGTCTTGGGGCTCAGACCTCCCCACCCCCACTGCCTGGACACACCCTGGAAGGGAGTACTTTCAAGGCAGGCCCTGCAGATACAACCATGGACACCCCAAGTGCCCCCGTGGGAAGCCCCGCCAGGAGCCAAGAGCCAGGCCTGATTGCCCCTCAGATGCCTCTGGGCCTGTGAGAAGAGGTCACACAAAGCCCAGTTAGAGAGGAGCACGGGCCTGCTGGGCAGTCCTCCCCAGATGAAACAGAGGGTCCCCAGGGGGCCAGGCAGGGCTGAGGGGTCCTCCCTCAAGAGACCAACGGGAGGAGGGTGAGCCCGACCGGCTCAGGATGACAGAGGGCCTTGAGGGCCGCCCAGGACCACCTGGAACAGCATCCCTCCCCCAAAGCCTCCAGATCCCACCGCCTTCCCAATCTCTCCTGTTTTAGAGAGTGTTCTTCCTCCTGTTGCTGCAGAAAGCCAACGAAACCCTCAGTGAACCCCCAGAGACCGAGCACCAGGAAGTCTTTATTCATTCACTCCTGACCAGCGGCAGGAGGAGGGGGGACCAGAGAGGATGTGGTCCTAGCTGGGGGTGGCGGGGGGCACAGCACACACACCCTTCCTGCTGGTGGATGAGCAGCTACATGAAGGGACCAGCTGGATCAGGGTCTCATAGTTGACTCTGGGCCCCCTGAGGACCCCAAGGGCAGGCTCAGAGGCCAGGCCAGGACCCCTACAGCCTGAAGTGCATGGAGACCAGATGGACGATGGCCTTGAGGTCAGGCCCGTGGGTCAAAGGGCAGGACGACCACAGCTGGCGAGGAGCTGGCGAGGTCTGGAAGGGGCCATTCCAGAACCCTCAGAGGGGCTGTGCTCCGCTGCTGGCCCCTCGGGTCCCCTCCTCGAAGCCTTTGGGTCACTGGGGAAGGTGTCCAGGGCTGCAGATAGGTCCCCCAGCTAAATGAGATGTCCTGGGGCAGCTGTGGTGCATGGAGGGAGGGAGCGTGGCCAGGCCCGGGGTCACCCCAAGCTGCCCCCACCACAAGCTGCTGTGATTCTCGGGTTAGGACAGGTGTGTGCTGGGGACCGCCAGGGTGACTGGGGCCCATGCAGGTGTGTGAGGGTGTGTATGAGTGTGTCACAGCCCCTGTCCTGCTCCACCTCCCCCACTCCCCCAACAGGCAGACCCCAGACCTCCGGGCAGCTCTTGCTGTCAAAGGCAGCCTAGCTCCTGCACCCTCTCTATCTGGGCTGCTGGCTCACCCTTCTCAGACACAGAGCCTTCACCAGCTCTCCCTTTTCCAGAAAATTCTAGAATATGGACATCTACCCACCAGGAAATAGCTATGGCTATTTCACGAAGATAATTTCTAAAAGTGAAACCACCAGGTCAGAAGGGTCTGAGCCACTAACAGCTTGCTCCCAAGAAGGGCCAGGAGTGTGTAATTCGTCTGCTGACTTCTGTACTGAGTTCCTGAGCTAAGAGCCGGAAACCCATCAGAGCAGCCCGGTTTCTCCCAGCCCTCATGTCCCTCCATGGCTGGCACTCGCTACTTATTTGTATATTTATGGGTGTGTTTATTCATCCTTTAGAGGCTCCAGGGAGGCCTCCTCCCCCTCCTCCAGCTTCTGGCAGCTCCTGCAGTCTCTCTGCCTTTGTCTTCATGAGGCTTCTCCTCTCTGTGTCTCCATCTCTCTCTCTCCTCTAATAAAGACCCCAGTTGCAGAGTTCAGGGCCCACCCTAATCCCTTACGACTGCATCTCGACTTAGTTACATCTGCAAAGAACCCATTTCTGAATGAGGCCACATTTTGATGTCCTAGGAGACATGAATTTGGGGGGTACTCTTGCACCCAGCTCATTAAAAAACCCCTATAAACAGCCTTGGAGGCCTGCTCCCTCAGCTCCCCCACTCCCCACCATGTGCTCTGGCCATGCGACCCTTGGGCTGTGGCCAACACTCTGACCTTGTGTCCACGGACCTTGGCACAGTCCGTTCCCTTTGCCCTCTACCCCCAAGTTCCCAGGGCTTGCTCCTCACCAGATTCCAACATCACCTTCCCAGTCACCCAGGAAACAAGGAAACCGGCTGTCCTGGGGCTTCTCTGCCCATCTCGAGACACCAACCTCTGCATGACACACAATTTGGCTTCAGGAAGGCACCCGTCCTTCTGACCAACTGCCCTCTGACTGAATGGCACCCTCAGGGCAGGGCTCCATCTCTCCTCACCCCAAGCCTCTGAGCAGCAGCTGGCATGGGCCTGTGGGGAGGCGGGGAGGGCCCCAGGCAAAGCCAGCAGCTGGCAGGTCCCTGAAGGCAGCCGCAGCAGCTGGGCTCCTGATCACCCGGCCCAGAGCGGGTTGCTCCACACGCCCCACAGCAGGACGATGGCTGATTTAATTGAATTCCAGAATCCCTGCAATAAGCCAGGAAATTTATACCTGCAATTTGTGCGGCTGAGCTGAACAGGCAGACGCCTCAGGCCTTGTTACACATCCGATGGGAGGATTTATTAGGCCCAAAGGCGCTGCAGCCCGGCTCAGCTCCAGCCAACCAGTTCACCCTGAGCGGCCAAACTGCAGGTCCGGGGCGCCCACTCAGCCCTGCCCTGCCCCCGCTCAGCAGGCCTCGGCGGGTAATGGTGAGTACCCAGCCAGTCTGGGTCATTCTCTCAGGCCTACTCCTTGTCCTGTATGAGAAGGGGTTACAGAAACATCTGTTCTGCTACTCAGTTGTCCCAAGTTCATCCAAGGGACTGAACGAGGGACACGCTTGCCAGTTGGCAGGGCAGAGCTGGCACAGGGCTCGATCTGCAGGGTAACCAGCATCCCCAGGCAGACGTGTCAGAGCCCCAAGTCAGGGTCCAAGTAGCTGTGAGGCTGCACCCCGCCTTCAGAAGTTTCTCTCCCAGCTCCTGGGCCTAGAGGGACCAGACGCAGCCTCCCACCACCCAGGGAAGAATGCCTGGCAGAGGGAACCACCTGCGCAAAAGGCCAAGGAGGCCACGTGGCCGGAGCACAGGGAGGCGGGGACACAGAGGCCGAGAGAGAGCAGGGGCTTCCAGGCCATCTGCACAGACTAGCTTTTACTCTGGGAGATGGTGTGCTGGGTGAATGGGTGAATGAGCTGCCTATTGTGTGAAAGCGAAAGTGGCTCAGTCATGTCCGACTTTTTGTGACCCCATGGACTGTAGTCCGTGGAATTCTCCAGGCCAGAATTCTGGAGTGGGTAGCCTTTCCCTTCTCCAGATCTTCCCAACCCAGGGATAAAACTCAGGTCTCCCACATTGCAGGCAGATCTTTACCAGCTGAGCCACAAGAGCAGCCCAAGAATACTGGAGTGGGTAGCCTATCCCTTCTCCATTGGACCTTCCCAACCCAGGAATAGAACCGGGGTCTCCTGCATTGCAGGCCTACTTGTATGACCCCCAACTTTTCCGACCCCCAACTTTTCCAGGCCCAGTGGTCCACACCCCTTCAGGTCTCTGCTTTCTCCTCATTGAAGCAGGTGGTAACTGCTCAGAGAAGAGGGAGAGGAGCTAACCAGTACGGAGTCTGGCCTTTTCTCTGCTCAGAGGCCCAGGGCAGGAGACAAGGATGTGCCTGGGGGTCAGCCCAGGGACAGAGGGGGCACCAGGAGGGACCAGAGGGGCTTGCCTCACTGGGCATTGCTCTGGCACTCTGAGAAGCGAAACGGGAGAAAGGACCCATTAACGTGGAATAAATACAGGTGTTTGGGGGTTTATGGGTTACAGCCTTTATAGGGAAAGCTCTGGGTCTGGGTGTGAGCCTGTGTGGATGCGTGTGCACACATGCGTGTGTGACTGAGTGTGAAGGTGTGAGTATACGTGTGTGGATGTGTGAATGGTGGGTGTAGGTGTGCATGTGCAGACTGACTGGGGGGAGCTAAGGTGACCCCCTTCCTGAAGTTCAGAACGAAGTGAAACGCCCCACTTGACTGCGGGACGAGGCTGCCTGTGTACCAGGAGACGCCGAAGAAGACCCCAGCAGCCACACTCCACGCCATGGACTGTCTTCCCATCAAGGTGGTGGGGGAGGTATACTTCCCATCCCCCGGGATCAGGGCTGGCCCATGTCTCCCCCAGACTGTCAGGATCAAGGAGTGTCATTGCTTGAGTCCCGGACTCAGATCTCTGGAGGCTCCAGCTTCCGAGGGGCCCCTAGGGAGGCTTCACAGGAAGACAGAAGACCTGGGCGGGCCAGCCGAGGACCAGAGGCCACATCACGTATCCCCCCCCCCCCCCCCACCCCCCTCGCCACATATATCCAGAGCCCTGAACAGAGCTGGAGCACCACATGGGCGGGGCTTCCTTCCCAGCACAGCTGAGCAACAGAGAAGGTTCTGGGGGAAGGCGGGAGGAGGAGGCCACCCTGTGAGGATGATGGACTCAGTGTGACCTTGCGGCCAACATAGCATAACACTGGAGGGCGTCAACACTCATTTAAAGACTTGTCACGAGTTGAATTGCCTCCCTAGACGATGTGCCCAAGCCCTAACCTCCAACACCTGCAAATGCGACCTCATCTGGAAAAAATCTTTCCAGTGTAATCAAGTTAAAATGAGGTCTCAGGGCCTCACTAATACCCAGGACCAGTGAAAGTACTGGGTTACACAGCAGGGGGAGGAAGGTTGTAATCAGCTGGCCTGAAAATAAAATGATCCTGGGTGACCTGGGTGGGCCCAGCTCCATCATAGTGCCCTCCACACGGGGGAGAGGGAGGCAGAGCTGAGGCTGCAGAGCGGGTGCCGCCAGCCCTGGTGCGGAAGTCAAAAATGTCTCCAGATGTTCTTCGGGGGGCAAAGTCAACCCAGCGAAGCTCCTGTCCTGGCCTGAGAGGTCAGCTGGGCTTCCTGCCATCCACATGTCCCATACCACATGGAGCGTGCTGCTGGGTGCGGGGGCGGCGGGCAGAACACAGAGCAGGTGCCAGGGAGGCGCCCTGGGCCCCCAGTGCCGCCTGTGCACTTACTGAGCACTAACCACGTGTTCTTAGTGTGCTAAGTGCTCCACATGGGGCCTCGGTTCTCTGCCACCGCCTGACAAGTCACCCAAACTGGGTGGCCCAACCCAAACAAATGGCACTCAGTTCTTTTGCTCATGCACCCACAAGGTGGGCAGGGCTCAGTGACCACACTCGCCCCTGTTCCACGCCTGGGCACCTCGGCTGGCAGGAGAACCCACTGCTGAGAAAGCGCCTTCACATGGCTGGAGGTCAAGAGGCCTCCCCCCGTGGCCTCTCCCCGTGTGAGCTGCTGGGGCTTCCTCACAGCATGGCAGCTGGTTCCAGCACCAACATCCAGCGTTGCACAGCACCCAGCACCACCTGCACCATGCTGTGTGGGCCAAGGCACCCACGAAGGCCTGCCCGGCTCCTGGGCAGGGAGCAGGACTGGGGGAGAGTACTCAGGGGGTGATATTATGCCTGCATCTTTAGAGACTCCCCAGCCACATGTGGATCATCTCCCTGTAACCCTCCCCACCCCTGCCCCGTCTGAGGCAGATCTGTGTTCCTGGTAAAGAAACAGGGATGCAGAGTGGTTAGTAACTTGCCCAAGACCACGCACAGCGACAATGGTGCTGGGACGACACCCAGAGTATCCATCCCCAGGGGGTGGACTTTCCCATGCTACAGATCATTGGAATCTTCTGGACGATAACCTCATCATCCAGCACTATGACAGCCATGAGGTGGATGAGCGTCCACTTGAGATCCCCATGTACCTCCAGGATAAGCAAAGGGGTGGGCCTTGGTCAGCTCTCTCTGTCCATCAGCAGATGGACAGTGACCTGTGGTCCAGAAGTTACTGCCTCCCTCAGCATCTAGCCATGCTTGCCGTTTGCCACAGAAGAGGTTGAAAGTCTGACCAAATGTCCTGCTAAAACTCACACATGTTTCACCCACCACATTACACCTCGCTGGTCTGACATGGGGCTGGTAGCCACCCCCCACAGCCCCCCGAGGTACTAGGTTCTAATCTCTGGGACCTGAGAATATGTTACCTTACAAGGCAAAAGGACCTTTGAAGATATTGTAGATAAAGGTTCTTGAGTGAGGAGATTGTCCTGGGTGATGACAGTGGGCCCAGTGTCATCACAAGGGTCCTTATGGGGGGCGGGGTCAGCAGATGTGACGATGGAAGCAGAAGTTGGGGGACTGGCTTTGAAGCTGGAGGAGTGGAGAGAGGCGCTTCTAGAAACTGAAAAAGGCAAGAGGTTCTCCCTGGAGCCTCTGGAAGAGCAACTTGCCCAGACCTGACCCCCAGAAATGGGAATTGAGGGGAGAGGGGAAGGTGTGTGGTTTTGAGCCATGAGTTTGTGTGATTTGTTGTGCCCACAGGGAGCCTGCCGCCCGGTGACTGCTCCCCTTCTCTGAGGGTCTCCAGTATCCACTCTGAAATTCACGGCCAAAGTCATGTCCATCTCAGAGGTCCGAGGGCTCAGCCCCAACCCTTGCATCCTTTTGGAAACTGAAATCTCACTTTGTCTGGTCCCCAACCTCGTCTCCTGGCTGCGAGCACTCTCCTCTAGCTTCTGGGTGGGACACAGTGAACACTACCTGGCCAGAGGCGATTCCCGGAAGGCTTCATGGAGCAGTGGGTGGCTCCGGCCATCAAACCACATCAGTCCAATGTTTGCTGGGAGGTGGGGGGCTGGGCTCGCATTCCATGGTTTGATGCTCATAGGCTGGGTGGGTGGGCACAAACTGGGAGGCAGAGCAGGGAGCCAGTCCTCCTCAGAGCCAGGGCCCAAAACAGCAAACCCTGGGGACCCACAGGAGGACTTCCTCTCCTCCTTAGGAGAGAGGACCATCAGGTCGGTTTCTATCACCCATGACCCAGCCCTCCCAGGTCAATCGCCTCCTATGCCTATAGCCAGGCCAGCTGACAGCCATCCCCCACTGGCCCCCCGAAACAGGCCTGGCTTTATGGGGACATCGAGATGCTAGTGTTTGCATCTTTCTCTCCTATTTGTAGGTCACACTTGGCATTGAAATTCTAATCTGCATTTAATTACCATCATTGCAAGGTATTATATGCTCAGAAATGAAGTCTAAGATGGGATGAGATGATGAGGTCATCCCCCCGACCTCCAGGGGCTTCCCTGATGGCTCAGACAGTAAAGAATCTGCCTGCAGTGCGGGAGACCCAGGTTCAATCCATGGGTCAGGAAGATCCTCTGGAGAAGGGAGGGGCTACCCACTCCAGTATTCTTGCCTAGAAAATTCCATGGACAGAGGAGCCTGGCACAACTGAGCAACTAACACAACACAGCAACCCCAGGCTCCAGCATCCCCAACTCATCACAGCCCTGAGAGGTCCCGACAGAGCAGACTCCTGATGTACAGTGAGAACAGCATCCATCTAGCACTACGTATATCACTCTGCTTTTATGAATTCATTTATTCCTGGGCTGAGGGACTACTGTCCTCCTGAATCCCAGCTTTCTCACTTTCCACCTGGTGGTCCCCAGAGATGTGTCCATCAGACAAGGGGAGGAGACACATAGAGAGGTGAGGTGATGTGACTTGTGGCTGGCCACAAGTGCAAGGCATCAAAGATGCCGACAACTCCAAGAGTGGGAGGAAGCCTGGACCAGATTCACCTGAGTCCCCAGGAGGAACCCGCCCTGCAACCTCTGAGCCTGGAATTCCAGCCTCCAGGCTGTGAGAGGATAAACTCTGCAGTGTTCAGCCCCTAGTTTGTGGTCATGTGTTTCAGCGGCCCTAGGTAACCAGCCCAGCTGGATGCGGAAAGCAGGTACAGCCAGGTCTGGGGGATGGGCTGTGGGACTCTGCCCTGGAACATTCTTACAGCTTCTCCATGGGTTCAAAAAATTTTCATAACAAAATGTTAGAAAAATAAAAATCTGTATCTTCCCACTTAAATCTGAATAAATATTTAAAGATTAACAAAGAACAGCAAAACTCTGTGCAGGGAATCCTGGCCAATAAAGTGTCCCCCCCTCCCCATCCCCGCTCTACCTCACCTCTGCTGCCCTCAGCCCTGCCTGACCCCCACTGGGTCACCCGTCCTTGTGAGGCTTCAGCAGGAGCACATTATTGCCCTCCAAGGCTGGACGTTTGTAGCGAGGGAGGGCCGGGCAACCCGCAGCAGAGCCCTGGAGCAGTACAACTCCAAGGCAGCAGGACCTCCCCATGTCTGGACTCTGCCTGCTGTGGGTGCCCAGAACAGGGCCTGACACACAGACTACACACAGTGAGCACCTGTCCACTCAAATGGACAAGCGAACAACAGCATCGGCCACCACCCGACAGCCTCCTCTGTCCCAGGGACGCCGTGGTGGACACGCGGCCTCTCACAGCCATTTAGGTGAGTCCCTGTCTCAGGCAGACAAAATATCTCTTCGCTCTTTTCATGTCAATACTGGTGTTATTCAACCAGAATAAATATGACCGAACACCAGCTGGAGGCTGGCCTCCTGCCCGCCGCTCCGCGGAGCCACTGGGCCTCTGCCAAGGGCGGCCCTGGCTCCTGACCCCTCCCCTTTGCGATACAGCCTAGAAGGAGGACACAAGCCTCTGTTTGGACTTCAGCACCAAAACCTGCTGCCGAGCTCTCTCAAGCCAGTCGCTTTGCCTCTCCGGCCTCCGTCTTCAGCGTGAGATGGGCGCAGGCCCGCCAGCCATGGGGGCATCAAGAGAGCCCCGATGTCATGCGGATGAAGTGCCACAGAGCGCCTGCAGTCAGTCAGACGTTTCTGTTGTTGTTATTCTGATGACCACCTGGTGTTAGATGTTTTCTCCTGGAACAAAGTCCATGTAGGGGGGTTGCTATTGTTCAATCTCTAAGTTGTGTCCAGCTCTTTGCGACCCCATGGACTGCAGCTCGCTGGACTTCCTTGTCCTTCTCTATCTCCCAGAATTTGCTCAGACTCATGTCCATCGAATCAGTGATACCATCCAACCATCTCATCCCCTATCATCCCCTTCTCCTCCTGTCTTCAATCTTTCCCAGCATCAGGGTCTTTTCCAATGAGTCGACACTTTGCATCAGGTGGCCAAAGTATTGGAGCTTTAGCTTCAGCATCAGTCCTTCCAATGAATATTCAGGACTGGTTTCCTATAGGATGGACTGGTTTGATCTTGCAGTCCAAGGGACTTTCAAGAGTGTTTTCTAACAACACAGTTTGAAAGCATCAATTCTTCGGCACTCAGCCTTCTTTATGGCCCAGCTCTCACATCTGTGGGGGGTGAAGGAGGGGGAATACCTGTTGAGAGACAAGCCATGCCCATGGAGACAGAAACAGGTCCTACTTCCAGGCCCTGAGTAAGCAAGCAAGATGCTGGGAGGGGGCCTGCACCCGGAAGAGGAAGAGGATGGGAGGAGGGCTGGGCAGAGGAGGAAGTCCAGGGGAGTACAGCTCAGACACAGGAGCGATGTGAGCACAAGCCGGGGACACCTGGAGCCACCAGCAGCTGGAAGAGGCAAGAAGGGTCCTTCCCTGGAGCCTCCGGAATGGAAAGAGAATGCATTCCTGCTGTTTCCGGTCTGCAGTGCTTTGTCACAGCAGGCCCGCGAAACAAGTACAACACCCCAAACCTGCCCCTTCCACTGCATCCCCCACTTGAGAAATGACTGCTCTTTCCTGGTTGCTTAGGCTGATAGGAGAATCTTCTCACCTTCCCGTGTTCTTGTCCGCCCATTCACATCCAGTTCATCGGCACGTGCTGGCATCTCGGGGCCAGTGCTTTTGACCAGGAAGAGGACACAGCCGGACGCACCTCCGCAGCCCCACCTCTGCTGCCCAGGTTTGCAGTGGCCTCAGCTGGCCTCCTGCTTGTACTCACGCATTCATTCATTCATTACAGGAATTGGCTCACGTGCTTCTGGAGGCTGGGAACCCACAACCTGCCATCTGCTGCCCAGCAGCCCAGGTCAGCGGGTCGAGTAAATCAGTCCAAGTTCTAAGCCCTGAAAACCAGAGCAGCCGATGGTGGGAACCCCAGCCCAAGGGCAGGAGGAGCGGCAATGGATGTCCCCGGTCATCAGCGAAGCAGGAAAAAGAGGCGTGTTCTCCTCCCTGCACCTTGGGCTCTATTCAGGCCCCACTGGGTTAGAGAGGCCCCACACCAGAGAGGCGTGTGCAGCAGAGGCCGCCACCCAGATGCCAATCTCGCCTGGAAACGCCCTCACTGACCTGGAGCAGTGTTGCTTGTGGGAGCTTATAGCCAGGCAAGCTGACAGGCGTGGTAGCCACTACTGGCTCTGTCCCTGCCTCTCCTGCCTCCTGAGTCTCACGTCCTCCCCTGGAGGGTGGTGTCACAGCAGTGACAGGCGACAGTCCCCACACACATGCCCCAGTGCTTCCCCTCCAGCCTCTCCCCCCACCGCTGGCCCTGGGCAGCCCGCTCACCCCCGTCAGGTAAGGCACCTTTTTAGCCAGCCCTGCCCTGCCCTTTCAATACCTTTGTTTCCTACCCTCTTCCTGCCTTACTTCTCTGTCTGTGCCGGACAAGACATATAGCAGGCAGCTGCATGTAGCTGCACCCCAGGCCCAGAACACCAGGATGGGGCAGGTCCCCGAGCCGTGTCACCTGAGTGACTGAGAGCCGGAGCCTTAGCAGCCCCACACCACGTGATCACTGGGTGTGTCCCCTGCCCCACCTGGCCTGGAGCATGGTGATGGGCCCCAGATAGCACTGCTGGCAGTTATAACTGTGAGTCTCTGCCTCATGGAAGGATGTTGAGAGGCAGGCACTGCATTCTGACCCCTGCCATGGGGCTCCTCAGTCTGCTCCAGCCTCAGACCCTGAGAGATGCCCACAAAAGCAAGCCAGCTCCACAGAGGGTGTGGATTTAACCCCCCTGAACCCCAAACTGAGGGCTGGCCTATTTCAGGTTCCGAATGGGACCCCAGGTTCCGGTGTCCTTTCTACTGGGAGGACTGTTTATGGGGCCAGGGCCATCAGAGGCCCTGATGGGGTTCACGGCAGGGTCTGCTCCCTCTCCAGAGGGGTTGGACACTGAGGGCAACCACATGGGCCCTGCAGCCCCGGTAAAGACTGGATGCCAAGGTGAGGAGCCCTGGCTGGCAGCACCCCATGTGTGCTGCCACACATCAGGGCCGGGGAGTCAGCTCTGTCCACAGCCCCGTGGGAAGGACACCAGGGCCTCATGTTTGGGGATCTCTTGGGTCTGCCCCAAGCCAGTCCTTTGGCTGATGATAATCCTGCCCCTTGCCTACAGCTAACCTGGACAGTGAGAACAGACCCCTGAGGGGCTGGGGAGGCCTCCCAGGGGATTGTCCAACTTGAGGGGATCTCAGGGATCTTGGACTTGCAGGTGGTGTCAGAACTGGGGGACTTGTGTGCACTGGGCCCCCCCTAACTTTGAGGTTGGCTAACTCTCACAGAGGGCTTCCCTGGTGGCTCAGTGGTCTCCTGCCTGCCAACGCAGGAGACGCAGGTTTCATCCCTGGGTCGGGAAGATCCTCTGGAGAAGGAAATGCCAATAGTCCAGTATTCTTGCCTGGGAAATCCCACAGACAGAGGAGCCTGGTGGGCTACAGTCCACGGAGTTGCAAAAGAATCGGACATGACTTAGCAACTAAACAACAACAACCCTCATAGAATAAGCTGCACAACTGCTATCCAAACTCCTGTGGGGGAACCTTCTCTTCTTGGCCTCACCGCACTCTGGTGATGAGAACAGCACCCAGCACAGAACAGGCGCTTCATCAGTATCACTTGGAATCAGTGAATTGCCTGGCAGGATGGGAGTTTGGAAGAGAAACGGGGGTACCTTCCAGATTCCAGGGGTGCTGTCCGGGCCTAAGGAGCCGGGTACTGGGCCATGACATGGGCTGACCCCCTCTTCTGGCACCTGGCCCCTTGCTGCCTCCCTGGGAAAGTGCTGGCCCTGGAGAAGGAAATGGCAACCCACTCCAGTATTCTTGCCTGGAGAATCCCATGGATGGAGGAGCCTGGTGGGCTACAGTCCACAGGGTCGCAAAGAGTCGGACACGACTGAGCGACTTCACTGTGGGAGCTGAAGGTGACCTTCCATCACTTCCGTGTGCGCGGCGGGTCTTTCCTAGGCTGCCGGGGCTTCCCACTTCTGCTCTGAGGGCTCCGTCCCAGGCCTGGGTGTGCCTATGATGAGCCAAGGGTCGCTCAGTGCATGGGTCTGACCTTGACCCAGGCTACAGATCACACCCAGGGGACATAGGGGACGTATGCTCGGCCCATGGGGTGCTGGACCGTCCACTTGTACTCTCAGCCTCTGCCCCCAGCCTAGTGGTGACCGCGTGTGCATGTGCTGTCCCCACTGGCACAGCGGGGCCACTCCTAGGGGCTTTACCCAAGTATCTGCTTGAAGCCTCCCTGCCCCCAGCCTCCTAAGCTTCCTGGACTCCGTCTTTGCCAGCCCTCACCATTGACTGTCAGCCATCCAACTCACTTACTGCGTCTCATTGGGGTGGGGGTTATGGCCTGACTGCAGGTGGCCCTCAATAGCAGGGTCCAGCTGGGTGCCTGAGTCCGTGGGGCAGACAACCTCCTGGGGCACCCTGCCAACCCCCGACCCCCGTGGGACCCCAGGCTCCTGACCTCCAGACTGAGAAGCGCCTGTGGGGTGGCCCTCAGTTACAGCGGCCAGGAAACCACACACCAGGCGGCAGTTGTGAGAGTGCATCCACCCCTCGGGCTTTGCCAAAGTCAGTCTTGTTTGAACAACAATCTGAATTCACCCTCCGACAGAGCCCTGGAGGGGCTGGGAAGGGGCTGGGGGGATGAATCAGACGGAAGCGGCTGTCACCAACAGCTGGTGGGTGCCAGGAGCCTCCCTGCTTCCCCCAACCCCACAGCCCCTGAAAGGCCCGGGGCTGACCCCACCCGGCTGGCCCCAGTGCTTCCCTGCTGCTCCCCGCCTGTGGTCGTTGGAGGCTGTGGGGTGGAGAAGGATTGGATTTGTCAGATGAGTATCGTCGCTGATTAAATTTGCTGGGCTGGCTGTTGGCACACTGCCGCCGTCTCTCCCTGGTGGGCAGAGAATCTGTTTGAGGTCGGTAAAAAGACGGTAATTGAAACATCCTGAGGACTAGATCCAGCAATGAGAGAGCACAGCCTCTAAGGGACACAGTCCCCGCCCATCACTTAGATTCCAGACCCCCAAAGGGGGTGTGGGGAATTAAAGCCCAGGAATAGAAACAAGCAGCCTAGCAGCTGGGGTGGGGAGGGAGGGGGGAGGAAGTAGGGGGCAGCAGGTCACCCATCTGTGCTTTTCCTGGAATTTCTCTGCCCCAGCCTTCACCATCCTGCTCTGGGCCTGGAAAGGACAAGTCAGGGGCTCCCTGTTCTCTGACCACCACTGAGTCCAGCCAAGGGAGCGCCAGGAGGAGAGCAGGGCCAGGGGCCGGAGAAAGAGGGCCCCTGACTGTGGCCCTCCACCTACCTGGACCACAGCTCCTGCAGGCGCCCTGCCCAATGGGGTCCCCTCCTTTCTCCCTCTCAAGTGTCTGTCCCGCTGTCTCTGCTCCTGCATCTGTCCCCTCCCCTCTGCCCTTCAGTCTCAGATGGGACCCTCCTTCCTGCCCCCTCCGGGGACACCTGTGCCCCAAACACACCTGTGTCTCTTTGCAACACAGCAACTACACTTCTTGTTAAAAAAAAAAAAAAAAGTTTAGCAGTTGCCCTAGAGTTTGCAATGTACATTCACAACCAATCCAAGTCCGTTTTCAATAACACGGCAAGCAGCACGTTTTCAATAACACTGGCTGGTTTCTGCCTCCTCTCCAGAGAACACTGCCTTGTTCATGTCCCCATGAACTATAATCACCCAATACACTCTGCTGGTATCATTTTGAAGAAACTGTTATCTGTAGGACAATTAGAATAAGAAAAAGCAAAAATTTTATTCTGCCTTCATTTATTCCTTCTCCAACCCTCTTTCCTTCTGCAGACCTGAGTTCTGACCTAAATTATTCTTTGTCTGCCTGAAGGCCATCATCCAGCATCTCTTTTGAGGCCAGTTCCTGGTGCCTGTCTCTTTCTACAACTTCCTCCGAAGGCCCAGGTGGAGAGTGCCTGACTGACTTTATTTCATTTAAACCTACAATTTTCAACAACTCTATGACATTGTTGTTCAGTCCATCAACCATGTCCGGCTCTGAGACCCCATGGACTGAAGCACAGCAGGCATCCCTGTCCTTCACTATCCCCTGGAGTTTGCTCAAGCATGTCCATAGAGTAGATGATGCCACCCAACCATCTTATCCTCTCACCCTCTTCTCCTCCTGCCTTCAATCTTGCCCAGCATCAAGGTCTTTTACAATGAGTCAGCTCTTTGCATCAGGTGGCCAACGTATTGGAGCTTTAGCATCAGTCCTTCCAATGAATGTTCAGGACTGATTTCCTTTAGGATTGAGTGGTTTGATCTCCTTCCTATTCAAGGGACTCTTAAGAGTCTTCTCCAGCACTGCAATTCAAAAGCATCAATTCTTCAACGTTCAGCCTTCTGTATGGTCCAATTCTCAAATCCATACATGGCTACTGGAAAAATCATAGCTTTGACTATACAGCCCAAAAGCATCAATTCTTCAACGTTCAGCCTTCTGTATGGTCCAATTCTCAAATCCATACATGGCTACTGGAAAAATCATAGCTTTGACTATACAGCCCTTTGACTATACAGCCCTATATATCCCCTTTGGGGATAGTGAAGGACAGGGATGCCTGCTGTGCTTCAGTCCATGGGGTCTCAGAGCCGGACATGGTTGATGGACTGAACAACAATGTCATAGAGTTGTTGAAAATTGTAGGTTTAAATGAAATAAAATCAGTCAGGCACTCTCCACCTGGGCCTTTGAAGTGATATTTCTGATTTTTAATGCACTGTCTAGCTTTGTTATAGATTTTCTTTCAAGGAGCAATCATCTTTGAATTTCACGGCTGCAGTCACCATCCGCAGTGATTTTGGAGCCCAAGAAAATAAAGTATGTCACTGTTTCCATTGTTTCCCTATCTATTTGGCATGAAGTGATGAGATGGAATGCAATGATCTGAGTTTTTTGAATGTTGAGTTTTAAGCCAGCTTTTTTGCTCTCCTCTCTCACCTTTATCATGTCCTACAGATGAGGAAACTGAGACCCAGACTGCTGAGCGCAAGCGTTTGCGGTCATTCACCCACATGATGTCATGCTGACTTCAAAGCCAGGCTCTGAGCCACTGCAGGATCAGGGAAGGTGAGCTGGTTCCAGCCCTGCCTGGCCCTCCTTGGAGTCCCAGGCCTCCTCCTGCCTGCTGGCAGCTATGTCACTGATGCACGCCATGGAACGTGCCCTCAAGCCTGGCTCCCTCCCTCATCAGCATGCAGGACACAGCCTCACAGCCTCTGAGAGGCTCGTGAAGTGCCTGCCGAGCTGCCAGCTGGCCCAGCTGTTGCCATGGAAAAGCCCAGAGCATGTGGGCCTCCTGGCAGCCTGACACCCGCTCCCCTGGGACCCCCCAGCCAGGCTGCGGGCCCAGCACCCAGAGTACACACGTGAAGGGGACCTGCTCCTAGCGGGCCTCAGTGAGAACAAGTGGGGCCTTCCCTGGGAGGGGCTGACAATGCCAGGCCTCACGGCCTCTGTTAGAGCCAGGGGAACCCCATTGTGGGGGTGGAGCTCTTTCTGCCTCCCCATGTCCATTCCCCCACTTTTTGCTAAAGTCACCTCAGCCTGCTTTGAGGAGCAGCCTCCCCCTGTGGGTACAGTCTCAGGGGACCCACCCTCACTTTGGTCAAACCCAGATCTGATCTGTCAGCAGGTATCACTCCCTCTCCCTCTGCCCATGTCAAAAATTTGTCCAGGTCTGGGCAGGTAACCTTAGTCAAACCACTGATACTCCTGGATCTGTGCCAACACTCAGCAAAGGTGAATGGCTGAACGTAGAGTCAGAGACACCCAGATGTGTTGGCCTGGGTTGACCTCTTGATCAAGCCATACCTGAAACCAGTGTCCCTGGCATCTCCAATTGTCTGAGCTAGCACAGTTCCATTTTTATTCATGCCTCATTGGGCTGGGTTTTTGTCACTTTTGATGAGAGCCCTCCCTAACACTCTTTGGCTCGTAAAAAGATTCCTACAAGTGGGCTATGTCTAGGCTCCACCCTAACCTACCCTGTGTGACTTTGAACAAATCTGTCTCTGTGTCATGGGAACTGGTGCCCACAATGGCTCCTCGCTCTGAGCATCCCTCATTTCTGTGCCATTAGGAGGAACCCCAAAAGAATTTATTTGTGATGTCAACCTTTCTCCATTCTCAGAAAAGTGCCAGGGCACACAGAGAACCAGGAAGGGCTGAGTGTCATCTCTTTAATGGAAGTTTAAGCCTCCTGCATTGCCGGGGCAAGAAGAGCTTTATCTGTGCATAGCCAGCCAAGAAGCTTCTTCTTATGCCCACCCTTGTGTTTCAACTTGTGCCCAGCTGTTTGCCCTGGGACTCTTTCTTTGCTCAACCCTGACCCTGCAGATGGAGCCTCCTAGGCTGGCTTCTGCCTGGGCTCAGCCAGAGTGAGCCTTGAGTGGGAGTCAGGGTGTTTCCATCAGCCTGGATAGGAACTCGTGGCCCTCAGCACTCCCTGTAAGGCCTGGTGTGGGTGTTCCAAGAGGGGTTTGAGGGACTGGGAAGAGGTCACCTGCAGAGCCAACTCTGCCTTCTTGTAGGAAAATTTCACAACTTACCCCAACTGTAGGCAAGTCCTCATGTCCCCCCAGCACACTGCATCTGTGAGAAGAGACCCTGCAGAGAAGGTGAGCCTGAAGCCAATATATTGACCCTTCAGTAAAGGCTGGTCCTGGCTCTGAACTTTCCAATGTGCTCCCCTGACTCTCCCCATGCAGGCACACCCCACTCTTGCCTGACATCTGGGCTGGAGACCCTGGTGGTCAGAGAACTCTTCCCTGCATCCCTCACCACTGTCACCACCTCCATCTCCACTTTCAGTATTGGAGTGTTGACGATGGTGCTGGTGACAGTGATGATGAGGAAGAGGAGGAGGAAGATGGCGAAATAGGTGATGAAAAGGTGAAGGTGATGACGATGGTGATGATGAAGGTGATGGTGGTGATCTGGGGTCGATAATACCTGGTTCAAGGCTTCCTTCATAGCTGAGTTGGTAAACAATCTGCCTGCAACACAGAACACCCTGGGTCAATTCCTGGGTTGGGAAGATTCACTGGAGAAGGGATGGGCTATCCACTCCAGTATTCTTGAGCTTCCCTGTGGCTCAGCTGATAAAGATTCTGCCTGCAATGTGGGAGATCTGGGTTCTATCACTGATTTGGGAAGATCCCTTGGAGAAGGGCAAGGCTACCCATTCCAGTAATCTGGCCTGGAGAATCCATGGGTTGTATAGTCCATGGGGTTGCAAAGAGTTGGACACGACTGAGCAACTTTCAGTTTCACTCTGGCTGTTGATGAGCACTCAATAACTGCTAACTATTATTGTCATTGTCACATCCCCCTAGTCACAGTGTTTGATCAAGGATAGGCAAATAACCCAAGTGGGTCCGATCAAAGTGAACCCTAGGATTTTACAAGGACTGTCTCACTGGGGTCACTGCCCTGGTAGAGTGTGATCAGGGAGCTTCTGTTTCAAGCCATTTTGCTCCCCATCCTGCTCCCTAGGGTGTGAGCCTGGTCAAGAACAGGGCCAACACAGGGGACAGCAGAGCTGATGGCGGGAGGTGGAGTCCTGGCAGATTATCTGAAACCCTAGGTCAAGCTGTATCTGTCCTTTTCAGCTACAGGAATAAAGTCCTTTCTTTCTATGTATGCCAGTTGGGTTGGGTTTAGGTCCTTCACAACAGAAAGAGCTCCAGTGGATTCTGTGAGTCTCTGCAGAGCCCCAAAGGCAGTGGCAAGTGAAGGATGAGCCATGCAAGGTCTGAAGAGTGAGAGAAGGAGGGAAAAGAAGACCTGGCCTTGGGCAGTGGCCTGAGCTTCCTCACAGCGTGGTGGCCAAGTTCCGGAACTGGCCTATCTCAGTCTGTTCCCTGTACCACAGACCAGGGTCTCCATATACATTCACACAGGTTGTACACTGCACAACTCCAGGAGATGCCAACCTTCAGCACTCAGGCTTTCCAGTCTGTATTTGGAGTGAAATTTTTCAACCTGAATTTCTAAAGGTCAGCCAAAGTCAGGCCAAGTCATCATTTCTCTGGAACTATCTGACACTAGGCTTAAAGAGTAACTTGAACAAGCAGATAAGGAAATCCAGGGCAACAAATATCTGTGGAGACAGGCAGGAACCAAATGTGTGAGGCATGTGGGTTAAAGGGAATAGGGAATGGTGGGGATTGTAGCAGGGGAAGATTGGACTCTGCCTAAAGGTGTTCAAATGCCTCGACCTTCCACCTGCCAGAAAAGTGAGCCCACAACAGAATTCAGATCAAGTTTGGAATCTTTGAAATGGAGACGCTGTGCCTCAAGCAGGCATGGTGTCTTATGTCTCCCACAGAAAGCCTGGTGCAGAGTGGGTGCTCAGTAATAAGGCTGACCTGGGTTAACCTGAGACTCCAGACCTCATGGGATCTATGAAGGACCAGAAAATAGGGCTTCTGCACTTGAGTCCAGAGAGTTATAACAGCTGGTGCTTAATGACTCCTATCTATACTCCAGAGCTTGTAAACACTGTTGGAGAAACATCTACTGCTTATAAATACCTGTGAGACCCTCTTACTCCAAGCCCCTTCTTGTGTTTTGGGGACCCAAGTGTCTGTCTCCCCTGTGTGACTTCAGGGCCACCACGTGATGAATTGGCATTCCCTCTCAGCTCTCTCACATGGCTGGGGCAACCGACAGTGTTCTGGGCAGCAGACCCTCCACCAGCCTTGGTCCCTGAATGATCACGTGAAGCAGGAATACAACGATACAGTGTGGACATCCCTGGTGGTCCAGTGGTTAAGAACCCACCAGCAAATGCAGGCGACACGGGTTCAACCCCTGGTCTGGGAAGATCCCATATGCCACAGGGCAACTGAGCCCGCGTGCCACAGCTACTGAGCCTGCATGCCTAGAGCCTGTATTCCACCCGTGCATTGCAACAAAGAGTAGCCTCTGCTCGCCGCAACTAGAGAAAGTCCACATGCAGCAACAAAGACCCATCGCAGCCAAAAAAAAAAAAAAAGATATGGTAGTAAGCACTGCACTTCCAGAGGTCATCTTACACTGTCACCTAGCCTGTTGTGACTAAGGTCTAGTGTTTACAAAGAGCTTGAGGTAGTAGAGAGAGAAGCAGCTCTGAGAGCAGCCACCACCCCTCGGAGCGTGGACGTGCACCTGATTCCCCATTCCAGAGGGTCCTGAATACCCCACCCTACCCCCCATGTCCTCCCTACACTCCTCCTGCCCAAGTCAGTGGAAGCTGAACTTGAGTGTCTGCCACTTGCAACAATAGCCAATGAAAATCTGATAAAGCCAATGAGAATCCTGCTCATCTCTGGGTTCTCCAGGCATGTGTGCTAAGTTGCTTCAATCATGTCTGACTCTTTTGCAACCCCATGGACTGTAGCCCACCAGGCTCCTCTGTCCATGGGATTCTCCAGGCAAGAATTCTAGAGAGGGTTTTGTTATTTCCTCCCCCAAGAGATCTTCCCAACCCAAAGATCGTACCCACATCTCTTACATTTCCTGCACTAGTACATGGGTTCTTTACCACTAGCACCACCTGTGAAACAGGTTCTCCATAACCAAAGATAAACTCTGGAGTTCCAAGGAGCTCAGGAAACTTTTGCTGGATAAACAAAGAAGCCATGGGCAGCATGGTGTCTGAAAGCTTCTCAGAAGAGACACCTCAGGGGCCACTTCCTGCCTGAGGAGGTGGGGGGTGGCATCAGCCCTGACTGAGGGGTGCGTGGGCTCAGTAGTGGTGGCACGTGGCCTTTAGTTGCCCCAAAGCATGTGGAATCTTCCCAGACCAAGGATTGAATCTGTGTACCCTGCATTGGCAGGCAGATTCTTAAACACTGGACCACTAGGCAAGTCCCTTCATGGGCTTTTGGCAGGTAATGAGGTCATTTCAGATGGGCACTTTCAGTAAGATGTGGTTGTGGCAGAACCACACTGGATTAAGCAAAAAAGGAATATGTTGAATCATGTGTATGTGAAGTCCATACATAGAAACTGTTTCAGGTACAGCTGGATCTGAAGTTAAAAAAGTCATTAGGTCACAGTCCCCTCAGTCTCCTTGCTCATCTGTCCTCATGTGGGATCCATTCTCTGGCAGGCACTCCCCTTGGATGGTGAGACTCCAGCTGACACCTGCCTGCCCCTGAGACCTGAGGGAAAGAGGGAACTCCCTTCCATGGTTACCACCAAGGCACTGGGTTGTATGCCCACTCCTGGACCAATCACTGAGGACAGAAATGGGTGGTTCCAACTGCAAAGCGTGAGTGATACACTCGCATCTGGAGTCAGAGATGGAGTTCACACTCCTTAATTTCATGGACCGAGTACAGAAGAGTAGGGATTTCCCAGAGGGAAATCAGGGTGCTATTACCAAAGATGTGATAGACAATGTATGATGGACTGTGCTCACTGTCTGCCAATAGCCATCCATGTCCCTCTTCCCAGCTCACAGAGCCCCACTTTGTTCCATAAGAAGCAGAAACCCTGGGACCACAGGAAAGTCAACCCCCTAACCCAGCCTTATAATGAATCATATTTGGTCACAGAAAGTTATTAGTAAATCCACCCCCTTTTCCAGATTTTCATTTTTCCCAGCCTCCTTTACAACAATTAATGACTATGAAACACTATTCTGATAAAGAGAACTCCAGGGATTGGTACCACTTTTGTTTTCCTCTCCTCAGGGAGTACTGGAGTGAGGGCATGATGGCTGGAGCTGCAGCAACCATATTGTATCAATAAAACATCAAGTAAGAGAAATAAAAGCCAATGCTATGAATAATATTCCATTTCTTGACTGTTACACAAGTAACGTGGAACACATAACATTTTGTAAGAATTCCCTGAGCTTTTCTGGCTGGGGACAATTAAGAATTGCAATTAAGAACTGGAAACCTGTAACAACAACACCTATCAACTAAAAGTCTTGTGTTAGCTCAGCTAAGAGATTAAATAAGTTAACATAGGAAAAGTATTTGGAACCACATCTATAGATAAGTTTTCCAAAAGTGATGGTCGTTAGTGTCCTCATCACCATCACTACTGCTGCACCACCGCATGTTGCTTCCTCCATGGGGAACTTCTCTTGGCCCCACCTTCCTCTCTAGGTATGGTATGGTCCCCTCCATGTCGCCCTCCACTGTCACACTTATTTAAAGAGGTGCCTATGCTTCCTAACCCCACACCCACAGCCAACTAGCTATGGCAGAACCTGGTAACTTGAGGTGTAATGACTTGCTAACTACCCACCTCCACTGCTGACTGCAGGCCCCAGCAGATGAGGGCTGTGTCTCTCAAAGTCACCACACCTCTGCTGCACAACTGTAGTTGTCCTGACAGTCACTGCAGAAACAACAGCTGGTTCCCACAGGCTTGCAGAGCAGAAACATTTCCCTGACTGCTGGGTTCATCACAGTTCATGCCTGCAGCACCCAGCTGTGGCTGAGGAGCTATGTGAGGTCTTTTCTGAGCCTGGCTACAGATTCCACCCGCCTCATCCTTATCTGCATCAGTCAGCTAGTGCTGAATAACACACAGCCCCAAGATCCCAGCTTCTTTGGACAATAAGTATTTATGGTTCATGTGTTTGGAAGTTGGCTGAACTGCTCCCTCTGAAGGCTCTGAAAAGATTGCCTCTTTGCTGTTGACCTCAATGTAGCAGCAGGAGGCTGCTGCACCCTTCTCTTCCCTAAGTGAAGCCAGCCTAAGTCCAGTCTGATCTGAGGTCCAGGAGCACATGTGAAGCTCCACAGCTGAGGAAGCCAGTCCAGGTTTGGGTTTCTGATCCCTTCAAATGGAAAAGTCCAGAGGCCCCTGTGGCCCTGTCCTTCCTCCCACAGGCTGTCCCCTCACCTGCTGTGCACACCGCTCAAGGCCAGGTTGGGGACACAAGGACCACTCAGACAGGACCTCACTGGCTTGCAAACGTCCTTTTCTTGCACAGGCCTCCCACTCCTCCTCGAAGGCTGGACTTGTTGGAATACCTCTAAGGAGAGTCAGGAAGCCAGGACTACTGGGTGCCTCAGACAAAGGATACTCAGGGGCCCACTGCATGCCGTCACTGAGTTAGGTCCACAGCTGCTCTCCTGGAGCTGATGTGCCCATGAAGGAGAGAAGACCAAGAGGGCACCTGTGCCTGGAGAGGCCTCAGGCCCAGAGAGATGCACTGTCTGTGCAGTTGGGCACCGAAGCCAGGCCTTCCATGATGGGCAGATGGGTTGGCAGAGACAGCCCTACCGGGCGTTGTCTGCGTGTCTCTAGGATGGTCAGAAGGCCAGGTGGCAGCTATAAAGATGCAGAACCTGGACACACCTGAGCTCCAGAGGGACCTCCCACAAAGCCAACCCTTTCTCAGGACTGTAGTGGGTGGCAGGAGATGCAGGAAGCCTCCGGGGCTGCAGAAGGAGCTGTCTGAGCCTCTGGAGATGGGGAATGGTGGATTCCGATCCATGCATAAGGGATGGTGGCAGACCGGGAACCTTTAGGAGCCCCGGAGGAGAACTGAGCGCTCTCGCTGTCACTTCTGCCTGCCAGAGCTCACGAATTCTCACGTGGGCCATCTCAGGGAAATTCTGAGAAACGTTCCCACTCAACTGAGTCAACCCAACACGGAGCCACCAACTGGACTTTGGGGAGAAGAAACATCTGAGTTAGGGCCGATAAAGAGAGGGGAAGTGGACAGAGCAGGGCAGGTGGGGTCAGCCTGTGGAGCAGCAGGGGGCTCAAAGCTCCAGCACAGAGAAGATCCTGAGGTGCAAGAATTAGGGGGGCACACTTGGGATGACTATACCCCAAATTTCAATTCCTTGGATACCCAGCTTAAGACAGATTCTAGGGAATCTCCTGGCAGTCCAATGCTTAGGAATCCACACTTCCACTGCAGGGGGCACAGGTTTGATCCCTGGTGGGGGAACCAAGATCACACAAGCTGAGCAGCATGGCCAAAAAAAAAAAAGATTCTAATTTCGGCACAGGACACTGAATTGGTATGTGGGCTCTCTATTGTGACAAATGGGAATATAGTCCCCAAATCTTTACCTCTTCTCTGTAGCAAGACTCCACACCCACCCCCCTGCCACATGACTACAATGCAACCCTCCCACCTTCCCCACAATGGACTGGAAGGCATCAACTTCCTTCCCCATGGTTGACAGTCTTGGCCAAGTGACTTGCTTTGGACAGGATGCAAACAGACACAATAGGCTTAAAACACAGACTTCCATCCATTGTGCCTTGAAATATGGCTTGGCCTTGTGAGTTTTGCAAAGAAAATGCCTCAAGTAGCTCACCTCTTGCAGGCTGGGGCCCAGAGAGAGACCCTTAGCACAGACCTGAACCTGACCCACAGTCTGAAGCAGAGCCCCTCCAAGAAACTGCAGCCTTATCAGCAAAAAAGAAATAGTTTATGTTCTAAGTCACAGACATTCTAGGGCTGTTTGTCACACAGCATTGTTGCGGAAACTAGGACACCTGCCTCTTCTTTGGTTAGGAGAGGGAGAAGCTTGCAGTGAGCTGTCTGCCCCTCCCAGACCGCATCCATCGAAATAGGCTAAGTGTCCAAAGTACATTGAAGTGCTGCTGCCAGAAAGAGGTTGCATGGATACTGAAAAGGCTGAAACCAACATTTCTCACCATGGTGGAGCAAACAGCTGTTCACAGATGTTGCACTAGGGGCTGGCCTGTGAGCCAGAAGTCATTTTCTGGCTGTCACCCGACAAACAGAAAGTGTGCTTCAATCCCAAAGGAGCAGCCGACTCTGATGATTTATAGGGCCTGAATGGATCTGTGAGGGCAAATTGAATTTTGAATACAATTCCATGTCAATTAACATTGCTCAGAGCCTGACAGAAGAGCAGTGACTCTAAAGCAAAGCCAAACAGCAAAGACTGATGGGGTTGAGCTCCAGGCCACCCTGGAAGCAGATAATTTTCATCACTGCCTCTCAGAATTCTTCTGGGGAGGACGCTCTGCTGCGTGTGGTGACCAGGTGAGGACTTGGCTCTGGGGGTGGGATCTGGTGAAGGCTGGGATTGAAATCATCCTGCACTGGGCCAGCAGGCTGGGGGTGGGGCAAAGCTTCTCTTTGGCAGTGTCTAGCCTGTGGGAAGGACCCATTTCCCCTATTGTACTGGAGGAAGGATGAGTCCTCAGGATGGGATGAGATGGAAGGAAAGACCCGGGCTGGCTGCAACTGAGCCCCAAGGGCCCCAAGGGGGCTAGTGGGGAGGCAGAGAGGAAGAAGGAAACCTAGTTCATTGGGATCCAGGTCCAGAAGGCGAGTACCTCTCTGGAGAGGCGGAGCAAGGGGTGAAGACGTCCATTCTCTGGGACACTGGTGTCTACACGCAAACAAGAGGGTTTCACAACCTGTGGTCTCCAGACTCGCAGCCCCAGCTTGCTGGAAATGCAAATCTCAAACCCAAAGTAGGACCAGGAACGGAAGAGTCTCTGGTATGTTAACAAAACCCCCAGCCCCTGAGTGATTCTAGGTGAATGTTCAGACCACCCACCACAGGAAGCATGTCATCACCACCCCGCCCCACCCCACTCCAGGTTTATGGAAGGGACAGCTGAGGCAGAGAAGTCAGACCATCCGCTCACAGTCTGAAGAGAGGAGCTGAGGTTAGAGCCTAGGCTCTTGAACTGCTCTGGCCAGCATGGTGGCCACCAGTCACAGGGGTTATTTCATTTCAGATTGACGTTAATAAATAAAATGCACAGTTGAGTTTTCTAGTTGCATGAGCCACATCTCAAGCTGGTGGTTTCTGGGCTGGACGGCATAGATCTAGAAAATACCACTAGCATGGTCTTGAAGCTATCCCTTAGCCACTGTTGGTGTCTGCACTCCAAAGACCCCCCATCCCCCTCCAGGAAGAAGAGAGCAAATGTGTGTGCAAGAACACATGGAAAGCGAGCAGAACAGCAGTCCTGCCACCCCTTATACCAGCAGGGAGTGGAGGTGTCAGCGCTTAGCTCTGCAGGCTCCTGGAAACCCTGAGGAGCAGGTTTAGAGCCCTGGGAGAGGCACCCCATGGACTCTAGCCTGCCAGGCTCCTCTGTCCATGGAATTCTCCTGGCAAGAATACTGGAGTGGGTCGCCATGCCCTTCTCCAGGGGATCTTCCCAACTCAGGGACTAAAACCCAGGTCTTCCACATTGCAGGCAGGTTCTTTACCGTTTGAGCCCGTGTGATGTGCATAGATGGTGGCGGGGGGGATGAGCACAAGGCAGGCAAGCAGGCTTCGGCCTCCTCCCACCCAACTCTGCCTCTCCCCTGAAGGGAGGTTTCCTGTGCCCAGGATCCTGAGGAGATGGCGGCTGGTCCCTAAGGCACTGGCCAGCCACCTGGAAATGAATCGAAGGAGGGAAAATCCTTGGGGGGTGTCTCCCAGGGAGAGTTAAGAAACCCAGAGAGGAGTCCCCACAGGGAGTCTACAGTGATCCCATCCTTCATCCTGAACACATCCAAGTGTCTTCAAGGGGAGATGAACAGTCATTCCTACACTTGAAAACCTCAACACCAAAACCTGGGCCTTCCCAAGCATTGTGCTAGAGGGTAGGAAGGGGGTGACAAGAAAGGAAGCCCCTGCAGTCCCCAAGATCAGCTCAGCAGCCCAGGCTGCAGGTCTCTGAGGTCTCTGGGCCTCTGGAGCAAGTGTGGGGCCTGGAAGCCCCACTGGGTATGGGCAGGCAGGCTCAAGGGCCTGTTTCCCAAACGAAATCCTTAAGTATTACCCCTGGGACCACCCCCACCTCCTGCCCCTGCAAACACAAATTTTCAGGCCTTCCATCCTCAGAGGAGAATTAGAGTAGGAGGAATGCCAAGGAAGCTTTCCGTCTTTCTAACAAGGCTCTTAAAAACCAAAGGGGATGATGCTGGGGAAGTCAGAGTGATAACAAAATCTGCAATGGGAAAGGGAGAGGGGAACTCTGCTCCCACCCCCAAGGAGCCTAGGAGAGGGTGGAAGGAGGGCCCAGAGCAGAGAGAGCTGGACAGAGTAGGCCTGGGTGAACTGGAGGTTGGCAGCTTTGGGGGCTTAGGCTCCCCACCCCCTGTATCAGGATGTTTGGAGTACTGCCTTCCCCACTGTCCCCAGGGACAACCCTGTCAACAGCCTGTGACAACGCAGACCACACACCTCCCTGCGCTGCTCACACAGGGGCCCCTGGCTCACTGGCTTCTCATCTGGCAGGTCTCAGCTCAAATTACCACTCCTCTGAGAGGCTTCCGGGACCACCCCATGCCCACTTCCTATGACAACTCCCTCTTCAGTCATCTTCAGGTTACCCTTCAACATTATTTTACTTGGCTCTGTGTTCAGGTTCTCACTCATTTCTAAAAGGGCCCTTTGTCTCATCCACTAGAGCAACACAAACAGTGCCAGTTGCAGGGCATTTAGTAAATAAATGTTAAGCGAATTAAGGATATTAAGATTTGAGGAAGACAGCGGTCCCTCCCCACCCACAGTGGGTCCTTAACCGCAGTTTCCCATGGGTGAAAGAGGAAGTTCCTCCTTTTATCTTTCAGCTCTCCAGCTGCCCCCTCTCATCCGCTCCTGCCACCATGCTGCCCTGGAAGGGGAGCAGCCCCCGCAGCCCAAATTGCTGTCTCTATGCAAACGAGGCATCCCCGGGGCCTCCCACCCAGAGGGGTGAGGTGAGGAACTTGACCCAGGAAAAGATAGAGGGAATGCACTTCGTGTAGAACTTCTCCCTCCCCATAATAGAGCCCAGAGGTCAGGTGCCTGGGCAAGGGGTGGTGGAGAGCAAAGGAAGCCATGGAAGGACAAGACCAGCCTGCAGGAAGACCCTTAACGAGAAGCAGGAAACACGTGAAGAAGTCCTAGACTGGGGTGCAGGATAGTGAGGGAATGAAAAACCCTCATCTTTAACATGCCCCCTCTCTGGGCTGAGGTGGTCTGTCCCCCTCTGCGAACCCAGTAAATCCCTTACCCGCCCCTGTATCTGAAAGGGCGTCGAGGACTACCCACCCTTAGGCCTCCCATCGCTGGTGGGAACCTGGACTCCCCAACTCTGTTCACCCTCCCCCAGCTGCGGGGGCGGGGGAGGGCGGTGACGGTGAGCGTGCCCCTCCGCGCATATGTCTCGCTTGGCTGGAGAGGCCCCCACTTTTCCGCTTATGAGCTCCCATTGATAGATTCTATCGGAACGAGGCCGCGGCTGGGGAGGCGCAGTGATGTACCCCCTGCCCCTCCCCAAACAGGCAAACAGAGAGCCAGGGTAGCACTTCAGCTCCCTACACCTCCCACGTGCTGGGACGCCAGCCCAGGTGCTTGCGGAGGGGCGGGAAGGGGCGCGGCCTCCCAGCTCCCTCCCCCAAGGGGCGGGGTATGGGCGGGGCGGGCCTGTGGGGCGGAGCGCGGCTTGGTGGGCGGGGCCGGAGGCGGGGCGGTAGGGCCTGGCTGAAGGGGCAGAGCGCGGCCTGGCTGGGCCAAGAGGGGCGGGCCCAGGGCGGGGCGGGGCGGGGCGGGGCTCGCATCGGCTCCGCTGAAGCTCCCACTTCCTCTAGCGCCGGCTGCCTGGCGGAAGTACGTCAGTTGTTATCCGCTCGGGGCGCCGCTGCCACCGCCGCCTCACGAGCCCCGGCGCCTCAGCCCCGGTCAGCGCCCCGCCCGCCTGCACGCCTGTCGGGCCTCAGCCCAGCCTTCGCCCGCCGCCAGTTGCGCATGGGGCGTGCCCTCGGGGCCGCGGCCTACGGCCGCTGAGCGCCGGCCGCCCCGCTAATGCGCGCGGCGTCCCGCGCCGGGGCGCCCAGGCCGCGCAGGGCCCGGGGCTGAGGCTACCCGCGCGGCATGTCCGGCCCGACCCGCCGCCCGCCGCCGCCCAGGGCCCGAGTCCGCGCGGACCGCAACAAGCCCGGCGGGGCCGAGTAGCGCAGCGGCAGCGGAGCGGGAGCCCGACGGCGCGGCCGCAAGGTCACCGCGCGCCATGGAGGCCAAGGTCCGCCAGAGCCGGCGCTCGCGCGCGCAGCGGGACCGTGGCCGGCGCCGGGAGGCGGCCCGCGACGCCCGCGACCAGAGCGCGTCGTCGGGGGATGAGCCTGAGCCCGGGCCCGGCAAGGAGAACACGGGCCTGCCCCGCGCGCCCCCGCCCCGCGCCGCCGCCGCGCGCCCCCCGCGCCGCCGCCGCCGCGAGTCCAGCTCGCAGGAGGAAGAGGTCATCGACGGCTTCGCCATTGCCAGCTTCAGCACGCTGGAGGCCTTGGAGGTAGGTGGGCCCCCGCGAGCATGTTGCCGCGCAGTCGCGAAAGAGAAGCCCCTGGAGCATGGGCACACCCACCCCCTTAGGGCTTCCAGGGCTGTGTGGGCCCCACGCGCCTAGAGGGTTGCTCCGGGAGGACCCGGCCCCCCCGCGGGGGGTGCGGGCCTGTTGGTGTTTTAAGGAGCTGGGGAGAAAAATCTTTAAATTATACTGTCCAGACTGGGGGCTGCCTGGCTACTCAGTCTTTTTCCAATTGTGTTTATGTTGCCAAAATATCACTTGATTCGGTTCAGGATGTGCTAGGGAGGTGAGCACTGCTGAACTTGCATGGAGGCCGTGATAAAATGGATACTTGAGGGTTCTTCCTGTTCTCCTCCTCCCTCCTCGAGGTTTCTGTTCACATGGGAAGAGGGAGGGTCATATTTTAGCCCCCTCTCTCTGCCACCGCTGTGTGCTGCGTGGTTATTAGGGTGGCAGAAAATATTGCTTGTCTGGTTGAGTTATCGTGGACAATATTTGTTGAGCAAATAACGTCCCTTCTCGCCTGAAACCAAGTGAGTGGAGAAGGAAATGAATGCTGTCAGAGCTGGCAAGTAGACTGGTCAGGAGTTCTTGTCTCCTAGAACTGGCCTGGGTAGGAATGCCGCCTGGCCTGGGAGTCCTGTGAGCCCCAGTCAGCTAGCCAGCCCCTTCACCCTCCAGGGGCCCTAGACAGCACTTATTTGGGGGGACCAGCGTCTGTGGGGTTTGGGGTCCCAGGAAATGCTTAGTTAACAGCTCCCCTTTTCTGAGGAGTTGGGGCCAGTGGCCTAGGACTCCCCAGTCTCAGAAGCTAAGCTTTGGGGGAGGGGAAGTCCCGACACTGCAGGTCCCCTTTCCAGGAGTAGCCCGCCTCTGTAGAGAGCCTCAGGGTCAGGTGCTGGCAGCCAGGGACAGGTGGCCCAGGCACAGGTTTGCCACTTTTTGTCTGGACGCATGGATGCACCTGTGTCAGAGCCTGGGCTAACACTGCCCCAGATCCTCTGTTGTGCTTATCTGGGAAGCCTGGGATGGCTCCTGGGCCTAGGGGTCCTCGGCTAACACCCTCTGTCAGGGTGTGGTGTCGCAGGCCTAGGCTCTATCCTGGGGAGGGGAGGCCCCAGGGCTGAGCTTTCAAGCCAGGTCCTGCCCTGCGGCCTCTGAGAGTGGATACACCAACCACCTTCCAGATGCGTAACTGCCCTGTCAGGTGGGGTAAAGACAAAAATGCTTACTGTGTCCTCCAGGGCCCTGCACCCCATCAGCTGGCCTCTGCCACCTGACATCCTCTCACACCAGCGTATCAGCCCCTTGCAGGTTCTGCCTCAGGGCTTCTGAACTTGCTGTTCCCTCTTTCTGGGCTGTTCGGCGCCTTCATGTCTCAGCGCAAATGACACTCGGAGAGGCTGTCTCTGGGCATGGCCTGAAGCAGCATCCCTTCCCCCCAGCTGTGCATCTCCCCTTGTTATTTCACACACTCTCTTTGCCGCCAGTTCCCACATCTCTCTGAAGCTGTCTGCTGTTTTGATGCTCCAGAACTTGTAGCTGGAAGAGAGCAGGCACCGAGTCTGTGTGTTTCCCCTGAGGGTCCTAGTGCCCCATGTTCCTGGAGTGAACCAGTGAGATGAGAAATGGAGGTTCAGGGAGGCTGCGCCTCGGGTCACTCAGCGCCCCACACACTGCCTGCAGTGGCTCTGGCTGTACCCTCCTGCCTCGGGACGCAGTGCGAGGGGACTTCTGTGGGCTCAGACCAGCCCCAGCCAGGTCGTAGTGAGAATGAGCTCCTTTTTGCTTGGCATTCACGCAGCCGCATCACGCAGGGCCCCTCTACGCACCTTTCTCTGCCTTTCTGAGCCAGGGAGGGGTCTGCCTGTCTTGGAAAGTACGGGGCTTCTGGACAAGTCAAAACTTCTAGATCAGCCCGCTTGTTTGGCCTCATTTCTTGCTAAAGTGTAGTGGTTTTCCCCCAGAGTTCAGATAATTCATAATGAGGCTGAGTGACAGCACGCAGCGAACGAGTAGGTGCTGTTCTGAACCTGCTTGTCCCCACGGCACAAATGGGGACACTGAGGCCCGTCGCCTGCCGTGTCAGGACCTCAGTGTGCCCAGACTCAGGGTTCTGCCAAGCCCTTGCGAGTCTGTTTTGGCCTCCATGTGGATGCAAGCTGCCACCTTGGGAGCATAACCTAATGTCAGGTGTGGGGCCCTGTGCAGAGTGCCAGTGTCCCTCAGGGCCTCCTTGCCTTTGTCCTGAGGAGGCACGCCCCACCCCCAGTCCCCTCCAGGCTCCCTCTCCCTCTGTGTCCTGGGAAGGCCCCCTCCACCCTGTGTCCTGGGCAGGTCTCAGGCCCCCTTACCCTCTACCCGGTGTCCCTGTGTCTGCTCCAGAGGAAGGGTGACACAGGTGCCTGCCTCAGGGCAGCTGGGAAGATCACTGGCCACCCCTTTTAAGTGCTGTGGACCCAGCAGGCGCTCCATAATGTGGCGGGGGTGTTGTCAACTGAGGAGGGGCCCCAAGTCTGTCTGGCTCAGGACATGTACACAATCCTGGGGGTAGGGTTATCTCCATTGGAATCCAGTGTCTGAGCTGAGCATGTGCAGAGGTCATGATCTGGGCACGGGGTCGCACACCTAAGCCCTTGTCCCCTGTTGGCTTTCCAGTTTTCCGTTTATCCATGTGGGGACAGTGAGCAGGTGGCCATGGGATAGGGGCCCTGTGGTTGGGGCGGCACAGGGCATCTTTTTCCCAGGGCTTTCCCTCAGGGCAGCCGGCCCTTGCCCTCCATGTTCCTTCGTGTTCTCCGGGTCTGGAGAGAGCATTTGACAGTAGAACCACTCTTCTCGCTTGGCATCCAAATGATTTCTTTGTTCATTTGCTTTTCAAACAGCAAAACACTTTTACCTGGATCGAGTCAATTTTTATGAAAAGGTATATTTTGAAAAAAAGTAGCACCAGACTCAGTCTCCTTCAGTAACTACTGTCCCCAGCTCCTGGTCTTTGTAGAGCATGTTACGCAGCTATAACCATACTTGTAGTCTTGCACCTCTCCTTTTTGCACAAGGAAAAGGTTATCTGCCGCATCTGTACATGTCTGGGGCATGTGTGCCCGGAAACAGAGATGGAAAGGAAAACGCCCCAAATTATAGCTGTGCTCACAGGTGACTTCCCTTCTCTAATTCTCTTTCTTACGTTTTGATCAATACGTGTAGCTTTTGTAATCCACAAAATGTACTACACCTCAAGCCGTACGTGACCTGCACCACATAGAGTCGTGCTTGAGAAACCGTGCTCCCACCTCCGACACGGCAGCAGGTGGATAGTGGTGTGTGGGCAGCTGGTCTTGGCCCGGCCCCGCTGCTCCCAGCCTTTGGGGCCATCCAGGGGCTCGCTCTGTGTTCCCCCCAAAATAATGGAACCCTTACCAGCTTAGGATGTGAGCCTTATGCCCACTGAGGGGTGGGTTCAGGCCTGGACATGGCCCCATGGGGGTGGGGAGTCAGTGAAGGGTGCCAAGACACCCCTTTCCTGGGCCACATTACGGAGGGTCAGTGGTGGTGATCCGTCTGCGAGTCAGGTTTAGTCCCCCCTCAGGGTAGAGAGCTCGTGGTCTGTGCTAGCTTGGTGCTCAAGGCCAGGCATGTGGGGAGTTGAGATGTAGCCCCAGCAACCCATGGACAGAAGCCCATGCTGTCAGTTAACCTGGGGGGGCCACGTGCCCAGCCCAACCCTCAGACAGGAGGAGTGAGAGCTGAGAACACACGGATGATTGGGTGCTGTGAGGAGAGCCAGCAGCCAGAGAAGCCTTCAGCATGGAAAACGTCCAAGTCTCCAGGACAGAGCACCTCCTCCAGGCTGCCTTTTGCTCTTCAGATGGGGAAATTGAGGCCCGTGGTGGGTGGATGGGGCTTTGCCTGCAGTCATAGGCTGGAGGTGTGGTGCCGAGCTTGGAACCTGCCTAGGATGAGTTAGGCTGCTCCCCCTGCCCCCACTCCACAAGGTCCCACAGCTTGCTGTGAGGTGTGCAGCCTCCAAGGGGGACCCTGGCAGCCAGTGAAAGCAAAGCCACCGCATGGCCCCTCAGCCCACCTGGGTGTCCACCAGCCCAGGGCAGCACCGGTTTTGCTACTTGTGGGGTGGGAGGAGCTCTGGGCCTAGCCTCAGTCAGGCCTGGCATCTCTGTACCATCACTATCTCCTGTAGTGGGGGAGATGAGCTTTGTGGGAGCAGTTTTGACAATAGCAGCTGCTGAGCGCCTGTCTTGAGGACTTCCCTGTCCTCACACACCCACTTAGTAGAGAAGAAGCTGAGGCCTGGGGAGGCCAGATCCTTGCCCAGAATCTGCCTGCCTCTGTCCCAGGCCACAGAAACTGCAGATCTTCCCCTGAACTTGGCTGCATTTTTCAGACACTCTTTGGGAAGAAGCTGAGCTTGAGCAGAGGGTGATCTTGCCCGACATGTGAAGGGTCAGCCTTTTCGTGGGCTGCAGGAGCAATGCAGTGGCCGGGGCCGGCTGCCTGACCTCTGGGGAAGGGCCAACCCCCCGAGCACCGTGGGGATCTGCGCCAGACTGCAGAGCCTGAGGCCGCACTGGGCTGCGAGGGCTCAGCCACGTCCCCCAGTATCACCCCGCATCCATCTCAGGAAGTAGGGTCACAGGGAACACTCTGGTGACACACAGCAGTGGCGGCAGCCAAAGTCCTGATGGACGGTAGCCTTGTCTCTGCTGGGCAGCGTGTTACCTTCACCTGCCCACGAGCACAGGTGAGGGTCTTGAGCCCCTTGTGGGGCTGGGCCGTTTCCTGGGCTCCCTTACGCTGGCTCACTCCCTTGTTCCCCCGTGACGGGGGCTTGTGTGCAGGCACTTGTGGCCTCGGCACCTCAGGCTTCCCTGTCTGTCTCACCTGCGCTGTGCCCAGCCCCGGTGAAGGCCGTGTGGATCTGACGACAGAGAGGGTGGTGGGCACCTGGAGGCTGTGCTGTACCTGGGGTAGAGCATGGCAGAGAAGTGGCTCCATGGCCTGGAGCCTCCCCTCCCTGCTAGTCACGTTTGCCTGGGAGGAGTGGCAGCCTGGGCCGTCGGGGCTCCTCCGTGGCAGCTGCGGCAGCATTCTCTCCGTCCTTGCTCTGGTTTCGGAGCCGTGTGTGCGCGTGTGTACTGTTGGGAGGGTAGGGGGTCCGCAGCCCAGGTACGTGTACGCAGCAAATTCTGTTCGGGTGGGCAGTTTTCTGCCTTCTGGAGGAAGGGTACTGGAGTCTGGAGGCCACCCCCACCATGGATGTGGGGGTCACCGAGCTGGGGGCAGCCAGAGTGACCGCAGTGGCACCCGCTGGGACAGCTTGAGCCATGTGGTTCATGTGCTGTGTGAGGAGCCCTGGGAGTTGGGGACCCTGCGCAGATGGGGAGACTGAAGCATTCACCTGGCCTCTCATCTGGGGCAGAAGTCCAGCTGCACGGGGGCCAGGCCCTGGTGCCTGCTGTGGTCACACTGCCCGGGCCGTGCTCCCTGCCCGCACCCCTCTGCCGGGAGTCCCTTTCTGCGCATCTTTGGTGACCAGGAACCTGCTGCCCCGAGGAGCCATCCCCCGGTTCAGTCTCCATGAGGCCTCTGGGGAGCCAGGCCACTGCCTGTTCAGAGGTTTCCAACGCTGTGGGTCGCATCACCCGACCACGGCCTCCCTCACCCAGCCCTCTTGCCTGGACTGTTGCTTGGGATGGTCTCTCGCTGCTCTCAGTCACTGGGACCCAGGCAGTGGTGGCCTTGAGGCAGGCCCTGCGAGGCTCACGTGGGTCTCCCAGGCCTCTGGAAGCGACTGCTGGCCACCAGGGAGGGCTCTGACCCATCCTGCTCTCCTGACTCATTGAGCACTGGGTGCGTCTTGTGCCCTGTGCCAGCTTTGGGCTTGGCTCCAGGCAGAGGAGGCGGACAGGTAACTATAGACTCGCGAGAGACTGGAAGGAGGTAACGGGCTGTGATGACAGCATCTGCCATGAAGGCAAGGCAGGTGCTGGGGCGGGTGGGGCTTTCGGGTTGAGAGGCTGTGGAAGGTCTGTGAGGCCAGGAGGGGCGCATGCGGTGACCGATCACCGAGGTCACCTGAGACACTTTCTCCTTTCGGGAGCTGGAATCTGAAACCTGCGTGGAATCAAGTGCTTTGGAGAATTAGGACAGATGTGGTATTTGGTTCCAGTTTGGTGTGGAGAATCTTCTAGGACCCTGATTTGCCACAGTAGTTCTAGAAAGAAATCTGAGTTTCCCCTTTTGTTCCGCTCACCAGGACTCATTTGTGTGTGGGAGGAGAGCTGGTTTGGACCCTGGTGTGCACGTGGGGCCAGGGGGTGGGGAGGCCGTTGTGCGTTTGTGTATGTGGGGCGGGACCTTGACCCGGGGAAGCGTCTCCAGTGTCCCCGGCTCTGCTTCTCCCTTGGAACAGATGTTTAGGGCGGTCACCGCCCTCTGGACTCTGCACGGAGCTGCACATGTTGACCTGGCAGCTTGTGCTGGGGGAAGCAGAGCAGGCATCTGTGCACGGCACCTGTGTGACCCTGTCAGGGGGCCCCCACTTACATGCCATTGCCAGGGAAGTACTAGGGGCCAGAGCCCAGCCCAGTCAGTGGGGGTGCCGAAAATCACAGCCACAGGAACGACGGCAGTCAGGGCCTCGGCTCACCCCGTCCTCCTAGCAGCCCCTGCAGCAGGTGCGTGCTGCTCCCGTTGTCCTCAGTTTTCCCCTCTGAAAACTCAGGAGTTAAGTCACCTCTTAAATCTGCATGGCTGGCAAGTAGCAGAGCAGGATGAGAACCAGGCACAGGACCTAGGTCTGTGCTGCCCTGTGGAGGGCGGGGGGTGGAGGCCATGTAACCAGAGAGCGGCAGGGCCCCCACCTGTCCAGCCTGGGCCTCACCCCTCTGGCCCGGGGCTGCATGTCTGACCACCCTGTTTTTCCTGTCCTTGGAGGGAGGGCCCTCACAGTTTCAGACTGAGTCAAGAGTTGGCCCTGTGGGGATCAGGTGGGACCTGGTGGGACCTCCAAACCAGCCTCCACAGGAGCTCCAGCAGTGTGTGGCCATCAGCCATGTCCTGATCCTCTCTCCCTGCCCTGTCCACTGGTTGCTCCAAATCTGACGTATTTTGCCACCTTTGGTGCCCGGTAGTTGCCCCTCTTCCTGCAGACACTCTCCAGCCTTGGGGGAGGGCAGGGGTGTTCATGGTCCTGGCCCCAGGTCTCCCGCCTCTCATGAGCGCCAGTCCCCACAGGGACCCATAGGGTCTGCCAAGATCCTATCAGTTACCTAACCTCACATACCATAGCTATCCCCTCTGGCCCCCAGGCTCGGCTCTGTGTGCTGATCCTCAGACCCCGGTAGGCCCCTGGCCAGTGCTTTTCCCGCATACTGCTTAGCCTGCCCTCACCTCAGTCTTGGCTCCACCTGCAGCCCCAGTGAGATTTGTCAGACAGGAATGCTCATAGACTCATCTGGATAAAGCCAAGGGCTCCTGACTCCTGAGATCACATCTCTTCCTCATCCAGATTCCCCAGAGATCCCCTGTCTGCTGTCCATGGAATGAACCCATGTTCCCCTTGAAGCCTGGCCCTGCCTACCTCCTCATCTTGGGCCCTGCACCCTAGGAGCGCCTGCCGCGGGCCCCTGCCCAGCTTGCGTCATCTCCCAGGAGCAAGCTCAGGATGCTTCTGAGGCCCTCCTATCAGCCGGGGCAGCCCTGTGCCTGCTCTGGGTCTCACTTTCCTCATCTAGAGGTGATAAGGTGGAAGTACCTACTAGTGGTCCTGTACCTCCCTGTCTCTTCTCAGAGTTTGTTTTTCTTCATCCCCCACCCACACGGAACACGAGCATGAGATGGTTCAGCAGCAGCCGCCCTGGCTGCTCCCCCGCTGGGCTGGGCTGCAGCTGCGCAGATTCCAGGGCCCTAGGGGGAGCTCCCAGGACCTCGAGCTTGAGAGGAACTGTGGCAGTCCTGGTTGAGCATGGGATAGGGTCTGGCTGTGGAGGAGCGGGCGCTGAGCCTCTGGGGCGGGGCTCATGGCCTGAGGGGCCCTGAGCAGAGACTGACCTCTCGTCATCATCAGAACGGTGGTTTGTGACCATTAAATCCCAGTGTAGTGCAAGTCAAGGGTCGGCCCGGGTCACGGGGCTGGGGGGGGACCCACGCATGGACGTGGTGTTGGGTGGTGGCTCGTGCAGACCTGAGCAGGCGGCTGTCTGTGCCACCTTCACACCTCCTCGTCCCCCAGGCGCTTCCAGTTTCCCCAGACCTCTGTCTGCGTCGTCAGCCATCTGTCTGGCTTGACTTTACCACAGGGTGGGTGGGTCTGCGTGTTCTGTTCCCAGGTGACTCTTCTCTGTCCTGATGGGAGAGGCTCAGTCAGTGGATGTGGGAAGAGATGGGTACCTTCACAGGGCCTGGGAGGGGCGTCCCTCTGGGAGGGGCTCCCTGCCCGTATGCCGGGAGCTGGGGCCCGGGAGGCACTGGCCGAGGCTGCGGTCATCCTGCTGGAGCCGGGCTCCTGACTCCATGCCCTTGACCGTCTGCCCTCCAGCCATGCCCACCTCACCAGGTGCTCACTGCCCTGCGCACACTGTGGGCGGGGGCTCGGGGTAGGGCACTGAGGAGGAGCGCAGTGGGACCGGGATGCGACGAGGCAGGTTCTGGAAGCTTCCAGAGCAGCAGAGGTGTCAGTGAGGTCTTCAGGAGACTGCCCTCAAGGGCAAGGGGACCCTCAGGGAAGCCTTGCCTAGAGAGTCAGCGTACTGGGTGTGGGGCTGGGGCGGTGTGGGTGTGGCGTAGGCGGGGGACAGGTCAGGGAGGAAACTCTGACCAAGTGGCGCCGCTGGAGGGGAGACTGGACCTGGCCCCCAGAGCAGCCAGGCCAGCTCCCAGTTCAGGACCTGAGCGCAGATGGGTCCCAGGCCGGGGGCGGAGGTGCCTGTGGCCTTCCTGCACCTGGAACAGGGCCCGGGGCAGGGGTTAGGGCAGGTGGAGGACCTTCTCAGTTCCCCATCTGGCCTCCAGGACCTGTGTGGGCAGGGAGGGCCTCTAGCAAAGCCTGTCTAAATGGAGGCAGATCCTCTTGGGGTGGTTCACAGGGCCTTCCTTCCCTGTCTCTCTAGAACTTCCCTGACTTTGGCACTTAAGTCCCATGTCCCCAGAACCCGCAGACATGGAGAGTTGGTCCCTTGGGGGTTGGAGGCATCGGATGCTGGTGGGCAGTGCAGAAGCTACCTGCTTTCTGGCTGGGGGGAGGGGAAGGGTTACCTCCTGGGGAAAGACCCTGGCAGTAAGCCATGGGCTCCCCCAGTCACTGGGAGGAAGCACCTGCACATGGAGTCTCTGCCCCACGGTGTGAACCACAGCCTAGAGGAGCAGGGTGGAGGGGCTGTGATTTTACTGAGGTAAGCGGGTGCGGGAGTGTTGAGCCAAAACTTGCAGGTGAGGGGCAGTGAGCCGTGTGCATGCCAGGGCAAAGGAAGCAGCTGGGCCAAGGCCCTGGGGCAGACAGACTCTGATGGGAGATGACAGCCTGCCAGGTGAGCTGGGGGTGAGGCTCTGAGGGTAGAATGGGTGGGGCCCACACTCAGACTGCAGGAAGGTGGGATTTGACCTGAACTCCTGGAACCACAGAGAGCAGATGCCTGAAACAGGAGTCGGGGAGTGCTGCTGGGGCCCTCGAGTCCAGGAGGTTCTGGGAGACAGGCAACCTCAGCCACCCTACAGCCCCCTGGCCCTGTCCCAGGGTGGCATGGCCATCCCACAAGGCCTCCCTGCAGGAAGTAAAGGGGCAGGTGGGGTGGGAAGCAGTGGTGAGGTCTCGGGTGGGCTGTCCACTGGGGCCATCTGCATTCTCACCCTGCTGAGGGGGGAGCGAGAGTTGCCCAAGTTTGGTGAGGAGGGGTGAGCTCTGTGGGGGTGGGGTCCAGGTATTGGGGAACAGACTCCAGTGTGGTTCACAAAGTGTGGAAGAGGGGGTTCCTGCCCAGTTGGAGAGAGATGGCCATGCTTTTGCCTGCAGAGTCCGTGGCCTGGAAGGGCCCGATCCACTTGAGAGCAAGCAGCCTCAGCCCCCAGCGAGGGGAACAATTCTGAGTCTGTGTTTGCCAGTTTTAATTACTTTTCTCTCTCCATGGCTGGTTTACTGAAGCGCAGTTTGAAATTTTATTGGTGGTGCATAGTATTAATGTTTAAGGGAGTTAAAAATAGTCACATGAAATTGCTACAGGAAAATCTAATCTGTGATTTCATAGCAGCTTCCCCTGACCCCAGTGGTCTGAGGGCCTGGTCACTCGGGGGCTTCACTGCCGGGCCATTGCGTCAGGTGGCCAGCGATTGTGCACCTCCATGCCCCACAGCACCCTCTCTGAGGCCCCCCTGCGTGCGGGCAAGGGTGCTGGGCTCTGCATGGCTGCATCTGCCCATGTGTGCCCGCAGGAGTGGCCCAGAGGCCCCATGCCGACTGAGGGCTACCTGGACACCCCTCTTGGGTCACCTCACTTGTCACCTCTGGTGATGGCAAGAGCTGACAACTCCCCGGGCTGGCTAGAAGTTCCTGGGTCACTGGTGGACATGACCGCAGACCCTGGGGCACTGGAGTTTGTCCTGCCTCACACTGCATCGTCACAACCTTGGCAGTGCCTCATTGCCCCGTTTGTACTCGGGAGCACTTGTAGTAGCATTATTGTGGGCCTGCAGTGTGGCTCCAGAGGCAGCTGTGGGTAAAACCCCCACAGGCCTGGGCACAGCTGCTGCTCCAATCTCCAGATGAGGAAATTGAGGCCGGCAGGGCAGTGACCCTGCGTGTGCCCGGGCATGGCTGAGCCTTTTAAAGGAGCCCAGACAACCACCCCCCACCACCACCACCACCAGACTGGCCTCACAGGCGAGGGCAGCCCCAGCCTTGGGCACCAGGGCTTGAACACCAGCTCGTGTTCACCAGCTGCACGCACAGAACAGAAGCCCGGGGAGCTCTGGGAGTGTTCTCAGGGCAGTGACTTGCTGTGGGAGTGGCGTCTGGACCCCTGTGTGCCCTGCTCCAGAGAAATCCTGCTGACATGGCGCGTTTCCTTCCAGGAGAGGAAACTGGTGGGGCCGTTGGCTTAGAGTTCATCCTCTTGAGCCTTCAGGCGGGAAATGCTGTGGGCCTCTCTTGGAGCCAGGACGTGTGTGGCACGAGGACGCCTGCCTCTGGAAGCCAGGGAGCCTCTGTCTGCACAGGGCCCACGCTGAGCGCATGGCAGCTTGGCCAGGGCAGGCAGCTTTCCTGCTCCCCCACTCCTTCCAGACGCAGAAGGTCCTGTCCTGGGGCCCCATGTGCCACCGTGGTCTGTGGCTGGCATGGAGCTGGACTGAGTTCAGTACAGGGGAGAGAGGCATGAGTGTTTCAAGTTTTCTGACAATCTAGTTGTTGTTTTTTAAAGAAAATGACAGGAAAAGTGGCAAGTTAGGACAATTCGTGGTTGACAGACGTGTCTTTTTAACCGCGTGAATGATGCAGTGGCCCAGTGTGTCTGGAGAGATGACCTAGAGTTTTCCTGAGGCCCTTCCAGAACCTGCAGAGGGGCTGGGGCTAGTGGCAGGGGGAGGGAGGGGTCCCAGCCCGGAGTGGGTGGGGTCCCGGAGGAGATTCTATCTGCAGCGTGCACCACGTAAGTCACCCCCATGCTTGCTTCCCTTCCCTGTCTGTCCAGCCCATTTTGTCTCCTTGGTTCACAGATGCTTGTTAGAAAGACAGGTCCCTGCCCCGTCCCATGTGACCCCTTAGGGCAGGTTGCCCCTGTAGGTTTCATGGTTAGTGGTGGACTGTCCATGCATTCTCTCCCTTTGCTCAGACTTCTGTCACGGGCAGCCCTGTTCTCTTTCTAGGGCTCAGACGTGAGAGCCCAGAGGTTATCCCGTGGACCAGAAACAGCCTTTGTGACTTTGGCCATGTAGGTCAAAAGTGGCTTTGGATGGCCCTAAGAAGGCCCTGAGATGGGTGCTTGCTCCTTCCTCCCTGTGAGAGCTCAGCCCACAGTGACAACGTGAGGTGCACACCTCAGGATCAGGCCACACAGGGGCAGGAGGCTTACTCTTTCCAGAATGAAGTGGTCCACGGGAAGGTGAGGGGGAAAAGCTTGCTGCTTTCTGTGGCAACGAGAAAGTCACAGCACCTGTGTTGGGTAGGAGCGGGGCTCCAAGGGATGGGAGATTGGGCCCAGGGGCCTGATCACCGCAGCTTCAGTGTCCTGCGTGGAGACTCTGCGCCAGCCTCCTGTCCAGGGTGCGGGGTCTGAGTGTGCATGTGCACGCCTGTGTGTGTGGCGGGGAGATGCCTCAAAGCCCCGCCTCCTTATATCTGTGGGCCCTTTAGGTGGTGTCTGCCCGTGTTTCCTGCGTTGGCGAGTGCTGCATCAGCCTGGCCACAGGGGCTCTGTCAGACGGGAGGGTGTGTGAACAAGCCTGCGTTTCCATCTGTAGACTGAGTGTGGCAGGCGGCTCCCTGCATGTGGGCCAGCCCAGTCCCTACTGCAGAAGACCTCGTGGGACAAAAGCCCCTCCCTCCCCTGAGGAAGCCTTCTGAGTGAGGTTACGGCCATTTCCACCTTCGGATGGGAGGCAGGGGGGAGGTGGGGACCCATGGGTGGTCAGTGAGGTTCTGAGGGGACAGACCTGGCACGATGGACAGGTGGGTGTTCCAGGAGCCTTGCTGCTTTCCAGGGCCTGGGTGGGAACAGTTGGGTGACCAGGAATCTCTCTGGACTTCTCTGGGCCTTGGCCTCCGTCTGTAAAGGGGTTGGCATTCATGTGTCCTGGGCACACCAGGAGTCCATATGTATTGAGTACCCTGTGTGTGGGAAGCGAGCCGCTGTGTTCACCAATGCTTTCTGTCCGTGGAGGCACAGCCTCAGTGTTATTCCCCAGGGAAGCCCGTGGCCATATGCAGGGCCAGCTGCTGACTGCTGTCAGACGTCAGAGCCTCCCTTGGCCTCCCTCCCATTCCCGGGAGACAGGAATGCACCTCTGAAGCGGCTCCTTCTCTTCCACTTCCTTGTCTGCATTAGCCTTCTCTCCTTTTGAGAGTCGTGACAACTCACCTAATGGCCTGGCTCCCTCCTGATCTGACCCCAGGTGCCTGGAGCCGAGCTGGCATACAGTCGGCGCTCACTGCCACTGTAATGAGTTGGCCTGATTCCTATGGGAGGGGCAAGCACGGGAAGTCCTGGGATCAGCAGGGACTCTTGTCGGCAGGGCATGAGGTGGGGAGTAGCCCCTTCTGACTGAGACAAGGTAGTGCCCTGGGGGTTTCCAGAGGTGGCTGCAAAAGTGCAGGTGACCTGTGGGTGTCTCTGGGGTCTTATAGCCCAGAGTGTGAGCATGGGAAAGGGGCTGTTCTGCACCCAGCAAGTCTCGGTCCCCCTTGCTGCTCAGGCAGAATCTGCCTGTGGAACTTTGGTCAGGTCCACAACTGTGGGCCTGGCAGGTCATCAGTGGGGACCTGAGTTCCAGGCTGGCAGGACTGCTGCATGGCATGGTGTCTGACCTCACGGATGTCCCAGGACAAGTTACCCACCTGTGGCCCCCCCGGCTCAGCTGACCTTTAGGAGCCCCCATCCCCACTGGGACACCATCCCTCTCTCTTCCTGGTACCCCTGAGTTGACATTGAGGATAGGGCAGGGACGTGCAGGAAAGTGAGCATGCTAGTGCTTGGTGAAGGGGCAGTCATCACAGGGTGTGACATGCTTCCTCTTGAGAGGCTGTGGATGGCATTTCACTCCCCACATCCTGCTCGCGCTCCAGGTCTGCGTGCCTGTGGGTTTGGGCCTGGGAGAGGGGAGGGATCTGTTACACCGCCGTGTGCAGCCGTGGAGCGGGGTGGTCAGTCAGCCTGCAGTTGGACGTGGTTGCTCCCGGGCCGGGCCACAGGCCACACCGGACAGGGCAGTCAGGGTGCTTCTGTTTCTGGAGGGACAACTCCAGTCTGGCCTCATTGGCGCCCCTGGTGAATTCTGGAAAGTGTGGGCCCCGCTCACTGGGTGGGAAGAGGGACGTGTGGAGTCTTCTTGAGGTGGCTGAGGACCCCACCCTCAAGCACAGCACCTCCTGTTTCCTGCCTCTGGTCCAGGGGACCAGAGCAGACTGGGACCTCGTCCTTCCTGCCACCCGCTTAAGTACCTAGGGACACTTCTTGCAGGGCCATGGGATAAAGTCACCACTGTGTTCATTCAGGCTTTCCTCCTCCTCTCCTCCCACAAATGCTCTTGGAATCTGCTAAGTCCCTTGTTGGCGTTTCCTTACCTCTCTCTTTAGCAGCCCAGTGGTGCTGGAGCTGCCTCCAGCTTCCTTGTGGATGCCAGCGAGTGGCACCTCACCTGCTCAGTACATATCAATCCCAGGTCCTCCTGGGTTCTGGGCACATGGGCAGGGCTGTGTGTGTTGGTGGGGACGGGGGAGCGGGGCGTCCAGACCTTTGCATAGTAGTAGCTGTGCAGGCAGTGCAGAGGCTTGATGGGATGGGAGACCACATTGTCGTTGTCAGCATCAGTGTAACACATGCTTGTTAAACACCCACTGTGTGTCAGGCTCAGCTCTGGGCACTGGGTACAGCTGTGAGCAGGGCTTGCCCACATCTCTGCTCTAGGGCTGGATCTGGGGTCGCTGAAGCCCTGCACACCTGGCTGAGATGGAGACTGCTTTCCCAGGACAGTTCCCATCCAGTCAGGATTCCAGGCTGCAGGGAATTTGGGCTGATAGACCCACAGGTGGCTCAGGACCAGAGGAGGAGGCAGCTGGAGTTGCACAGTCTCTGCCTTTGGCCAGCTACTGTGCTGATGGCCTTCAGCCCAGGGCTCACCCTGTCTCAGACTGGGAATCTGAGGGCCACTCCCAGGATGGACCATGTCTCACAGAGGCCAGCACAGCCACCAGTCTCAGTGCCTGCTTCCCGTGAGCTTGGCTGAGACTTCACATTGGGCCGAGGATCAGGGCACCCTATTGCTGGCTGGGCTCCTTGGGAAACACCCCAGTCATCCTCCCCAAACCCCCAGTCCTGACAGGCCCGCCCATGCTCATCCGACCCATCTATGCCCTACCCGCCCCTCCATCTGCCTTCACTCCCCTCACGCGGCCCTGCCAGGGTGGGAGGCTTCCTCGCAAGCTTAGAGTGGTAGGCTGACAGCCCGCTGTGGAGGGCGGCATGGGCTGCGGCCCCTCAGGTGGGCGCTGGCATGTGCACAGGGCCCCACCTTTGGCATGGCATAGTCTCTCGTGGTGTCACCGTTGGAATAGCTAACACTCCATGTATCACCACCGATTAACTGGCTTTGTTCTTCCTTGTCCCGCAGAAGGACATGGCCCTGAAGCCACACGAGCGGAAGGAGAAGTGGGAACGTCGCCTTGTCAAGAAGCCCCGGGAGGCAGAAAACTGCCCATCTGCAGAGCCAAGTGAGAACGGGCGGCCCCTGGAGGCAGGCAGCTCTGAGCAGGACCTGGAGACCCCCTGTGACCGAGGGAAGAAGAAGGTCCCTCTGCAGCCCACCAAGCAGGTGAGCCCTGGGCCCCTCCCACTCAGAGCCATGGGCTCTGTGCCCTCTGCCCCCGGGCAGCCTCGGGGCCACACCAGCACCTGGACACCACCCATCGTCAGCTGGGCCTCCCTGGCAACGTGCTCCGTCGTTGTCGGGGGTGGGGTATGGGGCACACGTGGACTGGGGCCAGGGGCACCTGTCCACCGGAAGTCTGAGGGTCCTGAATAGAGGCAAAAGGCACCTCGGGTGGGTCACAGCCAGAGAGAGGCCACACCAGGCCAGGAACCGGGGGCGGGGGTGTCTTGTCTCAGGCGGGACGGGAGGGTGCACCGGTGATAGGCTGGCCCCGTTTCCCCATTGCGTCTGTCAGGCTCCGCCGACTACGGGGTGTCCAGTGTGTCTAATGCGTGGGGTCCAGGCTCATTGCTCGGTGCTCTCCACGTGCTAAACTTAGGCGAAGCGCAGTGTCTGCGAGACTGAGGGGGTCACATCACTTCTGTTTGGTGGTCCAGGCGCAAGGAGCAGCCCCGCTGGGAGCAGGCCCTCAGTGAGGGGTGATCCTTGCTGTCACCCAGAGCCCAGCTGGCATGGGGCAGGGAGACTGGGGCCAGGGGCTTATCTCCCAGAGTACAGGGTTCTGTCCTAGGTGTCGGCTCAGCACTGCAGCTGCTTTCCTCTTCAGGGACTCACTGGTTTGCGCCTCTGTTCAGAGAGGGGGTTCTTCTTGGTGTTTCACACTCCACTTTCAACTCCCTTGGGGATTGGAATGCTGGTGAGGGGGCAGCATGTCTCAGGGACCCGGGCTGGATGGGGGGTCTACAGACACACCTGCCCAGGTGGACACGTGCTCTTTCTTCCATGCAGGTGTGCTCCCCAGAAGGGGGGCCGCTCCCAGCCAACCACTGGGACCAGAACGGCCCGGCCCAGCGCCAGCAGCAGCTCCAGCCCAGCCAGCCCCAGGGGTCACTCCCAGCCCCGTGTCAGCGCTGCCAGCCCCGTCGGGCTTCCCCGGACCCCGGGCAGCCCTGCCAGCCCCAGCGGCCACTCCCGGGTCAGCGCAGCTGGCCCCAGCGGTCACTTCTGGGCCCAAGACAGCCCTGCCAACCCCGGCGGTCACTTCTGGGCCCAGGTCAGCCCTGCCGGCCCCAGCAGCTGCTTCCAGCCCCAGATCAGCCCTGCCGGCCCCAGCGGTCACTCCCAGCTCAGCCCCACCAGCCACGTTGGGCACTAGCCCCTAGGCAGCGCTTCCGGCGCCTGCGCTCCCTCCTGGCCCCGTGGCAGCGCTGCCGGCCCCTACGGTCCATCCTGGCCCCGTGTTACCTCTGTCGACCCCTACGGTCCATCCTGGCCCCGTGGCACCGCTGCCGGCCCCTGCGGTCCATCCTGGTTCCATGCCACGTCTGCCGGTCCCTGCTGGCCCTCTGGCACCGCTGCTGGCCTGTGCGGTCGTGGATGGGCCCGTGTTTCCGTGGCCAGCCCAGCAGGGCATCCTCAGGACAGCGGTGCCGGCCCCTTCGGTCACTGCTAGCCCAGTGCCAGCGGTGTCAGCCCCCCCAGTCACTCCTCATGCTGCGTCCACGTCGCCGGCCTACCAGCTCACCCTCAGGCCAGTGCTGCTGCCCCCGGCGGGCGTTCCTAGCCCCATGCCAGCCCCGAAGATCCCTTCTGGGCCAGCCCAGCCGCCCCCGGCGGTCACTGCTTGGTCTCAATCAGCCCCAACAGTTAGTTGAAGCCTCAGAGCAGCCTGGCCCACCCAAACCTTCACTGCTGGGCCCTGGACAGCCATGCCAACAAAAGCGGCCACTCATGGACCCAGAACAGCCTCACCCGCCCAAGCGGCCACTCTTGGGCCCAGAACAGCCCTGCCGACGAAAGCGGCCACTCTTGGGCCCAGAACAGCCCTGCCAGCCCCTGCGGTCACTTTTGGGCCCAAGCCAGCCCTGCAAGCCCCAGCCGTTACTCCCCTTACCTGAGCGCCCCTCACTCCTAGGTCGGCCAACTCCACCCCGCCGGCCTCTCCTGGGGCCCCCGAGCCAGCCACGGCAGTCCCTGCTGAACCTGGTGCGGGCCCATCAGCCCCAGCTCTCCCTCCTGGCCCCAGGCCAACCCTGCCGGCCCCTGAGGTCACGACGGACTCGATCCTCCACCCCTGCGGTGGCCCGCCAGGCCCCATCCGTGAGCCCTGGAGCCTGATGCCCATTCTCCCAGACCACCCCAGGTGTGGCTCTGCTGAGCCAGGCCAAGGCCCCCCTCACCTTGCAGCCTGAGATGTGTTGTCAGACTGGTCAGAGGCCTTCTCCAGACAGACTGGGCTGTTTGCAGTTGGAAGCTGAGGCTCAGCAGAGGCAGGAGCCCCCTGCAGGGCCACCACCAATCTGAGACCCCCCTGCGCCAGGAAGAGAGGAGAGGACCTCAGCACCTTCCCACCTTCCACAGGCTCACCCCCACTGTGCCCACTGCGTTGTGACATGCACGCCCCCAGGAGAGGGAACACAGCTACCCCCAAAGGCTTGGGGTTGGGGGGGCGGTCCTTCAGCATCTCTCTGTGCCTCTAAAGTGCCCACTTGTCCTTCAGTGTTGGAGTTCCATGCCCAGGTGTACTGTTCAGAGAGTGAGCTCGTGTGTGCATGTACACTGTGTGGTCTGCAAGTATGCACGTGTCCATGGAGAGAGAGTGTGTGTATGTCTGTGTGTGAGATTTTGGGAGGTGTGCCAGCTGTAGGCCTTGCTCTCCTTGAGCCTCTATCCATCTGGCCAGTGTGCATTCCCCATGTCCCTTGCCAGGCAGAATGTGGGCACAACCAGAGCCTGGCCTGGGCCCCTACTTTCCTGCCCTCTGGCAGAGGGTCGCATTTGTCCAGCTCCAGGGTCCTGTGACTGTGGAGAGAAGGCCTGAAGAATGCTCAGGGCCGTCCATGGTGGTCTGCTGGTGCCAAGGAAGGTCCCCTCGGGAGTCTGTTTCCACCCTGATGGCCAGGCAATGAGGCGGAGGGCAGAGTCTCCCACCCGCGCCCCCAGCTTTGGACCAAGAAAGCCTGCAGGGCCCAAGGCCATTTCCAGAATGTCTGCTCCCAGCCTCCCACTTGTCCCCTACAGCTTTCTGGCTCCCGGCCCCCCAGGATGGCCCCTGTCAAGACAGACCTCACACTACAAGGCTTTCTCTGCCGCACCCCCACCCCGCTACCAGACCCACGTCTGCACTCAAGGGTCATCCACCCCTTGCCCCTGGAGTCCCAGCACAGGTGGGAGAGCAGTGTCGGCGACCAGGGCTCTGCTTTGTGCGCCTGCCTCACCCGGCTGTGATGGTCACTTCCAGTACTGACCTGGTTCACGGAGGCCACAGACACACGCACCGCCCCCCGCACCCCCCCCCACCCCACCCCGGTTTCCAGGCCCAAGCCTTCCTCCCTGCTTGGTCGTGAAGACCCTGACACCCAGAGCAGGGCCTGCAGGTACCTGGTCTCCCTCCCAGAAACATGGGGCTTATTTTTCTGATTAAAGAAAATAAAAAGTGCTGTGCCATTATTTTTATAATAGCATCAGTGTTTGTAATTTAACATAGTTTGTGTCGTATGGAAAGTGATTTATTCCAACAAGTGGTTTTCTGCACATCTGGACTTGCCTCTCGTTTATTCGATTTCAGCTGAGTTGCAGGAGAGCGGCCAGGGAGGGGGTGCCCAGGCGGGGGGCGCCTGGCTCGGACGTGGCTCACTGTGCCACATGGTGTGGGCCTGGGGGCTGCAGCTCGCTGTAATGACCCTCCACGCCCTCCTGGCAGCCTACTTAATGGACTGGCTCCTCCTGTCCTGTTTCTTGGAGCCCCCGCTGTGGAAGGGGTCTTTTTCTCAATGCCACTGAAGGCGCTTCTGAGATCTTATCATCGACTCCCGCGTAGTTCCACTATCCCGTTGTTGTCCTCTCCCTCCCACTGCCCTGAACTCTGAGCCCAGGTGCAGTCTGAGCATCTCTGCCTCCAGGCCCTGTGCGTGCTCTTGTCTGGGCATGTCTCAGGTGGGGCAGGCCAGGACTGGACAGTTGGTCACCACCTTCTAGGCCTCTGGGCTCTTGGACTGTTGGCTGCAGTACATGGGTGCCACTTAGTGGGGGAAACACAGCTCTTGGGGGCACCATCTCTGATGGCAGGAGAGAGGTGGGGAAGAGGGCTGAGCCCTCGGGATCGCCAGGGCCTGGGGCTACCCCACCCCGCCATGGGTGAACTCCATGGTGAGTTGGGGTGGGGCTGTCCCTTGTGTGATCACTGCTGAAGAAAGGACTCGGGTTCCATCTGGACTTAGCGGGGCTCTCTAACCCCATCATGACTCTGTGGCCACGGCTGGCCTCAGGTTCAAAGTGCCAGGACCCCGAGGGATGTGCACTTGGGCGAGGCATCCACTGGCCATAGAGGGGACTGGATCACATGCGTCGTGTCCTGGGGGACCCATGTTGCCATGAAGAAATACAGGTGTTCCAGTGTGACCAGATCAGTGTTTCTGAGAACAGTGGGAAGCCTGGGTTTGTCTGTGGATTCAGTGGGTATTTTCAAACATTGGTGGCTAATTCTAACTTGATGACTCACCTAGCTGGCCAGAGGACACAGCTTTGTGGGTTTTGCATGGCCTGGTGGCAGAGGTTTGGGCCCTGGCAATTGTCCTGGCCCTGAAGCCAAGGGTGTGCGATATGGCCCACCTCGGTGTGGGGAGAATGGGGCGGTCTGGCCTGACGGGCGGAGTTGGAGTCTTTGGAGGGGGGCATGCCTTGGGGGTCTAGGGGAGGCCCTGTGCTTGGATGGAGACTGGAGCCTGGGCACAGGCTGGATCCTGCGGCCCACCTCCTCTTCTGCAGACTGGGCCATGGGGAGGGGACATGTGCCTTCTCTACAGGAGCCCCTGATGTGACGCCTGGTCACTATTAATCCTTTGCTGTGTGATGGCTGTTGTGGTTTTACTGTCAGGTTGAGTAAGGGGTGAGCAGGTGGTCTGTCCAAAAGCAACACAGAGATGAAACCTACCTACTAAACAAGACCTCTTGGGATCCACCCAGTGGGTGGGGAGGGCCAGGAGCATGGGTGACCCCGATGAGTCTGCAGGTTCCCAGCCCTTGAAGGGGATCGCACGCCACCTCCAGCATCCACCTGGGACACCTGGTCCAGGCTGGCGGTTTCCGGGGGGAGATTGTTTGTCGGCTGCCATGCACAGGGCTTCCCTGCGTATGTGTGCACAGCTGTCTTGAGCACAGAGGTGCTCTCCAGGTGAGCGCCTAGTCACTCCCCTTGAGTTCTGCTCCTTCACGTGGGGGACACCCTGGGGAGGATGGGCCCCTGGACCAGCCACTCACTGCACGAGGACTTTGTCAGCACCTAAGGCGCCAGGCACATGGTGCATCTTGACCAAGGCAGATCATCCCTGCCCCAGGGAGCCTCTGACGGGGCAGACGTGGAATGTAACGCAGTCGCTTAATGTATTAGAAGAGTCAGGCCTACATGTGTGTGTAGAGACGCTTGGCTGGGCAGGGGAGCTGGTGGCCTGCCTTCCCCAGCCAGAGGCTGCACTGACCACGGAACATCCCCAGCAGCTCACCAGGTCGGGAGCTGGGGCGTCTGAGGAAGGTGATGTCCGTGTCCAGCCACCTGCTCTTGCCTGGGAGGCTTGAAAGGAAGCCTGTCCCAGGGGTGGGACTAGAGGGCTTGAGACTGAGAGGGGCGCCACCCAAACTCCTGGAGGGGTCCCAGGGGCCTTGTTAAAAGGCAGGTTCTGACCCTGCAGAAGCTTAGAGTAGCTCTCTTTGCTGGGACTATGATGGGACGCACATTAAAACCATAAAGAGACAAAATTAGCCCTAACATATTTTAATTCCATATACCATCAGCACTGTATATCCACCGATGCAGAGGGCTGACTGGGGCTGCATCATTTTATATAAAGGGCTTGAGCATCTCTGGAGTTCTGGTATCTGTAGGGGGCTCCTGGGGGGCTTCCCCAGTGGCTCAGAGGTAAAGAATGTGCCTGGAATCAACCTCCCATGGACACTGAGGGATAACTATATTCTAAATAGTATCATTGCAATATGTAATCAGTGTAAAAATTAACAGTGGGATATTCTACTTTATTTTTGTACCAAGTCTTGGAAAGGCAGCATGTGTCTTCCTCATGCAGCCCTTCTCAGTTGGCCTCAGACTGGTCCAGTGTGCTTCAGAGTCAGAAAGGTGTCTTTCCCAAGGTCACTGTCTCCTCACACTTGCCACTCTTGTTGGTTTCTCATTCTTGCACTCAGCCAGCCCTTGGTTTGAACCCCCACCACTGGGCAGCAAAGCTGAGCACCTGTCAGCCTAAAACCTCCCCTGTGAGCATCAGGTCTGTGTATCCAGGGCCAATACCCTCCACCCCAGAAGCCACAGCCCCCTCACTGAGCGAGAACGAGCCAGAACACAGCTCCAAACCTTCCTTCACTTCAGTGGGGAGCTTGGCTTCTGCCCCGGGGATCGGGCCAGGAACGGGGAGCCATCTTCCACTGCTCACTTCCCCCAGGCCAGCCCTTTGCTTCCACTTCCTAACTCTCCTTCTGAACAGGATTTCATTAGAAAATTAAAGTGGAAATAAGAATTCATCATACAGAATGCACCTAATAGGGTACAGCCAAAGCAGTGTTCAGAGAGACCGCTAGCCTCGGTGCTCATGTTGGAAAAGATGAGTTCAAGATGAGTGACATGAAGAACCTACAAGAGCAGAGAGTCATATGGAAGAAAGGGAGGAATCTGAATGAGAGCGTAATCAATGAGCAAGAAAGCAAGCGATAGGGGAAGTGAACAAAATCGAAAACTTTCCTGGAAAGCATCAACGAAATTGAGAACTCCCCTGTACTTAGATTGATCAAGTGAAAAGGAACACAGATTACCAACATTAGGAACTAAAATGGGAATACCACTGCAGGTGCTACAGACATTGAAAGAATGGGGCATAAACAATTTTATCCCAGTAATTGAACAACTTAGCTGAGATGAACAAAGTTTTTGAGAAATACAACTTAGCAAAACTGACTTAAGATGAAAGTTCCCGTCGTTCCCTCATTGAGTTGTGTCCAACTCTTTACGACCCCATGAACTGTAGCCCACCAGGCTCCTCTGTCCTACACTATCTCCCAGAGTTTGCTCAGATTCATGTCCATTGAGTCAGTGATGCTGTCTAACCGTCTCATCCTCTGCCATCCCCCTCCTCCTGCCTTCAGTCTTTCCCAGCATCAGGGTCTTTTCCCCTGAGTCAGCACTTCACATTAGCGGGTCAAAGTATTGGAGCTTCAGCATCAATCCTTCCAATGAATATTCAGGGTTGATTTCCTTTAGGATTGACTGGTTTGATCTCCTTGCTATCCAAGGGACTCTCAAAGAGTCTTTTCCAGCACCTCAGTTTTCAGTGCTCAGCCTTGTGTTACAGCTCTCACATCCACACATGACTGCTGGAAAACCGTAGCTTTGATTATATGGACCTTTGTTGACAAAGTGATGTCTCTGCTTTTTAGTACATGGTCTAGGTCTGTCATAGCTTTCCTTCCAAGGAGCAAGCGTCTTAAAATTTCATGGCTGCAGTCACCATCCACAGTGATTTTGGAGCCCAAGAAAATAAAATCTCTGCTTCTACTTTTTTCTGTTCTATTTGCCATGAAGTGATGGGACCGGATGCCATTATCTTAGTTTTTTGAACATTGAGTTTCAAGCCACTCTCCTCTTTTGCTTTCATCAAGAGATTCTTTAGTTCCTCTTCACTTTCTGCCATTAGACTGGTATCATCTGCATATCTGAGGTTGTTGATATTTCTCCCAGTGATCTTCATTCCAGCTTGTGATTCATCAAGCCTGGCATTTCGCATGATGTACTCTGCATAGAAGTTGAAAAAGCAGAGAGACAATATACAGCCTTGTCATACTCTCTACCACTGAGCCACCAGGGAAGCCCTGAGATTAAATAGATGATCTGAATAGTCATGTGTCTGACTTTGTAACTGGATGTCCTTGTCTACCACTCACTGCTAGCCCACCACCTCTTACCAGCAAAGAAAAGCTGACCTTTCACAGCCGGCCCAGGCACTGTCTCCAGTGACCACACCTGTGAGGCAGAATATTGCTAGTACCATTTTTCAGAGGAGGATATGGAAACCAAAGAAAAAAAGCATCTGAGTAACTTGTCTGAGACAAGCAGGGAAAGTGATGGAGCCAGGGTTCAAACCAGGTGGCTCAACTCCAGAATCTGTGCCCTTGACCCTGACCTTTCCCTGGAAGACAGCCAGCTTCAGTTTTCCTGCCCATCTGCAGGTGGTGAGGTCCCTCTAAAGGCCCATTTGAGCATGCCCTTCCCTTGCTGAAAGCACCCTGGAAGTTCCCCTCCACCCTCAGGAAGTCTGGGTTCCTAGACATGCCCCACAGGGGCCTTTGTGGTCTGAGTTCTCCCTCCTCCCCGACCTGCCTGCTTTCCACCCCTCCCCTGCTCCCATGCCCCTCTCTTGGGCTCACCCCTCTGTGGTGTGGGGATTGCCCGTTTCTTCTCTGCACCCCCGAGCAGGCCTGGTAACTGCGAACCTGGCAGAGGGCTGGGCCCCGGAAGCTTAGTCAACACAGGGAGTGAGACAGAGCGGGGCAGAGTTCTGGATGCAATCTACACAGCCTGTCTGTGCTCTTCACCATCACATCGGTCTGCCAGGTCTATATTTGCCAGTGTAGGGGTTTTCTAATCGCAATTTTTCACACTGGGCTTGGTAGAGTCCTTCCAGAATATTCCCTCGCCCTCTGGAGGATGAATGTCGTGGTGGGGAATGAGCTCTGGCACCTGCCAGCTGTGTGGCCTTGAGCAGGTGACTGCCCCTCAGTGCCTCAATTTTCTCATCTGTACAGTGGGACAGTGGCACTTCCTCAGAGTTTTGTGTGGGTCAGTTAAAGTTCAAACCACGCTGGGTCCTAGCTAACCGCTACAGTGCCTGGCTCCCATTAACACAGACGGTTTCTCCCACTTTCCCCTCTTCTGAGGCCTGGGCTGCAGCTTAGGGGGCGGCCGAGGTGGGCTTCCCTGGGACACTGCATCCTCACCCCACCTCATCGTGAGGTCCTCGTTGGCTCTGTGCTGGCCCCAGGCAAGTGCTCCTCCTTTCTGGGCCTATTTCCTCATCTGTAAAGTGGAGCTGTCCATACTGCATGCACACGTCCCAGGTCGTAGAGATGAGAAGCTGAGTTGATGTGCGCAGTTCCTGCTAGATAGGCACATATGCCGTTGTTACCGCAGTCACTGCTTTATCATTATCTCTCATAGAATGGTTTCTCCCGCTTCCTGGGCACAGCCTGGACAGGCGAGTCTCGTCTTCGGCCTCCTTGGCGGGCTCACCTGGTCCCCTTGGGGGCAGCCATCCCGGCAGGACCCATGGGCAGAGTGTTTGGCCATTGCCTGGCTTTGGCGCAGCCGACCCCCACTCCAGATGTGGCCCTCACAGAAACCTAACGTGGGGGACTTGCTGGGGAGCCCTGTTGGGAGAAGGGTAGAGGGGAGTGGATGCCGAGGGCATAGCCCATTCGGTGTATACTTCTTCGGGCTTTGTTGTTGGTCCCTGTCTGGGCTCGATGACTGAGACACCTGCTGGAATTCCAGACGTGACATGAGTGGCGGGGGGATTTGGGGTGACAGCAGACCTGCCTGGAAACGGAAATGGGGCTGCTTTAGACCATCAGATCGGGGAGGCCTCACCCAGGAGGTGACCCAGCTTGAGGCCCAGGGACAGCTGACAAGGAGTGAGCTGACCAGAACCCCGGGGTGGGGGTGGCGTGGGGCCTGGGCAAGTGTGGCCACCACTCACTCGCAGAGGGGCCGCTGTGGGGTTTAGGCTGCACAGCGACTTGAGCTGAGGTATGTTTTTCAAAGCTCGCACTGGAGGGGGCCTGGGCAGGTGCAGGGAGGTGCTTGTGGCTTGACTCAGCTGGACAGGTGGGGACAGCAGTGGCGCAAGCTGAGTGGCTCAGCTAGAGAGTAGAGGCCAGGTGGAGCCCAGGGGACCCTGCTCTGAGCCCAGAGTCCACTGGCTTGACCGAGGGGGCAGGACCTGGTGCACCGCCCCTGCCCCTCAGCCAGAGGGCCCACACTCAGGCACAGCCAGGGTGTCATGTCACTCACGTGGCACTTGCTCACGTACCGCTCGTGTCCCCAGAGCCTGCTGGCCGTGTGTCTCTTTGGGTTGTGGCCTCAACACAGCCAGCATCTTCTGTACAATCTGTTGTGCGTCTCCATGCTTCACTCACTTAGCTGTCCACCCGGCCGAATCCCGGGGGAAGGATGTGAAACAGTGGGAGCGGAGGGCCAGCCTCCGAGGGCAGCAGCCTGCTTCCTGACCCTGTGCTGGCTGTGGGACCCTTCATTATTGTGCCAGGCCCCTGCCAGGTAGTGGGGACAAAGGACAGCCCCTGCCTACTGGGCACTTGCCATCCAGTGACCCTGCTTCACTCAGGGACACCTGGGGCTGTGGGAGCCTGAGGAGCCTCACCCGGCCTGATTGTCGCGGGAGTGGAAGGAGCATCGGAAAGGACTCCTGAGAGAAGCGGGAGTCTCCTTACAGTGGACTCCATCCTTTTGGAGCCTCCACCGGACTCACAGCCCTGAGAACCCTCCCTCTAGCCCTCCGGTCACGTGGCGGCTGCAGTACCACACTTCACCAGCAGGTGCTGCTGTCGGTCGGGGGACGCTGGTCTGCAGTGCTGCACTTGGGGTACCATGGTCCACACTGACCTGGAGCGGTGCGCTGCGAGCATGCAAAGGAGAGGCCGGGCAGGTGGCCTCGTTGGGTGGGGAGGGGGGCCCTGGCCTTCCTTGCACACCCCAGCATTTCACCTGCCCACCAGCCCTCTCATGAGTGTGTTTGCATGGTTTGCGTAAGGGTTCCCCTCCCTGGCCCAGCCGTGCTGTGTGGCTCTCTTCCGAAACCCAGGTTCCATGCAGAGCTGGAGGCAGAGCCCAGGCCTGGGGCTCAGAGGGTGGGGCTCTGAACAGAATAACGTACAGGCTGTCCTCACGGCTGTCATGTGCTGGGGGAGAGAGGTGGCATGTGTGAGGTGGGGCGGGGGTGCAGGTTCAGTGGGGTCATGAGGCCCTGCTGAGCATCAGGGAATGTTGATGGACAGAGCAAGGGGCTTCCTGGTCAGAGCCTCATTTATACCCCTGGGGCATTGAGGTACCAGGGTGACAGAGGGGCCAGGGGCCGGGGCACCCAAAGGGGAAGGGAGCCCCCATCCCCAGGACAGGCAGGGCCTCAGGCCCTGCTTCAGTCAGGGCTTCGGGTAGAACAGTCTCTCACTTTGGAGCCTGTAGAACACACCGGACGCCAGGATCAGCTGCAATGAGTAGGGACCAGAGTGGGGGTGAGAAGACCAACACGGTTCTCATTGATAAACACAGCTCATCCTCCCAGTCCAGCTGGCAGGGGCCCAGTCAGGGCCATGTGATCTGTGACTGCCCACTCACCCTGGGGGTGCGCTCAGGAGACACCAGGGGGGCCCAGGAAGGTCTCTGAGACCCAGACCCATAATGTTGGATCTCTGAGGAGGCCCAGTGGTTTTAAAGTGCCCCAGTAGGGGCATTATTTGTTCAGGAGTCCCTGAAATAAGATTGGGGTGAAGGGGGAGGGGTCTCTGCCACAGGCCTGGGTTGCCATGTGGCCCCAGGGCTGGGATGCCAGGCATGTGCACATGCGTGTGTGCGTGTGTGTGTGTGTGTGTGTGTGTGAGTGGACATGGAATAGGGTGCCTCGGCCGTCAGGAGCCTGTGCTCGGTTTCTGTAAGGGCGTCGTGAGGGCAGTCTCCTGACTCCCTTCTCACTGGGACAGTGGGCTGGCTGACTGAGGGCTGAGGGGTGGGTGCTGATGCTTAGTGGGTGCCTGACCCTCACCTCACCCACCAGGTCATGTCCTCCTGCTGGTTTGAAGGAGACTGTGAGTGGCCTCAGCCACAGCCCCCTTTTCAGGGTTCCCCAGGGTCTGCAGCCAGGCCATCCTCACCCCTTCCCCTCCCAGGCCTGTAGGTGTGGAGGCTAAGTGGGCCTTTCCTCATCCCGGAGGCCAGTGCTGACTAGCTGTGGGCCAGAGGGCACCTCCCACCCCTGAGCTGGGCTGGTGTTGGGGCGGAGGTGGGCGAGGCATAGGGCAGAGCCCAGAGCTCCTGAGAAGGTGTGTGTGTGCTCATGTGCATTCCTGAGAGCTCCATGGGATGACACTTGTCTGAGGGTGAAGCCATCTGGTGGGGCATGATCTCCTGCAGGGGCCGCCACGTATCGCTGTTCAGGTTGTGCACTGCACAACTCTGGGGCCGCCACTCCCACTCTCGCCATGGAGGGATGGCATGTGCATCTGCAGGTGTGCACCAGTTGAGCGTGCTGCGCAGGGCGCCTCTGCTCCTTCTGCGCGGCAGGGCTCTAAGGGTGGGGGGAGCCTCTGCGTGCTGCCTCAGGCGTGGAAGGAGGGGAACGCACAGGTCATCAGGCAGGAGTCGGGGGCAGGCAGGCGCTGTGTTGGGGTGTGGGCAGAAGAGGCCTTGCTGAGTGCCTGCGGGGCCTCCAGGACTCTTGGTACTCCTTTGTTTCTGTGTCCTGGTGAGAGCTGGTCTGTGAAGGGTCAGGCGTCCCAGTGAGTCTTCTCGCTGCTGGAGTGAGGGATTCTGGGCCCCCGAGTCAGCCCTGGGGTATCTCAGGAGTTTCCTGTCCCCCATAGAGGGAAGGCACCTGGTGGCATAGCCTGGGGACACTGCCAGGTCCCACCTCTTGGACCCCTTCCCAGCCACGCCCCCTGGACTGACTGCCACTGCGCACACCCTGTGGGTCTGAGCGTCAAGTAGAACCACATGCTGCTTGTTTGTGGCTCAGGGCACTTGGCAGCCCGCCTGGGAGGCAACACTTCCTCCCGGAATTGCTGCAGAACCTGGTTAGGGAGTTGCCTTGCCCAGGAAGGGTCACAGGAAGGGGTTCCCTGTCACTGCCAGAAAGCCTAGGGCCCCAGGTGCTCCTGGGGTGCCTCAGTCTGAGGGTGGTGTCCCTCACCTTGCTGCTCCAATGGCTGTGCCCCAGCCATGCTGATCTAAGGGAAGTTCCTCTACCTGCCCTTCTGAGGGCTGTGTCCTGACCCTGCCTGCTGGAGAGCTGGGCCCTGTTTCCATATTTCCACCAGTCTCAAGGGGAGTCCTGCCCCCACCAGTTTTGTGGTATGCCACCTTGCACGAGCCAGTTGTTACATGTTCAGGAATTTTGCACAACTTGCAGAAACTGTCGGTGCTCATTAGGGCTCTCCTCTTCCCCAGGGAGCCTCGTTGCTCCGGCAGTGCCATTCCCCCACCCTTCCCAATGGCCTCATGACCTGCCTCATCACCTTTCAGAAGTGTCACCTTCTCAGTGAGGCCCCTCCCTGGCGACCCCTTCTTTGCTCTTCTCTGCTGTTGTCCTTCTAGAACACCTGTGGCCATCTGCCAGCCACATGCTCCATGTGCTGGCCTCTTTGTAGGCTTCGGGAGGGTGGGGACTTGGGTCTGTTTATGTTCATTGCCCAGAATAGGGCTGGTTCATAGGCAGGCACTCTAAGCCTTGGATGGGTAGGTGGATGATGGGTGGTGAGTAGATGGGAAGATGGATAGGTGGATGGATGGATGAATGGATGGATGGTGGGCAGATGGGTGGTTAAGTGGACAAGTTGATGGGTGGAAGGGTAGATGGATGGATAAAGGATGAACGGGTGGATAAAGGATGGATGGACGGATAAAGGATGGTTGGGTGGGCATAGGGATAGACCACAAGGCCCAGGGGTGGGCCCAGGCACGGGCTCCTAGCTGCCCTTCTGGGACAATCAGGGCCCAGATCAGAATCTGATCTTTCCAGCTAAAAATGGAGGCATGGCATCCCTGGCCTTCTGGCATAGCTGGCCAGCAGCATTTCTGAGCCACTAGGAAGCAGGTGGGGCTATAGGACAGCCAGAGTCCAGCTTGGGGCTGGCCAAGGAAGAGAAGGTGACCAGCCATCCCAGTGCATCCAGGGTTGGGATGGTTCCCAGGGCACAGTACTGAGTTTGATGGGATTTTCTGGGAAACGGGGCTTTCAAAGCTAAAACCTGCTGCCTGAGGAGGATGACAGACCCCAGCCTGTCCTTCCCCTGTGGGCCATCGTGAGGAATCCTCTCTGGGGTCCAGCTTAGAGAGACCACTTGTGTGACTGGATGAAGTGGAGTGTGGCATCCCCCCTTTCAGCTGTGTGGGGGTTATTCTTCAGCCTCCGCTTCCCCTCCCCCTTTGCTGGGTGTCCTTGTACAGTGAGCAGTTTGCACAACTGCGCCAGGCCAGTCCTGTCCTTGCAGTGTCTCTGGGTCCAGCCTTCCTCTTGGGCAGGGACCCTGCTCCAAGCCCACCCTGAAATACCGTCCCCCAGCAGTGAGGGTGGGTTCATGGCGGTGATTACTGAAGGTCAAAGCCAAGAGTCTCAGCTAGAGCCTTACCAGGATCCCCCAGAGGACCTGATGACACAGCGAGTCTGTAGTGGGGCCCGGAAGTGCTCATTTGCATTCCTGCCAAGCTCTCAGGTGCTGATGCTGCATGTCCAGGGACCCTACTTTGAAAACCACTGGATGAGGGCATTTGTTTTCTTGCAGAGGCTCCTTGCCAGCAAGGCAGTGAGGAAGTTCCCCCGGACCCTATATTCACTCCTTTTGGGGAGACCTGTCATGGAGTCCAGAGGCAAGAAAGACCTGTCTCCAGCTGGTGACAACAGTGACACCTGGTGGCTTAACGATGCTAGAGAGGGTTCAGGCCCACAACAGAACTTCTTACCCCCATAGAGCCTGTGAAGGGCCCTGTCGACACCTCCACTTCCCAGATGAGGAAACTGAGGCTCAAGGACAGTCAGAGAGCCAGCACTGGCCCAGGGTCTGCGCATTCACCACTCAGCTATGCAGGATGGAGCGCGTGAGGCCGGGGACCCGTGGGCTCACAATGGGGGTTTCGCCTAGGGTGAGCCTGGGGCCCCTCCGTGGGCCTGCCATAGGATGGGAGGGTAGTCCTGAGGGCTGGGCTTCCCCCTCGCTGTTCCTGCTTCCCCAGAAGGGGGCCCTCCCTTGGGTCCTTGCACCCAAGCCTGGGCTGTGGATGAATGCCAGATATGTTTTGTGATGACACTCTGATAGCCACACCGTGCAGGGACCTGTGGCTATGGGAGCTTGTACTCCATCTAGGGCTTAGGTTGGCTCTGGGGAGCAGGGGCTCTGAGGGGCAGCCTCAAGAGAGCGAGCCCACCATTGGGTCCACAGGAAGAAGGCTCAGGCCTTGAGGGGGTTTCCCGGGGACTTGAGAATATTCCAGAGCACAGCTGGTACACCTGGCTGACTTTCCACCCTAGCTGAGGTCTCCAGGGCTGAAGGATGCTTACGACAAAATGCCTGGATGCAAAGGACTGGGCCTCTCTGCCCCTGGTTGTGGCGCAGGTTCTGAGCACGCCTGAGCTCTGAGAGCATATGCGCTGGGCGGGGAGGCCTGGGGAGTGGACAGGAGGCCACACGCTGCCCCGCAGGCACATCGGCAGCACTTGGAGCAGGGGTCATTACTAGGCAGTGTGCTGGCTGGGAGCTGTGGCCTCGGTCTATTGCTAGGAAACCTCTGACATACAGTTGAAGGTTTGGGCTGTCGGTGCATGTCCAGACAAAACCATGGGAATGTTCCAGAACCAGGAAGCTGGAGCCACCTGGAGGTGGCGGGACAGCCAAGCTCTGTGGGTCCTGCCAAGGAGTCCAGGAGAGCAGCTGGGAGCTGATAAGACCTGGATGGAGGCTGGCATGATCGGGGTGGTGACTTCCTGGGCCCAGAGGTCAAGGGTCAGGGGCCGTGATGGATGTTCCTGCCCTGCAGCTTGGTGAAGTTTGAAACTATTTCCAAGTAAAAAGAATGCAGGCAGGTTTCTGGGTCCACTTCCCACAGTCACTTAATCTCCCTAGTGGTTAATCAACTCCCTCCTTGGTTTCCTCCTCTGTAAAGTGGGCACAGAGTGGACAACCAGGGCTTTTGTGTGAGGAGCAAGGAGCTGAGGGCCTGCCGGGTCTGCGGAGAGTCCGGCAGATACTTGACCCAGCAGCAGCTGTTCCAGTGGGTACTACTTGCTTCGTTCTGCAGGTGACAGAACCAAGGCACAGAGAGGTTGAGTAATGACCCTAGGACACACAGAGGGGAGTAGCTGGTCCACACCCAGCTCTGCAAACCGTACAGCCCTGACGTGCGTTGTGGTGAGGACTGAAGGGGGCCCAGGCATGGTGCACCTGCAGGGAGCAGAGGTGAATTGCCACAGGCAGGCCTGTCTTGACACCTGATCATGGGCCCCTGGCAGAGTGGAAAAGGCCGGGGCCTCCCACTGGCCCAGTCCCCATCCAGGAGTCTTCAGTCGCCCACCGGCCAGAGGAAAGGATAGAGCTGACAGTAGTTTACGCCGCTGAGTGCTCACCCTTTGCTGTCTGAGCTCTTCTTTCCTGTTCTGGGTAGGAATGGGAAGTACTTATTGGGTTGTCAGTGGTTGGCTCTGCCCTGCCGCCCCCCTCCCCGGGTTTCAGCCCAGAGGGACCGGGTGGGGTGGGGGAGGAGCCTGAGCCTGGCTGTGCCCCAGCCCCACCTTGCAGGGTGTGTGTGCTGAGCCCATCTCTCATCTTTCCCTGTCCCCAGATGAAGGTCGCAGTGTCCAGAGGGGGCGACCACAACAGTGACGGCGACAGCTTCCGAGAAGCCACCAGCTCCCGGAGGAGCAGTTCTCGGGACCAACTCAGTGATGTGAGTACCCCAGCCGCTCGCGGGAACACTTCCGAGTCCCTGGGTTGACTGCCTGGCCAGCCTCCAACCTTCAGCGGACACTGCAAACCGTTTGCTTAGGGGCCCAGGGTCTCAATCCAGGGTTTTGTGCTCACAATTAGTATTTGCCTCTAAAACATAACTGTCTACTAACTGGGGCTTCCCCATTAGGAAGTATTTAAATGAGGACCAACCATTAGGCACGGGCAGGGGTGAGTGGAGGCGGCCGTGCTGGGGTGCAGTCCCTATGTCCAGCTGGGGGCAGGCTCGGGGTCAGTGTCCAGCTGGTGGCGGGCAGGGCTGTGGATGCCACACAGCTCCCACAGATGTGTCTGAAGAAGGAGGCAGGGGGTATGTTTCTGGCCCGATGAGCTGCAAGCACTCCTGCCTGCCCAGGCGAACCCGCCTCTCTGCTCAGGCGGGCAGCAGCACGGGGCATCCAGCAGTCCAAGTCTCTGCCACTGGGGGCCACACGGAGGGGAGGGTGCCCCTCTGAGGCATAAGCTGGCCTGGGTCTGGGGACACCCTTCGGTGTGTCCTGTCTAAAAGGTCCTTGAGCTCAAGTCCCAAGGAGCGGGGGCGAGGAGGTCTTAGGACCCAGTTTGGGGATGACCCAGGCAACACACGAGGGCTCCCACTGGAACGTGGCCAGCAATGGGGGTGCAGGGTATTTCTCCAGGGCTGCTGCGTCTCCCTAGACCTTGGAGAAGGGGGATGGGGCAGGTGTTGCAAGGGCAGGGAGTGGGGGTTGAGGGTCCCTGGGTTGAGGGGGCGATGAGGACTCAGGCGGAAGAGCGGCCCCCCTCCCAACATGGGAGGCACTGCTCCTGGAAGAGGCCTTTGTCTTCTTGACCCCCAGCTGCAGGAGTGGCGGCCTAGCGGAGATGGGTTTTCTGCAGGGCTAAATGGAACGAGTCGTCTCTCATTATCATTTAAATGGGGGCTGGGGGAGGGCCGGTGCGGGAGGCCAGGAGGGGGGCCTAATTGCCCGGCTCGGATCTTGTTGCCACAAGATGGGAAAATAGGCTGGTAATTGTCTGGGGCCGCGGGGGCTGCCCTAGTTCGAACTCCTCTAATTGCCGGCTAGGATGGGAGCAGGCGGATTGTAGGCACAGCACAGGCGGCGTGAGTGCGCAAGCTTGGGGGCAATTATGGCACCTGACCCCCACCCCCCCAGCGGCAGGGCCAGGGGCCTGAGCTACCCCAGGGCACCCCCGCCGACACACACACACACACACACACTGGAGTGAGCTTGGTCTGGCAGACCCCCAGGAACTGGCCTGGGGCCTGGCCAGGGTCTGGCTGGGGAGGGGAGGTGTCCCCTGGCCCCAGCTGAGCTGAGCAGAGTGGTCCAGGCTGCAGTGGTCACCATCCTCCCAGAAGAATCTTGGCATCTGGACCTCAGTGTGGTCTGGCCCCAGGTCTGTGAGTCCTACACACCTCAGACAAGCTTGCCCTCGCCGGCCATGTGAATGCCCCCCAACCCCCACCTGCCGGGTCATCACATCCTATCTGCCTGGGCCTCGGGGCTCAACGCTGGTGACCACCGCCTGCCCTGGGGAGCTGGTGAAATGAACCTAACTGGTTTCTCCTGTCAGATCCTAAATGCCCATTTGAGCCAGAGGGAGTCCCATCAAGCATAGTTGGGATCACCCTCACAGGACCTCTGGGGTGACTGTTGGCCTCTAGGCCACAGCTGACCCCACCCCCACCCCCATCTGACATTTGAGACCCCAGGATTTCCTGCCCAGCTCCAGGAAACCTTCCCAGGCTTTCCCATTGGACCCGGTGACCCTGGGAGGCTGGTGGGTGGTGAGGGAAAAGCTGACCTGAGCACAGAGCGGGGTCAGCCCCTGGCCCAGAACCCCACGTGGAGAGGTGGGGCGCATCCTCTGGGAGGGGCTGAGCCCACCCCTGGGGAATGTGGGGGCTGTGCCGCCTCTCTGCCTGGAGACTCTGCTGGGCTGGACCATACCTCCAGGTCTGGGGGTGGAAGATTCCTCTGTGGGTCCTCGGGCCCTGCCACAGGCTGATCAGTGTGGTCCCAGCCTAGAGTTCCAGTGAAGACCCAGGATGGGCTCTGCCTGCTCAGGTCCTCCAGGGAGAGGGTGGCCATCTTGGGCTGCAACTGGTTCCTGACTGTCCTCTTCCTTCTCTGCAGAGCTCGGCGCAGGCAGTCTCAGGCAGAGGTTACTCCGTAAGTCTCCCACCCCGCTTCTGCTGTCTGTTCCCTACACACTAACCCCAACCCTCGACCCACGGGAGCCCCGACTGTACTGAATGCTGCCCTCAGGCTGGAAATGGAGTTTGTACAGGATGGGGATGGGCCAGAGTGGGCAGAGATTCAGAGGGAGCGGGACTCCGGGTCCTTCCCTGCAGAGTAGTGGGCAGTGGGCTGGACACCCTGGGTCCTGTGGGGCAGCGTTTGGTGTCGGGGTTCCTGCACGTGGAGCAATTGCAGCGTATGCCCTCCCCGCCCTACCCCCTGCCCCGTGTCCTGACACCCTCTCCCCAGCTGTGCTTGGCCCGACCAAAGAGGCTGGAGGGTGTGAGGCCCCTGCTCTTAGCTGTCATCAGGGGCCCAGGGGTGGGAGGGGGGCCGGCCAGCTGCCACTTGATACTCCGGCCATGGCGGGGGCCACCCTCACTGTCCCCCAGCCCCCTCCCCACGACTTTATTTCATTTCCCCTTAAGTATCAGGAGGCCCGTTAATGACACCATAAAACCCAGAGCTCCATAAAAGCCGTTTCTGTAGATTTACAGTCGTTTCGGCTCATTGGAGGGCAGGGGCCTGGGCTCCGCCCGCCTCATCCCGCAGCTCCTGATTAACTGCTAGTTCCAGAGTTCCAGGGTCTGACAGGCAGGCTCTCTAAATCATAGCGGCTTTTTATAGGGTGTGTAATTAACCCATTAATTCCCCGGGTGGCAGGAACAGCCGTGGGTCCCTGACCCTCCCCTCCCCCAGCTCCACGACCCCCAGGGTCTGCCAGCCCAGGCAGCTCTGCCTTCTGCCTCAAATCCCGGGCCAGGCTGTAGCATCTCTGAGCCTTTGACCGGGGGGGCTGTACACTTCTGGGCAGAGGTCCCAGGTGCCACCCAAGGGGTGCTTTCCTGGGAAGGCCTCTGCCCTCCTCGGGCAGCCTTTGTGCGCTCATCTGTTGTCGCGGTCATGGTTGGCGGCCCCAGACTGCTCCTTCTCCCCATGGGCCTGGGTGGTCTTGATGCGCCAACAGCTTCTGACCATGTTGATGGGGGTGGTCGGCCAGGCTTGGACAGGACCTGCACTCTGGGAGGTGCCATGTGGTCCAGGTTGGCACCAGGGCAACCTGGGGCAGTGATGGGGAGAGTTGGGGGCAAGACACAGAATGCCCACTGACCTGCACCTGTCCTGGAGGGTTGGGAGTCCCGAGAGGTTGGGCCCAGAGATGCCCCATGTGGAACCTTGAGACGCCCGGGGCTGCTGGGGTCTCCCTGCCAGAGCCTCTGGGCAGCCCTCTGCTTCCAAACCACCATGTGTCATTTGTGGTCTTCTCTGCAAAATGCTGCTTTGAATGTTTCCTGGAGAAGTAGTTGTAATTAACATGCCAGCTGCTTGCAGCTTAGCCCCCACTGAGGCTGCACGTGAGTGACAGATGGTGGGGGCAGCAGCCCAGCCTGCTGCTCAGCCTTGGGGGTTCCTGAACCATGTCTGCAGACATACCGGTGTGTGTGCGCCAGACCCTGGCGTGAGCAAGTGTGCCCGCAGGTCCCTGATGTGTGTTGGGCAGCACTGCAGGGCTTGTATGGTCAACCCTGGTGGCCCTTTTGTCCAGTTGGCATGGTGGCAGCCTCCCCTGGGGCTGGAGGAGTGGGCGGGGGCCTAGAGGACCCTTGCCCAGCAGGCCGAGGCTGGCGGCTGGCAGGTCACCCTGCCGGGAGCCTGAGGATGAGGCTTGGAGGCTGGCTGGGACCCTGCCTCTAGATCCAGATTTCACCATGGAGCCCTCTGGCACAAGGGTGACACTCAGGCTGAGGGCCCTGTTTGTGTATGACTCTCAGTGCAAGGGAAGTGTGTGTTGTGTAACCCTGTATGTTCACATGTGTCTATCTCTCCCATGTGCCCATGAGGTGACGTCTCTGTGTGGCTGTGGCAGGGCTCCACAGTTGCACCCGGTTGCACCCGGAAGCATTCCATGTTTCTCCGTGGCCATTTCTGTGTGAGTCTGTGTCTTGTCCTGTCAAGAGTCTGTCTGGAGGTGCCCGTGTGTGTCTGTGGATGCAGCAGGTCTCTGTGTGTGTGCGTGTGTGTGCGTGCACGCGCACGTGCGCACCACACTGCATCTAAGTGTCCATCTGGGAGCCCATGTCTGGACATGGCACCGATGTGTCTATATATGTATGACCGTGGTCATGCAGTGTGTATGTGACCTGTGGCCATGTGGCATTACACGTAGGTGTATATGTTTGCACACACCTTGCTGTTTGTGTGTCTGCATTTAGGGCCTCAGGCTCAGGATGGGTCACGCTTGTCCTTGCCTCTCCCCACAGCATCCCCTTGCTAGGTGACACAGGGCATTTGTTGTCTGACCTGGATTATAGACCGTACTTAAAAGTTTAATTTGCCAAGATTTATCCCCAGCAAATCCCAATTATTCCCCGTCCTCAACAACGTATGTCCCGAAAGCTCAGCGCAGCCTCCCCAGCACGCCGCCAGAGGTTCGTTAGTGCCATAAAATTAGTTAGAAAGTAATTTTCTTAATTTGACTGCTTGCAACCAAGGACACGAGGATCCATCTCCCGCCAAAGCAGGGGACTTGGGAGTTTCCTTTATTAAAGAGAAATGAGGACCTAGACACCTCACAAGCAGGAGGCTGCCCTGCCCCAACCCTGAGTGTGTAGCCTGGGGACAGGGCCGAAGACTCAGGTGATCCGGTGTCCGGGCAGGTGTCCTCAGGGTGGGTGTGGTCGGGGAGGGGTTAGAGAACCTGCTGCAGCCCCCACTGTTGGGAGGGGCCTCTGCTCAGGGCCACACTCCCAGCTCACCCCGGCTTTCCCCACCAGCTCCTCCCATCCGGTCCTCCACCCAGGTCCCTCTCTGTCACCCTCTGAAGGAATCCTGTCTGCCGCAGCCCACGGCACCAGAACCCAGCTGGCCGCTGGCCTCCAGGCGCCTCTCCCGCCCTCACCGGCCGGATCTCAGCCCGAGTCCTCCCACCCTCCCCGGGCTGGGGTACAGCTCTCACCTCCAGGTCCCTCCTCCCCTCAACAAACACTTAGTGAGTATCACTGCCACTGGAAGGAACCAAACAGCCAGTGTCCCTGTCCCCGGGGAGGTGGTGAGTGCTATGGAGAAGTTTGAGTAGCCTGGCGAGAAGACCTCCCAACCCCACCCTGACACGAGGCTGGGGAGCAGCCACGCAAAGGCCCTGCGGTGGGAGGAGGCACCACCGTCAGGAATAGCAGGAGGGCAGGCTGGGAGGTGAGGCTCTAACTGTGGGTTCCCAGCAGAGCCTCGGTGGGATTGGGAGAAGGGAGCGCCTGCCTGCACCCCAGCCAGGCAGCCTCCACACCAGGTGCGAAGGGCCCAGGGTGCTCACCAGAGTCGGTCGGGTGGGGCCCCACCTGCCAAACTGCCAGGGAGCCCCCGCCCACACACATGCATACACACGAGGCATAATTAGTTGATTGGCTTGATTGCCTTCAGGGGATTTCTGGAAATGAATTTTGGCTTGTTGGTTGGGCTGCTGACAGCTAATTTCCCAGAGAGCCTGCTAATCTCCCATTACCTCCCCCGCAGCACCTCCCATCCCAGGTCCCAGGCAGGCACACTTTGGGCTCCTGGCACAGTTGAGTTTCATCTTTCTCGGGGCCATGAGGGCCTAATGCAGCCTAGCACACCCCTGGCCAGTCCCTTCCCCTGGGAGCCTGGACAGTTGGACAGAGTGGAAACTAGCTGCTGGCATGGCCCAGGGAAAGCTGACATGAGGGCTGGCAGGGCCCAGGCTGCTGCTGTGCCAGACAGGCAGTTACTGAGGAAGTCTAGTGGGGACGGGCGCTCATTTCGGAAACACCTTGACATCTGAGGGGCAGGGTCATGAAAGGCTCTTGACATCTGGAGCTTGATGCCAGCTCATGGTCAGCAGCCTCTGTTCACCCGACATGGGGCCTACCTCCATGGGCTGGTTGGGCTTCCTTACAGCATGGCGGCGGGTTACCAGGGTCCCGAGAGCCAGGAGGAAGCAGTAACAGTGGTGTGGCGTGGCTTCCTGGTGCTGTTATCACCCCACCTCTATTCATGGGGAGAGGCTGTGGGTCCCTCCTCTCCATAGGAGGTGTGTCAGCAACTCATGAGAGGGGTACAGGTGCATGGCAGCCTGAGGTACAGGCCACCACCCGGAGCCCCTGCCCATCCTGCCAGGGCCTGTCACGTTCGGTGGGGCACAGCAGCTTCTACTGGGGGAGACAAGCATGCACACGTGTGTGTAACAGCTTGCAGCAGCCCGCACACATCTGCCGAGCACCTGTGGTGGCCAGGCCCTGTCCAGTGTGGTGATGGACGAGGCCAGTCAAGCTCTCACCGCAACAGCAGGGCCGTGTGTCTGTGGGCTCTGAGTGCCCGTGTGTGTTGACGCGTGTGCATGCGCTGGAAATGTAGCCATGGCTCTTGCATCTGCACCCAGGTTTCGTACGCTACCACCCTCACCCACTGGCAGAAGGGGCACAGTCTTCCCTTCTGGGAACCGTGGCCCTAGGGCTCGGGAGAGCAGGCAGGGAGACTCCTGGGGATGGGGTACGTGGTTGGCCGCATGTGGGTCACTTGCCAGCTTTGCTCCATGAGCCAAGGACAGTTGTGGTGAAGAGGAGGCACAGCACGTGGGGGACTCTGCTCTAGTGAGCGTCCAAGGGCAGGAAGGCTGGTGGACATGTGCCCGGGGAGCCCCTGAGCCACCTTGAGACCTGCCTGCCCCATGCCCACCCAGGAGCAATTCAGCCCCCCTGACAGCAGAGCCATCTGCTTGCTCTGGCCAGTGCAGGCCTCCCCTGACCCTCCCCGCACACAGCCATGCAGTGCAGGCTCCGTCTTTACGAGGCAGGTTTATGACATCCATTACCCTGCTCCTTGGGCCACTTCCGAGCAGCCGTAATTTGTACAAAAGCAATAAAAGCCCGTCAGGCTCTCCCTGGAGTCGGGAGCTGAATGCTCCTCTCGCCTCTGAGCACAGGACAGCCCTTCAGCCGCTGCTGGGAAGTGGCTGCTGCTCAGAGGTCACCAGGGACGGCAGGAGTGGGGTGGGCAATGTCCTTACCCGTGGTGCATCCCCAGGCCATGTCTGGCCTGCCTCTTGTCAGAGGAGCCACTGTCCACCCACCCACCTATCTGTCTATTCCTGTGGCAGCAGAAAGGGCGTGGCCTTGGGGGCCTCTGTTCAGCTTCCTGTGGGCAGGCTCCGGGCAGTAGGGGGCTCTCCAGGCAACTGGACAGCAGGTTCTTCCTAAAGGGAGAATAAGGTAAACAGACCTGCAAGGAGATCAAAGCAGTCAGTCCCAGAGGAAATTGACCCTGAGTCTTCATTGGGAAGGACTGATGCTCAAGCTGAAGTGCCGATACTTGGCCACTTGATGTGAAGAGCTGACTCATTGGGAAATACCCTAATGCTGGAAAAGACTGAGGGCAGGAGGAGGGGGCAACAGAGGATGAGATGGTTAGATAGCATCACCAACTCAATGGACATGAATTTGAGCAAACGTGGGGAGACAGAGGAAGACAGGGAAGCCTAGTGTACTGCAGTCCATGGTGTAGCAAAGAGTCAGACACGACTTAGTGATTGAACTACAGGAGGTGAGCAGGTGACCTGCACAGTGCTGGAGACGGTGGTGGTGCAGGCAGAGAGGTGCTGGTAGGGAGGGATGGGTGCTAGATTTAGTGAGGTACTGGTAAAGAGAAGAGCTTGAGGACTCGGGACTTGGTGTGAGCGGTTCCAGTGGCGCTGCAGGGGCCGGGGACAGCTCTGCGTGCCGGGGCTGTCATGTATGCATGCTCTGGGCCCCTCTGTGGCCATCCTCTGCAGGGGTCCTTGGCACTTCCTCTGCTGTCCCACATAGAGGTCAGCCTGGCCAGGGTGGGGTGAGTACCCGGCAGGCCAGGGCAGTGCGCCATTCCCCTCAGGGCTCTAGCATCTGAACTCCAGGGGTCCTGAGGACCCACCCTCCTGGCCAGGAAACTTCTCGTGGCTACCTTCTGTCCTGCTGGACGCTAGGGTGGGAGAAAGATGTGTCTTGTGCTCCCTGGGGGTCCCCGACCCGCTCATGTGTTCTGCTTTCCCTCTCATGAGACAGCACCCCAGCGTGTGCTGGGGGGAGGCTTTCCAAGTGCCCACACACATCACAGGTTGGGCTGGCGCAGACCTGGACAGCCACTTGCTCTGGGCGCTTGTCCCAGCAGGCTGGCTCAGCCCTCTGGGTTAGTGAGTTTTCTGACTCCTGACTCTGCTCTGTCAGGAACACACCAGAGCCTCCAAAGGTCATGCGTGGCCCCCAGGTGTCACATGAGCAGGGGAGGGGCAGGGATGGCAGAGCCAGAGGCACTAGCTAAACCCTACCCACTGGGCAGCTGCACCATAGGTCCAAGGCTCTGCAAAGCCCCAGGGGATGAGGGGCCCACTGGGCAGGGCTGAGCAGCATCTCGGGTCAGGAGAGGAGAGGAAGCTGCCACTGGGTGGCAGCCCCAGTCGTCTCATCTGTAAGAGGGAGGAGCCGTGGTACCCAGCCCACAGGGCTGTGGGGAGAATAAGCGAGTCTGCCAGGCTCCCGCTGTTAGTCTCTGCGCTATGGGGCGGGCCACTGTCACACTCCACGTGTCTGTCCAGGGCATCACTGAGGCCTGCGGCCTGTGTTCCACTGGGGACACGGCAGAGCAAGTCCTGGGGTCCCTGCTCTGATGGGGAGTTGGTGGATGCAGTGGGTGCTTCTCAAGAGTGCTGGGCACTGCTGGGGTTTCTGGGGACAACTGTGCCAGTGGTCAGGGGCAGCAGGGAGGTCAGGCCAAGGGCAAATGCTTGGTGGGGTGCAGGTGTGCCAGGGCCCCAAGGGGAGGAGGGGAGGGGCCTGCCAACCCACAGCTTGAGCAGGTTGGTCCCAGCCACCCAAACCACCTGACATTGGCACTCCTCTGGGCGAGGCACCGCATGGGAGCTTTGGAGAGCAGGCAGCCAGGCAGACTGGAGCTAGGAGGCCCTCTGCTCAAGCTGGGGGCCTGAAGCTTCAGGCTGGGTTGACCATCGGTTGTTAAGTGACCAGTTGTGCTGACTTGGTTACTTAGAACACCTGCATTCATCATAACAGTTTCTGAGGGCCGAGTGTTCAGGAGTGCGTGGCTCTGGAGTTCTCTAGAGGGCAGCCTGTTAGGAAGTGGGAGGCCGAGCTGTGGGCAGCATGGTCCCTCTGCAGTGACCTCTGGGAGAGCTTGTGGGGGCCACCACAGCCCCCTCACCCGTGCTGGATCTTCGCCAGCTTCCTCCCTGACCTCCAGTCAGGAGATAGCTTCTGTCCCTGGACTCACCCCCCCCACCCCCTCCTCGGCTGTTGCCACCTCCAGGGCAGCTGCAGCGGTTGGAGGGTATGGGGGGTGGGCGGTGGGGGTGGGTACATTCCTCTCCTGGCCCAGCCTGGGGGTGCAGGCAGATCCAAGCCCCTCAGATTAGCACAGAGCAGTTCAGGTCCCCTGGAGGCCCCAGCTGCCCTTGCCCCTTCAAATAGCATGACGTGAAGGACTCCAGTCCAGTCAGGGCCTGTCCCAGGAGGCTGGACACAGACGCTCTGGGCAAGCCTGCGGGACCCCTCACAGCTGTGGCCACATGTGTAGGAACCATGGCTGGAGGGACAGTCATTCTGGGGAGCCGGTGGGTGACGGGCCTGGCCAGGCCGCTGGGAGCTGAAATTCAATTATGCAGGACAGGCTGGGCTGCTGGGACCCAGAAGGTTAGGGATTCGTGTTAACACCGTTCTGGTTAAGACTTTTTGTGTTGATAAATAATTCATAAGGCAGTTAGTGCTTTGAGTCTGACAACAGGAGAATATATTAATGCAGTCGACTCCAGAAAGGTCAGCGGCGGACGGCAGGGCTGGGGGCCATCCTTTACTCATTCCTGATGGGCTCGTTCATGATTCCAGCCCAGCGAGGGCTGATTGAACAAAGGGAGAGCCCCCTTGGTGCGGCACACCATCCGCGGTGTGCGGGGAGGACTGGGCCCGGGCCCTGGAAAGGCCCCTGAGGGGGAGCCCAGGGCCACGGGCTCTTCTGAGGGGCGCCATCTGTCCCCCTACAGCTTGGGCGGGGCTGGGAGTGGTTGGAAAGTAAGTCCTAAAGTGGTGACTATTGGCTGTCCTCAAGTCTTTGTGGCCCCCTCCCTGTGGGTCACCTGCCACTCCAGGACCCAAGGTCAGAGGATTGAAGAGAACCCAGAGATGCCTGCTGTCCTGGGTGCCGTGGAGGGAGGGGCCGATGGGCAAGAAGGGAAGCAGGTGCACAGAGGGGGTGACAGAGGAGGGGAGAGGATGCGGAGGGGCCCCTGAGGCTCAGCGTCCAGGGGTGCCATCTGAGGGGAGGCCCGTCCTTGGGCTACCTGCGGGACAGGCATTCCTCAGGGAAACAGCACGCACTGGACCCTGCCCATCATGTGAGTGAGTGTGTGTCGGTGAGTGTGTGTATATGGCGCTGTGAGTGCATGTGCTTGCGTGCAGGTGTAATTACAATGTGGCCGGCCAGTTGCAGGAGCAGGTTGTGACCCTTGAGGCCTGTGGAGATTTGGATACACCTTTGCCCTAGGAACGAGGCGATCTCAGCCGCAGCACTGAGCAGTCATGGGAGAGAAGCTGATGGGGCAAAATGACTCGTTCACGCTCTGAGGGCCAGGCCTGGGCTCCGGCGTGGAGCAGAGGCCATGGGGTGCTACCAGCGCATGCCCTTGGCAGAGTCACCCACAGGCCCATGCCCCAGTTCTCCTTGGTGTCTGTGGGAACTGCACCCAGAGAAAATGTGACATAACTTTGTGTTTTTCATAGCAGTTACGGTCAAGGCTCCAGTGATAAGCAGGTATTCAGCCTCAGGAACTTTGTCTGACAGAACATTCCAGAATTGTGTGAGATACAAGGCAGTGTTGTGGGGCTGGCCCCCACCACAGGCGGCAACCCCATTCTGTGTGACACCCAAAGCCCCCTCTGGGTTCCATCCCCTGGAGACCCCATGAGGGGAGGAGGAGAGTGGGACTGGTCAGTGGTCAGAGCAAGAATCATCCATATATTCCCTCATTCATTCCCTGCCTCCACTGTCCAGGGTCTCTGTACCCACCTGAGTCATTCATTCGTTCACTCCCTGCCCACAGTGTCTGGAGTCTGTGTGTCCCCGCCTTAGTCATTCATTCATTCAGTCGCTCCCTCCCAGCCTGCCCTGGACTGCAGGAATGAGATCTTTGTTCTAAGGGAACTTGGGTTTCAATAGAAGGAGGCTGATGTTAAATTAGCAGCTAGTTGAAGATTGGCTACAGCGTGAGGTCTGGACTCTTGACTAGTGCTGTGTGGGGTGCTGCTCCACACAGAACTCAGGGAAGGGCAAGGAAGGCAGCCTGGAAGGGGTGGGGGGGTGTGGCAGCTGGCGGGTCATGACGGCCAGGCATGACAAAGCCCAGAGTTCTCTTCCAGGTTGGGGGGATTGGCTTTTTCTGTGCCGGCTTCCCCTCTCACCAGGCACCAGCTATACTCAGACTCTGCCCTCTGAGGACAGGCCACACACTGGCCACTCAACATCCTAGGCTTGGGGCCTGAGATGCTTCCAGGCTTCCACCAAGCCTTGTACTGTCTCCGTGGGCTTCCCTCCGAGGCTGCTGTCAGCCACATCTGAATGTGCAGGAAGAGACCCTGGAGGCGGGAGCAGGGTCCCCAACCTCTTGTCCCTCAGGCCCTATGAAACCCAGTGCCCTGGTGGCTGTCTCTCCTCAGCCAAGCTTGGAGGCCTCTGTGGCCCCAGAATTCTACTGCCCTCCATGAGCTCCCCACTGGCCGAGGCACAGCTGGATGGATGCATTAGTGGGGCTTGCTCTTCTGGCCCCGAGGGGCCGTGGGGCAGGCAGGTAGGCAGGCAGTGTGGAAGGGGCACCTGCCCTGGGCAGATTCGAGCCCCTCTGTCCTCGCTGCCCCCGCCTGTGACAGATGGCATTTCCCCCCAGTGCATCCCTGCTCGGTAGCCTCCTCCCCACCTTCTCTGCTCACAGAGGAAGCTGCGCCCGGCCATTAGGATGCAGTAACTTAATTGCTCATTAATTGGGTAATTAGTGCTTTGTTTTGCTTTGAAGTCGAAACAGTCATAAAAAGTGAATTAGCTGAGTAAATAAGAATAGGGTTTTCAGGATCCACCATCCAGATCTCTTGCCTAATTAGGAGTTCCTGGGTTGAGGTGGCCAGGGGCAGGACGGGGACCTCTGTCTAGTCTCAGCTGCCACGAGGGAGTCACTGGCATGGGGCCCTGACCACATGGGCCAGGTTAAGATCATGGCTTTAGGAGCCTGCTCACCAACCCTCCATCCATGCCCTGGGAGGGCTTCCAGTCACTCTGCCTCAGTTTCCCCATCCATAAGCAGGTGGATCTGTGGTGGGGACTCGAGAAGTGTGGAGAAGCAACCCCAGTGAGCAAACACAGCATCAGCCCAAGTCCTGTTGTCTTCTAGGCCCCTGCCCTTCTCCTGCCCCCACTCCTGCCAACCTCATAGCCCCAGGGCTCGCCTGTGGTTCTGGGGAGGGTGGATAGTGGCACAGGGTCTTTTGGGGCTTGGACCCAGCTCAGGCCCCTGCTCACTGGCCATGTGGCCGGAAGTAAATCCCTTTACCCTTTGAGCCTCTCCCTTCTCATCTCATGAAGTGGGCCTATACCATAGCGGGCATGGGTGGCTGCAGCCTTCTCCAGCCTTGTGGCTGACTCCCACCGCTGTACTGCCCCGCACTTCAGACCTGGCCACCCGACAACCACGGCTGCCCCGGTCCATAGATGGAACAACAAAGGCCCCAGCACTGCCCTCCTGGCCACCCCCACCCCTGAGAGCCCCCAGGGTCTCCTCCTGACAGGGCCAGGGAGCCTGGCTGAAACCTTCAGCTGCAGTGCTCACTCCCAAGGTGGAAGTGAGCACACAGGATGAACAGCAGCCTTGCAGCCCACTCCCGGTGGTAACCAGATAGTGCAGCCTCCTCCCAGGCTGCTGCCCGCCTGGGGTTCACACTCCTCATCTGGCTCTGTATTTTTGCTGAATCGCTTAACTGGAATGTGTTCTGCCTCCCCGCGGAGCGTTTGCAACAGAAATGAAGGTGACACCTCCGCCTGTATCAGTGGAGAAGGATGGATTTGCGCTCAGGGTGGGGGTGGCGTTCCTCTGCTCCCTAGAGGGTGAGGGCCTGCTCTTCTCTCCGAGTTCTTCCAAGGCAGCTCCAACAAGCAGGATATTTAATAAGCTGGGGCTGATGTGCGGGGCCACAGGAGGCCGGGAGCCCTGAGGACAGATGTGTACTGCCCACACGGACACTGCTCCTGGGCCCCACACACACGTGGCACCATGTGGCCTCACGGCAGGTCATCTGACCCTTCAGGTGCCTTGCATTCACTAGGGCATCTGGCGAGATACCCTCGGGTAGAGCACCCACTGGATCGGATGCCAGGTGCTCACGTCTGAGAAGCCTCAGGGCACGACTCCCCATGTCTCAGCACCCACATGAGAACACCCCCAGTGAGCACTGCCCGCACCAAGGACCGATGTCACCTGAGCTTCCCCAGGTGTCCCCCAGCACACCTCTAGCCTTACGGCTGTGGCCCAGGGCAGGGGTCAACACCACTGTGCAGCGGCTCAGATCTTCCTCCCCTCATACCCAGGTGGGCTGAACAGAAGGTCCTGTCGCCTTCCACTCACACGCAGACCACAGATCCTGCTGACTTCTGGTTAGCAGCTGCTCAGGCCTTTGCAGGTGACTGTGCCCATGGCAAGCCCAGCCCAGGCTGGGGGGCAGGTGCGGCCCCCCTCCACCCCCGGCAGGTCTGTGGGCAGGGCCTCCAGGGCTTCTGCACAGTGTAGGCCCTGCTGCTGGGACAGGGACCTGGCCCACCTCCCCCTCCTCCCCAAGCGCCAGGCCACACTGCTCCTCGGCCCTCTGACCTCTGGATGGAGGCTGGGTTAGGGGTGGTCTTAAACACCCTCCCCCCAGGGCAGACCCTCTGTCTCCATTGCGCATGGAGGGACCCTACTTGCCCCCAGAGGTGACTCTGGGCCAGCCCTGGATTCTAGAACGTATGCTGGGAGCACAGGCTCAGCAGTGAGGTCTCCCTGCCCATGAATTTTTCATGCCTTTGTTTGAGGAGTGGGAGACCAGCAGCCTTCCTCCCGGTGCTGTGACACTGTAATTAATGTTCACGCTGAGAGAACAAGGCTGGTCTCTGTGGCTGCTGAACGACCGTGTCAGTTTGTGGAGGGTGATGAGCGGCCCGCACCCCATGCAGACAGCTGCCTAGATTTCTGGAAGGGACTCGGCGATGGAGGCTAAGCCCCTCAGACCTCCTGTGCGGTGCCCTGAGGGAGCAGGCACTGTCAGGTGAGGGTGTCTGTGTGCAGGCCCCAAGGAGGACTCGGGTGCCTCCACGGGCTGGTCGGATAACGTGAAGGAAGGGGCTGAGGCCGATCGTGGTGATGGTGAAGGTGATGAGGGTGCTGATGGAAGTGACGGTGGTGGTGCAGGCGACCGTGGCGAAGGTGTGGCGCTGACAGAGGTGATGAAGGTGAAGCTCACTTAGTGACAGCGAAGGAGGTAGTACGGCTGTGGCAGCAGCTCACGTTACAGAGCCCAGCCTGCCAGTCAGCGGCCGTTCTAAGCGCTCCAGCGCAGTGACCTGTTGAACCCCAAGCCCACCCCACTGTGGAACCCCTCACCCCCGGCTCTACAGATGAGACTGAGGCTCCAAGAAGTGAAATGAGTGGCCAGCATCACTGTGAGTGGAGGAGTCAGGACAGAGCCCCAGGATTGGGCCCCAGAAGCTTCTGTGTGGCCATGTTCCCAGCATGTGACAAGGACCAGCACTCTGGGCCTCGACGTCAGGAGAGGCAGGGTGGGGTCACAGTGGAGCCCTGCTAGCATTGGGCAGAGCTGTCATCCAGGCATGTGGCTCCACGTTCTCAGTAAGAGGCAGGATTTTGTGAGGAATCTCCAGATTTTTAAATATTGGCAGCAGTTCTTTTTTAAACATTAGGACAAAGGAAGCCGCATCTAGCTTTTGGCTTCTTAAGCCTTGTCTCGAGGCCTGTCCCCCCGTGGATGGGACTCAGGGAAGGCTGTCAGTTAAGCCTGGGGCATACCACGTGTCCCTTGTTACATCACCTCCGTGAACATGGGCGACACACACAGACCTCAGACATCGCAGGTCACATCTGTTAGCAGAGTGACGCGGCGGATTGGGGCGTGGAGGAGCTGAGCTCGGGGCCTCTGTGATGCAGGACCCTGAGCTCAGGTATGTGTCTGACCTATGCTGGGTGGTCATGAGCTCCCAGCAGGGCACCTTCCCCCAGCCACCCTTCAGCGTCACCTGGGTCCCAGGCATTCGGGCTGACATAGCCTGAGGTCCCTTTGGTGAGCTGAGGTGCACTTGGGACTAACCCTGGGCTGACTGACAGATGGGCAGAGGGGATGGCCCTGGAGGAGAGGTGCCACAGCTTCATTGTTTGCTGGCTTGACTAGGCTGGGAGGAACTGGTAGAGGGGTGTGGTTCCTGCCGAGTGGGATTGGAATTAGGGGCAAGCAGGGAAGGTTGGGGTTGACGTTGGGCTCTCATATGGGCCAAATAGGGCTCCCTGTCTAGCCACCAGCCATTACGGTGAGGGACATGAGCCAGCACTTCCAGGGCTGAGAGACACCGCCTTGAAACTCCCTCGGTTAGGGCCTTCAGCCATTCCAAAGGGGAGGGAAGCCCTCATTCTCATCCTTGTTGGAAGACAACAGTAATTATATTGAGTGGTGGTGGTGAAAAATACCATCTTACTATATATAGTAATGAGTATGTACTCAGCCCTAGAGCTTTGCATGTATTCACTCATATAAGCCTTACAACAGTCCTGTGGGTGGGCCATTGACTGTTTTCCAGAAGCATACCTGAGGCACAGAGAGGTCACGGCACTTGCCCAAGGCTGCACAGCGGTGGTGGCAGCGCAGCGTCAGAGCAGGCATCTGCCCCAGAGCCGTTTCTTGTGCTCCTTGCACACTCAGCACTCACCTCGGGTCTGTCCCCTGCTCTGTGGGCTCCCTGCCTGGACCCACACCCACACCAGGGTGACAGTTTCCAGGGCCGCCCAGCCCAGCCCCATGAAGGTCGCCTCGCTCAGGCAGCTCCCGCAAGACAGATGCGGCTCTCTTTCCCTCCTTGTCCTGATTAATTGCCTCATTCAATTCCGACTCTATTGCAGTTAAACATTAATTCAGTAGGACTTAATAACGTGAATTCATTTACGACGCAGCCTGTGCTGGCTGAAAACGGTGAGCTGTTTGGTTAATTACAGGCTCCGTGTGCTCGCTGGCAGGCACCCTCACCCCCCTCAATGTCACATCATTTAGCTGTCACCAGGGGCCCCATCCGAAGGTGCAGGAGGGCTGTGAAACTGGGCCTGGGGCTGCTTCCCGGGGAGCCGAGGGACAGGTGTGCTGTGCCCTAGACTCAGCCTTCTGACGGCTTGGTGGGATCGCAGTTTCCACCTCAGGGGCTCTGTGCTGCTAATTAGGCATAAAGAAGCCTGACTGGGGGATCTCCGGCAGCTCCACTATTTCTGCAGGATCAGAGGCGGTTCGTGCCAGCCCTTCTCCAGGCCCCGCTCCCCACAATCCATGACCCCTTAGTCCCTCCACCCCTCTCTCCTAAAGTGCCAGTCACATGGTTGCACACTTAAGAGCGCGGTCCGGGCTCTGCACGTGAAGCTCTGTGTGTTCAGGCTGCTCACCTTTCCAGCTTCACCCCCCACGTTCCCCTCCTCACCTTCCTGCTCTGCCTCCCAGGTGTCAGCCACCGCACTAGAGCTGGCCAGCCCCGAGGGGCAGGGGCCTCTTACCATGGTTGTCCAGCCAGGAAGCTGGACCCACAGCCCCTTCTGCCTTTTGTGAAGGGATCCCCCCCCAACCCCCAGAGATCTCAGATCAGGCCCTGCAGGGTGCATGTCAGAGGGACAGAGGGTCCATGCAGCTGCTCTCAGCTTCAGGAAGATTCCCCCAAATACCAATCCCTGTTGCCACAGGTTCCGGGTTGGGGTCCCCACCGTCCCCAGGGTCACTTTCCCACCGCCGTGAAGCCCAAGGCAGGCTGGCACAACTCTATGAACTCTCACTGTACCACTCTAGCCCTTAGCCTAGGGCATAGAGGGCGTGTGCCCCACTGCTGAGTGGGTCTGGGGTGAGCTCCCCTCAAGAAGCAGCATGTGTCTGGGGAACACCCCCACATGTCTGTCTGCCAGGGTCCCATGAGCCTCCTGTGAGTTCCAGGGAAATTTATTTTCAGCGGTATAATTCGCTTGACATAAACACGTCACAATTACAGCTGCTGGGAAGAGCTTCTTTTTCCTTTATATTCTTTCAGGGGGGAAATTGCTGTGATTTCTAGAGCAGCCTTTCTTTTTAGAGCTCTATGCTTACTGGGAACTGAAAACAAAGATGTATTTACACGATTGTCACAATCTCCTTAACCAGCTGCTCTCACATGTGTAGCAGTTTCTACTGGGGCGTCTGCAGGGGCTGGGCAGTGGGAGTAGGCGTCCCTGGTGCCCCCGCCCTGCCCCTGCCCTCCTGTTGCTCCGAGGCTGAGCTTTCACGTCTCCCTCCCCTGAGCCCTGGTCCATGGGCCTCATAGCCACTCAGGAGCCCCTCTCATCTCACCACCCCCCGCCCCAGGGAGCTCAGCACCTGGGAGAGGACCAGAGGGGAGTGGGGTTTACTCGATGTGTTTCCTGGGGTTACCTGTTGGCTCTGGGCCCGCTTGGGCCTGGGACGGTGGCTGGTCTGCGTCTCCCCGGTCATGTGTTCTCCTTTGTCTCACTTCTGCCTCGCCTACACCCGTGCCCTTCCCCCGCACCAGGGTCTCAATGGAGCTCTGATCCAGAACTTGCCAGGGGCCCCCAGATCCCTCCCAGCTTCTGGTACGTGGGTCCCTGGCTGGGGCCACTCCCACCCCAGACCCGAGGCCCCGAGTCAGGGTGGGGGTCTGCCAAAGCCACCGCCTCTGGCCCTCCCTGCCCCCAGCCTCACCTCACCCAGTAGCAACTAGCCTGCCTACGGGACACTGACTCCCCTCTCTCTCTCTCTCCCCTCTGCAGTGTGACAGCGAGAGCGACGGGGATGACAAGGTAAGCCGCAACCCCCTACACACACTTCACCTGCCCCTCCTGCTGACCTGGCTTCCTGGCAGGCTGGGTCCCAGAGACCAGGCAGAAAAGTTGTGGTTCTCCTGTGGGGCATGCGGGGGCTGGGGGTGGCCTCCCGGGTGTGGAGGTGCCAGCCTGGCCTGGCTGAGGAGGCCAAGGACGTCATGCTGGGGTGCTGCTGAGGCTCCCTAGGACTGCAGGACCGTACCCCAGCTCCTGGCCTGTCTGCAGCTGTCAGTCCAGGGTTCCCTGGGATGGGAGCACCGTGGGCAAAGCAGGGGCCACGCTCTGTTGGGCCAAGTGCAGCCCCCAGTGTTTCCAGGCTGGGGGTTGTAAACATCACCCCCAAACAGACACTTCTGCTAATAGCAGCAGCGCCTGGTCCCTCGCAGTCCCCCCAGCCCCTGATTTTCAGGAACAGTGAAGTTTCCACTGTCTCGGGGTCTGTGCAGTGGGGAGTTAGCATAGGGCAGCGAGGGGCCCTCCCACGGTGCCACCGTCCTTCTGCACTCCTTTCCACAGCGCCTCCCTGGGCCCATGAGATTCGGGAGTCCTCGGTCCTGGTTATCCGCTGGGCCCTGTGTGTTCTGGGGGGCGGAGGAAGAGCTCTTAGCTCAGCAGCTGTTTGCAGAACACCTACTGTGTGCTGAGCTCTGTGGGCAGGGATACAGTTGGGGGCACCACTTGGGACTGGCTCTCAACTTGGAAAAACAGCAATGGGCATGAGACTCAATGGGTGCACACACCTGGCACTCACTCAAAGCACCATGGGGCAGGACCTGCCACTACCCGATGCAGATGTGGCAGCTAAGGCACAGAGAGGGTAAGGAACCTGCCCAAGGCCACACAGCTGGAACCCAGGGAGTCTGGCTGCACCATCTTTGGTGGACAAGTGAACAGCCCACCTGAAGAATCTTAGGTGGTGAGACTGGCAGGAGGTGGCCACACTGATGCGATGGAGCCCCTGGCCCTCGGGGTGGGGCCCAGGGGCCGGCACTGAGCACCATGGGGGACGTGTGTCCAGGCAATGAGGGCAGTGTGCGTAAGGGCACTTGGTGAGAGGCGGACGGGAGGGCTGCTGAGTGCTGTTTGCTGAAGGTTTTGTGAACTGGAGCGTGGTTCCATTAGGAGGTCTGTGCGGTGTGTGGCCATCAGTTGCCACCTCCCTGGTGTGGCCTGGCCTGCCTGGACTGGAGCTGTGGATGGACAGACGGCCAGTCTCTCTCCTGCAGGCTTCACGCTTTAGCATAGCTCAGCCTGTAAGCAGGTGAGCAAGTGTGGAAAGGATTCAGAGGCTGCCTGGCAGGGTGAGCAGAGTCAGGGCAGGCCTGTAGCGCACACCTGGGTCCAGATGACAAGCCTCATGGCAGGCGTACTGGTCTGGGCCGGGCGAGTAGGGCAGGGGTGGAGAGGTGGAGGTAGCAATGGGAGTCACATGGTGGATAGAGGAGGGGCGGGTGTGGGCACGGGGGAAGTCAGGGATGTGCTGTCCAAAGTGAGTTGGCCCAGATGCCCTGTGGGGTCACTGTGGTCTAGACCATCCTAGGAAGGTGGCGAGAGGGCAGGGCAGCTGGGAAGTGTCTCTGGTCGTGGATGCCCTCCCCTCAGCTGTCCTGTGAGCGGACAGGGCATGGTGGGCGCTGGCGAGGTGAACCCCGGGCCAGGTGCCGCGTTGCCACAGGCGCTATCACTCCTGATGCCTTTAATGAATTAGATTATAGCACCTGGGAGAGGGCTGTGTTGGCTTGTTGCCCTCAGCACCTCCTTTCATTTAAAACCAACTTGCAGGAAAAGTGCTCTGAAGCCAAGGGCCCTCTGAGGGAGGGTGTGGGAAGGGGGTTTTGGAGACCCTGAGGCTCCTGACTGCACCTTCCAGAGCCGCCTGGTCAGCGCTGGCCCTAGCAAGGTTCCCCCTCCACCCTTTGGTCCACCGTCCTGCAGGAGGCAGGACCCTGGGAGTGGAGACCAGGGGCTGGAAGGGCAGAGCCAGGGCCCAGCCGCACATGGCCGCCACGAGCACCCACACCGAGAACTGCACAGGGCCATCGGCTCCAAGCATCAAGGCCGGCGGGCTGTGACCGAGGGCGCTCAGAGGGCCGTGGCTTTGGCTTCCTCTACACTCACACCCACCCTCGAGCTGGCCCAGAAGCTCACTCTGGCCAAGTCTGGGGGTGGTCTGGAACCCGTGGTTCTTCCTGGCGATTCACTGTGCAGCCTGAGGGAAGAACTCCACTCTGGGAGAAGTCCAGGGTACGAGTCCCAGAGCCCTCTGTTGGCAGGAACTGGCTGGGTTCTGTGTTGGGCCTCAGGAGGTCCTGAGGAGGAAGGGCTGAGTCCAGCCTTCCTCAGGCTGACTGGGCCGGCAGTGGCAGGCCCTGCATGCGCTGCACGGGTGATGCGGGGACACACCCAGTCCCGCGTGCGACAGCCCCTGGCTCTGTTGCAGGGCTGGCCAAGGTCAGAGGAGGGAGAGGGAAACGCCCACTCTCTGCACCCCCGTCCCCCCACCGGCTCCATGACTGATGGGGGCTACAGTGAGCGAGTTAGCACAGAGTGAGTAAGCCTGTCTGCTGCTGTTCGTAAGGAGACGCGTCCTCAGAAGTGGACAGAGCCAAGTCATGCTTTAGAAAGCCCCTTGGCTGGTAAGCCAGAGAAAGGTACAGGTTTCCTCCCAGGTCACCCAAGTTTGCCTTCTCCGTGAGCGTGTGGGTCTCCTGTGACACTCGAGTGTGTCCCTGGGCAGCTTGAGTTGGAGGCCAGAGGCCAGGGCTGAGATTCCATGCAGCTGACAGCAGTGCCACTCAGCCTAGGCTGGAGGGGTCCTGGACGGAGCCCCATGAGCTGCCTGATGGAGGGGAGGTCATGGGGCTTTGCAGAGTGATCACCTAGGACAAGGGCTCACTTTAGGGCCCAGGATATTCACCAACCAGTATGGCTGAACCTTGGTATTTCTGCCCGTGGGACGGGGATGTGCATGGTCAGGACTGACTGGGCCCTGGATCAGTTAGGAAATTCATTTACTTCTGTAATGGAAACTGGACTTAACAGGGGCTTAGTAGTTTCTTTTTCTCACCTAAAGGCCTGGATGTCGGCCTTCTAGGTTGGCATGGCCCGTCTGCGGTCATCAGGTTCCTCTTTCTACTTGGCATTCTTGGCAAGTGGCTTCTTCCTCATGAAAGTGTTAGTCAATCAGTCATGTCCAACTCTTTGCGACCCCATGGACTGTAGCCCACCGGACTCCTCTGTCCATGGAATTCTCCAGGCAACAGCACTGGAATGGGTTGCCATTCCACTCTCCAGAGGATCTTCCCAACCCAGGGATCATCGAACCCAGGTCTCCTGCATTTGCAGGCAGATTCTTTACCATCTGAGCCACTAGGGAAGCCCTTCCTCATAGTCACCACTTAATCCCCGGGGGCAGTTCTAACACCAGCCATTTCATCTGCATTCCCTCTTCTCACACCATTGATCTCACAGAGTGACTGATCACCTCCACGGTGAGACAGGGATGATGTTGGTGCAAAGTATCCAGTGGAGCCGAAGCAGAAGGAAGGAGGGGATGAGCTCAGAGGGGTCACGATGTAAAAAGTAATCATGGCAAGAAGTTCAACTTTTGTTCCAAGCCCTATGGGGAACCACCATCCTGAGAGGTCCCTGCCACACAGCCTTACCCTGGCAGTGCTCCCTGGGGACATTAATTATGCACCAAGGGTATCAAGTGTGGTTCAGACTTCTTGGTTTCCTCCGTGGCAGGGACACCTGGTTACTCAAGGCTGTTTGGTTCTGAGTCGAGGTGGTGTATGGAGAGTTTGGATAACCAGAGAGATCTGAGTGCCTTCTGTCGTTTGCCCGAGCTGGGTTTCTGGACGATGAGTAACTTCCTCTGGAACCATCAAAAAGCAGGCGCAGGTCAGAGGGCCCTGGCAGACACTCACCTGGGACCTCAACCAAAGTGACCATCTGCCTCCCCACCTCAGTTTGGCTGGCCTGTGGCAGGGCCCCCTCCTTAGAGCAGAGAGAAGGCCTCTGCCCCCGGCAGCGCTCCGACTGCTTTCCTCCAGGAGCAGAGCCAGTAGGAGCTGGACGGGAGGAAGGCCACGTGTCTCCATAGCATGTCCAGGATGGCCTAAGTCCTGCCTTTAGCAGTCTGCAAGAGCATGAGCGGGACAGAGGACAGCGTCCACTTACAGCAGTGCCCTGGCCCCGCCCGGAACCTGGCAGCCAACAGGCCAGGGGCAGCTCCCTGCGCACCCACGGCGGTGCCTCCCAGGACAAATTGGAACAAGCTTGACCTGTCACCTTCCTTGGTGCAGAGCAGATTTGAAGCAGCTGGTTGGAAGCCACCTGGGCTGCTCTCAGAGGAGGGGTCAGTGAAGGAGGAGCAAGCTGGGCGTGCAGGTGGGGCAGGAGAGTGAGAGGCTGCAGCCGATGGAGTCTGTCCATGCTGACTCACCCACGTGCTGGGTGCTGACAACGCCATGGCAGGCAGGGAGGGCGGGACGGTAGGAAGGTCCAGGGCCCATCTCTCCTGGCCAGTTTGCTCCAGTATCTGAGGCCAGATGGACCTGTCCCTCCCACCTTGCCCCCCACCCCGGGCTCCTGCCAGCCCACCTGCCCCTCCTCATCAGCCTTGGGCTCTGCCTCTGGCTCCAGGTGCAAACACAATAAGGACATTGTGCCTCCCAGATACAGACAATCAGAGACCAGCCCAGCCCCTGAGGCTGACACCCAGACAGACAGATGGAAAACCTCTCCACCGCCTTTCCTTCTGAGGGACCAGGCCCTGCCCTGGGGGCAGCCCATGCCCCAGGCTTCAGGCCCCCCTCACCGCCCCAAAACATGTGGCTCCCCCTGCACATAATCTCCCACATGCTTTGCCATGCTGCCCCCAAGTCCTGCTCTGGGCACCCGACTGCTGGCGGGGAAGGTGGCCGTACTGCCAGGAGGCTTTGGAGCCTGGCGGCCAGATGGCTGTGGTTGGAGTCTAACTGCTTTTTTATTGGAAAAATATGGGGTGAAAAATTGTGTGGGGCTTATTAGGCAACCCGTTGGCCTGGCCAGCTGCCGTCTGCCTGAGCGGCTCAGTGAGGTGGCTGGCCGGCCAGCACCTAGCGCTCTCTGGAGGGCTGTCTGTCTGTCTGGCCTGTCTGCCAGGCTCAGCGCCCCCATCCCCGACTCTACCAGGACATGCTCCCTGTGCTGGGCTGCAGAAACAGGACCTGGGAGGGGGCAATCAGGCAGCTGGCTGGAGGGCCTGGGGCCCTCTTGAGGCCCAGACTCCCACAGCCAGCCCTCCACCCCCTGAGCCTCGGCTCTTTGCTAAATGTTGTCAACTAGGCGTCATGGTGGTTCCTGCAGCCTGGGGTTGGAGGCAGGGATTCCAGGGGTTGGTGCTGGCTGCTGAGGTGGTCTGGCCAGCGTCTCAGCCCCAGCCCCACTCTCACCCCCACTTCAACTCCCACCCCTTCTCCCACCCCAGCACATCCTCTTCCAAAGCCCCAGGTCAGCCTCGCTGCCTCTAAGCCCTGAGTCCGCAGTGAGCACAGACCCCAGTCCAGGCTCAGCCTTCTCTGAACCCCCATGTTTTCATCTCTGAAATGAGGCTTAGCAGGTCTACCCCTTAGGTCCCCTGTGACGACAAGGAAAGGGCACACAGACATGACACACAGCAGCTCAGACAGCGCCTGGCTTGCGTCCCTGCTGCCATCACAGGGCACCGCCCCTCTGGCCCTGCCACCACTACCATGGCCATCCCCGGCTGACACCCTCTGAGAAATGCTCAACACCCAGTTCCCGCAGGATGCCCTTGCTTGCCCTCGGATCACCCCTGCTCACAGAGGTTTTCCTCCGTATGCCCGGCCCAGCCCCAGTCTTGAGAACACCTGCTGGAGTCCGTAGGAGGCTCACCCACCCTCTCTCCTAGCCGCTGCCCCCCCTCCCAGGCCAGATGCTGTGAGGACAGAAGCGCCCGGAGCTAGTGCTCCTCGGGTGCCCCCGCCTCAGCTGGAGCAGGGCGACGTCACAGGGGTGTCCTCACGAGGGTTGGGAGGGGCTGTGCACCGGGACCTAGGGCTGCTCTGCCCAGAGAGTCTTCCCACGGGTCTGCCCAAGGAAGAGCCTTTGGCAGTTTGCTCTCTGAGGGTCTTCGGCTGGAACTGGGGGCAGTGCATAGATCCCAGCAAGGACTGTGATCTGGTGACTAAAACATAGCCCATACCTCCTGGGCCCTGCCCACATTGGTTAATTCTGCCCCAGCTAACCCTCTGAAGTGACGTCTGTTCTACAGCCCAACCCACAGCGAGGAGCCTGAGGGACCGAGTGAGGATCTGCCGGGACTGGAGTCCCCAGGGAGAGTCAGGCACTGTCAGGCTACTGCAAGGCTCCTAGCAGGCGATGGCGAAGCCTGGGCCAGAGGTGCAAGGGTGGGGTGGTCCTTGTGTCCTACAGCTGCCGCAGCAAAGCACCAGTGACCTAAAGCAGCTCAAGTTCATAGTTCAGGAGGTCGGAAGTTCAAAATGGGTCTCCTTAGGCTAAAGTCCAGAGACCCGGGGCCCTTCAGATCGCCACATCTGCCCTGCTAGCCTCAGAGGAGGCCTCCCTGGGCTGGGGGCACCCCGGGCCTGGTGCAGACGTGCAAGGTGGGTGGTCTCTCTACCTTGAGGCAGGTGGGGAGACTGGTGGGAACCATGGGATTCATCAGGACATACAGAAGGCCAAGCACACAAAACAAGTGGATGCTTTCAGACACAGTCAGAACTTGAGAACAAATAGGGTGGATGGGGCAGGGGTTAGAGGTAGACCGAGACAGCCCATCCCATCCCCCTAAACTTGAGGCCTCTCCCTTCACACCCTGACCCTGCCACAGAGAAGAGGTGGATTAGCGTCCACAAGAGGGCTCCGCCCTGTGAGTCCCGTTCCCTACCCCCATCCCACCTCCACCCCTCAGTAGGACCAGAGGCATCGCCCTACTCGATGCCTCCCACCCCACTAAGGGACCTGCAGACCAGACCCTAGTCCCCAGTCCCAAAAGAAAGGGCTTTGCAGTTATTCTGGCTGAAAAGAGCCAAGCCTGCCTCCTGCCTCCACCACTTCCTCCTGATACACAGAGCTCATGGCTCCTGCTTCAGACACTGGCTGAGAATGCACTGCCCTCAGGGATGGGCTGGTCAGGGTGCCCACCGCACGCTCACTGGACTCAAGCACTGCACACTGGGTGGCTCAATCCACGGCAAGTTACACTCTCAGGGTTCCAGTTACGGAGACTGGGGCCTAGAATCAAGGTGTGGGCAGGGCTGTACTCCCTCCGGAGGAGCCTTCCTGCCTCTGGTGGCCTCAGGCTTCCCGAGCTGGTGGAATGGCTCCCATCTCCGCATCTGCGGTCACGCAGGCCCTCACACCCCCATGACTGTGTCTCCTCTGTGCAGAAAAAGGCAGACATAGGACTTGGGCGCCCAGTCTAGGATGCTTACCTGGAGGTCCTGGATCCCACCTGCCAAGACCCTCATTCCAAATATGGCCCCATTCTGAGGTCCTGGGTGTGCGTGTCTCTGGGGGCCATACTCAGCCCAAGGCAGGGTGCCCTGTCCTCCTGCCCGCAGCCACCTCGTGGACAGCACGAACTGCAGAGGACTGTTGTGGCCACAGTGCCGAGGATGGCAGAGGGGCCGCTGCCTTAAAAGCTCCGCTGTGCATCCCCTCAACTGTAGTCCCAAGCCCATCACCAAGCTCCCTCCTCCAGCGCTTTCCGAAGGGTCTTCTTGATTGCATGAAATCTCACATCTCTGGCACAATTTGCATTTACCCCCTTGTAGCTGTTCTGCACTGGATTTCCTTTTTCTGGTCAGTGAGGAGGGCAAGCCAGCACTGAGTGGGATCTTAGTGACCTTCTGTTGCTCAGTCACTATGTTGTGTCTGACTCTTCGGACGCCATGGACTACAGCCATGTCCTCCACCATCTCCTGGAATTTGCTCAAGTTCATGTCCATTGTCTCAGTGATGCTCTCTAACCATCTCATCCTCTGCCGCCCCCTTCTCCTTTTGAAACCTTCAGTCTTTCTCAGCATCAGGGAAGTATTGAAGCTTCAGCATCAGTCCTTCCAATGAATATTCAGGGTTGATTTCCTTTAGGATTGACTGGCTTGATCTCCTTGATGTCCAAGGGACTCTCAAGAGTCTTTTCCAGCATCACAGTTCAAAAGCATCAATTCTTCGGCACTCAGCCTTCTTTATGGTCCAACTCTCACATCCATACATTACTGGAAAAAACCATAGCTTTGGCTATACACACCTTTGTCGGCAAAGTGAGGTCTCTGCTTGTTCATACATTTTATAGGTCTGTCGTAGCTTTCCTTCCATGCAGCAAGCTTCTTTTAACTTCATGGCTAGAGTCATGGTCTGCAGTGATTTGGGGGCCCAAGAAAATAAAGTCTGTCACTGCTTTCACTTTTCCCCCTTTTGTTTGCTATGATGTGATGGAACTGGACACCATGATCTTAGTTTTTTGAATGTTGAGTTTCAAGCCAGCTTTTTCACTCTCCTCTCTTAGCTTCACCAAGAGGCTGTTTAGTTCCTCTTCATTTTCTGCCATTAGAGTGGAATCATCTGCATATCTGTTGTTGTTTTCTCCCAGAAATCTTGACTCCAGCTTGTGATTCATCCAACTCACATTTCCCATGATGTACTCTGTATGGAGGTTAAATAAGCCAGGTGACTATATACAACCTTGACGTATTCCTTTTCCAGTTTTGAGCAAGTCAGTTGTTCATGTCTGGTTTTAACTGTTAAGTCTTCACCCACATACAGATTTCTCAGGAGGCAGGTCAGGTGGTCTGGTAGTCCCATCTCTCAAGAATTTTCCACAGTTTGTTGTGATTCACACAGTGAAAGGCTTTAGCATAGTCAGTGAAGCAGAAGTAGATGTTTTTCTGGAACTTCTCTGCTTTTTCGATGATCCAGAAAATGCTGGCAATTTGATCTCTGGTTCCTCTTAGTGAACATTTGTAGATCTTTCTGGCCTTTGCCTCTTTCCCAACCCTGGATGACCGACAGGCCCAGCTAGTATGGACCCTCAGCACTCTGCCCCGCCCTCCATGCCCTCCCCTCAGCTGAGCCTGCCAGCCTGGCTGAGAGGATCCAGGTTCCAGTCCACACCCATGAACTCCCTCTATGTGAGGCCACGCAGCTCCTTGGCAAGAACTAACTAAGGCAGGGGAGCTGGGCCCAGGAAGCCTATCCCCCTCCCCCCAACCCCCAAGCCACACTGGCCTCCTCACATACACAGCGCCCTGTCTTGGCAGGTGTTCCTGTCACATGGCCCATGGGCCTTCATCTGTAGCGCCTGTATCCACATGCCCCACTGAGAGAGAGCCACGAGGGAGTGGGCAGGCTGGCACCATCTTGGCCTAGCAGAGGGGAGCCCAGCGACTAAGTGGCAGTGGGGTGGGTACTCCTAGTGCCTCCCAGTTGTGGGTGGAGCACCGTGCATGGACCCCGTGACAAAGCCTCCGCATGCTCTGCGCAAGGACACCAGACACAGAACGTTGGTTGCTGACCTCCGAACCCTGGGTAACCGTGCTGCTGACCACAGGCCGCAAGTGGATTACATCTGTCTGGCCTGAAGGTCTGAGAGACATCCCTGTGCTCTCCAACGGCTGCTTTCATTCTTCCTGCTAATCTAGTCCCACTCCATTTCTTTCTAGATTTCTAACCCCATTAGGTCTTCTCAGATCATACCACTCTCCTTTCTAAAGGGACTTAAAGATGGTCCTGCCTAAAGTCTGGTTTTCCTCCCAAACCAGAGGATGGGGCCAGGATTGCAGCCTTTCCAAGGACTCAGTGCTCACTTTGGACTTAAGAATGACATTCGACGTGAAGCCGTATCATTACGGGAAGATGGGGTCTCCGCCAAGGTTTGAGGCAGCGGTAGGAGAGGCCCCAAGACAGGAACCAAGGGGGGACATTGAGACCTTGGTCAGACTCAGGAGCTTGTTCTACCAGGTTGATGAGGCTGGGCTAGGGCTGGCGAGTCTCCTAGCTGCTCCCACTGGTTCCTGGCACTGGCCCAGCCCTCAGTTCCCACCCGCTCTCCCCACCTCCACCCTGGCTCCTAGAACCTGTTACAGCCAGGGGTGGGGTCTCCAGGTAGCTGAAGAGGCTGGGTGCAGCCTGGCTGCTCATCTGTAGGACACATGGCAACGGAATGCCTTTGGGGGCCCAGAGGATTCAGCTGCTTAGTTGGGGATGGTGCCTGACCTGGTGCACCAAGGTCACCACCTCGGAGCTCTAAGCTCCGTCACCAGCTACTGGCTGACATCTCCCATGGAACAGTCCCTGTCCCCACGTCTGGAGGGGTCCCGCCCCTTTTCATCCCCACACCTGCTTGTCACGGCAGCTCCTAGCCCAGCTCCTTGCACCCCACCCAGCCCTGTGATGGCTCCTACAGCAGGGCCTTCTTAATGACCTCATCATGTCTGTATTCCTCAGACTCCACACACACCTCTTCCTGTCACTCAGCACAAGTGCCGGAGCTCTGTCATGGCCTTGAGGCCCTGCACCCCCACGCCACCTCTATGGAAGGCCCTGCCAGGTTGTTCCAGCCTCAGGGACTTTTACACTGGCTGTGGCCGCCCCAGAGGACTCTTCTACAGACCTCCCCTCAGCTTGGCCCTTCTCCTCTTTCAGGTGTCAGCTCAAATGCCCCTCATGGGAAGTCCCCCCCAGGTGCCATTCAGAGCATGTCACCCTTTACTGCCTGCCCACCCCATCTGACTCATTGCCTGTTTCCCGGCGTATTGCCCATCGCTCCCACTAGGCTGAGGCTGACTCAGGCCTGCTGATGGCGCCTCTGGGCAGCTCTGGAGGCCCAAGGGCTTGTTCTCCTGCATACCATCCCCTCATCGGGGTCCTCAATATGAGGATAGCTACTGTGACAGATTATCGCAAACTTGGTGGCTGAATACTACACTGTTAACCTCTCAGTCTGTGGGAGTCAAGTGGACTGGGGTGGTCCCTCTGCAGCTCCAGGAGAATCCATCTGTGGTGTTTCGGAGCTTGGAGAGGGGCCCACACTCCTGGCCCCTTCTTTCATCTTCACAGCCAGAAGGCCAGCGTCTTCCTACCTCCCCCTCCCACTAGTAAGGACCCTGTGATTAATGTTGGACCATAACGAGGACTGTGTGCTGAAAAATTGATGCTTTTGAACTGTGGTGCTGGAGAAGACTCTTGAGAGTCCCTTGGACTACAAGGAGATCAAACCAGTCCATCCTAAAGTAGATCAACCCTGAATATTCATTGGAAAGACTGATGCTGAAGCTGAAACTCCAATTCTTTGGCCACCTGATGTGAAGAGCTGACTCGTTGGAAAAGACCCTGATGTTGGGAAAGATTGAGGGCAGGAGAAGGGGGCGACAGAGAATGAGATGGTTGCATGTCCACTGACTCAATGGACATGAGTGAGCAAACTCCAAGAGATAGTGAAGGACAGGGAAGCCTGGCCATGGGGTCACAAAGAGTCAGACACGACTTAGTGACTGAACAAAAACAATATGGGGTCATCTCCCCATCTCACAGTTAATGGATGACCAGCCTTAATTCCACTTTGCTATGTAAGGTTCACAGATTTACAGGCTTAAGGCCCTTTTGCCGCTGACCCCAGAGAGGTACATAGGGACACACCACTGCATGAATATCTTCCCCTTTGCTACCAGAGGCCTTGGAGCTGGGCCGAGTACTAGAGCCCAGCTGGGTCATGGTGCGGTGAGCATCGGAGCACACAGGCCGGCAGACCTCCCAGCCCCCAGCCTGAGAGTCTGGATTTTCCCACCAGAATCCCAAGTCCTAGGTCCAGCCTCTGTTGCCTTCCTGGAGGCAGAGCATGTTTTGGCTAAGCTCACAGACCCCACGGTCAGACTGCCAGGGTTCAGATCCGAATTTTGCCACATACCAGCTCTGTGGCCTCCAGCAAGTCACCTCACTTCTGTTTCCTCATCAACATAATGGGAATGACTATAGTCTGTCCTCAAAGATAAGCATGAGGGCCCAGTGATTTCATGGTTGGAAGCCATTCAGCACAGTGCTGCCTGACACATAGCAAGGGCCACATATATGCTATTTTTATGGCAAGAAACTGAGTTTGGAGGTATGGTGTTTTAGGGGGCAGGGTAAGGGGTAAATTGGTACATGTAAATAGTAAGTAATTCTACAGAGCAAAAGGACTTAAAAGCCCCACCTAGAGGCTGGCACCCAGAGAAGGCAATGGCACCCCACTCCAGTACTCTTGCCTGGAAAATCCCATGGACGGAGGAGCCTGGTAGGCTCCAGTCCATGGGGTCACTAAGAGTCGGGCATGACTGAGCGACTTCACTTTCACTTTTCACTTTCATGCTTTGGAGAAGGAAATGGCAGCCCACTCCTGTGTTCTTGCCTGGCGAATCCCAGGGATGGGGGAGCCTAGTGGGCTGCTGTCTATGGGGTCGCACAGAGTCAGACACGACTGAAGTGACTTAGCAGCAGTAGCAGCAGCAGAGGCTGGCACCACTAGCCATTTGTTCTGTAAGGTTGGAGATTTCTTGCAGGCTGTGCAAGTGCATGTGTTTGCCAGTGTTTTGCCACCTTTTGAAAAGGGGGGCGCTGGCCCAGCCTGCACAGCTTCTGGAACTGGTTCCCATGGTCCCAACTGAATGGCTGCGCTCTTCCCTCCTGAAAGGACCCACCTCTGATCGTTCAGGGGCAGGTAGGTATCTGCAGGCCCTGATCCTGGGCTGTAAGCTGTGGGTCCCTGGATGCCTCACCAGAACTGACACCCTAGTGCCCCCAGTCCCACAGCAGCTTAGAGGTGGGGCTCCCAAACTCTTTCCACAGCCATTCCATCCCATTACTCTCCATGGATTTCTTTCCTTTAATAGCAAGTTTCTTGATTGGGAGTTGTGCTGCTGGCGTCCAGGTGTTGCATCTGTGTGCTGTGGAGTGGAAGGTGCTGCCCCATACACCTGGATCCATCTGGGGCATTGGTTGCTTAAGTCGTGTCTGATTCTTGTGACACGATGGACTGTTGCCCACCAGGCTGCTTTGTCCATGGGATTTCCCAGGGAAGAATACTGGCATAGATTGCTATTTCCTTCCCCAGGGGATCTTCCCGACCTCGGGATGGACCTGTGAATCTCCTGTGTCTCCTGCATTGGCAGGTGGATTCTTTACCACTGACCCACCAGGGAATGGCAACCCACTCCAGTATTCTTGCCTGGAAAATTCCATGGACAGAGGGGCCTGGCGGGCTACATATAGTCCATGGGGTCGCAAACAGTTTGACAGGATTGAGTGACTAACACGTGTACTCGACTTTCTAAAGGGGCAGTTGTTCCCCCTGGATCTCAATTCTTTTGGTCCACGGAGTGGCTTGGTGGCCCCGGGGTAGTAGTCAGGGTTGGCATATTCCGTGCATTTTGCAATTACAATAACTACTGGGACCTCTTCTCCCACTTTGCATCCCCATTTCGCCGATGGTGAAACCGAGGGCAGAGCTTACGTCAGACAGATGTGGGGGCTCTGTTCTTCCTTCAAATCTCAGCTGCTTGACCTCGCGGCTCGAGTTTTCTCCTCTGTAAACCGGGCGTAGGAACCGTCCATATTCGTTGCCGTGAGCATCGGAGTTGTCAGCCCTTACATAGTACGGTATAGCTGGCACCGCGCCCTGACCTGGTGGAGGGGATGGCACGGCGATTGCTTGAACCCAAACCTGCTGCCCGGCGCGGGCAGATCCACGCCTCGGGGCTGGATTAGTCGGGCCTGCCCGCGCCCCGCCCCCGCCCCGCCCCGCCGCGCTCCCTGGCCGCCGCCTGCGCGCCCGCCAGCAGTGCGCCCGCGGTCGCTGCCGCCGTCTCTGGTCCCCGTGCCGTGCCCGACGGCGCCCGGGACTCCAGTGCGCACTGCGAGCATCCCGGAGCGCGCCAAGTCGGCGTGGGGATCATGCGTGGCCCGTGCGCCCCCGGCCTGGGTTCCAGCTAGGCAGGGCGCGACGGGAGAGGGGCCACCTCGACGGTCCAAGGCTGGCAGGGGCCCGCGCTCGGCCGCGGCCGTCCATGCCGCCCAGCTTCGTCTCTGGCTGTGGTCCGAGGACTAGCGGCGATCGTCAGCAGAGCGCGCGGGACCCAGGGCGCGCGCGCGGTGAGTGAGAGATGGTGACTCCGGGGAGGCACTCGGGACTTTGGAGGCCGGGATTGAGAGAGCCGCCGCCGCCTCTAGAGCACCGAGAGAGGCCCCCGGCGCTAAGCTCATTCGACTCACGGGAGCCGGGCGCGCGGAGAGCCCCAAGTACCTCCGCCTGCGCCCCTGGGGCGCACGTGGTGGCAGACCCGTAGAGGGTCCCGGGCCTCGGCCAGGGCGCAGGGGGGCTCGGGGCGTAGGCTGGGCAGGGCGTTGGGCCGGTGGCGGGGGGCGGGGGGGCGCGCGCCTTTGTCTACGCCCCGGCGCGGGCTCGGCCACCCGGGTTCCCAGCGCCCGTCGCGCTCACCTGCCTGGAGTTGGAGCTCTTTGTCTGGGGCGGGGCGCGACCGGAGGAGGTTGTGCCGCGTGTCTGGGCCGAGGCTGCCCGGCAGGTCGGATCCTCGCAGACAAAGCGCGCCTTGACCTCCGCCCGCAGCTGGGATTGCCTACCTCTGGGGAGTTAGTCCTGGCCCTGACGCTCTTGGTACCGAGCTTGTCCCCTCCCCTTACAGGACCTCTAACCTGTACTCTGGCCGAGGTGACCCTTTCCTTCCACCCCTACACGGGCTCAGTGCCAGGGCGGGAGGATACCCGCGCTGCCTGGGTCATGTCCCTGTAGCTAATCCTCGGGAAGTTATTAGCACGGGTGTAGTGGTTGCGCTGGGACTGCTAGCCTGCCTTGGGTCAGCTGGCCGGCTCCAGACCCCTTATCCTGGAAGGAAAGTCACTGAAGGACCTCGACCTGGGACATGTCCCAGCAGTGGCTGGCTTTGTACCTGTGCTGGCAAGGGGGCTGTAGCCTGGGCCGCGGCCCCAGATATCCTGGGGCCTGAGGATTCCTGTGTTTGTTGAGAGCCTTCTCCAATGGGCGTGGTTGTGCCTAGCCAGGTGTCCAGGCCCTTGTCCATGATCCCTCAACTTCCTTGACCAAACTTTAACTTGAGCAGTGTGGTGTGGGGAGCAGATAGGGAGGGGAGAATGGCCAGCCCACTGCCTCCTGCTTTTGCCTGGGCACCGTCCCAGGGGTCTCCAGGGCTAGGGAAGACCCTCCCCCATTGCTGCTGCTCGCCCCCTCCTCCACTCTCCCCTCTTTGCTCCCTTGACTTTCCCAGGGTCTGGGGCGCCACCTCCTGGCTCTGGAAGCTGGTGCTCCAGCCTGGGGCCTTGAAGTGAACCGGAACTGGCCTGGCTGGGCCTCCTTCTGGGCTGGGCAAGGGCGCCTGCAGCCTTAACTGAACTTGCTGCTCACCCCTTCACCCCTAGTCTGGGACCTAGGACAGTCGTGCCCCACAGAAACAAACTCGTTTTCTCAGAGTGATGCCTCTGCTGTTTCCTTCCCATACTATCAGCCTTGGTGGGATGGAGATGCCCTGCTATATTGGAGGAGGGGGTTCCAGGGAGGACTGGCACAGAGGGTGCTGCTGAGGCACCACCTGCCAGGAGGTAGCCCCCCCTTCCCCATCCTGGTGGCCCAGTGACCACATCCCTGGAAGGTAAATGGTAGCTTTGAGACTCAGCCCTTTCGCTCATTTGTTTCACCTGCTGAGGGCATGTGATCAGGCACCGCAGGAGGTGCTGGGGACCCCTGTGGGCTGCTTGCACGGGGCCAGGCTCAGGGGGGCTGTCAGGGCCGCAGGTAGCAAAGACCTTCAGGAGGGTGTCCTCGGCAGAGCCCAACGGCGGCCCCTGCTCCTGTTCCTCTCATCTGGGGGGTGCCGAGTGCCCTCTCATGCCTTCCTGCTGGTGCAGGGCAGCAAGCATAGAGGATTTAAACCTGCACCAGCAAGGGAGGCACCCTCAGACTGAGGGGGTCTGGGACGGCCCGGAGGACTCGACCGAAGTCCCTGGGTCAGGGCTCAGGCAGGCCAGCTGGTAACAACCTTTGGGGGCTGGGGGAGAAATGCATACTGTAGTTTGAGGCTGTAGGAAGGCGTTGGACTGTTTTAAGTCCCGGGGTGACTTGTTCTGCTTTGGTTTTGGAAGATAGTCTCGGCTGCTCTGTGGAGAACTAATTGGTGAGACTGTTAATGAGACCAGCTATTAATAATAATTACAGCAGCTGTATGGCTTCAAGTGCGGGTGACACCAGGACCCCCTCCTGGGGTCATGGTGAGGGTCCAGTCCTCTGAGGCTGAGGCTCTGGGAGGTCTTTGGGCCGGCCCTGGGAGTCCAGGAGGGTACGTGGCTTGTGGGCCTTCATAGGAGGATACAGGGCTCCAGGGACACCTGACATCACGCCTGGACACGCGCTCATATCTCCCAGCAGAGCTGGGGCCACGCCTGGTGCCGAGCGAATGGGCATGAGGTGTCTGCATCCAGGCCCTGAGGGGTGGATGGGCACCACTGCTGACCCCGCCATCCTGCCCCTCAGACCCCCTGCTCAGGTGGACTGCTCACCCCTGTGGGGTCTCCTCAAGTGAGGCACCGATCCAGGCGTTCTGACAGCTGCTGTTCACCACGCGGGGTGCCTTGGGAACCCATGGGAAGAAGTCACAGCCACAGCCTCCCTGCTGCCCCCGAGCTCCAGTGGGGGAGGAGCACCCTCGCAACCACCCTCCACACCGGGGCCCCCCAGGTCTAGTGCCAGTCCAGCCTGAGGCTCAGTGAGCCTGTTTTTGGGCTGTTTGTCACTTGTTTTCTTTGGGATGTGGGGTTTCTGGGCAGGGTTAGGAAGGTGACCCCACCCTAGCACGAAGTGCAAAGGGGCACAGCATTCACGTGAAGGTGTCACGGTTCACTCTGCACATTTCCATCAGCAGGTCTGGTGTGACCCTGGCCCAGGGAGCTTCTCCGAGCAGCTCCCACCCTTTCCCTGCAGACCTGGGCTCCAGCCCGCGTGGGGCCTCACTCTGCCTGAACTCTTGTATCTGTTTACCTGTCATGTCTGTTCTTGCTTTCAATTCTTTGGACAGATGCCCACAAGTGGGATTGCCGTATCACATGGTAGTGCTGTGGTTAGTTTTCTGAGGAGCCTCCATACCGCTTGCCACAGCGGCAGCACCGTTTCCCATTCCCACCAGCAATGCACAGGGCCACCAGTTTCTCCGCACCCTCACCAAACCCAGGCGTTTTCTGTCTCTTCTGACGGTGGTTATGGGGCACAGGGGGGCCTCATGCGCCTCGGTACTCAGCCACCCCACCCCCAGGAGCAACCACTGGCTGCTTTCTCCCCAGGGAAGTCCAGGGCTGGGGAGATGCGAGGATGGGTGAAAGCGGAAGAGCATGTGGGTTCTTTTTGGGGTGCAGAAAGTCTTCTAAAACAGGTTGTGGTGATGGTTGCTCACAGCTCTGTACTTTCAGTGGGTATGTTGTATGGTGTGTGAATCATATCCCAGTAAAACTGTTTTAAAACACCACCAACTAGAGAGACAAGATCTGCTAAGAACAGCCTTACGGGCCTCTGCCTGTAAACCAGTGTGAGGGCCACGTCCTCATCCTGACTGTCCTCACCAAGGTGCTGTGCACACACGGGCCTCTCCCCAGGAAGGGAGAGGCTGAGCTGGGTCAGGGGGTCCACCAGAAACTGCCACATTCCTTCCTGAAGCACGTTGGCCCCCACTCAGAGGGGCCCACTCCACCCTGACACTCAGTGCATTATGGTGGCTGTGGTCCCCAGGCCTGTGACTCAGGCTGTCTGAGGCCTGACAGGTGGTGGCCTGCAGCCTAGGGGCGGGGGGCATCCCCACTCTGTTCCCCCCACCCTGCTGCCTCCAGTGCCAGGCCCAGGGGTGCCTCCAGGTTCCTGATGCTGGCTCTGCAGGGAGGCACCCAGGTTCCCCAGTCCTGGCTCCCTACCCAGCAGGGCCACTGAGCCCCTACGTCCCTGCTGAGGGCGGATCCTTGGGTCCCTGATCACAGGCCGAATGACCTGTGTCCAAGTCTGCCGGACCTGGGTGTGGTCACGCTCCTACGTGGGGCCAATGGGCACAGAAAGACGTGTTCTGCCAGGCTGGGTAGCCCTCACATGCACTGAGCCTGCCCAGACCTGTTCCCTGGGTGCCAGGGGCAGGAGGTAAGGGCCAGGTTCATCCCAGCCTTGAAGGTCCCTTTGACCTGACCCGCCTCTCTTTTTTCCAGGCATCTGTGGGCTCCGAGAAGCTCTTTGCCCCAGCAGCCGATAAAGGTAAGTGTGTCTCTGGACTCCATGCCTCTAGAAAAGCACAGGACACACTCCTGAAATGAACTGGAGGCCCCATGTTAGCTCTGTCTTGAATTTCAGGTGCAAAGCCTGAGGCTAGAGTTAGGTGTTCCCATTACTGAGGGATACAAACCACAGCCACAAGAAAACGGGGAGCTGGGAAGAGGACCGGTGTCTCACCCAGAGCCACATAGATCTGGAGCGGTGGTTCCCAAAGTGGGTGGGGGGGTGTCCCTGTACCCCTTGGGGACCATTAGGAATGTACTTTCCCAGGCCCTTCCCAGGTTCATGGAGTACATGCTATAGGGATGGACAGCAGCTCCTGGCTTGTGAAGCGTCCCTGCCACAGTGTGGACTGGCCCCCATGGCTGCCACCACACGTGTGGCTGTTTGTCTTAACATGAGACAGACTAGACTCACTCCTCAGCCACACCTGGGCCTTAGCCAGTTAACGCCGAGTGGGACGGCACAGGTGCCTGGCACCCCATCATCAGAGAAAGCTCTTCTGGCTGGCACCATCCCATCGAGGCCAGGATAGCCCTTTGTAGCCCAGCCTCTTGGTCGTGGCTGTGGCCCAGAGTGGGTGTCACTGGACCCAGCACAGAGAAGGAGTCTTTTTGCTTGGGAGGCTCCCTTAGGACATGACTACACAGAACAGGCCTTGGGGTACCCAGTGCACCGCAGATCCTGCTGGCCTGGTAGCTGGGCATGGCCTGTACGTGCCTTTAGCTCAGGAAGCCCTTTCCTCAAGTCAGGCATTGCAGCAGAGCCGACGCCTGCTGAAGAGTCCGGGTAAGGAGGCCCACCAGAGGCTCCTTGGAGCCAGGCATGCTCAGCTGACATTTCAGACAGAATTAGTGTAGGGTGTTACCAGTTGGAACAAATGAACACAAACCGCGTGGCTTTAAACAACAGGCTCATAGTTCTGGAGACTAGAAGTTTGGAGTCAAGTGTGTGCAGGGTTGTGCTCCCTCCAGAGGCTCCAGAGGAGGAGTCCCTACTGCCTCTTCCAGCTCCTGATACTGCCTGCAAATGTGGGCATCCCCAGGCTTCTGGCTGCATCCTTGCCATCTCTGCCTCTGTCTTTATGTGGCCCCTTTCTCTTCTTGTCTCTTCTAAGGACACCGTCACTAGATATAGGCACCCTCAATCCCCGATTCCCAGTTGATGTCACCTGGAGATTCTTAGCGTGATTATGGCTACCAAGACCCCTTTTCCAAAGAAGGTCACAGTCCCAGGTTCTGGAGGTTATGATTCAGCAGAATTCAGGGAATCGGGCAAGGCTTTGAGGTGTCCAGAGAGGTGCAGAGTTGGAGGGGGGTGATCAGTGGCAGCGCTCATGGTTTTGTCAGTGGCAGGAGGCTCTAGAGATTCCAGGACTCTCCAGAAGGGCTGGGGTCATGTCCAGGTCTGCATGGCCCGTGCCTGCCTCTTTCCGTTCTGATGGCTGCTGTCACTTTGCAAGAGCCTTGCGTGTGGAGAAGTGAGTGAGACAGGAGGGGAGAGAGGGCCAGCCTCCCCGGGCAGCTGTGAGCACGTGGGCTGACAGCTTCCTGTCCTCCTTGCAGGAGTGGTGGCAGTGGCCTCCTCCTCAGGTTTGTTCCTAAGCAAACAGGCCCAGGGCAGGGAGGTGTTGCCCTAGCAGAGGAGACATCTCTCTGCCAGCCTGGGTTATGGGTTACACTGTCCTGCAGCCACAGGGGAGGCTGTGGCCAGCGTGTCACTCTGCATGGCTGCCACCTGCATGGGCCCCTGGGCCTGGAGAAGGAAGTGGAGTCAACCAACAGGCCAGATGAAGCAACCACATTCAGTAACCTGAATTTCCACTCCTCCTGGAAAACTGGGATGTCATCCCCTGAAGGCAGAGCTGCTCCGATGGGTGGTGGTGCCTCCCCTGGCCTGAACACATGCTTTCCACCTGGCCCCTTGGCATGTGACCTGAGGCTTCACTCGGAGCAGCTTCAAAAGGAGGGTTTGGAATGAGCAAGTGGACTTGCTGATGGCCCAAAGGCAGGCCTGGAGCTCGGGAGCAGAGGCTCTGGGTGGTGGTGAGTTGAGGCAGCCACTTTCTCCCGACAGACTAGGCAAGGCTGGTCATCCAGAAAGTCTCCCCTAGGGTGAGGACCCAAAAAAGAGCTTAGGCCCTGGGTCAGTCGGGTGGGTCAAGAATGAGCAGCCACTCACTCAAGTGACTCTACTGTGGTGGGAGATAGGGCGGCAGAGCTTGGAGCCCAGTGCCCAGATGGAGCTGGCGCTCTCACACATTTGAGTCTCCCTCCATAAAATGGGGTCATAAGAGCCCCTGCAGTGAGATGGCCATGAGCAGGAGGTGCAGGGCACACCTTGGTTGGCCCTCCAGACAGGTAGCCTCCCCGGGAAGCAAGGGGTGGGTTATACCAAGGTGTTGTGGGCAGGGGTTCTGCGCCTGGTTCCCCTTCAGAAATGATCCTGAACCCCAAACTCACCTCTGCCACTCTCTCCACAGGCCCCACGCTGGGCGAGAAGTCCGAGGCCAAGACCGGGGCAGCGCCCAAGGTCTCGGGTCTCGAGCGCAGCCGCGAGCTGAGCACCGAGCCGCCCTTCTTGGCCCCCGTGCGCAGCCCCGCGCCGGTCTTGCCCTCCGCCAGCACCGCGGCCAGCCCGCTGGTCAAGAAGGAAGCCCCGGCGCTGCCCCGCCTTGCCCCGCAGCTGCCACCCGCGCCCTCGCAGCCCCGGGCCCCGCTCCTGACGCACGTGCCTCTCCCTCCGGGCGCCTTCCCGGGCCCCGGCCCGGCCGCGCACAACGGCCTGCACAGCCTCAGGTGGGCACAGCCTCAGGTGGGCATGGGGCCGAGCCTGCGCGGCCTCAAGCGGGCGCGGGGCGGCGAGGAGGCGGGGCGCGCGGCCGGGCACTGAGCGCCCCTCCCTGCAGCAGGAGCAGCAGCGCCAGCAGCGGTGCCAGCCTGGGGCTCGCGAAGCACGCGTCCCTGTCGCCTCACGGGCCGGGCCCCCACCTCTCTACCTCACACTTGGCGCTCCGCTCGCAGGCCCAGCACCAGCACCACGCGGCGGCCATGTTCGCCGCGCCCCCGACACTGCCCCCGCCCCCGGCGCTGCCGGCCAACAGCCTGGTCATCCCAGGACACCCCGCCGGTAGGTCTGGGTGCCGTCGGTGGGGCCAGGGTCACTGTCTGTTCCCTCTCCACTCTGGGCTCCTCATCCGTGGGCAGGGAGGGACATGGCCCCTGGGGAGGAGGGCTTGGCCTCCGAGATACAGACTTCTCTCCCACCTGCCCCTCCAGATCACCCCCAGCAGGATAGCAGCGCCCTAGCAGACCACTAGTGCAGGGTAGGGGAAGTTTCTTGCCAGGGCCTCGGTGTGCACACACAGATACATGGGTGCACATACGTGTACATGGACACACACTCCCTGCTCCATTCTGAACCCTTGCCAAGCCTAGTAGGGCAGTTGGGAGCCAGGAGTTGGTATAACTTGGAGCTGCTCAGTTGTCACTGCGATGTGGGCTCCCAGGGCCAGCTGTGTGTCTCTTCCCATCCCTCAGTCCCTAGGCTGCTAGAGGGGTAGGGGTGAATAGGGCTGAATTGTGGGGTAGAGGGGCCCCAGATGAACTGCAGCTAGCCTGACCTCTCCCTTGCTGCTTGATTCCAGCAAGTGCCCCCTCATGGCCAAATCTTAGGTCACTTAAGGATTTTTCCATGGGTCTCCAATTATTTTCTAAAAGTCTGAGCCCAGGTCAGTTGGGGGCACTTAAGTGCCCCAGACTGGGACCAAGACAGTGGTCTGGGGGAGACTGGGATGGGCAGGGCTACCCGACAGGGCTGTCTCGGGCTCCCAGGGTGGCTCACCGTGTTCTCTCTTGCCTTTAGATGCCAGCCTGTTGATCTCATTCAGCCAGCCAATCATGTATTGCCAGCCTCATTCGGGGATTCTGATTGGTACTTGGTCACAGGCACCTCTCTTACCTCCACCCTGGGGCCCGCACGTAGCGAGCGGCCACCACGGCTTGGCCTGCCGAAACCGGGAGTGCCAGGTGACTATCCGCCTCGCCCCGCCGGGAGCCCGCGGCCGACGTGCCTCTCTGTCTCTCTCTTTTTCTCTTGTAGATCACGAGCTGCTCAGGCAAGAGCTGAACGCGCGTTTTCTGGTCCAGAGCGCCCCCCTGGGCCCGGGAGCTCTGCTGCGGGCGGAGTTCCACCAGCACCAACACACACACCAGCACACACACCAGCACCAACACACATTCGCCCCCTTCCCTGCCGGGCCGCCCCCGCCGCCGCTCCTGCCGCACGCCGCACCCCCGCCGGTGCGTAGGCTGCGCGCCGGCAGGCGGGAGGGGGCGGCCCGGGCGCGGGACGCGCAGCAGGCACACGCAGACGCTATCTGCACGCATGCAGCTGACACCGTCCCGCACGGTCCGTCTGTCCGTCCAGCCTCTCCTCTGGTTCCCCCCAGCCCCCACTCCCAGGTCATCCCATGAAGCTCCATGCCCTAGGCTTGGGCGAACACCCCTGCCCACATGACCATGGGGCCAGTTGTACCCATGTGGGGTCCTCAGCGTCTCAGTTGGCAGCAAGGCAGCAGGTCAGGAGGACCAGGACTAGGGGCCATGCAGATCAGGACTCTTCCCATGTTCCTGAGCCTCAAGATCTCATCCCCAAGCCAGCTGCTGTGGGCAGAGTTTCCCCTCCCAGCTTTGCTTTGGCACTGGCCAGTTAACAGTGGCCTCAGTGTACCCTGCAGCTTGACCACCAGCCCTGGGCTCCAGGCCTTACCCTCCCAGTCATGGCTGCAGACACCCAGGTGGGTGAGTCTGCACCTTCTATGCTGAGGTCACTAGAACAGGGAAGAGCCATGGGCCAGCACCCTCAGGGAGCCTGGAGGACAGCTGGCTGGAGGCCGCCAGCCTCATTCTGGCGCTCCCTGGCCTGGCAGTGTGGGTGGGTGCTTGGCCAATGGAGGGCATCGGCAAGGTTGGGAGGCCTCACTCTCTGCCTCCTTCCCTTCCAGTTTGACAAGTACACGCCCAAGCTGGACAGCCCCTACTTCCGACATTCCAACGTGAGTGTCCCTGTGTGCCTTGGGATCACCAGGCAGGGTGGGGGGTGTGGAGGTCAGACTGCGCCTTGTCTATGTAGCCTCCCACCTAGTGCAGGCGTGGCAGGCTGGGGACCAGAGGGCCAGGCCCAGCGCCCCTGCCCAAGACGCCCAAGTGCCCGGCGAGGCCCCTGGAACACCCCTCCCACCTTCTCTTGCAGTTTTTCCCGCCCTTCCCTCCGGCCGTCCCAGGACTGCCCGCCCTGCTCCCACACCCAGGCCCCTTTGGATCCCTGCAGGGTGCTTTTCAGCCCAAGGTACCAGCTGCTCCCAGGAGGGGGTGGGCATGGGCAGGGGCTGCAGGACCGCCCCCCCACAATCCAGCATCTCTCAGGGCAGTCGTGATCCCAGGTGGCATCTGAAGGGCCTTCACCCGAGTGCAGAATATCCTGACCTTCAGGGCCAGGAGAGCCTTGCTTCACTTGTTCTCTCCTCAGCTGGGAGCACTCAGGGTTGGGGGGTGGGAGGAGCAGTGCAGAGGAGCAGAGGTGGAGTGTGGACAGCAGCTGTCCAAGGCTGTGCGCACTGCAGGAGGCCCAGGCACCAGGGACCGGGCTTGCTCTGCTCACCTTCCCTGCAGCTGGCTGCCTTCGCCCGGCACAGCAATCAGAGCCTTCTGCCACCTTTTCAGAAACCTCTGGACGGAGGATGTGGTGGGAGGCCAGACTATCCCGGGTGACAGTGTGCAGGGCCCCACAAGGAGGGCAAGGCAGACACTGGTGCCCTGGGGGGGGGTTTGGCACCACCTGGGCACGGAGCCTGCAAAGTGGTCTCGTGCGGTGTCCCTCTCTCCCCTCAGACTTCAAACCCACTCGAGTTAACAGGCCGGGCCAGTGCGGTTCACACCCTCCTGCAGAAAGCCCCCGGGGTAGGTGGCAGTGGTGTTCTTGCCTGTCTCCTTCCCGGGTGGGCATCCGGCCAGCATGGCTCCACGAGGCTGACCTAGTCCCCCCTCCCCAACCCCTCTGGGCTTGACTGCTTGCAGAACCTGGGTCTAACACTTCCTCCTCTGTTAACAGCAGGTGTCTGACCCGTACCGGACAGCAATCAGGGTGAGTGTGTGCGTGCTTGCATGTGTAAGGTCTGTGTGTGTGCCTGTGCGTTTCTCACCTCGGGAGGAAGGGGCCCAGTGGGACCTTCCGGGAGGGTCTGAGGCCAGGGAGGACTCTCTTGGGTGGCACAGGGGTGCCCTGTGACAGCAGGGATCTGGGGGTGGGGAGTGAGGAGACGGTTCTGGCCGCGAGGCTGAGCCCATCCCCCCGTCGCAGAAGCCGGGGAAGTGGTGCGCTGTGCACGTGCAGATCGCCTGGCAGATCTACCACCATCAGCAGAAGATAAAGGTGAGCTGGACTGCTCGTCCTGCCAGCCAGGCCTGCGGCTCAGAGGGCGCCCTTCTTGGGCCAGGCCCTCCCCAGCGTCCACACGTGTGCGCTTGTGCCCCTTGCCCCAGCGCTAGGCCGGGCCAGCAGGGGTCGGAGCTGGGGAGCTGGACGAAAGTGTATGGGGAACTCAAAGTCACTTCCCACCTGTCACCCGGGATGACCCAGGCAGGGTTAGGGAGGAGCTGACCCTGTGGGCCTCCTTGCTGTCAGTCGAGCCCTCCCAGGGGGGCCTTTGGCCTGGCCCCCACCCTTACCCCAAGTGTTTATTAAGTGTCTGCTGTGGGCCATGGACAAAGATGAACCTAAGTGCTCATGGAGCCTGCATGCTCCTGGGGGGGACAGGTGGTAAAGTACCCAGCTTGAAGCCATCCTCCCCCCAGTGGGTGATGCCAGATGCCCTGGCTGAGTGATTCAAGGAAGAGGCGGCCCTGGGAAGCCTGGGGACTTGCAGCCAGGGGCAGTGGGCTGGGGCACTGAGGGAGGCCAGGATGGGACCCCGCACCCCATATCACAGAAGGGTCTCCACACTTTTGTCTGTCATCTCAGGTAACACGTTACCCTTACTCAAGGTATTTTTAAATCATCACGCCCTAAGTGGGTTACAAAGGACAAGTCACAGAAAGGGATTTATGACGGATTAACACGCAGACACTCAGGCAGGGTGCCTGGAAGGTGCAGTGGAGGAGGCAGGGTGGGGGGCACCCCTCTGTTATCACCACAGCAGGAAGATCTAGGACGGACTTGGCCCGCCCCGTGCCTCCCTTGGCCCTAGTGACCCAGGAACTGGCATCTTAGTTTTATTAATACATTAAAATTTTAATACTCATGGTAAATTTAGCCATGGGAAAACTATAAAGACTCGGGTATGCCATGTACTTTTCCAACTCAACTTTACAAAATCTAAACAGTATTTTTAATGAAAATGTAGCATCCAAATTGAGATGAGTTTTAAGTGTAAAACACCAGCTTTCAAAGACCATATAAACAGGAGTGAAACGCCGCAATTGGGAACCTCCTATATCGACCACACACGACGACATTTCGGTTACCCCGCATCGCTGACACATGGTCAGGATGATTCTTACCTGTCTCTCCACCCACTGAGCGAGGCCAGCGGAGCAGGGGGCATCACACCTTGTTGTCCAGCTCATCGGCAGCCTGGTGGCGAGCAGGACAGAGGCCCGGCCTCCGGCCCCTATACACGCTCTGTCCCGGCAGATGCAGCTGGAGCCCCACAAGCTGGACGTGGGCACCAAGCTGGACTTATTCAGCAGACCCCCCGCCCCGGGCGTGTTCGCCGGATTCCACTACCCACAGGACCTGGCCCGGCCCCTCTTCTCCAGCTCGGGTAAGGCGGCCTGGCCCAGGGGAGCTGGTGGCCCCGGCCACTGTGCAGGCCTGGGGATGGCCCAGCAGACGTGGTCTCGCCTCTCTCCTCTGGCTGGTGTGGGCGCAGGAGGGCTCCGGCTGTTTGGGCGGCGCTTTTGTTTCTCCAGCCGTAGCAGGTGGGGTCTGGCAGTCCTGCCCGCCTCAGGACTCTCCCCCCACCCCTGGAGGTGTCCCCACAGCTGACCTGATCCCGCCCATGATCTGGCCCAAGATGCCCTCCTCTGGGGCTTCCCTCCCAGGAAGGGTTCGGCTATTGTCTGGATGGTGGGAAACTGCTCCAGAGCCTCTGTTCCGTGCTCACCTCCACCAGCAGCCACACCACAGCCTCACTGTGTCGGGGTCCCTAGGACCACCCCTAGGCTTGTGGCGCTCCCAGGACTCAGCCCATGTCTCACACACCCCCAGCTGTATGCATTGTAGCCAAGGGACACAAATCTGTCAGCAAGGAAGAGGGGGAGGGTGGAAGTCGGGTGTCTCTTGAGCACTGCCTGAGGAGCCCCAGGACGCACTTTATTCCCCAGAAAGGAGCCCTGACATCAGGGCAAGAGGCTGTCTCCCAGGGAAGCTTGTGGGGACCCAGAGCCCCGGCTTCTTACTGAGGGCCAGTCACATGGGCACCTGTGTGTGCCAAGACCAAAACCCAGACTCCTGAAAGGAAAGCGGGTGCTCAGCACAAACAATCTGAGCACATGTGAGTGAGGTATTCCTATCAGAGGAAGGTGAGAAACCTCCTGAGACCCGAGTTCCCAGACGCCGGCCCAGGGCAGCCATGCCGCAGGCCTCAGGTTGACGGTCTGGAGCCCACGGGGCTGCTGCTGCCTCCTCCCCAGCTGTCAGCCCCTTGAAGGATGTCGCCTCCTCAGAGAACCTTCCCTGACCACTCCTCACATCCACCCCGCTCACACCCTGCTGCAAGCTCATGCTCGCTCACCCCCACCCATTGTCAGTCTGTGCAGGCAGCCCATTAGTGCACCGCTGTGACGGGATCATGCCAGCTGGCCTGTGAGCTGGCCAGCTCTTCCCAGCCCCCACTCCACCACCCTCATGGCCTCCAGTCCCCAGTCAGGGCATAGGCATCTCCCAGGTGTCAGGGTCCCTCAGAAAGCAGAGCACCTCCCATCTGGGCCCCCCTATGCTTCCCTCCACCCACGGCCTCGTCCTGCTGTGCGTCTACTTTCCCCCAGCACATGCCCCACCTAGAGCAGGGCCCTGCTGTCCCTGCCTGACGCCTGGCCGCCATCTGGCGTGTGTTTCTTCCGTCTGTGTGCATGTTGCCATCCTCTCCCCAGAGAGTATCAGCTCGTTGGCCTTTTCTCGGGGTGAAGCTTTTTAAGGCAGCATGTTTCCCTGACTGCCCTCCGCGTCCTCTCATAGCATCCTCTTCAGCACTGGGACCAGCTGTTTCCTAACTTCTGGTTTGATTTCTTCATAAGGTCACTTAGAAATGAGATCACATTTCCAGGTGGAAGCTCTCTGGGAACTAAACCTGCGTTTGGGTGGAGGAGACGTGATGCCCACAGCAGGCAGACAGGAGCACTCCATTGTTAGGGTCCCTTAACAGGTGGAGGGAGCTGGAGAGACTGGAGGGGGCGCCCCTCTCACAGGTCTCACCAGAAATTCACCTTTAGACAGAAGGTGGGACACCCTAAGCAGCAGGGTTGGCCCTTGACCCAGCAGCCCCTTCTTGGGACCAGGCCCACTCTGCTGCCCTCCAGATTCGGTTCTGGGGGCGTCGAGGCAGCGGGGCAGATGCTGCACTGATGCTTGTGGGCTGTGGCCAGCAGCCAGGGGCTGCCATCTTCGGGCCATTGTCTGTCTGCACCAAGCCGCACCCACTGTCACACGACCAGGATTGTTTGTTAGCTCTGGTTGGGACCTCAGAAGGTAGCTGGCTGCGGGAGCAGCCCCTCAAGGCTGAACCTCAGGCCTTCTCTCTGTCCTGTTTCCTCTGGGGGCTCACTACTGTCAGCACCTCCCTCCCTGCTACCCCGTGTCATGGTCCTCCAGACTCAGGGAGATGAAAGCCTGCCTCCCAACTGGTCCTGAGGTTGGATGGGGAGGTGGAGCAGCCAGGGTGCAGCCACCCTGGGAAGGAGGCACAGATGGGGCCCCAGGCGCACCCGCACCTCGAACAGCCTCCCTTCTCTCCAGGTGCCACCCATCCTGCCGCCAACCCGTTCGGACCCTCAGCGCATCCTGGCAGCTTCCTGCCCACTGGTCACTTGACAGGTAGGTGTCCCCTGAGGTCTGTGCAGTCTGGCTGGCCTGTGCTGACCCCCAAGAACCAGGGCACCCTCAGGTGGTTCAGGTGGTACCTGCCAGGTTCTGGAGCCCTGGGGTGGGGGAGGGCCTGGTGCACACAGAAATTCCTGAGTGCTTGTTGCACCCACAGACCCTTTCAGCAGATCAAGCACCTTCGGGGGCCTGGGGAGCCTAGGCAGCAACGCTTTTGGAGGCCTCGGCAGCCACGCGCTGAGTGAGTGACCCCGCCATCTGCTCTCCCCTCGCACGGGCATGGGCGTGCATCAGGGCTGTAGTGACACCAGGCGGACTGTCACCCCTCGTCTCTTCAGGGCATGCGGGCCTGGGCTTGGGCATCTCCCTGTGTGTGCTCCTCCCTGGCACCCCAGCCTCACCCTCTGCTGCCAACCCCCACCCCAGCTCCCAGCAGCGGCGGCATCTTTGCCCCCAAGGAGGGCCCCACACTGCACGGTCTGCCCAGCCCCCACGAGGCCTGGAACCGGCTGCACCGAGCACCACCCTCCTTCCCCACGCCACCCCCATGGCCCAAGCCCTTAGACGCCGAGCGGGTCTCAGCCCTGACCAACCACGACCGAGAGCTGGACAAGGGCAAGGAGGAGCGGGACCGGTGAGTTGGGGCCCCTCCACTTACCCGTTCTGCCAGCTCCCTGCCCCCCCAACTTTGGCCCCCACCGTCCCAGCACCTGCAGCCCCCAGCCACCTCTACAGAACCCAAGGGGGCAAACTGAAATCTGTGGAAGGATGCAAAGACTGCATCCTTGGGGTAGGAAGGACCAGTGGAAGGGGACCCCTGAGTCCACACACTCTCCACCTTGTTCCCACAGAAGACTTGCTGGGGCACAATCTGGGCAGGTACCATCCAGGATGAGGGTTACTTCCACCAAGGCCCTGGCAGGGACGGTGGGCTTCTGGAACACGGTGGGGTCTGGAGGGAGCTCAGACCAGCACAGCAGAGCTGGACAGGGGCTGCTGAACCACCGGGGGGTCCCAGGTCTGGGAGGTAGACCTTTGGGGAGCCCCCTGAGCTGGAGGATGGGGGCTGAGGTGGTGTGTTCCCCCCACTCGCCCCACGGGCAGCAGAGCTAGGCCAAGGCAGGGCAGGAGGGAGCCTGCATTAATGGGAGCATCAGAGTCCGGGTTCTAGAGGAATCATGGGCCAGCCATGCAGACAGGAACAGGGGAAGGTTCCGTGGACCAGCCCTTGCAGCCAGGTCCGGGCATTGCTGCAAGCTAGGTGTTGGGAGAGCCTGAGAGCACAGTGAGGGAGGGGGTGGCCTAGAAGATGAGGGAGACATTTGTCACAGGCCCCAGGAAGGGTGCTGGGGAGCACCCCAGGGCCTGCTCATATCCTACAACCATCACTGTCACTGCAGAGGGTCAGGAGCCCAGCGAACTGCAGCCCCTGCAGGGACATCAGGGTCAAGAGGGCAGGTTGCAAGTGCAGAAAGGGTAGCCAGGTGCAGCAGGGAGGCTTGGAGGGGGACCGGGGCACCTGATGGGCTCAAGCTCAGCTGCCCTCCCAGTCCCACGGAGGCCATGACCCCCTTGCTCCCAGCCTCAGGGCCAAAGGGCTAAAACGTACAGAGTGGCACCTGATGGGTGAGAACCGGACTGGGATGGGGCAGGTGGAACTAGTGAGCCCCAGCTGGGCCACACACACCCACCAGAAGAGGGTTTCAGAACCCTGTCTGTCCAGCGGATCAGTGGGTCTGAGGCGGGGTGGAACTTCCCAGAGTTCTCTGGGTTCTGGTGGAGAAGTCTGTGCTTCTGTTGCAAAGTTGGACTCCAGAGTTGCTTGTGGGGGGAGGCAGATACGGGGGTATGCTTGTGGGTGTGTGGGTTATAATTACCGTGTGTGTGTTGATGGGTGCCCCTAGCAGTAATTCCACAGAAACCTAGGGTGCTAAGTGGACACACACCCACATACAAGGACCCTGAGGTCACTGCGGCGGACGGTGATGGTGCCCCATTGACGTGAGAACTTGGTGGCAGAGGAACTCACTGCAGGGTGTCCCGTCAGGCTGAGCGGGGGTGTCTGTGTTGTCGCTCCCAGGGACCTCCTGGAAAAGACACGCCTGCTGAGCCGGGCCTCTCCAGCGGCGCCCGTGGGCCACCCAGGCAGTGGCCTCGTGCTCCGGGGCCAGGGCGATCCGGGCCGGCCCGGGATCCCTGCCGAACGCGAGGCTGAGCTCCGCATCAAGGAGAGCCGCTCCCCGGCCAGGGAGGACGGCCCCAAGCCCAGCAAGATGGCCCTGGGGGAAGGCCTGCGCCTGGCCGGTCTCCTGGGCCGCGAGCCCGGGAAGCCGCACGAGGCGCCGGCCGAGCGGTCCCAGGGCGACGTGAAGGTCAAGGAGGAGCGCGGGGAGGACGGAGACGCGCCCCCACAGCCCGGCCCGGGCCCCGCGGGCCGCGAGCGCCCGGCCTTCGCGTGGGAGCCACCGCGCGACGCCTACCGCGGCCCGGAGCTGCCCCGCCGCGCCCCGCCGGGCCCGGGCCCCGCCGCCCTCCTCGAGCCGCCCGAGCGCCCCTACCGGGACCGCGAGCCGCACGACTACAGCCCCGAGCGCCTGCGGGAGGCGCGCCGCGACGAGCTAGAGCGCGCCCGGGCGGCGCACCTGGACGGCGCGGCGCTGCTGCCGGCGCTGGGCGCCCTGCACTACCCGCGCCTCGCGCCCGCCGCCGCCGCCCTGCACAACAGTCTCCTGGCGCGGACCCCGCCCGCCGCCGCCGCGCTCGGCGCGCCGCCGCCGCTGGTGGCCGCAGGCGGGCCCCCCACGCCCCCCGGGCAGCCGCGGAGCAGGACTACGCCGCTGGGGGCCCGCGCGCCGGGTGAGGCCCGCGACTACTCCCCGTCCCGCAACCCCCAGGAGGTAGAGGCGCGGTAGTGGCCGCGGGCCCGCTCCCGCGGCCTGTGCGGGGGACCCTCCAGGAACGCACTGCTGTCCACTTTTCTAAACGTCCGTTTCTAGAACCTAAGCACAGTTCCATCGGCCCTGGGGTGGCGACGCTCACTTTTCCACTCGCAGCGTCGGGGGTGTCACACACAGATTTTCTGGGGGTGATCTTTTGTTTTCCGAGCTTGAGATTAGGCTACTGGAAAAAAAATTCAAGTTTGTACCTTTTTTCCCACAGGTGAGAAGCATTTTTAATAGATTTGTATTTTTTTCAACTTTGTGCTCTTTAGACACTTAAGAGAAACGAAAGACACTTTTGCTTTTTTACTTTTAGTTTGGTTTTGCAATTTAATGGCCTCAGATCTGTCTCCAGAGCCCCTGGGGTTTTTTTGTCTTATTTATGGTGGAAAAAAAAACGGTCATTTTGTCCAATGCACTGTGAGGCCCCCACTCAGGCCCGGCCCTGGCCCTCCCTTGGTACTTGGAACCGAAGTTACAGATATATATTAAGATAATAATGTACAAAGCTTTTTTTGCCTTATTATGCAGAAGTGTAAAAGGGTTTCTTTTTCGGTTTGTTTTTTAAAAAGAAAGATGAAACTGTAAATAGTCTGTTAATATAAATATATGATGTTATTAAATTCTTAACCTAGGTAGACTTTATAAAAACAGTTTCTAGAAATTTCTCTGGTTGGTTGTTTAAGGTGGTCACAACAACCCACCCGCTGTCAGTTGGAACTGCCTTCAGACGTTTAATGGCAGCAACATCCTTCAACTATGCAAGCGCTTGAGCGGCCAGGCCACTGGGGGACTGCGGAGCAGCCCTGGGATGTGCGTGCACCTTGGGCTGGCTGTGCGGTAGCCTGGGGAGCCACCCCAGATGAGTAGGGATTTGGGAGGTAGAGAGGCTCAAGGCTGATCACAAAAGAAATAACCTGTGTTTCTTCTCCACGGAGGCCATCAGAAGACATTGGTCTCATGTTCTCCCACCGGCCAAGGCTTTGGCATGATTTCCTTTCGGTTTCAGTCTTACTCCCATAACCCTGTGAATGTCGCCGTGCCCTTTCATCAGCATCCCTTCTTCCCTGACGTCCACACCTGTGTCCTGAGCCTTGGAGCCTCGGTTTGGCCATCCTTGGCTGTTTGCTTTATCCCGTTCTGTACTTTCAACCCCGCGTTTTCACAGTGGACCCTGGTTATTTTAAACAGTCTGCTTTCACGTCAACCAATGAAGGTAAATACAGCCTCGACTTTGGATGAAAAGGTGGTTGAGTGTTTTGTGGGGCTTTGTGGCAGGTGGGGGTCGGGGGTCACGTACCCTCCCTCAGTTCCTTCCGCCAACCCCTGACTCCCACCCACCAGGGCTGCCCTGCCTGCCCTGGGCTTGCTCCCCCAAGCGGTTCCCGCTGCCAAGGCTCCTCCCTCTGACCTTTGCTGGCATCTCCATCTTGCCTTCAACTGCTTTGGTCCCACGGTCCTCACCCTATCACCTGCCACATCATCCCTGCCCTGAACTTGTTCTCTGCGTGGTGTTTCTCTGTGCACTGGGGGTCAGGGTGCACGTCCTCAGGAAGGCTGGCCTCGCCCCCTGCTACCCTAGCAGAGCAGGTGACCACTGTTGGAGAGGGGAGATCTCCGCAAGGAGGGGCGCAGGGGCAGAGCTGCTGCGCTGACCTGTTGAAGGAAACAGACGTGGGGGTGCCCGCCCTAAGTGGGGACCTCAGCTGCTTGTGCTTAGCACTCGGCCTGCACCCCTACCCTGGCACAGTTTGGAAATGGGGCCCTGGCATTGTACCCCAATTGGATTGGCTTCCTAGGGTGAGAAGCCTGGCTCAGAACTGCCTGGAGCCTAAGCTCATTGGAGTCCCCATGGAGAGCTGGGGGTGCCCTGCAACCCCAGGGAGACACTCCTGGTCACTTGCGACCAAAGCACCCTCCAGGGCCTTCTCCATAGGAGTTTGGTTCCCAGGGACCAGCCCCAGCTGACCCCAGTGCCTCCCTGCGGCACATCTTGGTTTTCCTCTGTCTCATTGGTAGCCTCCGCAGCAGAGTGTCAGGAGCGAGCTGTCACCGTGCTCTGCTGACGGACCGTGGGAGGCTGGTGACCACACCCACCCTGGTTCACACCCACAGGGTCCCCGTGGAGCAGACACTGAGAAGCAGAGGCCCAGCCAACTGGGCACCCAGGCCCAGCCATAGGTGTAGCTGGAGGATGGATGCAATTCAGGGTCTGCCCTTGACTGAGACCACTTGGGAGTCCAGGGATAGCACATGAAGGGCTTAAATATTTGAGTTAAAGCTAAATGACACAGTTTGCATTGAACCACAGGGACACAGGGAGTAGGCCTGTGCTTCTTGCCTGGTTTCAGAGGAGGGCCCCTGGCAGCACGTCACCTGCAGGGTAGGGTTAGTATCTGCCCTGGGGCAGGCCATCCCTAAGGGACCTCGATTTCAAGGGGTCATTCTCTAACGGAATGTCTCCCCAAAGGGCATGATTTTTCATGGAACAAAATCACTAGTGGAATTCTGCCCACTGAGGGGTGCCCTCCATGCTGGCACATTTCTGAGCTACCGTAACCTACGATAAGTGGCCCATAGGGACGGTGGTCTGTCAGGCAACACCAGCCTCCAGGAACCCCACAGTCCACACTGGAGCGCCATCTCCAGGAAACTTCTGTGAAGTTAAATGATTGTCAAATAAAATGTTTTAGTAAAAGCATGGACAGATAGAATTTGTAAAATTCCCTAGAAAGTAAAACAAAAAGACTGAGTTGAAAATGTGAGAAAAGCTGGACAACCTCCCAGGATGTCCATCCTCCAACTAATTTGGGGAATAAGAGCTAAGTGGAGTGGGACATCTTAAAGTAGCGATTTTAAAACCTCCCGGTCAACCAGCCAAAAAGAAGACATTTCAGACATGCGAGGATTCAGACATCCATTCACTCGCTGCATCTTTGGGAGCTGCTAGAGGAGATTGTGCGGTAAAATAAGGGTGTAAACCAAGAGAAATGGGTTGCCGAGGAGGACGCCCTTAGGACCCAGGAAGGAGGTCTCGGGGGAGGCGGTCGCTGCGGTCGCTGCCGGTCTTGCAGGTTTTCTCCATGTGAACTCCAGAGTTAGCTTGTCAAATTCTGCTAGTTTTGTCCTCTGGCCATTATATTGTTATATTGGGATAGCATTGGATTTATAGATAAATTTGGGAGGAAGTGACACCTTTCCAGTGTTGATTCTTCTGGTCCATCACAGAACTCTCACTGATGTATTTGTTTCCTTTTCTCTCACTTGGTAAAGGTTTTAATTCCCTTCAGCTGTCTCACAGCTTATGTGTGTTCCTAGGTGTCTTACGCTTTCAGTGGGCTTCCCTGGTGGCTCAGGTGGTAAAGAATCCGCCTGCAGTGCAAGAGACCCCAGTTTGATTCCTGGGTTGGGAAGATCGCTGGTGAAGGGATAGGCTACCCACTCCAGTATTCTTGGGCTTCCCTTGTGGCTCAGCTTGGAAAGAATCCACCCGCAATGCGGGAGACTTGGGTTCGATCCCTGGGTTGGGAAGATTCCCCTGGAGAAGGCTACCCACTCCTGTATTCTGGCCTGGAGAATTCCATGGACTGTATAGTCTATGGGGTCACAGAGTCAGACACGACTGAGCAACTTTGACTTCACTTCACTTCTGCTTTCAGTAAAGCTGTGTGTCCTCGTTGGTTATGACAGCTGTACAGAAGGGCTCCTGGTTCGCTTATCTGCCATGTATCTGATCCCTTCCTGTGGTGTCAGTGCTGGTTACCAAGGGTAACCAGGCAGGAGGACTGTACCATTGGCCTTTGTGGGCAGGTGGGGCTGGGGGACTCACCCTGGTCAGTGGTCATCCATGGAAGGGCCATAAACTGCTTCTGAGCGGGGGGGTATCTGATCACTGGTGTGGCACCCCCAGGGCCTCAGAACTAGGACTGCTCCCAAGGGGGCTGTTCTGTGGGCCTGGAGGGGCACAGACCAGACCCCTGAGACCTGAGGCTGTCACCAAAGCAGCACAACCTGACCTCTCTGGGCTAAGGTGCCCACCGGACCCTCCTACCAGTTCCAGTTGATTCCAGTTTGTATTGATTCTCTTACTCTCCAGGGAGGCTGGGGGGGTCAACTCCAAGAAGCAACAGTCTGGCTGTCCTTCAGCATCTCACTGACCCCTTGGGCTGCCCCTGAGCTGAGACTTCCCCAGAGGATGCCCACTGTTCAGCATGATACACACAGTACCAGTACAGCGGGGAGTTGGATGTTAGTTGCCAGGTTTTCATCTTGGTTAGCTCACTTTTTAATTTTTAAATGAGACACAGGTCTCATTGTCTATCAGTTGACCGTGTGGATTTTCTCCTTGAGTCTGCTCATGGAGACTGTGTCACACACCACACAGGCAGCTGTCCTAACACTGAACCACCTTTGTGCTGACTTGCTTGAGTTCTTGTGAAAAGGCTAAGTCTGACCACACGAACTCATGCTCTCCTGCATGACCATCGCTGCCTTGAGTCAGGCACTCTTAGTTTTTTTTTTTTTTTTTCAATATACAATGTTAATTTATTTTACTATATTGATAATTTTTTTTAATTGCAGTGGATCTCCTTTGCTGCTCTAGCTGTGGCGAGCGGGAGCTTCTCTTTGGTTCTAGCGTGCAGCTTCTCATTGTGGTGGCTTCTTGTTGCGGAGCACAGGCTCTAGGCTCTTGGGCTTCAATCAGTACTTGTGACACGTGGGCTCCATAGGTGCAGCTCCTGGGCTCTAGAGCACAGGCCCAATAGTTGTGGCACTGGGGCATGTGGGATCTTCCTAGACCAGGAATCGAACCTATCTCCCCTGCACTGGCAGGAGGATTCTTATCCACTGCGCCACTGGGGAAGTCCAGGCACTCTTGGTTTTAAAAATGATTTTGCACCCTTGGCCACTTTTGACCCAACAGCTCTTTGGTGACCAGATTTTGTTCTACTTCCCCGGTCCTGATGGGGAAGTTGAGATGTGGTTTCCTGTGCCTCTGCAGCTATTTAACATGTTGTGTGGAAACCTTGCCAACGTCTTTCGAGGATGTCCTGTTTGTCTGTGACCGCATCTGTCCCCTCAGGAGGTCCCAGCAAGCCTGCTCCTGGCCAGGACACTGACCCTTTCTGATCTTCAGCATTACTGTGTGGTTTTAGAGACAATTTGGGCAATTTTTATCTTTGTGAGGACTTCCTCGGTGGCTCAGATGGTAAAGAATCTGCCTGCAATGCAGGAGACCTGGGTTCGATCCCTGGGTTGGGATGATCCTCTGGAGAAGGAAATGGCAATCCACTCCAGTATTCTTGCCTGGAGAATTCCATGGACAAAGAATTCCATGGAGGGCTATAATCCATGGGGTTGCAAAGAGTAGGACATGACTGAGCGACTAACATTTCATTTTATCTTCCTGGGAATGGATCTGCTCTCTGAGGAACGTGGGCACCTCAATGTGGAGTCCACACCACACACTTCTTACCTTCTTTCAAACTGTCTTTCCTCTGAGACTCTCTCACCTTTCACATTCCTCAGGCTCATTGGTGTTTCCCCTTTTGTCAATCAGACTCTCAGAGTCTAATGTATTATACTTTACAAAATCCAAACCTCTGGGTTTTCCCTCCCTCCCATGCCCTTCACCCCACCCCCTGGGATGTATCATTCCCCTCCCCCATCCGCTCCCCTGCAAACCTCCCACAGAGCCCACACTGACTGGAGGCTCTAATTGCCACATTCATCACTCAGGGTATAAATACCACAAAGCACCTGCTCTCTCTCCACCATGTTACTGAAGCCACAAAGTACTTCCAGGGGTGTGGTTGCCCTCAAGCCTCGGAACCTCCTAGAGAGGATCTAAAAACCCTACCCTGGGGAACGAACACCTATCAGAGTTTGTGGGGAGGCCACATGGAGTGAGTCTGTCCCGCCATGGCCGCCAACCTCCCCTGTGCTTGTCCCCATGCACGCAGCAGGAGTCAGGGCACCCTCCCCTGACCATCTCCCCCACTGTGGCTCCACACCCTGGAGAATTTGGGGGATCCACGCAGCTTTAAACCAGAGCTGCTTAGTGCAGAAAGAGGTCACTGCTGTGCAGTGACCACCAGGCAGATCCCACGCCGAGGGGGCGGCTTCATCCCTCACACTTTGTTAAAGAGATGGTGCCAGTGCCAACACTTCACAGGCAGGGGAGCCTCGGGCTTGGCCCTTCTTGATGCTGGAGGCCTGCAGAAATGTCAGGAGTTCGAGGGGCCAGTTTCCATTTAGGAAGATAAGTGGAGATGGTGGGATGGTCTCTCAGTGTGAATGTACTTCAGGCTCCTGAACTGTGCACTTAAAATGGCTAAGAAGGAAGTTTTTATGCCAAGTGTATTTTACCACAATTTTTTTTAAAGTTGCATTCCTTGACTACAGAATAAAAAGTTTGGGGAGGACTTCCCTGGTGGTCCAGTGGTAAAGAATCCACCTGTCAATGCAAGAGATGAGGGTTTGATCCCTGGTCCAGGGAGATTCCACATGCCACGGAGCAGCTAAGCCCAGGAGCCTGCAGCTACTGAGGATGAGCTCAAGAGCCTGTGCTCCGCAACAAGGCAAGCCACCGCAGTGAGAAGCCCAGGCACCGCAGCTGGAGAGGAACCCCCACTCGGTGCAACTAGAGAAAAGCCCACAGGCAGCAACCAAGACTCAACACAGCCAAAAACAAATAAAAGAACTGTGGGCTCACACACACAAAAAAAATGTTTTTTGGGGAAAGAAGCCAGGAAAACTGCCCCACACCGCAGGCAGGCACATTTTGCATGTGAACTTTGGGGGGCAATGACACCTCAGGGGGAGGCATGCCATTCTCACGTCTCAGAGGAGGTCATCCTGTCCTACCCGTGTCATAGGAGCCCTTGGGTGAATTGCTTTGAACAAAGAATCACCCGAGTTCCTTCTGCAGGGAGGTGTCCCAGGCTGTGTCCTACCCACCCCAGCAAAGTCCCCTTGGTCACCCAGCTGTCGGGCCTCAGAGATGGGGTTGTGAGCAGGGCCACCACCAGCGAGTGACACCTTTGAGCCCCTGTGGAAGGTGGCCCTTGGATCACCTGTCACCAGCTCACCTGCAGATCCCCTCCTCTCTGCCCAGCCCTGAACCGGAGGTGCATCCCTGGATCCCTCCTCCCAGGAGTTCTCTGTCACCAAACCAGGGCCACCAGGATGGTGAGGAGGCCAGCGGGGGTGGGGGACCTTCAAGGGAACAGACAGGAGGAATCCCACGTGGTTGCTCCTCTTCCTCTCCTTCTCTCCCCAGGGCCTGGGGCCTGGCAGCTCTTTCCTCCCATCTAACATGTTTCCAGAATGTCTTGGAGGGTGTTGTGGGCTGAATTTTGTCCCCCCAAAATCCAGATGGTCCATCTAGTCAAAGCTATGGTTTTTCCAGTAGTCGTGTGTGGATGTGTGAGTTGGACTATAAAGAAAGCTGAGCGCCGAAAAATGGATGCTTTTGAACTGTAGTGTTGGAGAAGACTCTTGAGAGTCCCTTGGACTGCAAGGAGTCCAACCAGTCCATCCTAAAGGAAATCAGTCCTGAATATTCATTGGATGGACTGATGTTGAAGCTGAAACTCCAATACTTTGGCCACCTTATGTGAAGAACTGACTCATTTGAAGAGACCCTGATGCTGGGAAAGATAAAAGGCGGGAGAAGAAGGGGACAACAGATGATGAGATGGTTGTATGGATGGCATCACCGACTAAATGGACATGAGTTTGAGTAAACTCTGGGAGTTGGTGATGGACAAGAAGGCCTGGCGTGCTGCAGTCCTTGGGGTCGCAAAGAGTCAAGACATGACTGAGCGACTCAACTGAACTGAAATCCAGATGTTGAAGCCCTGACCCCCAGGACCTCAGGATTTGAGTGTGTGGAGAGGGAACCTTGAAACGGGTGATTGAGATCAAAGGTCTTTCCTTATAAGAGGAGATCAGGACAGACACATGGGACGACCGCGTGGGGACCTGAGGAGGAGACAGTGTCCACGATCCCCACCCCACCCCCCGCCGAGGCTCTGTCAGCCATGCGGGGGCCGCTCAGGCCCCGGACACCACGTTCTCCACGTTAGCCGAGAAGCGCCGGCCAGGAGAGGACCAGGTTCTCCCGGAGGCCGAGGAACCGGGTCTCCGCCGTTTCCTGGGGAACAGCCCCCGGATAAAGGCCGCACTGGCAGGGTCTCAGGTCCCGAGGACCCCGGAGTGGCCGCCAGGAATCTCCTCACACGCAGGTGCTCCCCCCGCATTAACCTGAACGAGGCCGGGACCCAGTGGGCAAACTGCTGTTTTCCAGATGAAAAGGGAAAATGTCAGGGTCTGTCCGCATCCCCGGAGGAGCAAGCACCTGCCGGCTCCCTGGGAGCCTGGTCGACTGGCGGCCCACAGCGCCCTCTGGCGGCCCCGGGTGGTGCCGGCGCCGCTGCAATCACGTTCCTCGGAACCTTTCCGCTGGCGAGGCGCCGACAGGGGCTGCTGTGGGTGCATCAGAGAGATAAACAGGCAAAATGTCCGGATCCCCGGGAGGTCTCGACCCCCGAGGAGACAAGGAGGGGCTGGAACTAGCGTGGCCAGGATCCTGCTGAGAACTGGACGTCTGAGTACGGGGAGTAGGGGGAGCCGCGAGGCCCTGGGGCGGATCCTGAGAAATCCCTGCGGCGGGAGACCGGCCCCAGAAGAGCGGAGCGAGGGGCTGGGTGGGGCAGGACTTGGGGACAGTCCACCCCGCCCCGCTCCCTGGGCAGTGAGGAGGACCCTGGCCACAGCAAAGCTCCGGCTGGCCTCTACTCCGAGTGTCTCAAGAACATTCTGAACTAAGGCGAGGGATCCTTCTGGTTTTGTTGTTTTTATTTTTGCTCCCGTGGCTTGCAGGATCTTAGTTCCCCAACCAGGGATTGAACCAGTGTCCCCTGCAGTGAAAGTCAAGTCCTAAGCACTGGCCCACCTGGGAAGCCCCAGCTTTGTTCTTAAAGAATGAAGTGCAGTCACTCTGGGATCCACTTCCTGCCCCCTGGGTTGGCCAAGGGGGCAGGACCAAGAAGACAGATGGTAGCAGGTGTTGTCCAGGGTGTGGACAGTTTGGAGGCCTCGCACGGGCCCTGGGAGCGTGAAAAGGCGCAGGTGTGCTGGAGAGTCACCTGGCGGTTTCCTAAAAGGTGAAACATGGAGTACTCCTCAGAGCCAGCACGCCACTCCTAATTCACGCCCAGTGGCTTAGAAACCCGTGTCCAGAGAACATGCAAGAAATGTGCACGGTGGCTTTACTCATAGTTAAGCTGGGAGCAACCCGAACGTCCACCCTCCGATGATGGACAAACAACATGCACAAACTCAAGTGGAACGAAAAGGAAAACAGTCCGGCCACACCGTGGATGAGCCTGGAGAGAATCACGCTCAGTGAAGGAAGCCAGTGTGGCCGCGGACTGGGCGAGTCTGTCTACTCGGAGTGTGCAGAGCAGGCAAACCTGCAGAGACGGAAAGTGGACTAGTGGTGGCCTGGGAAGTGGGGAGCGAGGGGGCGGGGCGAGGAGGGGAAGAGGGAGGGGAGGGGAGGGGGAGGGACAAGGGAGGGGGAGGGAGGGGTGGGAAGAGGAGAGGGGAGGGGAGAGACCGAAGTTGGGGTGGAGCCTGAAGGCCTCTCTGGCCTCCTACAGACTCGGAGTAGAGGGGAATGTGGGAGGAAGGAGATGGAGAGGAGGAGAAGGAAAGGAGGGAAAGGGAGAGGAATTTTTTAAACAGAGCCCCCAAAAGCAGCCTGGTATCTGCAAGATGGGTGAGGGCACAGAGGAAGGCAACGGTAAAATTTCTGGTGCTCTGGAAGCAGAGGAGGCAGTCGTGGTGTTCACCTCTAGAAGCCACCAAAGGGAACAGTTTCTAGATCAGCCAGGACTTCAGCTCCTAGGGGAAGTGGGGACCCTGGGGGCCAAGGGAGCAGGAGGAGGGACCAATGGGTGGCCCCTCCCCGCACGGGTCTTCAGCGGGCTCCAGTGCCTTCACTGCACCATCCACAAGGTCAGGGGAGCCTTCCAACCTTTTACCTGTGATGACAAGTCACAGTCACGTGCCTGCAGGGGAGGGGCACGTCTACACCTGCCCCTTCCTCTGGGGAGACTTGGTCTCTGGTTGAGGGGGCTCCTGAAGATGGCACCGAGCTGAGACCCGGGTCTCCATACCCACAGAAACATGCTCACTCAGTCAGGAGGTTTATTCATGCTAAGTCATCACATTGAGGTTCCAGGAGCTGCCCTTGGTTTGCACGGACATGGATGGCCTCGGGAGTTCATGGTTAAGACGTGCAATACCTGCGGGTCTTCATGGTCCCATGAACACACACAGGGCTCAGGGTGTAGGGTGGTCTCCTGGGCACAGACTGGGCCCACGTCACTAGAAGGCATAGCACAATTAGGAAACACACAGGGAGACACAGCCCACGAGGCAGGGAGGAGTTAGCCTTCAGGGCCAGCTGGTTAATGGCCAGACACTCTCCTCGGCACTGACAGTCTGCACCTCTGGGCGAAGCCACTGAAGGTGTTGCCTGGTTCACTTGGACACCCTGGGGACACCCATGGACTCACTATTGTGGCACCTGCTGCACCCACTGTTGTTCTGGGTGCTGGTGGACCATGGCCAGCAGGTGAGGATGCTCAGAAAGGTCTGGTTCTCAACCTCTGGGCTCAGACACACCTTTATAATCAGACTGAAGTCCTGGATCGGGGCATCCAAGCTCAGACACCAGAGCATCCCCTCCAACCTCGTTCCCGTGCCCCCATCCCTCTCTGTCCCCAGCTGTTCTCCACAGTGTCTTCAGGTTCTGTGTTCTGGGGGCTGACCTCTGCGGGCTGCCTCACTGAACCCTTTCCTTCTGGATTTCCAGTTCAGCCAGTGAAAGTCTCCAGTGGAGATGGGAGGGAAGGAAGAGGAGGAAACTCCTGAGAGGGGACCCTCCCCTTCGTCCAGCCGGGTGTCCAGCCCCACAGGAGTTAGGCCCCGGTGCTGCCGGATCTTGTGGGCCCACCACCTACCACCATGCTGGCCCTTCCCCAGGTGCCCACACTATGCCATGCTGCCACCCTGGTGGACATGAGAACCAATGCCCACAACCTGTGTCCTTTTCTGAGCTCGGCCGCGCTTCTGCCGCAGGTGCAGCAACAGGAGGCCAACTGGCAGCGACGACTGGCGGCCTCTCCTGGAGGGGACGCCACCCACGCGCGTGGGCACAACGCCCTCCAGGTCACTGCCCGCCTGCCCTCAGGCCAGCCGCAGGACTGAGGCCCCCCGGCAGGGCTGGACTGGGTTCCAGGACTCACCCAGGGCAGGCACTGGAGCAGGATGCCGCTCTGGGGGACGCAGCGGTTGGGGCTGAGCTCGTTCAGCCGGATGCAGCACTTGCTGCGGCACTCGCTGTGGTAGTTGCAGTAGTCCCAGTTGGGCTGGGGACAGAGGTCAGAGGTCAGAGCTGGCGGGCGCCTCCCTCCATCCCCATGGCTCCTGGCCTCACCTTGCGCCAGGGCAAGCACTGCAGGAAGATGGTCTTGGCTTTGCAGTACGTCTGCACCCCATAATTGTTGACGACACAGCATTTGCTCTGGCACTCCAAGTGGTCCTTGCAGATGTACCCATTTGGCTGCAGGAGAAGGAGAGCGGTCCTTTCCACCAGGCCCCCAGCCCTCCTTTCAGGGGCTGCCCTCTCCAGCCCCTTGCCCCCCACCTCTCACCCGCCCAGGCAGGACACACCTTCTTCCAGGACAGGCACTGCTGGAATACGGTCTGGGCGGTGCAGAACTTCTGAGGGTTCAGGCTGTTGGTGACACAGCAGTCGCTCTGGCATTCACTGTGTGTCTCACAGGGCTCTCCGATGCTCTGCAAAGTTGGGGCTCCTTTACGTGCGCCCCCACAGACCAAGCGTCCCTGCAAGGCTGTTGTCCATCTCAGTAAACTTAGCTCACCTGCCTGACACTGTTCCGGAAGGCTAAGGGAGCCAGGCCCAGAGGACGAAGGATGCTGGTGAGCGGAAGTAGCTCACCTGGCCCATTCCATGTGCTCTCACATTTTATAGGTGAGATGTCACAGTTCAGAGAAGGTATCGACTTACCCAGGGTCACACAGCCAACTAGAAGTTGGAGCTGAAGCCTAGGTCTGCCGCCTGCCCACCTCCTGTGAGGAGGGGCCCTCGACTTGGTTCTGAACATCTCAAAACTCCTTTACAAATGCAAAATTACTGGAGACTGCAAAGAGTCATTGTTGCTGGTTTACCATTGGCTGTGAGCAACTTTATCTCTTCTTGGCTGAGATAAAAGCCATCGTCTGGGCTCAGGAACTGGAGGCCAGAAGCCCAGCGGGTGAGCGGGGGACAGAGGAGGGAGGTGCATCTGGAAAGCAGCGGCCACACAGCGCGGTGCCCTCCCTCCTGCATCCTGCACAGGGGCACCTTGGTCCAGGCAAGACGTGGGGATCAGAGGGGTGGCACACGGCCCCCAGGACCGACAGACTGCGTTCTTTGCTGTTGCTGCATGACACACACGAGTTGGTCACATCACCCCCCCAGAACCCACTGCCCTGCCTCCTTCCATACTGCCTCTTCTGCACACACCCCCCAATCCTCTGCAGGGTCCCTGGACTTGGGACTTGGCATTGGGGGTCTGGGGGTACACCAGGAATCAGTCATCCTGGGGACCTGAGAGCCTTAGGAAGCAGGTGCATTCATGAAGTGCGGGTTCAGTTCAAAGTGGGGGTGGGACAGGAGAAAAAGCACAGAGCACCTGGCAGGAAAGGGGGCTGGGAGCCCGGGTGTCCCGGGGTGGGTCTGGCGAGAGTTAGCCCTGGGCCCTGCAGAGACAGGGACGTGGTGCTTACCTTATGTGACAGATGCTGGTACTTCTTGATTGTCAGCACCGGGGCCACGGGTAGCAAGCAGAGCAGTAGCAGCAGCAGACGCCCAGCGCTGGCCATCGCTCGGCCTGTTGGCGCCAGAGGGCATGGATGCCTGCCCACGAGGCTCCTCCTCCCCTCCCTCCTGCCTTCCTAATCCTTCTCCATCAACATGGATTTTCAAAAATGAATAGATAGGGTTCTCTGGCCGTCCAGTGGTTAGGAATCCACCTTGCAATGCAGGGGGTGCGGGTTCGATCCCTGGCCAGGGAAGCATGATCCCACATGTGTGTGCTGTGCTCTCAGGCACTTCAGTCGTGTCTGACTCTCTGACCCTGTGAACTGCAGCCCACCAGGCTCCTCTGTCCATGGGATTCTCCAGGCAAGAACACTGGAGTGGGGTGCCATGCCCTCCTCCAGGGGATCTTCCCAACTCAGGGATCGAACCCATGTCTCCTGCATTGGCAGGCAGGCTCTTTACCACTGAGAAGCCAAGATCCCACAGGCAGTGGAGCCAATAAGCTCACAAGCTCTGGAGTCCACAAGACACAACTGGAAAGAAGCCCTCGCACCTCAAAGAAAAAAGATTCCACGTGCCACAGTGAGAACTGATGCAGCCAAATATATGAATAAACAGGAGTAGGGGCAAAATGGCATGATGTTAAGAAAACTAATGATGTGATTTTCTTAGAGGGGCTTTGTTTACAAAATTGTGTAGGATGTGCAGAGAATTCCCGTCCTTGCCCCCACCCCGCCTCCTTTGCTAACATCTTAGTTGGATGCATTTGCTGCAACCCGTCAGCTGACACCGACACATTGTTGTAAACTGAAGCCCACTATGTCATGTGGGTTTAGTCTTGGTGTTGTACCTGCTACAGGTTTGGACAAATGTATGATGTGCCTGTGACTGAGGATCATACAGGGTCATCTCACTGCCTGGAAAACCCTCTGTGCTCTGCCTGTTCACCCCCCACCCCTGGCACCGTCCACCCCATCCCTTTACTGTCCCTGTGGCTGTGGCTTTTCCAGAGCATCCCAGGGTTGAATCGCGCACTGTGTGGCCTTTCAGATGACTTTTCCCCTCCCTAATACACACCTGAGGGCCCTCCGTGTCTCTTTAGGGCTTGTAGCAAATTTCTCTTTATTACTGATGGAAAATAGATTTTCAACAGCACTTTTCTCTGGAGAACGATCAAGCCCTCTTTTGCTTCAGAGGAGAATGTCTCTGAGGTTAACGCGTGCCCGGGGGGCCTACCCTCTGCAGCCTGCTTCCTTCTGCGCCTGCACGTCCCTCGGCAGAGGCCCTCCAAACCCCCAGCTGAGCTGCTCCAACCCACTGGGGCTATGTGGTTGGTTCCCTGGCTGTTCATAGAGCCAGCAATTTGGTTTCCAATTTATTCATAATTGTTTTTCACAATGGAGATGATATTCAAACAGCGTAAAATTAACCATTCGAAAGTGGACAATTTAGTGGCATTTCATGCATTTTTAATGTTGCATAACCACCACCTCCAACTAGAACAGGAGTCCTCAATCCCTGGGGCTGTTAGGAACCAGGCTGCACAGCAGGAGACTGGCGACTGAGCGGAGAAGCTTCTTCTGTATCTACAGCGGCTCCCCATCGCTCACATGCTCACATTACCGTAGCCTGAGCTCCGTCTCCTGTCAGCTCAGTGGCGGGATTAGATTCACATAGGAGCGTGAACCCTACTGTGAACTGTGAGTGCCGGGGATCTAGGTTGTGTGCTCCTTATGAGAATCATCCTGAAACCATCCCCACCCCCCAGCCCTGGAAAAATTGTCTTCCGTGCAACTGGTCTCTGGCGCCAAAAAGGTTGGGGACCACTGATCTAGAATATTCTGTCATCCACCACAGCCGGGGCCCATCAGCAGAGCCACTTGCACGGAGCCCTTCAGGGAGCGGAAGTGATCCGAACACCTCCCGAGTTCTGCCGAGCACAGTGTAGAAGCCCAGAAGCCCTGGGAAGGTCGGGGGTGAGTGGGGAGGGGTTCCCCAGGCCGCCGAGTCCCCTGCTCCCCTCCCGCCCTCCATCCCATGTTCCAGAATCTCTCCTGGCTTGTCTTTCAGCCCCACCTTGTCACTGGCCCCTGTGGTCTCCAGCTCAGGACCCTGTGATATGACAGAACAGTGTCCTCAGGGACCACAGGCCCCCCTCCCAGACTCTCCCAGGTCACTCTATTTGTTGTGGGGCCATGGGGAGACCACTGGGTCTTTGAGGGTCTGGCTTCCCTTTCTGTGAAATGAGGTGTGGGCTCCCTTTCAACTGAGGGTTTTCAGATGATTCCGTGAAGTCACAATGTTATCTGCCTTTCAAAGCACAGTGGAAATCTGCTTTTTAAACTCCCTGAAATGTTGAGGTCCCAAGCCCAGCAACACGCCCAGCTCTCCAGGTTGAGTCCTCCCCATCCTCGGCCGCCCCCATCTGGCTGCCTTAGTGGGCCCCATGCTAGGAATTCAGAGCCTTTGGGAGAACAGAGCTGGGAAGGAGCACAGACTGGGGGGTGGTGGTGCGTGAGAGGGAGTGGTTCCCTCCCACCCAGACAAGCCGACCAGGAAAGTTTTGGGCTGTGGTGTTGGTGGGGAGTGGGACAGCACTGGAGATGTGGGGGTGGGCGGGCAGGGGTCTCGTTTGTTTCCTGCTCCTCTCACCTCACACAGGAGCACCTGATCCAAATGAGCAAGGCTGGTATTTTCTCCCGAGCCATTACTATCAGCACAGATTCCTTTGGCCCCACACAAATACCAAGAAATAACCCCGTGCCTCCCGTAAGGACAGAACTGAGCAACACAAAACATCTCAGAAAGGCAAAAGGCGTTTAGCCCCATTTATATGTTTTTGTCAATGGAAATAACAAATCAGGGCTTCCCTGGTGGCTCAGTGGTAAAGAATCTGCCTGCCAAGGCAGGAGACTCCAATTCGATCCCTGGCCCAGGAAGCTCCTACATGCCTCAGACCAACTATTGAGATTACGTGCACCAAAACTATTGAGCCTACATGCTACAACTACTGAAGCCCATGGGCCTAGAGCCCGTGCTCCACAATAAGAGAAGTCACTTCAATAAGAAGCCTACACACTTCGACAAAGAGTAGTCCCCACTTGCAGCAACTAGAAAGTAGCCCCCTCTCACTGCTACTAGAGAAAAGGCGATGCAGTAACAGAGACCCAGCCCAGCCAAAAATAAATAAACAAACAAAAATTATATAAAAAACAAGTCACAGGATACGTCACTGCCTGAGTTTTGGTTTTCAGCAATTTTAGATTTAAATGTATCGGCAGTAAACCATAGCTCTTGAGCCACAAAAAGCATATGCATGTCATTCAGAAGTTTTGCTAACTGCTTCAAAAGAGATACAATAGCATGAACTCAGAGCCCTATTTGGAGCTATTTGTCACTGAAAAGTGATAAAGATGAAGAGAAAAGAGACCAGAGGATGCTGGTCTTAGTGACAATACCATTTCTCTTTTAAATTCTGCCTTTAAAATAGCAAGTCAAGGACTTCCCTAGTGATCCAGGAGTTAAGAATTCACCTTGCAATGCAGAGGATGTGTGTTTGATCCCTGGTTGGGGAACTAAGATCCCACATGCCGAGGGGCAACACCCAGCAACTACTGAGCCTGCGCACCACAACTATAGATTCTGTGCAGCACAGCAAGGACCCAACAAATAAATGATCTGAAGAAAAAAAAAAAAAAAAGCACTTCAATGTCTATTTCAACATGTGACAACAGCGTTCTAAGCTTTTCCCCTCAAAAAAAAAGCACCTGCAAGGCTGGGACACACCTTTATCACATGAGCATCCTGCATGTTGACAGACGCCAGGTGTGTCTGAGGGTCTCCTCCCACCTCACTGCGGCTCTGCAGGTGTGAGCAGGCTGTTCTGGGTTCTGGGGCCTCACTGGTAGCCCTGAACCTCTCAGTCTTCCCACCCGGACTCCTGACCCTCTACTCCAAAGTGGCCCTTGGGAAGAAAATAAGTGTTTCTATGGTGGGACCCAAGACACAGTTCCTGGTCCTGGGAGACTGAACCTACAGACACCCACAGCCTAGCGCAGCCAGCCGGCAGAGCCGGTCAAACCTCTCAGTGACCCCAGATGTCCACCCTGGTTGTGCCCCTCCTCCAACTCAGGACCAGCCAAATGTGCCCCTTAACCCATCACATGGGATGCCCATATGTGACAGACTTTAGGCTGAGTAACAAACACCGCAGACAAGGATGGTCTTGCATCCTGGAGGCTGACAGCCCAAATCAAGGTGTGGGCAGGGCTGGTTCCCTCTGAGGTCTCCTTGGCATCTTCTCGCCATGTGTCCACAAGGCCACCACTGTGTGCCTGTGTCCTGATTTTCTCTTGTAAGGACACCAGTCCTATGCGATGGAGGCCCACCCTATAGACCTCATTCTACCTCAGTCACCTCTTTAAAGGCCCCATCTCCACAGACAGTCACATCCTGAGGTCCTGGGGTAGGATTTGGGAGGACACAGTTCAGGCCATAATGACACCCCACATCTAGTCAGTCGGCCCATCTTCCCCACTGACATCCTCCCCTTGGGTGCACTGGAGCCAAGCTTTCCAGCCATCAGTGTCTGCCCACCGCCTGTCTTCAGGTCTGGTGCAGAGATGGACCGGCCCGCAATCTGATCAGCTGCCCTCGTCCCCGGCTGCAGCCTCCTCCTCGCAGCTGACCACCACCTTTCTGCCTTCCAGCTGATCTGTGAGGGCCATCGGCAGAAGGGTGCAGGAACTTGGTTTCCTTCACAGCAGGTCAAAGGTCTCGGATGCCACACATCACGTGATTTGAGGAAAATGACACCAGACAGTTGAGTTGTATAAACATTTTCCAAGATAAATGGCAGCCCCACAGTCACTGTTTGAACTTTGTACACTCTGTTCCCATATCATTTCAAACGTATCAAATACAATCATTGTTTCATAACTGAGTAAGAGCTGAATTTCAATCACAACTTGAACATTTTAACATTTCAAACCTGCAATGTTCTTTTTTATATTATGAAGATTTTTCTAAACAAATTCTTTTATTATTCTTTTATTGATTTATTTGGCTGCACAGTTTCTCAGTTGCTGCATGTGGGATCTGGTTCCCTGACCAGGGATCGAACCCAGACCCCCAGCAATGGGAGCAAGGAGCCTTAGCCACTGGAACACCTGGGAAGTTCCAAAGTAGAACTGGACATGGAACAACAGACTGGTTCCAAATCGGGAAAGGAGTACTTCAAGGCTGTGTATTGTCCCCTGCTTATTTAACTTATATGCAGAAATGCTGGGCTGGATGAAGCACAAACTAGAATCAAGATTGCCGAGAGAAATATCAGTAACCTCAGATATGCAGATGACACCTTCCTTATGGCAGAAAGCGAAGAAGAACTAAAGAGTCTCTTGATGAAAGTGAAAGAGGAGAGTGAAAAAGTTGGCTTAAAGCTCAACATTCAGAAAACTAAGATCATGGCATCCGGTTCCATCACTTCATGGGAAATAGATGGGGAAACAGTGGGAACAATGACAGACTTTATTTTGGGGGGCTCCAAAATCACTGCAGATGGTGACTGCAGCCATGAAATTAAAAGACGCTTACTCTTTGGAAGAAAAGTTATGACCAACCTAGACAGCATATTAAAAAGCAGCGACTTTACTTTGCCAACAAAGGTCCATCTAGTCAAGGCTATGGTTTTTCTAGTAGTCATGTACAGATGTAAGAGTTGGACTATAAAGAAAGCTGAATGCCGAAGAATTGATGCTTTTGAACTGTGGTGTTGAGGAGACTCTTGGGAATCCCTTTGACTGCAAGGAGATCCAACAAGTCAATCCCAAAGGAAATCAGTCCTGAATATTCATACTTTGGCCACCTGATGCAAAGAACTAACTCATTGGAAAAGACCCTCATGCTGGGAAAGATTGAAAGTGAGAGGAGAAGGGGACTACAGAGGATGAGATGGTTGGATGGCATCACCGACTCAATGGACATGAGTTTGAATGAGCTCCAGGAGTTGGTGATGGACAGGGAGGCCTGGCGTGCTGCAGTCCATGGGGTCGCAAAGAGTTGGACACGACTGAGCAACTGAACTGAACTGAAACATACTTTATTTTATTTTTAAAAATGTTTGGTCATACTGCTTGGCATGGCATGTGGGATCTTAGTTCCTCAACCAGGGATCAAACCTGTGCCCCTTACATTGGAATACAAAGTCTTAACCACTGGCCCACGGGGGAAAACCTACAGTGTTCTTTTTGTATTTTAAACCAGGGGAAAATTTTTTCTGGTCTCATATTTTTTCTTAGGCCCTTGAAAAGTGCACAGGCCCAGTTTACAAAATTGGGTATGTTGTGCCTTGTCAAACAGCCCCCACAACACGGAAGCACTGGACCCTCCCCCTCTGGGGCTCAAGAAAGCCCAGTTCATGGAAGGTCACAGTCTACCTGTGCTCACAGCCCATCACTCACAGCAACCAAGAGGGGGCAGCTGCCCAAGGGCCCATCAGTGCATGATAGACAAACAAAATGAGGTCCATCCACATGATAGAATATTACTCTCCCTAAAAAGGACAGAGACTCATGCCGGCTACAATACAGAAAAACCTGGAGGACATCACACTCAGTGAAATAAGACAGACACCAAGCGACAGATTCTGTATGATTCACTTTCATGGGGACAGTGTTTCTCTTTGGGAAGATGAAAGAGGCCTGGAGAGAGATGGGGGAAAGGTTGCACCACGATGAAAATGCGCTTAATGGCTCTAAACTGTGCACCTAAAACTTGTTAAGATGGTAAATTCTATATTGTATGTATCTTACCAGGGTTAAACTCAGGGCCCTGGAGGCATAGTTATCTCATATTTGCTGCCTCTAGTTATTTTGAAATATTCTGCTATGCACAGAATCTCTTTTATTGGGTATTCGTTCATACGTCTCTCAAATCAGGCATCTTTGCACAGGTTTGCCTTCCAAACACCAACATCAGGTATGATTCCATGATATCTCAGTCTACCCAATAAAAGGCTGATGCCAAACCTTGCCAAAAACCTTACAAATCTGAATAATTTAAATTATATGATCAAAGTACAACTACTGTATTTACAGGATAAACCCCTCGTGCTGGAGCCACCCCCACCCTGCTTGTTTCAGTCCTTGCATGGGGAGGCGGCTTAGCTTCTGGTGCCCATGAGAAAGGTGACCCGAATGTGCAGCCCAGATGAGGGGTCGCGGGCACAGCCCGGCACATTTACACACGGAAAAGCAAGACTTGCGAGTCACCATGTGAGACTGGACATTCCCTGCAGAAAAAAACGCCCTCTGGTAGCTGATAACAACTTAAGTTCACAGCCACCCTACCTTTAAATCTTGGGGCCCACGGCTCCTTTGTGCGGAAGCGATACTGACCAGGCTGTGGCCACAGAAAAGACTCCCAGCCCAGAAGCAGAGACTCACCTGAGAGAGCTGCTCAGAATCACGGGAGCTGCCCCCAGCCCCTCCTCTGCCCCCACCGTGTCCCCGTCTCTGCCCTCCAGGAGAAGTCTCTTCCTTGTTCAGGAGAGACCAGATGCACAGTGGCCCGTGGCCAGGGCACCCAGGACAGCAGGACGCTGGCCCACACAAGAACGCCAGACACCAGCCGCAGCCTCTGCAACCACGGCCGCCGGCCAGTGACCGCAGCCTCCCCGGGTCTGCCCGCCTCCACGCAGGACCAGCCCCTAGCCCCTCACCTGGGACACCCCGCTTCCGGTCAGCCGCCCCATCCTCCCCACCAGCACCCCTCAGGGCCCCTGGAGCCCACCTCTTTCATTCTCAGGGTCCCCAGCTGCCTGTCTGGGGGGCTGCCGATTCCCGGCCATGTTTGTTCTCCTGTGGGTGGTGTGAACACAGTGTTCATTCAGTTAACATTGACTGACATTTACCTTTGGCTCCACGCCCAGCTCTGGGAAGAAGACTGTGCATCAAGCATCTGCCTTGTCACCCGGAAAGGAGTTCTGGGCTTACTGCGGGGGAGAGACCCGTGCACAGACTCCGGAGAGCCTTTAGGGGAGCGGTGGGGACGCTGGGAGGAGTACCGGGGGTCTCCAGATGGGGTTCCCTAGGTGGCGGGAGGCAGGACAGAGGTCCTGGCAGAGCAGGGGGCTGGGCTCCGCCTGGGTTTGCGGGGTGGGTGAGAGGGTGGGGCCTGGAGAGCTGGCATGAGAACCTTCACAGGACAGAGAGAGTCTCAGAAAGCTCGGGCACCACGTGGGACAGACGAGATGGCACTGCTGAACCTTGGGGTCAGTGGGCTCTGTGGAGCAGGCACCAGTAAGAACCAGGACTGGAGGACTTCTCTGGCTGTCCAGTGGTTAACAACTGGCCCTCCAATGCAGGGGGTGTGGGTTCAATCCCTGGTGGAGGAAATAAGATCCCACATGCTGTGGGGCGACTACTGAGCGCGTGCTCCGCAGCAAGAGAAGCCTGTGCTGCAGCGGAGACCCGGCACAGCCAAGAAAGAACTGGGGCTGGGTGCTGACCGAGTGTCGGAGGTGAGGGTGTCAGGGACCCAGGACAACTCCAGGTTCTAGGGAGGGGCTCTGAGGGACTCTGTTCTGCACAGCATTTCAAGGGCCCACCACTGCCAGCAAGCCCCTCAAAGCTCAGTGGCCCAAAGGGCAATCTGTGACAGCCTCTCTGGTGCTGTGGATTGATGGGGCTGGACAGGGAAGTTCTCCCTGGGACTCACACAGCAAAGGGCAGTCAGATTGCGCCAGGCTGGTGAAGTGACCTGAAATGAAGTCTTTTCCACCAAGATAGCTGGAACTGGACTGGCTGGGGTGCCTCCCTGACAGGGCTTCCTCACAACACTGAGTCCCAGGAGGACCCAGGCCAGGAGCCAGCACCATCCCCAGGGAGATGCCTGGTCAGTATAGGAGATGGAGCAATCCTCCCAGGGCTGAGACCCAGGAGCAGACACTATCCCTCAGGGAGGTTGCAGAGGGTGAGGAGGGGCTGCTGGCCATGGGATATGGTTTCTTACAGGGGTTAAGGAAGACAGTCTAAAGCAGATCTCTGTAACATACTAAAAACAATGAATTATATACTCTAAATGGGTGAATTGTATAAGCTGTGACTTTTATCTCAATGAAGCTGTTTAGGAAAGGAAAATTTATTTGAAATTTTACTTATAACTTGATTGTTGTATACATTTTAAAAATTCTACTCTTACTTTACTTTTATTCTTATCAGAGAGTAGCATTTCCTTTTACCAAAGGTTTTAGAATTCAGTTGAATAACTTGATTTTTTTCACTTGTGAAATGACTTTTTAAGTAAAAAACAAACAAACAAACAAAAAAACCTTTATGGGACTCAATCCTCCTAAGACTAATTTCTTTAACTTATTAATTTTTAAACCGTTTTTTAAAAATTGAAGTACAGTTGATTTACAATGTTGTGTTAGTTTCTGGTGTACAACTAAATGATTATATACGGGAATCTCTGGTGGCTCATAGTAAAGAATCTGCCTACAGTGCAGGAGACACGGGTTCGATCCCTGGGTTGGGAAGATTCCCTGGAGAAGGAAATGGCAACCCACTCCAATTTCTTGCCTGGAAAATTCCATGGACAGAAGAGCCTAGCGGGCCGCAGTCCATGGGGTCGCAAGAGTTAGACACGATTTAGCAACTAAACCACCCACCGCTATATGTATATAAAGAGAGCGACAGAGAAGCTAGAAATCAACTACAAGAAAAAAAAACTGCAAAAAAAACCACAAACATGTGTCCATGCTAAACAATATGCTACTGAACAACCAGTGCTGAGCGGAGACTTGCATCCGCTGGCCTCAGGGCGGGGGTGGGTGCTGGTGTCAGCCACAGCTCTTAAGGGACCCATGCTCTTAGCTCTCCCCCTCAACCTGGCCAGCCTTCTATCCACTCTTTGTCCACCTCACACTGTCTGCTTATCTGGAGCCTCCACAACCTACGATCCTCTAGTTAGCTCTGTAGGTGAGTGGGTGAGTGGGTGAGTCCGTCCACTTCAGTGGGGAGATAGCAGAAGGTCTCCACTCCAGAAGGAGGACCAAGTGGCATCCTAGAAATTACGTTTGCCAGAAATAAAATGGGTATCTTGCTCACTCTCTTTTACTCCCAGTTCTCAGTCAGGTTGGCCCCTAAATTAAAGAAGGGATGGTGGTTATCACAGTGAGCCGACAGATACCGTCTCCAGGGAACCTGCGCGGGGACACATCTGAGCTGGAGGCTCATTTGTCTCTTTTGAGTACCATGACTTGAAATTTAAATCAGGCCAGATTAGATGATGTCAGTCGGAATGGATTAGGTTTTAAGTTAATAAATGAACTGGCACAGAACTACAAACACAAACATTTAGGAATTTTGCTACATACATATATTCAGGAAGATTCGCTATAACAGACAAATCTCAGGAAAAGAGAGGCAGAAAATACCTGTATCCGTAGAGTCAGAGAAAAGACCAAAGACTGATGCAGAAAATGACCTGAAACACTAACAACCTGTCTCTTCGAGAAAACACAGATGCCGCTTACTAACCAGAGGAAGGGCCATATGAAGAAGACAATAAGAAGAAAAACAAGAGTTTTGTATGATAGTTCACTGTATCTGCCTACTACCCTATGTATGAAAAATAAAGGGGGTCCACACAAAGGTAAGGCTTCCCAGGTGGCTCAGTGGTAAAGAATCTGCCTGCCAATGCAGGAGCTGCAAGAGACACAGTTTCGATAAGCTGGCTCAGGAAGACTCCCTGGAGAAGGAAATGGCAGCCTTCTAGTTTTCTTGCCTGGAGAATCCCATGGACAGGAGGACTTCAGTCCATGGGGTCACAAAAGAGTTGGACACGACCGAGAGACTGAGCATGCATGCACACAAAGGTAATCTCCAAATACGGCTTTTTCCTTAGGAAGAATAGGATCAAGCGCATAAGAAGGGTCCCAGTGTGCGCGATAACCACTATCCCTTCTTTTATTTAGGGGCCAACCTAACTGAGAACTAACAGTAAGAGTCAGAGTGTGAGCAAGATACCATTTTATTTCTGGCAAAGCTACTTCTAGAATGCCACTTGGTCCTCCTTCTGGAGTGGGGACCTTCTGCTTAATTGCAAATCATGCATCAAGCCAACAATTCTGATAAACACGGTAATTCAAAATGAATAATAAATAAAGCTTGTCCACATTCTGTCAGCTAGGGGGACTTCTGGCTCATGTAATGCTTGCTCAGTTTCTAATGTCCCATGTCCTAAGTGCTTTGGGACTGCACACACTCCACCTTCTGTTTTTCTTGGAATCGACTTTGTAAAGGTCATCACTCCAATTGCATTATTTCCATGTCATAGAAAAATACTCTCCACCAACAATGGATCCAGTGTAGCTGGCTATGACTCAAGAGGATCTATATGTTGGCATCCATTTAATTGAGGAATTAACAATGGGATTGACCAGTCTTACACACTTAGATGGAGAAGGAAATGGCAACCCACTCTAGTGTTCTTGCCTGGAGAATCCCATGGACAGAGGAGCCTGGTGGGCTACTGTTCTCAGGGTCACAAAGAGTCGGACACGACTGAGTGGCTAAGCACAAGCACACACTTAGAACAACCTCATTTGACAGTACACAAAAAATGAACCTGCTTCCTGGTAGAAGGCTGATACTACACTAAACCCATACAAATGACATGAAACCAGGTGCAAAGCGAGATTAGATTTTGCCAGAACAGATGGAATTCACATGTAGGATAACAAGTGTCAGAGAGAATCAAGTAACAATCAAGCTAAAGAGAAAGACAAGAGAATTTTATTCAAGCCAAACCAGAGTTCATGACCTAGGAAACATTATCAGAAGCTCTGAGAACTGCTCCATTGATCGAGAGTTATAGATATATTTTGAGACAAGGAACTGTGCACAATTCATCAAAATTTTGTTTTAGTCATTTATGCAGGTACAGAAAAAGCTTTTGGTCAATGTGACCCCTTGAAAAAGATGAAAGATTCATTTACAAAATGAAAAAGGAGTATTAATCTTAGAATCACAATACTATTATCTGAAGGAGACCAACTTTTCTCAAAGGTTGATTTCCTCCTCCTGCTTTGAAGAGGTCTGGTTAATATATAACGTGGATGGATGTACACTGCCCATTGAGAACAGTCTACCACAAAGTGGGAATGTCATTTATTTTGTTTCTTCCTGTCTTGGTTAGATTATCCTGCCATAGAAAACTTATGAGATTTCATCATCACAAGTACTTCTTTCTATTTTCTAAAAGACCAGCCTCCAACCCTAAAATCACATCACCATAGCAATAGACATGTGAATTATGACATGTAGGCTTACCTGATACTCCAGTGGTTAAGAATCTGCCTGCCAATGCAGGGGACATGGGTTCAATCCCTACTCCGAGAAGATCCCACATGCCGTGGAGCAACTAACCCTGAAAGCTGCAACTACTGAGCCTAGAGCCCACTTTCTGCAACAAGAGAAGCCACTGCAATGAAAAGCCCACACACTAGAGAAGAGCCCCCACTCTCTGCAACTAGAAAAAGTTCACACAGAGCAATAAAGACCTACCATAACCCAAATATAAAGTAAATAAATAAATCTTAAAAAATTATGGCTTGTGCTGAAAAGGAAGCTCTCATCAAATTTTATGTTAAATTTATAAAAATAAACAGGACAGTGAGGAATATTTTAATGCCCAAGAAATATTTTAATATTTATTTATTTAACTTTTTATTTGACTGCCTCCAATCTTAGTTGTATCATACAGGATCTTTCCATCTAGCATGGAGACTCTCTAGTTGCGGCTTAAGGACTCACTAGCTATGGCGAGTGGGCTTCATTGCCTTTCAGAATGTAGGATCTTAGTTCCCCGACTGGGGGTCACACCTGTGTCCCCTGTGTTGCAAGGCATATTCTTAAACACTGGACCGTGAGGAAAGCCCAGGAATGTTTTATTTTTTTCATTTTGTTTTGTTTTAGTTATGTTACTAAAATTTAATAAGAAAACTTTGTATAGCTTTCATCTTTAATACATTTGCTTACTTTATCTTGTTCTTAATCATTATGACAAGACTAAAGCAGAAATCCTGTGCTCTATGGAATACACATGATGGAACAATGAAGGGTCATTTCAGCACAGAAGAAAACACTTTGAACCAGCAAAACCTGATGTTCAAGATCAAAAACAGTCAGAAGATATGACCAAGAGTTACTTAGTTTGAGACTCCTAGGGGTTTGTCAACTATAAGAGGATGAGCTTTTTACTCTGGTCTCAGTAATGAGATATGCTATTTTATGCCAAGTGGGCTGTTGTGCCAGGTGTGGGGTTAGTCTAAGCATGTTACTCACTCTGTTAAATGGACTGGAGGCCACAGATTTCTGAGAGTGTATGCACTGGAGCAAGGGCTGCTGGGCCGTGGTGCAAGACAGAGATGACATCAATGTCATAGCTTACAGGTCAACCAAAAACATTTAGAGATCTTTCAGAAGAAATAAGAAGTTTGATTTAATATTTGCTGTCAATGATCCACCAATTTTAAAAGCCTACAATCTGAAGGATAATTTCTTTCATTTTAGTAACTGGATCTCCTGATTATTTACCTCTGATGAAATTCCAATGCTATGCCAAGGTATGGTGCATCGTTTACATTAGTTCATATGAGAAAAGATCTGTAAAATAGCCATATGTTAAATCCTTCAATAGGGCTGAAGGACATTCAGACTTTACATAAATAAGGGCTTAGCAAAGTCTGTGGGTAGAAAGGGATTGTGATCACTGATCTCTTGGGGAAGGATGAGAAAGCTACAGCCAGCAGATAGAAAGTGGCACTGAAATGAGCTCTGAATCTCCCCATTTTATGAGGCAGTTAGTCATCTTTCTTACTGAATCTTGGTCAGGCATTCCCACTAGTAGACGACTGACATTTCACAGTAGCCACAAGAGGGGACAAAACACAACACTGGAGAGAGAACAGCACTGACAACATCAGAGGCAGGAAACAGGGAGGAGAGGGGGAGCTAGAGAGGCCAAGAATGCAGGCCAAAGTGGAGAAGAACAGATTGATTAGGCTGCTGGTTGTAAAAAAATCCAATTTTGTGCCCAGTGCAGTTCCCACAATGCCCTTTGTGAAGAGGCATCTCTGAATTCAGGCTGAAAATGCAAAATAATATTAAGTATGATAACACTGCAAGCCTATCATGCCTCCAGTTCAGTTGCTCAGTCGTGTCCGACTCTTTGTGACCCCATGAATTGCAGCACGCCAGGCCTCCCTGTCCATCACCAACTCCCGGAGTTTACTCAGACTCATGTCCATCGAGTCCGTGATGCCATCCAGCCATCTCATCCTTGGTTGTCCCCTTCTCCTCCTGCCCCCAATCCCTCCCAGCATCAGAGTCTTTTCCAGTGAGTCAACTCGTCGCATGAGGTGCCCAAAGTACTGGAGCTTCAGCTTTAGCATCACACCTTAGCACTGTATAATTTCATAAGCAATTTCCAATATTATCATGCCTCATTTAAATAAAAAGGAAATTGAGGCTTAGGTGGAATAAGGGACATGCCATAAGTCATATCAACCATGAGGCAGAGCTGAGATTCAAAACTATCTCTGTCTTTTTTTAAATTGTTTTTTGCTGCGCTGGGTCTTCTTTGCTGCATGGGGATTTCTCTAGTTGTGGCAAATGGGGGCTACTATCTAGCTGTGCTGCTAGGGCTTCTTGCAGTGGCTTCTCTTGTCACCAAGCATGGGCTCCAGGGCTCCAGAGCACAAGCTCAGTAGTTGTGGTGTGCTGGCTTAGTTGCTCCCTAGCATGTGGAGTCTTCTCGGACCAGGGATCAAAGCCGTGTCTCCTGCACTGGCGGGTGGATTCTTCACCACTGAGCCATCAGCGAAGCCCTGTCTATCTTTAGTTCTACACTGCATTACCGGGTGGGACACAAGGTCAATCAATGATCAGGCCTTTGTACAAAAAAGAAACATCTGACTGTAAGTACTGTATGGAGTTTTAAAGCAGTGGACTTATTTGATAATTTTATTAATCAAGGAGTGTGTGTATGTGTGTGTGTGTGTGTGTGTGTGTGTGTGTGTTAGTCCCTCAGTCATGTCTGACTCTATGCAGCCCCATGGACTATAGCCCTCCAGGCTCCTCTGTCCATGGAATTCTCTAGGCAAGAATACTGGAGTGAGTTGCCATTCCCTTCTCCAGGGGATTTTGTGACCCAGGAATCGAACCCAGGTCTCCTGCACTGCAGGGGGGTCCTAAACCATTTGAACCACCAGGGAAGCCCCAGTCAAGGATAAAGTATTATTAAGTTATATAGTGCCTTGGTATACAGCCAGCTTGGGCTTCCCAGGTGGTGCTAGTGGTAAAGAACCCACCTGCCAGTGCAGGAGATGTAATAGACGTGGGTTTGATCCCTGGGTTGGAAAGATCCCCTGGAGGAGGGTGTGGCAACCCACTCCCGTATTCTTGCCTGGAGAATCCCCTGGACAGAGGAGCCTGTCAGGCTACAGACACCATAGGGTTGGAAAGAGTGGAACACAACTGAAGCGACTTAGTGTACACATGCAGCTAACTTATCCTCATTACTCCCCAGGTGGCAGACTGGATGAGGCTGTGGCTTCCTCAGCTGGGAAGCTGGAAAGACCTCTGCTGTCATGGCGTTCCCTCTTCTGCCCTCTTCACCTCCAGCCTCCCTCTGATGTGACCCTTTCCACATGCACCCCGAGGTGTTTTGTTTGTACTCTCCAACTTCTGTGTGTTGCTCTTCTTTCCTCAACTTGCTTTCCTCTTAGATTGCCTTCACTACACTTGATTCACACTCAAGACCCACTTTTCACATTTCTCTCCATCTGCCTCAAAGTCTCTGCATTTGCCAATGCAGTCTTCTCAGGATGTTGGACCACTAGGGAAACTCACTCTCCCCCTCATCTTCGGGTTGTACTGTGCACAACTTTCCTGGGCTCAAATATCTTCGCCCACTCTGCCCACCCTGACTACATGGCCGTGCTGGCCAGGTCCTGCTCATTGCTGTGGTGTTAAGGTTGGAGCTGTCGACACAACTCACCCCTCCAGAGATTCTCACTGCCAGGAAGAAGCAGTCCACTTCAGGGTGAGGAACAACAGTGACTGTGACATGTTGGACATCTCAGTGAGGCAAGAGGACATGCAGAGTCAAGGATGAAATGACAGGAAGCTGTCTGTGAGGGGAAGCTGACTAGGGCAGCACGGGCAGCCCCTCTATCAAGGGATAAATTGACACGATTGTTGGCTGAAGCAAACACATATCAACCAGAATCCCAGGGGGAGATCCGTTTGGACTGCTTTAGACCAGTCTGAACTTATACCAGTCTGGTCCAGTTTAGACTGGTTTGATCTGGATTAGGCTGGTTTGATCTGATTTAGACCAATTTCGGTTTTAGGCTGGTTTGAACTGGCTTAGATCGGTTTAGTTCAGCTTAGACTAGCTTATATCAGCTGTGACTACTTTAAATTTATGGAATGCAGCTAACCTCTGAGATGCAGCAAAACATTTCTAAGTAAAAAGTTTATAGCAATACAGTCCTGCTTCAAGGAAAAAGAAAAATCTCACGCAAACTACCCTTACACCTAAAGCAACAAGACAAAGAAGAACAAACAAAACCCAAAGCTAATAGAAGGAACTAAATCATAAAGATCAGAGCAAAAATAAATGAAATAGAAATAAAGTGATAGCAAAAATCAAATCAAATCAAAATAAAAGCTTGTTTGTTGAGAAGATAAACAAAATTGATAAACTTTTAGTTAGACTCATCAATAAAAAAGAGAGGACTCAAATCAATAAAATTAGAAATGAAAAAGAAGTTAAACTGACACTGCAGAAATACAATGGATCATAAAAGAATACTACAAGCAATTACACACCTATAAAATGGACAACCTGGAAGCAATGGACAAATTCTTAGCAAAGTACAACCTTCCAAAACTGAATCAAGAAGAAACAGAAAATATGAACAGACCGATCACAAGGAACAAAATTAAAACTTGTGAATTATTTAATCACAACTAGTGATTAAAATCTTCCAGGGCTTGATAGCCTCACAGAGATGAGCTAACATCTATTTCTGTCAAACTAAAAAAATTGCAGAAGGAGGAACACTCCTAAGTTTATTCTATGAGGCTACCATCACCCTGAAATAAAAATCAGACAAAGATATCACCAAAAAAATACAAAAAAATTACAGGCCAATATCTCTGATTAACATATATGCAAAAATCCTCAGCAAAATACTAGCAAACAGAATCCAACAACACATTAAAAGGATTTTACACCACCATCAAGTGGGATTTACCCCAGGGATGCAAAGGTTTCTCAGTATGCACAAATCAATCAATGTGATCCACCACATCAACAAATTGAAGAATAAAAATCATATGATCATCTCAATAGCTGCAGAAAAAGCTTTTGAGAAAATTCAACATCCATTTATGATTTAAAACAAACCTCCAGAAAATGGGGCATAGAGGGAATCTAATTTCACATAATAAAGACATTATTAAATTTTGGATATTAAATTAACTATTGGTTTACTAGCTTTTGAGAATTTTTTCATCTATATTTTAAGGAATTAGTCTGTTATTGTCATGTCTTCCTTTTTTCCCAGAAAGTAATACTAGCTTTGTAGGATGAGTTGGGATCTGTTCCTTTCTTTTCTAACTTTTAAAAGTTAACGTTTAAAGAAGAATTAACACCAATCCTTCTCAACCTTTTCTAAAGAAATTGAAGGGGAAGGAACACATTCTAATTCATTCTATGAGGCCAGTATTACACTGATACCAAAGACCTACAAGGAAAGAAAACTACAGACAAATATTTCTCATGGATATAGATGCAAAAATCCTCAATAAAAAAATCCAACAGCATATTATAAGGATCATACACCATGACCAAGTGGGAATTATTCTAAAAATGCAAGAGTAATTTGGCAATGAAAGTTAGTCAGTACAATGTACACATTAATAGCATTCAGGGCAAAAAGCGCATGATTATCTCAACTGATGCAGAAAAAATTTTTCTTACAAAATCCAACATTCTTTCATGATAACAATCAGAGAAGTGGTAAAAGGCAGGAACTTTCCGACATGATAAAAGGCATTTATGAAGAAGCCACACCTAACATCACACTCAATGGTGAAAGAGTGAAAGTTTTTCCCCTTGCATCAGGAAGAAGACAGGATGCCTGCTTTCACCACTGCCATCCACACTGTGTTGGAAGTTCTAGCCTGAAAGATCAGACAATAAAAATAAAAGGCCTCCAAGTCAGAAAAGAAGAAAAGTCTGTTTGTAGACGATAGGGTCATTTTTTAAACTTTTTATTGTGTATTGGGGTATAGCCAATTACCAATGTTGTGATAGTTTCAGGTGAACAGCAAAGGGACTCAGGATCCATTCTCCCCACACTCCCCTCCCATCCAGGCTGCCACATAACATTGAGCAGAGTTCCCTGTGCTATACAGTTGGTCCTTGTTGGTTATCCATTTTAAAATAGGATCTTATATACAGAAAATACCAAAGAATCCACAAGAAAACTAGTAGAACTAACAAATGAGTTCAGCAAATTTTCAAGATAGAAGATCACCCCACAAAAATCAGTTGTGTTTCTACACACCATCAAGGAACAATTAAGAAATTAAGAAAATCATTCTCTTAAAGTAGCATCCAAAAAAATTACACAGGAATAGATTTAGCCAGGAAGTGAAAGAGTTTTAAAAATAACAAAATATTGCTTAAAGGAATGAAAGAAGATGTAGATAAGTGGAATGACATTCCATGTTCATGTATCGGAAAACTTAATATTGCTAAGATACTACTCAGAGCAAACTAGATTCAATGCAATCGCTATCAAGATTACAATGGTCTTTTCTGCAGAAATGGTACTACTGATCCTTAAATCTGTATGGTATCGCAAGGGGCACTGAATAACCAAAACAATATTGAGAAAGAAGAACAAAGTTGGAGGATTCACATTTTCCAGTTTTCCTATAAAGCTATAGTTATCAAAACAATGTGGTGCTGGCATAGGACATACAGATAGAACAATGGAATAGAATAGACAGAAAGACCAGAATAAATTCTATGCCTATCAGTTCAGTTCAGTCGCTCAGTCACGTCCGACTCTTTGTGATCCCATGGACCGCAGCATGCCAGTATTCCCTGTCCATCACCAACTCCCAGAGCTTGCTCAAACTCATGCCCATTGAGTCAGTGATGCCATCCAAGCATCTCATCCTCTGTCATCCCCTTCTCTTCCTGCCCTCAATCGTTGTCTTCAATCCTCCTGTCTTCAATAAATTGTCTATATCTGTAGACAATTGATTTGCCACACAGGTGCTAGACTCTCAGTAGGTAGAGAATAGTTTCTTTAACAAATGGTGCAGGAACAACCAGATATTCACATGCAGAAGAATGAAGTTGGAGCCCCTAGCTCACATTGTATGCAAAAGTTAACTCAAAATGGATCAATAACCTAAATATAATGTCTAAAATCATAAAACTCTTAAAAGAAAAGAGGGGCAAAATTTCACGACCTTGCATTTGGCAATGGATTCTTAGAAATGACTTCAAAAGCAAAAGAAACAAAAGAAAAAAAAAGGATAAATTGGACTTCATCAAAATTAAAGACTTTTGTACATCAAAGGTCATCACCAATAAAGTGAAAAGACAATTAATAATGGGAGAAAATATTTGAAAATCATATATCTGATAGGGGTCTACTATCCAGAATACATAAGGAATTCTTACAACTGAATAATGAAAAGGCAATCCAACTGAAAAATGGGCAAGGGACTTGAACAGACATTAATCCAAATAAATTATATAATTTCACCCAGTAGGATGGCAATTCAAAGTGAGTGGAAAATAACAAGTGTTTACAAGAATGTGCAGAAATTGGAATCCTTGTATATTGCTAACTGGAATGTAAAATGGCCCAGCTGTTTGGGAGACATTTTGGCGGTTCTTTAAAAAAGTTAAATACAGAACAGAATTACCATGAAAAAAGAAATTCCACTCCTAAGTATATATGCCAAAGAATTGAATGTAGGTGTTCAAATACTTGTACACAGATGTTCATAGCAGCACTAGTCACACTAGACAAAATATAAAATACAAAAACTCAAACCTCTATTGGTGGGTGAATAGATAAATTGTGGAATACCCATACAATACAATATTATTTTGCAATAAAAGGGAATGGAGTGCTGGCACATGCTACAACCCAGATGGACTTTGAAATCATTATGCTAATGAAAGAAGTCAGACACAAAAAAGGCAAAGATTCTTAGTCCATTACTTGAAATATCCAAAACAGGTAAATCCTAGAGAGACAAGGTATATTGGTGGTTGCCAGTATGTGGGAGGAGAGGGGAATAGGAAGTTCTTGTTAAGCATGGGTTTTATTTGGTGATGATGAAAATGTTTTGGACGTAGATGATGGTAGTTGCAAACTATTGTGAATGGACTAAATTTCAACAAATTGTTCATTAAAACGGTTAATTGAATGCTGCGTGAATTTCATCTCAAATGTGACCTTTATCGTTTGTGAAACACTATGATATCTGAGATTTGTTCCAAACTAATGAAGTGAGGGTAGAGATACAAAAAGTGAAAACAAAAACAAAGCACAACAGAGTCGGAAATGGATAGAAACCTGGAGTGTCAAGTTATTGCCGAAATCCTTGTGAGAAGCGAGGCTGGGCGCTTGGGTGGAGGAAGAGGCTAGAACCGAACAGCGCCGAGGTGTGTCTGTAGATAAAAGCAAGAAGACTGGGGAAAGAAAGAAATCCAGATTTTTATGTGAACCCTGGAAGCAGGGGTGTCTTTGCCGAGCTGCGGAGAACCGAGGGCGCGAATCAAGGGTTGCCCTTGGGAAATTATCTCCTTGTACACCTTAAACTCTACTTCACGTGCCAATTGTATCTCAGGAACATTGGGGAAAATATACATATATTTATTTTTAAAGAAATTCGGGCTTAATGCGCGCTGCACATTCGACACCAGTGGAGAAGCCGAGGAGGCGGGCCATGCTCGGGCGGCTTCCTCCCGCGTCTTTAAGTGTCTGGTTTCCGAGGGACGCGAGGGTTTGGTCCGTCTCCACACCCTCTCTGAGCGGTCTGGGGCCGAAGGCTGCCGCGACCCGGGCTCTGCCGGCTCGGGGTCCCACCTGGTGACACCTGCCAGGTGCGCTGGGCGTCTCCGCCCCGCGCCGGGGCTGCTAGGGGACTGATCGGGGGCAGGGAGAGGCGGGATAGGGCGGGGCGCCCGAGGCCACGCCCAGGAGGCGGTGCCCGGGAGCCCCCCAGCCCTTGCTCCCAGCCCTATCGAGCTCCGGGCCATGGCGGCCGCCGAGCCCAAGCCCCCAACGGGGGCGGCCGCGGCCCGACGCCTGGCCCGGAGCTGCTGGTCCGCGTTCTGGGACTACGAGACGCCCAAGGTGATCGTGGTGAAGAACCGGCGTTTGGGCATCGTGTACCGCGCGGTGCAGCTGCTCATCCTGCTCTACTTCGTGTGGTGGGTGTGCACGGAGCCGGGCGCGGGGAGGGGGCGCCTGGGGCGTCCGGCGGGAGGGGATGTCTGGCGGGTTCACGAGGGTGGGGAGTGCTCGAGGCTAAGGCTGCTCTGAAGTCCCAGGTTGGAGGGGCAGCTCTAGGCTCTGAGCAGGGAGAACAGGTCGCAGGGGGTGGAGAACGCGGGCTGGCCCCTCGGGCCCCCGCAGAGCCTACCCAGCCCTCGAGAGGCGGTGACGCAGCCTCGTTCCCGCCGGAGTCGAGCTCATTCGGCATGGGAGACGTCCCAGTCCTGTCCCAGGATCGTCCCGAGAGTCGGCCCTGCCCGTCCGCACAGGTACGTGTTCATCGTGCAGAAGAGCTACCAGGACAGCGAAACGGGCCCCGAGAGCTCCGTTATCACCAAGGTCAAGGGCATCACCTTGTCCGAACACAAAGTGTGGGACGTGGAGGAGTACGTGAAACCACCGGAGGTGCGCAACCCGGGCCCCGCCCTGCACCCCGCGCACCCTGAGGGTAGGGCTGATCGGTGGCCGAGCTGTCCCCGCCGGCCTACCGTCCCTTCTTTCTGAGCCCAGGGAGGCAGCGTGTTCAGCATCATCACCAGGATTGAGGTCACCCCCTTCCAGACCCTCGGAACATGCGCCGAGGTGAGGCTGCCTCGAAAGCAGAGCTGGGATGGGAGGGGCCCTGCCTGGTCAGCTGCGCCTGTCCGGCTCCTGAGCAAGCGGTCTTTTCCCTAGAGTATGAGGGTCAGCAACGCCACCTGCGACTCGGACGAGGACTGTGTGGCTGGGCAGCTGGACATGCTGGGAAACGGTCAGTGTGCGCCAACTGGGGGTGGGGGCGAGCCGCGCCCCTTGCCACCTGAGCGCGCGTCTGCCCGCAGGCCTGCGGACTGGGCGCTGCGTACCTTATTACCACGGGTCCTCCAAGACCTGCGAGGTGTCCGCCTGGTGCCCGGTGGAAGACGGGGCCTCAGTCAGGTGTGCGCGCCCGGTGACCCCACCCACCTGGGACCAAACTTCGTTCCTTTCTCCTCACTGACCAGGGGAGTTGGGATTTGTTGGGGGAGGGGGAAGGGAAGGACAGAGCAGCTGGGAGGCTGGGAGAGGCTTTGGAAGGGAAGGGAGACTAAACACGCCCAGTCTGCCTCCTCAGCCAATTTCTCGGTACGATGGCCCCCAATTTCACCATCCTCATCAAGAACAGCATCCACTACCCCAAATTCCAGTTCTCCAAGTAAGAGCCATTAGGGTGTGGTGACAAGGGGTGGGAGTTGCCTCTTGGAATGTGTTGTTTGGGGGTGCATGGCTTCTCAGCATCTGATGCCAGTGGGCCTTGTCCTTAGGGGCAACATTGAGAACCGAAAGGGTGGCTACCTGAAGCACTGCACATTCCATGAGGTCTCTGACCTCTACTGCCCCATTTTCAAGCTGGGGTACATCGTGGAGCAGGCAGGGGAGAACTTCACAGAGCTGGCACACACGGTGAGGGTGCCCGAGAGCGGGCAGGACAATTGTCTGGCCAGGTGCTGGCTGTCACCTGCATACAAGGGGTCTTGTTACAGGGCAGTCCCTTTTCAGTTTTGGCCAGCCCCAGCCCTGCTCGGGTAGAGGAAAAAGAAACAAGATCGGCTGACCCATCTGGGTGTGTGGCTGCTGCTAAATTATTGACTCCTGGTCACAGTTGGCTGCTGGCACCCCTTGTGCCTTGGAAGCAGGGCACTCAATAAGCCCCCCTCCCCAGAGTTGCCCTGAGCTGCCTGGGGTGCCCAGAATATGCACCCCATGGGCAACCTCAGTAGGACCCCAGGGCTGTTGAACGTCCCCTGTGAGCCCGTCCTGACCCGTCTCCTGTATCCACTTCTGGGCAGGGTGGTGTCATCGGGGTCATTATCAACTGGGACTGTGACCTGGACCTTTCAGCGTCAGAGTGCAACCCCAAATACTCCTTCCGGAGGCTGGACCCCAAGCACATCCCAGCCTCATCTGGCTACAACTTCAGGTATCTTGGCCTTCAGATGCTGGCTCCTTGTCTGCCCTGGCTATGGAGGTCTGAGAACCAACAGGGCAGGTGCCTCAAGACCCAGGGATGCCAGCAGTTGATGGTCTTGGAGCCACCCCATTGGGCAATGGGCACACCCCGCTGCCATGCTTCCCAGCGCTCTTGCACCCGGGCCATCCCATCCTAGGTGCTGATGTGCTTCTGGGTCATTCTGCCCTAGGTTTGCCAAGTATTACAAAATAAATGGCAGCATTACCCGCACACTCATCAAAGCCTATGGGATCCGCATTGATGTCATCGTGCACGGGCAGGTAGGCCAGCCCACCCTGCTTACATGGGATCTGGGCTGACCCAGTCTTGGTCTCCCCTACCACAACCCACGCCTCCCTTGGGCCCCACTCCTATCTAAGGTAGTGCCTTTGCCCCCAGGCGGGGAAGTTCAGCCTGATTCCCACCATCATTAACCTGGCCACAGCGCTGACCTCCATTGGGGTGGTAAGAAAAGCACATGGGTTGGGGACGGGTGTGTGCCGGGGCGAGATGGGGGGCAGGTGCCAGGCCCTCATGCATCTGTCTTGCTGGCCTCAGGGCTCCTTCCTGTGCGACTGGATCTTGCTAACATTCATGAACAAAAACAAGGTCTACAGCCATAAGAAATTTGACAAGGTGTGTACTCCAAGTCACTCCTCAGGCAGCTGGCCTGTGACCCTGGCCCTTGTCTTGGGCCAGGCCCCTCCCCCACCCTATCCCTGCTCTCCAGACCCAGGCCAGGCTGGCCAACTGCAGGGTGAGGGGCAGAGCCAGGCCTGGGCTGCCCCACCCCCATGGCCTTGCCCCACCTCTGCCCCATCTGAGCAGATGGTGGATGCTCCCGAGCGGGGTGCGGGACCAGGGCTTTGCGCCTCCGAGCCTTCCCAACAGGACTGCGTGCTCACAGACGCCCGAGGTTTGGCCCAGCTCTGAGCCTACTTCCACCTTCTGCCACACTGCACTTAAGGCCCCAGGCGTGTCAGGGACCCCTGACATCTGAGGCCCCAGCACAGCCCCTGGCTCTCCAGGGCAGCACAGCTGGGACCATGGACATGGGCCCTGCCCATACACCTCAGCAAAACCAGCAGCCAAAGGGTCCCCATGCAGCTAGACCGGGGGGTGACATGAATGGGATGACGACTCCTGCTCCATCTTCGCCCCCAACTGTAGCAGCAAGTCTCTACCTCCTCCCTAGCTGCCTTCCTCCCAGGCTTTGCTCCTGCCCACCCACCCAGCCCTACCCAGACCTTCTGCTTGCCTCACAGCTAAGAAATCACACATCTACTGTCCAATAAAACTGTGACCAGAACCTTCTAGCCTCATCTTTGGGGGAGAAGCAGCTTGAGGCTCTTGACAAACACACCATGGCAGGTCCGCACCTGGCGGGCAGTGGGTGTGCTTGGTCCTCATCTTCCCCCAGCCAGCCTGGGCGCAGCGTGTGGATCATCTGCCCCCAAATCCAGTCAGGTTACAATCAAGTCTCAAGGGGGGACCAGTGGTGGGGGGCATGTAGGCTGAGTGCATCCCAACAGCTGTCCTTCAGCTTCCTGTAGGCATCACCCCAGACCCCAAACCTCAAAATAGGGGGAAAAGGGTGGTACATCTAGAGGAGGAAGAAAGCCAGGAGGCGGGCAATGGGAACTGTTCCCAAGGATAACAAAAGCTTAGGTTGACACCAAAATGCCCACCCAGAACCCGAGGCTCTATTTAACATGGGGACGGGGGACAGGAGTGGACACAGCAGCAGGGCGAGGTTGGAACAGCCAGCATCAGCCGGATCAGGCCTATGGATAATCTGGTTATGGCCTTGGATGCTACAATGGTCACTCCACTCAGCAGCTCTGACCCAACTTGGCCAGATGGCGGTTTCAGTTTCCCCAGCAACGGCAATGACCAGTGCACAGGTCTGAGGAGGCACAGTGCCTCCCACAGATTGTTTCACCAGCGACCCTGTCACAATCAAGGTCAGAGCTGGTCTTCCCACTTGCTGACTGGACCAGCACCACTCACTGGAGCCAGCAACCCTCCAAGAAGCCCCCTCACCCCTGAAGATCCTCCTGTGCCTGTGATGTCAGCTCCATGGGCCACTCAGATGCTCAGAGATCCAGCTCTAGTTTTAGAGAAACTGGCTTTTCCAGTTGGGGTTGGGCTGTAGCTCAAGAATTCAGGCCAGGAGCTCAGGTTTCCCATCCCCCACTATGAGAGTGACCCTGGGACCTCCACCACCCCCAAATACCCCCAGCCCCAAAGCTGGCCTCTGAGGGAACCACTGGGAGCTGTGGTGCCCCCGCCCTGCTGCAGGGAGAGGGTGAGCCACACAGCCCCAGCTCCTCACTCCTCCATGCTCCCCTGGGACTTCTCTGGCTCCGTTTCCAGGAAGGCTGGTTAGTCTCCACCGCCCCCACCCCCAGCCCTAATTTGATTTGATCTCCATCTGGGGGCTGCCGGGCGCCATCACCTTCCAAGCAGAGTCAAGTTTCCTGCAGTCACTGGACCTGGACGTGCCAGTGGGCAACAGCAGTACCCAGCTGACAAACCTAGCCAGACAGACGTCAGTTACTATCCTTCCTTCCAGATACCCAGGCGCGAGCATGCACACACACACACAGTAAAGACTAAGGAAATGTATAAGTCAAAGTGTAAATCAGGCAACAGGGACAAAGCTACACCAGGCTCCAGAGCCAACAGTGCGGCTTCTACTGCCCACCCGTGTGGGTTTCTGAGTTTATGATTTACATTTAATGTGCTTGCTGGCTTGCCAACTTGACTGGTTTTCTTCTGCTTTCAGTCACATTTAGTTAAAAATGAGGTGCAGGCAGGCAGTCTTATGTTCTGGGGTTGCTAGAGGAACAGAGGAAGCAACTCCTGCTCAGCAGAGGGTTCCCCAGGCTGCTGGCAGGCAGACTCTCCAACCCAGCTCCGTCCTGGAGGGGAAAACAGCACGGCCTACATCCCTGTGAAGCAACAGGGCCCTGAACAAACTGATGGTGTCACCTTTTAAAAGCGGCACAGGCCAAGGACCCTTTGCCTCAGGCAGTCAGAGGCCGGGCAGGCCCGTGGGGTCAGAGGTCTCGGACTGACCTGAGGTTGAGGCAAGAACACAGTGGCCTCCATCCTGATAGCATTTCTGTTGCCCTTTTCTCCGTCCTTTCCCCCCACCGCTCAGAGCTGAAGCAAAGAACCTTGTGTTGCACATGAAGAAATACTTTGAGAATCCAGGTGCTGAATATGCTGTCAGAGTCTGCGACGATGGTGTGCCTCATCCCCTCTGGGGCCCCAGGCCTCCTGCTGCGGCGGTCCCCGCACCGCAGGTGCAGAGGGGGAGGTGCTGGGCCCCTCTGTGGCTGAGCCCCGCCCCCTACCCAGCCTTTGTGCCCCCAGCCCAGTCTTGCTGCTGTTGACGAGGTGACTGCGCCATACACAAACAGCCCAGCAGACCTCACTCTGACCCTGAGTCTCCAGACAGAGGAGCCCAAGCCCCAGAACTCAGTGAATGAGAGACGCCCAGGTGACCGCGGGTTCAGTCAGGATCCCTGGGACACAGCCCACAAGCTGCCAGCGTGGAGTGTAGGACAGCACTACTCCTGGAAGCCGGGGCTGCACACTCCACTCAGGCGCCCCTTCCAGCCCTCTTCAGGGTCTCAGCTCAAACAGAGGACCTCCGAGGGTACCTCAGGGCAGCAAAGGAGTGGGCAGGAAGGGCTGGGGCTACAGCAAGGGCCGTGCAGCAGCAGCAGAGTGTGTTCATCCAGTGAGAAACCAGCCCTGGGACCCCCTCGCTAGAGACGCTTCCTGGGCCTAAAGAGGGCTGGCTGAACCCCAGAGAGCCGGGAAGTGAAGCCACTTCTTGCTCTGACTGGTTCACGCTTCTGGGCTGTGTGACCTGCTCCCCGAGGGCCACCCTCCCGAGTGCCCGTCTTGGGTGTGGGACACAGGAGCAGAGGACAGGGACACTGCCCAGACTGCTAATGGCCCACTTGGGGGTTCTGAAGCTGCAGCCAATCCAGGGTCTCCCTGAGGTACGACATGCCATAGTGCTGGGCGATATTCCGGAAGATTCCGATCTGTTCCATGAAGACCTACAGAAACGACCAGTCATAGTGAGACCTAGTCCCAGAGGAGGCACAGGGAGGCAAGGCCGAGGCTCAGAGAGGACAAATGGCCCGGGGTGGGGGAGGGAGGCGAGGGGTGAGCAGCAGGGTTGGCTGTCCACGGGAGCCCCCACCTTAGTGTGGATGGTGAGGGAGAAGCCCCCCGCACAGCTGCAGTACACGGCCATGTTGGTCTCCTTCACACCCCGGCACTTCAGGCAGACCTGCAAGGAGAAGCGGCCCCGTCACAGCCTCCCCGCCCCAGGCCAGAGCCGGCCAGTCACTTGGCACCAGACAGGCTTTTCACCTCAATTACAAATAAAATCTGAGACCTGATATGGGCTTTATCCAAACATGCCAATTGCTTCCCAACACCCTCCCTGTGGATACCTCCCTTTGACTCTGAGTCTGCGGTCCCCTATCCATCACACCAGGCACCAGCTGTTCCCTGCCTGAACCCCAACACTTCCCTTGGGTCTTCACTCCCCCACTGAAGGCTGAAAGCTTCCCTCTTTCACACACACACTGCCTGTCAGTTCTTTACTCTGACCATTACTTGCTTGTCTTGTTTACTGTTTGTCTCCCTCTCCTAGAATAAAGGTCCATGAAGCCAGCAATCGGCCCCTGTAGGTGCCCAACAGATGCTGTAAGAAAGTCAGCTGGGCCCGTGGATGAGGCCTGACCCAAGGGGTATCACCTCGGAGGATCAGGCTACAACTTGAGACTTGCGCACACCTCTCATCTCCTATGGGTGCAAACTGCTTACTGATGAGGCCTCCACCTACTGGAGGGGTGGTCAGACTGGTTGCAGACCCAGCACTAGGCCCGTTGCTCACCAGGTCCTGCAGGGTAAAGGCCATCAGCTTCTTCTGTAGGGCTTCCACCAGGGCCATCTCAATGACTGATGAGTCATAGGCAGCCTGACAGTTGGAGCAGAGCCACTGAGGCAGCACGGTCCCATCCTGGACAGACAGGGAAAGGGCCAGGTCACCTTCCTTGGTCCCCAGTGCTGAGAAGAGACAGAGGGATTCTCGAGAAGTGTGCCACTGCGGTCACAGCTCCAGGGCACACTCATCTCCACTGTCATCACCCATGTGATTACCAGGACAAGGTTCTGGCATGTGGCAGCTGAATGGCCTGAAAAAGGGTGCTTGTTTCTAATTCACATTAGAGTTGGTTGGGGGCCCTGCAGGAACCCCCGATCCGCTGAGGCCTGGATATTCTGACTATACCAGCAAGGGGCCTGAGGGAGCCCACCTGAGAGAAGGAGGGGTCTTTGCACAGGTCCAGGTCCCGGCAGAAGTTACAGTTGTGGCAGATGACCTCAGGGAGCACGTAGGAACGGCAGGGGTCTCGGAACTGGGCCTCCTCTGAAAACTCGCCTACGTCTACCAGGCGCAGCAGGTCTCGGTTTAGCTTGTTCACCTGGTTTGTGACATTGGTGTCCAGAGACAGGACCTGCCGAGAACAGAGACCATGTCAGGGACAGCTCCCAGACCTCCCTGCAGCTGTCTGGACCGGAAAACCCCGCAGCCAGTTCTTTAAGCTACAGTTTCTCAGAAGTATCTCAACTCTTCCTTTTCCTGTTAGAAGCATCAGAGATAAGAAGTGCCTCCTGCCCACCAGTGATTCCCCAAGTTAGGGTCACAGGTGTGGAGGTGCTGCCCCCAGGCCTTGGGGTGTCTGGGACACACCAAAGCATGCTCCACCTGTCACCCCTAGGGATTCCTTCTTCCTCAATGACAGGCAGCCTCAAGTTCACCAGAGTTTTACCATCTCAAATGCAAAGGGGCTGACTTCAGCCTTCCATGGTGGAGGGATTTCCAGGTCAACCCAGAAAAGTCCCTGTAGCACACATGTGTGTTAGAGCCCGCGGTGTGGACACGGGAGGTCCGGTTCCCACCGTGGTGCTGGCAGAGCCATAGGGAGTCATCAAGCTTCCTGTCTGTAAATGAGAGGACAGGACCGACATCTTCCCCAGGCCTCTCCCAGCCCTAAAGCTCCTGTCCTAGCCTAGCACAATGCCAAGAACACAGAACCAAACACCACTTAGAAAACACATCTCTGAGGGGAGTGTTTATGGTCAATGTGAAGCAAAGTGGGTGAATTTGAAAGTATATTTACAATGAGGATCAGTGGCCTACTAGGAAGTATTGTTTAAAATATATATACATTATACACATCACTTACATAGGGAGAACACTGGACTTAATTAAGAGACAAAAAAATGAAAGTGAATTTACCAAACATGAAGGAAGAAGTAATACTGTTCTATAGACAGTATCTTCCAGAAAACATAAGAGGGAGAACACTGCTAACTTCACTTGGAAGGCCAGCATCATCTAGGTACCAACACCAGACAAAGACTGTGTAAGGTAACTACTAATTCTCATGTGCACAGACTCAAATATCCTCAACAAAATAAGAGCAAATTGAGCCCACTGATATTTTGACCAAGTGGGACTTACCCCCAGAATGCAAGGCTGGATCAACACTAGAAAATCAGTGCAATTCACCATATCAACAGACTAACAAACAAAAGCCAATATGATCATTTCAACTGAGGGAGAAAAAGTCCTTAACAAAATTCAGCAACCATCCTTGATTAAAACCCTCAGGATGGGACTTCTTTGGGGGTCCAGTGGTTAAGACTCTGTGGTTCCAAAAACAGAAATATAGACCAATGGAACAAAATAGGAAGTCCAAAAATAAACCCATGCCCCTCTGGGTACCTTATTTTTGACAAAGGAGGCAAGAATATACATTGAGGCAAAGATAGCCTCTTCAACAAGTGGTGCTAAGAAAACTGGACAGCTGCATGTAAAAGAATGAAATTAAAATACTTTCTAACACCATACACAAAGGTAAACTCAAAATGGATTAAAGACCTACATATAAGAACAGAAACTATAAAACTCTTACAGGAAAACAGGCAAAATACTCAATGACATAAAGTAGGATCCTCTATGATCCACCTCCTAGAGTAATGGAAATAAAAGCAAATGTAAACAAGGGGGACCTAATTAAAAGCTTTTGCACAGCAAAGGAAACTATAAACAAGGTGAAAAGAACCCTCCAAATGGGAGAAAATAGAAAATGAAACAGCTGACAAAGGATTAATTTCCAAAATATACAAGCAGCTTATAGAACTCAATACCAGAAAAACAAACAACCCGATCAAAAAGTGGCAAAGACCTAAATAGACATTTCTCCAAAGAAGACATACAACATGAAAAGATGCTCAACATCACTCATTACTAGAGAATGCAAATCAAAACTACAATGAGATATGACCTCACACTGGTTAGAATGGCCATCATCAAAAAGTTTACAAACAATAAATGCTGGAGAGGGTGTGGAGAAAAGGGAACCCTCTTGCACTGTTGGTGGGAATGTAAATTGATACAGCCACTATGGAAGATGGTATGGAGATTCCTTAAAAAAACTAGGAATAAAATCACCATATGACCCAGCAATCCCACTCCTAGGCATACACCCTGAGGAATCAAAATTGAAAAAAGACACATGTACCCCAATCGCAGCACTATTTACAACAGGTAGAACATGGAAGCAACCTAGCTGTCTATCAACAGATGAATGCATAAAGAAGTTGTGGTACAAATACACAATGGAATATCACTCAGCCATAAAAAGGAACACATTTGAGTCAGTTCTAATGAGGTGGATGAACCTAGAGCCTATTATACAGAGTGAATTAAGTTAGAAAGATAAAGATAAATATTGTATACTAATGTGGGCTGCTGTCTATGGGGTCGCACAGAGTCAGACGTGACTGAAGCAACTTAGCAGCAGCAGCAGTAATGCATATATATGGATCTAAAAAGATGGTTCCAAACAATTTCTCTGCAGGGCAGCAATGAAGACAGACACAGAGAACAGACTTATGGACAACTGGAAAGGAGAGGAGAGGGTGAGATGTACGGAGAGAATAACATGGAAACTTATATTACCATATGTAAAATAGATAGCCAATGGGAATTTGCTCTATGGTTCAGGAAACTCAAACAGGGGCTCTGTATCAACCTAGAGGGGAGGGATGAGGAGGGAGATGGGAGGGAGGTTCAAGATGGAGGGGACACATGTATGGCTGATTCATGTTGAGGTTTGATGGAAAATAACAAAATTCTGTAAAGCAATTATCCTTCAATTAAAAAACAGATAAAAAATTTTAAAAATCCATAAAAAAGAAAAAGACTCTGCTTCCACTGCAGGGGGCACAGACTGGATCCCTGGTCGGGGGAACTAAGTACCACACGCCGCAAGATGCAGCCAAAAAACAAACTCACTCTCAGGAAATGACCATTATCAAGGCACCAAGGAACTTTCTCAACCTGCTTCAGGGTGTCCCTTCAGCAGTCTACAGAGGTTTTTTTTTTTTTTTTTAAATGGAAATTGATATACTGATTTGAAATTCGTAAGGAAAGGCAAATTAAGTCAAAATAATTTGAAAAAAAGAATAAAGATAAAGCATTCACACTACCTGGTTTTAAAACTTATTGATAAAGTTACAGAAATTAAGACAGTGTGGTGTTTTAGAATAGAGAGACATATAAACCCAGAAACAGATGCATATACATATACAGCCAGTTAAGCTTTGAAGAAAGCACAAACATAATTACATGGAGAAAGGCTAATTTTTTAACAAATAGTGCTGGAATAATTGGATATGCTTATGCATAAATATGAAAGTGTTAGTCACTCAGTTGTGAGTGACTCTTTGAGACCTCTCCCTTCTCCAGGGGGTCTTCCCAACCCAGGGATCAAACCCAGGTTTCCCACATTGCAGGCGGATCCCTTACCAGCTGAGCCACAAGGGAAGCCCAAGAATACTGGAGTGGGTAGCCTATCCCTTCTCCAGCAGATCTTCCTGACCCAGGAATCGAACCAGGGTCTCCTGCATTGCAGGCAGATTCTTTACCAACTGGGCTATCAGGGAAGCCCAAGTAGTATTAGGGAAATGCAAGTTAAAAACATGATGATATACCACTACACATCTATTTGGACAGATAAAACCTTGAAAATGAACAAAGTTCCAGTGGGGTGTGGAGCAGCTGGACTACAGTCACTCACCACTGATGAGAATGCAAAACAGAGCCACTATACAAAACATGATATGACCCAGCAATTCCCCTGCTGGGTTTTTACTCGAGAGAAATGAAACTTATGTTCACACAAAAACCTACATGAGAATGTTTATAGTGGCTTCATTGACAGTCACCCATAAGCGCAAACAATCTGAATGTCCTTTAATCGGGGAGCTATGGTCCTCCCATACAATGGAGCACTACTCAGCAATGGAAAGGAACAAGCAACGACACGCAGGAACCCCAGGTGCATTTTGCTCAGTGAAGGAAATCAGACCTAAAAGGCCACATGACCAACCACTCCACTCACGCGGCATTCTGGAAGAGGTTTCAACGCAGGGACAGAAGACAGATTGGTAGTTCTAGGGATGCAGGCGAGAGGAGAGGCTGAGTCCCAAGGGGAAGCACATGGAAAAACTCTCAGGGGTGGAGAACGTTCTGTACTTTGCTGTTGGTGGCCAGTTCACATATCCATATGTGAAAACACAAACAACTGCACTTCACAGAGAAAAAATTTAAAAGTAAATAAACATAGGGACATGGGGGCTTCCCTGGTGGCTCAGTGGTAAAGAATCTGCCTGCCAATGTAGTAGACACGGGTTCAATCCCTGATTTGGGAAGATCCCACATGCTGAAGAGCAGTAAGCCCATGAGCCACAACTACTGAGCCTGTGCTTTAGAGCCCAGGAGCTACAACAACTGAGCCTTCAGGCCACAAGTACTGAAGGCTGTGTGCTCTAGAGCCTATGTTCTGCAATGAGAGAAGCTGCCATAAAGAGAAGCCTTTGCACTGCAATGAAAAATAGCCCCTGCTCACCTCAACTTGAGAAAGCCCAAAGAGCAATGAAGACTCAACACAGCCATAATACATACAATTTTAAAAATAAAAAACAAACATAGAGACAGACAGATCAGCACGTACCAGGGGTGGGGAACTTTGGAGGATAATGTATGACTCTGTATCCTGACTGTGGTGGTGAATAAGTGACTGGCTGCCCCATGAAATGCACTCTAAAAATGGTGAATTTCACTGTATGTAAATTATACTTTAATAAAAATAGAACTTAAAAATTCTGAAGTCTACCAAGGAGTTAAAGTGTTATATTAAGCCATTTCTTAACCACCATGAGAGTCACTTGATCACTGTGAAACACAGAGTACTGGGAGGTAACTTAATGGACAGTAAAGTTCTCTGTAAGGGGACACCTGCCAGATCCTTATCTGGTAACATTATCCCTCGTTTGAATCAGCCTACCTTTCCCAGAAGGCATTCAGCGTCCAGGCAAGCTCTCCTCTTAGGTTCCACAGCAGCCTGGATGCTGTGGGTGCCCTGTCCAGTTCCTGGTCTGGCCCACCAGCCTCACGTGACCCATAAGCTGGCTCTGCCGTCCCTCTGCTCACCTTTCGCCAGCACCGCCCTGTCACCCCTCCTCCCAGGGGCTCTGTATCCTCTCTGCCTGGACTTCATTCTTCCATCAGATCCACCCACTGCCAGGGCCTCCCGGTCCTTGTGGTCTCAGCCCAGGACCCACCAGAGGTCCTTTCTCACCTGCCCCTGCCCTGAACTCACCCCTTGGCACCTGTGCTCTCTGAGCTCACCTGTGCCCTCCAGGGGATTGTGAGCTTTGTGAGGACAGGGGTCTTTCCCATAGCGACTGCACAGACTGGGTGCAGCGGGTGTTTGTGGAATAGAGGAGTGACTTACACACACGTCAGTGGGAGTGTCCTCACCTTGCACACGTATTTGATGAATTCCAGAGCAGGGTTATTAAGCAGCAGGTGAGAACCGGGGAGGACAGGAAACATTTCTGAGAGCTCAGTAGAGTTCCGAGAGCCTGTGACTTTCTTCTGAATCTTCTGCGTGATGGTGAAGAAGTTCTGAGTGAGTTCGTTTGCCACATAATCTTGTGAGAAGGTGATCATTCCTGGGAAGAGAAGCAACATGGCGCCTGCTCCCTACCTCTCACGGCAACAGGACACCAAGGGAAGGAGATGGGGACCCTGAGAAGCACACACTGGTGGCCTCACACAGCAAGGGTGCTCACCAGGAAGGGCTCCGGCCTCCCCCTGGGTCTCCTGGGAGAGCTGGCTGGCTCCCCTCCTCCTCACGGGGGTGCTCCCTGGGGTGCTGCGCCTCAGTTCCTCCTTCATGCTGTGGTACACGGCCACGATGTATGCTGCAAAGAGAGGGCAGGCTCAGGCCACAGGCCGAGAGAGTCGGCGACGCCTCACACATCCCAGAATCCGGGGGTACCCTGTGGCTGGTCCCGCTGCTAGCCAGACGAGGCTGAAATATCATTATTGGTGATGATTCCATTTGCTGCACTGAGATGAGCCAGAGTCAATTAGACAAATGGGAACAATCAGAGCACTCACTGATGCCCCGGTTCATGCTTAGAGAGACTGCTGCACAGCTGAGGCAGCAAGTACCAACCTTCACACCAACTGGTGCAAAAGAGGGCTCACCTTGCCTCTGGGGGTCAACATGCTTCTCCAAAAACTCCACGGGTCCACTCGTTCCAAAAGAGAACTTGAGAAGGCAAAGAACTCAAATATGTAAATTGACAGGGGATAAAATAATCATAAACAGAACTCCCTCTGCCGCTGTATGCATAGATGGACCTGTATCTACGTCTGCTGATAATTTATGATGCTCTTCACCAACTGTTCTATTCTAATGATTAGTTCTGAATTACAGTGGGTGCTTAACTTCTCATTTCTTTTTCATATCAACCTAAATAACTTTGTTTGGAAACACTAAACTTTTATTTCTTTTTTTAAATTTTGATTGGAGTATAGTTGATTTACCATGTGGTGTTAATAATGACCACTAAGATCATGGCATCCGGTCCCATCACTTCATGGGAAATAGATGGGGAAACAGTAGAAACAGTGTCAGACTTTTATTTTGGGGGCTCCAAAATCACTGCAGATGGTGACTGCAGCCATGAAATTAAAAGACGCTTCCTCCTTGGAAGAAAAGTTATGACCAACCTAGACAGCATATTCAAAAGCAGAGACATTACTTTGCCAACTAAGGTCTGTCTAGTCAAGGCTATGGTTTTTCCTGTGGTCATGTATGGATGTGAGAGTTGGACTGTGAAGAAGGCTGAGCGCCGAAGAATTGATGCATTTGAACTGTGGTGTTGGAGAAGACTCTTGAGAGTCCCTTGGACTGCAAGGAGATCCAACCAGTCCATTCTGAAGGAGATCAGCCCTGGGATTTCTTTGGAGGGAATGATGCTAAAGCTGAAACTCAGTTTCCAGTGTTTCCAGTACTTTGGCCACCTCATGCGAAGAGTTGACTCATTGGAAAAGACTCTGATGCTGGGAGGGATTGAGGGCAGGAGGAGAAGGGGATGACAGAGGATGAGATGGCTGGATGGCATCACTGACTCAATGGACGTGAATCTGAGTGAACTCTGGGAGTTGGTGATGGACAAGGAGGCCTGGTGTGCTGCAGTTCATGGGGTCGCAAAGAGTTGGACACGACTGAGCGACTTAACTGAACTGAATGCCTTTAGCCCCAAATGAAATACAGGGGTTTCTCACACTGGAAGTTGAGCCTCAGAGACCAGCCAGTGGGGCAGTTGATTTAGGAGTATCTAAACTCCTCTCCATGGGATCTCTTTTAGTCACTGTAAGTGTACGCACGCACAACCTCGGGGGCGGGACTATGAAGCCTTTGTGATGCCCCAGGGCAGTCTTCCTCACTGTGGGGTTCTGTGAGAGGTCTGGGGCCTGGGCAGAGCCCGAGGGTCCTCTTTCTGCCTCTAACAGTGCTATGCAGCCAGGGCACGCACGCTGGGCATGCTCCCACCAGGGCCACGTTATTCCCACCGCACGACTCAGATGTGACGGCGAGTGTGGGCCACTCACCTGAAACGATCATGAGGAAGTAGCTCTGGCAGGAGGCTGCCTGGGGCAGGAACTGCAGGATGTTCCAGTTGTTTTCCAGCAAGTCCTCGACATCCAGTTCCTGTGCGTCTCCCTCCTCCTCCTCCTCCTCCTCGTCCTCCTCCTCCTCAGGTTCCCCCCGCTCTGCTCTGCCCTCTTCTGGGGAGTCCTGCTTTGACACAAAGACAATCCCAGTAACGTCTGCCCACACTGGCACCGCCTGGTGGGGAGTGTCCCAGTCTGTCTCATGTCCTGTTCACCTAGTCGTTCCAGCCCCTGAGCCCAAGAGATTCCTGCAGGATGGCTCCAAGAACAAGGTCATGTACAGAATGAGCCTGGTACATTCTCAGTAAGCTGCTGCCTGTTACTTTCATTTGCTATTTCACAAGATTCACTTTAAAATTATTCAATTCCCACTTCTCAGGAAGGGAAGAATCAAGGGTGCTTCCTGGGTGACCACCTCTCTTGTTAAGTTTTGGATCTCTTCCTGGGACGGCCGCAGTTCTGAGAACGGATCCTTAGGTAGGTTGATAAGGAGTCCAGGACCCTCAAGGAGAAAGGGGTCTGGGGCTCTCAAGAAGGAGCAAAGGACAAACAATTTTCTCTACGCTGCTTTGTCTCAGTCAATATAACAATGTATCTTGCTCCTTAACAAGAGCCTTCTGACTAATCTTGTTATCTTTAGACATATGCTGTGGGAGTGGGTCTGATAAGACCTCTCTATTGTCAGTTCTAATCCTATTATCTTATACTGAGGGAGTGGGTCTGGTAAGACCCTTTACTGTAATAATGTATATAGCTCCCTTGCTAAGACTAGCGAGGGGGGCACTCTCCGTCCCCTTCTGATGTCTATGTCAGAAGCTTTCTCTGTCCCTTTTTCACTTTAATTAAACTCTGCTACACAAAAGCTCTTGAGTGATCAAGCCTGGTCCCTGGTTCCAAAACTAAATCTTCTTCTTTGGAGATCACGAATCTGACATGGTAAGCCATCAGTTCTACCAAAGATCTAGTTCTGGTGGACGACCCCTGCCACCCCTCGACTAAGGTCCCCTTTCTATACAGCGCCTTTCATTTCAACATCTGAACTCTGACAGCCACCATCCTTATTAAGAGCAGCAACCACTCCTGCCTTCCCCTATTCGTCTACATGACCTGCACTTCCTTCCCTTGCATGTGGTCTCAGTGAACCTCCCAATCCTAGCACCAAGGGCAGCCTTTCCTTCTGGTCTCCTCTCAGATGGTGACTTCCTTCTGGGGGTGCTCTCCTTTTGACACCTGAGGCCCCACCCACTGGTAGCTTCCTCCATGGGGACCTGCCCTGGGGGAGCTGTCCTCTCAACTCATACTTACCCCCAGGTGATCTCACCAGCCCCAACTGCCAGGCTCACAGATGACCCCAAGTTTCACGGCCCCCTACCCAAGACACACAGTCACTACCCGACCCCTCTGTCTCCACCTGTGCACATTAAGCAAACAACAGGGGCAGCAAACACCACGTGCCCCAGATAAGCACAGCTCCCTTCTCCCCACACTTGCTCTCTTGCCCAGTCCATTGGGGTTTACACACCCAGACACAGCTCCCTCACACACAACCTACATGCTCAGACATCACCCCTGTGTCCCAAGCATCACCCCACTGGCCTGTCCACACCCTCTTCAATACACACCTGGGTCATTCTCCCTGACTCTACCTTGCCCTGCATCTTCTCTGGGCCGACACTAACTGGGCTCCACTTAGACCTTGACATCCTGCAGTAATGTCCACTCAGGACCCAAGTGGAAGTCAGGCCCCGACACTTGCCCATTCAGAATCTCCCCGTCAATAAAAGCCAAGTCTCCATCACAGCCCTAGGGCCCAAGTGGCCTGGTCCCACCCAGCTCTGTGCCATAACTCAGGCAGCTTCACATCTCGGTCCCAACACCTCCTCGGAGGACTCCTAGACCCCCCTCCACATTGGCCCCTGCCCCAGGACTCTCTGCCTACCAGCTTTGTCTACCCTGAGCCCTTACTGTTGTCGACACTGCCGTATACATCTACTTGTCTGCTTGTTCATGATCCTTTCTCTTATAGACTTCATGATGCTTACTGCTGCATGACTGGGGCCTAGAACCGTGCCTGGAACTCGGCTTGTGACCATCAAGTGTGCACTGAAGGGACAACGTGGACCCTTCAAGTTGCTTCAGATTCCAGCCTCAGCTCTCCAAGACTGGTTACCTCTTACCTGTCCACAGTGAATCCTAGATGGAACAGTTCCTTTGATTCCACCATAATTAGAGGGATCCATCCAGAGAAGAAACTCCCAGCATCGAGAAAAGGAAATTGTCAAAGAATGGAAGATCTCTTTAGAGTGGATGCTAAAAAGAAACAAGACAGAATCGCTGAAATTAAATCAGTAGTCTTCCCCTTTTACTCTACTTTCCTTTTATCATCTATTCACCCTCTATTTATTTAAAAGTGAATTTAAAGTGGATTCACATTTTATCATCCCTCAGGCTTTCTAGGGAAAATGATTGGTGTGCCCACTATGGAGAACAGTATGGAGGTTCCTTAAAAAACTAAAAATGGAGTTACCATATATCCTGCAATCTCACTCCTGGGCATATAGCCAGAGAAAACATGGTTCTAAAGAACACATGCAACCAATGTTCATTGCAGCACTGTTTACAACAGCCAAGACATGGAAGCCACCTAAATGTCCATCCATCAACAGAGGAATGGATAAAGATGTGGTACATACAGACAATGGAATAGTACTCAGCCATAAAGAGAATGAAATAATGCCATTTACAGGAACATGAATGGACCTAGAGATTGTCATGATGAGGGAAGTATGTGAGAGAAGGAGAAATATCATATGACATCTGTTATATGCAGAATCTAAAAAGAAATGATGCAAATGAACTTATTTACAAAACAGTGACAGACTCACAGACTTAAGAGAACCAGCTTATGGTTGCTGGGCCTAAGAGCTGGGAGAAGGGAAGTTAGGGAGCTTGGTTGGGAGAGACATGTACACACTACTAGATTTAAAATGGATAACCAACAAGGACCTACTGTATAGCACAGGGAATTCTGTTCAATGTTATGTGGCAGCCTGCATGGGAGGGGAGTTTGGGGGAGAATGGATACATGTATATGTATGGCTGAGTCTCTTTGCTATCTGCCTGAAACTATCACAATATTGTTAATTGGCTACACTCCAATATAAAACAAAAATTTCAAAAACAAATGAAATTAAAATGAATTTAAGGTGGATTCACATTTTATTATCTCTCAAGCTTCCTAGGGAAGATGATGACAAACACGATACTGAGGAGACAGCTGAGTTCACCAGGAGGGGGAAACAGGGCGCAGTGCGGAGAGAATGACAGGTGAGAGCTGCAGAGGGGACCCCGGGAGTACTGTGGCTCGCCCTCCAGCACTTAGCAGAGCACAGACCACACTCGTGTGTGAGAAAATCACACCAGCCTCAGGCACCTGCTCCCGCCAGTGTCACAGCCTCATACACAGGGGCATGTGGGGCTGTGCTCACAGAAATCTTGCTTCAACAGAGGCAATAATGAGCCCTAGAGTAAACATTGCTCTGGCTCTGACTATAAATCTCAATAAATACCCAAAAGGATCAAATTGTTTTCAAGTAACATAAAGCTCAACAATATTTACAGGAATGCAAAAGTAGCTAACAGACAAGCCAAGGTTCTTAACATCTGGCATCCAGTCCTGTATCACCAGGTGTGCAAAGAAGCAGAGAAACACAACAAATGAGAAGAATCTATCAGTTGAAAACAAATCAGAGTTGACATAGATATTCTAATGAGCAGAAAAGAACATTAGAACAGTTATAATTGTACAGTTATTATAATTGTATTTCATGTGTTAAAAAAAACTAGAAGGAAGACTGAACATGTTAAGCAGACTCTAGAAATGTAGGAGACCCAAATCAAGCTTCCAGAGATGAAAACTGTCGTGTCCAAAATGAAAAATATACTGGATGGGATTAATGGTAGATAAAACACTCCAGAAGGTCAGTGAACTTAAAAGATAAAACAACAGAAACTTATTCAAAAAGAAACATAAAGAGGAAAAAAGGACTTCCAAAAAATAGCTCAGTGGTAAGGAATCCGACAGACAACACAGGAGACATGGGTTTCATCCCTGGTCGGTAAGATGCCACATGCTGCAGAGCAACGAGGCCCGTGTACCACAGCTACTGACCCTGTGGTTTAGAGCCTGATAGCCGCAATTACTGAGCCCATGAGCCACAACTACTGAAGCTGGTGCACCCTAGAGCCTGCTCCACAACAAGAGAAACCACTGCAATGAGAAGCCGGTGCACCACAACCAGAGAGCAGTGCCCCTCTCTGCAACTAGAGAAAAGCCCAGGCGGCAATGGAGACCCAGCACAGCCAAAATAAATAAATAGATAAAAATAAAATCATATTTATATATCCATCTGCAATTCTATGCCCAGCGAAAGTATCTTTCCAAAACAAAGGTGAAATAAAGGCTTTTTCAGATACCCAAAGGCAGAGAGGATTTGTTACCAACAGAGCCACACTACAAGGTTTGTTAAGGAAGTCTGTCAGCAGCAGGCAAATGGAGCAGATGAGAACACGAGCGAACGAAGGCGACAGGGATGCTGACACCTGTTGGTGATGTACTCCACGTAGGCCAGGGCGTCCTCCACCCGCCGCTTCTTGGTGCAGAGGATGATGCGATTGAAGTTGGCATAGACGACCGATGACCCCAGGCGCCTGAACTCAGCGATGAGCCTGCAGACCAAGTTCAGAATCAAAGGTCAAGACACCACAGAGAAAACAGTTAATGGTCCCGAAGCAGAACATATACCTAGAACCCAGAAGTAACAAAGAACAAATAGGTCTGCATGGCCAAACCCTACCACAGACAAAATCATAGACAAAGAGAGGAAAAAATCTGCAACTCATATCACGGAAAAATGGTTACTTTTTATCTAGAAAGAGCTCATACAGATCAATGAGAAAAACACAAAACAAAAGTACAGAAAAATGGTCAAAGGAAGTCCAACTTCATTCATAATTAGAACTGCAAATTAAGGCGATACCAAGAGAGCATTTTATCCCATCAGGTTGTTGGTGGGGCTTGGCATGGGGACACGCATTCCCAATCTGGTTCCTAAGAGTTGGTAGTACAACCAACTGTACAACCTTTACAGGGAGCTGACAATATTGATTCAAATTAGCATTTACCTCTCTCAATTTATCTGAAAACATCCATCAGACCCGCAGCAGTGTTACTTCCTGGAGATTATTCTAGACATGTTTACATGACCTCATGCGTAAGACCAATCCTTGGTTGGTTACTGTGACAACAAAAGTTATGGAAGCAGCCGAAACATCCATTAGTGTGGTACATCCACACATAGCTCTACAAGACCTACTGTTAACGAAGGCAAGCGAGGTGCAGAATGGTAAGCAGTGTGCAATGACTTATAAAAAAGCAGCAGAGACTCTGCACCGTATGGCGTGTCTCTGGAAGCTTGATGGCAACTAAGCTCTTCACGGGCCCCATCTGATCGCTATGGACCACTAGCCCAGAAGGGGACTCTTGATCCGGAGGTGCTGACTAGCCATCTTTCTGGTTTGGGGAGAAAGCTACTGGCGGCACTCACTGAAGGAAGAGCTTCTTCATCATGCTGTGCAGCGTGCGGTGCAGGGCAGGGTCGTGCAGCAGTGAGGACGGCGACCGGAGCCAGCGGTAGAAGTGCATCACCTGGTTGTCGGCGTAGACGTTGCGATACTGCGTGATCTCCTTTACCCAGCCCACCACCATGCTCTTCAGGATCCTGCAGGAGGGGTTCAGAGGGTGCCCCCACTGTCGCTGGCACCAGCTCCTCACCGTTCTGCTGTCACCTCTGCGCCCTCTCTTCTCACTGTCCAGGCTCCATTCCTCACCCCTCTGTAACTCATCCGCACCCCCGACTCAACACCACCTTTCTGGCTTTTCCAACAGAGCCAGGACAGAGCTGAGAAGATGCGGGTGCCCTTCAAGGAGGCACCTCACTGCTGTGAGAACCAAGAGACTCACAGCAGAGACCTCAAGGGCCCCCTCTCCCTTGTGCCAGTCAGGGTCCTAAAGGACTGCTTCGTCACAACTGCCCCTGGTTAAATAGCCCCAGGTGACTCTACAAACAGCATCACAAAGCCAGTGTGATGGTTCTGTCACCTGGAGTCTGATTGCACCACCTCTCAGGACTGAACTGGCTGCTTCTCTGCCCAAACAGTCCTTGGCCCTGACTACACCACATGCATTTTGGCTGCTGAGGCTTTCTTTCCGCAAGTCCCCTGGCCTGAAGCCCCCTCCCTCCAGTTCTGTTCTCTTTCTGTGAGAAGGCTACAGGTCGGCAGTTGTAGAAAACAGTTCTGGAACCACAAGACTTGCTCTTGAACACCAACCTTTCCCCTCAGCTGCACTATGACCACAAGCCTGGGCCTCAGTTTCCTCATTTCTACAATGGGTGACAGACATCTTGCCTAGTGGGGCTATGAGAGCACGTGCTCCCTGCCCGTGCCACCACTGCACTTCTCTCCCGATACCCATGCCTTGCAACTCGCACCACTTTCTGTGTGGCTTTACCCATGTTCATATCCTGCTGTGCACCCCACAGCAGATGCTCGGTGAGCACCCACACCACAAGTAAACTGGTGACTTCTTGCAGGCATACCTCCGGCCATAGGAAGCGGGCCAGAAGGCAGCACCTGGAACTGTCGCTGGTACCTGGAAGGCGGCATTTGTGAGTGCCACTCGTGAGCGAAAAAAGGAGTCTGGCCCTGTGCTGGTTTCTGACCGGGCAGAGGGAAGCCCCACTGATACTGACTTAGCTCTCAGTTTCCAAAACAAGGACAGAGGATAAAAGGATTTCTACTGCTCCTTCTAGAGGCAAACTGTTGTTCTGCCTTTGGAGAGCTGAGGGTACAAGAAGAACCAAAGGGCAGGTGATGTTCTCACAGCGGCAAGCCCCTGGGTACCTGAAGGTGTTGGAGCAGAGGGCTGTCTCGTCGTAGCTGGCAGGGGCACTGGTGGTCTGATTGCCCGTGATCATGTCCTCTAGGGAGGCCTGCTGGATCACATCGAAGCTGATGCCAATGCTGTCGGCCCCCTCCATATCATTGACGTGGTGAGACTGCAGGATGGTGTTGACGGCCAGGTTCTGAATATCCAGTTCCACGCACACTACACACAGACATCAACGCTTGTGCACTGACCCCTCCTGGGTATGGAGCCTGATCCCAGCAAGCACCATTTCAGAAAAATCACTGCTGCTTAGGGCAGCTGACTGCACAGCCCACACCCACAGAGGCCCCCTGCAGGTTCAGCTCCCAGCCCAATACACCTGAGTGCTCCCACCAGCCCAGAATGGCAACAAATAGCAGGAACAGCAGTCCCTGGTGCGCCCTGCCCTCCCACCTGTGGAGTAACAGCCGGAACTGTTGATCTCCACAGCGGCTTGGTCATCAAACTCCATGACAAGCCTGTTGTCGTCAGCCTCTTTCCCACCCAGGTCAGGGCGTGATGTAGGAGACAGCCAGAGCAGGTGGTTGTGGCGCTGGAGGTGGCGGGCAAAGAAGAGGTCGGAGCCAAAGGTAGAGATGTCCTCAGGCAGATTCCCAACGGGGATGTGGAAGTACCTGCAGGGGAACGGGGTCAACCCCAAGAGTTGAAAATGACTGGGGAATGCCTTCCTTCGCCCAGAGACCAGTGATGTCAGTGACAACCAAGATGGCCTCCCCTCGGCCCACCTGCTCATCTCAAAGGCCTGTGACAGACACGTGTCCAGGTTGAGGTAGTGCCGGATCATGCGCCGGGCTCCGTGGCGCTGCCAGTCCAGGACCCCGTAGCTGATCTTGTCAGCCACGCGGACAGGCACCAGAGGGAATTCCTCCAGGACAGGGATCTCGCCAGCCAGCCTCTTCAGCTCCCAGTTGGACTGAACAGCAATGAGAGTTGGCCCACGGCGCTCCTCCTGGGTGCAAGGAAGGAAGCAGTGAGGTGGACCAGGCCCTGGGGAGGGGGCTCTCACAGCATGGGGTCCCACTGGCACTCACTTTGTAGGTCAACAGGAAGCGCTGGATGGCTCTGCAGACGATTTTCAAGTCTGTTTCAGCACGAACTTCAAAAGCGTGTTTTTGTGGGGGCAGGAGCTCAGCACCCACTTTCTCTAGCAGGAGGCTGTGCTCGGTTGAGTACAGGGTATTGAGGCTGGGCATCTGGTTGCTTCGCACCTAGACAAACAAGGGCCAGGTCAGCCGTCTTCCCATGGGGAAGGAGGGGCAGCCCTGCGAGTCGACACAGGCGGCAGGGCTACCTCTGCAGATCAACTTCTCACTCTCACAAGAACAAGGCAGTGATGGGAGGGAAGGGGGAGTGGGAGCTTCCTGCCCGGGGCTGTGCGCCTCCCCCAGTGAGGCTGTCCCATGGCCTGGCCCGGAACTCACGGTATCCAGCACAAACACAGCCGCCTTGCGCTGTGAGGGCACGAAGATGCCAAAGAGAGCCTTGTGGCCCTGTGCGTGGTGGTACAGGTAGATGTGGCGGATGCTCCCTGCAAGAGGACATGGCCCGTCACCCTGAGATGTGCAGGAGGTAGGGCCAAGCAAGGGCGGCCGGCACACGCCATACCTGGTTCCAGGTAGCTGAACTGGGCCAAGGAGCGCATCTCCAGGTGCTCAAGAGTGAAGGTTTCTGCTTCCCAGCCTGAAAGGTGCCTCACCAGCTGTTTATTGACCACACACACGCAGCCCAGCTGCACCAGGGCCCGAAACACTAACGGAACCTGGAAGAGGGGCAGACGGGGCTGTGTGAGGGCCGAAGGGGGAAGGCAGAGGCCCAGCTGCTGCTGCCGGCCTGTCCATGCCTCGATTTGGTTTGTTTCCCTCTATTGCATTTAGGTGGATCCTTGCACCATTCGGCTGGGAAAACAATCACCTGAGTCTCATACACGCCCTCGATGTCTGGCGCCGCCAGCTCAGTGTTGATCTCATTGATATGTTCTTGGTACATGTCCTCTGGCACCGAGTATTCGTAGAGGTTGTAGACCATATTGGAGCGAGGAAGGACTCGATTCACCTGGTGACACCATGTGACAGTGACCTTACCCCACAACTGAGCTAAGTGGTAACGTTTGCAACAACGCACAGGCAAACACACGTGCACACACTCTTACACACATACATGCAGTGTTTAAACAGTCCTAGGATGTCCGCACACAACCATAGGGTAAAGTTCTACAGCCCATTTCTCCCTATCAGTAAAATTAAAAGGTCTGGGCCTGGCTTCAAGAAGCTGCCTGAGGCTTCTGAAAAGTAGACAAGTTCCCAGACTGTGAGGGGCAGGTGCTCCTGCTACATTTTCCTCTGTTCTCTCCTGGGTGTAACCGAAGGGTGCATGAAGCAAAATCCCAGACAGAAGCTATGTTTTCCCGGACAGAAGACTAGGAATGGAACCCCTGTCCAGCCAGAGTGTGGGTACCTCAGCGAGGAGGGAGGAGCGGGGTGCCCCAAGGGGAAAATATCTTTAAAGGAAGGATGTTCTCCTCCTCACTTACATCACACACATCTAAGAAAGCTACAGAATCCTAGATCATCTGTTCTCTGTTGCCCACTCCTTCCCTGTCCTCTTCCAGGATCCACATTCTGCTGAATCTTCTGGTCGGAACTGGATTTCACCTCTTCCAGAAGCATCCTCTGTCTAGCTGCCAGTTACAAATACTCTAGTCTCATCTCCTCAATTAGATGTCACCCCGTTCACTGAATTTTAGTACCAGCCAAGGAATGTGCCCATTTGCTCAGTAAATATCCCTGGGCAGAGCTAACTGGGAGCTCGGATGGAGACACTGGGCAGGAGCCTCTGAGGATGCCCCAGCTGAGAGGAGGACCACCTGCTGTAGGATTCCACATATGTGAAATGCCCACGGCAGGCTAACCTAGAGGCAGAATGTGGACCAGTGCTTACTGAGGGCTGGAAGAGGGGAAAGGCTGCTAAGGGGCTGGGGTTTCTTTGTGGGGTGATGAAAACGTTCTAAGATTGACAGGGGAGATGGCTGCATAACTCTGTGACTACACTAAAAGCCACTGAGTCGTATAGTGAGCTGTATGGCATATGAATTATACCCCAATAAAGCTGTTCACATCAGAAGAACCTATGGAGACAGAGCCTGCAGCCTCTGACAAACGTCCACCTAGTCCTTTCCCTGCTACATGGACAACAGATACAAGAGATGGTCCACCAGGACAATGATACCAGCAGCTTCCTCACTGAGCATTCACTCGGTGCTCCACAGCATCATTTCACTTAACTTCTGCAGCATCCTAAGAAGGTTCTCAGGAGAGATGGAGGCACCAGAACACCTTGCTCAAGGTCACAAAGCTCACATGGTCTTTGTATCTGCAAAGCTTGAATCTGTATGCGGCCTTTGCCATAGTGGAGGCAACCTTAGAGGCTGAGCAGGCAGCTGACCTCAGTGATCAGAAACAAGAGCTGCCCCCCGTACCTTCCGATAGGAAGGGCCCTCCTCTGCTTTGGCCACCCGCTGGTTCACGTAGAACACCCGGGGAATGTTCAGCTTGATGCAGTACAGGTCACTGCCGATGACAGCCCATACCCTGAACAAGCCAGCCTGGCTGGTCTCACTGATCTGAAAAGGAAACACAGATCGTATAGCACTCCATGTCTCACCCTGTCACAGAAAGCACTCAATACCTGTGCACAGGCCATCTCCCAGGCGGCCTCCAGAACCAGCTCCTTCACAGAGGCACACAGGTAAAGCCCCGTCCCTTCTGCCCCATTCCAGACCAGGTCCCCAGGATCGCGAGCTGGTCAAATACCCCATCCCATCAGCCATGCTCCTGCCCTCTCTCTGATCACTGTCTGCACCTGCACAATCTGCCATGGAAGGTCCAGAATGCTGCGAGCCGTTCTTCGAAAGAAGCCCCCCAGTCCTGTGGAGGGCCCCTCTCGGATGGCCCCAGGCCTTGGTGCACCCTCTGCCCCTTCCAGATGCCGCCTCTTCTTGTGAGCAAGGCGCTGTTGAGCCTGCAGCCTCCACTTCTTCTTGTGGAACTGGAGCCAGACCAGCCACTCTTCCTGGGACAAGTCAAGAGGAGGAGATGGCAAACAGAGCTGAGCACGCAGTAAAACAGAAACATTCTTCCACAGCAAATAAACCTTGGAGCTCCCAAGCTCTGGAAGATCTGGGCACATCCTACCAACTTCCTCAGGGGTCAAGCCCCATTTCTAGGCCCCCGCACTGCTCAGCAGACCCCAGAGGGAGATGGCTTGTCACAGGTCAGGCCTGACCAGCATCACTGCTCCCCTCTCCCACCAGCCACTCCAGGCTCCCTGAGAATTCTTGCCTGGGTGGTTCCGAGTGCCGGAGGCTGCCCCAAAACCTCCTGCCAGGGCATCATCAGCTCCAGGTCCTGCGACCCCTCTTGCCTCTCACAGTGGATACGCTTTCTCTTGGTAGCAATGGGCACTGCCGAGTGAAGTGGCTTCGTGAGGCCAAAGTCCTCCATGTCGGGGGAACCAAGGCTTTGGGTACCTTCTGAAGTTTGGGCCATGCCCACCTGCAAAGATCCAAAGGAGACTTAAAATAGCTCTCTCTCAATAAATCTCCCTTCTAGAAACCCACCAAAAGTGAACTCCTAAATAAGGTAAAATAGTTGAACACATTTACAGACTAACCTATTCTTTTAATAGTTAAAAAATCCATTTATTTGGCTATGCCAGGTCTTAGTTGCGGCATGTGGAATCTAATTTCCTGACCGGGGGTGGAATCTGGGCCCCCTGCATTGGGAGCACAGAGTCTTAGCCACTGGACCACCAGGGAAGTCTCAGACTAATCTATTTTTAAACTTTTAACAGTGAAAAGGTCAGAAAGAAAAGGTCACTTGGGTACCACCATTACAAAGTGAATGTTATATTTTTTTGTGTTTGCTCTAGAACCCTCTCCTTTTTATAAGAAATATTGTAAAACATAGGTAAAGGATCCCTCTTTCTCAAGCCCAGCCCCCAAGTGTCTATCACTCCCTGCACATTTTGTACTTTTACTCCGAATCTATAAACCCATAAACTGTTCCTTTAAGCTGCAGTTTTATATGAATAGAGGCACATGGTACACATACTGTGACTTCCTTTCTTTACTCAATGATACATTTTTGCGATTGATCCCTGTTGAGATACATGTGGACACTGTCCATTCATTCTAACTCTATTATGCATATAAACCAGCTGACCTATCTATAATATTCTAAAATGAAGAATGGTTCATTCCCACTCTTTCAGAACCAGAAACTGGGTTCAACAACCATCCTTTCACGTGCTGCCTGAAGACCTTGTGCTCACACTCCCACAAGAAACACAGACAAGATCCTATTTCCCCACGTGTTTATGCTCGATGTCACCACAATCATTTTTTTTGCTGTGATGTGGTATCTAAATATTTGATTTTGCATTTACCTAATCAAGAGTGGGGTTGACCCTGGGGTAGGTAGTTTTCGAAAATGACCCCAATGACCCCAACTCCAGTTGTTCATGCCCTGTATAACTCTCTCCTGAGTACAGGCTGGACCCAGTGACTGACCTGCCTCTAACGAAGAGATTACAACAAGTGACAGGATGTCATTTTGAGGCTAGATTATAAAATACAGTGACCTCTGCACTGCGGGCACCCTCTCTGGCTGACATCTAGGGCCTGCTCTGGAGTCAGCCGTCAGGCTGTGAGCTGTCCTGTGGAGAGGCCCATGGAGCTAGGAACGAGGATGGCTCAACCAGAGTGAGCTGGGGAGCACATCCCTCCTCACCTCCTGGGGAGGCCTTCACATGGGAGCACAGCCCTGGCTGACACCTGACTGCAGTCTGCGGGAGACCCTGGGCCAGGGGACCTGGATAAGCTGTGCCCAGATTCCAGATCCACAGGGCTCAAAATGTGCAAGATAATAATAAACCCATGATATTTAAGCTGCCAGGTTCTGGGATCACTTGCTACACAGTAAATAGAAAAATAACATACATGTTTATGGACCATTTCTAACTTTGTAATTTCAAATATCTTCTTTGAATTGTGACTTCGTTTTATGGTGACTTCTGTGCTAGAAAAAAGTTTTTTAATTACAAAAGTAACAAAAGAATAGTAATGAACACCCATGTTCTTATAACGCAAATTCAATAAATACCAACATTTTGCCTTTCTTGTTTCAGACTACAGAAAATTTACAGTTTAATTAATTGAATTTATTGGTCTTTCCTTTTGTGATGTGTGTTTTTTAGTTATGACTTAAGCTCTTTCCACCCCAGCATCATAAAGATAGCCTCCTGTGCTCTTTCCCCAAAGAGTTCTCTTTTTTCAACTTATATCTTTATTTGGAATTTGTTTTCATACTCAGTGTGGGATAGCTACTTTCTTCTTAAAATATGAAAAAAACACTTTGCCCAGCATCATTTATTGAATAAGCACTCTATTCTCCTTAATAGTGTATAACACTACCTCTGTGATAGACCAAGCTCCCAGGTGCATGGGGATCAGTTTCTACGGTCCCTATTATTAATTCCACTGTTACATGGTCTTGCCTTAATAACAGTGAGCTTTGTTACACACTAAGACAAACTTCCCCTTTTTAATCTTCAAAATTGTTTTCATTTTTCTTATCCTTGTTCTTCACATGAATTTTAGGATTGTCAAGTTCCATCAAAAAACTTTTTGCAGATATTTTAACTGAAATTACACTGAATTTTACAAATTATCTTGGGGCAAATCACCCCAAGGATTCTAATATTGAATCTTTTCATCCATGAACATGGTATATCTCCTTATTTGTTTAAGTGAATTTCTCTGCTCTTCAATAAAGTTGTATAATTTTTTTCCATAAAAGTTTTACACATATTTTGTTGCTATGATTTATTCCTTGGTATATTATTCACCATCATTATAAATAGTACCTTTCAAACAATACTTTCTAGGGAATTCTCTAGTGGTTCAGTGGTTAAAACTCTGTGCTTCCTTTGCAGAGGGCGCAGGTTCAATACCTGGTTGGGAAACAAAGATCCTACATGCCACATAGCCAAAATAAAATTAAAAAATTGATCAATTTTTAAAAATCCCCAATTGTCTCTAATATAAAAGAAAGCTATAGGTTTTTATATATGAGCTTTGTATCTAATGACCTTGTTGAAATGTCTTAGTTAAAATAATTAGGGGGTTCCTTACATTTTTTGTGTTAACAGTTATATTTACCTACAAATGATGTTTTTTATCTTTCCATCCTTAAAATTTAACTTCTTTTTCTTGTTTTGTGCCAGCCAGGACTTAAACAATTTTGAACAGAAGTGGTAGTAACAGGCATCCATTTCCTCTTCCTCACTTCAATGATTCTAATGTTGTGCCATTAATTATGATGTGTGCTACTGAGTTTCAACAGATGGACTTTATCAGAGAAATATATCTTTTTTTCTGATTTTGACTGTTCAGTTTTATCATGAGTAGACATTAGTTTATCAAATGTTCTTTCTTGACTTTATTGAAAATGACACCATAAGTCTTCTCTTCACGATGAATCACTTTTTCCTAAAATGAACTAAATTAGCAGGTTTCTGAAGTTAACACCTGCCATTCCTTGCATAAATCACACCTGGACACAATATTACTGTCTTTACACAGTGCAAAATTTAGTTTGTTACTATTTTTGTACCTAGAGTTCTATCTGCCAATGGCCTTCCTTTTCCTGGCTTGTTTGTTACCAGGGTAACAAAAGTTATAAAGATTACCAAATGAGCTATAGTGATAGTGATAGTGAAGTTGCTCAGTCGTGTCCGACTCTTTGTGATCCCATGGACAGTAGCCAACCAGGCTCCTCCATCCATGGGATTTTCCAGGCAAGAATACTGGAGTGGGTTGCCATTTCCTTCTCCACCAAATGAGCTAAGGACCCTCTTTTTTTAAATTCTCTGGAATCATTTGTTTAAGAAGTTTGGTAGGGGGCTTTCCTGGCGGCTCAGTGGTGAAGAATCTGCCTGTCAAAGCAGAGGACACAGGTTTGATCCCTGGTCTGGGAGGATCCCACATGCTGTGGAGCAGTTGGATTCCTGTATCACAACTAGTGGCACTCTAGGTCCCAGGAGCCCCAAATACTGAGCCCATGTACCTAGAGGCCATGCTCTGCAACTAGAGAAGCCACTGCAATAAGAAGCCTGCACACCACAATGAAGAGTAGCCCCCCGCCATTTGCCACAACTAGAGAAAGTCCACACATAGCGGTGAAGACCCAGCACTACCAAAAAATTTTTTTTTTTAAGTTTGATAAAATCCCTCTGAGAAACCATCTGGGCCCAGTATTTGTTTCTTTTTAATGCTTGAAGTTCTATTCAGTTTTTCTATTGTTTCTTAGGCTAATTTGAATAATTCTTTTAGGATACTGTCCATTCCATCTAAGTTTTCCAATTGTTTAGGAAAGATAATTCAGTCTTTATTTCTTTTAGACTTTATAATAGCTGCACTGATAATCTGTTTTCATTAACACAAAACCTGAAATATCTATCTTGACAAAGATTTATCTATTTCATAAGTCTTTTCAAAGATAAAGGTTTTGGCTTTATTGTTTCATTCACTGCTGCTCTTGCTTTTATAACTTCTTTCTACTTTCTTGGTTTCTACTGTTTCTGAAATTTTCAGTTGGGAGTTACTTAATTTTCTATTGGTTTTTCTTTTCTATATATTAAAATAGATTATGTGCTATTTATAGTCTTTAGTTGCAAACTACAAATTTTAACAGTATTTTCATTCAGTATTTCTAATTTCCATTGTGACTTCTTGATCCATGAGTTACTTATATTTCTTTACAGTTTCCAAACAACATGATCTGTATATATATAAATTATTTGGAATGTTACAATTTGCTTTGCAGCATTCAGTCTTATTTTAGGTGTTCTTAAAAAAGAATGTGTGTTCCTTAATTACTGAGTGCAAAGCTCTATTTGTCAACTCATTCTAACCTTACAAATTTTTACTAGTTTTTGGTCTGCTTGATATATCAATTGAGAGATGTGTTTAAATCCTAAACTGATTAGATGTCAATTTTTTTCTAAGAGTTATGTAAATTTTCACATTATTTAATTTGAAGTTAAGCTATTAGAATTACTAAATATTTCTAATGAAATTTGACTTTTAGTAGTATTTAATACCATCATTATCATTACTAATACTTTTTAAGTTAATTTTTTTGGGGGGTCTTGCATTAGTATAGCTACATCAGCTTTGCTTTGGTTAATATTTACTTGATATATGTTTTTGCATTCTTCTAATTTTTTTGAGCCCTTTTAGGTATAACTCATAAATAAGGTAGTTAGATTTTAAAATTCAATCTGAGGATCTGGTTTTCAGCAGGAGAGTTTGTATACTGCTCTGGTTTAAAGCTCAGTTTCCATTTTCAGCACCTGAGAATTTTCTTCTTGCTCTTCTGATTTTAGCTATGCTTTTCAGTACACTGGTCTTTAGTATTTTTTTGCATTTGTAACAGCTTTTTTTATAGTTTAGAAAACTGAAGTCTCAAGGTGCAGTGATGCATTCCAAGTTACTAATTATTTAGTACATCATATATTTAGATAGTTTTTCATCCTAAAGTGATGCATTACAAAGCTTCCTATCACAGAAGAACACAGAGAAGAACTAAAGGGTTAAGTATCAAGATATGTATTTTTAGAAAGAAAAAAACATTGCAGATGCTTGAATGGAAGCACCCAAAATGATGGGCAGCAGTATGGAGACTGGTGCCTGTGCGCCCACAGGACCCAGCCCAGCCCCGACTGCCACAGCCTGTCGTCCTGGGCCAGGCCCCATTACCTGTCTCCTGCCCTCAAGGACGAAGAGCTCACTGATCTTCTTCTGCTTGTAGACGTCATTCTTCTCTAGCAGTTTTTTGTGCAGCCAGTCAGGGTGTTTGACACGTGGTACTGGGTTCTTCACCTACATGAAGGCGATACTGATCACTTGTCTGACTCTGTTAGTTTAGTCAGGTCCAGGTTTCACACCGGGCTCCATTTCTGCTGGTCTCAGCCTCACCTGCTGCAGGGCCGCAGGGATCGTGATGATCTTCTGTATGGCACTCCCCAGCCGCTCGATGTAGTAGTCCCAATCCAGAATCTGAGCATGCAGGAAACCAGCAACGGGGTGCATGAGAAGAGCAGCAACACACCATGCCAAGCACTGTGCTGAATGAATGCTTCATGCATTCAATCCTCTCAGAAAGTCTATGCTGAAAGGCCCCATTTCACAGAGGAGGAAATGGAAGTGCAGAGTATAAATGATCCCCCAGGATCAGAGCAAGTAAAGGAGCCAGAGGCAGAACCCTGTGCCAGACCCCAAGCCTTAGCCCCTCACAGAGAGCAGTTAAAAAGGCCTCCGCAGCATCTAGCTTTTCCCGGTTTTCCCAAAGTGTAACTATTTCTTCATTCATTCCATAATAGAAGAGAGGAAATCAAGAGTGAAGTCCCCAGACAAAAACATGACCCGAGTCTGGGATTCTCTGCCTTATCTAGTTTTCCTCCTCAATTTCTAAGGGTAGGAAAAAAAATCAGCACTCACTGTCCGAATATCAAAGTCCTGAAGGGAAGAACTCTTTAGCCATTTCCGGAGAAAGTGCTTCCTCACTGTGGGCTCTGCCTGGAAAATGGCCAGTGGAATGGCCCTGGTAGAGAAGAGATAAAAAAACTCACAAATGTGAAAATCTCCTGCAGTTTACATGGAAATAAGTACTCATGACCTACTTTGTAACCTATGTTTTAAGTTCATATAGTTATTTTGTATAAACTATCTGTATCTGATGTTTATTATCATACTTAATAAATATTAATACTTCATATTAAAATGTCATGATTTCATGCACAACTCCTTACCATTGGCCATCTGGTGTATGTTTGACCACTGTTATCAGAGCTATTTACAGATGTCTTTACATAAATTATATATTCATGTACATGTATATAAATAAACACTAAAAATGTTATTCACTGGGTAAAACATAGACAGAGCCCACTGCTGGCCTGAAAATGAAACCAGTTTTCACATCACTAGCAAAGCAACATGGCAACTGTCACTACCCCTTTCTCTCACTGGAAGAAGTATTTGTTATTTTGAAATATCATGAAGAAACTTAGAAAGAACAGAAACCTGTGCACCCACCACCTAGTTCTATCAAACCGGCCATGCCATTTTCATGTCATGGATGAAAAATAAAGATGACGATGAAGTCCCCTGTGTAGCTCTGTCGACCCTCCTAATACAAAGTAAATACAGTGTTTATCTTGGTGCTTATCAATCCCCTACATACTTTTATAGTACTCCTATTGTACTTCCCCTGTGTGTAAACTTAAATAGACAGAAGTACACTCTGCCTTCATGCATCACCCTGCCTTTCTTGCTGTCAGTGTGGTAGCGGTAGCATGTAGCTGTGGTTCAATAATCCCAACTCGAGAAGTGCAGCATCAGTCTGCTTGTGTGTGAGTGACCTGGAGCTCTGCCCTAAACCTGAACTGGACTTTGTGTTATGCTCATTGTAGCAGACCCTCCAAGACATCCCCACTGCCCTATGCCTGACTGAGAGGGTACTCTCAGTCTGGCCACCCAAGAACCCAGATTCTCTGGCTCCAAGTGGACAAGCTCACTACATCCTCTCAGGATTCCCACCAGGGCCCCAGCAGCCTTCCCGGCATCTGCTCTGAAGGAAGTCCAAGGCCTGGTTCCTCCCTCTTCCAAGTCCTGACTATCCCTGCCCTGTTTAAGGAAGCTCATCTCTCTATGGAGGAACAGAGGCTCTACAGAAGATGCAGGTTTTCAGAGAGCAATCAAGACCCTTAAGGAATTCCTTCCTTGATGCTGGAAACCCTTACCTCTCTGTGACTGGAGACCCCTCAGGCTTCCGGGAGATGATGTAGCGGCAGCTCAGCCCAGCATCCTTCACCATCTGATCTCCCAGGAACTCAGCCAGGCGCTTGGCCGTGCTGATGGATGTCGACTTCTGCTCCCCATAATCTTCCAGCTTCCGAGACATGGAACGGTTCTCAGAGATCAGCTCGAACAGTTCAGAATCAGGCATGTTAGCTGCCTGGAGAGAGAGGCAACGAGCAAAAATATCATACAGAGGAAGGGAGCAGCAGCCTGAGCTCACCCAAGACTTTCTCCATGTGAAACTGCGTTCATCTAGCCTGATGAGCTGAAGGCAGTGGTGTAACAGGGCTGTCTCATACCACTGCACAGCAACACACCACACACAAAACCTTAACTTTTATTAAACTGTGCAGGAAAATATCAAGAAACATTTATTGAGCTTTCAGTACCAAGACTACAGAATAATAGGAAAGACAAAGAATTGATTTTTGTCCTAAAAGGAAGAAAAAGACAGGGAAAGGAGGAGCCAGGAGGGAGAAAAGAAGAGAGACATGGGCAGGTTGGACAGCAGATGGACCAATCGAGGAGCCAGCTGCTTTCTTCAACGATGAGGAGGAGCCCAAGGGGCCTGTCTGAGGTTGAACAGCTTACAACTGGCTCATTATCATGCTAATATTTGTTTCCTTCACAGAATTCTGTCACTGGACACAAAAGTTAAGGGGGATTCGGGGTAGCCCTGGCACTAAGGAAGTTATGGGATTTCATCAGAATTAGCCTTGAGTTCATCTGTCATCTTGCTTACCAGGACTCTGACTGCAGGACCCTCAGAGCCAGATAAGGAGCCTTACCTTGCTGTATAGTACGTCCAGCCAGTAATCAGCCACCTTGGCGACAGAGCCATACACTTCTTCTAGGGTGCTGCCCTTAAGAAAGGCCTCAAACACTGAGGACTGGAAGATTTTAATCAGCTGCAGCTCCCCGCGGCGTTTGACCTCAAAGCCCTTGAGCTCAGCCAGGGAACCATCCTCATTGAACACGGCATACCTAGAAACATAGGCAAAGAGAGCAGAGGAGAGAGCCTGGGATGCTAGCTGCTTCTCATCACCCCTCTGCCTTTTTCCTTCCCTTTCTCATCCTCCCTTCTAGCATCCATCAAGCAGCAAACATCTCTCTACCCTGATCTCCAAAAGGAAAATGACTTAGGGGCTGCAATCTGTAGAACCAGAATATAACAAGTGGAGAACAGAGTTTGTAGGTGTCAAGAAAAGCTTTCCAAATTGAATCAAAAAGGTCAAGAAACCAGAACCAAGGTCTGTTCCCATTGTGGGTCCTGATCCATTTACTAGAGGAGTTGTTAGACCTTTCCCAAGCATAAAGACTGTGGGATTCCTACCTCTTCTTCAGTTTCTTGCCTTCTTCCTTGGAGGCTGGAAGGATCATGGCAAGGTAGGGCCCATCAACCTCGAAAAAGATGCTGTTCTCTGAGCGAGTGACGTAAGTGAGTGAAGAAGGCTCAGCCAGCTCCTGGTATTGATCATTGGTGAAGCCTTCCTGCCAAGCAAGAGTGAAGAGGGGGTCGGCCTCACTCATCATCACCCAAACCTGGAGACGACCAGCTGCCCTCCAAAAGGTGGATGCATCAGCAAGCTGGGGCTCTTCCATACAATGGACACCACTTGGCAAGAGAAAGGGATCAAGTTCTGACATACGTCCAACGTGGATGAACCAAAGTGCTTCCTGCTTGGTCTACCAAGGTTACACAGCATGTTTCAATTCACAGGACATGCTGGAAAAGGCAAAACTATCACACAGAAGAACACACGGGGGAACCAGGGCTGGGCCTAACGAGAAGGGCCGACAACAAAGGGGCAGTGTCCAGGAGCCTTTGGGGTGGAGGCTGTTCTATGCTGCTCTGTGATGGTGGACACACGCCTCTATGTCTGGGTCAAAACCCACAGAAGTGCTCCTTGTAAAGCATGGATTTTGGATTTCCCTGGTGGTACAGTGGATAAGAATCTGCCTGTCAATGCAGAGACACAGGTTCAATCCCTGGTCTGGAAAGATTCCACATGCTGAGCGGCAACTGAGCCTGTGTGCCACAACTACTGAGCCCCCATGCTGCAGCTACTGAAGCCCACACACCCTAGAGCTCGTGCTCCACAAAAGAAGCCACTGCAATGGGAAGCCCATGCCCAGCAGCAAAGACCCAGAAGTAAATGAATGAATGAAAACAACAACAACAAAAGAGTGAAATCATACAGGAGGCAAACGAACCAACATTCAACTAGGATCTAGGGTGACCCCAAGAACACCTGCAGATTGGAACAAATGAACTCAACTGCACTAGCACTGCTTGACAGAACCCTGCCAGAGGGCTGGCTTAAGTAACTTTGGCAAATCTCACATGGTGTGGGTGGTCTAAGAGTAAAGACTGAACACTGTACTGCAGCTGGTGGGCTTACTGCTCACAGACACACAGCTCTGAACCTGCTTTACACAAATACTAGGGTTGAACAAATAAATACACAAATAAAATCAGAGATAGGACAAAGGAGTCACTAATAAGGAAAGGAGAACAGACTGGAGCCGGATATATCAATATGCTCATGTTATGTCTATTTAAACATGTATGCAGATAAACAGAGAAATAAATACAGACACACGTGTGGGATTATTACACACACACACAACTTCCTAGCCAATCTGCTGTGAGCAGCAGAGACACCCCATCTTGGTTTCTACCACGGCTTCCTAATAAAAGGAACCTGGCCTCCTTGGAGAAATGGGTGATTCCAAGGTGGGACAGGGGAAATACAAGATGAGGCTGGAGTGTCTTGCAGTCCCAGGAAGTAAAGCACTCCCCCAAAACCCAAATCCAAACCACATAACAGGGTGTGTCTCAAGGACACAGGGGGCTAACGTGAAGGAGCCCCTAGTGGCCAAAGTGGAATAAGCTGAGCAACAAAACACATCAGGATGGAACTGGGTTGTTACCCCACACAGCAAACACCCACACACCCACAATGACCTAACCAATGATTCAATAAAGTGATAAGTGAGGGACTAAGTAGGAGAAAGGGGCTTCCCAGAAGGTAAGAGGAATTGGTACAGGGGTAAAGAATCTGCCCACCTAGCAGGAGACTTGGGTTCAATCCCTGGGTCAGGAAGATCCCCTGGAGAAAGGAATGGCAACCCACTTCATTATTCTTATCTGGAGAATTCCATGGACAAAGGAGCCTGGAGGGCTACAGTAAGTACGTGGGGTCACAAAAGAGTTGGACAGGACTGAATGACTTCACAACAAAAGTAGGAGAGAAGTGTGACAACTCTTCCTTACAAAAGGTTCCAATTAATAATGTACAAAGAACGAGGGAAATACAGAGTTGCCTTGGGCAGACTGATTCCCACTGTGACAGGATACTGCCAGTGCTAAAATCAGAAGGCGAAGGTTCAGAGTGAAACAGCACATCTGCAGAGTCTCAGTGTAGAGGAGAGTATCTCCTCCATAAAGTGAAAGTGAAATCACGTGAAGTCACTCAGTCGTGTCCGACTCTTTGAGACCCCATGGACTGCAGCCTACTAGGCTCCTCCCTCCATGGGATTCTCCAGGCAAGCGTACTGGAGTGGGTTGCCACTTTCCTTCTCCAGGGGATCTTCCGACCCAGGGATTGAACCAGGGTCTCCCGCATCCCAGGCAGACGCTTTAACCTCTGAGCCATAGTTTTTACTAATTACTGGGATGGCTTTGCTGTGTGGCTGGGGTCTGCCACTCCTGGGAGTGTGGACTCATGGGCTAGTTCCTGTAACGTGATAGTTGGGAAGCGAGCAGGAGTGCTGATCCTGACTCAGTGCCCCGAAAGAATGCCAACATGGAGCACGTATCTCTGTTTTTTCCCCTCCAAAACACCCAAATAACCTCAATCTAGTAACGAAGAACAAGGGACAAATTCAAATGGAGAGTTAGTCCGCAAAGCAACTGGCCAGTATTCACCAAAGTGTCTGGGTCATAATAGACTGGAAAGACCAAGGGGGGCTGCCAGGCTGGAGGGGACTAAGGAGACAGGCTGGCCAAATGCAGGGCGTGGTCCTGGAAAAGCTGAGAAATACAAACAAAGCTGTAGTTGAGTTACAGTGTGGTGCTGGCATGACTTCTCAGTTCTGACAATTACACTGGGGTTTATAAAAGATAAACAGAAGCAGGCAGGACTTCCCCGGTGGTCTAGTGATTAGGAATCCGCCTTGCAATGCAGGGGACGTGGGTCAGATCCCTGGTTTGGAAAGAGCCCATGTGCCACAGAGTAGCTAAGCCCGTGTGCCACAAACTACTGAGGCTGCGAGCTCCAAAGCCCACACACCACCACAAAAGACCCCAGATGATGCAACGGAGATCCCATGTGCCACAACTAAGACCCATCACAGCCAAATAAAAAAATAAAGAGAAGCAGGCTAAAGGATATACAGGAATTCTTTTTCTATTTTTCCAGTTTTGCTGTAAGTCTAGTCATTATGCTAAATAGGAACAGAGACACAGGTAACTTTTGAACACAACATCTCTGGACAAGATGTTCAGGCTAGAGAAAGATAATCTGAAAGTCAGAGACATTCAGAAATGGGAGCACCCACTCAGAAAGGGGAGCGCCTCAGTGTAAGGTCCAATGCTTTCCCCTTTCCCACACTCCTATCAAGGGAGGTGGTGTCAAGAACCCCACCCCAGACAATAGGTCCTTGCTAGAGATGCAGGCTCACCTTGACCATGATGTTTAACATAGCCCCAGGGTAAGAGATGGTCACCTTGGGCTTTTTCACATTGGTGGTCTTGATGATAAAGTTTTCGGGGAAGCTGTTGGGCAGGACACACCATATACCATCTGTGTCCAGCTCTAAGGGCCTCCTACAGAGAAACAGAGAAATGAGACCACATGAATGATAGGCATGGATGTCTACAGAGCAAGAACCCTGTGTCAGTGCTTGACAGTGGACGAGGTTCCTCCTGGCTGGGAACCCACAAAACAAAACACCTTCCCATCTCCAGCATCGCCAGCTCTATCGTCACCAGCTTGTTCCTTCTCAGCCCCTGCATCCAGCCTCTTCACCTCAGGCCATGCCCCCTCAAGTCCCAGCAGCTGGTGACCAAGTGCAGCACTCACCCAATCTGCTCAATCAGCTCCCGCGCCTGGGTGATGATGTTGGCCCCTGTGAAGCAGACGATGCCAGCCATCTCCATGGAGTACCAGCGGGCCCTGGAGGGGATAGTCACAGCTGAGGGGTGGGAGGGGCACCCTCAAGAAGGATGTTAGAGGAGTTAGGGTTGGGAGGAGGGGACATCTGAAGCAGGGAAGAACTAGGGTAGGATTAAGCTCTGTGCTGAGGATACTCCTCTGTTCTTACTTCAAAGCAGTGCTCAGCTCAGGAAAGTTCTGAAAGGATGCAGCATGTGCCGTGGCAACAGCTCACGACCTCAGCTCAGCAGGGCTCTCCAGGGCAGTGGCCGAGAGAGCCCCCTCGAGTTCCCTCCCACTCTCCCAGGCACCACCTCATGCCTTCCTTGTTCTCCCACACCCCACACTCATCCTCTGACTTCTCAGGCAAAACACCAGCCCACCTGGCTCCGCACTCAAATCAGGTCTCACAGGTGTGAAGTGACCTGAGGCCAGGCCCTCCTGCCTCAGGGAACTCTGCTCAGGTGCTAGCCCTGCTCTCAGCCCCTCCCTCTCTGCCATTAAAAGGCAACAACAAACAAACAAAGCCACTTTCCCTCAAACCAATCTGCCCCACCACTACCTCGCTCCTCCAAGGCCACCCATGTTGACCCTCCTGGGTTCCACTCACAACAGCTAGGCCTCACCTTCAATGACCTGCTCTGCCGAGGCCCCACCCACCTAGCTGCTGGCTCACTGGACACACTCAGGCCCCACCTTGCCTCATCTTCCTTTGGCACCCTACCCTGGGAACACACTCCATGTTGGCTTTAGGATGCCCCCATTCCTGGCTTTCTTGACTTCTCAGAAGACCTTGGAGTAGGAAGTGGCAACCCACTCCAATATTCTTGCCAGGATAATTCCGTGGACAGAGGAGTCTGGTGGGCTACAGTCCATGGAGTCACAAGAGTTGGACGTGACTGAGCACGCAGGCACTAGTCGTACGCCAGAGACTACCCTCCGCTCTGCAGCCCGGGATGCTCAGAGGCACGTGTCCAGGAGTGCTAACGCCCCAGATGCCCAGAACCCTGAGTCAGTGTGACCTCACCCCCCACCCAACCCGCCCTCTCCTGCACTCCTTGAACGAGGCCCTGACTCCCCCCTCTCGCTCGTGCCCACAGGCCCCACAGGCAAGGGCCTACCCCTTGCGCATAACGTAGCCATAGAAGGAGTTGAGGATGCACTTGTGCGCCAGCTGTAGGGAGTCGTACAGGACCTCCATGTTCCTGCAGCGCTTCACCTCCGCCGCGTCCCCCACCTCCACGGCTGCGGAGAGCTTCTTTTTCCACACCTGCAACCCGCACAAAGACTGATCACCTCCTAGACTCTTCCACCTCACATTCTGTACCTGGGCCCAAGTTTTTGATATTTTGAAAATTTCAAATCTATAGAAAACTTCAAAAAAAGAAAAGGTACAACAAAGACCATATACCAGAGGGGTCACTGTTGATATTTTGCATTTTTCCTTTATTCCATTCTAGAGAAAATCTCTATTGGCACAACCAAAGGCAAGTTGAAATTATCATGACCTGACCCCCCTAAATACTTCAGCAAAAAATTTCCAGGAACAAGGACATTCTATATAACCTCAACACTATCACTACACCTGAGAAATTTAACATCAATATATCAGCTTGTCCCCCATAGTGTCTGCATGCTTAGTTCTCACCTACCTTGAAAACACTTTCAATCTAGAACTGCCCCATGTAAGACAGATATCCTGAAAGGACTTATGAACACAAAGAAACATATCAATATTAATTTTTATTACTTGTGAAACTAAGGACTAGGAGAAAATACTTTGTGATAGCAACAACCCACTTTGACACCTTAGACTTAGGGCAATTTCAAGCCCACAGAACAGAATCCAGAACCTGGCAGCTAACTGGAGAAGCAGATGAAATCTACATCTCAAGACCAGTGACAGAGGCAGGGGCTTCACTCCACCAAAGAGGCCCAGAGGCTCCCAATCCAAGTTCTGTTACTTAATTTACTCTTATTAATGCATTCAATGGGCTGAGTTATAGGGTTTCTTGAACAGAACTCAGAAACCACTGACAGGCTGAAAGCAAAGTGCACATTCTTAGAGGCAACATCTGAGAGTAACAATTTACTCCTTCAGTTCAGTTCAGTTGCTCAGTCATGTCCGACTCTTTGCGACCCCATGAATTGCAGCATGCTAGGCCTCCCTGTCCATCGCCAACTCCTGGATACTTATGGACCAACAACTGTTTATCAGATACTATACCAACCGCTGGAAGATGGACACAGCTGTGCTAACAAGGGCTGTGTGCTATTGTAAATGGTTACGAAGGAAATGTTCTTGTCACTGTGGTGGTGGTTACATAGGTGTATCCATTTGTCAAACTCTATAGAACTGCCCACCTGAAAGGGTCAGATGTACCCCACATCAATTTTACCTCAATACAGCAGACATGGTCACCACCAGGGAGGGTGAGAGACAGGGATGTGACCCAGGGGTATCTGAACTCACTTCCTGCCTGAGTGGCATCTCTTTCTGTTTGCTAGGCTAGCTGCTGTCACAGTGGCCAAACACTGGACATTCTCTTTCATCTCAGAACGTTCCACCATTACTTCCCCACCTGATGTCTTTTCAGTACCTAGAAAAAGGTCTGGCACAGAACAGGTGCTCAACCAACGTGCTCAGTGATACAAAATTTGTATCACACTGGAAGACATCAGATTGTTACTGCTGAGGGGAGTGGTGAAGGGGCATGAAGGACCTCAGTAATACCCAGTGCCAGTCGGGGCTGGGATGACGGGGGGAGGCGCAACATGGTGACACCCATCTCTCACATCCACACAAGCTGCACCTCCTGGGATGCTGAGCTTCTAAGAGGCCAACGGACAGCTCAGCTCCCCAGCATGCTGTGAGGCTTGTGTTTGACAGATTAGCTCCTTCTGCTTCACCATGACAAAGTAGTTTACTGACCCCTGCTCTAAATAATTATTTTAAAAGCAATCATTCAGAATAGCTTCAAGGCCCCAGGCCCTTACTTCTTCAAAGTTAAAAACAACTGCATGTTTATTGTCTGAGTGCATGCATTGGACTCAGAGAGAGGGAATAACACACCGAGACAGCGCTGAGCAAGGATTTTCACCTCAGAAACTAGATCCTGCTCCAACCTCATGAAGGTCAGGCTCACCTTGTGGAGACCTTTGAACTCATAGCGCCTGTCCCGAAAAGCGCGTACAGTGTCCACATAGAAGGAGTTCTCCCGCTGGCAGATGGTGGTGAGACGCTCCTCCACCTTGGTCATGTGGATTTTCTTGTACGCCTTCCGGCAGTAATCTGAAGCACAATTGAGAATGGCGGGCACGTGAGACTCCACACAGGGGACAGGCCTCCTGGACACAGCCAAAGAAAGCTAGGCAATGGATGCCAACAAACATGGGTTTTTTGGTTAACTCAAAGGAGCAGAAAACTCAGAAAGACAAGCTCCTAATGAATCACATCAAAGGGCAGCCCTGTATGAACAGACCAAATACACAAAGACTATAGGAGGAAGGGTTTAGGAGCTAGAAACTTGCACAAGGATAAATGGCAACAGGAAGCCTATAGGACAAACTAATTCACAGTGGCCTCATCTACTTCAACAACTGGCTCGACTGACCTCAAGGTGCGATACACCAACAGGGCCCAACTGCTCACCTGCCAGCCTCCGCTTCTCATATTTAGCCTGCTCCTCACGGGACAGCTCGTGAAAGGCCCGGGCTGGGCCCTCGGGGGTCAAGGGAGGGAACTTCTCTGACTCCAGTTGGTGCTGGATCCGATGATACTCACTGCGACTGGCTGGCACTAGAAGGAGTGATGGGAAGAGAGGATGTGACAGAGACGCGCCCACCCGCTTCCTGCTGAGCAGCCCCCCAGGGCCAACACTCACTGAACTCTCCCCTCCACTGCCAGGCCATCTTCCTCTGGCAGTTCGCTCCAGGCTTGTTGAAGTCACAGGCTGCGCAGGTGGCCTCGTCCACCATGGCAGAGGGCTGTGAGGGGACAGGAAGAGAGCAATTAGGATTTAGGCAGAAAGAGCTTGATTCTGATATGAGAATGTGTCTCACCTGCAGGCGGTTTGTCAAGATGATGTTGGGGTACATGGCCCCCACGTCCAGGTGGTAGATGAGGGGACACTCAATTCGGTTAGGAACATCTTTCAGGGAGGTGAGCTTGGTCTTAATCTGATCACACACCTACAGAGAAAGTGGAAAGAAGTGAACGCTGGTGACCAAGATGGAAACTGGAGATTGTACAGAGTAACAGAGAAAACACCATGGGTCCCAAATGGACGACAGACAACAGGCACCAACACACCAGACCCTGGAGGTACAGGACAGAGCACCACAGCACAGGAAGCAGCAGTCTCCGCCCCCAGAGAACTCTGGGGTTGGGAGAGAAATGTGTAATATGCGGCCTCATATGGCACAGCCCGTCTGCTAGTGAGTAGGGAGACCCGCTGGATTACCAACAGCCACACTTCCTGGGGGCCCCGAGTACCCCCACAGTGCAGGCAAGTGACACACCATCAATGTCCCTGCAATTCCTCATCTGACAGATGAGAAGTTTCAAGTTAGTATGGACCCTCTGAGACCAAACACCATGCTCTCAACTGTGATACTAGATGGTTTCCAGCATTACTTTATAAACCAATGAATCAGATTCTGTTTCCAGCCAAGGCTCTTAGCTTAAAAACCCTCTTGACACCAAACACATGGAAATCCTAAATGAAATATGAAAACTATCCCTGTGAATGCAGATGTTTAAGCTTCTAAGTTATTCCCAGAGAACAAATGTGATGAGGGGACTCAATATCAGAGCAGTGAGTTGACTCAATGGTGTCTGGCAGAGGCTGGGCCCTGTGTTGGGATCCCCAAGACCACCCCTAGGTTTGGTGACTCATAGGGAAAAGACACAGAGCTCAATGAGCAAAGAGCAAAGCGCTTGGGGGAAAGTCAGGAGGAGCCCAGACTCAAGCTGAGATGAGCTTCATTCTTCCAGCAACAAACTGTGATAACACATGAGAAGTGCTGTGAAAAGTACTGTCCCCCAGGGAAGCTCATGGAGACCCAGTGCCCAGAGTTCTTACAGGGGGCTGATCACGTAGGCAACTCTGCCTGCCTGGACCAAAGCCCAGACTCCAGAAAGGAAAGAAGGCACTTAGCACAAACCACACTGTTTGCACAAACAACCTGAGCACGAGTGAGTGAGCCATTCTTACTAGAGGAAGGTGAGAAACCTCTTGAAGCCCGAGTTCCCGCACCCTGGCTGCGAGCAGGCAGGCAGCAGGCCTCTCTGAGGTTCTCGGCCTCAGGTCTGTGCCATGAGCTCTGACCTCACATTTCTCATGCTGCCTCAAGGAGGGACAGGCTACACACAACAAAAGGGAGACAAAATGCAGAGCCCCAAATAAAGGCAGGACTCTCAAAGGCCGCCTCCATAAAAGAATAAACTACAGCAAGTTTGCTCACCATGTCTATTTTGGACTCTGGGCAAAGAAAGCATTTTCCCTGAGCATTTATCATAACAGGCACTAACAGGTCTCTACTGGCTCTGGGGCTCTTCAGCCAAGGAACCAGGTAAGAAGGGGCATCGGGCCCATGTTACTTTTGGGGAACCAGGAAGAAACTGTCAAACTTCCAACGGCCCTCCCGCTGAAGAGGAGTTCAGATTCCAAAACTGCAGAGCGACAGGACTTCCCTAGATGTCCAGTGGTTAAGACCCTGTGCTTCCAATGCAGGGGGTGGTGTGTGTTTGATCCCTGATTAGGGAACTAAGCTTCCACAGGCCATGTGGCACATCCAGAAAGGAAAAAAAAGTCTCAAAATTGTAAAGCATGGGGGAAAAAAACCATACCATGACTGAGAGCAGACACAGTGGGAGGAGAACCCTAAGAACATAAGAGAATAAACCTCCCAGAGTAAACATGGTAAAATCAGGCCAATTAGAGATAAGTGAACAGTCCTTGTAATAACCTATAATGTGAAAGAATCTGAAAAAGAATATATGTGTACACACACACACGCAGGCTTCCCTGGTGGTTCTTGAATTCACCTGCCAATTTAGGAGACACAAGAAATACTTCCTGATCCCTGGGTCAGGAAGATTCCCTGGAGAAGGAAATGAGAACCCAACTCCAATATTCTTGCCTGGGAAATCTCATGGACAGAGGACCCAGGCAGGCTACAAGTCCATGGGGTGTGAAGAGTCGGACATGACTTAGTGATTAAACAACAGGAACAAGAATATATATACATGGAATTCCCTGGTGGCCTAGTGGTTAGGACTCTGTGCTTCACTGTAGGGGGAACGCATTTGATCCCCGGTTAGGGAACTAAGATCCTGCAAGCTACGTGGCACAGCCAAAAAAAGGGGGAAAAAAAAAGAATATACGTGTGTGTATTTTAAAAACCTGAATCACTTTGCTGTATACCTGAAACATTATAAATCAGTATACTTCAATAAAAAGTTTTTAAAAATAAAACACAGGAAGAGAAAGCCCACTATAAAGAAATAAATAAAGCATATTTGAAAAAGAACCAATAGAGAGCTTCTAGAAATAAAAATATTGTCCTAAAACACAAAAAGTCACTGAAACTAAAAAAGGCTAAACAGGCTTCTGATAGTCATACACTTTTATTTTCTCTCCCAAATGTAACACTTATAAATGAGAACATTGGATATGTACTTATTTGATAAGTTCATTTTGTCCAAAACTTATGCAACAACAAGAAATACAACATTAAAACTTGACAATTACTGTACTTAGGAGTTATTCTGAGAAAAGTTGGCTTAAAAACAAACAAACAAACACCTTTAGATCTGGGGTCAGCAAACCTCTGTGAAGGACCAGATAATAAATATTTCAGATTTGGGGGCTACAGTCTACTTTGTCTTTTAAAATATTTTAAAAATATGAAAACCATTCTTAGCTTGCTGACTGTACAAAAACAGCCCTTCTATACTATAGCTTGCCAACCTCTAGACATTCAAAGTATAAACTGGAAAACATCTAAATTACACAAAAATCAACCAGAAGGAAAAAAGGAGTATCTATCAAGTAGAACAGGAAATACCAGAAAGATAATACTGTTTCTAACTGAATTTTAAGCAAATGAACCATTCGGAGAATAATTCCCCCATCCTTCTCTGTGCTAGGGCATGCTCTGAAATGCTGCTCGGAGAGGGAAGATGAGACGACAGTAGTGGGAAGGCTGGGATGATGGGATGACACCTGGACAGGCCAGATGCCGCTGTGTGCCCCCAGCTAGCACCTCCCACCAGCTATCACACTACTGCCGAGATGGTCACGCAGGAACAAAAGGTGAACCTGCTACTCTTTCCCTGAAGACCCTAGGCCACCCTACAGAGAACAATTTCAGGGACTTTGGATGACCATCTGTCATCTAGAAAAGTCCACGTCCAGATTCACTAAGGTGTCTGGGGTCCCTCCAATTAGCACACCTTCAGCCCACTTCTCACTCATTTCATTGGTTCATAGACTTAAAAGTAGTATCTTCGGGGAATTCCTCAGCGGCCCATTGGTTATGACTCAGAGCTCTCACTGCCAGGGGCCTGGGTTCGATCCCTGGTTGGGGAACTAAGATCCCACAGGCCTCACGTCAAGGCCAAAAAAGCAGTATCTTTGTTTTGCTCAAGTTGCTCTTTAACTCCTATTTGTCATTCAGCCTACACTCTCTTCCCAAGTTGGTTCATGGAAAGTTCCCAAAGCGTATGATAGCTGTAGCTGACAAGAGCTGCACAGAACTTTGTCCTATGCAGAGCACATGCACACGTTCTTGTTTCAACTTTGCCTGGTGAATATGTTACATTTCTTGAAATCAATCCTAGAACTGTTAAGAGCTGCAAACCACTCGAGTAGCTGAATATGCTGAAGCAGGGCCTGATAGAGACCCAAGATGCACCACATCCAAAGGAATAAGACCAGCAAAGCAGGTGGTGCCTGGTGCCTCTGGTCATGTGACACACTTTGCAAATGGTGCTTTCTAACTACTATGTGAAGGACTTTACAGTTACGATATTCTACCCTGTAATTTATAGGAACTCCTATCGTCATTTTTTTTAACTTCCCTGGTGGCTCAGACGGTTAAGCGTCTGTCTACAATGTGGGAGACCCGGGTTCGATCCCTCGGTCGGGAAGGTCCCTGGAGAAGGAAATGGCTATCCACTCCAGTACTATTGCCTGGAAAATCCCATGGACAGAGGAGCATGGTAGGCTACAGTCCATGGGGTCGTTTTTAAAGTCCATAGACAGAAAGTAAAAACCTCCAATGGCTCCTTGCCGCCTACAAGACATAGTTATATCTACCCTTCACTTGCCTTTCTCTCCCACATCAGCCCACCACTTTGTTCTGAAAGCCATTGCCTCCTCTGTGAAATTCTCCTGAACATAAAATCGAGTCCCTCACTGTGCCAATACGCTGTCCTGTCCTAACTACACGAGACCAGGCCCCGTGTCCTGTCTCAGCAACCAAGTATTATGACACAGTAGGTGCACAATGAATAGGCCACTGAAAGAAGCCACTCTGCAAGGCAGGGCATGTAAACAGACTGCTCTCCCCACACCACTCCCCCGAGCCTATGCATCACCTCTTGGAAGTTGATGACCTGCTCCATGGGCACTTTCTCCTCTTCCTCGATGGCGTGACGCATGGTTTTCTCCACCCGCTGCAGCAGGAAGTCAAAGGCAGCAGGATTCTAACACAAACAACCAAAAGAGGATGTGAGAAAAACAGGAAAATGGCCCCACACCACGTAACCTACTTCAGGTGGGACTCTACTAAGAGAACACTCCAGAAGGAGCAGCAACCTGAAGGGTAGGCCAGACAAAGGACAGCTGGTGAGGGGTCCATGGGTGAGAAGGGGGCGAGGGTTTTATTTCAGCCCTTGTGGCTGGGTCCTTCCTGGGTCCTCCCACCGCACTGGTGGGACAAGGCCCTGCCTTAGGAGTGGCGCACCATCCGGAACCGGCAGGGGATGTCGCTGCGGAACACGCCCGACTCCAGGGCTTCTACGTGGCCACCCACGTAGGTCTCAGCATCCAGCACGTGGCCATCATCTGTCAGCTTGTTGAACTCCTGCTCCTGCTTGTTGGGGAAGACGATGTTGGCATGGAAGGCCTGCACCATTAGCAAGGCCTCGCACAGCGTCCCAGAGCCTTTCCGCAGCACCTACAGGGAAATATCAGGCTGTGAGCCAAATACAGAAATCAACGGCTGCACCTGCATCAGCTGCCTGGGACCACCCTGTCAGGCAGCGGGCCAGGACAGGCACTGACCTCATCGGGCTCCATGGGGATGATGGTACACAGGGCGAATATAAACGGGTGGACATATTTCATGTACAAGTAGTATGTGGCCACTGCGTCCGACACCGAGTAGGTGGCCAGAGTCTGAGGAGAAGACATCAGACAGTAAGGTCAGTGAGGGGTCCAGAGGCCGCCATCCCCAGCAGAAGGTGACTCAGCGAGGCAGCACACGTGCCTGGGGCTGCTCAGTGGCCATCCGGCACATGTCTTCGGGGTCCAGTTCCACTGGGTCGTAGCCCAGCTTGGCTTTGGCTGCAGCCTTGAGGTTGTGGCTGCCCACGGGCAGGTAACTGTCCCTCTTTACCCACCTGGAAAGGAGAAGAAAAGCAAAAGCCAGAGATAATTCTGAGATGAAGCCCAGGAACCTGTGAGATGTGGCGAAGCTGGACACTCTATAGGAAGATGCAGGGTCCTGACAGGTACCCCAAAAGATCACCAAGATCTCACATGGTGCAGGCCCCTTGCAAAAAGCTTTCACCTGGACCCAGTCAACTTCACAGAGAAACCCACAAACACAAGGAGACGACACAGCCGGTCCTTCCAGTCCTTGCGAGGCCTTCTTCTCACCCTCACAGAGAAATAAAAAGGGGATCAGGCAGGAACCTGCTGTCTGAACTTCTAGATTCCTCCACAGCTTATTCGCTACAGGTGCTGCCAGGCTCTGCCTTGCTCTCCCTGCCCCTCACACCCTGCTGTCAAACTCCCATCCTCTTCTTACACAAGCCCTCTGTATAAAAACACTCGAGGCCCCCTAGTGCCATCTCCACTTCTTCCTTCCTCACAACTCAGCCCCACGACAGACACCGCTATATCTCTAGGACTTATAACTTCGTACTGGCAGCATCCTTTCTCACCGTCTGTGGCCTCTCTGCCCTGTGGGCCATTCTCCCCCTCAGAAACGCCCTGCTAAGGATCCCCAGGATTGCTGCCTCCACTGAGGAACCCCACCTCTCTTTTACTCCTCTTACTTAAAAAAAAAAAAAAAAAGTATTTATTTGACTGTGTAGGGTCTTAGCTGCAGCCATGAGCGATCTTCAATCTTCACTGTAGTATATGGGATCTTTTTTAAAAATCATTTTTCTGGCTGCACTGGGTCTTGGGTGCTGCGCGTGGGCTTTCTCTAATTGTGGCAAGCAAGGGCTACTCTTGGTTGCAGTGGCTTCTCTTGCGATAGAGCATGGTCTCCAGGTCTGTGGGCACAGCAGTTGTGAAGTATGGGCTTACTTGCCCCTTGGCACGTACAGTCTTCCCACAGCAGAGATCAAATCCATGTGGCTTGCATCAGCAGGAAGACTCTTAGCCACTGAAACACCGGGAAAGTCCCTATTTCTATTCTTGAGAATCCATCAACTATCAAGTTTTTTGCTCTTATCACCGAACCCCACAGTCTCCAGATCCTCCATGTGGATGGAGCTCCCAGGTCTGCTTTTATTCTGAACCTGAGCTCTGCCCTATTTCTCCAGGAGCCCAGCCCAAGTCCTGAGAGCCAGAATTTCCTAATGCCTCTTGCACCTGTCCCCATATCTATAGATCCCCAAGTCCTCGACTCTCAGATATCTCAAGACCAGCCCTCTCTTCACTCCTCTTCATGTTGCAATCCGCCTGCCCCTTCACCATAATACCAGGGGTAAGGAGAAAATTCATTAAGCTTTAAATGTGTCAGTGGCTCCCCATGACCACCAAGAAAAAAACAACCTCCTCACTGGACACAGGAAGCCCAGAAGACCTTTTTCTCCAGCCTTCCTTCTCAGCACTCTGGGCCACCTCGCTCGCTTATCCTGAGTCTGGACACTCCAGCCTATCTGGACACCATGCTTGTCCTTTAAGAGAGCCTGGCTGCCACATCCCAATCTGATGTGGGGAAGCCAAGGCCTCTCTGTGACCTCCCATAGCACCAGACCTCACCCTACCAGGTCCTTCTTTCTCATCTGGTTTCTATACCCTGGGGACCAGCCAGCAGCCACTGTCCTCTCAGGTGACAGGAGCTACTTCTCGGCAGTTTCTGTAAGAAGGTATGGAAAGGAGCAGTGTGTATAAGGGAGTCTCACTTACAGAAAGCCCTCATGAGACACTGCGATGAGCCACCACGTGAGCTGCAGGGCCTACCTGAGACAGTCCATGTGGATACACTGGGGTGATTTGTACTCCCCCTGGCTGTCCTTCTGGAACCCTATCTCCTGGTACATGCTCAGTCCATGGACCGCTGCTCTGGCCTCCACAAACGGCCTAAGGACGAGAGAACAGAAAAGCACGTGGGACAGTGAGTCTCTAACTTCCACAGGGGCCAGACTACCCCAGCGGACACTTCATACCATCTTCTCTTAAACAGGGTGAGCAGCTCACCCGTGCTACCAAGTGGTGCTTCTCCCATCTCTTCCTCCCCCTTTCTGACTCACCAGTCAAAAAAGTCCCCATTATAGGTGACCATGATGGTGGGTTTGGCCTCCTGGATGTGTTCAAACCATCTTTGGATTAGATGAACCTGAATTTAACAAATTTTGGCAGTCAAAGGGTTACTTTACTCTTCCTCAAGTGATTTTAATACCTCTCCAAAGCTGAGGAATAACAACTTCACGTGACCCCTTTATTTCCATCCTAACCTTATGTGATCGAGGACCAATCATTTGGGATTGAGCCCAGCTGCTATTATGATTAAACAAATGCTGAGATCTGAGAGGATCACCATGCTTGCCTCCTCTTCCTATTCCCAAACATCAGGCACTTTCCCAAGTGGCATCTCTACCTCATCGGGCTCATTGAAGACACAGAAGGGTCCTTCATATTCTGGCTTGGGGGTGAATTCGAAATCTTCTATGTCTTCTGAGACAATCTCCCTGTTGGTGATGAGGTAGCCCTGGAAAGTTCATTAGCAGTCAGTGCGAGTTACAGAAACAAAGCCTAAGACACACCTCCCACATGCAGCCTGGAGACTTTTGCTACAAAACCTTTGCAGCAACTTGAAACACCATCGCTTTCCCAAAATAGACAGGCTACTTAGTCCTAAGATTTGCCTGGAGGGTAGAGAGTCACTAGATGCCAGAATAGCTTGCTTGTTCACTTGTGCGGACTCCATTCTCTCATTAGTCACCAAACAAATACTAATCACGGGTGGACACTGTTCAGGTTTGGAGACCAGACTTGGTTCCAGTTCACAGAGAGCTCACATTCCAGAAGGCACCCACTCACCTGACCATCAATCATATAGGAAATCATCATAATCTGGTCGGTCTCAGCATCTGGAAACTTGAGGGGCAGTTTGGTTGTCTCAATGTCAAATGCTAAAACCACAGGGTCCTGAAGGGACAAAATGTAGCAATAAGTTGGCCAAGAACCAAGCTGAGCTCTGGAGACCCTGGTGGTTCTCTTGACACCTCCACCTCTACTGCCAGTTACTAAAAGCAAGAGTTGAACTGCTGTGGGGAAAGGTCCAGGAAAAAGCAGGACAGGCATCTTGGGGTGGACTGATCTACCATGATGATATGAAAACTTGAACATACAAGATATGGCTGGAGCCACTGTTCACAGGAAAAGTCTAGAATTACAGAACACTTGAGTCTCTAGACACCTTAAAATGAATCACCTCATTTTGACCTTTATGACAACTTTGACAGGAGACTATGATACAGAACTGACAATCTCATCTTAGATGTGAGAAAACAGAGTACAGACTATCCCACGATCAGAAAGCTGTTCCTGAACCAGTTTTGAATCCATTTTTCAACATAACATGCTGAAACCATGCTCTTAACCATCAAAAATGGAAGTCAAGGCTTTCCCTCCAATGCTCAGATCCAGCCTAGCTCAAATACTAACAGCCCACGATATATATGTGCAAGGTCAGTGCAAGGTCAGAAACTGATTTAAAAAAAACCAATTATTTCAAAATTCTTTTGAATTTGAGGAAAAAGAAGCAAACCAATTGCAAAATCAAATTCACCTTTCACCTTTCTCGCCAGAAACAACTGGAAAGTTTAGGATGGAGGAAATGCGAGCAGTACTTACTGGTCGTTCAACGAGGTCATCGCGGCGGGCAATTTCCACTGGAAAGGCACTGCCTCGGTACCGGACATTGTACCAGTGAGCCTGAAGGACATGTCGTGCATTAACCGAAAACTTCTACACCTGCCCAGGGAAGTCTACTCTATGGATCTGTCCTTCAGTATTACCTCCTGGCTGTCAGTAGCTACCCCCACGCAACAGCCCACTCACCACGTGGATCTTCAGGTCGATGGAGAGACGGATGTGGTAAGGCACATCATACTCTCGCATGTCCACAATGTTGTCCATCTGGTCGGCAATCTTCTTAGACGTTTCCTCTTCATCAATAATTACACTGCCCCCTTGCAGAACACTGCAAAATAAAGAGAGCAGCTTTTTCAACTATACTCTGCTAGGAGCTGAAGCGGGGAAAGGCCAGAGTCCAAACAATGTAAACACAAAGGTTTGCAAGGTGGCTGAGATGATCAGGACAGGCCCTTCATAAGGAATGACCTTGGATGACCCCCATCCGACCAAGCAGCAGGCCATAGACACAAGGAAGTTCAGTACACTTAGGACATGCATTTATTGGATGTAAGTTCCACCCCAATTAAAAGAGCAAAGAAGAAAGGAGACTATTACTCGGAATGCATATCTACAGACGTGACCCACCTTCACTGAGGTTATTTCTTCATCAAGAGAACAAAGACAACAGGAACAGGCCCACCCAGCACAAGTCATAAGGTAACATGCTCACAAGCTCTTAGCATGGTGAAGTGACTGATAAACAGTAACTATTTCTGCATCATAATTATTCTTACCATATCTAAGTGGGAATCACTGTCACTAGAATATTCACTCCAATATTAGTCCACTAAGCTTCCAAATACTGAATGGACTATTAAGGAGGAGAAAAAGGCAATGAGTTTTAGAGAAGGCTCAGGCCTCTGGGGACTCAGTCTCCAGATAAACTTGCAGTATTCTGAAAAATCATTAATGAGCCACTGGGCAGGGGGTGCTGATGCAGAAACATCCAGAGTCCCAAACTGATCTACTTTTGCCAGAGGTTACGATTAGCTCTCTTCTAAAATCCTCATAAATTTCTGCATGTCTTTTAGTTGATTTACAATGTTGTGTTAATTTCTGCTATACAGCAAAATGATTCAGTTATATACATAAACACATTCTTTTAAAAACTCCCCATTATCATTTCTCACAGGATGCTGAATACAGTTTCCTGTATTATGCAATAGGACCCTGTTGTTTATCCATCCTATATATAATCGTTAGCATCTGCTAACCCCAAACTCCCAATCCACTCTTGCCCCATGGCAACCACAAGTCTGTTCTCTATGTCTGTGAGGTTACTTTTGTTTCATAGATAAGTTCATTTGTCAAATTTTAGATTCCACATATTAAGTGTTATCACATGGTATTTGTCTTTTTCTTTCTGACTGACTTCACTTAGTATGACAATCTCTAAGTCTACCCAGGCTGCTGCCAATGACATTATTTCATTCTTTTTTATGGCTGAGTAGTATTCCACTGTATATATGAACCCCACCTTTATCCATTCATCTGTTGATGGACATTTAGGTTGTTTCTAGGTCTTAGTTATTGTGAACAGTGCTGCTATGAACACAGGGGTGAATGTATCTTTTAAAATTAGTTTTATTTGGATATAAGCCCAGGTGTAGGATTGCGGGATCATATGGCAACTCTATTTTTAGTTTTTGGAGGAACCTCCATACTGTTCTCCATAGTGGCTGGACCAATTTACATTCCTACCGATAATGTAGGAGCATTGCCTTTTCTCACACCTTCTCTAGTGTTTGTCATTTGCAGACTTTTTAACGACGACCAATGTGAGGTGGTACTTCATTATAGTTCCGATTTGCATTTCTCTAACATTTAGAAATGTTGTGCATCTCTTCATGTGCCTGTTGGCCATCTGGTATGCTGAAGTCATCATAACTTTTAATTAGCCAAGATTTCTTCTTAATCTCTCACCCTGTTGCTTACTACTGTTGATGTTTAAATATTTAACGAACAGTGTTTGTTGTCCTTTATTTAAATTTCTCTGTATAATAACCAGGGTTCTCTGGAGACGATGTGCTACATAAATCTAGATATTTAATAAAATTTGCAGACATCTTAACACTTTCTAAAAACCATGAAATCAGACTCTGTTATGGTGGTGGGATTAGAAATCTAAAATGCCTTTATTATTACAGAAACTCAGTTTGAAGCCAAATCTATCCCCATGTAAGAAAGAAGGGACAGCTGAACTACAACCTGGGAATCTAACACAAAGGGAACATATAAGAAAGTCTAATTGCTCAAAAGTGTTTCGCACTGAACAAAGCCAATCATTAAGGTAACTTTATTGCTGAGTTTTCCCATGTCCTATTCATCTTGTAAACTTAGGAAAAATGGGAAAAGTCCTATGGACCAACTGGCTACTTTGCTTATGTGAACGAAGCTTACCTGGAGAGCATAGTTGTATAGGCATCACTGGCATGACCCTGCTCCTTGTTTTTCTTCACAGCTGGGGAGATCTCCTTCCTCACTTTGACGAGGTCCTCCACGGTGTTGAAGGACAGCTTAATGTAATTTCGTTTCAAACCAACCAAGTGATTTGGCTACAGAGTGAAGAGATGGTGTTCATGAGTTCAAGAGAAAAAAATACTACGTTGGAGAGATAAAATAAGGGGAGAACGAGTCAACAGTACATAAATGAGTTGAAGAGCTGGCAACTCCAAAGCAACTTCTTCAACTCTGCATGTGGCACCAAAGATGCCACTAGAGTTTTTGAGGAGGAGGCAGGGACAGTCATGAAAATCCATCATCTATACTGCCCCACAGGTACTAAACATGTCCTCCCCATCTCACCCCACGGACAGAGCAGACCCAGCCTAATTTACCCAGAAAGGGCTGGGTGATACTCACCAAGTCCAGATCCTCCTTAGGGACAGTTTCTACTTTGGCAATTTTACCCTGAAACTTCTTAGAAAGAAAAGACGAAACTTCTCGCTCACAACCCTAAATCAGGATCAGAATGAAAAGACAACCCATTAGTAAAATCTACTTCCTTTCTTGCCTGTTTCTCTAGAAGCCTCTTTATTTCCAGTTTTGACCCTCCCCACAAAACGAAGCGCAGGTCATTTGACCTAATGCCATAAAAAACAGACCTACCTTTCTGGTCGCAATGTAGAAATATGGCTTGTAGGGCAAGGCCACCTGTAAGAATCACAGCCCATGTGGGGTGACGACAAAGAAAAAAGGAGAAAAATGAAGATAGGCTGTTTTTATTATACCTGTGAGCAGCCTAGATTCAATGCATCATTGACCTGGACATATCTTAGAAGAGATGATACAACAGAAAATTAGACTTGCACATATCACAAGGGCAATAGTCTAAGAGACACAATATTGCTCATCTTTCAGTCTTCCTGAGCTAGCTTCTCTTAGGACATCTTAAGTGGTGACTAGTGTGGCTCCATGGGGCCCATGTTCCTAAACAGCTTTGGGCAGCTGCCTGCTACAAGTCTCCCATAAACCCTCTCCTCACAGCTGCAGAGCTAAAAGGACATATATCATTTTGGGCCCAGTTATGCCTCATCACTGAGTGGTTTTTAGCTTCTTTGGGTTCAAGGGCCTTACCTTAAATCTGCTCCCATCATCTTGAATAAAGTAGTAATCCACAGCACTAACTAAGCGTTTATCTTCATCTAAAATCTCAGTCTGCAAGAGAGTTGATCAACAAGAGCACAAGGTTTTCCTCTACAAACTACAAGAGCCTTTTCTTCCTTCTCTAGGAAACTGAGTACTTTAAAAACAAAATCTTTCTCTACCTTTACATAAACCCTACCAGACCCAGTCACAAGAATTATGTCATAACAGCGTCCAGATGGGAATGTCTCTGTCTCCTCATCTTTGAAAGCTTTATTTTTATGGGTAACAGGGATGCCCCCTCCCCTTTGTTATCCCAGTGACCTCTTAATGACCCGGAGAAGACCCTGAGAAGTTAAAGAGGAAAGCCGGAGAGCTGCAAACAATCCCATCTCTACCTGGATGGTCCACAACATGTTCCCACCAGGTGTCACCTGCTCTTCAGATAAGGGCTGTGCTGCCCTCCTGAATGGGAGGAGGAAGATGGAGGAAAAGCACAGGTGCTTACAGGGTGCATGTTGATGAGCCAGCCTGTCTTCTCACCAGGCTCCTTGAGTCTCTCAAAACCAAACCGCAGATCCATCTTATCTGTCCACTGACTGCGCTCCAGGCGCTTGAGTGCCGAGACAGAGGAAGAGGAGCCATCATCCCTGAGTGAAAAGAGGGAAATCCAGTCTCCACTGATCATGACACTCTATACCTGCAACCCTCAGTCCACCCAGTATAAGCATTTCTGATGTGACATGGTAGGAGCATCCCTGAAAAGTGCTCATTAAGAAAACAGGACTCATAGGAAAAATATGACTGGGACGTCATATTGTTTGATGTCATACTCACGTCAAAACTTGTTTAACTATGTAACCAGAACACTAATAAAAACAACAATCTTGGCTGGACATGCTGCCTCATGGGGTAGTTAAAAAGGAAAATGCATCAAGTCCAGTATTGCAATCTTGAGCATTTATCCCAGATGAAAGAAAACTCATGTTCACACAAAAAACTTGTATGTGCATATTCACTGCAACTTTGTTCATTATAGAAAAGAAGTGGAAACAACCCAGATACTCTTCAACAGGTGAATAGTTAACCTGTGTTATATCCTCATGGAACACAATTCATCAGTAACAAACTTATTGATACATGCAATAACCTAGAATGGTTGTTTCAAGGGAATTAGCCTGAGTGAAAAAACCAACTCCCCCAAATTACATACTTTATTCCACTTATACAGCATTCTTTAGAGATGGAGAACGGATTAGCCATTAATAGGGGAAGGGAGATAGCTGTGGCTATAAAAAGGTAACATGAGGGAGCCTTGGGTCAGAACTGTTCTGTGGCCTGACCATGGTGTTGGTCATGAATACAGAAAGTGCACAGAACTAAATCTACATACACATAAACGAGTGTTCATACACTGCTGTATCATGTCAATTTCCTGGTTGTGACATTGCACTCTAGTTATGTCAGCTGTTACCACGGGGGGAAACTAGGTTAAGGGATCTCTGTGTAATTTCTTACAACTGCTAAGAACCTACAATTATCTCAAAAAGCTTTCTCTATTTTTAAAATGATGGTACCCAAATTTATTATTAGTCTGTTTCTTGCAAAAAATGCAATTAATCATATTTGACCACACAGAATTTTCAGAACTTGGGTTTGATCCATGGTCCAGGAAGATCCCACACGCCATGGAGCAACCAAGTCGGCGCACCACAATGACTGAGCCTGTGCTCTAGGGTCCGGGAGCCCATGTGCTGCAACTACTAAAGCCGGTGCACCCTAGAGCCCATATTCCCCAAGAGAAGCCACCGCAGTGAGAGAGCCTGCTCACTGTAACTAGACAATAGCCATGGCTCACTGGTTCTCTGCAAGTAGAGGAAAGCTCCTGCAGCAATGAAGACCCAGCACAGCCAATAAATAAGTAAATAAATAACTTAAGAAAAAAAAAAGAATGACCAAGTTGGACACTAGTTCTACCAAAAATCAGTGGTGATGATTAAATCACAATACATATGATGTGCAGACAGAATTTTTTGTAGAGTGCGTGCTTGATAAATAGCATTTGTGATATTTATTGAAGACCAACAGAAACAGAGAAATACTCACTTTTTGTTGTCTTCAAGATAAAATTCTGTAACGTCAGTTATTTGAAATAACCTGAATGAACTAATTCACTTGTGTTTTCAAGTCATGTAATTTGAGTTGGAAAAATATTTACTGAACACTTTTCAAGGCACTCATACAACCATAGAGGCGGCTGCAGCACATCTAGGAAAGTGCATTTCGTGCTAGGAAAGTGAAACAAGGATGGCTGCAGTGTGCTGGGCTGCACAGTTCAGTGTCTGAGTACACAAAGACAGCAGTGTTCCATGCTAAGCCATTTTTCTTTTAGCTGGCTTATAAACACTGAAAGGCAGCTCTAATTTCTATACAGCAAAGTCAATAACCATGTTTCTACAGAGTTGTTTGCTTTAAATGCATAACACAAGCAGTAAGGTCCTGGCTTATGACTGTTGAGTACAGGAGAAAAAAGTGTAGCCTGCCACCTGAGATTGGAGGGAGGCGCTGGTACAGGCACTCAGATAAAACTGTCTTCAAACAGAGCCAACAGGGCACATATCCGTGCCACACTCCAGCCAAGGGCTCTTTCCTTCTCTACTGAAGATTGTTTAATTCTACTCGATTCTGACCCCCTTGCCTAGGGAAAAACTGCAAATGAACCAATACAATCTCCACATTTTACTGATATTCTCCTGTTTACCAACTACATGTGAGCAAACTAGGGTTACAGAAATACCTGTTGTGGTAGAACAAATTGTACCTTAAAAGCATGATATATCTTCTGGGACACCTGAGTCTGGATGTTTGAAGAACCACATATGGATAAGAATGGGGATATAACATTGTTCAGTGTGAGAGGAACTATCTCAACTGACAAAGGAAATCACTTCCCAGCTCAGTTATATCTCCTCAAACCTCCCAAGCCTTTCTCTGCTTAGGGTTAAATAACTGTTTATATAGATTTTATCATAAACCTTAAATTAACTACTTGACAAAGACTTTCCATCAACAGAACTATCCAAATCTATTTTGATTCCAGAGATTGGAATAATCCCAAATTGTTCACAATCTTTAATTTCACAGGTGTGATACCATCTAAATAGAATACAATAATTATGGCTTATCCATCTTCAAAAGAGAATAATTACCATATTGGCATTCCAACTTAAAAAGCAAATGCTATTAATACTTTCTTCTTAAACTGCAGTTCTGAGATTCTGGCCCCTGTATATTTTGGGCTGAAGGCCTCTTTATTAGTTAAGCCAACTATATTCTCCACTCCTTAAAAGTGTACAGCTAAGAATCCATACCCCATGACTTTTCGTCTTAATGTAAATAAATGAGCTACTTTATTATAAATCAATAAGCAGAGAAAATATGTATGTGTCTAGAATGGTGCAGTCTAAGAAAGCTAAATATACAAAACAGAGACTAGTTAGACAAAAAAAAAGATCTGAACCAAGCCTGTGCAGAATTCATGTCTTTAATTACTGTAACATGATTAATTAGTTATTAATTTATAAACAGAGAATTTTGCTTAAGAAAACCTCCTTTGCCTGAAGATACTTCTTGGGTCACCTACACCTAAAGAACAGAATGACCTATTTCAAGATGAGGATCCTTATTTTTCACAAAAAGTTATAGCCACCTGCTGTAGAGAATAATTGACAGCCCCTACACCAAAGATGTCTGTGTCCTAATCCAAGGAACCTCTTATATTACATGACCAAAAGGAGTTTGCAGGTGTGATGACTTTAGGTGTTTTGAGATGGGGATTATCTGGGTGGATCCACTGTAATCATAAGGTTCTTTATAAGAGCCAGAAATTAGAGACAGAGAGGAGAGTGAGGCTGGAAATGCGGCAGTGTTGTTTTTGAAAATAGAGGAAGGAGGCTCTACAAACTACAAAGGGCAAGAGAAGAGATTCTCCCCTAAAGCTTTCAGAACGAACAAAACCCTGTCACATCTTAATTTTAAGGGCTTTTGACCTTAGAACTAAGTCAGAAGCTGCTCCCTTTACTCCGCAGCCTCGCAGACAACGCGGTCAGAGCCGCCCCGACCACGCGAAGCAGTGGGGCTGGACCCGAGAGGCCGGAGCCTTGCAGCCCCACCGCCCTCACTCCAGCACAAGATGCGCCGACCGTGGGCCTGCGGCGCCGACCGGAGATTAGGCTGCAAGGCCTCCGCGCGCGCTCCTAGCATAACCGGACACCCTCAGCTACTACCCTGAGAACTCGTGGGCAGCGCATCAGCAGGAGCCAAGCTATGGCGCTTTCCTCCTCCCCGCCCCCGTCCTAGAGCCGCCCTTCCCCGTTGCGCTGCCGAAGGGCCGCAGGCGGAGGACCTCTGACACGGCGCCAACAAAGAGACGGCGGGGAGAGGGGGCAGCTTCGGAGAGCTGCCGGACTCTCAACCCGGAGCCCACGTCGGGCGGCCGAGTGGAGCGCCGCTCTAGCCGCTGCTCACGGACGACGCGCGCGCTAAGGAGGGGGCGCTCCTGCGCCGCCAGGCCGAAAGGAGGGTCCTTGGCGCCCGCCTGCCACCTGTCTCACCGGCTGGGCTCCCCGTCCGCGCCCGGCTCCGCGCGCAGTCGTCCAGTATTCCTCAGAACCATAGCGCTGAAGCCGCCGCCGCCGCCACTTCCCTGTAGAAATTTGGCGCGCTTGTAATGACTCTCGCGAGAAGCCGGAAGCGCCCCACCGCCCAATCAGGAGGCTCGTCGCACCCCGCCCCAAAAAGCTCCAATCGCCGCCGGCGCCCGAGGGGGCGGTGGCCCGTTAGGGAGTCCGGGAAAAGTGCGCGGAGGTTCGCGTTGCGTATCCAGGGGTCTGTACCCGGCGGCACTGCGCGACGCGGCGGGGCGGGAAATGTCCGGCCGTCCCCGCCCCGCGCCCTGGGGCCCAGAGCCCGACAAGCCAAGAGTGGGGTCTGTGCCCCCGGTGGGCGTGGACCGGGGAAGGCGATGGCGCCGGCGGCGTCGAAGCTGCGGGCGGAGGCTGGACTAGAGCCGCTCCCGCGGCGGGCGCTCTCCCAGTACCTGCGCCTTTTGCGGCTCTACCCAGTACTCACCAAAGCGGCCACCAGGTCTGCGCAGAGAGGCGGAGGAGGGGACTGGACGGGGCCGGTGGGGGCGAGGCGGGGTGCGGGGGTGGGCGCGGCCCAGAGCTCTGTCGGCCGGTGACCCAGCCCCACAGGTACATCCATCCAACGTGGGGGTTTGAATGTGGAAGGCAAAATCCGTGTGTGTCAAAATGACCCTCCAATTGCCTTAAATTAACCAGAACTCTTAGCACGTGCTGTTCTGTATATTTGGTTCCGAGCTGTGACTCGTAAACACCCTAAAATGTGGACCCAGGGGCCAGACTAAAGGAGTGCCCGAGCTGAAGGACTTGCTGCAGGCCTCGGGGCCTCCGGCCCCTCTGCCCCGGAGGTGGCGGTCGTCCGGGGTGAAAGGGGACTGGGGGAAACATCTGTCACCCGCTCGGCTCTGCGCAGGTTCTGCAGCTACCTTCCAGTTCGTTAGTGCCTGCTCTTGTTTTGAGTCCAGGATAGGCTGGGGATTCCCTGGTGGCTCAGTCGGTAAAGAGTCTGCTTGCAATGCAAGAGATCCGGGTTCGATTCCTTTGCCGGGAAGAGCCCCTGAAGAAGGAAATGGCAGCCTATTCCAGTATTCTTGCCTGGGAAATCCCATGGACAGAGGAGCCTGGCGGGCTAGGGCTACAGGCCCTGGGGTCCTAAGAGTCGCACAGGACTTCCCGACTAAACCACAGCCACCACCGGATGGACTAAATGGGTTGAGGTGAACACCTAATTTAGGAAGGGCAAGGAAGGCTAGACCGGGTGGGAGATGTTAAGATATGCTTCAGCAGCTTTGCATTTGGGAGAAAGCTGACACAGTGCCCCCCTTGCTGCGGTTAGGTGGGCCCTTTGATTTGGAGTACTAAACATTTTATGAGACATCCCCCCCTTCCTTTTAATTAATCCATTTTACAAGTTTGTCCCCTTTTATTAATACAGCCTTTCATACATGTGTACAGCTGCTTCCTGTCTGGGGAGCATTAGCGATGATTAAGACAAGTAAGTCCTGTCCCTACCCTCACGGATCTTGCGTTCTAGTAAAGAACTAGTCAAAAAGTAGATAAATGTATAACACAGATAAAGTGGTCAGGGAAGTTTTATTTGAGGAGGTGACACTTAAATAGAAGCCTGAAGAAGGAACAGGCTGTACAAAACAGGGAATCAGAGGTTAGAGGGCACAGCAGGAGCAAAGGTCCTGAGGGAGGAGCAATCTAATAGTGGTGGAGTGGAAGATGGGCCTGTGTTCCTGGAGAAAATGAACAACAGCCAAGGGAGAGGATGAGGAAGAAGTAGTGAAAGATCAGATCAAGAGGCTCCTTGTCTCGTCCAAGAATTTTGGACTTTATAGCTTAGAAAGCTTCTCAGAATGCAGATATAGACCAATTATTGAGCAGCTGGGCCCATCTCCATCTTTCTATTTGAAAGTTTTATTGTGATGATTGTAGATTTACATGTGCGCGTGTGCTAAGTTGCTTCAGTCACGTCTGGCTCTGCGACCCTGTGGACTGTAGCCCACCCAGTTCCTCTGTCCATGGTACTCTCCAGGCAAGAATAACTGGAGTGGGTTGCCAGTCCCTCCTCCTGGAGATTTTCCCAATCCAGGGATCGAACCCGTGTCTCTTGCATCTCCTGCATGGCAGGTTCTTCACCACCTGGGAAGCCCCAGATTCACGTGTAGTTGTAAGAAACAATACAGGGAGATCCCTAGTATACTTGCCCCAATTTCCCCCATTGGCAACATTCTGTAAAACTGTAGTATCACAACCAGGACACTGTATAGACAGCAGACCATAGGACTTATTCAGATTTCCCCAGCTTTTCTTGTACTCTTCCGTGACTGTAGGCATTAAGATCTATGCAGTTTTGTCACATGTATAGGTTTGTGTGTCTACCACTGGAGTCAAAATAAAGAAAATTTTCTTCATAAGGATCCCTTGGCGTTGCCCTTTTATAACTACACAGGGTAACTTTTTCTAAAATTATAGGCTATCATCACAATCCAGATATGACATTTATACAACCCACCGATTGGAAATCTTACCATGCTTCTGTGTGTGTATTAAGTTCTGCCGTCTCCACCTTTTCATGCTGGGAACTTACATTTCGCTGCTCTGATAAGGGTTCATCTCCACCCATCCCCAGCATGTTCTTCGAACCACTGTGCTAATTATGTGCAGGAATAGATGTGCTCCCCGCCCCGCGCCTCCCGCCCCGCGCCTCCAGCCCCGGTAGTTCGCTTCTGTGTTCTGAATACCCCTCTCTCCACAGTGGCATTTTGTCAGCACTTGGGAACTTCCTGGCACAGTTGATTGAGAAGAAGCAGAAAAAAGAAAACTGCTCTCAAAAGCTAGATGTCAGCGGGCCTCTCAGATATGCTATCTATGGGTGAGTTCCATAAAGGGACTGATTTACTCAGTAGCAGGCTAAGTGCGACAAAGCTAGGATATCAACACCTGGAATTACCTAATTCAGAAAAGTAATTTTTAAAAAAGCATTGAAGTCATCGTGGGAGAAAAATCAGAATGATGGATAACGTTAGCTTCACTTGTTTTGTAGTTTTATTTGGTTTTTATTTTGAATTGCATGGGTGAGGGTAGCCATAGTAATTGAGCTGAGAGGCCTGAGGGCACCTAAACCTGAAATCAGACTTCAGGACCCAAAGACTCTGAAAGAGGAAAGCAGACTCAAATATGACCAGTTAGTTTCTGTTGTTAAATTCAGAGCATAACCATTCAGAAAAGAAATCCTTAGGTATCCTGAAAATTGTCGTTTCTGAACTACTTTTTAAATCGCAAAAGCACAGAGATTCAGAAGTTTTATCTATTAAATCCACCCCGAGTTCTCTGGCCAACAACAGTGTTTGTATAGATGGATTTTTAGAAATCTTTTGCAATAAGATTGATTTTTTTTCAATTCAAAATTTGCCCAGAGAGATGTTATGGGGAGGGAGGTGGGAGGGGGGTGCAAAAAAAAAAAAGAAAAAGAAAAAAGAAAAAGAAATAAATAAAAATAAAAATAAATAAATTTAAAATAAAGAAGAAGTAGAAAAACCAAAAAAAAAAATAAAGTGATACATTACAGTGAAAAAAAAATTTGCAAATAACATTTTTTGTATTGTAAGCATGCTAACTTGAGTCGTCACAGCTTTTCCCATATGTATTTAAAGTCCTAATCCCTCCAAAGAGGGGGTGATAATCCCTCCACCTGGAAGTGATTCTGATCCATTCCCCTTATCCAGTCACAGTTTTCCATCCTCAAGACTTCCTGTTTCTCTTCCTTCTAAGAAGCCCTGCTCTGGGCCAGTTAACATTCTCTGAGAGGGTGGAGAAAGACAAGGGAAAACCATTTTTTTAAAGGCTTGGCACTGTGGAGCTAGAAGGCCCCTGGGCCCCTGCTCATCTTTTGATTCTGGATTTCATGGAATCTCAGATCTGTTGATCCTGTAGACATGGTGGCAGGGTTCAGTTTTCTTCCTGTGCTGTTTGAAATGAAAAATAATATAGACAAGCCAGCACACAGCACCAGGTCTCAGCCCTGATAATGATCGTAGAGAGTTTGATAAAAAGCTCTGACACCTGGGATGCTTCTGTTTATTTACCGAGCATCTCTGAGCCAGGCCATGTTCCAGACAGAGCAGTGAACAGACAGACATGATCCTGCCTTGTGGCGTTTACCTTCTAAGGGTGAAGAGAGGGCACTGTATAAACAAATAAGACCATGACATCCAGTGATAAATGCTTTGAAGAAAATGGACAGGGCCTAGAATAGAGAGTGGCTGGGACAGTGGTAGGTTTATTATTCAGGACCATTGGAAGGCACTCTCTGAGCCAACAATGTTGAGAAGGAGCCAGCCATGTGATGACAAGGGGGTGCAAAGCAGGAACAAGCCTGGTCTGTCAGTGGCAAAAATGAATGCCTGGAGCAGATGCATTGAAAGCATGTTTTCTAGAAGGGCCACACAGACCTCTGTGGTCAGCGCTGAGGGACTCCAGGGAGGCAGGTTTTAGGATCTGGGGTTTGAGGGTGAAGGGTGTGTCCAACTCACCCCCACCGCGGGCCTCAGGTTTTTTTTTACAGGGCCGCTGGGTCACTTCTTCTACCTCTTGATGGAGCGCTGGATCCCTTCCGATGTCCCCTTGGCAGGCATCAAGAGGCTCCTCCTGGACCGCCTTCTCTTCGCACCTGCCTTCCTGTCTTTGTTCTTCCTTGTCATGAACTTCCTGGAGGTTGGTCTCTAGCACTCATGCATGCCAGCTGTTCGTTGGCATAAGGATGCTGTGGTTGGAATTCAGAGGGTCTCTGAACTTTTCACTCAAGTTGAAGTTTCACTTTTTCCTCTATGAAATATCAGAAGCAAAGCACAGACATACTAGCAGTACCTGTTGGCCTGATGTAAGCGTCCGAGGTAGACGGCTGTCACACATCCATTGTCACAGTTACCCCGGAGTATCGTTTATGCTCATCACTCCTGACACCTTTCGGCAGGTCTTATCACTGAATGTGTAGGTGAAGAAGCACATATACTGGTTTATAAGAATGTTTTCTGAATGTTTCGATAGCTGTTCAGCTCAGTTCAGTCGTTCAGTTGTGTCCGACTCTTTGCAACCCCATGTGCTCAGCATGCCAGGCCTCCCTGTCTGTCACCAACTCCCATACTTCAGTATAATTGATTTCTTTGTACTCCCATATATTTTATGCATTTCAAAACATTCTGGGAAGTGGCTGCATGGGCTTCACCAGACACCAGAGGGGTCCATGGACCTTGCAGAACCCTGTGCTCACTTGGGGTGTGGACATCACAAGTGCTCTGAAGAGGTTAACTTATCAGCATAGACTTAACATTGCAATGGAAAACTTGAGAGGTGTGTTCACCCAACCCCATTCCCACTACCTACCACCCTCACCATCTCCTTTTCGTCCTCTGTGTGCTGAGATGTGTCATGTTCTGCCCTGGAAGTAATTTATTTCAACCAATCACAGCAAGTAAACACTTCTCACTTGGGTTTTATTTTGAAACCACATCTCAAGTTCTTGTTAGTAAGGAGAACACCCATTGCTGTCTAAAGTGACCCTGGTGAGAGGTAGGAAAGATGTTTAAACTTCCCTGTGATTCCTAATAAGTCCCTGATAGTAAAAAGAAATATCTGGGAAGTCCTTAGGAAATCAGATAGGAGAAAGTGAAAGGGTGCTTATGTTAGGATTGAGGGTACCACAGCAGTTTCTCCCTATTTTTTCCTTCCAAATAGGAAGTGAGTATATTTTCATTAAGAAATAAATTCCCTGCATGGATAAGGCAATGCTACCATGACACGTGTGGGACCACGCTCTCCATACGGCACACACACTACAAGCTGCTTCCACATCCGACATTCTGTGATCCAGACATTGTGTTACAAACCATACGCCTGTCTCTGTTGTATAGGGATTCCTTCATGGTCAATTACTAGAATTATTATCCAAAAAGGCTGTCCTTGTCTGTCCTCCCTATAGTGGTGCAGAATGATAGCATCAGCTGACATCTGTTGAGCACTGAGCTCTGCATCCAGTGCTTCAGGTCTTTGAGCCTAATATCAATCCACCTGACAATTGAGGAAGCTGAGGCCTTCAGTTATTTACAGGGTAAACACTGGCCTGAGGTGCTGTAACTGTGTCTGTCATTGAGTCAGGATTCAGATGCAAGTTTTGTGATCCCAGAGATCTCTAAACTCTTGTTGTGGAGCACGAGCTGTAGGCACGCAGGTTCAGTGGTTGCAGCTCTCCGGCTCTAGAATGTGGGCTCAGTAGTAGTGGCGCCAGGCTCAGTTGCTGTGCAGCATGTGGGAGCTTCCTGGACCAGGGATCAAACCCGTGTCCCCTGCACTGTGAGGCAGATTCTTAACCACTGCCCAACCAGGGAAGTCAGGTGAAAAATATTTTCTGTATCTTTATGAGGTTGGGTATCTTTTTATATGCTTATCTGTATTTCTTCCACTAACTCTGCTCATTTTCTCTTAGAATGTTTGCATTTTTTCTTATTTGTATGTTTGTACATATTAAAGATATCCATCCTTTGCCAAATAAAAGTTACAGATATTTTCCCCATTTTTAGATGTTTACCTTCATAAAAATGTTTGTATAAGTTATATAAAGTATCTTATAGTGTCTTTCTCCATACAAAACCTTAAAAAGTCATGTATTCAAATCTAGTCTTTTTCCTTCATCGGCTTCCTTAAAGGAAGATACTAGAAATATTTTCCTATATTTTCCTCTTCTACTCTTATGATTTGATTTTGTACATTTTGATAGGCCCAAAGATAATAGAAATATTTTCCTATGCTTTCCTGTAGTATTATGTGTTTGTTTTTAATATAGCGTGAGATATACTTCGGTCTACGGGCCTCCTGGGCGGCTCAGCAGTGAAGAATCCGCCTGCCCGTGCAGGAGGTGTGGATTCAGCCCTGGGTGGGGAAGATCCCCTGGAGGAGGAAATGGCAACCCCCTCCAGTATTCTTGCCTGGGAAGTCCCATGGACAGAGGAGCCTGGTGGGCTACAGTCCATGGAGTCTCAACGCACCTTAACGATGAAACCACCACTGCCGCCAGCAGACTTTTTAATTGCCATAACTGTAGAGAATTTTAAAAATCTCTAGTAAAGCAAGCCTTCCTTTCTTACTCTTTTTGAAGATGGGTATTTTTATGCATCTATCCTTCCAGGTGACATTTAGAATCATTTATTGGGGTCTATTTTTTAAAAAGAACTCCTGACAAGTTTTGAAAGGAAATGTATCAACTTTGGAGGTTATTCTGGAAAGAACTGACAGCTGAGCCATCAGCAGCTGCAATTCTGGTGCCCAGGCCAGCAGTGTGAATCACACCATCATCAGCTCAGCTCTCAGGGGTCGTGGGCAAAGGTCACACACAATGAGAGCACTGTTTCGGTGATCTTTCTACTAGATTGTTAGTTCATCCGGCTGTATCACTGATCAAGCACACACATGTGCTATGTCCATATAAATGGAATAAAACATGCAGTTTTAAAGAAATCATTGAGTTAGGCTTTGGAGTCCTTCGCCTCAAAGACCAGTATTGCTCACAGTCTGCGTTTCCCCCCCTTTGCAGGGGCAGGACACCGCCGCTTTCACTGCCAAGATGAAGAGCGGGTTCTGGCCGGCGCTGCGGATGAACTGGCGAGTGTGGACACCTGTGCAGTTTATTAACATCAACTATATCCCTGTGCAGGTGAGGCCAGCTAGGTGCCAGGCTTCAAGCTTCCCTAGAGCCCAACCTTTTTCCCGAGCCTTGGGTCATCCCAGGTTCTGGATTCCTCCTGAGGCTTTTCTCTCTGCTCTGAGTTGCTACCATTACTGGATTTGAGGAGGCAAAGTGACATAGGGGGGCCCAAGCTGGGTCCACGCTGTGCCCCTTCATCCCAGGCTGTGCTCAGCTTTCTAGGGTTGGATGCCCACCCCCACCCCCCACCTCCAAGGCTTTACAGATTGCAGCCAAGGCAGCCTCACTCGCAGGGACATCAGAGCCAAACCTGAGTGAGGCGGAGGGGCTCTGAGTGGTAAGGGGCAGAGTGTCTGGGTGTGAACCAACTCACTGACCTCTGGCTGCCGACCCTAGGCAGGCAGCTGAGGGGCCACCTTCTGGTTGGTTGAAGGCCCTGCCATTGTCCACTGTCTTCACACCCAGTATAGCTCACCTATGACTCGGTCCCAAGACTACTGCCAGGTGTATGGGCTCATGGCTGAGATTTACTAGGGCCATGCAAAAGGGATGTACAACTGAATCCTGGGAAGCCATTACAGGCACTCCATGCTCCCTGCCCTGAGGGCTACTGGGAGCAAGCGATCATTTACCCACAAAATCAGCCACGGCAATATTTCTGCCCAGGGTTTTACTTGGGGCTGACACATGGACACTGGTGCCTGCACCAGAGTTCCAGACCCCGGGGAGGAGAGCAGGCACTCAGCTTTAGGCACACTGATTTTGTAGGCACTCTAGGCCCAGAGAGCCATTCTCATCAGTTGGAGAAAGGTGGGAACCCACATCCAAGTTCCCAGATCCCAACTCTCAAACAGGCCTTTCCAGAAATTCCCAGGCCTCAGCCTGCTGTGTTACTGTTTTTCTGCACACTATTTAAGTAATCTACCTGAAATTAGCTCATAAAAGCTGGTTTCCACCCTGCTTTAGATAGAGGAAAGAGACCCGGGGCAAGAGCCCTCTTGGGAAAGAGCTACCTTGAAAGGGTAGGAGAGGGGAGAAGGGAGGGCTTGGTAATCACACACCACACACACCAAGGATAGCAGAAAACCAGAGGCAGTGATGAACAGCAGTAGCTGATGTTGTTGGAAGTTAAAAATCACTAAGTCTCCATTAGCTTAAATGACCTTTCCAAGAGCAATTTCAGTGGCTCGATGGGGCTGAAGCCAGACTGTTGAGGCTGAGTGGGTGAAAAAGTAGAAGATAAACTACAGAGTCTAACTACAAGTTTGTGAAGCATAGGGAGAAAACAGTAGTTAGCAGTGGTCCAGGAAAGGAGGTTTGGCAGCTGGAAGAGTGGCCATGTGACAGGCACGTGGTGCCCCAGGCTGCCCCAGTGAGAGGGGTGGGGATGGGAGTGGCACATAAGCAGAGAGACACTTCTTCCCGTTGAGCAGAGGAGAGAGAGGAGGTCACTGTTGACTGGGGACCCCCGGCCACACCTTGTGTTTCCTCTAGGAGGGAGGCGGGTAGGGCAGGGGAGGCTGATGGGTGTTTTGAGCGGAATAAAGTAGTGGTCGCCTTGGCATTGTGAAAGATAGGAGAGGAAGCTGATTGGAGATGGGGGAACCAGCAGAGGGTAAAGACCCTTTTGTGCAGGGGCCTGGGGCAGGTGAGAAGCAGGGAGGATTGGGGTTTTTCAACGGAGTACAACTGAGGAACAGGAAGGGAAGAAAACCAGGGATATGGACCATAGGTTCTAAGGCATATAGAGAATGAAATAAAGACATGAGAAAACAGAATGGCTGAGGATGTGGCGGGGCCTGTGGATGAGGGTAGAGAGGCTGGAAAATAGAATCCTTCTGAGTAGCTTAGGGGAAGCACTGCAAGCTTGGGGTCAGAGAGCTCCCTAAAAGGTGGTTGCAGGTGAGTGCTTAAGTGGCAGGGCATTTATTCAACACATATGTATTGAGCACCTGCTGTATGCCCTGTGGCTGTAGATTCTGGCCTTGAGTGATTAATGAGATAGGCAAGATTGCTACTTTCCTGGAGCTTATGTGCAGGGGAAACTCAGTAATTGACTACAGGTGGTTTTAGGTGGGAGTACGTCTGTCAGATCATTGAAGCAGATAGTGGCAACAGGATGGGTCTGAGTGAACTGGTCACGGAGTTGTCAGGGAAGAGCTGGGTGAAGCTACCCACATGATGTCTGGTCCTGGGGTGAGAGGGGCCTACTAGGAGCTGAAGTGATCAGTGAAAAAGTGTTTTCCCTACTGTCCAGTTAACATTATCAGGCAGGGGGACTGTCCTCCTCACCTCTCTCTGCTGGAGCCGAGGCATAGTGCCTCATAGTAAAGACTCAGTAAATCCAACAGTGGGTAGATGGGCTGACCAGTGGATGAGCACTGTCCTGGGGGCCTCGTACTTGATGAGTGTGCCCAGGGCCTTCCTCTTCTTACCTTACCATCTGTTCTCTCTGGCAGTTCCGGGTGCTTTTTGCAAACTTGGTGGCTCTGTTCTGGTACGCCTACCTGGCCTCTCTGGGGAAGTGAAGATGACCTGGAGAGGTTGTCAGACACACTGATGACTGGGGTGGGGTGAGAGAACAGAAATAAGCCAGCCGGGCTCTAGATCATGAGATTCAAGATGACTCGAACATGATGGATGGAGAAACAGAAATCTCTTAATGTCAGAATTGTGTTTTAAAAAGGCAATCGCTGTCCTCAGGTGGTGCTGCCCTAGAAACTTAAATATAGCAGAGATGATTTCACCTGTCACCCTGGATTGAATTAGGATCACAATAAACTATAATGTAGCATTTTCAGTGGTGATTTTAATTTCTCAGAATAATTGCTGTTGCTTTGATAGAAATGAGTGACCAGAGAACTGCTCTTGGAATTTTTTAAATGTTTAAAAATTTGTGGTAAAATATATCACAATACAGCTGTTTAGCTACTTGGCCCTATAGGGCAAGGGCCCCTTAGACCAAGACTTTCCCTGACCTTCTGAGAGGCCCTATATACCACCCTTTCCACTGGCTCTACTCTCCTGTTGCTCATTTACATTAGCCCTCCTTCCCTGCTTTTTCATTCTCAGAACATTCTTTCCTGATAGTCTCCCATTCTTATTTCATGGATACAATATCCCTTGGGATCTCAATTGTATATATTTTAAAGTTTTCTTCTGTCTTGTGCGCTGTTTTCTGTTTTCACAGGGTTCTTTTTTTTTTTTCTTTTCTATTTGATCTTTGTTGTTGTTCAGTCACTAACTCATGTCCAACTCTGCGACCCCATGAACTGCAACATGCCAGCCTTCCCCATCCTTACTATCTCCTGCAGTTTGCTCAAATTTATGTCCATCGAGTCGGTGATGCCATCCAACCATCTCATCCTCTGTCCCCTCTTCTTTTGCCTTCAGTCTTTCCTAGCATTAGGGTCTTTTTCAATGAGCTGGCTCTATCCAGTCATTCCAATGAATATTCAGGGTTGATTTGATCTTTGTTTTACCCTATCAGGATTACCTGAAATGTCTGTAAATACTTGGATGTATATCATTGTTAAAAGAGTCAAAGCCACTCAGACATTCTTTGGAAGATTGTGTACATGGGTTGCACTTGTGACACGGTACTTGGTGGTGGGCTGGCCAAGCAGGGACCCGGTTTTGTTGGGGCTAGTACCTGTAACTCATCTGGCTCTTCCAGACTCACAGGACTGGATGAGCTTGATTCTTGGCTTCCCTCAGTGAAGGCAGTTAATATTCCATCTTCTCAGATCAGTAACAATCTGATTTCCAGCTTTCAAAATTTTGTCAGCTGATCTCTTTGCTTGGTTTCCTCTGTGAATTCAAGTACATCTTTTTGAATTTGTCCTTTAAAAAAAATTTTTTTTGCTATCATTTTTCATAAGTGACCTTCTGGAAGGAGACATAAATATATGGGTTTAAAACACAATGTTTATGCAGAGGTCTGGGTATTTCTGTGGAATACGTTCATTCTTCAAAATCCAGAGTGACTTTAAAATGTAAGTCAGATCATATCACTTCCCCATTTAAGTCTGCCAAGATGATCCAGCAGTTCCATTTAGTTGTATACACCCAGGAGAACAGAAAGCAGGGACTTGAAGAGACGTTTGTATGCCATGTTCACAGCAGCATTATTCTCAATAGCTAAAATGGGGAAACAACCCAAATGTCCATTGATGAATATTATTCACCCTTAAAAAGGAAGGACATTCTGACAGATGACTCGGATAAACCTTGAGGACATTGTTAAGTGGCATAATCCAGCTCCAAAGGACAAATACTGTTTGACTATTTCTTTGGGATTCCTGGAGCAGTCGAACTGAGACAGGAACCAGGATGGTGGATGCCAAGGGCTGAGGGAAGCGGGTGAGGAGTTTAGTGTTTTAACAGGCACAGAATTTTAGTTAGGGATGATGAGAAAGTTCTGGAGATGGATGCTGGTGATACTCGCACAACAAAGAGAACGTGCTTAATCCCTGAGCTGTACACCTAAAAGCGGTTATGTTGGTAAATTCTGCAATATGTGTATTTTGCCACCGTAAAAACAAAGCAACCAGCAAACCCTGCTGGAGTTTCCTAGTTCATCTGAACCAGAACCTCAAGTTATCCGAGGGTTCCCCCTGGGCTCTTTCCGCAGATGCAGGTATAAGTACTCGGGTCGGGCCCCTGCCCAGACGGCTCAACCGGGGCGCCATCTGAGCCCTCGCTCAAAGGCAGAAACGACTCGCACAGCAGGCCTTCGGCAGCAGGTCGACCAAAGGTCTCAGAACCACCGCCTACCCCCCGGCTCCGCCTTTATCCCCGGAAGTCACCGCGGCGAACGCGGCGGCTCCCGCGAAGCCAGCCGGCCGGAAGCGTACGCCCAACGAAGCGTGTCCCTCGCCGCACGCCGTCCACACCCGAGCACGCCTGCGCGGAGCCCGCGTGGGGTCGACGCGGGACTTGACCGGCATGGCGTTCCGGCAGGCGCTACAGCTGGCGGCCTGCGGCCTGGCCGGAGGCTCGGCCGCGGTGCTCTTCTCGGCAGTGGCGGTGGGGAAGCCCCGCGCGGGCGGGGACGCGGAGCCGCGCGTGGTCGAGCCCGCGGCGTGGGCGGGGGCCGCGCGCCCCGGGCCCGGCGTCTGGGACCCCAACTGGGACAGGTGCGGGGCCAGTGGCGGTAGCTCTTCCTGGGCGCTAGCCGTCCCGTCTGGTCGGTGTGGTGGGTCCCACGGAGGGGCGGGCGGGGCAGGTTTGCGTGCTGGTTTCTCTTTCGGTTCTGGCCGCGAGGCTGGCTGCGGACATGAGGTGTCCCTCGACCCCTCTTCTGAGCGCCAGTTTCCTTGTCTGCCCAGGGGGTCGTTTTGAGGAAGGAGTACTGAGATGCCCGGAGTGGTCCCTTTCAGTCCTAAACGGAGGGGTTGGACCTTCATAGGGCTCTCGTCCTTGTTTCTGTCTCTCAACTCATGAATATTCAGATTGGGTGACGGCATGCTAATCCCATATTTGGGATACTGCGGAGAGGGTCAGGTGGAGGTGGGTTCTGGAAGGGGCCTCTGCGAGGAGGCCGCGCAAGGACAGGGCCAGCTGACATGAGGTCCAGGGGTCCCAGGCACCCCGGCCACGGGCTGTCAGTATTTTTATCGAGCACCTGGAAATGGTGGGTTCTGTAATCCGGAAGCAGTTTTTAGCCTTACTTAATGTTAACTTAAATTTAAAAACCAAAGCAGTGCAGATCTTAAAATATTGTATTGAAACGATAGTATTTTTGATATGCTGGAGTGAATAAAGTGAGTTACTGAAATTTCCCGTTTCTTCCTACTTTGTAAATGTGGCTACTTGGAAATTTTAAATAACATACGTTGTCGGTGTTCTGTTTCTATTGGATGGCACTGCTCTGGGTTGTGGAATGGTTTACCCAGTCCCAGCTCTTTCCTACTTAACACTTTGAGTGTGGGGCACAGAACTAATATTTATTGTTAGCCTCATTGTATAGACAACTTCAGAGGTATTCTTTTTAACCTTTAATTTTTAAAGATAAATTCATTTTAAAATAGTCTTCTAGTTACAGAAAAATTGCAAAGACAATAGAGTTCCTGTTTTGTTAGAGTTCCACACCTAACTTCCTCTGTTATTAACACCTTACTCTAACATAGGGTATTTGTTACAATCAGTGAACCGGTGTAGGTACAATATTATTAACTGATGTCCATACTTTATTGAGATTTCCTCAGTTTTTACTTGTAGTCCATTGTCTCTCCCAGGATCCTAAATGACAATCAGGCTTTGACAGTTTCTCGGACTTAACTTGTGATGAACTTGACAGTTCTGAAAAGTGCTGATCAGGTATTTTGTAGAATGTCCTTCAGTTGGGATTTGTCTGTTTTTCTCATGATTAGGCTGGGGTCATATTCCCTTTTAAACATCAGTACAATCTTGTTAATTTCTTGTGCCTTTCCAAAGAAAGGGTCACTCTGAGGTTAAAGAACTTGAGGGAAAGCCAGACTTCAGCTTTGTTTGAGGATGACATGCTATATTTGCTTGCCAAGTCTAGATTTATGAGGGAGTAAGGAGAGTAGTATCCTGCATCTTTGCCTGTGGTACCAGAGGTCTTTTCTGGCTGAGCCCCAGCTCCCTCATGACTGCTAGTGTGGCATCTCAGCCTGGTTATGTTACGGGTACCCCAGGTTCACATGGCCCAAGCAGAACCCTTGAATTCACCATGACTTCCCTCAAAACTTGTTCTTCCAGCACTGTCTCAGCAGAGTACATTTTTTCCCAGCTCTGCCAGTCTCACAGACACTTAACTTCTACTGACTTCTGGTCCATGAGCTAACAGAGCCTGTCTTCACCAGACATCGTTTCTCAGCATCTTTGCTACTGCTGTGCCCTCCCAGCCACAACCCCCCCATCAGCCCTTTCCCAGCACCCAGCAGGGCCAACCAGGGGGATTCCCGTGATACTGGGAACATTCTTCTCCCTGTCCGGTGTGATGGCCACTGTCCCACTTGCTGCTAAGCTTTGAAACTGTGCTTTGTGTGATTGAGGAAATGGGAGTTTTAATTGTACTTAATTTTTATGAGTTTGAGTGTAAGTAGCCACACAGTCAGTGGCTGCTAAGGGGCAGCACAGCATCCCTGTCAGCGAGGCTGCCTGGTGGGCATGTCCCACCTATCCTCCCACAGCCTCTCCTTCCTCTTCTCTGTGTCACTGGTCCCCTTGCTGTGACTGTCTCCTCACAAGGACATGACAGCACAGAGGCTTTGCTTATCTGTCTGTCCACCATCCAGCCACCCAGGGCAGGCCTAGCACCGAGAACAGAGGACATTGGCTCCTCCCCTACACCTCCCAACCACAGGAAGCCCCTCTGTCAGAAAGACTAGGGGTGACTTGTGAGCAGGGGCCCAGAGCGCGCCGTCTTGTGTTTCAACGTCAGGAGAGAACCGCTGTCCCTGGTCAACCTGCGGAAGAGGAACCTAGAGTCTGGAGAAGAGGAGCTGACGTCCAGACTGGACCACTGCAAGGCCAAGGCCACACGGCACATCTTCCTCATCAGGCACTCGCAGTACCACGTGGACGCCTCCCTGGAGAAGGACCGCACGCTGACGCCCCTAGGTATGTGGCTGGGCTGTCTGCTGATCCTCTCGGCAGGCCTCCTTGGGCCTGTGTCAGGTGTTCTTGGCCCAGATGTGAGCTTTGTCATTAATAGTAACAATCAGCTTATTCTGACTCAAGACAGACTTTGAAAACGTCCTCAACCTTTTTTTAAATAAGTTTTTAAAAATGTATTCATTTTTGGCTGTGCTGGGTCTTTGTTGCTGTGAAGCTTTTCTCTAGTTGTGAGCAGCGGCTATTCCTCATCATGTTGCATAGGCTTCTCATTGTAGTGGTTTCTCTTGTTGAGGAGCATGGGCTCAGTAGTTGTGGTGCACAGGCTTAGTTGCTTTGCAGCATATGGGATCTTCCTGGACGAGGGGTCAAATCCATGTCCCCTTCATTGGCAGGTGGATTCTTATCCATTGTGCCACCAGGGAAGTCTTTGTGGCCATTGGTTTTGATGCTTTTTCTGTATGGGGCTGGAGGTGGCTGGTCTGTCTCACTGACTTTACCAGTTGAAAGCCTGACCTCTTCCTTAGGCCTGAGACCCGGGAGGGGCTGCCCGTCTTGTTCCCCAGCCCTAATGGTGCTTGGTAAGGACGGAAGTATTTGTGAAGTAGAAACAAGCAGGGACTCCCACCACCTGTAATTCTCCAGTGTATTCCACCTTCAAGGTCGTGAGCAGGCTGAACTAACTGGTCTCCGACTTGCAAGCTTGGGGTTGAAGTTTAATAAAATCGTCCATTCCTCCATGACCCGTGCGGTAGAAACCACTGACATCATCAGCAAACACCTGCCAGGTGAGTGCCAGGCACCCTAGGTGCCCAGCAGCAGGGAGGGAGGGGCAGCTGCTCCTAAAGGGGCTGAATCCTGTGCTTCTCTGCAGGCGTCTGCAAGGTCAGCACAGACCTGCTGAGGGAAGGCGCCCCCATCGAGCCTGACCCCCCCGTGTCTCACTGGAAGCCGGAGGCTGTGGTAAAAACACTCCCCCCCGGGGCAGCCTCCTGTGGGGAGCAGCCTCCACTCTGCCCTTGGGCTCCTGGTGGCAGCGGGGCCCACACTGCCATACGCACGATTCCTTCTTCTGCCCCTAGCAGTATTATGAAGATGGAGCGCGGATCGAGGCTGCCTTCCGGAACTACATCCACCGGGCGGACGCCAAGCAGCAGGAGGACAGCTATGAGATCTTCATCTGCCACGCCAATGTCATTCGCTACATCGTGTGCCGGTGAGGGGTCCTGCCGGATGCCCTTGGCCCTACTTTCCCTCCTGCCAGCCTATGCCCACAGCGTGTCTCCTCCAAGTCCAGCTGGTGGTCTGGTAGAATGGCTTTCAGTCCAGTTTTCTCATGACTGTGTGTTTTTGGTGGGAACAGACCAGACCAAATGCCCTCCGTTGGCAGTCTTTCCCGGGCGATGTTGTGGTTGCTTGGTTCAGGCGCTATGCGCCGGCTGCTCACACTGCAAAGTCACATTTTATATGCCAACACCCCATTTCCCTGACATGCAGTGACTGGTTTAGCACCTGTCGCTGGATCATGCTGCCGTGGTTACTCGATGTTTGCCTCATAGTTTCATGTTTCCCTTAGCTTATTAACTGGAAATTTTTTGCAGTTATGGGCTCATGGACCTGTTTGTGCAGGATTATAACCTGTGGGCGTATTAGTCACTTCCCTGCTCCAGCTGATCCAGGGTACGAAGTCGGGAGCTTCTCCAGGGGCTCCTGTGTCACTGGAGCCAGCCAACCACTTCCCTATGTCCTGGCCCCACCAAGTTCCAGGCCTTCGCAGTGATGCCTGCCCTGAGCCACATCCATGAGTCACAGAGGGCCTGGACCTGGAAAGGCCAGCAGGGTGCTCATGTATTTGACCAAATCCCACGTAGAGCAAGATGTGAAATAACTGTAACCCTGTCTCCCCCGGATCCATTAGAAGCTGTTTGGCAGGTGCTTCAGGAGCGAAGGGGATCCTCCCTCTCACATGGGCCCATTTGTCCAGACATCACACACGGCTCCAGGCGAGAAGCGCCATGCTGGGAGAGCAGGTTCCAGGCGAGGTCGAGTGCTGCTGGGAGGAACGGCTGGGCTGCAGGCTTGTAGCCTGAGCCTGTGTGCTGCTTTTAATGCGCAGAAGCCAGCTGCCTGAGCTTTGACTTCTGGGCTGTGTAAAACACACATCCTTCCATATCCCAGGACAGCACTGACCCAGCATCACTGGGAGGCGAACCCAGTGCTGAAAATGGGCCAGAAATGATTGGGCTTGGAGCAGTGGTACCTGTGCTGCCGGGAGCCAGGGCCTCTGCCCCAGGAAATGGGAGGGCAACCTGCCCCCTAACTTAGGACAGTTTTTTAAAGTGGTGAGTGTGACGTTGAGACTTTAAAAAGCAGTGTGTAGGTAGTTACTCCTTCAAGTAGGCAAAACTCTTGACAGAGTAGTGGTGAGACAAGCCACGGGGCTGCCACTTGTCGACCCCAAAGTTCTAGGGCAGGAAGAGTGTCTGGTGACATGGACAGAGGCTGTAGTCATGCTGGGCTCTTCAGCAAATACTAACTGTGCCTCAAAAGCACTTTTAAGAGCATGAAAATGCTCCACGGGTCGTGGTTGCACCTGCTGCACCATCTGGCTGCCCTCTGCCCCCTCTGTTTACACTGGGAAAGCAGGTTAAGTTGCATGCATTTGTTAACCAGGGTGCTTGTGCCTCACCTGCAGGCCTTGAGCGTGGTTGATCCCCATCCCAGAGGGACTGGACTGTCCCCTACCCCTTGTTGGACTGTTAAGTTGACATCTGCCCGGCAGCTCCTTCCTCTGAGAAACCCCATCTGCAAACAGGAGGGACTTACAGATGCTGGATCCAGCCCCTGGAAGTTTGACCAGGGGCTTCTAATCTGGGGTGGGGGACCCTCAGCTTTGACGAGACCTGGCCCACCTGGCCTGTTTCTAGCACATTCTCTCTTCTCCTCAGGGCACTGCAGTTCCCTCCAGAAGGCTGGCTCCGCCTTTCCCTCAACAACGGCAGCATTACTCACCTGGTGGTCCGGCCCGATGGCCGAGTGGCTCTCAGGGCCCTTGGGGACACAGGGTTCATGCCTCCTGACAAGATTTCCCGTTCCTGAGGGCCGCTTTGAGGCCCCACATCCTCCTCAGCCCCTCGCTGGCCTGGTGTGGGTGCCGCCAAGACCGCAGGTTCCCCCGTGTCCCCCCCACAGGCTGCGCAGCGGGGACGGCCACCTCTAGGCAGCAGGAAGGCAAAAGGATCTACAACACAGAGTTCTTCACTCACGGTCCAGGAAGGAAAAGGGAAGCACTCAGATCAGACCAGCTTCATCTCTTTCGCAGGGTGTCTGCCTCCCTCTCATCCAGGACGAGCCTGAGGGGTCCAAGCAGGCCTGTTTGAGGGACTGGATGAGGGCCCCCAGATACTGTGACTATGGGGACCAGGCAGACACGGCAGCAGGGTGTCTGCCAGCAGAGCCCGTCAGGCAGGAGGAAGAGGAGGAGGGCGCAGCGCTTCTCCCATTTGTAACTTATTCTGCTTCGTACATTCGTTTCCTAAAACTCTTGTCACTTACATAAAGATTTTCCTCATCTGGTTCTTGCTTTGAAAACCAGTTTCTCACTCCAAAGTCACACCTCCCTGACGCTGTGGGATCTGAACTTTTGTGTCGTGACGCCTTTCTGGACACACAGGAGGAGCACCTTGGCCGGTGAGGGAGGTGACTTGAGCTGCTGGCCTTGCCAGAGAGGCAGTGATGAATGCCCCAGGAGTGGCCCATTTCAGTAAAACGTCCAACTGACAGTTTAGTCCTTGTTTGCCTCTGGCTGTTAATCTTTCATGCTTATGGATTAAAATATTTAGTGTGTCCACCCCAAATTTCTGTTATTTTAGGAGAAAGTACAGTTTTTATTAAGTGGTTATGAACATTTTCTGTAATCAGTGCAACTAATTGGAGTATTTGATGTTTCTGTCGATTTTGGAAATAACTACAAAATAAAATTTTATTTTACTGGTTTTTCAAAGTACTAATTGTGAATGTTTTAAAACAAGAGGCCTGTGCATGACACAACAGCAGCCCCAACTAGCAGAGAAAGTCTCAGCAGAAAGCCCTTTTCCCCAATATCTTGTGTACCCTGGGGTGAAGTTTTGCAGGGCATCTGCCCAAGAGGGGCCTCAGTGAGAAGCCCTGACCCAGGACAGTGAGCTTAAGTGGTTTTCTAAAAGCAACAACCATGCACCATTCTGTAGAAATAGTTTTGACAAGTTCGCCAGGGGCTGTGCCAATGTCCAAGAACAGAAAAGTAAAAGGCAGTGCCAGGTGTCTGGCCTCGGGTGCCGTGAGATCCTGTAGTCGAGCCCTGGGCACCTGGACCCTCAGCACCTGCAGATCTTGTTTCCTTGGGTTTGTGTGGTCATATTGCTGTCCTGTCTGCAGACCTGTCTTTTCAGTGGTATGTCCACCCTTTGTACTTGACTGCTGAGGAGCAGGACAACATTTCAGAAACAGAAAGTGAGCCCAGGAGCGGGACAAGGGTGTCAAGGGCCCAAGAAGCCATCCTGAGGTGGGACATAACTGAGAACTTACGAAACATCAGGAAAGACATCATAAATGTGACCAACATAAAAACCCACCCTGAGAGCCTGTGCGTCAGGAGGGATCCTGAACTGACAGCAGCGGGAATGAAGGTGGTTCCTACTGGCCGCAGTGCTGTTCCAAAGTATCTCGAGACAGTTGAGGAAGGAACCTGAGGGCACGCGTGACCCAGAGTTGCCTGCAGTCTCCACACGGAATGAGAAATACATGCCTCCGACTGCCTGAGCACATCTGGCTTGGGGATGGGATGGCGATGTGCCCAGTGACTGGCAACTGTGCCCGACAAGACAGTCACCCTACAACCATCCTCTCTGAGCTGTGAACGCTTCTGGAAACATCCGAAAACTACTCCAGAAGATCTGGTTGCGGGTGTGGTACCTGCTCTCCCCCAGGAGCAAGGGGCCCTCTGGAGCCCCCTGCACTGTAGACCACAGCACAGCCGCCACCCGCCATGATGGGGTTCCCATCACCTCTTTCCAACCAAAGACATTACACACTGATTGTCAACATCACAGAAAAAGGCTTCCTGTTTCATAGGACACTTAGGAAATATTTGCTAGTTTAACTGATGCCAGGCAAGGCTTTTCACAACTGTGTTAGGAATGAAAGGACCCCAGACAGCAAATAAACCACTCAGATTGATGTTCTGTTTAACCCAAACACTGCTTAAGAGTTTGCTAAAAAGGGCACTTTTCCTGGGCACAGTTGAGAGAGGTCTTTCTAAAAGCTTCGAACGACTGCCACATGGTTTTAAAAATAATTTATTCCATTAAGTAGTTTTAAAAAGATGTAAAATCACCACGGGACACATGATAATGCATTTAGTGGAACCAGGGCCAACTTATATAAACAAATGGAGAAATAATCAAAGATCTAAACTTGAGAAAACAAGAACAGCAGTCTGCAAAGTTAGGGCACATCCCTACTTTAATTTCCATCTGAATACTTATAACTACACAGGATGGCATGGTCAAATTTTAGAGAAAATAGATCATCACTATGACTACATCTGTGTTCTGGTTTCTTTGAGACTAGAGATGTCTTAAACACGCCATTTGGTTTATAGGACAGAACATATTTTTCTCATGTCTAGGTTGTCTACTACACAAGTGAGAACACCCTGTGTAACAACCTTTTGAATTTTAAAACCTTAATATCAGGTCCGATATTCCTGACCTATCTCTTATTATTGTGTGAAAGAAATAAGCTCTTTTTTTAACATGTTTCAATTCAGAATCTTTACAAATAAAAAAGACTCACTTATGTCTACCTCCTGTCACTGTATAGTCTCAAAGAGTAAGTTCAGAAGAATCAAAAATGATTTACAAAAGGCACTGGACAGCAGACGCATTGGTAGTTTTCACTTTTGATCAAACACTGACAATGCCCCCAGAACCCTGCTGTGAGTGGTCACTGGTAACACGGGAGAAACAGCCCTCAGCTCGGCTGCAATGTCCTAGCCCTCCGGGATGCAGAGCTCTGTGTGTGCAAACCCTCCAGCAGGTATGGCCCAGGGGGAGGGAAGACAAACCACACTGAAAGGACAGAACTGGGATCAGATATTTCCTCCAAAGCAAACCTTTTGTCTCTACTAAAACGTGATGCTCTTTCATAAAGCAAGTCCAACTGAAATGCATTCTAAAATATGCAGTGCACCTCAAAACCAGGGAATAACATTCAGGTTACTTTGTTACACTGCACTGGCAGCTACATAAGGTGCACTGTGAAAGGCCAAGTGCTGGTGAGAAAGGAAACACCCTCCAAGGACCACTGGTGAGTGAGTCCTGTGTGAGACTATTCATATGACTCCCAGCAACTACCATTTTTCGTCTAGAAAAAAGCTAGTTTCATCTTCTGGTCACTCACTGAAATGTCTTCAGTGACTCCCAGCTGTAAGTGTCGCTGCAACTGTCCGACACGTGCAAGGCTCCTTTACTCCTGGATGCCCACCTCGTCAGTGTCTACTCAATGGTTGACCGGCAAAGCAGAGAGGATTTTCTGTCATGAACTAGAAAGTCAAAGACCCTCCCCAGAAAAGGCAGAGGCACAAACTTCACCCATTTCAGGAAAAGAGCAGAAGGGAGCGCAGCACTGTCAAGGGAGGAGGGGGCACCCAGGCCTCTCTGGTGCCCTCTTCTGTTACATGTGCACCTGGGGCAGCTAACAGAGCCTGTTTGTAACCACACTGAGGGTTTTCAGAAAATCTGCAGGAGTTTGTGTTTACTTTCTCTCCAAATAACAGAAAGCTAAATTTTATACGGAATACTTGCAATTTCTAAAATTATTTTACTCTCTAAATAAGGACTGATAAATTAATCAGAATATTATTTTGGCATGTGAAATTTCAGCAACAAACACAGTACTTTTCTTAAAAAACAAACAAAACAACGAAGAACAAACCAAGAACCCCAGCAGTGTGCATGGGCCCTACAAGGTGGCAAGCTGGGCCAGGCGCGCCATCCGGCGGAGGTGGCCCCCATTGGCGGGGCTGTAGCGCCCGGGGCTGCCGCGCCCGGGGCTGCCCAGGCCGGAGGCGTGAGGTGTGGAGCCAGGCTTCCCAGGGCTGCCACCTGCAGGGCTGTTTCTCCCCGGGCTGCCGCTAGGAGGGCCACTGACGTCCAGGAGCTGAGACTTCAACTTCCCTTTCAGAGAGGGGCTGGACCAGCTGAGGAAACCAAGAACAGGCAGTCAGCATGGACGGCTGGATGGGATGGGGCGAGTGGAGGCCACAGACAGGATCTGGGCCCCTGCCCCCGAGAACACGGGCAGAGGTGCTGCAAGCCTGGGAGCTGTGGGCCCTGAAGACTGAAAGCTCACTACCATTCCCCACACGAGTGGCATGTGACCCTGAGCAGGAACCTGGGCTACTTCCGTCCCATACCCACTTGTCAGCAGCACCCTTCCACTTTGTCACCCCCAGCCACACATCAGGGGACTTCCCACCAGCTTGGCTAACGGGTCTGTGTGAACTTCCCCATGAATCTAGCAACTCTGATCCCCGGGCCTGTGGGTACCTCTGTCTGTCCGAAGGCGAGTAGCAAAGGACAGTGCTCCTCCACCTGTGTACGGCTGGGTACTGGCGAGGGTCCACATCCGTGCACTCCAGGGCTGCCAGAACATCCCGATCCAGTTTTGACGGCTCTTCTCTAGAAGGCACGAGAAGCAGAAATCTCCGTGATTACACCCAGAAATCCAGCACCACTGTGTCCATTGCCGCCACCACAGGCACTAGCTGCAGGCTGCAATCCGGGGTGGGGGTGGGGATGAGGGTGAAGGTGGGACCAGCATGGCTGGGGGCAGCAGAGGGAATGTGCTGCCCACAGGGAGGAGACCCCAGCCCCAGCCCTGCTGGCAAGACGCGCTCTGTGTATAACCACCTCCAGGAAGTCAGAGCAGAAGGGGGAACAGGCCATCAGCTGGACAACTGAGACTGACCCCAAGATGGCCTTTCTTCCTAAAACTCATAGGACAGCTCAGTCACGGTGGGAAGTACAGTGGACGCGAGGAGGAGCCAGGAAGGAAAATGCTGTCTCCCACTGGCTTGGAGGACCAATGAGGATGGATAGAAAGCCACCAACTCATGAGACAGATGGAACAAGTGCCTGTTAGGCTGGCCGGGTTGGAGGGAAGTGTCCAAGAATCATACTGGCGCCTGTGCCCACCACCCCCCAATACACATGCATGCTCCCCAACTCATACCCAAAAAGGAAGAGCCTCTGGACAGGCTCCTTTGAGGCAGGAACCTCCGAGGGCTCCGAGCCATTGCCATAGCGGGGCTCATGCACGGAACTGTCCGGATTCAGGCACATGTTAGCAATTCCAGCAGACATCTCATTTTCTGTCCTTCCCTGGTTATTTGCAAGTCTATCAGCACCAAGAGATTCTAACACGTCACTTCCTCCTGCATTCACTCTTGACGTCAGGATCTTCTTATCTCTAGTTTTCACTCTTTGATTTGGTGTCTTAGAAAAGCTACTTTCTAGATTCTGCAAATTCAATTTATCAAACTCAACAGTCAAGCCACAGACGGGTGACAGGAGGTCTTCCTCCCCACTCTGGGCCTTGGGCCTCTTCCCACTCAGGGTCTTGCCATCCCTCAGAGGGCTGCAAAACCCATTTCTGCTGCTGTGGGGGCTGGTCGGGGCTGAGGCTTCGATAAGTTCTGTCTGCTCCAAGGGGAGGATGTCACACCCCAAGTCTCCAAAAGCAGCTGCCCTGGGCGGGGTGTTGTTTCGAGCTGTGTTTTGCCGGTTTTTTATCTCTTCCAAGCTCATGTCATCATCTTCATCTAGAAACGCCCTCACAGAGATAGAATTGCTGCACTTCCTCTGACGGCCTGTGAGGGAGAGAAACCAGCTCTCAGAGGTGCTGACAAGGGGACTTCAGATGTCACCGCGCATAGCACAAACCCTGTGACAAATCACTCCCATATTCAAAGCCTCCTCCTTGTTGTTTAAGACAGAAAACCTTGGAAAAAGTCAAGCAGGACCCTGCAGACAGAATTACAGGCTCCAGGCCCAGCTGTCCCCCCTCATGGGCAGGAAAATGAGAAGCCACAGGTTCCCACAGACCCGGCCACAGGACAGCTGCCAGTCTTACCAGCCTTGGACGCACTGCGTGTCCTTACCTAGGGCTGAGGTGTCCTCCTGGAGACACACTGCATTTTCTCCCACGTCTTGTAGGTGCTTTTTGCCTACTTCCTGCTGAGTAAGGTATTCTTCTAACTTTTGCAGGCCTGCCTGGGAAGACAGATCAACAAAACAGCCCAAAAAGTCCCAGTATTCGACCCAGGGATACCCCAGTTCATGAGCCAGCTCCCTGTAAGAATAAAGCAAATTAACCAGTTTTGAGAGCAGAAGAAAAACTCACAGAACTGACTACAGAGAAAAGAGACACTTTATGCTGGAAATACCCGAACTGCACCAGCAACCTTGGTTTCATTTTATCCTAAATTTGGGGCTGAAAGAGTATGCTTAACTTCCTGAAGCAGCACCTCCTCACAGGGTAAGACAGTGCTACGGAATGAGTCAAGGTCACGGTTGAGAAAGGTACCACTTAGAAACAAACCATTCCACTCACACCAACACTCACAAGAGATAAAAAAGGGCAAACTGTAAAAATCCACTAACAAAGAACATTTTGGTTTTCATAAAACAACAGTACAAAGTTGAAGACAATTCTGGTTTGGGCCAGACATAAATGTTTAGAGGTCCTTTTCAAGTTGTGAACTTAAAGCTGGGCACATACTTTAAGAAAAAGTTTCCCTGTGTGGCTCCTTTCCCCACATAGCCTCACGCTCCTTGGACACCCCACCTGACTGCCAGGAGGAACTGTTTTCATGGAGCCTTGCTGCACAGGATGCAGCGTACACCTCTGCAAATTAGACCTTAGTAGAAAGGCTTTTAAAGTCTACCAGTAAACACTTCTGGGAACTACTGTTTTGAAAGCCCCAATCAGCACACCGGCACACAGCACACAAGACACCACCACTCGGCTCTTTGTCACTTCGTGCTCTTTAAGTACCTTCCCACTCTCTCAATGCCTCTTTCTGGATCAGATTTCCTGACACTGTGGAAGAAGCCCGCTTTCTCTCGAGGTGGGGTTTTCCAGAGTCGGCGAAAATCTTCTGCCTAGAACAGAAAGTGTGTTGATATGTGCTATGCACCCACACTGCCAGGCAGTACCCCCACCCAACCCCAAATACAGTGCAAGCAATGTGCCCTCCTGTCCTGGAGCTAAGGAACTTCAGCTGTATCACAGTAGAGGCCAGGAGGGACCCTGGCAAGGTCTGGGCTGGGCTGAGGGTCAGAACTGAACCAGGAGAGTTTGAGGGAGACCCTACAGACCTGCTGCCCAATAAGTGCTTTTTATGTTTCATGCAGCTAAATCTATTCCTAACATTTTATAGTTTAAGGTAACTAACTACAGCTTTCTTTTACCAAGAGGAAAGAGTGCATACAGGTCAGTATATGAAGTACCTCCATCTGGAAGGTGAACTTCAGAGTCTGCAAGTGGAAGTTTCCTAGTGACAGCACAAATCCAAGGACAATGGAATGGGCATGTGCTGCGCAAGGTCCTGGGCACAGGCAATGCCAGCACGGGGAGAGTAAGCCCAGGTAAACCTCATTTCTTGGGAGCACCGCTTGTCACATACTGCTCTGGCTAACAATAATAGGGTCAAGACACTCTTGTTCCTCCAGGAAAGTTCTAAAGCCTCACTGACAACTCACTGGAGTTTCATGAGACCTGGTCTCCAGGACCAAGCACAAAGCAAAAGGCTGGAAAAACCCAGCACTCCTGGTGGGGACAGCCAGGAGTTGTTCCAGAACCTTCACAGATGCTCACCTTGGATGGACTCAGGGGCCCTGCGAAGGCTCGAAGGGTTAGAACAGGGTCTTTGGAGAAGCCTCGAGTGTGGCCAATGTGAGAGACCTCGCCTGTCTGGTCTGAAGACCACAGCTCCCCGATCACAGGAGAAGACATGTCCTCTGCCCTCAGGAGGGGCACATAGTAGTGACCTGGGAGGAGAAAACACATGGGGCTAGGTGATGTGTGTGAACAGCCTGCACCACAGCGGCTGTTGCTGCTGCTGCTGCTAAGTCACTTCAGTCGTGCCTGACTCTGTGAGACCCCATAGACGGCAGCCCACCAGGCTCTGCCATCCCTGGGATTCTCCAGGCAAGAACACTGGAGTGGGTTGCCATTTCCTTCTCCAATGCATGAAAGTGAAAAGTGAAAGTGAAGACGCTCAGTTGTGTCCGACTCTTCGCGACCCCATGGACTGCAACTGCCTTCTCCGACAGTGGCCGTTAGGCCCTGGGAATCGGCCTGAGAATCAGCTGGGTTATTATCCCACAGGCTCTGCATGCCAGTCAAAGATATTAACAGTAAAAAGGCTGAGAAAGCTCTCGAGCCAGAGCAACTGAAGAGAGGTCAGTCTGCGCCAGACTCCTGCACCTAACGAGCCCCACACTCTTCCTCTGCAGAGAAATAAGGAGGAGAAGAAAAAAGGAAAGGGGAGCAGCAAACACATGCTCGTTCCCAGGTTCGTAGGAGGACTGAGAGGGACCTGTAAACCAGAGCAGCTGAAGAGGAGCTGGAGAAACCTTACAAAGAAGATGCATGTCAACCTCCGTCCTCCCCCAACTCCTATTCTGTTTCATATGTTACAATTTTGTTATCACTGAACACATATATCCAAATAGACCTGGAATCACACACTTTGGTATGGAATCTGAAAAGGACAAAGGCTGTGAAGCCACAGGGACAATGTGGCAGGAAAGCACCAAGGACACCACGCGAGCAATGGTGGTGGCTGCTGGGGACCCATAAGACTTCACACCAAGAGGCCTCACTGAGCCCTGCACTAAAGAAACCACCGGGGATCTGGGCAGGAATGGAAACCAGAGGGAAGAAGATAAAGACGAGCACACAAGGGAGGCAAAGATCTTCCAGTATCTGCAGCAAGGCCACTGAACAAGCTGCTGCCAACTGCTCAAACTCCCTGGAAACAACACAGAGGAAAAAGGGGGTAGGAAGCGGGGCTTTCCACCACCAGGTGCCCTGGAGCCTGCAGGCTGGCTGGGACACAGCCTGGGCGCTCTGGGCCAGAGGCTGGAGGCCCCGGGAAACCAAGCAGGAAGGACTGGCCCATGGGCTATGGTCTGAGAAGCCCTTGGCCTGGAGAGTGGTGATCCAGGGCCAGGAGGTCGCAGAAGCAGAGACGGGGACAGCCTGGGCAGAGGGTGGTGGAGGACAGGGAGCCACAACCACTGACATAGGGGCTCCAGGCAGGCCTCTCCTGCCTTCTGGCTGCCCTGCAGGCTGTGGCCAAGGAAGAAGCGCCGGAGGCAGCTGCTGCCCAAGAGGCTGCAGAGGTCAAGGGGTGAGGCCGCAAGCAACAGTCAAGTGACAGACAACTTGGTCTCCCAGAAAAGGGAGGTGGAACCCAGGGGAATTCTGAGGGGGTCCCAACAGCCCCCTGGCTTCACTCCCACACACAAGGCAGCCTAGATGCTGCCAGGACCTTCCTGGAGGGCCTCCTCACTCTGGGCGCCCACTCCCCACCTTACCCTTTAAGTAGTCTCGAATCCGCTCCTTCAGTTCCACAGATTTGTTTTTGCTTCTTTCACAAATAACCTATTCAAAAAAAAATAAGTGAATGCTCTGAATCGAATTTATCACATTTTCTTATCATGAAAATGATTTTGCAGAAGCAAGTATTAAAGTCAACACAACAAGGATAGATAGATCCTAACACTGAGTATTTCATAAAGCCCACAATAAAAAATGTATGTTTAACAGTGCAATCTTCCTTCTTCAATGTTTTGTAAAAGCTCCAAGGGGCCAGGACAAGGAGAACAAACTCTGAGATTACAGGTAAATTTTACCTTCTTTCTTCATGCTGTCTACATTTACTAATTTTCTACAAGGAAAGGAAACCTAAAGGTGAACCATCAAGTCAGAGCAGACATGTCCACACCTCAGGGCTATACTCTTCACTGCCTGGGAGCCTGTCTTCTACGGTTTGGCTGGACTGAAATACAGCTTCTATTGAACAGGGACACAGATGTTTCATTTTTGCAACTACCGGAATCAATGTTCTTAGACATTAGAGAATACAGAGAATTGTGAACATTTTAGCTACAAACAATAAAAAACCAATAACCTCAAAATAAAAAGGAAGGAACCACAAAATTACCATCTCCTGCCAGCCTGTGAGAAAAACAAACTACCGCTGCAGAGTGAACCCTTCAAGCAGTGCAACATTTTCTTTTAAACTCTGTAACTGATTGTGAGAGATGTCCAATGCTTTAAAGACGTGTCACCACCTACTGTAGAGCATGTAACTCTGCTCATATTATGTGGCAGCCTAGATGGGAGGTGAGTTTGGAAAATGGATACATATTTATGTATGGCTGAGTCCCTCAGCCAGTTTACCTGAAACTATCAAAGCTATCAGTATGATACAAAATAAAAAGTGAAACAAAAACGTGTCACCATCTTATATTGAGAACACACACACACATGCACACAGAAAGCTGAGTCAGATTTATCCAAAATAATGGTAATTTCTGAGTTGCAGAATTGGCTGGTAAATTTTATTCTTTTTATGTGAATTCTAAACTTGCTACAGAAGTGGGTGCAACTTACATAATCACAGCAAATGAAAAGGAGGTGCCACTGCCAGAACAGGATCTTACAAATTCTGTTTCCACAGGGTTGGCAGGTCCACGCCAGCCAAGAGCTCCCATGCATGTTACAAACTAACTCATCTTCCAGTTCTTTCAGGTCCACTTTCCTCTCCACCTCACTGCACAGAGGCACTGGTGCCTTCTCCAAAGCACATTTTGCTCAACTGCTGACATACATTCTGACAAGGCCTGTTCCTAAGGCTTGTATGGACCAGGCAAGAATATAGAAGAGGGGCGCAGGACAGCTCCTGGTGCACACCGAGCTGAACACACAAGCAGCAGCATCTTTATCATCATATCATCACTGCCATCATCACCATCTCCATTATCCCTCACCAGTTACCATCCTCCTCACCATCATCTCACATTACCACCACCACCGCCATCACCACCATCATAACTGACTCCATCCTCACCATCTCCATCATCCATGACCACCACCATCAGCAGCACAAGCACCACCTCCCATGTTCTCTCTGACCCTGGTGAGCTGAAGGATGCAGAGGGAACTTGTCAAAACACAGTGAGCCACAGAGGACAGCTTGACCACCCAGTTCAGGAAAATAAAATCTGCAAACTAGGGCAGTTCACTCCCTCCTGGCTCTATAGAGGCATCTTCTTCAGAGCACATCTTACTTGACAATCAAGCTTCTGTTGCCATAAGGCAAACACATGCACACAGTTACTTGTGTCTTCACAGTAGCTGTGGTTGCAGACCTTGTAATTTTATATATTTTCATTTCTAAAACTATGTAGTAAGAGTTTAATAAGTACTTACATCTTCAGGTGTTTTATCATATTTATTCCTCGGGTTTTTTACAATCAAAGGGTGTGAAGAAAGCACATTGACCACATCTACGTTTCCAAACTTACAAGCAAAATGCAATGGTGTGTCGTAGCCCTGGGAGAAATGCAAAAGAAGAACACTTATATACTCTTTTTTGGTTCATAAAGTTGCTTCAAGTTACTAAAAATAAGTATTTAGTAAAACAAACAAAAACCCTTAAAAATAAGACTATAAAAAGGCAGTGTCTTTATAGCTGAAAAGTAACTGGCACACTAGCATACACCCACTTTATGCCAGGGCGTTAGCCCAGCATAACGCTCTGTTCCTGTGTGTCCAGTGGCTGGGAGGAGCTTACAACAGAGCTAGGGTGTAACACCTGGTCAGCAAACAGCCGCTTTAACAATTCAGGGCCCAGTACAGTGTCTTAAAATCAATGCTCATATGGTAAAACAAATAGATAAAAATAAGATCTAGAATTGAGCCAAGCCCATGATTTGGTCTGTACTCAGAATTCTCTCCAATGGCTAGTATTGCAATAAATGAAACTCCCCCCTTCTGACTCCACAAGGTTTTCCAATTCAATCCCTCCCCAGTCTCCCCACAGACCAGCAGGCCCCTGAGCTGTGGAGCCATCGCCGGAGCCATCGCCCCCGGCATGTTCACTTGGATGGCCGCAGACTAGGAGGCAGTTCGACCAAAACAGAATCTGCTTAGGTCCACCTGCAACCACCACACGTTCCAGCCCTTGGGTTCCTCCCTCTACATGCCATGCTGCGTGCTCAGAGCTTCTCTCCCAGCTATCTAGAGTCCCAAGGGCCCTGCTGCCCGCACCCACACTCCCAGCTCCAGTCCCCCTTCTCCAAGGTGAGCCCAGGCCCCAGGGCAAGCAAATACCCTCAGGGCAGCTCCATCCCTGTTCTGCACCTTCTAAGGTCATCTCACTGTCTCCTGGAGCTGCTGACACCGCCCCTGGCTTTCCCACGCAGTAAACAGCCACTAGGCTCTGCCACACACACCCGGCCGACCCACCGCAGCTGTAGACACACAGAAGGATCAGAGCTGGGCTCCAGTAAAGCTATACTAACTGAATGGGACAGGCTGCCCCTTGCCAGCCCTGGCTTGCCTGCCTTCTCCCACCAGGCCCTCCCCAGTCCACCTGAGCCGCCTCCAGCCCTGTGGCCAAGGCTGCAGCATCACCACAGCTCCCAGGCAGGCCCAGGGGGCTGGGGCCGCTGCACATCAAGGCCAGCTGTGTCCACTCAGTGCTCAAGATATCAGAGTGCAAAGTGCCCTCCACACTCCCCTTCCTTCTGGCTACCCCTCTTCCTCAAGCACATAACATCCTTCCCTAACCTGCTCTGAGCTTTAGCAGCTTGACCCCAGTCACTTCCCTCACACCTGCCAGCAACTTTCATTCCCGCACAGCTGGGGGGCTTTGGGTCCTCTAGCCACTCCTGGCTGATCCAGCCTCTCCTTCACACCACACCCTCTGCTGAGCCCCTGGGCTTGGAGGTCAACCCCAATTAAGGAGGTCAACACCAGTTTAGGCGCTTCCTACTCTCAGTGCCTCGTGGTCAAAGAATGGGATCTGTAACACCTAATTTCAAGAACTTATCCAGTGGTCTCTGTGGACACACATGCATGTTTTCAATGAGCGCTACACAGGCATGGAAAACACTGCGTTATACTTCCGGCAGGGCACACGGGCCTGTATCGCATCAAGAAGTCACACTTCCTAACTGCACTGTCACACACCCTGATTCAGTCTGTTCACACTTAGTCTAATATACTATGACTTTGTTCTTTTCTGGCCTATTTCACACTTAATACTGCTTTCATGTAACCACTGTTTCTCTATTATGCTCTTCTTTAATTTTGCCAGCATGGCCAAAATTTTTCCCTCTGTCCTTTTCTCTCTTGTGAGAAAAGTTATTCTGGCTTCCAGTTCTGCATTTCAATGTATCATATTCAATATGTTACAAAATAATCCACTAGGCTTTCTTTATTTCCTCTCCTGCCAACCACGACTTCTCAAACTCCTAGGTTTCGCTCAGAATTTACAGCCCTTGGCTCTCAGCCATCATTGGGTTCTCCCTTATATAAATATGTAAAACTCTTCTATTTCAAGAATCCTTACTTAAGCCTTCAGTTCAGTTCAGTTCAGTCGCTCAGCCGTGTCCGACTCTTTGCGACCCCATGAATCGCAGCACGCCAGGCCTCCCTGTCCATCACCAACTCCCAGAGTTCACTCAGACTCGCATCCATCGAGTCAGTGATGCCTTATGCACCATTAAAAATCACCCCACTGGGGGGCTCCCTGGTGGGTCAGTGGTGAAGAATCTACCTGCCAATGCAGGAGATACAGGTTCAGTCCCTGGGTGGGGAGGATCCCATATGCCGCACAGTAACTAAGCCTGTGCACCACAGCGACTGAGCCCACGCTCTAGGGTCCATGAGCTGCAACTACTGAGCCTGCATGCTGCAACTGGAAGCACGCACACCTAGAGCCTGCACTCTGCAACGAGAAGCCACTGCAATGAGAAGCTTGCACACTGCAACTAGAGAGGAGACCCTACTCTCCACAACTAGAGAAAAAAGCCTGAGCAGCAATGAAGACCCAGCACAGCCACAAATAACTGAATAAAATATTTAAAAACAAAAAAAAAGTCACCCCACTGAACATTTTAACCCCACAGGAAATATTCTTCACAGAACGTTAAATGTAAACAACAAGACATACACAGGACTGTAAGGCACCAAAACCTTTTTACTTCCTTCTCCCTTTAGCTTTGGGGCATTCACTCCCCCTCCTTTCAGCTCAAGCCTCTCCGAAATAAGGCCAGGTGGGAAGTGCCCTGGGGGTAGCTCCACCCTACTTGAGACCCAGGTATGCAGGCCCGCAGGAGGCTCTCGGACCACAAGGAAAGCGCATCTCCTCTGAGCTGATGCAGAGCAAGGACGCGGTAAACAAACACCCAAATACTGTTTCCACCCCAGGATGGCTACGAGGCATACCACTCGGTCCGGTGTGTTGAGGTACAGGTCCACCACGTAGCAAATGCGCTTCTCCAGCATGTGCGGCTCGTCATCTGGGTACATGAGCCGCATGAACTCAGGGTTCTCCAGCGTCTCCAGGGTAAGCTGGCACACAGCAGCCTGGTTCTCTTTGGCAGCCACATGCATGACATTGTACCGACACCCTTCCTGAAGGAAAACAGCAGACCCTGAGCTTCGCTTTCATCACCTGCAGTCTTAATGCTAATGATGCTAACAGGTTTACCTGTACGATGGTTGGGTTGTCCCCCGAACCAATCAGATACCGGGGATTACTCCAGATGAGGTCAGAAAAGGTGTCTTCATCTCCCTTCTCCACAGCTTTCCGAAGTTTGGCAGTGAGGTCTTGTGTGCGCGGATTTTTATAGCTGTTTGCTCGCTCTTTGCTTGCTGTTTCTGACTCAGACAAGTACAACCCGTCTGTCACGAAGAGACAATTGAAGGACATTGAATTTCACAAACATTTTCTCATCATCCACTATGTGCTTCACTGAGGGCAAGAAAAATCTTTCCCACAGATGCTGATGATCTACTTGGGAGTAAAAGGTTAAGAAACAAGGACGATCTGCAGCAGACGGACGCGTGTTCCAGCCTAGGGCAGTGAAGGACAGGCTGTGACGCTCAGCAGGGGGACGCTGCCCAGGATACGATCCACTCCTGCACGGGACCCTGCAAGAACAAGGAGCATCCCCAGCAAGGCAGTGAGTCAAGACGAAGGTCTACTGGCTGAATCACAACACCTGTGGGTGTGTGAAAGCCATTTGAGGAACTATCACCAAACGTGAACAGGGAAACATCTAAGTGTTGGGAATCATCCTGGCTTCCGCTGAGGAAGCGCCTCCATGAAGGGACAGAAGAGGAGGCACATAGCACTCTTGACCCAAGGCCAACTGCCTGCAAGGAGAGCCGCTTGCTCCCTCAGCAACCCCAGCCAGCCTGGGAAGCAGGGCCGCTGTGAGCTCACGGAGGGGCCAGAATGAGGCTAGTCCACTGGGGCTTGTATGATGCTGACAGCAAAGGCCCCACAAGACCCTGGTCCTGAGCTGGGAGTGGCAGTGGCCAGGTTTCCAGCTAGACGGCTCCCGAAGGCAAGCTCAACTACTGGAGAACTCTTTGAGGCGAAGCAGGTACCACTTGGGCTTCCCTGGTGGTGCAGGCGTAAAAAATCCTCCTACCAATGCAGGAGATATAAGAGAATGCAGGTTTGACCCTGGTCGGGAAGATCCCCTGGAGAAGGAAATGGCAACCCACTCCAGTATCCTTGCTTGGAAAATTCCATGCATAGAGGAGCCGGGCGGGCTACAGTCCATGGGGTCACAGAGTCGGACATGACTGACTGAGCACATGCACAACAAAGTGCTTTCACAAGTACAAGCACAAGCAAAAGCAAGCACCACGAGTCTTAGAAGAAGGTGTAGCTCTGGGGCGGAAGTAGATAGGTCTCAGCATCTAAAAAGGCCTAGAACCCAACAGGCTGCAGGAGAGAAAGTGCGATAAGAGGGACAGAACACAGGACAATGGAGGCCCTTCCGCTGCATCTCCCATGGCCCTGTCAGCTTTGGGGCCTCAACAGCTGCCTGGCCCACTCAGCTCCTGTTGCCTCAACCCAGACCAGCCAACTGACCCATCCTCCTCCAGCTGCTCCGTGGCCTGGGCCTCAGCTCTCTACTCCCAGCACACTGGACTTCTCTCAAAGATGGAGAAAACTAGTTACCAAGAAAGAGGGTGTAAAATACCCAGGAGTAAATCTGACAGTAATGCCAGATATGAACTGCTATATAATGACCTTTTAACCCACCATTGCTAAAGAGCGGCGCCGTTTTCACAGGAGAAAGTGGTAAAGAGGTTTTGCTTGGAGAAGGGAAATAATCACAGCTTCCTCTGGCAAATTTCTCAGCATCTTCTCTGTTTGTAAAAGCTTTAAATCGGGATCCTTTGTTCATCTTGACAGCTTGTAAGGCTTCCTTTTTATCTTCATAAACGTGAATCCTCTCTGTATGGGAAAAGCGACAAAGGAAAATCAGAGATGATTAACTGGAGCCCTTGTCACCTAATTCACACTTGAAGCCCCCTGGGTTTGTTTATTAACAATTGTTACCCAGTAGCCTGATTTTTCCTCTCATTAATAGTTCAGATTTTTAAACTTCAAAAAAAAAGGGCTTCAGTTAGCAAAAAGAACACAGTAAGTTTGATCATATGAATATGCATGAATATAAATGATAAATATTTTATATCTGTATCTGCACTTTTTATACCTAAGGATATAAAAATGAAATTTATGGACCAACGATCTAAATAATTTTAAAAGTAAGTCAAAAAACTATGACTATTGGACTTCCCTGGTGGTCCAGTGGTTAAGAATCTGCCTGCCAATGCAGAAGACATGGGTTCAACTCCTGCTTTGGGAAGATTTCCACATGCTGCGAAGTAAGACAACTACTGAGCCCTTGCCCTAGAGCCTGTGCTCTGCAACAAGGGAAGCCACAGCAATGAGAAGCCCATGTACTGCAACTAGAGAAAGCCCAAGTGTAACAACAAAGACCCAGCACAACCATAAACAAGTAAATAAAAAATACATACACACACAAAGGGTACTAGATATAAAAATAAGACAGGTTTCCCTTATTTGAAAAGACCAAAAGGGAAGTTTAATAACATGCAGTATGGTTGATGGAACAGAAACAAGATACTTGTTTTCCCTTTTCAGATAGACCAAAATGTACATTTCACATTATAGAGAGGCTAAAAAGTCACTCATTCACAGCAAATAGTAATATCTTTTGGAGGACAGTAGCTTTCAGTTTTAAAAATGCATATTGAAAAAAAATGCAAAAAACCTTTTGACCTGACACTTACCAATTTTATAAAAATAAAAATAATGTACATACTTACATATATATGTTAAATATAAATTAAAATATATTAAAAATATAAAGTAATTAAAATTTAAACATATAAATAAAACATAGTAAGCAGGGTCAGGAATGATACACAAAACAGTAAGATTTGGGTGGAGAGGAATAAGTTTCATCTTTATAGACTACACACATATATATCAAGCTTTCACTACTTCTTTCCAATGCTATTTTAGTCTTATTTAAAATTACAATTCTTTAATGTTGAAAATTATAACTTCACTGGCTATTTGCATTCATTAATATAAAAGGTGGTCAGGTTACAGAGAATTTTAAAAAAGTGAGGGAGATAATTAATCAAAAAATGGAGCCAATCCATAAATATTTATAAGTGAACTATATCTCCGTAGAATCCAATTTCCTTAATTTCTAAAAATTCCTATAGATTTACAAAAAATTCAGGAGCGTTCTATACAAAAATGTGAACAATGGTTAGTTTGGAGGAGTATTATGGTGACTAAAGTCTTCTTTCTTCTCTTCTGTAGTTTGTGATTTTTCAAAATCCCTCTCCCCCGATGTAAATGAACCACCTGTGTAAAAGAAACCTACTGGTCATATTACCATTTCTTGCTGGGGTGTCCTCAAAGGCCGGGCACACCCCATAGTAGAGAGGCACCTCTGCAGAGGCCCTCAGCACGGCTTTCTGGCTGTTGACGCTGCCTGAGGCACTGAAGAGCACTGAACAGGTCTTAGATGTCACGGCGTCTTCCTCTGGAGGATTCAAGCCCACACTATAACCAAAGTCTCTGTCTTCAGAAAAGCTGAGCTGCTCAGCTGGGCTCCCTACTGCAGACTTCACAATCCTTTGTGTGTCCTGGCCCAGGGATGGGGCATCTGCGCCACCAGGGTCGGACAGGTGTGAAGGCAGTGTACCATGCTCTAACAAAGCCTGAGCCAGTTTTTTCTCAAAAATGAACCTTGTTGTTGATGTAATGGGTCCACATTTCAATCCAGCTTTGACAATCTCTTCTCTAAGCTCATCTGGATTCAGGAGCTTCAATCGTGCCAAGATGGTATCCATTGTCATTTCACCTAGGCCCAAAAGAACGAAAATCAATTTGATGGCTGTAAGTACGTCTTCTCTTAAACAAATTCAGCAAAGTTGCAGGATACAAGATTCATGTACAGGAATCTGCTGCTTTTTTATACACTAATAATGAACTACCAGAAAGAGAAAGTAACAAATCCTGTTTAAAATCACATCAAAAAGAATAAAATGCCTAGGAATAAACTTAACTATAGAGGTAAAGACCTGAAGACCTGTGAAGACAGACATTTCTACAAAGATATACAGGTGGCCAACAGGGACATAAAAGGTACTCAACATCACTAATTATTAGAGAAATTCAAGTCAAAACCACAATGAGATATCACCTAACACTGTCAGAATAGTTATCATCAGAAAGTCTACAAATATCAAAGGCTGGAGATGTGGAGAAAAGGGAACTCTTGTACACTGTTGATGAGACTGCAAGATGGTATAGCCACTACGGAAAAACAATATGGAGGTTCCCAAAAAACTAAAAACACTACTACCATATGATCCAGCAATCCCACTTTTGGGACCTATCTATCTATACACACAAACCCAAAGGAAACAAAAGTGCTAATCTGATATGAGCACCCCAATGTTCACAGCAGCATTATTCACAATAGCCAAGCTACAAAAAATGAAATTTTGCCATTTGCAACAACATGGAAGAGCTTGGAGGGTATTATGCTTAGTGAAAGAAGTCAGACAGAAAGACAAATACTATGTGTAGTCACGTGTATGAGGAATCTAGAAAATAAAACTAGTGAATACAATAACAAAGAAACAGATTCACAGATAAAAGAGAACTAGTGGTTACTGGTGGGGAGGAAAGGGAGGGGCAAGAGCTGGTATGGGATTAAGAAATGCAAACTACTAGGTATAAAATAGACAAGGAATAAGGATAGGTTTCTGTCACAGGGAATTATAACCATTATCTTGTAATAACTTTTAATGGAGTACAATATGTAAAAATACTGAATCACTATGCTGTAACCTGAAACTAATATGACATTGTAAATCAGCTATACTTCCATTTTTTTAAAAAAGCGGCAAAAGAGCTGGCTCAGGGAATTCCCTGGTTAGGACTTCGTGCTTCCATTGCAGGGGGCTTGACCCTTGATTGGGGAACTAAGATCCTGAAAGCAACAGACTGTGACCAAAAAAAAAAAAAGGTTGACTTCAAAGTTTCATCTCAATCCATTATTTCCCCATATTCTTTGCAGCCTATGATACGATCTCATCACACCAACATTCTAGGGAGGCCAGCACGCTGGAGAAACAGGTGCGCCACTTGTCCCTAGTTGCAGTGTGCATGTGTGTGTGCTAAGTCACTTCAGTCGTGTCCAACTCTTAGTGACCCCATGGACTGTAGCCCACCAGGCTCCTCTGTCCATGGAATTCTCCAGGCAAGAATACTGGAATGGGTTGGCATGCCTTCCTCCAGGGGATCTTCCTGACCCAGGGATCCAACCTGTGTCTCTTCTGTCTCCTACATTGACAGTCAGGCTCTTTACCTCTAGGGCCACCTGGGAACGCCAGCTGCAGAATAATTAGGAAGAAATCCCCAGGAAAGCAACTGGACAATGTCCATCAAAACTCCAACTCCAGAAATTTATCCTACAGATACATCTGTACTTTATTCCATACATGATGAGAGATTATGCAAAGATTTAAACAGAAGAGCCACACAGATAGCTCTGGAAGTCATTTTGCTAATATTGATGACAAATAGCTAATATTTAACATGTGGAGGGATTCCCAAGTGCCTGGTTCTATCCTAAGCACTCTGTCTACACTAAATTACTTAAAATTCACAGTAACTCTGCATGAAAGTTTATTGCCATTGCTCACCCCTGCTTCACAGATGGAGATCCTAAATCAGAGAAGCTAAGTGACTTGTTCAAGTTATACAGTCACCAATCAAATGGATGTGAACTGGAGCTGGAGCTTTCAACAGTACGTTTAGAGAAAGAGCAGTTAAATCTATGGTACAGGTTTAAGTACGATCAGCTAGAATTGGGAGAAGGTAAGAAAGGACAGAGCATGGGTCACTGCTGCAGTTACTGGGGCTGGAGGTGAGGGCTCAGACTAGAGAAACAGGATGTCTTGACCACAGATCAGATGCCAGGAGTGGGGTCTGGTGGGACTGTAGTGGGCCTATAGTAATACCTAGATTTCCAGTCTAGATGCCTAGAAAGCGATTCTCCCTGAGGCAGAGAATATGAAAGATGCAAATGGGGATTTAGGAAGTGAGTATCAGAGACACCCACCGCACATCAAGTAGGCATTTTAATTTTCAAGTCTGAGATTCAGAAGACATTCAGAGTGAGAAAAACAGAGCTGGGTGTCAAGGGTATGTATATGAGTGCTTAATCCTTGCCTCAACACCTTGTCTCCAATTCACTGGGCTGTCATGCAGACAGCAGAGCGAGCTTGGACTCAGTAACAGCTGAATGATAGTTACTTCTGTATTTTTCTTTTTAAATAAATTTTTATACCACCCTTCCCCCATTCACACACTCCAAGACTTTTCAAACAATCAATGTATTGCATAGCCCCCTCTAGAGCTGCCAAGAAAATAAAGGGGGAGGCCAACTGACTACAGGAGCCCACTCAAAGAGAGCCCCTACGGGGAGTCTGAACATTAGGCATAAGGTCAACAGATGTGATAGGGGGCTGGTATGAGAAGTACAGGACAGGCTGAAGCCACACGCAAGGCAAAGTAGGGGTGGGGAGGACTGGGGCAGATGTTATGAACAAATGGAGAGAAATTCCACCTGATTCTGATAATATTCTCTTTTGCATATACCATCCCTGTGTCCTGACTCTAAAGCTATCTTTTAAAAAAATTTACTAGATTGACGTAAAAGTAATTGCAGTTTTTGACAGTGAATTTTAAATCATTATAACTAGCCCCAAACACATCTTTATTAATCGAAATAGGAATCATTACAATCAACACATTTTTTTCCAATGAGAAAAAAAAAAATCCATGCTTCAAGACTTGACAAACTCTTGGAAGGCATTTTCTGCCTCCTGCTGGTGTGGAAGTGCTTTCCCTGCAAAAAGTTGTTGAGATGCTTGAAGAAGTGGTAGTCAGCTGGTAAGAGGTCAGGTGAAAATGACGGATGAGGCAAAACTTTGTAGCCTAATTCGTTCAACTTTTGAAGGGTTGATTGTGTGATGTGTGGCCAGGTATTGTGGAGAATTCGGCCCATTTTGTTGACCAGTGCCAACTGCAGGCGCTGCAGTATCCAGTGCATCTCATCGATTTGCTGAGCGTACTTCTCAGATGTAAGGGTTTTGCCAAGATTCAGAAAGCTGCGGTGTATCAGTACAGCAGCAAAGCACCAACAGTGACCAAGACCTTTATTTGCTGCAAGTTTGGCCTTGGGAAGTTATGCTTCTCGGAACTTCTTGGCCCAACCACTGAGCCAGCTGTTGTATACAATGCACTTTTTGTTGCATGTCACAATCTGCTCAAGAAATGGTTCGTTGTTGTTGAGTAGAATAAAAGCTGACAACACTCCAAAACAACGATTTTTTAAAATTTTCGGTCTGTTCATGCAGTACCCACTTAACAAGCTTTTTCACCTTTCCAATTTGCTTCAAACGCCAAATGACCACAGAATGCTCGATACTGAGTTCTTCGGCAACCTCTCATGTAGCTGTAAGAGGATAAGCTTCAATGATTGCTCTCTGTTGGTCGCTGTCAACTTCTAGCGGCCGGCCACTAAGCGCTTCATCTTCAAGGGTCTTGTCTCCTTTGCAAAACTTCTCGAACCACCACTGCATTGTACGTTCACTGGCAGTTCCTGGGCCAAATGTGTTGATGTTTCAAGTTGTCTCAATGCTTTATGGCCCATTTTGAACTCGAATTAAAAAAAAAAAAATTGCTCAAATCTGCTTTTTGCTTAACATCATTTCTGTAGTCTAAAATAAATATAAAATTAACAGCAAGTAATAAGTCATCAGAAAAAAAAAGCGAGAAACACACATTAAAATGATAACATAACCACATGTATTTAAGAATTATCCCAATATTAAATGGCAAAGTTTAACAATGCAAAACCGCAACTACTTTTACACCAACCTAATGTTTTTAATTGGAGAATAATTGCTTTATAATGTTGTAAAGATTTCTGTCATACATCAACATGAATCAGCCATAGGTATACATATATCCCCTCCCCTCTTGAACCTCCCTCCCACCTCCTATCCCTGTAGGTTGTCACAGAGCACTGGGTAGAGCTCCCTACAAAATACAGCAAATTCCCATCTATTTTACATATGGTAATGTATGTTTCAATGCTACTTTCTCAATTCCTCTCATTCCCTGCTTCCCTGCTGTGTCCACAAGTCTGTTATCTATATCTGTGTCACTACTGCTACCCTGCAAATAGGTTCATCAGTACCATTTTTCTAGATTCCATATATATGTGTTAATATATGATACTTGTTTTTCTCTTTCTGACTTGCAACTTCACTCTGTATAACAGGCTCTAGGTTCATCCACCTCAGTAGATCTGACTCAAATTTGCTCCTTTTTATAGCTAAGCAATATTCCATTGTATATACATATACACACAACACAACTTCTTTATCCATTCATCTGTCGATGGATATCTAGGTTGATTCCATGTTCTGGCTATTATAAACAGTTAAAGCTATCTTTTTAATATAGGCTAATCTGAAGAGGGGTTTGTCCTTGTAACCAAGTAAGCCATGAAGAGAACAATTACATTATATCACTAACTGTGCGACCCTGAGCAAGTTATGTAAACTCTAAGCCTCAGTTTCCTCATCTATAAAACAGATACAATAGCTCTACTTCTTAGCTTAACAAGAATTAGATAAAATATAATGCATGTGTTTGACACTGACAAAGTATCCATAAACGTCAGGGATATGAAGTTATTACTAAGTAAATACAAGCTTATTAGCCTTGCAGAATACACAGTATGCTAGAAAGTCAACTCGAATAAAGACAAACATATATCCTGTTACTGATATTCTTAATACACAAATATTTGCTTATGTGTGGGAAAGAAAAGATAAAGCAGAAAATAATGAGACTAGTTAGCTTCAGGGGAGGGTGGGAAACAGATAGGAAGGCCAGAGGGCAGAGGAGAGGACACTTCTGAATGATTTTATGTTCTGACTTTTAGTAACACAGTCTGTGATTCACATACACAAAAACTACGTAAATAAACAAATAGATAGGGGAAACCTCCAAATGGCATACAAACCAAAACAAATGCGCTCATCAGTATTACAAGTTAGTTACATAATGAAAGGGAGAAGCAATGTAGCCACTGAAAAATAACATGTGATGCTCTCCTCTAAGGATAAAGACAGCAAGGGTACACAGACACTCTAGCTGGAAGGTAGGTTTTCACAGTGGTATAAGTTAGTAATTCTGAAGCTTTTTGTGTGTCCGCTAGGTATCAGCAAATAATTGGATATATTGTGGCTGCTAAGACCCAGGCTCCTCACTGACAGAGAAGGGAGAGGCTACAACAGGCCTCAGAAAATTTCTGTAAAGGGCCAAGAGTAAATTTTGAGGCTCTATGAGCCCAAGAACCTGCAAACACTCAAGAGCCATAGATAAAAGACGGCTGTCTTCCAAAAACAGGTAGGAGTCAGACTTGGCCTGTGGACCATAGTTGCTGACCCTTGGGCTAGAGTTAGAAGTATCTGCAACATGTCCATTCACTTGATAGAAACATACAGATAGAGATTAAGAAACTGAGGCAGGTCTGTAGACTGTATAACGCTTCCTGACTTTACTACTAGCAGTATGATTACACAAGATCCTAACATTTGGGAATCTAAGTATACAGGGTTTCTTTAACTCTTTATTTTATATTTTAATTATAAACATAAGAAGTTGAAAAATGGTACAGAGGTCTTGTGGACTCACCATGTGGCTTCCCTCAGTGGGACACCTGAAACACTGCATCCAACCCAGGCAGCCGACCCTGGCTCTACACCCTAAACTAACCGCACCCTCACCGGGTTCTGCAGTCACTCTCATATGTTTTTGTATGTAACTTTGTGATCGCTTACCACATGATCGTTTATCACACGAATAGCTTCACATAGACATGCTAAATTACTGAACTGTTCCATCACCACAAAGATCTTCCTGCCAACCCTTCACTATCATATCCAACCTCCTCCACTGTTCCCTACACATGAAAACCACTGAGGAGTCCTCCGTTGTTATAACACCTTCACTTCATGTTATATAAATGGAATTATACACTGCAGACCTTTTAAGGTTGGCTTTTTTCACTCAGCATAATGCCCTTGAGATCCATCCGAACTGCTGATGGGGCAACAATTTGGCCTCACTGCTGAGCAGCATTCCACAGCATGAAGATGCCAGCTTTATCCTTCAGACACATCTGGGCTGTTCCAGTTTTTGGCAATTACAAATGAAGTTATAAACGTCTGCATAAGCGTTTTCGTGTGAAAATAAGTTTTTGACACTCTAGGGTAAAGGCCCAAGAGTGAAGTACAGGTTCAACTATTTGAGAAACTGGGAGTTTGACTTCAGAATGACTGCACCTTTAAAATTTTTACCAGCAGTAAATTTTAAAAAAAAATTTCTACCAGCAGTAAATGAGACCCAGTTTCCCAGGGTTTCCACTAGCATTACCAAATGTCATTGGTATTTTTTTATTCTAGCCATTCTCATAGGTGTGTAGTGATATCTCATCATAAGTTTAATCTGCAGTTTCATGACTAGCTAGTGATGTTGAACATCTTTTCACATGTGTTTATTTCTTCTGTACCATTTTTGTAATTTTTTGTCTGAAGTGACTTAGAAATATAAGTTAAAAATTTAAAAAGAAATAAATAAGACACTCCAAACTGTAATTTCTTAGCCTCTGGTGGCTCAGACCCTAAAGAATCTGCCTGCAATGCAAGAGACCGGGGTTCCTCGCCTGAGTCAGGAAGATTCCCCTGCAGAAGGGAAGGGCAACCCACTCCAGCATTCTTGCCTGGAGAATCCCATGGACAGAGAAGTCTGATGGGCTACAGTCCATCAGGTTGCAAAGAGACTGACAGCGGCTTTCCCTTCACTTTTCTGACACCACTGGCCCCAACCACCTTCAGTCTTAGTGTCTGTACAGCCTTTCACTGGGGCGTCGTGTTTTCTGACAGGGTTTTCTGTCACAGGGGATTTTCTGACACAGTGCTGACAGTGTACCTGGACATAGCAGCATGTTATTTACTAAAGACATCACCTGAAACTTCCTGAAAGGGATGAGAGAAGGGAAACAACAAGAAACCCAACAGGTTGGAGGGCTAGCTGGACCTCGTGTCAACAGGCCTGCATCTCCACATGGCTTCTGCCTCGGACTTGTCATCCTCGCCGAGCGGGACCTTCCTGAGGCCTGCTCCCTCAGCTGTGAAAACTAAGTCATCTGGAAGGACCGCTGCAGCACCGAGAGATCTAGGTAGGGTTATCAGCTGTGCTTTTTGCTAATAAAATTCTATCTCCTTATCAGGGTACTTGAGAAACTGTTGTTTATCCTTCAGGAAGAAACCAAACTTGCGGGCAACGCGGTGAAAGAAAACTGAACGAAGGAGGATCTGGGATGCACGCAGGGTGCACACTGCCTTCTCGGTCAAATCAGGGGGCTCAAACCCACAAAACTGGGCACAGACGTGCTCCCGGGCGTCCAGCTTTGCGGCGCTCTCACCGTCTGCAAGTCAAGGACTCGCGCGTTTCACTTCAAGTCTCTTCCCAGAACATCGACTCAGGCCGGGGAGGGGGATCCAAGCCCGGAGAGGAGAAACTAGGGGAGACCCGAGCCGGGGAGGCGGGTGGGAGAAGACGGGAAGCAGGACCCAGGCCCGGGCAAGGGAGCGGGCCCACCCGCGAACCGGTCTTACCTGGATCGGGGGCTGGGCCCGCAGCCGCGCGGGGCGGCGGGTCGGGTGGACCGCTCTGACCCAGGCCCCGCGGCCGCCTGTCCAACCGCCGCACCAGCCAGCGCACCGCGATCAGCAGCACCGAGGCGCCCAGCAACTCCCAGGCCAGCGCCGCCCACTCAGTCGCCGCCAGCCGCGGCCACAGCATCGCCACAACTCGCCCGGTTGCCGCCGCCGCTGCTGCCGCCGAGGCCCGCTCGCTCGAGGACCCCGCGCGCCAGGCTGCCTGCACCACTGCCTGACGGCGCCGCGCCCGGGGGCAGCCGGGGCGGGGCCGGATCCGCAAGCGCGAGACAGGGCGCTTGATCCCGCGCCGGCGCCCGGCGGCTCGACAAGGGAGCGCGGCCGCTACCGCCGCGCCTTCAGACTCCGGGCGCGTGAGGGCGTGGTCGGGCAGTGGCGCGGGCAGCCGGCACGCGGGGTCCTCGGGCAGGCAGACTGCCCCCAGGGGCGGGTCCGAAGACTGGTCCACAGATCCCTGAGGCTCGGGCCTGGAGCCTTGAAAGAGGTTGTCCAGGCGCTGGCAGGTTTCCGAGCGAGTCCCTGGGATCTGGGAGGAGGTTGTGCTGGGGGTTCAGGTCAGGCCGGGTTCCAGTCGCGGTGGAACCACAAATGAACCGCTCTGGTTTCTCTTTTGCGCTAGGTGGAAACACGGCTGCTTTGCGGCTCAAAGCGACCAAAATCCTACAGGCCAGCTCCTGGTATTTTATGGACATGCTTTCAAACAAGGTTTCTGACATCTTGTGATTCTAGAAGACAAATTTCTCCGTGCACTTTCCAGCTGCATCAAGACTGCTACCGAGTTGAAGCTTGCTCGCCTCGTGCAAGGCAGGCCCGATGAGTCCAAGAGAGGAGGTGTAGCGGCAAGGAATAAGAATTTATTTGGAGAGCTGTCTGACTGAGAAGATGGCTGACTAGTCTCAAAGTAACCATCTTATCGGAGTCTGGATGGCATATTTTTTTCATATAGGCAGAGAGAGAGAATGAGGAACTAAAGTCAAAAAGCAGAATCGAGAGGGAGAGGTGGCGAGGAAGTAAAAAGGGCCATCAGTCTTGCAAAACATCTCTGGAAAAGGCCAGTCTTTGGAAGGGATGTGTTAATCTCTTCTATCTTGCAGCCATGCACGGGTGGCCAGGGTCAGATTATCTATGAGCTGAACAAACCCACTTTAACAGGCAGAGGAGCAGGGTCCTTTGAGGTGTGCCATTTATGTATGATTATAATAACAGCAACGAAAAGTAAGTCAAAGAAACAGTTCCAGCATGAAGTCAGAATTGGTTCTTCTCTGCAACAACTCCTCTTAACTTGGCAGCAGACTCATGTCTGCATTTGGCTTGTCTGGCTTATCTGACTTCCGTAACTTTCTTAGCCAGTGTAGGTTACTTTCTCACCATCCTGTCCCTGGAGAGATCCACGGCTTCCCAGACACAGATTAACAGCTGTACCTAAGTGACCAGGTGACCCCATTCACTGGACGCAGATGGACAGGCAGGGGAGTGGTCGCTGCAGGCAGGGGAGGGGCTGACTATACAGTGGCTTAATCAATTTTAGCGACTGGTGGAAGCATCTGTCTTAATAGTGGTGGGGTCACACAACTACGCTTGTCAAAACTCTCAGGGCATGTACAATAAAAAGGCAAATTTTACTGTAATTTATACATTTACTTTTTAAATAGAAAAAAACCTAAAGAAATAAAATTGACTTCCTTGGTTCAAAAAATCAATTGGACAGTACTAACAGTCAATTGAGCACAACAATTGAAGAGTTAGTGAATCTGAGAATGGGTGAAGTCCAAATTAAACCCACAATGATACTGCTTTCCACCCACCAGGAATGGTTAAAATTAGAAGACTATCAAATGTTGGTGAGTATGTGGGGCTGTTTTAGAATTCTCATACACTGCTGGTATGAGTGTAAAATGAATCAACCACTTTGAAAACCACGAAGCAGTTTCTAGTGAAGTTAAATGTACGTTTCCTTGTGGTTCAGCATTGCGGCCCTGGGTGTGAAAAATGAAAGTTTTCAGAATGTTCACAGCAGCTTTATTCAGAATAGCCAAGCGAGAAACACCCAGCTGTTTGGGTAAACCCCAGAAGAATGGATAAACAAATTTAGAATCGTCATATGATAATCCTGCACAGAGGTTTATTATTAGCTACAGGGTGGCTGAATCAAAACCTCGCTAAGAACGCCACACAAAAACAATACTGCACAATTCCATTTATAAGAGGCTCAAGCTCAAGGGAAAGCTTCTGGTGATAGAAATCGGACCAAGGGTCTCCTCTGAGTGGGGTGATGAGCTGTGACGGACGTGAGGGACTTCCACTGTGTGACGCGCTCTGCGTCTTACTTGCGTTGATAGGAATACCGGTACACATTTGATTGACATTTGTCAAAACTTACCAAAATATACACCAAAATCTGTGCCTATTTTAGTGTATATTTTGTCTACATTTAAAAAGGAATAGGGATTTCCCTGGTGGTTCAGTAGTTAAGACTGTGCTTCTACTGCAGGGTGCTGGTTTGATCCCTGGTAAGGGAACTAGGATTCCACATGCCACAGGGTGCAGCCAATAAAATAACCATATTTGAAAAGGGATAAAGAGCACCGTGTTAGATGAGATCTTACTTTATATTCTCTTTAATTTCTAAGTACCTGAGGATGGATCTCTATCCCCAGCCTCTCCTCAGACTTGACGTTTCTGAGTCTGTGGCTTTGTTCAGTGATGAGAGCTCCAAGCACTGGGTCAGACCGCCCCTGCCTGCCGGGTAACTTTAGGTGAATTCTTTAATTTCCCTGTGTTGTGTTTTTGTCTTTTTTTCAGGGATAAAATAGAATGATAATTGCACTGTCTCAGAGATGAGGATTAATCTGTGCCAGGCTCTTGCTACAGTGCAAGACTGTGTAAACGTTAGCTGTTACTACCACTTCTATCATACTTTAAAAATTATTAAAGTTATATATATGGCTTTAAGGGAGGGCTTCCCCGGTGGTAAAGAATCTACCTGCAAGGCAGGAGACACGAGAGCAAGGGTTTGAACCCTGGGTAGGGATGATCCCCTGGAGAAGGAATTGGCAACCCACTCCAGTATTCTTGCCTGAAAAATCCCATGGACAGAAGAGCCAGTCCATGGGATCAAAAAGAGTTGGACATGACTGAGCAACTGAGCATGCATTCAAGCGGTAGCAGTATCAGCCTCCTTTGTGAGGGATTTTGTTATATTAATCATAAACCCCAGTGATTCAGAGCGGAGAGGACTGATTTGAGAGACTGTGTATGGTGATAAGGGGCTGTTGCCAGTATCATCCATTCTCTTAATGACAGAAGTCCCAGCTGGATCTGGGCACACTGTTGTCCAGCTAAACACACATCCTGTGGCCCAGTGACTAAGTGGAGGCAACAGACAGTGTACACTGCTAGGGAGCGGTACTCTTAGATGAGGGTATGCAATATGCCTTCCTTTTGGGAAATGCAGACAGGAAGTGGGACCTGGAGCAGCTATCCTGGACCACAGGTGGGGCTGGAGGTTAGAAGGCACCAGAAGCTGCCCTTATCAGTTCTGTTTTACTGCTCGGGCTGTTTCATGAAAGAGAAACTTCTCTCATTGAAGCCACTAAGTTTCAGGGTCTCATAGCAGCTTTACCAGCCTAACAAGTATCTTAATACCAGGATTTTTTGTGGAATCCAGCTAACAATAGGAATCCTATTATGGCTGGATCCTCCTAACTGCCATCTAATGCAGTCTACGGTCCATTAAACGAGACTGGGATGGTGTGGGGGGTGGTGGTGGTACACGATTCCACTGTTAAGCCAACATTGTATTGGCCACTATTCACCTTTGAGGCAGAAATGAATTTGAGATGTAAATCCCTGTAGGTAGAAGTGGATTTCTACAAATGAAGAGAAAATTAAGTTTAAGAGACTTGATGGTCTTTTGGGAGAGGAGCTGGTTTAATCTAATTCATGATTGCAGTTTGTCTCCTACTCTGATCCCTACCTCCATTTTTCTTTTTTTAAAAAAGATTTACTTATTTTGTTTTTGGCTGTGCTGGGTGTTTGTTGCTACGTGGACTTTTCTCTAGTTGTGAGCAGGGGCCACTCTGTAGTTGCGGTGCTCGGGCTTCTCTTTGCGGTGGCTTCTCTCATGGGCACAGGCTCTAGGCACTTGGGCTTTAGGAGTTGCAGTGCATGGCCTCAGTGGTTGCAGTTCCTGGGCTCTAAGAGCACAGGCTCAAAAGTTGTGGTGCAAGGACTTAGTTGTTCCATAGCACGTAGGACCTGGACCAGAGATCAAACCTGTGCCTCCTGCATTGGCAAGTGGACTCTTTACCACTGACTCCCCAGGGAAGGTTTTACAAAAGTTGATGCAGGTCTATTTTCTGCTTACCTGTCGCATCACGAGGGGATAGCCTGGTGTGCTAGTCTCCTACATGTGACTGCCCACAACCCTTCCCAGCTCCAGTGACTTCCCAGTGGTCGTGTCCTATCTGCCCAAGTAGGGTGCTTACACCTCATCAGATGCTAGGCATCAGGCTTTTTCCTCCTGCAGAGCTGGTTTTGAATAGCTCTGGAAAGTGTGTGACTGCCCAGCCTGACATGTGGTTACTGATCAAAAGGCAAGGCAGCAGCTGTTCGCTACAAGGGGAATGGGCGAGTTGTCCAAGCAAGGCCCAGGGCACCCTGGCCTGTTGTGGGCACTCGGACTGGCCAGGACAGGCTGGGTCATGTTGCACTTACAGGTCACCCCCAGTCTCCAGGGGCTTGAGAGAACAGGTTCACTGTTGCTGCCACCTGCCACCCATTGTGGGTCAGCTGCTGGTACCATCACTCAGGTGTTCACGCTGACTGGGAGTACCACTCAAGGACGAGGCTGTGACCCTGGGGAAGGATTTGTAGCAGGCAGCCAATGCTGTGCACCGTCTCTCCAGCTCGGGGAGCTGAGCCTGCCACCTTGCTGTGCGCGTGTCTAGGGAGGCAGAGGAGGACAGCACTGGTGAGGGCTCTGGAGTCGGTCAAAGCTCCACCAAGAAGTGAGAGAGGCCAATCAGGGTCATGTGTATAGAACTTAGTCCTACAGGGCAGCAGGCCACCTGCAGGGCTAGCAAGCATATGTTCCAGGCAGCAGAGCAAGGAGGATGCCTCTGAAGGCCTGGACACCGCCACAGGGCTGGGTCTATAGCTAAGCCAGGTTCCAAGCTGATGCGGAGAAGGAAGGGGGCATGAAGCAGAGACCTGGGCTGTGAAGGAGCTGTGGGCTGGGCCGGACCAGCGAGGAGGAGACCTTGAGGGTTAGGAGGCCAGGGGGACTCTATCACTATAAGTCAGTCAGTCAAGGGAAGGGGCTGTTTTCTGGATGAAGGCGACCCCTTTGGCTTTCAACACACCAGGGCTCGAGTATAGGAAAATCACTTTGAAATGTCTATCAGGTATTTAGAAATGCACGCTGAAAGCTCACAAACAAAATGAAGGTCCTGTGAGAACTCACGAGCCCAGAAACGTTCGTCATGTTCTGACCTGCAGATTATGTGTAAGAACCCAGCGGGTCACTTTCTCCAGCAATTCCCAGACCAGGTGAAAGAAGGCTGAGTTGATGAGAACTTCTAGATGCTTCCACCTCCAGATGCTGCAGTGATTCACACGTTTCCAATTCCAACCTGGCCCAGAAGCATACTGCTTGGGGTAGAGGCTGCTCTGAGCTCCTGGAGGTGCCCACTCCACACGGACAGGCTGGGATGAGAGAAGGGGCCTGGCATAGGAGTGCTGCCCCCGCCTCCCCCCCAATAGGCAGAGAAAAGGATCAGCAACACAGTTTAACACCTCTCCTGTTTCCAGGAAAAAGGCAAGGCCAAAGAAAACTTTTTTTTAACCAGAAGTTGCAACATTCTTTGCTAAGTGAAATAGGCATAAAGGCAAGCAGAATTCCAATAAATGCTGCTTCTGGTATGGGCCACTGCTGATGGCTAAGAATTCCACCTCATCTAAGGGGAAGGCTTGGAGACTTTTCCAACAGCTATCACGCTTATCCACCACACTCGACACCATGGCATCAGTAATCCTCTCTCTACTCCCCACCTAGTCTGCAAGACAACAGAGGAGCCTTCGTGATCTGGAGGACTCAGCACCACATACTCGGCCCCGCACTCAGCACGTGTTTCTGCCAGTACTCCATCCCCCTTGGAGCCAGGAAGCAGCTGCCCATGAATCTTCACTTGGATCACTCCCGTAATACCCGCTGTATGACTGTTAGGAGGGTACAGCAGAGAACTTCTATGTGACAAAGGAGATACAGCTTAAAAATATATCCATCAACTCATTTGTTTGGGGCCTGCAAATGTGTAGCAGCTTTACAGAAAAAGGAAAAAGTTAATACTTATGATCACCCCCTTCATGACTACTGATTGTAGAGATGAGAATTTGCATCGCAATGTTTCAGGAAGTTAAGATCACAAAAGGAGGCAGTCAGAGCAGTTTCATTTAGGTCTGGGTGGTACACGGAATGCCTGACCCTAAATTGCTTATAGACACTGAGGCAGAAGCACAGTGAAACATGTATCTGTGCCATCACAAAATAAAATTCTGTGATCACTGATTAACTTCTCATTTTCTGTACATTTTTTACCATGCTGGTTATGATAACATTTAACTGAAGAATGAGAACATTTAAGTAAAGAATCTACATCCGGTTTACTCTCACTGATTGAAAAGAAAGTGTGAATGAAAAAGACGGGTGAGACTGGGGAGCCACAAGGCTGAGACTGCTGTGGGCAAGGGATGGTCAGCGGAGGCCGAGGCTGGGCAACACTCCAGACCAGGAAGCATGTGTGTGGCGCATCCGTGGCCTCAGGAGTGGTTTACTCAGAAGTGTCTCCCTTGTGAGACATTTCACAGCCATCTGAAGCTTTGACAGAATAAAATTCTTTTACATGTTTGAACAGAGTTGGTTAACAACGTGAGGTAACAGTCACTCCCAGAAATGACAAAATATATAGCTGAAAATGAAGCCACCCCCAATGAAATATAAAAATCTTTAACAAAAAATAGTTTATTGCACAAAATTCAAGGAATTCCCAAGCACACTTAAATTTATAAAAAAATCAACATGCTTTTTAAAGTTACAATTTGTTGTGCATGGTGACACCTTTCCCCTGAACAGCCCCAACCTGAGGACTCCCTTTTAATGAGGAAATTTTTAATAGACATGAATAACTTAACACCACCGAGTTTTCTAGATCCTTTAAAACATGACCCTCAAGGATCCTATCGTTAACCTGAGACCACCATACGCTGAGAATCGCCTGGCATGGGAGTGAGTGACTTGTTTGAGTAAGGCTCAGAGTGTCTCACACGCCCCTGCACTATGCATGTCATGGGCTCTTGGGGAGGCTCCGGGACATTTCTCTCTCAGATCTGCTGGTCCCTTCCACTACTAGCAGTCTTTACATGACATTTAATTTTTGTTAAAAAAATACTCATAGGAATATATGTCCTGATGACTCTGCAGGCCCATGGCTTTAGCAGTATCCTTAAGACCAAGAAAGTCTTTAAACTGAGGAAGGGTTTAATGAGATATCTTCCTAACACAGCCTTCCACGGGCTGTCTTCTTCAAGGCCCATCTTGGTACCTGGACCCCAGGCCAGAGAATGAACCAGTTTCACATCCTATCAAAAACAATGCCTGTTACACCTCCCGAATAGTAGAACAAAGGCATGTAAATCCGTGGCATCTATGTGATGGGTACCGTGGAAAAATCAATGATAACCACCTCGCAGTAAGTTATTTTTGGAACATAAAATCAAGTCATAACATCGTGAAGTGTCTAAGCTGACACGTCCTCCAATGAGGACACGAGGTACAGGATTAACAACATAGACAAATGCAACGTGATGACGAATGTATTTCTACAAGTACTCCAGAGTTTACTGTTGTTTTCCATGAGCAAATTCCTAATTCCCACTTCTGCCATGGAAGAAGAATATTTCAAATGCTGGGAGGCAGGAGCGCCAGTAAAGTCTCTCACAGGAAAAAAAAAGCCTTAACAAACCAAGAGCAGGTGACTTCAGTCCAACTTCCTCCTTCAGGATAATTTGTTAAGGGAGCCTGGACACAAGGGCCCCAGATCGGGAACTGCAGGCCAGTGTGACGGCACAAGGGGCACACACAGGACAAGGCAGGGGGTGGGGGGCAGCCAGAGCACTTGGGCCAGAGGCAGGCCAGGCTGGCCCAGAACTACGGATAAGGCTGGCACAGGAGGTTGGCAGGAGCCCCAAGGAGGTGCTGCTGCTGAAACAGAGGGTGACTCCACAAAGGAAAAGGGGTGAAAAACAGAGACTGGCTTTCTCTCGATGGACACACTCAAGATTCGCTCATCATTTCCTAAGGAAGAAGATGCACGGTGATTTTCCAGAAGACCTTAGCAAGGAGCAAGAAAGCAGCTACAAAGTGAGGCTAAGTGACTTCTTGGCTCTAAAATTAAAGGACAACGCAGCCAAAATAAATAAGAATGTAAATTACCATTTTTCTTTTCCAATGGTACAAAAACAGTTTGTCAAAAATGATTTCCAACTTAGAAGGAAAAGTAGAATATATTTATGTAAAGAAGGTTCAAGTATAGTTTCCAAGAATAACCCTGTACAAATGATATACGTATTTTAGTAGTTCCAATACTTGCTGGAGAACTTTTTAAAATGCTAAACATCTTTCTGGTTAGTGCTATTTTAACCTTACTGATTAACCTTCTAACAGCATATTGTGAGAGAACGCAAGCAGCTTAAAAACACCACGCTGTTTTCTCCACAAGAGACCCAGGTGATGAGGTGACACGAGCGTGTCTGGCCTGATCACTAACACCGCAGACTTCATCTTCAGACCAGCCGCCCTACACGGGGGCCACACAGACCCATTCTCTCTCTCTCTCAACTTGGAACAATAAACATTATTTGACATCATCTTAGCAAACTAGTGACAGACTTTCAAACCTCGAGTCTCAGTCATTCTAGGTGGGACCTCACACACTTGGGGTGTCTGGTTTCCAATAAGGCATCCCACATGGGAGGCTCTAGAGACCCTCTCGTGCTGACCTGCCCCTTTCAGAAACCTTGCTGCTCTCCAGATGAGAGGGGAAGGCCCTTCTGAAGGCTGTCACACACAGAGGCCGGCAAATCTCGTGATGACCACACAGTGCTGATGGACACTTCCACACAGAGGCAAAGTGGGAGGCCTGGGGAAGGCTTGCTCCCAGGTTGGAAGCCTGCAGGCAGCCCTGCCTTATTCTCCTCACCACCCCTCCTCTCTTCTCCTGAAGCCCCTCCCCACACCTCATGTGTCAGGTCAGCGCCTGCTGACCGTGGTGTCTGTGTGGCATCCTGGTGGTCATCAAGCCTGCCCAGGGGTTGGCTGGGGTGAGCGAGGCCATGCAGGACCAGGGCTCGAACAGGTGGGTGTTGTGCACTCATGACAAGGAAAGACCCTCAAAATAGAGTGAAACTAAAATAACAAAGAACTTCTGTCTAAGAATATTTGGCTTTGGGAGGTAAATAAATTTCTTAAAATATAATTTTCTGACATTCCTAAATTCTACATGTACATTATTTCCTAACAGCAGATTTTCAAAAGGCAATCAATAAAAAGACAATTCGGGTCATTCTTAAATAATATAAGGATATACTTTTTAAAGTTTAGATTATGATTTTCAGTATTTATATACATATCCTATGGAGAGATGGCTATTGAAATCAAAATAAAATAAAATAAAAACCAAAGGTGCAAATGAAGCCTCACTCCTGCAGGGTAGTAAAACTCTTACTGAATCAGGCAGGAAAGTGAGAAACCGGACTCAGCTGCGCAACGTCTCTACCAGCAACCGTCCGAGAGCAGCATCTATGGTCATGCCTAAGATACCTTCTCTACACATATGCTTCAGACACATCCAAAAATGTCTCACTGAGACCTAAATTAGGTTTCTAAGATTTGGTCACTTCGTGGGAAAAGCTGGTTGTGATCTGCAAATGATTATTTCTCAATCCTTGGCTCCTGTTTTGTTATTTTACTCCTTGTAAAGGCAAACGCAAAACTTAAATTTCACCTCTTAGAAAAACATAGAGCACACAGTCAAATAAATAACATCGATGAGAGAACATTCCTCGGGGTAGTTACAAACACTCGGGGTGGGGATGCTCGGCGGTCACTGTTCCAAGTCCTTCTCGCGAGGCGCTGCCCTGACCGTGCCGCTCTGTGTCTCCTCTAGGGTTGGCGTGATCTCCCGGTGGCGAGGGGCTGGCGGGGTCCCCCTGAGTCCATGAGGACAGCGACTCATGCACAGTGACTGCGTGTGCCTCCATCTGGCGCTGCAGGCTGTCCATCTCCTGCCTGGGGAGACAGGGGAGGGAGAGGAAGGGACGCTGTCAAAGGAGAGCCAGGGAGGGCGCTGCTGCTCCCCTAGAGACAGCCCATCACCTAGGACTCGGCCCTGACGAGCCTCAACTGGACGGCAGGTGCTCACACTCACAGGACCCATTGAATCTCTCTACTGGGACCAGCAAACTGATTGGGTCACAGAACAAATGGGACTCTGGGCATTTTCCTTCGCTCACAGAGGCCCACAAGCCAGGCAGCTCTGCACATGCTAACTGCTGCTTGGGGAGAATGTGGGGAAGACAGAGCTGAATCTGTCCTGCCTGGCTTCTTCAGGGTCAAAAACGATACCTGCCCACACCCTCCAGACACGGGCCTCCTGATGCTTGGCCACTGTCATTTAGCTCAGGACAGCTCCCACCTTAGAGACAGAGCAAGAGGCATGGGACCCCATGGTCCCCTCCCACCCCCCACCCCCAGAGCTGCTCGGCCTCTGCTGGATGTGGGGTGCTGTAACAGGAAAGATTCTTCCAAGTTAAACAAGAAATTTATCTGTAAAGACTAAGCCATGGAGCCCAGTGTGGTTCGTACTTGAGCTGCTGGAGGCAGCTGTTGAGGTTCTTGAGGGGTTCCTTGCTCACGGCAGGAGGGGGCCGCAGCAGTTCCTCCAGCAGCGAGGCCGGGACAGGGCAATCGGGGATCTTCACTGGTGTCACGGGGCTGGAAGAGCTGGCTTCTCCTTTTGGCTCCTTTCTCTGTTTTTCAAAGCACACGGCTAGTTTCCCACTTGGAGGCCTACCCCCCGACCCCTTCCCCAAGGGTCCCTGCCATCACACGTGCTTCTGGAGGTGCCTCCCCAGCTCCCCAAGGGTTTCTGGGGAGGCAACTCCCACTCCGCAGAGCTGGAAGTCTCGGGGGTTCAGGAAATGTCTGCTAAATAGAAAATCTTCTTCCTAACCATGTAACAAATACTATAGTCCTGGCTCTTCAGGGGCATGGACCTGACCAGAGGCCCCCTAATGACAGCTCACAGGTGGGGCTTTCCAGAGAGACCAAGGCCTTGACTCTGAGTTTCCCTGAGAAATTAAGTCAATTTTCTGACTCGTAAGACTCCCCTTCCTTGGACTTCTAACTTTTTCCATAGATAACCAAACCATGCTAAATAAACCTCTGAATCTGAGCAAGATCTTTGCACCAGCAGAGTATTTACATAGGCTGAGGAGAGAAACAAATTGTGGGTAAACAGATAATCTGAAAGAGCTCATGACAGCAGTTTCAGGGGTTCCTGGGCCCTCGAGCCTGTTCTGGCAGCTGTGTGTCCCAGCTGGGCCCACCTAGAAGGCCAGGGACTCTTGTTAACACAAGCAAACCATGCCCTCATTTGGTTTGTAAAGCATATTACAATAAAATGGCATCTGAATTCATAGAAAGAGGCCAACGTTCTGTTAGAAAAAGCACTAAATTAAAAAGATTTGGCCAGTGGTCCAAAAAGAATATGCCATCATCATTTCACATGGTTGTTGCCCAACACTGATTAAATGTAACTTTATGACTGAATGGCTGCCGACCATCAGCCAACACGTCTACAACGGCCTGCTGATGGCCCGGGCGGCCTCATACCGTCTTGGCTGCTCCTCGCCGCAGGTCCAGCTTGAGCTGCTGGTTTTGCTGGAGCAGTGTCTTCATGTTGTTCTTCAGTTCTGACACTTTAGCTTGAAGCATAAATTTATCTTTCTGGGTCATAGACAGGTCTTCCCGTACCATCTCCAGCTCAGATTTAATATTCTAAAGAAAGTGGAGTCATAGATTTTCAAACACTGAAAGATCTTAAGCACACTGCACAAATCTTAGTTTGTACGTCACAATTCTAAGGGGCTGGGGCTACTAGCCTGGCTTTGTACACTAAAGCTTTCATGTGACGCTCCCCTCCCAGCAACACTCCTCTCTAGGAGTTTACACTGCAGAGAATCCAGTTACAATTCTGTCCTCAATGTTCCCATCCAAACTTCAGAGCTTCTGCCGAGGAACCAGTAACATTCCCATACCCACATTTGACAATGAACCCAATCCTTGTATAAATTCCAAGGTCAGCTACTAGAATAAGCTTAACTGTTCCCAAGACAGAAGACAAAGCAGTTCTGATGATTACAAGCTGTCCATCCACATGTAGGAATCTCAGTCAGAGTCACCCCCCGCCCCCCAACCCCGATCCCATCCTCGAGCAGTCAAGACCATATGTACATAGACTTCTTCTCAGAGAAGCTCATCACACACTGGTGAATTGCACTCTCATATATTGGACTTAACGAAATCTCGTTCCTGGGACAATTGCACAGCTCAGCCCAGGGGCTCTGGTCTCTCTGCTCGGTGTCCCTCAGCTGCCTGACCTGGGCTGCTTTCTGAAACATGAATGATCTGGTGTGAGCACTCAATCCATCAAAAACTCTTGCTGTGCATGTAGCATGCTGCTTGGCATGATACTGGGAAGAGCTGGGGGGGTTGCTGCTGGGGCCCTGACGTGACCTGTACCTGTAACGACTGCTGTATTCCATCCAACTCCTGTTTACTCTGGTGCTCGGTCAAGTCCAGCTGCTGTTTCAAGGACTGGATTTCTCTCTCTTTCTGATCCACCTCCCATTTGAGATTTTCCATCTAGAGACAGAAAAACATCACATGATCCAAAGAATTTTAAAATGGCTTTCTTGCATTATAAAATTGCTGTAACTCTATCTCTTCGTATCATTTAATACACTTAGGGGAAAAAAAATCCCTTTCCAAGAAGACGGGGAATGAAGTGAATGTGTCAAGCAGAGTCTTGTTCTGTAAGCCCTGTTAACTGGGGAGGGAAAGTTGCCCAGTGAGTCACCTCTTGGTTTCCTATGGGTTCTTTGCTCAGCTGCTCATCCAGCTGCTTCTGCAGCAGCTGGAGCTGGGTCCGGGCCTCTGCCAGCTCCGCCTGGAATTCTGCTATTTCCTGTGAGTGCTTCCCCTCCTGGATCCTAGCACAAAAAATGAGAAGGAATAAAATTACAGCGTTCTTCCAATGACCTTCCCACTCAAAAACGCTTTCAGTTGACTGTTAGATGTCCTGGGTAACATTCATAAGGACAAAACTCACGTACCGCACTCCCTGGATGGGGACTGTTCTAGGAGCTGTGAATGCACTTGCTCAACTAATGCTCACAACCCCTGGGAGGGCTTCTCCATGAATGCCCAATCATAGATTACAATGGGAGGGAAAGTGTCGCAGAGTTCAATGCATGTGCACTGCCCAACACATGTGCGCTTACACACGTTTGAGCCGAGACCCCCCAGTGGGAGCCCACAGTGAGCATCAGTGGTGGGCACAGCCCCCAGGGCTCTCTGTCCTCACAGAAGGACCAGCAAGGCACAAAGTGGGAGCACACAGCATCAAGGTCAAAGTTTCAGTGTTAAGCTGCAAGCATTCTGAGATAGCAATTGGATGCATTTTTCCTCCTTAGATCTGCCTCCAGAGATCTGCCCAGCAATTTGCTAGAACACGGGACCCTGGTGTGTCGAAGGTGCTAACTGGAGATGAGATGGTGGTGGCACCCACTGCTACTTACTGGAGCCCGTCGGCCTCTGCCTGTAGCCTCTGGACCTCCTGCTCCTTGGCCTGCAGCTCCTTCTTCACCTCGCTCAGCTCTAAGGTGGCAGCCTTAAAGTGGCGGCGGTTGTGACCCGCTTCTGCCTTGGCTGCAGCAACCTAAAACAAAAAACATTAGCACTGTCAAGGACAGAGGCAGAACCTCACAGCACGTGTGGAGGCAGCTGCCCCAACCCCCACCTCCTAGCCGCTCTTGCAGGCCTTCCTTCCACAGCTTTTCAAGGTGCCTGTCAAGGATGAAAGTACTGAACACACACTTGGCCTGAAAGCATGCAACGTGGCAGCAGCACCTGCTGAGCGAACCGTTATGTTCAATCTTCTTGGCCTCAGTGGTTCTTACAGTCATTCTCAAGTGTATCTGCATATTTCTTGTTACTTTTGTTCATAATTTATGTATTGAGGAAGAATCCACCTTTCCATCAGACCATCTAAGTGTAATAATGCTACTGCTCATTTTCCTTTAAGGATGTAACTAGCTTTTTCATGGTTAACAACATTTTATCTCAAAGTTTCTGAGAAGATAAGCAAATTCTCAGAATATAACAACATTTTTCATTTGATTTTCCAATATTTTAGTTTTCTTGTCTAACTACACTAGCAGGTACTTCATGTAAAAGAAGTTTAATAAAAATATTTATAGTATATGACAAATGAATATAGAAAGAACTCATATATTCCTGGAAAAACTCCAATAGACGGTGTTAGCAGTGGTTGTCACTAGGTAGAGATTCAAGATACTTTAATCTCCACATGCACTAAAAATTGTTGCTAGTATGTACTATTTTTACAATTAGGACCATCAGACCAAATGTACTTGGAAAAATAGGCATCATTTACAATTACTGCCCTTAAAAAAAGAAATCAAATATACATCATCCCCCCAGCATTTCCTTAAAAATTGCCTAGTTACAACTTCTTTAAGGTGAGAATAAAACTATTAAGTGATACCTGAGTACAAATCAAAAGACAGAAGGTGGGGGACAGAAAAGCAGGGAGTATTGCTGACTCAGTTTAGAACCATCAGATATGCAGCAACTGTAAGCAAGGATTAAATATGGCAAACAAGGCACATGTGGGTCAAGAAGAAGCTAATAATTGATCATAAAAGAATCTCTGGGGACTTCCTTGGCAGTCCAGTGGTTAAGACCCTGTGCTTCCAATGCAGGGGACACGGTTCAGATCCCTAGCTGGGGAACTAGATTCCACATGCTGTGCAGTGCAGCCAAAAAATATTTTTCAAAAATAATAAAAACTAAATAAAAGAATGTCTTACTGTCTCACTCATGAAATAAAAAAAAAATATTTCCTTCTATCTCTAGTGCATTATCATGGAGAAATGTAAAAGTAAGTGGCAAAACCCAGGTGACATGCACCTACACACGCAGGAGTGTGCCCACGACAAACATGTTCTGCCGTCTGCTCTGAGAAGGCACTGGGGACAAGCGGGCAAACAAGCCACAGACCTTGTCCCAGGATGCTGATGTTCTCATGAGGAAAGAGCTAGACAGAAACCACAGATGATGCATCATGATGGTAAAACTTTAAGTCTACAGCCTGAGGTCCACTCCACTTGTGGGGTGGCCAGGGCAGGCCTCTCTGTGGGATGAGCCACTGATGATGAGTTCACTGATGCACTAGTGAACATCTGAGCGTGGAAGGCAGCAGCCAGGAAAACTGCTCTAGATGTCGAGAATGGCACGGGTCTCCAGAACCACTGTTCTTGGGTGCTTCTTTAACACAAATGGGGTCATCATATACTGTTCTTCAGTTTGCTTTTCAGCTCCACACTACATGCAGGGTCTCTTTCCCCAGCAAAGACACAGCTGTGGAGCTCTGTGCACACATCTTAGATCCGCACAACTGCCCCTTAGTTTAATCTAAGCCCTTTCTTCCACTGACGAGTACGGAGACTCCCTCCAGGCTCTGTCACCAACCCCATGACGACACCCTGTCCTTGGACCCATCAGCAAAGGTATTCACAGAGAAGTTCCTGGAAGGGAACTGATGTGTCAAGGGTACTAATGCTGAGTTTTTAGATATTTACAAGTTACATTCCAAAAGGCTCTGTGAGGTTGCAGTCTGATACCAGCTGGAAGCCACACACCTGCTCCTCGAGGCCGTGCACCATCACCTTTTCCTTCTGTAGTGCGGCCTGCAAGGCCTGGACAAGCTGCTTCATCTGGCGGTCCTCTTCTTCCTTGCGCTGCAAAACTGCCTGCACCTACAGCACATTCCAAGAGGGGTAAGGAAGGAAGGACATCAAATTTCCAAAGCCTGAAGAGCCCTGGGAGAAAGCACAGGCCACTGTGATCAGGGTCATGTGAGGGAATCAAGCATTACGTGGGAACAAGACATCATGACATGTTATCAACAAAGGTACAAGCCAGGAAAGTGTGAGATTTCTACTTCTGGAGAACATTGTTCTCAAAACTGAAATTGCAGATCACGTGAGCACAATCATATGATCATATTCAAACATAGGGTTAGGAGCCCAAAAGATGCATATAAATCAGGGGTTATCAATGCAGTTGTCTTCATGGCGAGGAAGGTAACTCAGATGGTGGGAACTAGCACATAGGAAAATCTGGAAGCTCTTTAAAGCCCGGATTATTCAAGGCAGGGGCTGGGCTGGGCTGGTAGAAAACCCAGAGGGGCTGCAGAGCTGAGGAACTGACAGCGGGGTCTGTAGGGTGACATCCACCAGAGTTCGAACCCCAGTGCTGAATCACAGGAGGCCCTCAGGTCGGAGCTAGGAAAGGGTCTCCTCTGCACCCCCAGGGAACCTTAGGGACTGAGTCTAGCTCCTTTACAGCTCAGCTCCCCTGCTCCACCCCCACCTCAGGACAGGCAGAGGGGCTGAGGCTTCAGCAGATCCTCTGGGCCTCCGTCTCCATGCCTCTACTCTGCAGGCATCTGTGATGAAGCACAGACGATGCAGCCAAGGCCCTCAGAGTCTGCCTGGCCTGCAGCAGGTTTCCTCCTGCTTCCGGCAAATGAGTTCCAATACCTGAAGGTTCAGCTGAACTAGGTCTGCTTCCCTCTTGGCTAATGCCGTCTCTAAGATGCTGTTGTGCTCTCTCAAGGCTGCATTGGACTGCCCGAGGCCCGTGAGCTTCCCTCTCTCGTGCTCCAGTTCCAAAGCTAGCTTCTTATTGGTCTCCTCAAGGCGCTTTATCTTCCTCCTGAAGCCTCTGGACTCTTGCAGCTGAAACAAATCAAAGTCACCGGTTTTTGGAGCCACTGTACTCCAGGCACCGAATGAATAATATCACAACGCAACAACACACAGCTGAGCACCAGATGCAGCAGACCCTCGCTCCACAGCTGGCAAGGCTGCTGTGGCCACGCCTGCTTCTCTCCTAGACCCACAGCTGACAGCCAGTCCTCTCCTGCGGACTGTGGGCTTCTGGAGAAGCACATCCAGGTTGGAGCCCAGGCAGGCCCAGAGCTGAGTGTGACAGAGATGACCATGAAATGTGCATGCAGCCTGCAGCTCCCGACAGCCACCTTGGGACACTGTGCAGAACCCAGGGGACATCACCATGCTGCAGCACGTGGCACCACCTGAAGCCATAGCTGTCTCTGAGCCTGAGGGTTATGTGGAGATCTTCCGGGCTGGGTTTCTTATTTGCCACACTGAAGTGAGAGCAGGCACAGCAGGCCTCACTGAAGTGCATGAAGGGTGTCCAGCAGTGCAGGTGGTCAGACCCAGGGGAGTGGATGGACAACCCCCAGAAGCACAGAGTGGAGGCCAAGCACTCAGGCTCGGCTGCACCCCGACCCTGCACATGGGGCAGTGCTCATCCCTGGGCAGTGGGACGGCAGGGCTTGGCCTACCTCGTCCTCCAGCTCCAGCACCTTCTCCCGCTGCTCCTCCAGCTCCTGGCCGGTCAGTGAGATGACCTCCTGTAGCTCCCTCTCCAGCATCATCTTGCTGTGGCTGACAGCCTGCAGCTCCGCCTCCAGCACCTGGACCCGCTCCTGACGGCCGGGATGGAAGGTGCGTTTGGTTAGGGTCTCACCAAAGCCCCGCACGTCAGCATGAGGCTGCCACTGACGGCAGCGCACTGACGGCATGAAGCTGCCAGCCACATGTGACAGCCTTCCCTCTCCTTCAATGAGACACAATGAAGTACCAGGTGTCACACAGTAATGACTAACTTTTTCAGTTAATGCTTTGAAAAGACAGAAAGGTAAGAGCTATAAATTATTATCTTTGGCAAATAAGTAGATTAATTAAGCAGACAGATACTTTAAAACAAAATGGAAACTGCAAATAAGTTCTCCTCCTGATACTGTATAAAGTAAGTGTGTGAGAGGGAATACTGAATTTATATATTTTGGCAAGAGAACACCACACTATGCTACAGTGTCCTCCAACTCATGAATTCTCAAATTGATAGAAGAGAAAAACAAATATGAGAAAAAAATACAAATACTAAGTTTAAGTGAAATGACTCAAAATCTGTGGGTAATAAATGAAATGCAAATTAACTGAGGCAGAGCTTCATGCCTACTAGCGGGTGTGAAGGGAGGTGGTAGGCTCCACATTGCCGGGATCTGGGGAACCAGGGCACTTGTGACCAACACAGAGTGGCAGTGCAGCCCCAAGGGAAACCTGAGGGCCTTTACGTATGAACACACCCCTCTACACACACACACACAGAGGACAAGCACGCCTGCCTGCTGCCCTGCCCTCCCTCCCACAGGCTCTCCCTCAGGATGCCAGAGGAGGAAGAGAGGCTCCAGAGGACGCAGCCCTCAACCCTTGCCACGCGCACATTCCCTCTTCCTTCTGACGCCAAGCGTTTCATAGCCACTTCCATCCACTATGCTACACATGCTGTCTGACCCATGGGCTTGTCTCCAGCACCGCCCCCCACCCCCGTTCCCCTGGCGCTGGCCTCCACAGGGCACGGGGCTCCGCGAGCCCCACCATCAGCTCTTCCCATTGCCATCCTGCCGCCTCCACTTCGCTCCCAGCACCTCAGGCGCCATTACTACCCGAGGCTCCCCTACCTCCACCCGGGGCAGGTCTCAGTCTGCTCTGTCTCACGCAAGAGCCAGCCCAAACTTCCCCTGCAGCCAGACACCCACCCACCCCGTGCCCCCAGACCCAGCACACAGCACAGCTGGCACAGGAACACCCGTCTGCTGAGATGCCCCCTTTCACTGAAGGTGAATTCAGATGTCACCTTTCCCAAAAGCTTTTCTGGACTCTCCAACCCTCACCCTGAACCCTCACATGCCGCACTCATGCGCTCACAGAGCTTCACCTACTTACAGAGCCTAGTCCCCACAATGAGGCAGAGGAGGACTGGAGCGAGCAGGGGGCACTCCACACGCTTCATCAGGGTCCCTGGTCATTTCACGACCATGAGGTATCTGAGAAAAACACTGCCCACACGCTTGCCCCACATTGCTTTTCTAGACACTCTAAGAGGGTTTCGGAGGAGAGCTGCCTATAAACGTCATGCCCCTACACCAAGTCTCTGCAAGTGGCCGAAGCAAACGAGTTACCCACATGCAAGGTGAGGTCGCTGCCGCCGGTGGCTGCCTGGGCTCTCAGCTGGCTCAGCTCGGCCTCGGCCGCCTCCTTGGCTGCGAGGGCCTCCTGCAGGCGGCGGCTGAGGATGCCCACTGCATTCTCATAGGCCTTGTGCTTGGTCTTCATCTCCTTCTGTGCGCTGGTCAGGTCCGAACCCAGACGCTTCATCTTCTGCTTCTGTTCTGTGATGGCCCTGGGATGTGGCAGAGACAGAAGGAATTTCAGCTCACCTCTGAATTCACATGCCATACCAAGCACACGCGAAGAACATGTCCATCCAAGCCCCATTCCTCTAGGGCTCTGGATGGAGGCTGTCCCGGCTCCACCCTGTCCAGCTCCGCCACTGCTCAGATCTGCCTCCTCAGGATGTGGTTGGTGGGTGCCCCTGAGGAGCCTAGCACTGCATTTCAATGGCCCCGCTCCCCTTTTGGAGCTGTTTAGATGATTAGGTGGAGGCAGAAAGAGTCCCCTCCTACCAAAAAGAAAGACTTCCAGGGATCCTCCTGATCAGCAGCAAGAAACTCAACATTCAGGCTCACAGTAAAACAGTGGCTGACCAGAGCAGAGTGCTATGGGACACACCTTGGGAGTGGAAGGGCCTGGAGTGGGCTGAGGGGGACCAACACAAGCCTCCGCCCTGGGCAGGGAGCTGGGGCGGGAAGGGCACTACAACAAGTTCTTGACACAAAAAAGCAACAAAAACAAAAACAGACAAGGGAGTGTTTGTGAAAGGATATGTTATGTTGGCACATCCACGTGTAACCATCAAGTCTGGACGGAATCACTTTTGCAGCTTTAAATCTGAACTCTGACATCTAAGCCTCCTGGGGTAGACCAGTGAGGGCTGGACACACCGTGCTGGGGTCCCCTGGTGTGGACCAGTGAGGGCTGGACAGAGAGTACTGGGGTCCCCTTCATGGTTCATAACCCCGCCCGACCTCCCCCAGCACATGCCCTGCCCGCATACTTCGTGGCTTCTTGCTGCAACTCTTCTATCTGTTTCTTGAGTACCTCGTTGGCCTCCGTCAGAGCGACCATCTGCTCTTTATCAAACTGCAAAGACTTCAAAGAAAGACAGGAAAAGACAAAATGAGGAGCGTCAGGCCCTCCACCCGAAGCCCCAGTGTTGGGACCGGCTTCCTCGCGGGTAAATGGTGCCCTCTCAGGGCTGCCTTACAGGTCACAGGTTTTGAGGAAGATCCAGACAGAGAGTCCTGAGGTAAGTGACAACTTTAACAAAGGTTAGGAGCATCCTGAGTTGCCTGTGCCAAAGAATGTGGTGGAAACAAGTGAGAAGAACTGGCCAGTGGGGAAACCTCTGGCATCCGGATCCCACCCGGGGGCCCCACTGGACTCCCTGACAGAGCCCCGAGGCCCCTCCTTGGTTTCTCCCAGCACGCCCGGGGCAGCCTTGTGCCCCCTCCTGGCCTCACCCACTGCCCCGTCTCCCCCTGTGCAGTGAGCACCAGCCCCCAGGCCCAGCTCGGCCCTCAAAGACTGAACCCCTCAGTGAGCCCTGTGCTCCCACAGCTCCCAGCCCTCTTGTCCCGCCTGTACCCTCACAGCCCTCAGCTGTGGCCTCCAGCCCACCTGCCCCGCTAGACCCTGCCTGGCCTGCTTGTGGGGTTTCTGACACATCACATGTAAGACAAAGCCCTTGGTCTGACTCCCTGCCCACTGTTCTCCCAGGTCTACCGTCTGCCTCAGTTTCTCACACTTGCCATGCTCCTCAGCTGCAGGAATCTGGCCTGAGGTCTCCCTCTCCCCATCCCATTCCGGAGACCCTCTGATACTGCCACCACCATCTCTCACGGGCTCCCTGCCTCCACACTTGCCTCCCTTCAACCACAGGGGCCTTCAGGCATGCACAGCGAATCCGGCTGCACATTTAAAACCTAGAGCACAAACCAGCGTATTCCTCATGCACCCTGCCACCCGCACAGAACTCTGTGCCATCCCACACCCAGCAGCCCCCTGGCTTTCTACTGACTCTCCAGCTCTCAGACGCTGGTTCTAGGCCTCCTTCACAGCTGTATCTCTGCCTGGACCACCCCTCCCAACCCTCCAGCATCTGAGCTCCAGGAGGGCCTTTTCCAAGTTACTTTTCTAAAAACCTCTCCACATGTCCTTGCCCACCCACCATACAGCCCCAGGCACGTTCAGCTGAGCCCTCACACATCAGACGTGCCCCCAAACCTGTAACTGCGTCTCCATCTCGTCACGCTCCCTCTGGGCCGAATGCAGGTGCCCTTCGAGATCCACCACCTGCTGCTGGACCTGTGACATCTCCTTCTGCAGGCGTGAGTGCTCCACCTCCATGGACCTCTTCTCCCCTTGAAGTTTCATCAACTCCTGCCGCAACTCCTTCACCTCTGAGTCCAGCCTCTTCTTCGTGGCCTTCAGCTCACTGATGAGCTGGTCTTTGGAGGTGGCATCGCGGCGGTAGGCCTCCACCATCACCTGCCCAACAAAGACAGAAGCTGCAGCCAGTGGGGTGGGGCTTCCAAGGGGTTGAATGGCATAAACAAAAACACTCACCGCTTACATCTACAACACTTTTGGGGAGCGAAGATAATGTATTTCAGCAAATGCACGATACCGCCTACTGAGATGTCACAATTTTACAGTCCTCAACATGTCTGGGTGAGACACATAGCAACTACGCCAGCCGCTGGGGTTCCTGACCATGTCACCTTCTTGGGGGAATGTGGCCATTCCTTCTCCCTCTACTTGCCCTGCCTGACTTCTGAAGGCACCCCTGCTTGCACCTCAGTGACAAAATCCCCCACCACTTATAACATTCTCAGTCGCCCTTCCTCGGACCCTTGGTGACACTCTGTGTTCATTCGTCCAGAGCAGAATTGGCTTCACTAATGTGAAACACCTTATTTCAATGCTAGACTGTGGTGTGACCGTTATCAAAGACACGTTGAACAAGAGGCTTGGGGCTCTGTGGAAGCAACACGTGCTCATGCTACGTGATGGCAGGGCACATGATCTGTGAGATAATAGATGCCAAGCCCATCCTGAAAATGCACCTGACTTCAGAGATATAAAAATGGGAGGGGTGAGATACGTGTTTTAGAATCAGTGAAGTGCCTTAAAAAACCTGGAGCCAAGCTGTTACCTTCCTCTTGAGTGATTTCTTTCCAGTGATAAGATTAAACATATAGGATTTTCTTTATGCACTTGTTTTGTGGGAAGAAAACTAACCACATGTTCTTACCTTTTGTTGAAGAAACTGTTCCTTTATTTTCTGTGTCTGCTTTTTCAGAGCGCCAGCTTCCTGTTGCAGGTGCTCCACCTATGAGGGACATGAGTGCAGATGTTACACTGATGGCTCCAGGAGGGCCCTGTGTCTCGGGGGGACACATGTGCACAGAGGCATCAACAACCTGCCTCCGAGCATCCTGTCCTAGAAGGTAACAGTCAGTCAGTGTCTGCAGAAAAAGTGTACCTACTCCTTGGAGAGAAAACACGTCACTGACTTCCTTTTGATGTTCATGGAACAGGATTTGAAGACAACATTGTTCCTGACACTAATTCTGCTTCCTCCACACCCTGCAGTTTTCTTGTTCTGTATTTGTTTACTGGTTGCTTGCATCACAGCATGGCAGCTCCCAGGTGTGGGACCATCAGGCCATCTCCCCACCCTCATCCACTCTGTCGATGTGTCCTGGAGGTCACACTAAAGTCAGGCAGCCAGGAAGGAAAAAAAAAATCGAAGTTCTAAGTGGCTTTTCCCAAGTCTGAGCTCCTCATCGTAGGTAGATTCAAACAAGCATTTCCTGGCAGATTACTTTCAAAGCCTCCAACAACTGTTTTCTAGTTTTCAGCCATCTCCACACCCAGCCGCCGACCCAGGACTGGAAGTACCACACTAGAGGCTATGGACCCTTTCCCCACTGAGCCCTGGGCCCTGCCCTGCAAGTGTTCCTCCATGTTTAAAAAGCAAGGTGTTCCAAAACAGGACCAAACAAATAAAATGAATGGCCAGACAATGAGCATTACTTCTTGTATGCATGATTTCCATTCATAACAAAGTGACAGCAAATTGCATTACCTGGCTGGACTTGATGGCTAATTCTTGTCTCAACTGTTCTAAAGTGTCCGACGTGTCCTGGGCCCCCTCTTCCAGGCGTTTCACCCCTCTATCGAATTCCTCTCTGCTGCTCTGGGCTGCCTGCAGAGCCACCTCCAAGACGATCTTCTCATTCTGCAGGGCCTGGATGGTGTCTTCTCTGGAGGCAGCTTCCCCCTGCAGCTCCTCCAGCCTGGCCTGCAGCTCATCGTAGCGCACCTGCAGGTCCCCGAGGGACTGCTCCTTAGTCTGCAGAGTCTCCTGCGTTGAGGTGAACTGCTTCAACAGGTCCAGGTGCTCCTGCTGCAAAGCCTCCAGCTGCTGGTCTCGCTGATGCAAAGTTAACTTCACCTGGAAAAGAAGGAACCAAAGTCAATGTGACTGCTCTTGAACAAAAACACCGTGTGCTCCAAGAGTTTACTTTTTCTGTGCTCAGGTTTTAAGCAATCTGGATGGATGCTCTGGAGGCAGCCTTCGGTGTAAAGCTGTGGCACAGAACATGAGTAGAAGATGGACAGACCAGCACAAATGAGCACCGTGAGGCTGGCTGTGGCACCGGGGCAGTGACGAGAGCCCCAGCAGGTGCTTGCCTGCTCCAGTTGCTGCTCCAGCACCGCCGCCGAGGCTACCATCTTTTGCAGCTGCTCCTTCTCGTCTTCAAACTCCTCAAGTCTCCTCTGCAGGTCCTCCTCTACCATCGTCTTCGCCTCTTGAATCTGCACAAAGGCAGCTTCCTGGTCCAGCATGTCAGCCTGAGCCCAGAAGAAAGAAAATTTCTTAAAAAGCAGGATTTGGACTTCCCTGGTGGCCCAGTGGTAAAGAATCCGCCTCCAAATGTAGGGGACATAGGTTTGATCTCTGGGCCAGGAAGATTCCACACACCTCAGAGCAGCTGAGCCCATGTGCCACAACTACTGAGGCTGTGCTCCAAAGCCCAGGAACTGCAACTACTGAAGCCAGTGCACCCTAGGGCCCGTGCCTCACAACAAGAGAAGCCACGGCAACGAGAAGCTAGGGCACTGCAACAGAGAGCAGCCCCCACTTCCCACAACTAAAGAAAGCCTACGTGCACCAAGGAAAACGCAGCACGGTCAAAATAAAGAAATATTTTTTAAAAAGGAGGATAACCTGAAGGCTACAGATTCAACAGACAAACCAACGACCCTGGAGAGAAGCCCTGGTCTCCATCACCAACCTGTCCACGACCCACAGACAGAAAGCCCAAAAGTGACAAGAGGGCAGAAAGCTGGTGTCCTCCTGCTGCCCATGAGACAGGCTAGCTGCTTACTCCTTTACCACAACTCCCTTGCTGACTCTTGGACCCGGCTGAAGAGAGAAGCAAGCGGTCCACCCGGTTTTAAGAATTAAGATAAAGTGATGAATGAAAACGCCATGATGACCACTTGTGTGAAGACAGGCTGTACAGCACATCCCCATTTTGGGGTGTGATACACGGCACACTCTTCCACAAGATTATTTCCTGATGCCACTTGGTAAAACTAGAGATCAGGGCCAATGGGGCAAATACGGCATTCATCGTGACTATGTAGATAAGACTGAACATCTGGGTGTTTTCTTAGGAAAAAATGCATGAGCTTATAACTTAAAATCTTCTCAGTTCTTTGACACTGAGCCCTTGAAACATGTTTGACAAAACATGACTGTCTTTTAACATCCACATCATCTGTGAGGACAAAGGCGCACATGGGGAGGCAGGGACCACTCTTGTCATAGGATGCCAACCTTCCACGTGCTCCTAAAAGACCACTGATGTTCTCGGCATAAAACTGCCCTGAATACACTGCCGGGATGCCGCAGACCCTTGTTCGCCTTTACTTTTCCAAAAAGCCTGTGAAGCAGATATTATCCACATTTAATACAAAGAGAACAAAGCCCAGAAAGGTTAAGATATTAAGTCCAGGGCCTCAGAGCTGACAAACAGCACAGTTCAAAGCCTCTGCATCTCCTTCCCCGGGGATAATCCACGGAGATGGCTGAACACGGTCCTAACTACTCCTCGTGGGTGCTGGAGGGTGAAATGTTAATGTAGGCTAAGGGCTGAACTAGGTTGGCCCACATGGCAGCTCACAGAAGGGCCACAGGTTACCACTAACAACTCAAGAGACAAGAGACCGGATGGGCATAGAGCGAACATGAGGGACAGAATGCCGAAACCTTAGATAACTGCAGATGGTTCAAAAAGGACATTTTTAAAGATATATGGACATATGTACATATATAGTACTAATGTTAACATGTATATGTGTGTATTGTTTTATTTTCTTGATCAACATAAAAGAAAAATACCCAAACCCCAAGACCCAGAAGGAGCTTGGCCCACCTCAATGCCCTGGAGCTGGGCGGCAATGCGCTCCTTCTCCTTGATGGACCTCTGCTGGGTTTCCGTCAGCTGGTGGGACAGGGACACGTTCTCAAGCTTCAGGTGCTCCAGAAGGCCCGCCTGGCTCATCTGTCCAACCTTCAGAGGAAAACAACAGAAAGTTTCAGGTTGCTAGACTCCAAACACAAGCCCAGCCCAGTCCAGCCCCTCACTCTGGTGGCCTCAGGGTCTCTGCACAGTGCTGGCACCCAGAAGGACCGTTCCCCAAGACCCCTCCACTGTGACACTCGGGCCATCCGGCTTCTATGTGCTTAAGAGGGGGTAGCCAGCAGCCCAGAACTCAGTGCTCATCACCCCTATGACGGTGCACTCTGTTGCAAGACCTGCACAATAGTTTCCACTGAAGGTGTATCTCTGAGCCCCTGAGGTGAGGGCCCTCATCTGGGCGGCAGGGACAGCCAGGAATCTAACCATCAAATGAACTGACCTATGGGGTGACACATCTTGGGCCCTGCCCTCTCAATGTCTGACTATCCTGGACGTATCAGGCTGACCCTGGCCCTTCCCAGGAAGAGGCACTGGCTATCCACTCAGTGTCTGACCCAGACCTTCAAGCACATCCCTTCCAGAGCCAGTGTGAATGCTCTAAGACTTGTAAGACGCCAGGTGTGGCCAGACGTTGTGAGCTTCAGGGTTTAAAATAGAAGGTGCTCAGAACAAGGGAAAGCATAATTTGCCGGGATTTTATTTCAAGGTAACAAAAGAATAAAGACCACCCTGCATTCTCCTCTAGCCTGAGCATTCCTGGGACATATCTATGCTACTGGGAAAAGAGGACAAAAACTTATTACACACTCTAATAAAGGAATACAAACTTGGGTGCCACAGGTATTTGAATAAAGAAGCTATGGTTCTCCAACTGCCATTCCCTTGGAATCTTCCATTTCTGTCTTCCAAATGCCATTTCTGAATTATGTCAGGACACATAAATCTCGCTTCTTTAAATTTTTTTATGCATCAAAAAATCCACAATAGCTTCAAAATTGCATTGATTTGCAATGATTTATTTCCACCTACACTGTATGTAAACAAATGCTTATCTATACGGTCCTCTTTTTAAACAGCACATGTTGAATCACATTCTGTGCTACTGTTTTATAACTGTTTTCATTTAGCAATATATTGTGATAACTTTTTCTGATTAAAAATTAATTTTTGTTAGAAAACTTATGAAAATAAAAATTACCAGAAATGGTACTGCTAAAAAAACATAAATTTTGTGTATTTATAGATTACAGATTTTTTAAAAAAGAGTTTTTGGTGGAGTAAGTACTTCATATCCTCCACTTGAGAAATAAAAGTTTCAATGTTTTGAACATTTTAACAAGTTAAATTACAATATTTAATCTGGACCAAAAAAAAAAAGCGGGGGGGGAGGTGATAAAACCCACAGCAAAATTCAAAGAGAAGACAGGCTGACCAAGGTACCATCAGCACCTTCACAATTAGTCCAATTAGTCCAAACCCTGAGATTTGGGGCAAAGTGTATTACAGCAATTTGCCTACCACTCCCGAGTGCCTCCAGAGCACCCTGCAGACCTGGACCCACACCTCCTCCCACTGACGCAGAATCAGGGGCCAACATGCTTGCACCCTAACAACATGGAAAGACAGAGTGGGAAGTGTTTCCTCCGGGGTCCGGGAAATGCGTGTCTTCTGGAAGGATCAGGTGATCACGCAGCTGGAGGAAGGAGCAGCTCCGCTGGGAAGCAGCGTGTACTGTGCTCTCTGCACGTCAGGAACACAAGACAGGAGGTGGTGAAAGGCGAGAGAGCTGGGGTGTAAGGGGTCCAGGACCCCAGCAGGCATGGATGTGATAGCTGGGTTCAGATAGCAGGTGCCCCTCAGAGAGGGGATGGGATGGATTAGTGAGAGCCAGGAACACAAGATGTCCCAGAGAGGGGGACTTTAGAATTTAAAATGCTCTAGCAGAAGCTGTGTCAGAACATCACAGAAGGCAGTGACTACACGTCTTGGGGTGTGAGCTAGACAGGTGGTCAGCAGATTTTAACAAAACCTTTCTATGAAATATAAACTCAGAAGTCTTTTCAATATGGAGGAAAAGCAAGTGTTCCACACAAGCCATGCAGTGTGGCCCTCTGGCCATGGTGGGGGCCGTACCTGGATGTGGGCCATCTCGCCCTGCAGCCTGACCCGGGCCTCCTGGGCCAGGGCGAGCTGCTGCTGGTACCACTGCCGGACACTCTGCAGGGACGCGATCTCGGCCTGGGATGCCTTCAGCTTGCTGGTGAGTGTGGCGCGCTCCAGCTGCACCTGTTGTAGCTGGCTCTGCAAGGCTGTCATCTGCTGCCGCAGGTCGTGCACTGAAACAGGCAAGCACAGTGCTCAGGCCACCGCATGGCCTGGGAAGCTCGGCCTACGCAGAGCAGGGACCTGCTGGTTCTTCTTCTCTTCAGCAGCGACGTCTAAAGTGCAAGCGAGGGCACTTAACCCTGGAGCAGGGCCATCCAAGTTGGGGTCTGGTCACTTCTCATCAACTAATAACACAAAACCTTGTTTTACATGTGCTTCTGTTGAAAGACACCTGACTTCATTTTCTGTGGATTCATTAACACTGAACTGACAGCTGACAGCACCCAACCTTTGCCTGGATGAAGCTTGTCTAGCATAACGATTTTCTCTGAAAAGCGCACCAAAACCATCCTGCACTTAGGAACACCAGACAGTGCTGGGGTTTACTGTAAATAGCAAAACCACCCCCAAAAGCACAAAAATAAACAAACAAAAAAATGGCACTAAATCGACCATAAAAGGGCACTTGGGGAACAAGAAGTGAACTGGAAAAACTGCACCTTGTACATCAGGCAACCCCCACGGTTCTCTGCTCTGCACCTGTCTGTAAACAACCAGAAAGAGCTCTGAGTAGATTAAATTCAGTAAGTTGGTGAATTCATAACTAGGGAATCTGCAAACAGGGAGAGCGACTGTGTGTGTCTGGGAGCTTTCTGGCTTGAGACTTTGGCCTGATGAAGTCTGTGAGTCATCAACAAACTCAGGAATGGTATCCACAAGAAACTCCACTGGTTTGCTGATATGGTCAACTCTTAACACGGATGATGGGAGGGGGAACAGATAAGAAATCACAGCACAAACCCAAGTCATAGTCCAAACAAAACCAGTCAAATATTTAAAAAATAAATTTCACCAAACACTTAAGAAAACTTACAATTTTAAATTCTAAAAATTTTAAATGAAACAAAAAAAAATGACAGGATTCATGACCCCTAACCTTGGGAAATCCAACCTCTGCTCTTGAAATCCTTGAGAACGGATGTGCCTCAAAGTTCAGCATGGTAGGGCTTTAGGAAGGCAACTGGAGCATCCCCTGCACCCCAAATCCCCCACCCAGCTGGCACTATACTGTGTGCGGGTCACTGTTGACCTGCTCTGGTCAGGTCAGACCTTGCAACCTGAGCACTACAGAACTTTTTGAACATTATATTAATAATTTTCTTAAGGGGCTGGGTATCATAAAATGCCCAGAGACTAAAAACAGTAGGCTGTTATATTTCTCAGCTGGTGCTCCCCACCACTCCCCTGCTTCCCCAGTATCAGGATAAAGCTCTTGTGACAGCAGCTTGTCACTCTTTCTTTTGTCATAAGATCCGAAACCTAGTCTCACAAGTCTTATGACCAAGACTCCAAGTGGGCAGACCTGGTCCCTCACAGCCATCCCGCCGCACCACTCCCCATCTCTCAGGCTCCCAGACTTCAAGGATGAGGGTGTCATCTATCCAGGCTTCTGGAGGACCAGGATCTGGGCTGACACGCCCCTGTGCTCTGAGTGCCTTCTCCCCATCTCCAACCCCCCACCCTTCTCCTACCCACAGTGCACAGGAGATGCTGAGCCCACAGACCAGGTTCTCGGTGCCTGGACGTGGGTGGCTCATGGACTCTGGGAATGGAGTGTGCGTCCCCAGGATGAGCAGAGAGCATGAGGGAAGGATCCCACAAGTCCTTCACTTACCACTAAGGCTCCCAGACTCCACTGTTTCATCTGTCTATCATTCTGAAGGGGGCTCCCCTAGGGACCCAGCTAGACCCAAAATCTGAACTTATGGAGGAAAAAGAAATATTTACTAGTCACTGGTCTCAGTGTTGCTTTTAAATACTCCAAACAGCATCTGCAATGCTGGACTAAGCAGGCGGGTCTAGCCCCCTAAGCAACAAACGACTAGGGAGACAGAATGAGTGGAAACAATTACATCTAACCATCAAAGGTCCAAAGTCCATTTCAGGGCCTAGAGGAGCTATTCCACGTTGAAGGTCAGGAAGGGCGGCGGTGAGGAGATAGATACCCTTCGCCCAAGGTAAGGAGCAGCGGCTGCAATTTGCTGGAGCAGCCGTGAAGAGATACCCCACACCCAAGGTAAGAGAAACCCAAGTAAGATGGTAGCTGTTGCAAGAGGGCATCAGAGGGCAGACACACTGAAACCATACTCACAGAAAACTAGTCAATCTAATCACACTAGGACCACAGCCTTGTCTAACTCAATGAAACCAAGCCAAGCAACCCAAGACAGGCGGGTCATGGTGGACAGGTCTGACAGAATGTGGTCCATTGGAGAAGGGAATGGCAAACCCCTTCAGTATTCTTGCCTTGAGAACCCCATGAACAGTATGAAAAGGCAAAATAATAGGATACTGAATGAGGAACTCCCCAGGTCAGTAGGTGTCCAATATGCTACTGGAGATCAGTGGAGACATAATTCCAGAAAGAAAGGGATGGAGCCAAAGCAAAGACAATACCCAGCTGTGGATGTGACTGGTGATAGAAACAAAATCTGATGCTGGGAAGGATTGGGGGCAGGAGGAGAAGGGGACGACAGAGGATGAGATGGCTGGATGGCATCACTGACTCGATGGACGAGAGTCTGAGTGAACTCCGGGAGTTGGTGATGGACAGGGAGGCCTGGCGTGCTGCGATTCATGGGGTCGCAAAGAGTCGGACACGACTGAGCGACTGAACTGAACTGAACTGAAGCCACCCCTTGACACGCATGCAAAAACATGTAGAATTCCACAAGTTCAACCAAAGATAACACTCCATTAGGCAAGTGGACACTTCATGTACAAATTAGAAGGGACAATAACCCCTCAGCACATTGATGGGACAGTAGGTCAGTCCCCAGAGCAGACAGGGAGAAGGAGATGACAGAGGATGCGATAGTTGGATGGCATCACCAACTCAATGGACATGAGTGTGAGCAAGCTCTGGGAGATGGTGAAGGACAGGAAGTCTGGCGTGCTGCAGTCCATGGGGTTGCAAAGAGTCGGACACAACTGAGCAACTGAACAACAACCAGAGCAGATGAGACGAAATGTCCAAGGGCATAGCCCCTGGGTACCTGCATACAACTAAGGGGCAGATGCGGGACCGCTCACCTGTGTTGTCCTTACTGAGGATGCTTCTCTGCATCTCCTCCACTTTGGCCATTAGTCTCTGATATTGCTCCTCTGCCACCTGCAGGTCACTGTTGGAGGACGCCAGGCTGGCATTCTTGGCTTCTAGCATGTTCTGCAGGTCAGTCATTGCCTGCTCAAGGTCCCAGCAGGACTGCTTCAAGGTGTCCACTTCTGAACTGAGTGAATCTTGCCTCTGCTGGCTGCTATGGCTATGCTCCAGCTGCGCCTGCAGCCTCGTGTGCAGAGCAGCCAGTTGCGCCTGCAGCTCAGCCTTTTCTTTAAGTGCCTGGAGAAACACACAAACAGCCATGCTGACTCTCGGAAAAATAAGTCACTTCCACCCTGCCTAATAAGAGGGCTGCCAAAACTCAGCCAGTGAGATAAAGAAAGGTGTCCAACAGGTGGCCTTTACAGGAAAGCACCACACTGTGCAAAATATTCAGGAACTCGAGCATTATAGCTATCCCAAAGAAGGGGATTCTCCAATCAGGCCCAGCAGGCAGGTAGGTGGGGTGAAGACAGAATGTGCTTGTTTTCTGCATGGCGGCACCTGAGCAGGCCAGCATGGGGGGAAGAATCTGTGATCACCTTCTCACCCACAAGGATGTTGAAAAAAGAAAAAAGTACACACAGACACACACACAATACCTTCACCTTCTCACCCACAAGGATGTTGAAAAAAGAAAAAAGTACACACAGACACACACACACACACACACACACACAGACACACACACACACAAAATACCTGAGAGCTGAGGGATCTCTAGTAGATGCAGAGCAGTCAGATTCAAGTTTGGGAAAAACCAAACCCACAGAACACATCAGCCGGGAAAGGACACCATTACATGAGGCCTTGCAGCCAGGGGCACAGAGCAGCCTGAGGCACCATCTGTGCTAGGTGGCAGGACCACAGGGACCCCTGTCTGATGGACATGGCAGGAACTGACAGGAAAGGTGGGGCCAGCAGAAGGCCCAGGCACTTGGAGCACCAGAGAAGAGACAGGGAGCAAAGAGCACAGTCCCCACTCATCAGCATCTCTCACCCACCATAAAGTCAGCCTATCAGGAGGTGCATGTAGAGCAATTTCAAAATGCAAAAAGGAGCAGACAGCTGTACATCAACATACAATAGGAGAAAAACAACCTTGGGAAGACAAACAACAGATACAACAAACAGAAGAACAAATACCCAAAGAAAAGAAGCTAACTGAGCAGATGCAATAAGATTTTGTAGTTAAGTATAATTAGTGTCTTCACAGAAATGCCAGCAAGTTTTACACCCGTAACAATCCACAAAGATCTTGGCTTGGACACAGCCGAAGAGCAAATCAAATTCCAGGAGGATTAGTTCCGTTCAATTGCTCAGTTGTGTCCAACTCTTTGTGATCCCATGGACTATGGCACATCAGGCTTCCCTGTCCATCACCAACTTCTAGAGATTGCTCAAACTCCTGTTCATTGAGTCGGTGATGCCATCCAACCATCTCATCCATCCTCTGTCATCCCCTTCTCCTCCTGCCTTCAATCTTTCCTAGCAACAGGGTCTTTTCCAGTGAGTCAGTTATTTACATCAGGTGGCCAAAATACTGGAGCTTCAGCTTCTGCATCAGTCTTTCCAATGAATATTCAGGACTGATTTCCTTTAGGATAGACTGATTTAATCTCCTTGCAGTCCAAGGGCCTCTCAAGAGTCTTCAACACAACAGTTCAAAAGCATCAACTCTTCGGCACTCAGCTTTCTTCATAGTCCAACTCTCACATCCACACACGACTACTGGAAAAACCATAGCTTTGACTAGATGGACCTTTGTTGGTAAAGTAATGTCTCTGCTTCTTAATATGCTGTCTAGGTTGGTCATAGCTTTTCTTCCAAGGAGCAAGTGTCTTTTAATTTCAAGGCTACAGTCATCATCTACAGTGATCTGAGTCCAAGAAAACAAAGTCTATCACTGTTACCATTGTTTTCCCATCTATTTGCCATGAAGTGATGGGACCGGATGCCATGATCTTCATTTTTTGAATGTTGAGGTTTAAGGCAGCTTTTTCACTTTCCTCTTTCACCTTCATCAAGAGGCTCTTTAGTTCCTCTTTGCTTTCTGCCATAAAGGTGATGTCATCTGCATGTTTGAGGTTATTGATATTTCTCCTAGCAATCTTGATTCCAGCTTGTGCTTCACCCAGCCTGGCATTTTGCATGATGTACTCTGCATATAAGTTAAATAAGCAGGGTGACAATAAGTAGCCTTGACGTACTCCTTTCCCAATTTGGAACCAGTCAACCGTTCCATGTCTGATTCTAACTGCTGCTTCTTAACCTGCGTACATTTCTCAGGAGGCAGATAAGGTGGTCTGGTATTCAATCCCATCTCTTGAAAATTTTCCAGTTTGTTGTGATCCACAGTCAAAGGCTTTGGTGTAGTCAATAAAGCAGAAGTAGATGTTTTTCTGGAACTCTCTTGATTTTTCTATGATCCAACAGATGTTGGCAACTTGATCTCTGGCTCCTCTGCCTTTTCTAAATCCAGCTTGAACATCTGGAAGTTCTCAATTCATGTACTGGCGAAGACTCGCTTGTAGAATTTTGAGCATTACTTTGCTAGCGTGTGAGATGAGTGCAACTGTGTGGCTGTTTGAATATTCTTTTGCATTGCTTTTCTTTGGGATTGGAATGAAAATTGACCTTTTCCAATCCTGTGGCCACTGCTGAGTTTTCCAAATTTGCTGGCATATTGAGTGCAGCACTTTCACACCATCATCTTTTAGGATTTGAAATAGCTCAGCTGGAATTCCATCACCTCCACTAGCTTTGCTCGTAGTGATGCTTTCTAAGGCCCACTTGACGTCGCATTCCAGGATGTCTGGCTCTAGGTGAGTGATCACACCATCATGGTTATCTGGGTCATAAAGATCTTTTTTGCATAGTTCTTCTGTGTATTCTTGCCACCTCTTCTTAGTATCTTCTGCTTCTGTTAGGTCCATACTGTTTCTGTCCTTTATTGTGCCCATCTTTGCACGAAATGTTTCCTTAATATCGCTAATTTTCTTGAAGAGATCTCTAGTCTTTCCCATTCTATTGTTTTCTTCATTTCTTTGCATTGATCACTTAGGGAGGCTTTCTTATCTCTCCTTGCTATCTCTTTGGAACTCTGCATTCAAATGGGTATATCTTTCCTTTTCTCCTTTGCCTTTAGCTTCTCTTTTCTCAGCTATGTGTAAGGCCTCCTCAGACAACCATTTTGCCTTCCTGCATTTCTTTTTCTTGGGGATGGCCTTGATCACTGTTTCCTGTACAATGTCTTGAATCTCTATCCATAGTTCTTCAGGCACTCTGTCTTCAGGCACACTTGCCACTTGAATCTATTTGTCACTTCCACTGTATAATCGTGAGGGACTTGATTTAGGTCATACCTGAATGGTCTAGTGGTTTTCCCTACTTTCTTCAATTTAAGACTAAATTTTGCAATAAGGAGTTCATGATCTGAGCCACAGTCAGCTCCTAGTCTTGTTTTTGCTGACTCTATATAGAGTTTCTCCATCTTTGGCTGCCAAGAATATAATCAATCTGATTTTGGTACTGACCATCTGGTGATGTCCATGTGTAGAGTTTTCTATTGCATTGTTGGAAGAAGGTGTTTGCTATGACCAGTGTGTTCTCTTGGCAAAACTCTGTTAGCTTTTGCGCTGGTTAATTTTGTACTCCAAGGCCAAACTTGCCTGTTACTCCAGGTATCTCTCATGTTCCACAGGAGGACAAAGTGAAAACCATGTACAACCAAAAGGAACCTTGAAACCTCAGTAATCACCTCTTCAGTCTGGAGTTTATGCAGCAGAGCAAGCATTCTAGTGTGGGTGCCCTCCCCACATCCCCACAGCACAGGTTACTGAGGGGACAGCCCCCACCCTCTACCCCACTGTCTTGACCAGACACCTCCCCAGGCCCTTGCCATCTTCCTGCCAAGTACAGAGGGTCAAAGGCAGCTGAACTGATTTACTCTGATCGTTGATAGGTATGCTGAGAATTAAGGGATGGAAAATGATTTTTCAGGCATATGCTAACCAGATAAAGCAAAATTCATATCAGAAAAAGCAAAAAGTACTAAAGGGACAAAAATGACAATTTCACTGGGCCAGAAAAAGGTGAAATCCACTCCAAAGATTGAACTGTTATGGTCTCTTAGGTCTCTAATAGCGGAGCTAGGAGGTATCCAAGGCAGATCCTGACAGAGATACAGGGAGAGACCCCACAGTCGGAGTGGGAAACTAGCATACCTCTTGCTAAGGCTGACAAACAGAACAGAGAAAAATAAATGGTTACGAGGACAACGCTGCTAATGATGATAAAGCTTCTTCTTAAATACATCTGTAAAACTTGGTGTGTAGTGAATAGGAAATTGTACATTCTTTCCAAAGACATGGCACATTAATATATCCATCAAATTTCAATTACCTGACTAGCTTCTAATGATAAAGCTTCCAGCTGTCCTTCGAGTCTCATTTTTTCTTTAAGAACCTGCAACATTTCATCATGAGTTTCAGCAACAGAGCTTTCCATGGACACACTAGAGGATAAAGACAAAAGGATCAGATGGTGGGAGTATAATTGATCATTATCTTCCTTTATACTGTCCATACTCTCCAGATTTCACACCCTTCTGGCTAGTCTCCCCTAATTAAAACAACTTTTTTTCATTGTGGTATAGGCTTCTCTCTAGTTGCAGCACTTGGGCTTAGTTGCTCCGAGGCACATGTGACTTTAGTTCCCTGCTGCTGCTGCTGCTGCTAAGTCGCATCAGTCGTGTCTGACTCTGTGCGACCCCATAGGTGGCAGCCCACCAGGCTCCCGTGTCCCTGGGATTCTCCAGGCAAGAATACTGGAGTGGGTTGCCATTTCCTTCTCCAATAGGTGAAAGTAGAAAGTGAAAGTGAAGTCGCTCAGTCGTGTCCGACTCTTAGCGACCCCATGGACTGTAGCCTACCAGGCTCCTCCATCCATGGGATTCTCTAGGCAAGAGTACTGGAGTCGGGTGCCACTGCCTTCTCCCCTTAGTTCCCTGCCAGGGATCAAACCTGTATCCCCTGCTTTGGAAGATGAATTCTTAACCATCTTTTCTAATTGTTAAAATTAGGTCAAGTCCTTAGGTTTAAGCCCTTTCCCTACATTTTTAAAGAAACAGATAAGTAAAAAGATTTAGGTAGAGAGTTAAAGCTCAAACTCTTGCCCACAGTAGGGCCTTTACAGCCAGCACAGGGCCAGAACACCTTTATGGAGACATGAATCCATGTCACATCAATGCAAGAAATCCTGGAAAGCAGAGTACCTTAACATTGCAGGTAAGCACTCATCAGACCCAGTTTCTTTTCTAACAAAGCAACAGAGAGTGTATAAATGAAATGTTAAGGACTGAGTGGGAACTCTGAGAAGAAGGTGGTGTCTTGTGGGCTCCAGCGTCACTCACCTGCTGCAGATGCTATTGGTCCGGCTTCGCGTCTCCCCGTTGACTTCCTGCCTCTGCTCTTGGTGCTCGGCTGCTGCAGCCTGCAGGACATCTGAGATGGAGGGGAACTGGCCCAGGGCTCCAACTGCGATCTCCCTGCCACTGACCACGTAGGGGGCCTCACGGGTGCCCCCCATGTTCGCTGGGATGCCTGGTGTCCCGCGGGTGGAGATGCTGCTGTAGGAGGAACTATCGCTCTCCGTCCCGTCAGCCTCGGACACGTTGTCTCCAGTCAGGGACGCATTCTCCAGGCGGTCGTCGGCCTCGGGGCACAGGCTGACCTCAGATACCACTGATGTCGCGCTGCCTCGGTTCTGCTTCAGGGAGCCCCTGGTAGAGTCCGGAGCTGGAACATTTCCACCAGAATTCCGAACGTCTGAATCTTCAGTTCTGTAATCAGCCAGAGACCGAATTTTGCTTGATTTGGAACTTTTTTTCTCCTTAGGATGTGCCAGGAGCCCTAAGCTGCCCACCTTCGGCCCCCGAGGGACACTGGTGCGCAGGAAGGAATATTCTTTTGTCATAGCCACGGCACTGGCCCTTGGTAAGGTTTCTGGGTTCAACATGAGTTCAGGATCAAGTGTGCTAAAAAGTCTCGTTTTAGTTACAGGTTGACTGGACTGAGGAGGAAAAAAAAGTACAAAAATTATGTTTAAAATTGACAATCAGCATTCAAAAATCGCCACCGAGAAAGGCCATACTGATTACATAAACAGAGCACCCTCCCGCCATGTTCCCACATCACGGGCCTTCCATTCTTGACCTCACTCCTCCATGTCCATCCCAGGGAAAGTCCAAGCACAGGCCTATCATGACTGTGACCTGATGACATTGTAAAACACCTACTAGAGCAAGTCTTTCCTCATCATGCCTCCTTCGCAAAATTTCCCTGCCTATTCTCTCATGTTTATTCTTTTAGATAAACCTTGAAATTTTTCAAGTTAAAATATTGGTCCTGTTGAATTAGAATTACCATAAATTTATAATTACTTACGGGATAATGAGCAGTTTTCCTCCATTTATTCATATCTATTTGCATGATCCTTGACAGAGAAACTTATGTAGTGTTTTATCTAGATTCTAAACCATTTTTGTTGCCATTTGATACTTAGAAATTATTTTGTTGATACTGTAAATATTATTTTTTCCTCTCTAATTTTATAACGGGTCATACTAGGATAACTACTTTTCATATCTGTATTTCAAACTGACAATTTCTGAACCCCAACTATTTTATAATATTCTAATAAACTTAAAATAATAGAATTTTCAGTTGATTCGTCAGCATTTTTCTAAAGTGTTATCAACACCTGCAAATAACAATGTCATTTCTCTTATATTTTTTGCTGCACTGGGTCTTTGTTGCTGCACAGGCTTTTCTCTAGTTGAGGCAAGCAGGGGCTACTCACTAGTTGCGGTACATGGGCTTCTCATTGTGATGACTTCTCTTGTTGCTGAACACAGGCTCTAGGGCATGTGGGCTTCAACAGGTGCAGCATGTGGGCTCGGGAGTTTGCAGCTCCTGGGTTCTAGAGCATGAACTCAATAGTTGCGGCACATGGGCTTAGTTGCTCCACGGCATGTGGGATCTTCCTAGACCAGGGATCGAACCCATGTCTCCCACACTGGCAGGCAGATTCTTCACCACTGAGCACCAGGGAAGCCCTCTTCTATTTTTTAATACTTATATCTCTCATTTCTTTTTCTTATATCATTGTGTTATCTAGAACTTCCCAACTGGCCTTGAATGAAGCTGAGGATGTGAGAAGATAACATTCCTTGATGCTAAATGAACATGACTTTCTTCTACAAATAAATTAATGTTCAGTTCATGTTATTCTATAAAGTCAGTGCAGTCGCAAAGTGGTGAGGGACAAGGTGGGTGAGGAGCATCTCAGAACGATGCTATGACACGGCAGCAAGGATACGTGAGTCGGAGCAGTGAGGAAGAGTAAGGGATGTGGGGTGGCAGACTGACTGGACCTCCCAGACAGATACACACACTATAAAGCTGCCATAATTAGAGCCACAGAGACCAAGAAAAGCCGTCGACGGACTGATGACACAGAACACAACCCAAGAACTGGCCCAAGTATTGGTGGTGTCTATAGATATTAAGGGAGAACGGCAAAAAGTGAAAAGACAGACTACAAAATCAGCAGCCTTGAGATAATTGACCAGCAGTTCACGAAGAGGCTCATTCCTACCTCTCGCCTCCATCCAAGCAAGTGAATTATATCTACATAATAAAATAAAAAACATAGCTTATGAAGACTTTTTATATTATCTCTTACTTTTAGTATAAAAATAAAAGAGGTGAATTTATATCCTTCAAATAGGGAGACCTTAAATATGATATAAACCTTAAAAGAAGTAACAGCAAAGACTAAAAGTTCTGACTGTAAACGTTCAAATCCAATGTGCAGGGTCTTCCCTGGTGGTCCAGAGGTTAGGACTCTGAGCTTCCACTGCAGGGGGCTCAGGTTCAATCCCTTAAGATTCTGTTAGCAGAGCAGCAAAGCCAAAATGAATAAAAACAAAAGGCTGATGTGCAGCAAAAAATATACCAGAAAAGAAGTCATGGAAAATTAAGAAAAAATTATTTGCAAAAATACTAAAAGGGAATAATTTCCTCATATATAGTACCAACACAGCAAAAAGACAAACTGAAAAACAAAGGCTGACAAAGACACTCAGCCAATATGTAAAAAGGTGCTTATTGTTAGGAAGTACTTTTTTTCTCAGCTATCTGAGAACAAAGATTCAATTTTTATTATTTCTAATCCTCCCAAAGATGAGAAGTCTAGCAGTCTTATAGACTGCTAAATGGAATGTAAACCAGTCCTTATCAACTAACAAATACATAAAACCTTTTACCCAATAATTTAACAGTTAAGGATTTACCCACAAAGTATACCAAGACACAAAACATTCACTGCAGCACTGTTTGCAATTTCAAAAAATTAGAGATAACCTAAAATGTTGATCACTTCGGGCTGCTTAATGCAATGCTGGTATGTGCGCATGGTTACAAAGGGTGAGGAGGGTCTCTACTGCGCTGAGGGAGGACAGGTGCGTGAGAAAGGTCACGTGAAGAGCAGCAGAGAGAGGGCACTCGCCCTGTACACAATCTTCACCTCTACATGAAGGACCTGTGCGGTGACGCTCTCAAAGTATTTACCAGACTACAAAATGGGGGGACTTTCACTCATCCTCTCTAGCCTTTAGACATGAAGTATGAATTACACTCCTAAAGAAGTATCTTTTTATTCTTAGCTTGGGCTTCCCTGGTGGCTCAGACGGTAAAGAATCCTCCTGCAATGTGGGAGACCTGGGTTTGATCCCTGGGTTGGGAAGATCCCCTGGAGGAGGACATGGCAACCCACACCAGTATTCCTGCCTGGGGAATCCCCATGAACAGAGGAGCTTGGGGGGCTACAGTCCATGGGGTTGCAAAGAGTCAGACACGACCGATAGACTAAGCACATTTTTAGTTTACCTGTTTTTGCTGGCTTGTTTTGTTTTTAATTTGCTGCATGGGGTCTTTCTTAGTGGCACGAGATCTTTGGTCGCACCCTGGGGGACTTTTGTTGCCGTGCACAGGCTCTTCAGCTGTGATACGTGGGCTCCAGAGCACGTGGGCTCTGTAGTTGCAGCTTGCAGGCTTAGTTGCCTGAAAGCATGTGGGATCTTAGTTGCCTGAACAGGGATCAAACCTACATCCTCTGCATTGCAAGGTGGATTCTTAACCATCAGACCACCGGGAAGTCCCATGTACATATAATTTTTAAAGATGGGAACTGATGTTAAATTTCACCCTGAACTCCTAACACATTAATTGCCTAATGCTGGATGACCCAGACAGAGCTTGGACTTGCGGTGCAAACCTGAGAGGCAGGCTGCGGACAGGACGGGGCATATGTACACTGGCTGGTCTGTATCTTGGTTCCGCCACTTTACTGCTAAGTGACCTTTGGCAAGTTCTTTACCTGCCTAAGTCTCACTATAAAATCTGTGGGGAAATTAATATTGCCTGACTACTGACTGTCACTGTAAGGTTTTCTGACAGGCCACCTGGATAGATGCCTGAATGCCCCTGACCGGGTGGGAGCCTCAGTCAGTTCAGAGCCTGGTGCTGGCTCTTCCAGTCTGTTTACATTGGCTTTGGAGCAGTGACACTCAAAAAGCCAAGATCCTCTCTTGGGAAAACAAATGGCCAATTCTGATAAGGACTTGTCACAACTAAATCATTCACTGCAAGTGTTTTAGTTTTTTAAAGCATGTTTTTTTTTTAGTTCGTTTAGTTTCAAATTCCTTTAATTTGAAATTTCTCAAGTTCACGATAAACTTGGATTAAGACTGAAGTGAACCTTCACACATGCCTTTCCTAGATTCACTCGACTGATTAAAAATACTATTTTCATTAGTATCCTAATGAGGGTTTCATACCTGAATAAAACTGATTTTAGGAAAGCTTATGCACATACTTTGGAGAAGGAAATGGCAATCCACTCCAGTATTTTTGCCTCGAGAATCCTATGGACAGAGGAGTCCATGCGGTCACAAAGAGTTGGACATGACTGAGTGACTAACATACATGCACACACGCTATCGTGTGTGACACGCCACACAGTCTAATACCATACAGCAAAGTTCAGCAGAAACAAACACAATAAACAAGTCAAACCCAGGACTGGCTGCTCAAGTACAGAGAGCAGTTACACCCACATGTTCGCTGCCTCTGCTTTTCTAATGGCAGATTTAGACATAAAACATGCCTGTTTGGAGGAAAGAAGGACCAGAGGGGTGGGAACCAGAGCCCCAGGAAATCTCCTCAAAGGGTGGGAACTACATGAGAAAGATGATCTTTGCAGAGACACACACAAGCCCATCCCAGCAAAGAGAAATAAACAGCAGATCCTAGAATTATGACTGACTGCCTACTGTTTTTTCCATTAGCTGGTTCGAGAGAGGGAGACTCACTCTTTCCTGCTGGCGTTTCACCCTGTACTGTTTGAGCTGTTCTTCCAGCCGCTTCCGAGCCTGCAGTCGGACCTGCTCCTCCTTCTCCAGGGGCAGCGAAGCCTCTGTTGAGCCTGAGGTGGAGAAATAGCCATTTAGAAACTCACAACACAATAGCACACAGAAGATAAATCAGAAGAGCAGCTTGGCTGTCTTGCGTTTTATTACCGATATGATTTAGCTTTAAATAATACATGGCTGTCTAGTTTGAAAGAACTGTTTGCAAACGGATGGAGAACTGTAAGCCTTGGACACTGACCACAGACAGGACCCACCTGGTGGCAGACACAGGGCCCAGCACAGGGGTGGTGCCTCTGCCAGCAGCGCACTGCCACCTATGGGCATCCCGCCAATAAAACAGGACGTGCGCCACTTGCGCCTTTTAGTAATTAAAGAACTGAACTTGAAGTTGGTGCCAGTGTGAGTGTTCTGAGGCTCCCACCAAGCTCTAACTCTGCTTCCTTACATTACAGAGGGACATGAACAGCAATCCTGATGGAACGACAGGCAGCAGCAGCTAACAGGAACATTCTACCAAACTCGCCTGCTTTACCCAGGAACATCCCAGCAGATTACCTCAGTTTCCTACCCGAGGCGACTCCAGTCCAAGGGCCATGCTCAGGGACAAGAGGGGAACTACGCTGACAACTTTCGGGCAGCTAACAAAACTTAAAATATCAAAACCCAAACTTTCACTTTGGGTAAAAAAAAAGAGCTGCACAGTGAGTGAAAGGTAGGCAAGACCCAGGCCTCCCAGCTCAGGGCCAAGGGCTGGTGAGAGCAGAGGAATGCTGTAACTGAGCCCCTTCCTGGGCGGCACCATCCTCAAATATGAATTCTGGGAGGGAAGCTGCTGTTGTTTTAAATAATCCCTAAAACCTGAGCAGTCGCCAAGAATTTCACTAGGAATTCACTAGTGTTGTTACTGATTGTGCACTCATACTCTCCATATAAGTTTCATATGAAAGAGCTTACATACTTTTCACATCACTAAGTGGTCCAGATGGCAGAGACCACCAGAGGCATGGCCTCAGGGCTGGGCACATTCCTGGGAGGGGCGGGCAGGGGAAAAGCAGGAGAACCTGGGGCCAGAGCTCACAAACCCCTCAGGTCAGGACCCAGGATTTCACACAGCATCCTGGCTGACATGCTAACAGTTTGTTTACAGAAATGTTTAAAGTATGCTGTGACACTAGCAGCATAAAGGAAAAATTCCTGTGAACACCCTCTAGTAAGCATGGGAGTGCAAGTGCAAATGAAAGCATCAAGGCAGCACTGCTGCACACCCAGCAGACTGGTGAAGGCTGAAGGGAAACAGCATCTCTGTCCTCTCACAGGGCATCAGCGCCCTTGCAATGTGACCACCCATGATGGAGATAAACACAACCACTGCTTCTGACCAAGAGTTCTGCTCCTGGGATGGAGTGCATAGAAGTGAGAGCACCAATGCTGCAACATGCACGGGGAGCTGCTCACTGCAGCACCGGTCCCCTGGCCCTGACCCGGCCACACTCGGGGCTCCTCCAGCCTTTAAAGAATGGATGTGGAGCTGCATCAACTGACGTGGGGCAATCTCCAGGTGGCAGCGCTAGGTGAGAAGAGCATGCAGTGATGTGAAGGACATAGGCCCATTTTAAGAACAATGATCCTCCCAACCTGGCTGTTTTCAGAGGCCTGTAAGGTACTATGTGAGAAGGTGGCTGACCTGGAGGAGAGGGGAGGAAGTACTGAAGCGGGGACGAGGTGTAACAACAGCAGCTGTGAAATGAACTCATTAGGTAAGATTACACAAGTCTGTGTGTGAAAACTTGCATGTTAGAAAAGCCTGGAGGCTTCAGGGCTCTCAGGCTGACAGTTTGCAACTTGTTTGCCCCTGAATCCCCAGGGATTAGCACAAAATGAAGGCTGATTAAAGTAACTCATAAAAGAAAGCCTTCAAGCTGTAACTGTCAAGATGAAATCCCCACTGCTGCTTGCTCACCCCTCCGGTGATGGAAGACATGCACGCACAGGCCCTTCACACTGGGGCCTCCAGTGCCGCTGTCACCAGCAGGCTGTGACAAAGCGTATCTTCCCTCTGAAATGGAGCTATTTGTTAAACGCACAACCCACCAAGGTGATAAAACAGCAACGACCGAGGGGCGAGCCCTTCGGGGCCTGTGCCTCTCAAGGACGGTGAGTGACAGGGGCCCGGGGGGGTGGGAAGGGGGATGAGGGGGTGGGGGAGAGCCCAGCAGGAAGATGCTTACACAGTTGCGT